>NW_028093985.1:18299482-20699482 GCF_014824575.4 Sturnira hondurensis | reverse complement strand
AAGAGACAGACAGAAATGCAGTCATAGTTGGGAATTTTAACACCCCATTGACTTCAATAGGTGGATCTTCTAGGCAGAAAGTCAACAAGGAGACAGCGGTCTTAAATGACACACCAGATCAACTCGATTTAATTGACATTTTTGGAGCATTTTACCCCCCAAAGCAGCAGAATATACTTACTTTTCAAGTGCACATGGAACATCTTCTATGATAGAACACATGGTAGGACACAAAACAAGTCTCAATAAATTTAAGAAATCTTATCAAGCCTCTTCTCACAATGACCACAATACTATGAAGCTAGAACTCAATCACAAGAACACTGAAAAACATGCAAAGACATGGAAGCTAAATAACATGTTAATGAGCCATGAATGGGTCAACAATGAGATCAAGAAACCAAAAGATACCTTGAAACAAATAAAAATGAGGACACAACAATCCAAAATCTGTGAGACACTGGGAAAACAATCTTAAGAGGGAAATTCATAGCATTACAGGCCTATCTATCTCAAAAACAAAAAAAAGCTCAAATAAAGACTCTAACTTCACACTTAAAGGAACAACAATCAAATCCCAAAAAGAGTAGAAGGAAGGCAATTATTAAGCCCAGAGCAGAAGTAAATGAATTGGAGTCTAAAAAAGCAGTACAAAAGATCAATGAATCCACAAGTTGGTTCTCTGAAAAGACAAACAAGATTGACAAACTTTTAACCAGACTCATCAAGAAAAAAAGAGGAAGGACCTAAATAAATAAAATCGGAATTGAAAAAGGAGAAATAACAACTGACATGAAAGAAATACAAAGGATTCTAAGAAAATACTATGAACAATTATATGCCACCAAACTGAACAACCTGGATGAAATGGATAAATTCCTAGAAACACAGAATCTTAAAAAATTAATCAGAAAGAATCATAGAATCTGAATGGACAGTCTACATCTAATGACACTGAAGCAGTAATAAAAAAACTCTCAACAAACAAAGCCCTGGACCAGATGGCTTCACAGGTGAATTTTCTGAGAAGAACTAACACATCTCCTTCTCAAGCTATTTCATAAAATTCAAGAGGAAGGAAAGCTCCCAAACTCATTTTATGAGGGGAGCATTATCTTAATTCCAAAACCAGAAAGAGACACTACAAAGAGAGAAAATTATAGGCCAATATCACTGATGAACATAAATGCTAAAATCCTTAACAAAATATTAGCAAGCTGAATACAGCAATGCATCAAAAAGATCATATACCATGATCAAGTGGGATTTATTCCAGGAATGCAAGGATGGTACAACACTCACAAATCAATAAATGTGATACACCACATAAACAAAGTGAAGGGCAAAAACTACATGATTATATCAACAGATGCAGAAAAAGCTTGTATTAAATTCCAGCACCCATTTATGATAAAAATGGGAAGTGGGAATGGAGGGAACATACCTCAATATAATAAAGGTCATATATGACAAGCCCACAGCCAACATTATACTCAGTGGGGAAAAATACAGTGTTCCTCTTAAGATCAGAAAAAAGACATAGATGTCCACTTTCACCTCTCTTATTCAACATAGTACTGGAAGTCCTAGCCACAGTAATCAGACAAGAAAAATAAAAGTTATCCAAATTAGAAAGGAAGAAGTAAAACTGTCTTTATTTGCAGATGACATGATGCTGTACTTGGAGAACCCCAAAGATTCCACCAAGAAACTACCAAAACTAATAAATGATTCCAACAAAGTAGCAGGATACTAAATTAATATTCAGAAGTCATTTGCGTCTTTATATGCCAATAATGGAGTAACAGAAAGGGAAATTTAAAAAAAAAACAATGCCATTCATGATTGCTTCAATAAGAACAAAATACCTAGGAATAAACCTAACCAAGGATGTAAAAAGATCTGTACTTGGAAAATTATAAGACACTGGAGAAAGAAATTGAAAGAGATTCCAATAAGTGGATATGCTCATGGATAGAATGAATTAACATCATTAAAATGTCCATACTACCCAAAGCAACCTACAGATTCAATATAATTCCTACCAAGATTCCAATGACATACCTCACAGAAGTAGAACAAGTATTTCAAACATTTATATGGAACCACAAAAGGCCCCACATAGCAACAGCAATCATGAAGAAGAAGAACAAAGTTGAAGGAATCATGCTACCTAATATCAAACTATACTACAAAGTCACAGTAATCAAAACAGCCTGGTACTGGAATAAAAACAGACATATAGATCAGTAGAACAGAATGGAGAGCCCAGAAATAAACCCACCACTTATAGTAAATTAATATTCAACATAGGAAGCAAGATCATACAATAAGCTAAAGATAGTTTATTAATGGTGTTGGGAAAACTGGACAGATACATGCAGAAAAATGAAACTTGACCACCTTCTAACACCACACACAAGCTAATAAATTCAAAATGGAACAAGGAATTCTATGTAAGAACTGAAAGCATAAAAATCCAAGAAGAAAACCTAGGCAGCCAAAATTTGGACAGTGCTTGTAGCAATTTTTTTTGTTGGATATATATCCCCAGGCAAGGGAAACAAAAGTAAAAATAAACAAATGGGACTTCATCAAAAAAGATTTTGCACAGCAAAAGAAATCATCAACAAAATAAAAAGGCAACCTACTGAGTGGAGAACATATTCATTGATGCATCTGATAAGGGGTTGATATCCAAAGTTAATAAAGTACTAACAAAACTCAACACCAAAAAAAGTGGTGGGACACAATTAAAAAGTGGTCAAAGGACTTGAATAGACACTTCTCCTAAGAGGACATACAGATGGCCAGTAGACATATGAAAAGATGCTCAACGTCACTAATCATTAGAGAAATGCAAATACAAACCACAATGAGATACCATCTCACAGCTGTCAGAATGGCTATTATCAATAAATCGACAAACAACAAGTGCTGGTGAGGATGAGGAGAAAGGGAGACCCTTTTGCACTGTTGGCGGGAATGCCGACTGGTGCAGCCACTGTGGAAAGCAGTGTGGAGACAACTCAAAAAACTAAAAATGGATCTGCCTTTTGACCTAGCAATCCCACTTTGGGGATGTCTGAAGGAACCCCAAACACTAATTTGAAAGAATGTTAGCACCTCAATGTTCATTGCAGCAATATTTATAATAGCCAAGATATGGAAGCAGCCCCAAGTGTCCATTAGTAGATGAGTAGATAAAACAACTATGGGGAATTTACACAATGGAATTCTACTTGGCTGTAAAAAGGAAAATTTTACCCTTTACAATAGTATGGATGGACCTGGAGAACATTATGCTAAGTGAAATAAGCCAGTAGAGAAAGGAAAATACCATATGATTTCATTCATATGCGGAATCTAATGAACAAACTGAACTAACAAGCAGAACAGAGAGACTCATAGATGGAGAACAGATGACAGCTAGTGAGGTGCGGAGGGTGGGGGGGGCAGGGATTGGGAAAAAAAGGACTCTGGGTCATGGACAACAAGGAACAGGGTGGTGATTACTGGGGGTAGGGGGTGTAAGGGGACTAAATAATGAAAAATATAATTAAGATTATATATTTAAAATAAAAAGAAAATAATTGTCCTAGATGAAATTCACTTGTTACTGAGCCCCCTGCCCCATGCATCTACTGAAAGCTTTAACCCCCACCCCCCACACCAGGGGATATTTGGCAATGTCTTCAGACATTTTGGTTGTCTACTGGGGGTTAGGGAGTTGCTACTGGCATCTTGTTGCTATTTGCATTGGAGGCTAGGGATGCTACTAATCATCACACAATGCATGGGACAGCCCAAAACGTCAACAGTGTGAGTTCAGGAAACCTTGAGTTAATGTGCAATAAGGATACTGGGGTCCTGATGAGGTAGGAGACAAGTAACGAAAGACAATGAAATATGGTTGCAGTCCTAGTAGAGTTTGTAATCTCATGCCACGTTATATATAGGGGTGGGCAAAAGTAGGTTAAATTACCAGTCATCATTACCTAAAAGATAAATCATAAGGATGAGAAAATAATAAAAATAATACAAATAAATAACATGATAATTAATAAATAATACAAGAATGAACTGTTTTGCAACTCATAATTGTAAACATCCTTTGCCCACCCCTGTATGTAATTTTTTCATCCAAATACTCCACATGATTTTTAATTGAAATACTTTTATTTTCATCTCACACACAAAAAAGCAACAGTGCTTGCAGTTACACATGCCGTTCAGTCAGTGCTTGTCATATGCCAAACAAGGTATCAGAAGTATAAAGAAAAATAAGTCTTTTCCCTTTATGTGACACAGTACAATTTGCATATATAATGTCATATATACACACATATTATTTTCAAAATCTTCCACAAAAGACAGATTGTTATATAAATTTAGAATTCCACCCACAAGCTCAGTTTCAAGAAATTGGAGATCTTTATAGGTGTTTAAATACAAAAATGTAATACTTTTACAAGTTTCCAAGTAATTACTTTTCAAAGTGTTTGAAAGAGACTTCACAGCAACGTGGAACACTTGGCTTGAGTCAAGACAGCTGTAAAACTAACTTTTGTCTCAATGTGAGTTTGTTGCTTAATGCTCCAATTAGAATGTGATTCTCGCTTCATACATACACACGCACACACGGGTGTATTATTGTACTGGTGGTTTACACAGTTCAACTTCTGGAGCATTTCATTCAGTTAAGCCATGACCTCCACTTTCTTTGAAGTATTTTAAATTAAAAACTGTTCAGAAATATCACTGACTACCATGACTAACTCTAAAAAGGTGCCCCCTTCTCTTTTATTTATGATCAAAGCTAAAAGTGTCATGAATGAACTCAGTTTTTTTCTACAGCAGCAGGTATAAGTAACAGCAAAGTATAGACTAAATTTTCAACACAAGAACCTGAGGGTTTGATATGGTAAATAACATCTCCTCAAATTTTCTAGGAGTCCTATCATTCAATGTTTCTTAAAAAACTAATAATAATATGGCAAATCTTCAGCATTAGATTCATTATAAATTGCAGAACAAACAAATGATGCTCCAAGGAAGAAAGCAAGGGAGGAAGAGAGGGCCAGAAGGATAGATTTTACACATGCCTTTTCTTTAATGTAGACAAATGTGGAGTCTTAACATTTACTCTGCGGTGGACAGAACAGTCAATGTGATGTATGATTTGAGAATGCTGAAAGCGAACATACAGGCCTGGATGTATGAAATACATGCAGAAACATCTAGCTAATAAGACAACAACAGCTTACATTTTTGAGTGCACTTAAAAATAACATTTTATGGTGCAGGCACTGAAGAAAAAGGGGGGAAAACAGGAATGGTCCAGCTAATGGAGAACTGAGGAGGAAGAGGGAGCCACACAGAAGAGCTTTGGGTAGGAAAGGACCAACTTGCCCTACCATATGTGGGTGTTGAAAGATTGAAGTGCTCATCCCCCAAATTCATGAATATGCCTTGGATGAAGTTGCAATAGACTTCTATGGATGAATCAGAATTCCAGGCCTCAAAAGAAGCTACTAGTCTCAAGGGACTTTTAGTGGCTTACCAGTCACTGAAAGATTAACAACAACAAACTTTAAACATACTTTTATGTAGGACTGTATGCTTGCCTTTCTGGAATTTCCAAAGTACAAGTCCCTTCCCACCATTTCATTCAGTTTGAACCAATCTAGGAAAAGCTGGGAAAGCTAATAAATTAGCTTTCACAGCTCAGCCACATCCCAGAGTCTCCTCCCACCTTCCTGGCTATATACTTGCCACTGTCAGAGACATGGCCACTATGCTACACCTTCAAGTCAGGTGGCAGGGGTCCAGTGGGACTTTATTTTTGTTAGAAACATTCAGAGCTCTGCAAGACACTAAGTAGTAAAGGAAAACAATAAAAAAGAAGCCAATTATGCATGTGTATTTACATCTTCATAGGCATCTATGCTAGAGAATAAAACAAACTAACCACGAAACAACAACTGTACTGGCTACTACTAAAATGGGAAAAATGTGGGAAAGGAAGAAGTGATCTGTCAGTTTATGAAACTCAATTTTCTTTAGATCCCTATATAGCCATGCAATGGACCAAATACAAATGCACTAACAAAGAAATGAAAACATATTTATAGTCATTAAAAATATTTCCCTGCTAAAAATATAGATCTCTCCACAACAAACAAGCCAGTAAACAACACACAACTATTCTAGCCACTAATACGCTTACACAACCAATAGGGGGAGGGGGGAGGGGAGATCTGTCATACACGGACCCTCAATTTTCATTGGTACCTATACATCCACCCAAAGGACCAGGTATAAAAAATATATAGATTTAAAGTTCATACCCTGTCCTCTCCCCCTAACCCTACCCACCCAGGTAACCCTAGCCCCTGAAAAACAGACTGAAATTACAGAACTACTGTCTATACAGGCGGCGAGGAAAGGGGAGCAGAGGACAGTTACCATAGGTCTGGACCTCCACGTTTTGTTATGTACTTTCAAGTCCCAGCAAAGGACTGAGTACTAAATTAAGGAATACACAAATGTAGCAAACATTTATATACATTAGAAAATATACACACCCATACCCAACCCAAGTATACACACCCGGATGCCCCCCACACTTCTACCCCTCCAAAAAAAGCAACCAAACATCTGTTCTTCTACCATTGCCCACCAGGCAATGAGGGAAGGGGGGTAGGGGAGATATTTCATAGAATCAATCTCAATTTTCATGAAGTATCTAAATAGTCATGCAAAGAAATATATAAAGTGAGCAACAAAAAGAGGCAGAACATTTATATACAACTTAAAAACTATGTATCTTACCTAAAAATCCAATTCCCCATTGGAAACCTCAACAAACAAACAAACAAACACACCCTGAGCCCTACAGTATTCTCATACGAAGTCCATGAACATAGGCTACAGGGTACAGGATTCACCGTGCCCTCAGATCTGGGCCTCTGACTAGAAAGGCAATAGGGAAGAGAAGGAGATCTTTCTCACAGGATGAACCTTAATTTTCACCAGGTACCTAAGTGTCCATGGAAAAGTCTAGGTACAAAATGAAGTAATAGAAAAAAGAAAAAACATTTATATACTTTTTTAAAAGTACTTCTTACCACCCTCCCAGGGAGGGAGTGGTAGAGTAGAAAAACAATCTACACTACTGCGAAACTACTGCCCACAGAGGCAATAAGGAAAGGGGGGACGTGGAGATCTCACACATTCGGGCCTCCATGTCTCATTTGGTACCTCCGCATCCAGGTAAGGGACACGGTACAGAAAGGAATAACACAACACAGTAAAAACACTGCACATACAGCTTAAAAGGGTATATTCTGCCCTTACTTCCTCTAGCAGTACCCCCAAACCCAACTACTTTACAATTACTGCCTACAGAGACAAAAATGAAAGGAAGGACAGGAGATCACTCTATCTCCAGAACTCCATGGCTCGTTAGCAACTTACATGTCTGAGTGAAGGACTGGGTGCCAATGAAATATTATAATAAAGTAAAAAGGACAGTGTTTACCCAACATCCACAGAAGAACCCTGAAAGTATTCGAGTGCTCTCATAGCTGCTGCCTGCTCTGGCAATAAGGGAAGGGGAGAAGACGGGACTGTTTTGCATCCAGACCTCCAGGTTTCATTAGGCACCTCCCAGTCTGGGCACCCAGTGAAGTAGTGAAACAGGTATGTACAGTAAGTACACATCCCTTCTGGCCTGTCCCTGACCAAACCTCCCCCAGCCCACCCCAATAACTACACTACCACCCACTGCCCACACAGGCAATAAGGGAAGGGGACCAGAGGAGACTGTCATACATCCAGACCTCCATGTCTCATCAGGTACTTAAACATCTCACGAGAAGGACAAGTATACAATCTATTAGTAATAGAGAGTAGTAGCAAATTTATTTATATACACTATGTACATACTCCATTATCTCCTATACCACAAAAGAAAACAAACTATTAACTATTGTCCAAAGAAGCAATAAGGAAAAGAGGAAATCTGTCATTTTCTGGACATCAATTTCCATTAAGTACTTATGCACACATGCAAAAGAACACATACGAAATGAAATATAAATAAGCAGTGTAACATTTATATCCACTTGAAAGAATGATACAGATCTCCCCCTACCCATAAGACTGGATCCAAATGACAGCAACAACTACCCTGTTAGGCATTGTCCACGCAGACAATAAAGAGAAGGGTAAATGGGACATTTGTCCTACTGGTGGACCTCCACGGTTCACTAGATATCCACATGTCCGTGAATGATGAATAAAATACAAAAATGAAACAACACCCACAAAAAAGCAGTGGAAACATTTGCACACATTTTTCAAAGAACCTACTCTGCTCTCCTCTCAACACCACAACCTCCTTCCAAAAAAGGAAATAAAGCCTCTACAGCTGTCGTTCACACAGACAACAGGGGAAGGCAGAAGAAATTGTTGTGGACAACATTGCACTGTTCACCAGGACAAAACATACAAAATGAAATAATATAAAAACACATCAAAAACCCTATGTACATTTCTAAAGTATATACCCCTAAATAGCCACTGAAAGAAATCAAGCAACTATTCTACTAGCTATTGCCCATGCTGGCAATTAGGGAAAAGGAGAAGAGGAGATTTATCATACTTTTGGACCTCCGCTTTTCATTGGTACTTACTTGCCAATGCAGAGAGAATGAAGCACAAAATAAAAGAATGCAAAAACCAGCAAAATTATATACATTATTTTTAAAAAATACAAATGGGGGTAGGAGGAAGCTCTTTAAAAAGAGAGTTAATTCCAATAAAAAACAAAGGCAAGGGGAAAAGAAGAGCTCCATCAAACTCAGAAAATTCAGGTCTTGTTTTGTAAACTCAGCCCAGGAACTGCCATCCTTGGCGACGGTACACACCTTCCCTGCAGCCCCAAGAAACTCAAGGGAATCGTGAACATTCAGCAATCTGACTGTAGATTATGATTCCAGGTGCTTGTCGGAGTAGGCTCTTTTAAAATCCAACTTGGTACCAGGCTAATCCTTAATGACACACTCAACACTTAACTTTCTTTTCTTAATTTCCAATATTCAGAAAGGATCCATCTGTACCCAGTAAGATGGATGCGACAGACATCCTCTACATACCCAGGGCTCTTCTGCCAGCTCATTTTGCCAGTTCTTTTTGTTTAATTTTGCCCACAATGTCTAAAGTACAATTAAATGAAGAAAATGAATGGCAAAGAATATTAGAATTAAGTGGAACCTGTGACCATAAGAAAGTTCATGAACACTGAAGCAACAGCAAAAAACACAATTTCTTGATTAGATTTATATAAAAAATTAAGAGGAGGTGGACACTCTTTGCAGTTTACTATATCCAATCACTGGATATCAACAGAACAAACTGGACTCCTTAGATTCTTACTTTCATATGGTCTTTAAGATCTCCAAAGCATAAGTTTGTGTCCCACAATTCCAGATTTCCTATTCCATACTTCCTAAGGATCCACTGTGATATGTCTTTTATATTACATTCAAGTACACCATCTCTCTGCAATGATGTAATACTTGTCAAACAAACACTTAACTGTGTAATGGACCTACATGCTTATATAAAAAGCATACTGTGACTGGCTGCTGTGTTTTAGTCTACATGAAGTCTCAGAAATACAGTGGCTAAGACAAAGTTTTGGGGGAAAAATCTTCAAAAGCTACAGTTAAACTTATTATACTACATGTTTTACCTAATACTTAACCTTATATTGCTCATCTAGGTTAGCTTTTAGAAGTGTCATATAATGGATTAGTACAACATTAAAAACTGGAATTCTGTGGGAAAATGTGAGGTGACACTTACTAAAGTGCAAATAATCTTAAGTGAGGCTCACAAACAAAACTACAAATAGTATGGATCCAGTATGGATCCTCGTGAGGATGAATGGCTTTTGAGGACAAAGATAGCAATGGTTCATGAGCTAACTCTTTTTTTAGCCAAAGTTTAGATAAGGTTTTACTTATAATAATACCCCCTACCACGCACACACACACACACAGAGGAAAAAATGCTATAATTCAAGACAAGATTTGCCATTCACACAGTTAATGTATTACAGGAACAATGTAAAGATGGGGAATTAAAGCTGAAGCATCTTAACCGATTTTGAGAAGTAGCAAAATTTAAACTCTGTATCAAAGTGGAATTCAGTAATATAGTATGGTAAAAAAACAGCAACAAAAAATATCCCTCAAAAGTTTATTATTTTTCCCCACTCTAAAAATATAAAAACTCACTACCTGCCATTATCAACTAAATTATCATTCATTTACTGAAGCACAAGAGGAATAAAGATCTATAATTATCCCAGTTTCAATAAGATACTTTAGATGATTCCATGATTCTCAGGATATAATATTTCCTACTCTAAAATAGACAGATAAATGTTTAGAAAAGATAAAATTGGGAAAAAACATACTAGGCATAAAGAAAGCTATCTTTTAGTTTGCCAGCTACTTAAATTTTGTTATATAAAAATATTTTTATAAAATAAAATATAATTTTATACACAATCCCACATATTTTCACTTTACACTTGCAGAATAAAAAAGCTGACCTTTCCCATAGTCTGATCCTGTGGAGTGTTTTTATGTGTTTGCAAATGAGCAGTTACTCTTTTTTGTACATAGAAGATGTTGTCGAACAAAACATAAAGCATTAAGAATTATTAGGAAGAAAGCTTTTCTCCAAAGAATCAAAGAAACACAACAATTTAGGTATAAGTCTGCACAGCTCAATAAATTCAAGTACAGTATTTCCCCTTTAGAAGGAATAAAAATGCCATATAGTTTTGGATTTCTTTCTCCTTTTCCTTTTCCTTCCCTTCCTTTCCCTTCTCTCCCTCCCTTGGCCATTCCTTTTAGTCTGTTAGTTTGGCCATGATAAAACTATGAATTTTTAACTAAAGAAAAGTACTGTATTTGAGAGTAGAAAAAAAATTCAAAGCCCGCCATATTAAACCTGGATCAAGGTACCTCTATCTCACATTCTCTTTATTCCTTTAAGGTACTATAGTGAACTTCAAATAAAAATGTTCAATTTCTCAAAGGCCCTACTGTAAAATGCTTCTAATGTGCTACTCTATTATATAAAATGAAAATGCATCTATGAGTATGATTCAGAGAGAAAGTGTCTGTAGTCTCATACCAAATGGCAACTAAAACAACCTGTATTCTTAGTAACAGCGATAGTCATGATGAAAGATACCAGTTGTAACAAAATGCTCACCATAACTGCGGAAATACTTATAAAGTGTATCTATGGCAGGAAGTAGTAAAGGTGTACCGATTTGGAGAATATTGAAATTTATGAATCAAATAATTACAATTCAAGCTAACTTAATTTGAAACATTTTCCTAAAAGATGAAAAAGCAAGTGTTAAATATTGGGAACATTTAATCTTTTGGCCTTGTTATTTATTTAGCTTCTCAATATAACAAAAATTTAAAAATTCTGTAGCACCTGGCTATTTTGCAGAAAAAAATATAATAGTTACAGATCTTATTTTAAAAATTTCCAGGAAATAAAGGATTACTGAAAACCCCAAATCAAAGTAGATCTGCACACCTGAGATTAGTTCTCTATAGTTGCATGCTTCATTGATTTCATCGATTTCTCTCTATCGATTTCTTTCATCAGTTCTCTCTATTGCATACTTTTTAAAGCTGTTACCTCATTCAAATAACATCTATCACTAAAAAGTAACAAATGGCTCACAAACCAGCAGCCTGCGAAGATGGTGGCTCCCATAGATTTTTCCTGGTTCACTGGGTCAGTACTTTACAGATACTGAGAAACAACAGAATTCCAAAACAGATTTTATTCCTCATTTGTGTATCTTCAAAGTAGAAAAATTAATCATTGTTTTTGTAGATGATTGGCATATAGGTGAATATAATTTCGTAATAAATAACTACATACTACCCAATGACATTTCGGGAAAGGCTGATGAAAAATACAGATGGGCCCTGAGCTAACTAGAACTCCTAAGAGTGCAAACAACTCAGCAGCAACCCCTGGCTTCACCTTGGGTTTTGCAAAAGTTACCAAACACAGCCCAGGTTAACAAGCTCTCTGAGGGGCGACAAAATGAGGTGCAGTTTTGCATGCTACAGCCACCAAGTCAGAGTTTCAAGGTTCTTCTCCATCCACTGGATATTCAACTGAATGACTTCCAGAGCTTCCTGGACACAGCGAAGCCGAAAGGTTGCCTCTGACTGCCTTTCAAAGAATGCCTGGACCTGTAAGTTGCAGAGAAATGTTTCACCAGAAGAAAATAACAACAAATCTCAGGTAACTCTGACTAGCCTTTTCAAATGAACTTTCATTTAGTGATAGCTTTGCTTATATCCTAAAGAAGTAGAGAGAAATACTTTAATATCTGAGGTAGTTATATCAAGTTACTGATCAAGTATGATGAAATCTGAAGTAATTAAAAAATGCATTCTCCTTACTCCCATAAGAATTAATTTTTCAAATTAAAAATAAAAAAATAAACTAAAATGGCCAAGTAACAGCAAATGAGATAAACTCTAAAGCTAGGCTTGGTGCCCAATTTTACCCTTGGAGTGACATTCTTCAAAACTAGTCCATTACCACTTAAAAATAAACTTGGCATATACTGGCTTTAATTAAAAAAATACTTGCACCAGGAAGACGAGAGGGTATAGTTGAGAATGGAATCAGAATTTTTCCTTGTCACAATTTTTGCTCATTGCTATACGTCCTCCCTTTAGAAGTAATCCCAGTGCAGAATCCTTAATGATGAACAAGGCAGAGCAGGGACAGGAAAAGCCACCACCTGTCTTAATCTGAGCAGCCTGAGAGGAAAGGGATACCCCGCCTCCCCTACTAGCATTTTATACAACCAACCTCCAACAAATGTGCCTTGGTTGAAAACAGGTGAGTTGATCCAGCAATGATATTTTGTATGGTATAGGAACCCAGATGGAACCTGAAGAAACACAAATACAAGGCAAAAAGAGAAAAAAAAAAAATGAAGCAGCTGTTGGTAAGCTATGTTCCTGACTCCAAAGGAAATGCTTTGCTGCAAGCTACAGGTACCAAAGGCAGAGCAGAGTCCCGCTGCTGGGAGCTGCAGCTCAGTAACAGGAGTTCTGCACGCACTTACTGCCAGTGGTAAGGAAAGGTGGGAGGAAAAAGGCAAAGAGTTAGGGATATTGACATTAAGTTATTAATCTATTTGATCTATTAAAAAATCACATCGAACATCCAGATATGTAATTACTGCTTAAAAGAAAAAACCCTTCATGTGCTATCTACCTGGGTGTGAGTTCTTAACCGATCCCTTGGCACTGAAGAGGCATTTTTCAACACACATAAGTAAATGGCTATTCTGAAATAGCCCATAGCCATGCTAAACTAAGTGACCTGGAGCCAGGCACAGTTAGGCTTGATTAGTACTCAACTGGAACACCAGTTATGTGACTTACATTATTGAATTATGTTTACACATGTGAACATTTCTGGGTGTCTCAGTTAAACGTCACTGCAGCATTTTTCTTCTCAAAGTAAATCATCACTACTATGAACCAATACAATATCGGGTATGTTTTTCAAATGCAGAGTCTAAAAATACTAAAAGCTAGTGGTTCTCTGAGGAACTTACTTCTGTACAAGCTTATCCCAGTTCTCTTTGACAAAATTCCACGCCAGTAAGTTTCCAGAAAAGCTTCGGCCCACGGTTCTAATGATAAATGACAGTTCTTGCGTTCGGATGATATCCCCACTGAGGCTGGTTTTCATTAACCTGTAAAGCAAAGCAGATTTAGCTTCCAAAATAATTATTCATGATGAAGTGATGACTGAGCTTACATTAGTGCCAGTCTCCTAATTAAAGCTCTGTAGCAATTCAAGGGATATAAATTTTGGGTTAGTCTAAGATTGAGCAACAGATTGAAAATGTCATTTTTTTAAATGAAGGAAGAACTGAGCAATAAGTATCTCTAAATGCTTTGACATAACGAATAGTTCTTGTCATAGTAGGAATTTGAGAAATAAATTCTGGTAGAATTTATAATTCTAAAGACTAATTTTTTCTGTTAAAAATTTTATTTGATTTGAGTAGGCAGGTATATTATTACTCTTAAAAACTGAGTTTAAATAATGTGAAAATAAAGGTATACTTCAGGATATTATTATTTATTGGTACTTCATATGTACTAGGTAATGTTCTAAATTATAGACACAACAATGTTTGAAATAGGTAATTATTATTATTACCTATCCTTATTTACAGTTTAAGAAACTGAGGAGGTTGGTAATCGCCCAGGTTACACTGCCAGTAAACACTAAAGCACATTTAAACATAAGCAGTTCTTATCTACTGTCCTACTAAATCTGCGTGTGGTGGGAAAACACATGTCCCCAAAAGAATGCAGCGACATTTCTAATATAAAGAAAATCCCAAGTGCTCATCATGATGTGATGGGTTTAATAAATTCTGATAGGGCCATATAGAGGGAATACTATGCAGCCAGAAAAACAAATGAAGTCGGCTTTACGAACTGACACGGCAAATCTTAAAGACTGATCCAATTCACTGAAAGGACAGTCACAAAACCCTGGGTGTAGTATAAACCTATGCTGTTATACAAATATACAGACTAGGACTGACATTGGTAACAGGAGAATCAGAATGGAAGTAAAAGATCATATGAGAGATACTTCCACATTTTATTCTATTTTCTTAGGTATGGTTTAAATACTTTATAATGGGAATTTGTTAGGGTATTATCAGTTGAAATCAAATTACTAATTTAAAACAAAAATTTCTCTCCATTTGCTTGGGTCTGGGGCTCCCTGCTACCTTAAAGAAAATGATTATTTACAGGGCATCCTTTGGAAGACAGGCCTGGGCAGGTGCTGAGGACATCTCTGGGCCTCTACTAGGGCTATCTGGGCACAAGCATACCAGAGAAGCAATGACACCCAAACACCTCCCTCTATCCTTCCCAGTGCTGGCTCTCAAGGTAATTTTCTATCTCCGTTGGCTCCCAGAGGTCCTCTACCCGGCCACTGACTGTCCTTCCAGTCATGAGGCCCCACTCACTGCCCTTCTCTCCCCAGGGGAAACTCCCATTTGCAGGTCTTCATCAGCTGAAATTCAAAAGGAATGTCTCACAAACTCACATGTAGGTGGCCTGTGAGTACAGGGAGAAAAAGGAAGATCCCAGAGAAAAATGAGCTCCCCACCCTTGGAGCACAACCCTGTTATGCTTTTGGTTTCTATATGTCATACTCCTTGGGTGGTTTCATACCAGTAAAGTTTCTGAACGTTCTCTGAGCTGGCAAGAGCTTCAAGTATTTTAGTCTTCTCTGCTTCAGAGCCTACAGAGACATACTTGCTTAAGAGGAACTGCCAGCCTGTCTCAGTTTTTGCTCCAACTTTGAACACAGCAGTCATGACATCCGTAGGTGGGCTGTAAGAGAGGTGGTCAGATATGAGAACAAGTAAACTTCTGAATATAAAGGTGAGGAATGACTAGCGGTGATGCTTCTGGGACTGGAGCAGAACAACACAGTGGAAGAGTCTTTATTTTTAAACTAACTAATAGTGAAGAAAATGATTACTTGAGTGGCTGCTACTTCCCTAGGTGGTGGGACTGTGAGGAATATCAATTCAGTTTAACACACAATTATTCACTGAGCATCCACGAAGAAGCAGGTAGGCAATTGGCTGGGTGACAGGGAGGAGAGACAGTCTCTGCCTCTGTGAACTCACAGGCTCTCACAAATACAGAACAGGAAGTATACACATTATAATACAGTGTGGGAGGTGCCACAGTAGAAATACGAAGAGAGGGATGAGAAGAGGGGAAGAAGCACAGTTTTCTGCCATGATAATGATCACTTTATCTGATGCTTGAATCTTTTTCCATAATGCCCCATAGGGAACCTAGAGAGAACCAAACTTCATCAAAATATTTCTACTAATTGCTAACTCCACTTGCTATGTTTTATTCCCAAATTAAAAGAGACTTTTTGACACCTCACACCCATTAGGATGGTTCATATAAAAAAAAAAACAGAAAAAAAAACAAGTGTTGGTTAGGATGAGGCGAAATTGGAAGGAAGCCTGTGTGCTGCTGGTGGGAATGTAAAATGGTGCAGACGCTGTGGGAAATAGTGTGGCAGCGCCTGAAAAAATTAAAAACAGAACTACACATAATCCAGCAACTCCTACTTCTAGGTATATATGTCTGAAATAATTCAAAGAAAGCTTTCAAAAAGATATTTGCACACCCACGTTCACAGCAGCATTATTCATAAAAGCCAAAAGGTGGAAGCACCCAAATGTCTATCGGATGAATGAATATGCAAAACATGGCGTACACTGCGTACAATGGATTGACCATCCTGCCTTAAAAAGAAAGAAACCTCTGACACACACTACAATGTGGATGAGCCTTGAGAATATCTTGTTAAGTGAAAGAAGCTAGTCAAGGAAAGACAAATACTGTATGATTGCACATATATAAGGTATTTAGGGTAGAAAAACTCATAAACCAGAAAGTAGAATGTAGTTTCCAGGGGATGGAAAAGAGGGGATTGGTGGGAAATTGTTTGGGTAAAAAAATTTCAGTTTTTCAAGATAACGTTCTGGAGATTTGTTGAACAATAATGTGAATATACTACTGAATTGAACACTTAAAAATTGTTGAGATAATAAATTTATGTTATCTGTATTTTACCATAATTTTTAAAATCTTATTTGAGAATATAAGCACACAGAGTTCACATACATTAGCACTCAGTTTTATAACATTTCTGACCCAGGATGAGGAGACCCTGGTTTCAGGACGTGACACGCAGTGAAGAAGAAGAAGAAGAGAGTCCGTCTGAGCAGAAGCACACATCACCTTTGAGTTCCGTTGGATGCCACCCAATCGTCAAATAGCTTCTGGGCGACAGTGCTGCAGTTCCCCAGGCTGTGGGTGCAGGCAAATTCTAGCAGGGCCGACCGCAGCTCTCGAACAGATGTGTTGCCCTCATCACTCCAAGTTTGCTTTTGAATTTGGTTTTGAAGCAATTCAAACACCCTGGTCTAGACAGATAAAATGGATTATAATGGAATAATAATTAGGACAACCAGAAAAATCAGGAAAACTAGACCTCTTTTTGCCAGCATTTACCAAAGGAGAAAAAAGGGAGAGGTGACGAGATATTAAATATCAACTGCCCACACACAGCTGGGATGAACCACTCAATACAAAGCTTACATGAAAAGCTGCTATAGCCAAGAGAGACTAGCCGACACGACACAGGAAGAACTAACGACTTCTGGGCATTGGGGGACCTTTGTTCTGGGTGCACTCAGCTAGAAGCTCTTTTCCTGCCCCAAAGTATCATCCTAGAAGAAAGTTGGAACTTCCTGACCTCATGACTTTAGAATCCATAAATCCAAAAAACAGTGAGAGAAAAATAAAGTTCTTTACTCACGAGTAGGTGTTCAAATGTTTCTGAATCAAATATTAAAGAAATATTTAAAATATCAACTAGTTTGATGCTGTAACAAATTAATTAGTGAGGAAATAACGACTACAGGCAATTATAGTTGTTTATATTTATTTCTTCTCCCCACAACTTGTCATTTAAAAATTCTGAACGTACAGAAAAGCTACAAGAACAGAACAATGTACACCCATATGCTAGATTCACTGTTTTTTAATATTCTTACATTTACTTTGTTACTATATGTGTATACACACATACTTTTTAATGGCTTTAGCTGAGCCATATGAAAGTAAGTTACAGATATCATGACATTTCAATTATAAATACTTTAACATGCAACTCCCAGAAATAAAGACATTCTCCTATATAACCATCATACCTTATCACACTTAAAGAAATTAACAGATATTCAGTAATACCACCTACTGTTTAGTCCATTGCCATAGCTACTTCTGAATGTCATTCTTAAATGTATACCTATGGTATTAAGAAATCAACAAATATCTTATTTCTTTTTCATCTCTCCCCACAACAAAAGTGTAAAAGCTGTTAACAGGATATGGAAGTATTTCCATATTGCCAGCTGTGGAGCATGGGAAGGGGTAAGGACACATTGGATTTTTAAAAAATCTATCGCATAAAATATGCATTTGTGAATGCCACTAAAAGGAACAAATTTTTTAAAATAAAAATGCTTGTAGGTATGTTTTAGAAAAATTTCATGGCTACAAGGAGAATCAAAATGAAAAAAAAATTACAGCACACCTGCCCGCAGTGTTCTCGGCGCAGGGGCATTTCCTCCCACTGGTACTTCCACAGCATCACCCTTATCACATCTCCCCTCAAGTAGCCAAGGGCCACAGATGACCAGACACAAAAACTCTCAACCCCGGAAAATCAGTTCAAGTTCTTCACAGAGCATTATATTCTTACAGAGTACCACTGTAAATGCCTAAAATGAATACTGGTCAGAGACTTTTAAACTGTGAAGCCATTGCCTCAGAAGACCTCTGAATAAATCTCATGGATCTGACCACGAGAATGGGGGAAAAAATCTGCGCAAGGATGACTCAAAGTTTGTGATGACAGGTCAACTCACTTTTGTTTGTTTGCTTCAAAAAAAGTAAAATAGAGAACAGACACCTTGTGGGACGTGAGAGTAAGCTCCTGAGTCGTTGGGAGGATGTCAAGTGGAAAAACAGCGGCCATGCTGACTGACAACGCAAGGAGCATAAAGCAACGCAGGAGGTCTTATTGGACACACACGACTGCTTTGGTGCACGCTGTCTCCACTGGCCCGACTTCCTCAACGGCATCACAACAGCAAACCATCCCAAATGAGTGCAGCATACAAGAAACTTAAACGCTACTCACAACTGTCAAACAGTTCGTTTTCATTTGACAAAACCGAAAGAGGAATGAGAGAAAAAAGGTCACACACTTGAAATACTATTTTTAAAAATTCAGTGGAGAAAAATGGCAATGCTCCTTTAGAATTAACTAAAACATAAAGAGGTCAGTACAAAAAAAGAGAAAAAGAAAGAAAGAAAGAAAGAGAGAGAGAACAGGTCCTTCAAAGTACTAGAGGCAGGAGGAACCTGATGTTTGAAGATGCTAAGGCTCATTCCTGAACAGTTACTACACTGCAATTACAGGGCCAAACTTCATTAGCTGTTCCCTGCACACCAAACAGTCAAGAGGAAATCCCAAAAGAGTTGGTTTTAAATATATTTCAAATGATAATGTAATAAAGTATGTTACTTAAAAAAATAATTCTTTAGAAAGTGAGGTACAAAATGTCATTTTATAAGTAATCCAGGTTATATTTTTAATATTAATAAATCATAGTAAGGACATCAAATCACCTATGCCTTTTACAAATAAAATTAAGTTTATTTTTTCCATGGGTCTAAATTAATTTTTGAAATTTATACTCACTGAACAATAGAATCCCATTCTCTGATTTCATAAAGTCAAAATGGCAAGTGAGGAGAGGAAATATATAGATGCTGAACACAATTCAAGGAGTTAAACCTTTTGAATCTTTTCCTGCTGTGACATTCAAATAGGGTCACGTAAGCTACAAACATTGGATAGGCAATAAAATGCAACAACAAACATAAAATTATTTTAAAAGCAAAACATGAAAAAATGCTGGCACTTACGTGGCACACTTGATTTACCGCTTTACTTCTGAAGTAATACGCCCAGGGAGTTCTTTCTGGGTCAACTGAACTCCTTAAATGTGCAGTATCAGCTTTTATTGCAAAAGACTTGTCCCACCAACCCCTCATATGTAAAAGAAGGACAGACTTGTAAGTTATGAGACAGGAATGTGGCTTGGACAAGATGTGAACATCGTATGTGAACAATACGACACAACTCAGCTGTGCCTCCAGACCCTGCCCACCACACATCACAGCATCAAAATGTGATACACGGGTATGTGTTACATAGGTACGCACGGCCTACACAACAGAATGACCAATAAATGTACACACTGCTCTGGTGACAATGGCAGAAAGTGCCGAGTTCCAGAAACAAAGCCCGAGGGCCAAATCCAGCCCTCCACCTTGTTTTATCCAGCCCGGCACCTTGTTTCTACCCAGCGGCAATGCCGAGCTCTCGCTTAACTGTTAAGGAGTAGTTACACTCATACAGTCCTAAAAGTACATTCAGTCCTTTGAAGGCAACCTCGAGGCTGACGTGGCCCCTGGTGAAAATGAGTTTGACACCCTTGGCATAAAAAATTAGACACTAGTCTTAATTACAAATACTATTTAAAGATTAGGTCCAAGGACTCAGAAATGTCTACCATTCCAATTTCCAACTATAGTAGGTCAGACTTCACATTTTGAGAGTTTCAATGGTACCAAAATGCCCTAAAATTAGAATTTTAAAGAGACAATTTTCCAGTCTTGGTGAACTGAAGCTACGCTGACTTTTAACTAACAATCGAGTATATGAGGGTCTCCAGCAGTAAAAGGACCTGTGTTCTTCCATCACATACCAAGCCTCCTGTCAGCTTCCATACTTGCCATCTAACCACCATGTCCCTGGACCTCTCCCTGAAGTACATTCTTAATAAACACATCCCTGCCCAGCCAGCTGGAAATCACCACTTGGAATGAAGATGCAGAGTTACTTGCAAGCCATAGTAGAAAAATATTCAAAAGGTTTAACTCCTCAAATTGTGTTTCACCTCTACATTCTGGGCACAGGGATAGCTTGAGGTAGGTTACCGAGTGCTTCCAGACACTGGAATCCAACACAGTGCGTGCAGAGAGGTAGAGGCAGAGTGGCTTCTGCCACTGCGAAATTTAAGTGGCTGTGGAGCTCCCGAGTAGACAGATATTCTGCCTCCCCTCAGGGCATATTCAGTACCAACACTGTTCCTTATTACGGGAGCGAATGATATACACTAATATTGCTACCTATACTGGGTTGAAGAGTATCCCCCCACAAATTCACGTCTGACTAGAACCTTATTCGAATGTGACCTTATCTGGAAATAGTACTTTTGCAGATGTAAACAAGTTAAGATGAGGTCATACTGGGTTATGGAGGGCCCAAATCCAATGACTAGTGCCCTTATAAGAGGAAACATGGACAAAGAAACACAGGGAGAATGCCAGGCGAAGATGGAGGCGGAGGCTGCAGTAATGCAACCACAAACCAAGGGACGCCGAGGAGCACTAGCGACCCCCTAAAGCCAAGAGAGACTCATGGAGCAGATTCTCCCACAGGAGACACCAACCCTACTCCGATGACACCTTAATTTAAGGCTTCCAGGAATGTAAAAGAATAAAGTTCTGTTATTTTAAGACACCAAGTTTGTAATAATTTATTGAGGAGGCCATAGGAAAATAATATGCTACCCCATATTGATTTGATATGGCACCAATAACCCCCAAAGTAAACAAATACGTGTGCAATGATGTATACTGGTGTAGGATCAATTAGATATCTATACTGAAAATAAATTAATATTTATGCCTACCTCACACCATATACAAAAATCAATTTCAGAGGGATCATAAAATCTAAATATAAAAGATAAAACAATAGTTTTCAAAGGAAATTAATTTTATCGACAGAATATCTTGGGCCAAACAGTTCAGACCTTAAAACTAAGAATTTACGCTAATTTAAAAATCATTAAGAGTCGAAAAGCAAGCTGGAGTAGGATGAGATATTTGTAATATACATGATCAACCAAGGACTGGAACACAGAATATATAAGGAACTCTTACAAATCAATAAGAAAAAGGCTGACACCTAAAAATGCGGGTACAAAAGAAAACACCCGATGGTCAATAAACACATCAAAAAGGAATTCATTTTCACTTTAGGGAAGTGCAAATTAAAGCCAAACTTGCAATACTATGATACACACATCAAAATAGCCAAAAGAGAAAAAGGTTTGCTATTAATACTAAGTACTGGCAAAAAACAGACCCAGAACAGAACTCGGATTCTCAAACACCGCTGAAGGAGTGTTAAATCGATACAACTTTGAAAAACGATTTGGCAGTACAGTATTAATGATGCATACGTAATGACTCGGAAATCCCACTTCCAGACACATATCCCATAGAAACTCACCAGAGACATACGGAAGAATATTTACAGCAACACTATGTGTAATATCTCCAAACTCCAAATAACCCAAATGTCTATCTACAGTAGCTAAACTAACAAATGGCCAATTTCTTTAGTATACCATTGGGAGAAAGTCTAGGTTGGATTCTAAGTTTGCCCTAAGGAGACCAATAAGTTATTTGCATACTTCTCGGAAACGTACATCAATGCTCTAAGAAACACTGTTGCTAACATTTTGGACATAAAAGAAATCTCATGTATAGTAAGTTGACAACTTCATTTCCAAGTAAGTAACTAGAGGTGGGTCTGTGATTTTAAACCTTAAACACATGGTCTACAAGCTTTTCAAGCCTTTTTAATTTAAAAAAATTCAGTTTAAAAAAAAGAAAAAATGATAGCAACAAAGAAAAGCCTTTGATTTTCCCAAAAAAAGGTATCATTGGAAAGATGACATTATTAGAATACAGATTAGTTTAAAATATAGCAACACAGCACAAAGAAAAGGCTTTGAAGTGAAACAAATATGAGTTTGAATCTCAGCTTTATAATCAACTAGGTGAGTGACTTGGGGAAGTTATTTAGTCTCCTCATATATGTAATGAGAGTAGAAATATCTAGTTTGGATTCTGTGAGTATTAAACAGGGTAATCATCATTAAGCACTAAGGATGGAATACAGAACATAATAAACACTGACATGTACTTGTTTCTGGTGCTGGTTTTTACTAAAGCTGGGAGTTAAAGCCTTATATAAAAAATAGAACAATGATAAAAACCTATCAGTGAGAAGAGACCTCAGAAATCTTCTAACTTAAGCATCTCGCTGTGGGTAGAAATTGAGGTGGCTCCCATGGGGTCAGATCAGAAACTTGTGAGGAAGGGTGCTTTTCAAGCACCATATGGCTCTCCTGCCCTACATCCCCTTCCCCACTGAGAATCGTGCTGGTGTTAAGACTTTATCACATGGGATGCAGACTAGGATGCACAGTAAGAGTGGCAGAAAAAAGGTGGTTAAAAAAAGTTACATAATCCAACCCCTTCCTTTTACCAGTGAGGACACCAAAACTCTAAAAGGCTTTTCTAATTCCTGGTCTAATACTTCCTTTTCCTGTAAGCTGTCTTTTGCTTGGTCTCTGGAAAACCTGACTAGTTTACAAAGCAAACCCTGTTGTAAGAATGGGCAGATTCAGGGAATGGGATAACACAAAGGATTCATCGCTCCTTCCCAAGCTTTTAATGACTCAGTCAATGGTTTAACACTGAAAGCAGTCTAGAAACAGTTGTTAACTATTAAGATCAAGCAACCGGCTTTAAAAAAGGTCAAACGATCTTCACTACAAAGCCTCCCTCACTGCCTCGCTGAGAAACAAACCCACCAGCATCGGCATCCGTAAGACAGACCATCAGTAAGGACACCTAAATAATTTTTTCAATACAAACATGGCTGTTATTTCATATTAACGGGATATTAACTGGAATATTAATGGGAAGAACTACTTTGCAAGAAGGCCCATTTAAAGCATTTATTATATAAAAATAAACCAGGATTTCAATAGAAAACTTTTCATGCGATAGTAGTATAAGAAGTCTATATTTTGATATTCAGATGAGACCACATCATGCTAAGCCTTTATCAGCTCTTCATGGTAAGCAATGATGTTTTGATTCGAAATAAAGATTTCTAGAAAAGTAAAGAAAATGGAATTTAACTAGTTGCTTTTTCAGCCTATTACTGAATGAAATTATGAATAACCATATTAAAAGCAAGTAACAAAGAGAAGCTGGCAAAAAGCAGACTTACCACCACTCTTGAGGCCAGATTCATACATCCCCGTTTTTCAAGGAGGTCATAGATGAGTCCTGTCTGCAACAGGGCTTCAGTGACCGGGGCAGTAGAGGTCTCATTTCCAAGATAACCAATCAAATCAAAGGCCCTCTGAAGAGGCACTTTGCCTAGGCTAGAGGGTAAAAGAACAGAAAAAGTAAATATGCTGAGAAAGGCAGATGAACTCTATGCATGCTGAGAGAAATTTTATGACCAGATGGTGAGTCTTGAAGACCTAAAATTTAAGCTTAGAGTGTCATTCTGTAAAGTTTGACTAAATATTATTACCTTTAATTAAGTTCATGTGTGACCCAAGGTTAAAGATACATTTCAGAAAAAAGATAAACAATTGCTCCATTTTTATTCTATGTCACCTGTGAATTGCTACTGACTCAGGTACAGTATTACAATATCTTAGGTAATAAAAGATGAAAAGTACTAATTTTATTTATTTTTTAAATTACTTATATTTACCAGGTGAGAACAGGTAGCATAAAGAAGATCTGAATTACACAAAAAATTATTTGTTTATATGGGAATTTGCTTGTCAAACTTGTTAAAGTGAGGCCTACTGTGAATTTATTGCGAGTATGTTTTTAAAATAACCATTTTATAGAAATCATAACAATGATGACTGAGATGATATAAGGTAATTTCATTAAAAAATGAACCTAGATAGGAAGGTCAAGAATAGTCAGACGAAGTACTTTTGAATATTCCTTAGACTATTAGGAATGTGTCTCTAGACTCATTAACAACCTAAAATGGTAATCTTCCTATTCCAAAGATACCTACACACACACGGTCACTGCCATTCTTGGCTTTGGGATTCTGTAAGGCACTGGTGAGGGGGGGGCAAGCAGTACACAAATAAGGAGGCTCTAGATACCAGAGATGTTCCTCAAACCAGTGAGTAAGCACTAAGCATCACACTTAAACCAAGTGCTGCTTGAAACGAATTCTCTCCAGAAATAAAACAAAGCTAGAACTATCACTGTACTCAGCAAATATGAGTCTGCTTGTTGGCATCCACATGCTTGAGATATTATTTAAATAATATCTTGTTATTTAACTGTTCAATGTTTGTAGCTTAGGTTTCCATATAAATTACAAAGTCCCTGAAGGCATGGAGTATTTCTTACATTTTTCAGTTCCTCCAAAATGAATTATATCTTACAGGCAATACATGCTAGTTGTTTTGAACTGTTTTTCTAAAATGTTCTTTTTCTCAATATTACTTGTTAAAAAACAAACCAAACCAAACCAAGCATACTGTACCCTGCAAGTTGAAAGATGTTGTTGATGAGGTTTGCCCGGTCCTTGTCACTCA
The DNA here is from genome assembly GCF_014824575.4 of Sturnira hondurensis. NCBI lineage: Eukaryota > Metazoa > Chordata > Mammalia > Chiroptera > Phyllostomidae > Sturnira > Sturnira hondurensis. Next base: position 20,674,179 of record NW_028093985.1, on the reverse strand, counting down.
GGACATAAGGATTTATTTTTAGCTGTTTGATGAGTGCGCCCCAGTCCTCATCTGCATAATGTACAATATAATAGCCACTCATGTTTATATTGACTTTGATCCACCGCACTTCTTCTGTAAGATTGATGACATCTAATCCAGACCAAAAATGAGAGAGAGAGAGAGAGAGAAGGAGAGAGAAGGAGAAGAGGAGAATAGGGCAAGAAAAAAATTAAACGAATGCTTTGTTTCAAAGTTAATTTGGTATATTTTATATATATATATTTTATTATTCTATTAAGAAACCAAATCTCTGCCTTCAGTGCAGTTATTTTCACATTAACAAAAGTTACTACTCATTCATTTAACAATTGTTTATTTAGTGGTAAACAAGGTAGTTATGTCCCTTCTCTCACAGGTCTTAAAGTCTAATATACAGAATTCATATAAATGTTATTGATAGTATTCTACGGAACTACATAAAAGAAACGCTCATCCTCTAGGGAAACCTCATCCCCTTAAGAGAGGTTTCCTGGAAGAAATGGCAGCTAAGCTGAGCCCTCAAAATATGTTAGCCAGGTAGAGAGTATTCAAGACCCAGAAAGAAAGCACACATAGTGTCTGTCCATGTACTGAACTGGCTCCCAAGTTCAGTGGGTAGAGAGAAGCAGGGAGAAAGGGAAAATGCGTGTAGCATGGGGCAGGAGGGAATACCACATATGAGAACTATATAAAATGTGTTTCCTCTCCACCTTTGTCTCTATGTAAAGAAATGTCCTTTAAATTTAGTAACAGACACAAATTTAATATAATTCTTAAGGGTACGCTTCTAAGCACCTTAAGGTTTACTTTATTAGAATATCTGCTCCATGAACTATTTTTTTCACTGTTACTCTCTCAGTGCCCAGAACAATGTTCCTAGTACTCAAAAAATACTTGTATATACCCTAAGCTACAAATATTTTGGGTAATTAATGGATGAATTAATGGCTGAAATAACTGTATCATGGTAAGTGGTTTCAAAACATCTAAATAAGGCTTGTAAATGTATATAATGTAAGTTTTCCTCCCCACTTTAAAGAATACTAATTTTTTAAATTATTTTAAAAAGAGGAGTAGAGAGATAAGAAAAATAATCTAAACTCAGACAATAATAGCACTGTGGGGTGCATTTCCTGCCAAGGTTGTTCTGATACACAATTTACTGGTAGTTGATGTAGTACTGCACGCAACAGAGCTAGATATACGCATGCATTTTCATCCTGCCTTTTCACCTATCAGATTCCACTCCCTGCCATTTTTCCATTGTCTTCACATGCACTGTTCAAATATCTTTTTAAAAATATACATACTGCTTTTTAAGAATTTATTTATCTATTTTTAGAGCAAGGGGAAGGGAGGGAGGGAGAGAAACAACAATGTGCCGTTGCCTCTTGTGCACTCCCTACTGGGGACCTGGCCTGTAACCCAGGCATGTGCCCTGACTGGGAATTGAACTGGTGACCCTTTGGCTTGCAGGCCCACACTCAATGCACTGAGCTACACCAGCCAGGGCTCAAATATTTTTATAATATTCTATTTCAAGATCTACCACAGTTTAATCAATCTGCTATTTGGAAACATCTAGACTGTTCTAAAATTTTCACTATCATAATAATTCTGTGTGAAAGTTTTTGCACATATACTTTAGAACCACATTTAAACCCTTGAATCTGAAGTCTTTGGGTCTATCAACTTCAAAATCAAGAATTATTAAAATTTACTACATGCTTTGACACTTTATTTACCCCAATTCTACTGAAAGTACAAAAGATATTTTAAATGGAAAAGACAGTCTGATTATGTCTTAACATGGCATATAAGATAAAGTGTTTTTCATTTAAAAATTCTGTACTAAAGGAAAATGGCGATAGACTCGGAGAGCAGGATGACAGCTCGTGGGGAGGCTGAGGGCGGGGAGGGATGAAACAAAAAGGGAACAGGACTCATGGACACGGACAGCTGTGTGGTGACTGCTGAGGGGAGAGAGTTATTAGGGGCCTAAATGGTAATGGCAAAAAAATACAGTGAAGATTAAATTTTAAAAAACTCCGTACTAATTTCTGTTTTATTGCTGATATAGCAATAGGTAAGAAAAAACAATAATGTTAATATGGTCTGTTTCTGTTTCTGTTTCTGGAGCAGATCGCAGTTCTAAGGAACAACTGTAATGGAACGGTGACTCCTCTGCTCTAAGTTGGCGAACTTTTAACAAACCTATGACTCATGAAATTAACTTTATCATTAGCTAATGCAAAAAGATCAACACTCTCCAGGTCACCCAACATAATTTCCTACAGATCTTTTATCAAGAAAGGATCTTGGGAAGGACTGAGTAGCCCCAAATCTCCCTTTCCCATAAAAGGGGGCAAGAAACGATAAGTACGGCCATTTTCCCACTGGACAGATGCAAGGAAATATTGAAATACATAGCATCTTGGCTGATAAGCAAGCAACTTGCCATGTCATAAACCTACCCAAGTCCAGATGGTAGAGAGCAGAAACACAGCTGGGAATGTGCTTGAAATTACTACTGTCATCTCGATGACAGAAATATAAAGCAGTACAGCCAACAAACAGCATGGAGAGGAGAGTTATCACTTAAAGAGTCAGCATATTAGTCTCTTTCAGGTCTTCTGAATGATCCAGAATAGAGGTCCTTAAAACCACAGGTATCAAAAAGTAATGGCTTTGCTCACAAGGGACGTCACTACGTCCTTGCAGTTCAAATGTGGATGAGGCTACCCTCACGTGTTTTTGATTTATTATAATCATTAACAGATTAACGGTTGACTTTTCACAACCCATTGAGTAGTTAAAAAGAGTAAGCAACCCCAATCTTAAATGGCAGAAGCCCAGATGAAGTAATCTAATATTGATTTCACAAAGCCATTTGTCAGGGAGTTATGAAAATCAACTACTGTTTTATAAAGAAACATAAAAGCACAGAAACAGAAATCATGTTTTTACTACAAAGTTTAAAATTTCCTGGGTAGTTTGTTCCAGAGGACTAGCACGAGGCGCAGTCGAACTGCACCCACTGTGTTCAAAAGCACTCCTGCCTGCAATTCCCCTCCCGTCCCCTTTATTAGGGGGGAGAAAGGCAAGAGCAGAGAATGGCACATGATAAGTATCTTCCTACTACAATCTTCCTCCTCCTCCTTTTTCCCAATTGCCTTTCACTCCAATGACATGTCTTTTAGTTTCAGGGAAATATTTCTGGCACAGGGATATCCTTTCAGAAACATGAGTGTTTCAAGTTAAGAGTCAATATAAAAATTTTCTGTAGTTAAAGAGCTTAGGTCTGAGTACAGTGTGGATTGAGACAGACAGAGGGGTGGGGAAAGGAAGAAGAAAAGGGAGAGAGACACTCAACATGTAGCTTGAAAAAAATGGTCTCTTTCAGCCCTTCTTTTATATACTATTACTTGGTTAAAATTCATGTATGTGGGGAAAAGTGACAAAGATATTAAGCAAATATAATTCCTATATTTGATGGAACTAATGGACTAACCCAGCAACCCTAGAACACATGGAAATATACTATAATTAAACAAACTACCAAGATAACACCCTGCACTAAAGTTATATGACATAAAATAAGCCTCTGTAGTCACTGACTCTGCTACATTTCTTATGAGAACCAAAAAACTTAAAGAGTGATTCTCACTGGAGCATCAGGAACCAAGAAGAGCCAGCTGTCCCTAAGGTTCACCACTTTTGTGAGGACAAAACATTTTCAGTGTGGATTCTCAAAACTCCGACTGCCAGGAATGAAAAGTGTGGCAGCAGCAAGGGAAGTAACGCAGCTGAGGAGAGGGACCTACAGTCACTGTTTTCATCACACAGTGGCTCAGTTCCAGCTCCAAAGTAAACCAGTTACACCACAGTGCATCGTGCATATTCTCCTTAACTAAGAGTATTCTGAAATGAAAGGAAACAGAAGACATCACTTCATCAGGCTTTGAATGCTCTTTTCCTGGAACTTTTTACAGTGAGATTTGCAACTGAGTCACTTCATTACAGACAATATTTATTTATTCAATAACTGTTCTTGCACCTACTTGGTGCTAAGGTTGCAAAAGTGATTCATATAGCCATGACATCTACCTTCAGCAGGGGACACATCTAATGTGAGGACAGAGCAATGCGAATGAGTACTTAAAGTGCACTACAAGTAGAGAAGCAGAGAATGGTATTAAAGCACCCAAGTAGGGCATCTAACCTGCCGTGCGGTGAGGGACGGCTTCCTGGAGTGGGCAGTGGGTGATCTGAGATCTGAAGAAGGAACAGTAGTAAATCATAGGACTGGTGGTGGTGGTGGCTCAGAGGGGCGGGGTGTGGGGGGAAGACCAACAACAGTGCTCTTCCAGGAGAGAAAAGGCACGAACAAAAGCCACCCAGACACCAGAGGAGGAGGGGTGTGTTTGAGTTGCTCAATTTTTGAGCAGTGGAAACAGTGCCAGGTAAGGGTTTAGAAGAAAAAATGTTTTAATAGAAAAACATGAGCGAGACTTTGGGCTGTGAACCTCAATGAGTAGAAAGCTCACCTGTAAACTTTTAAAAAGTAAAGGACTAATAAAAGCAGATATTTTATTATCCAATTACTTCTAGTACCACCCAAAACTTATAGACTATCAGGAGGTTTGCAAAAAATCCTCACTGGTTCCTTTCAAATAAGGAGATGAAATTATTTATTGTCCCTTAGGTCAGAGACTATCTTTCCAGGGCTCACTTACAGTATGTGGTTTTGTTTTCATTACAGAAGGCAGTACTTCCAGCTATGTTAGTTTCAATAAGCATTGTCAACTGTTCTTAGGGTTTTTAAATAATTAGATTGTTCCTGTAACACTCTACTCTAGTTTAAACTGTGATGCAATTGGTATGCTCATGTTTCAACTGGCATTATAAATTGTTACCACACAACAGACACATAACTTAGAAATATGTATTAAATCAAAAAGGTAATGGTTGTCATTTTGAGAAGCATTCCTATGAAAGAAAACAAAAAAACATTTAAGAGCCAGAATTTTTATTAAGGCTTTTTTTTTCATAGAGACATATGGTGAATCAAGTGTTCAATAACAAGGGAAGGTTAAGTCAATCACTATATGTGTAACTTTTAAAAAATGAGATACAAAAATCGCATGTGCACAATGACATCAACTAAGTAAAAAATACTTTGAAATAACCAAGAAATAATCATAAGAGTAGTTGTGACAGGGTGATAAAATTTGCTCTTTTTCTAGATGTTTTGTAGAGTGGCTATATGACATTTAAAGTATTTTAAAATAATAACCAATAACTAACCAATAATAACCAATAACTAACCCTTATACAGGGCTAAAAATTTATCTAGGATACAACATATGCCAGGTGTTGTTCTAGGTGTTTCATGTAAATGAACTCACGCTCACCACAACACTGTAAAGTAACTATAGCTACTGTCTCCATTCCATAGCTGAGGAAATGAGGCCTGGAGAGGACACATAACTCACCTAAAATCATACAACAGAACCAGGCAACCTGGCTCCAATATTCGTTCCCTTAACCACTAAACTAACTGCACTGCATTCTGAAAGATACAGGATTAAACACCATATCCAAATTCAAACAAGAAATTTTCCCTTAATGTAGAGTGTCACCAATGGTTCCTGCAGAACCCAGAGGCGTTACGTCCTTTCAGGACGCAAATCAAGAAGATCCGTAGTGTGGAATTCACAGAGGTAGTTCACAGATGGTCAGAAACTACATTTCACTTGCTGTTATAGACTCCTTGTGGGTATGCTACATTTTACCACCCCCCTCCCTGCAATCATAATTTCTTGTTCCATTTTGTTCATTATCAAAAGATGTATACTATGTCTAAAGACATTTTGTAGTAATTATTTACCTAGGTCATGCATCAACCTTTATTAGGCATAAGAATCCACGAGTGCTTGTCAAATGCCACTGCCCCAGCCCAGCCCTAGAAAGCAGTCAGCAGAGCACACTTCAAGAAACCGCTCTACTTCTTCCTATCTAACACAAACTATTTAGCTAGGATACGGCATTTGTTATTTTCTATGAGGACTGCTGGCACTTCCCATTGAAACTTTTCATACCTTATGTCACACGACTGTGAAAGACCAATTTCATGCATGACACACAGATGCAATCTCACGTTAGTCACATCATGTGTAGGGGACCCACACAGCCAGCTCACAGAGTGTGCACTGGAAAGTGCAGACTCCTTTCTGCTGCTTGGTCAAGTGTTTTAAAAATACGTCCTTTCCAATTTCTTAGCAGAAAAGTATTAAGTCAAACCTGATTTCTTGTCCAGAAATGATACCACTTGATATTTTGAATAGTTTCTTCCCTCAGCGACAAAGGACAGTGGAATGTGCCACAGATGGCTATAAAAAGAAAATATTAAAAGACTGTCACACTTTCCAATATTTCAGTCATTTACATATAATTTGTCTTTTTTTACATATAAAAAAACCCTTTTTTTTCTTTGTTGGTTTTTTTTGGGGGGTGGCAGTGGCAGGAAGGTGAAAAATGTCAAGGAATTTCCAGAAAGCGATCATCTTGTTAGAGGTTTTATAAGAACCTATGATCACAAAGCATTTCAAGGAATTTTAACTTGAGGGTACAAAAGAGGCAGCAGGGAGAAAAAGGGCCACACCTTTCGTCTGCGGGCAGGATCTCAAGCTTCAAGTTTGAAGAGAACGGTTCCTGTTGTAGGAGGAGCTCCTTTCCTTTCCTTTGGACAGTCACTAAAGGGAATCCTTTCTTCAGGGTCCAGGTTTTCATCATTTTCTTTACATCCAGTGTTTTGTTTGTGACCTACAAATAAAATAAATTATTTTTGCTTGAACGTAAGCAGTTTATTAGAGTTTGTATCTTTGCCTCTTTCCCTACTGCATTCTATGAAGGCTACAGTCAATATAAAAAGAAGCTGGAATGCCGAGTTGGATGTACATTTCTAAGCTAGGTAAATGAGCGACTGCTAAAAGGCAAGTAACCTTAAACAGAACTGAGTAACAACTAAAGAGAGAGAGGCACTGTTGAAAACTCAGCAGGTAGTATCAAAGTGTTCATTAAAACCCCTGAGGGGGAGTAAGCACCCTTTCAGGGCAGGGTACTAGCACTGAGGGTGTGAATAACAACGTGGAGTCTTGAGTCAGAAGCACTGCGACTTACTCCTGTGAATCAGCTGGGTCTAGATTTCTCTGTTCTCCAGACCCTCTGCTTTCATAATGTTAAAGTTCTTCTTTTAAAGAACTAACACTGTGGAAATAAATGTCAGGAAACAGCAGCAGCAGCACGGTGAAATATAAACAGGTCAGTCGCCTGGATTTTAAGTCTCTCTAGAGAACAGTGGTGAACATTTTGATGTCCAGACCCTCTTTCCCAGATAATTACATAAATTTATCTAAAAAAATCCACTGTTAGAGGTTCACGGATCCTCTACTGACCACTGTCCCTGAAACATCTTGCATCAATGAAGAAGCAATTTTTTGAAGAACTATCTCTTTAAAGAAGGTGAGTTAAACTTACAATTTAAATTATTTTTTTAGATTACATATGGATTTGAATTGCAAGCAACTAAAATCAAGTATTTAAAGTGTTTCACAATATCACTGCACTATGGTAGGCCTTACCTCAATCACCATACTCCCATTCATTTAAAGCAGAAAAGGATGCAGAGAATTTCCCCAAATTCACTGTGATATTAAATCTAACACTTCTTATGGCCAAGATCTATTTAGTTCTGGGCAAGGAGTTGGGAAGAAAACAGCAAGCTTTTCTTTCTTGGGAAGAAAAGCTTGCTCCAAGGCAAGGCACTTTTGGGTCCTTGAGGCAGAACTGAAACGAGGAGGACAGTGGTCAGTGGTCAGCTTTATGTGGATGCTGAAACACCTGAGGATAAGGTTAGGGACGAGGCTGGGATAGGAAAACACTATGATACAAAAGTTGAAGTCAGTGAGGGAGGAATAAATATATTCTACATGTCAGGAGATAACATAACAAGTATAAAGTAAATAGTGTAGCTTTGGATTGAAATCCTACTGCATGTTAAGAAGAAAAACAATGATTTGGAAGCAACTCTTAGGTAATAAGAACTAATCCCTCTTCTCAAAGAGAACTCGGAGAGAATAGGGAAGATGTGCCTTTTGGGCAAAAGGTTAACACCTAGAGAATACCAGGTTCAGATAAGGCAAGGCAGCAGAAAGAGTATACAAAAAACATCCAGAGCTAAGTTCTTAAACAGGGTCCATACGACTTTGAAAGTGTGATGTTTTGCATTATGCAATTTTTCTGGGGAATATGTCCAGAACTTTCATCAATTTTCAAATATGTCTGTGATCTTCTAAGCATTAAGAACTTTATCTAGATCAGGGTAAAAACCCTCAAATATTCTGAGGGAGGTTGGGAGGGCTGAGGGTGCTGGCTGGGATGGGAGCGAAAGACAGAAAACTATACTTGAACAACAATTAAATTTAAAAAAAAAACCCAAATACTAATAAGGACATGCAGTTAGTATACATGCACAATACAGGCTAGGTTCACGCACTGCTGTGAAGCATAACATGTACCTAATTGCACTGCTTATTAGATTAGGATACTTGCAGACATAGCAAAATCCAAACAGCAAGGTGACGGAAGGGCAGTATGCGGCCAAGGGCAGCCAGCTTGAGATGTTTCATTTACTCTAGACAAAATGGGTCCCAAAGACAGGAGGATACATAGGGCAGAGTACAGAAAAAAATCATAAATGAGAGGTAGAAAAGTTGCAAAATCATAAGAATAAAAAATATTTTTGAAAAAGATGAATTACTATACACTTTGAAAAAGTGTATAATAATATACACTAATTTGGAAAAGACAACTTCCCTACAAAGTAAGAATAGAGATTGAAGTATAGAATAAAAATGATTACGTGAGGCCACACACAGTCCTTCAACAATTAAGACTAGTACTTCCACTTCCTGATTTTTAATTCTTTGCTCTATTTATAAATATTTATCCTAAGCTCCATCCCCCTCTTTCTTAAATAACTATCTTTGGTACCACAGCTTATTTATATACTTGACAAAAACATAAATAGAACCCCTGTCTTCTTATTTTTAGAGCTAAATAAAATATTCAGGTCACTTACCTCATTAAAACTATCCCACAGATCATCGCTTTGGGTGGATGCATAACTGTGATTATGCAGGTAAAGGACAAAAGAACGTTGAAATACATCTTCACTGAGAAAAGTTTTTAGCATCAACAAGAGAGAAGCTCCCTGTTCAATAAAAAGTAAGAGAGGGAAATAATAGAATATAATAGATTTATAAAATTGAGAATCTAAAATTCAAAATATAATCAATCTAAGCATATGCTTTCATATATAGAATCTACTTATAATACACTGTTATTTAATCCCATTAGCCAGATATAAACTACGTTCACATTGTCTTCAAAATTGTTTTAAAGGACCTCAGACGAACGAGTGAAGCAGATTCCCATGCACACCACTTCCACTATGAGACATTTTGTGTGGTCTATCTGTTACTTGCTGTTTCACTGTTAGTGTTAAAAAACTAAGTGATTGTAAATGTATTTTCAATAGAAAAACACGCCAAATTTTATGTGGCATCCCCACTCTTATCCTCACTGTTTAAAGCATCAGTTCAATTCACGCACACTCTGCTGGGGACAATAAATAAGCAGCACTCTCAGGAGGCTCTCTGGTAGGGAGTACATGAACTTCCAGTTTTAGTGTATCATGTTGCTGAAGCAACCAAGATCTCTTCTTCTTGCAGAGTCACTTCCAATGTTTAGAACTGATGGATGTATAGGTGTTGGGAACCACCCTGCCTGGTTTCAGAAGCTGTAACCCGCCATGGCTAACGCTGAGTAAGAAACCTTGGAACCCTAAGCCACTGAGGAAACAAAGCTTATCCCCTTGGCAGGAGCGCACCCTCTGCTCTCTCTACTGCACCTTGCTTGGCCCCCAGTGCATGACTGGTTAGCCAATGATTGGTAAGATTCCTCAAGGGAGGGATGACCTAAGACAGATATGGTCTCGAAGGGGCCCTCAGGGAAGGACTTGGGGGCTATGGAGAAAGGGAGGTGATGAACCCTCGCCCCTCAGCTTTGACATAGCCTGAGTCCTCATTCTGTCTGCAAGAAGTCTCCTAATTTCTTGGCTGCCTTACTTCCCCCTGTCTGACTTAAGCCCGAAACAATGCCAGAGGTGGGTGCAGCCCTGTGCTGGAAAGGGCGGGTTCCCTGGGGCAATCAGGCCTAAGAAAGAATGCATAAAATCCTGTGAAACCTGCTTTGCTAATATCCTCAAATTTAAATGATAAGGGTCCAAGCATGACATGAGTTTGTTTCCCCAACATTTTATGGCCCTTTAGCTACTTGACCCGACTCAAAATAAAACCTCATAGTTCTCTGAATGTTATCTATTTGATCATTACTGCCTGACAATGATGGACGAGCTTTCCCTATATGCAGTGTGTTCCTGTGCAAATTAATGCCAATAAAAGCCTGTCCAGGCAAGGTTCAGTGTGCTCCCCCCTTGAGAGAGTGGCCATGCTGTCCCTTTTCCTCCACAGGAGCTGGTAGTCGATGTCTTGTCTCAGCCATAACACTGCAGACACTGTGGGCCAGAGTCTGCATCATACAGGGTAGTAAGTATATACTAATATTCAGAATTAGGTGTGCACCTATTAAGGTCACACTGTATTCACTGATGCGCACATCATCACTCCCAATCTCAAAACAACCACCTCCTTGGTGAAGCCTTCCCTCATTTGAAATAGAAATCACATTCATCTATCTCCAAAAGTAATCTATATCACTTCCTGCATCTGCTACAGATAGTATTTATTTTTTCTTCTAAACTATATGCTAGTTGAGGGGAAAACTGAAAAATTCAACTCCAATTACTAAACAATGACTAGTACACAGTAAGCACTCAAAGGGTTTTTAAATAAATTTCAATTCTGATAAAAATTTATCAGTGTTGAGTCATTAAGATTAGCATACACACATTAACTGAATTCAGTACCTGTTGCTCTCCATGGTGTTACACGGCAAATTTGAGTACTCATTCTTTGCCAACATTTCTTTTTCTAACTTGCAACACCGACTTTCCCTCTCTGCTGTAACATTCCCATTAAAAATGTGGACTGTATCTCACATATTTTGTCTATTTTCTTCTCTAATACAGGAATTCAACTTATTTATCAACTAATCTAATACCCACAAGGCAAAGGAGGCAAAGAAGGCATGTAACACTCACCCTCCTTCCCAACACAAATGTGAGTGGCAGACAGTTGTGTTCTTCTGACCTAGTGATCCCAGTCAGGTTTCTATTCTGTTTTTGATTCACCTCCAAACCTGAAGTCTGAGTTTCTTATCCTGCAATCTAATCTTTAATTCTTTTTAAAAAATTATTTAATTTATTGGGTGACATTGGCTAATAAAACCGATAGTTTTCAAGTGTACAACTCTGTGACAGATCATCTGCGCACTGCACCATGCACACACCACACAAATCCAAGTCTCTTTCCACTACCCTCTCTGTCTTCCTCTCCCTTCCCCCATCCCCTTTCTCTCTGGCAATCACCATATCACTGTCTGTGGAAGGCTGGGGAAGTAGGATTTTGTCTGCAGGTTCCTCTTCCCAGATGTGATGCTTCAGGTTGGGAAGCCCAGCCTGAGGATGAGACCCCACAGTCCTAGGGGCAGGGGGCGTGCTTTTGGAATTGAGAGACCCCTCCAGCTTCTCAGCCACCACACATGGGCGCAGGGGCCAGCGCTCTCTGCATCTCTGTCCTTCTTACCAGTCTCTGTGTGGCTTCTCCTGTAAATCCCTGGTTTATAACACTGCTGTTCAGCTATCCTTCAGCTAGTTACTCAGGTGGACCACCCTATAATTTAGCTGTAAATCTGGTTTGGTGCCAGAAGGAGCCGAGTGTAGCTTCCACCTACTCAACAGCCATCTGGGAATCTCCCGATCTTCAATTATTAAAATACCTGTTTGCTTACTTGTTCTGAAAATTCTGACTTTGGAATACACCCCGATTCTGAATAACACAGCCAAGGGCTTGCTTAACACCCTCCCTGTACATATACTACCAATAGATCTAAGGAGTGAAGCAACTTTAAAAACTATATTTCTCTAAGATCTACTGCACTGCCTGGAATACTAGTCAAAGGACTTACACCAGAGACAGAGAAAATAAAATAATGCAGAAAAAGGTAAGACCAAGATTTAAATAGAAGCAAGCATCTTAAATATTAACAGGATACCTAAAAATAATACTTTAAATAATAATATTCTTTAAAATATTCTAAATCATGCAGCTTGTTCACATATAAAATTAATTTAAAAGCTATTCCAGGTACCACTGTGCATAGCAATACCTTAAAATAAGAAAAAAAGTTAAACATTTCTTCAATCTGTTGTGAAGACTGAACAGACAACGATATTGGAGGAGATGAATTCAAGGAATCTTTCTTCATGGTTTTAAATCGAGAATCTAAGAAATCTTCATACTGGTAAAAAATTAAACAGATTAGGAAATCATGAGCAGTATCAAAGGCAAAGGCAAGTATAATAATTATTTATACAAGTTATACTACTGCTTACAGATATTATTAAAAATAACCAGATTCAATAAACTTCAGAACATAAGCTTTTGAACATACAGGAAGAGTGTGACATTTATGTATATTTATTAAATTTAAAAATAAAATTATAACCTCCAGGCCACATGAAAAAGTGTTTCCTAAACAACATAAGGATGAATTAAGAGATTCTGTTATTAAAGCAACCAAATGCCAGATCTTGATATTCAAAATAGTATGAAAAGGTTAGCATATATTTTAAAACTCTGAAATTAAAAAGTAAAAATAATAACTGGTCCTTAAGCTAATTTATTACACACAGTCCAGCTTTTCTAAGAAATGTATATTCCCTTTAACTGAGGTTCATCTGAAATAAAATATCACTCTAAATGGAAAGAATTCTTTGAGAGCTCAGCAGATGAGCTCCACCAGTGCACTAGAAGCTTTTAAACATTCTGGGCACCACCAAGTGGTGAAACTGCAAATCTCACTGCTTTTTTAAGGGACATGCACGGATTTAATGGATCTTGTTTAGTCTTCTAGCTAAAAATAAGTTCCTTCCATCCCATTTGAAATTTTTGAGCAGGACCTACACAAAAATTTCAAACTGAAACTCTAAAAGAACTCCTGTTTTAAAGCAGTTTTGGGTCATATAGCCAGGAAGTTTCATAGAAAGTCGCAGCATTTTAGGGTTAAAAGGGATCTTTATGCTTTCCCACCTGCTGCATGAATTATTTGACAGTGTGTGTCATATCTTATCCTGGTGTGTCCAAATGTGTCTAAGGGCAGGAAACATCTCCATAAAGCCCAATAACATAGTGACTTTATGTTCTCTATAACAGAATGCTGTTTCAAGTCTTTGAACAAGAACAAAACATGGTTTGTATCTAAAAAAGGCAAATTATTTGTCTGTACCAACTTACGTATCACTGTTATAAGCATGATCAGAGTGATAACAGCATTGCCACAGAATATCTTAATTTTTTTCTTTATGCATAGGATAAAATGTATTGTTTTGCAAAAAGGCTTTTCAACTATATCTAAATTTCTTCAACTATATAAATTTCTTTATTTTATATTAAAAATAAAATGTAGCAAATCAATTTAAAAAGTTATCCCTAATAACAAATGTTTACAAAGTGTAAAATAATTTCACATACTTTCAGCTTTCAATGAAATATATCATTAAATAAAAGCATAATTTTCATTGTCAAATCTCAAGAGGTACAGATACAAGTAACAGGGGCCAATTTTACTGTTTCTTCCTAGATTCATTTTCTTTATTGCAAATGCACAACAATACATGCCAAATATAATTTAACCCCCCCCGCCCCGCCCCCCGACATTCACTCACAGTAGACCGGACAAACACTGTACTCACACTGGACAGCTCACTGAACAGTTTTTCCAAAGAGAAATACTCCATGAAAGTAGTCAACCCTTCATTCAGCCACAGATCGTCCCACCACTGCATTGTTACCAGGTTTCCGAACCACTGAGGGGGGAAAACAATCTACTAACCAACACAAGATTTGCATTCTCAAGAATGTTCTAACAATTGAATTTTTAGATCACCTATAACTAGATGACAATTATTTTAAAATAGTCACTATAGTTAAAACAAACTACAAAGTAAAGACTTACAAAAGCTGTATAAATTTACAAGTAAAATAAACTTTTAACATTTTACTCTAATTGAATGAAAAAATAAGAGATACAATTAGCATATTTATCAAAGTAACACACATTACATATTAGGTTAAAAAAGCAGTTTTTAGACACTACATTAAAAATGAGATTTCCTAGATAATAAAATTCTTCTACCTCTTAATACCGAGTTAGTAAGATTACTTGCCACTGCATCTATGACCACCCACAACAACTAGAAAGTAAATTTCTACGTGACAGATTTCCCTGCAGTCTGAGAGCCCACACTCCATGTTGCTCCTCAGCTGCCCACGTTCAGGACAGTATTTACGTGACTTAAGACATAACTCAAACAACGTTCCTTAAGAAAGTTGGTCTGCATGGAAATAAATAAAATCAGAAAGATCTTAAATGCCTTCTTCTGTGAGGGAGTAAGAAGGGAAAAAAAGGAGAAGCTACTAAAAGTGCATCTCCACATTTCCTACAATAAAGCATGGCGACAGGGTGTACAGCAGGCGGGGGGCCCAGGGCTGGACTCAGACCAGCAGCACAATAAGGTTACTAGATACTGACACAAACACTTTTGAGAATTACCAGAATATATTTTTCAAAGGTATTATCCTAAAACCTGTTTCAGATGAAGGTGATCTGTACATCCTAAAAGAGAAGTAAGAGACAAATACTCCCCAGCAGTGATGGAGGCCCTAGATACAACAGACCTGGAGGAAATCGTCTAACAGACGCCTCATCTACATGCCCAACATTCTGACAGTAAATAAGCATGTGCTTCATACACCAGCTTGTCGTGAAGTCCTCACAAGGGCTACACAATTGTGCTCAGGGTGAGTGTGGGACGGGGAGTGAACTGCCCGGAGCGTGCTCTGCCCTTCTTCTGGGTCCCCCTACCGTCGCGGCACCTCTAACCTGCACCCAGCACCGAGAAGCTCCTCCTCAGGGACACAAGAGAGGCAATGGGTTGGGAAAGGCAGAAAGAGCTTCGTGTATCTGTGTAATTTTCTTTCTTTTTCTCCATGGCATACCCTTCTCCTCTAAAAGTACTTAAAAAATACAGTTCTAGCAAGAGAGGAAGAACTAAATCTAGTCATGACAACTACAGTCCAAGAGTTGTGAGAGTACAACTGAGGAAAAGATTTTGCCCCCGCAAAGTACACTGAGCAGCCAGCACTAGTCAGAGGCAAAACAGTCGTGTACTACTGGGGGAGAAGAGAGAGATCCCGAAGGGATAGTGCATCTTTAAGGCCTAGTGCTGCCACTTAGTGCCTCTGTGACTCTGAGCAAGTTATTTACTTAAGCTGAGTCTTGTTTCCACATCTGTAAAATGGGATTATCACTTACCTTACAGCAGTTATGAACAGTGAGATAATACACGTGAAAACACTTTATAAGCTATAAAGTCCTATACAAACATTACACAGCACTTTCACCTGAAGTTGTTTGTGTTCCAAAGCTTCGTTTTTTTATGAAAGCAATACTATAAGAAAAAGGTGAATTATTATTTGCATACAAACCCATTCTATACTCTAGGATACGAAACAGACCACAGGTATGAGATATAACAGCCTTGGTTGCTAATACCTGATGGGAGAGCTCATGAGCGATGATTTTAGTAACCAGTTTTCTATCTGCCATTGAAGAAGTAGTATTGTCATACAGAAGTGTCTTTTCTCGGAAGGTGACTAAACCCCAATTTTCCATTGCTCCGGCTTCAAAGTCAGGAATAGCCACCAAATCTGGACATAACAGGAAAAAAAGTAATTAACTTTCCCTCACTTAAGGTACCCCCTGGTTAAATAAAAATATTTTACCCACTGCTTTATCACTGTGGATCAGGAGGCAGTGAGTTCACTTTATACCCCTAATGAATGGAACCTGCCTTACTGCAGCCCCCTGCGCTCCTCACCCACAGGTCAGCTGGGGAAGACCTGAGGAAGCCCCTGTGGAGTCACTGGTACTCTAGTCCTTAGCAAACGAAGAGATACCTAATTCCTTCTCAGTGTGCAGAGGCAACTCTCCTTGATCTAGAAACAGCTTCACTGCTCAGAGCTTCCATTACTCAGTTCTTATTATCTGAAGCAGAAATTTCTCATGAAGTTAGAATTGGTTAAACTTCAGACTGAGCCTGAAGCAAGTTCCCACTTACACAGCACCTTTGTAGTAGCCCTATAAACTTCTAAGCGTTATAAGCTCCACATTCAGACACATTCAAGAAATCTAAATGATCTTAAATACAAACAATGTTTAAATCATTAAGTGTTTCTTGGTTTTCTTTTATAGTAACTTTGGCAAGAGTTCTTTCTAAAAATGTTTGCAAAATAATGGCAATAAAAATCAGAGTCACTGTTTGATTCTTACCCAATTTCTTAAGTGGGTATTGAATTTCAAAGTAGTCTTGAAAAAATTCAAAAAGCTTCACAGTTGTTTCCAAGGCATGGTGAACTTCACCAATCTTTTCTGGAACAGAATATATAGAAATCTAGAAGAAAACATTATGTGTGATGTAAGGCAGGTATAATTAAAATGTCATGATATTCAGGTGAACACTGTCAAGATTAGCATATGTAAGAAATGCATAGAGTTAAAAGATTTTTCTGGGCAAATCTCTTGCTTATAGTTCTTTGAGCACCCACTGAGTTTAGCAAGTCACTTCCATACATACAACAGTGTTAGAAAACACTTGATCTTTCCCGTTTTTAAAGTAATTATAATATCTAAAATAAAGTATTTGCGGTCATATTATAGTAATTTTTATGCATTTGCCAATTTAATTTTACAATACTTCTTTTTTCTCTCCATTACCTCCAGTTGCCCTGCTTTGATTATGAGCTATCAAGACTGTGCCAAATCTTCCTTCTTTTGGCACTTGTCACAATGCCCGGCATTGGGTAGGTATCAGTACAGAGGCATCACGTATGAAGAGGAATTTACTTAAACACATAAGGTGGAAATTGCCCATTTGGGATATTACCCTGGAAAAACCTACTGGAGACCAACACATTCTCTTTCAGTAAGCATGGCACAGCTGGTTTTTCTTCCAGCCTTGGGAGAGCTTACTTTTTTTCCCCAGTTGTTGGCTTGTTTTTATAGACCATGTTGTATGAAAAAGTAATCATACCCAGCAGAATAAAACACTAAATGAGTGGCAAACTCACTAAAACCAGCTCAATGGGATGATAAATTCATGTCCCCACTACCCACTCACGCCAGAGCACAAGCTCGCTCAGGGGGATATCAGATGCAATCACCCACATTATTTAAATTATTCTTTCTCTTTTTCTTTTTTTCATTGTTTTTAGAAAGAAAGGGAGGGAGGGAAAGAGGGGAAAGAAGGAGAGACAGAGAGAAGGAAGAAAAACAGTGATTGGTTTTCTTCTCATATGCTCCTCAACCAGGGATTGAACCTCCAACCTAGGTATGTGCCCTGACGTGGAATCGAACTCACAAACTTTTGGTGTATGGGATGATGCTGAAATCAACTGAGCCACATCAGCAGGTACTTTCCTTCTCTTTTTCCAAGTGTGTAAGCTAAACACATACAATGTGACTAACTATAAACTTCTTATCCAATGAGTATCAAAAAGGCAAAATTTAAACAATCATGTTAAAATAGGTTTTAAAAAGCAATGTTTGTTTTTTGTTGTTTAAAAAAAGCGCAATTTTTTGAAAATTGCTTTTCAAAAAGTACCACCAGCTTGGGAGATAGGGGAGGCTTTGCCACTGGACCCTACAGGACACCTACTACATTAGGTCACACTACCAAGACATGGAGTCGAAGCAGCTCTACCTCATACATAGAAGCAAACACAGGGAGGCTGCCAAAATGAGGAGACAAAGAAACATGGCCCAAATAAAAGAACAGGTCAAAACTCTAGAAAAAGAGCTAAACTAAATGCAGATAAACAATCTATCAGATGCAGAGTTCAAAATACTAGTTATAAGGATGCTCAAAGAAATTAGTGAGGACCTTAGCAGCATAAAAAAGACCCAGTCAGAAATGAAGGACATACTAATTGAAATAAAAAACAATTTATAGGGAAACAACAGCAGTATGGATGAAGCCAAAAACAAATCAATGATTTGGAACATAAGGAAGCAAAAAAACCCAATCAGAACAAGAAGAAGAAAAAAGAACCCAAAAACAAAAAAACAAGGATAGTATAAACAGCCTTTGGGAAAACTTTAAGAAGTCCAACATTTGCCTCATAGGGGTGCTGGAAGGAGAAGAGAAAGAGCAAGAAATTAAACTATCTGAAAAAATAGTGAAAGAAAACTTCCCTAATTTGGTAAAGGAAACACACATGCAAGTCCAGAAAGTGCAGAGACACCCAATTATGATGGATGCAAAGAGGATCACTCTAAGACACATCATTATTAACATTATTAAAAGTCCAAAGGTTGTCCAAAGATAAAGAAAGACTCTTAAAAGCAAAAGAAAATAACTTAGTTACCTGAAGGTTGCCAGATGGGAGGGGTGAGGGGGAGAATGGGTGAAGAGCTGAGGGGATTAAGAAGTACAGATAGGCAGTTACAGAATAGCCAGGGGGTGGGGTGTAAAGTACCTTACAGGAAATGGAGTAACCAAAGAATTTATACTCATGACCCAGGGACTTGAACAATGGTGGGAGGACTGCCTGAGGGAGTAGGGGGTGTGGGGGCCCGCCAGGCCATAATGGGACCAAGGACAGAGTTCTCCACTGTGAGAATGGTGGATGAACTTGGTTTCTGGTCCCTGGAGCCGGCGGGTACCTTGACACTTTCCTAACCTTCTAGTTCCCAGCCTTGAAAGACACAACAAGACCCTGGCGCAGGTGTCATGTTCCCAGATGGTTATGAGAACTTCTTGCCCTTTTGATAGCTTAAGGGAGTGCTCGAACTTTGAAAAACAACATTGTTTCTAGTTCCCTGCAGTCTTGCTTTAGGCATTAGCAGTTTGTATATAAGACAGCTGTTCCTTGAATAAATTCGCCATATGCCAGCAGAGCTATGGTCCTCTCCATTTTTTAGTCCCTCGCCTCACCTCGTGACGACGCCTGCTGCAGCGGGCTGCGGCAAGGGGGTGCTAGGCAGAGCAGGGCAAAAGGAGAAAAATGAGGACAACTGTAATGGCCTAATCAATAAAATATAATTAAAAAAAGAATGGGTGCTATGGGTTCTCACTAGAGATAAATCATCTGGTTGTTATAATAATTATCAAACTTGTTTTGTGAATAATAGGAGCAGTAAGAAACAAAGAGAGCAATCTAATTAACAAGGAAAGCCTTGACCAGCATTCTGGTCTTGATAAGAGCACTCTAAACACTGCTAAATGGAACTCAACTGGCACTGGGCTCTTAAAACTTAACAACCTAAAACTTTTCTTGCAAGATCTCTTGCTAAGACCTTAGGGGGATTCTAAAAGATAGAACTAAAGACTCAGACAAAGGGTTCTTTAAGACTGAAGAGTAGCAGATTTGTTAGGTTTAACTGAATCTTTTCCTTAATTTAATAAAAGCAAAAATTAGATAAAACAAAAGAAAAATAAAACTAAACCTCATCCCCACCCAAAAGGTAATATAGCTTGCTCCTCAAAAACATTGGCTTTTCTAAAACGACAGCTGAACACACAAAAAAGCATAAATTCCTAAAACAAAACAAGCAAAAAAAATCCCCCAACAGTATCAAACCTATCCAGAACAATTGATTAGATGGGACTTTAAGAGAATGGTATAAATTATGGACAATATCCCTGGTTAGTGAAAAGAAAATTGACATACAAATGTTGTTAGTGGAAATTTGGAACTAAGCTATGTTCATGACTGAATATAAATAAATTAAAATTATAACTTTATATTGATAATACTGTTGAGGGTTCTGTTTGAATGTTAAACAGTCCACATCTGGCTAATCACCACTGGATTCTGGTTCTACTAATTAGACCTGTCTATGGTAAAAACAAAAATCAAGCAATGGGAAAAGTAAAACAAAAACTTCAAGGAAAAAAACAGATAAAAGCAGTGTATTTGAAAACTGGCCTGGAATTTTCCTAGGTAATGCTGGCACCCTGAAGTCAGGGAAAGGTTTAAAGAACACTGAAGAATGGACAGAAATAATAGAACAAATGTTCCTTTTTCTTTAGGCCTTTGACAATGTAATCTTTACCAATGAACATGACATGTTTAATAATCTAAAGTGAACTTTGACATTTTTAGTTGTTTGGTAAGACTGATTAGTAAGTGAAGCCCTACTGCTTTCTTGAATCTTGTGAAATAGGCCTAGAGCAAAATTTTACAAAAGAGAAAACATCCTAAAGACTACCACATGTTAGCATAACAAAAATCCTTTGTTAGACTCCAAGTCTGAATTTCAGGTCACCATACCTACAGAAGTTGTTATTTGGTATAAGAAACAGCATTTTGTAGTAGACAGTACAATTCTGACTATCACTCACTGGCTATACAATCCTGGGTCATCTACTAAACTTCTCTGACACACTGTTTCTTCATCAACAATGGAGCTAATGCCTACCCCTCATTTGGTTTATAAAATGAAAAGATGTTTATAAATGAGTGTGTAAGCTGCCTGCCAAGAGTGTAACTCTATGCATGTTAGATTCTTCTCCATTTCCTACAAAGAGATAAAATTAATAAAATAATTGTGTATTGGCATAGTGCTAATTTTTTTTTTTACTGGATAGCATTAAGAATAATAAAGATAATTTACATTTATGCACATATAGGGAGTTCATGACATATTTGCATATACAAAAAAGAGACTGCGTGTATGTGTATTACTATCTGCAGGGTACTGAACATTTTACAGGAATTAAAAAATTTAACCTTTGAGAGGGCAGGCAATACAGTACTAGAGTTGTGGAAGGTAAGGTTTAGAGAGGATTACTGCAGTCTGCTAAGGGCACACGGCTAAGGAGAGATTTGAACCCAGGTAGACTCCACGATCTATGCTAAACCATGTTGCTTCCTAATACATGTAAATAAAAAGGAACAAAAGTCATCTGAAATTCCTCTTGCTCAATACTATTTATCAATTGGAAACATAGCCTAATTTAAAAGGTAATCTTAAATATCAGAATGATGAATTTGAATATAATCCTATAGGCAGTAAGGAGCCAACATAGCAGTTGAGAGAAAAAGAGAGAAGGATGGAGTACAGGACAGAGGGAGGAAGAAAGGGAGAAGGGAGACAGGGAGGGAGGGAGGGAGGGAGGGGGGAGAGCGAGAGAGAGAAAGAGAGAGAGGCACAGAGAGAGTGGGGGGGAGGGACTGAAGTGGGGAAAAAAGCCAAATCTACACACATTTTGGAACGCAATAAAAAGTGTGGAGGTTTTATATCAAAAACTTGTAAGGACTACAACAGAGATGTAACTACAGTGCTATGAAGATCAGAGGGAATGACTAACCCCAGCTGTGGAAAGAAGGAAATGCTTCAGTGAAAGAGGGTAGTTGTGTATTCAACTGAGTCTTGAAGCAGCACACCTAACTTTGTAGATTGACCGTTTTAGATTTTATCGAGCTGCAACATCTAAATCAAGGTCTAAATTTGTGGTGCAATGCTTGAAGAGGAATTGAATTTTTTAAGATTAAACCAATCTTAATATCATTTTGAACAGATTCTAAAAAATTGTTTGATTTAGACTTAACAAAGCTCTTTCAGCACAAAGTTGAGTGAATCATATTGGACACTTATTCAGTATGCAGTCTACACTTACCTTTGAACACTTACTTTACTTCATGAATAGTTTTATGGAGTACACATATAATTTTATAACAGAAGGAGTATACCCTTTTAATTAGCAAAATAATATAATTCAAGTATACTATGATTTAAAATAAAGCTCTTTAGACAGAAAACCCAAATCCAACTGAATATGTGCAAAGGGTTGACAATATTCCCTGACAGGGTTAAAAATATGAAGAAAAAGTATTCTGTCACATTTCTACCATAAAGAATAATCATTACTAGCTTTAAAAGACCTTTTTCTTCTATATTGCCAGTATATGAAAATATTAGCTTTATTAGGTCTCTACTGTCAAATTAACATCAAATCCAAACAAAAATCATTTACAGAGAGTTACTAATGACAAAGAAAAGCAGAGGAGCCTAATTAGAATAATCAGTTTTGACAAATTACAGATATACAAGGCCTTTAAACAATCTTACTACTCTCAGATTAAAAGAAAACTGAATCTGAATTTGCTTGTTAAAAAAGAAAGATTCAACTTTCATAACCTGGAGTATTTCTTCTAACTACATTTTTATGCTATCCTTTAAGTCTGCACAATGTTGTAGATTTAGTGCTGGCTATCAATAAAACTTTCTGCATTGGTGGAAATATTCAGTATTGGTGATATCCAATATGTTAGCCACTAGCCACAAAAAAAAACCACTAAAAATGTGGCTACTGAGATTAAGGAAGTGAATTTTAAACTTAATTTTTTCAGTTCTAATTATATAATTGACATATAATAATGTATAAATTTAAGATGTATAATGTGTTGATTTGATAAACTTATATATTGTGAAATGACTTCCACAGTAGCATCACAGCACCTAGATAGCATTTTTTGTTTTGTTTTGTGGTGAGAACATTTAAGATCTACTTTCTCAGCAATGTTCGTCTATATAATACAATATTGTTAATTAGGGTCACCATGCTGTGCATTAGGCCCCCAGAACTCTCTCATCTCGTAACTGGAAACGTCCACCCTCTGACCACTACTTCCCAGTCTCACCCAACCCCCGGCCTTGCGACCACCATTCTACTCTCCATTTCCATGAGTTTGGCTTTTTTGGATTCCATATGTAAGTGAGATTATACAGTCTGTCTTTCTCTTTTTGATTTATGTAATTTAGCATAATGCCCTCAGAGTTCATCCACATCGTAAATGGAAGAATTTCCTTCTTTCTCACGGCTGATTAGTATTCCATAGTACATGTTGGGAACTGCAATGCCTAGTTTTAGAAGCTGTAACCCCCATGGCTAAGGCTGAGTGAGAGACCTGGAGACCATAAGCCACTAAGGAGACAAAGCTTATCTCCCTGGCAGGAGCACTGCCTCTGTCCCCTTTACTTCACCCTGCTTGGCCCCCAGTGCATGACCAGTTAGCCAATGATGGGTAAGATTCCTCAAGGGAGGGATGACCTAAGACAGGCATGGTCATGAAGGAGCCCCTCAGGGACGGACTTGGAGGGCTACAGAAAAAGGGGGTGATGGACACCCCCTTTTTGGCACCCCCTATGTCAAAGCTTGGCTTTGACATAGCCTGAGTCCTCATTCAGTCTGCCAGAAGTCTCCTAATCTCTTGGCCTTACTTCCCCTCACTGACTTAAGCCTGAAACAATGACCGAGGGTGGTACAGCCCTGTGCTGGAAAGGGCAGGTTCCCCAGGGTGATCAGGCCTAAGAAAGAATGCTTAACATCCTGTGAAACCTGCTTTGCTAAGAATGACTTCAATTTTCTGATAAGGGTCAAAGCATGAAATGAGTGTTTCCCAAAGTTTCAGAGCCCTTTAGCTAACTGACTCTGACTCAGAATAAGCCCTCATAGTTCTTTGTACGTTATCTATTGTTTGATCCTACTGCCTGACAATGATTGATGAGCTTTACCTTCATTCCTGTGCAAACTGAACCCAATAAAAGTTCATTGAGGAAAAGGCTCCTGGCCCTTCTTCTTTGAGAAATTAGCCATCTTTCCTCCCCAAGCAAATCGTGTCTTGGTAGACTTATTCTCATCTTTGGCAGCTGGGGGGCCCTGAGAGTGGAGCCCCCCACAAATACATATATACCACATCTGCCTTATCCATTCATTCATAGACAGACAATTAGGTTATTTCCATATCTTAGCCACTGTGAACAATACTGCAATGACCAAGGGGGTGCAGATATCTCTTTGAATTCCTGATTACATTTCCTTTGAGTATATACCCAGAATCAGAATTGCTCCATCATATGGTAGTTTAACTTTTTAAACAAATTTTTTGAGGAACATCCATACTGTTTTCCATAGTGGCTGTACCACTTTACATTCCCACCAATAGTGCACAAGGGTTCCCTTTTCTCCACATCCTCACCAACATTCAACTCTTGCCTTTTTGAGATAGTCATTCTGGCAGGAGTGGGGTGAAATCTCACTGGAGATTTGACTTGCATTTCCCTACAGCTCAGTGATGTTTCATGTACCTGTTGGTCATTTGTGTATCTTCTTTGGAAAAATGTCAGGTCAGTTCCTCTGCCCATTTGTAAATTGTATTGTTTGTTTTTGCTATGGAGTTGTATGAGTTCCTTATGCATTTTGGATAATAACCCCTTATTAGATATATGATTTGCAGCACAGTAGATGGAAGTAGATCTACTTCCAAGCATAGAAAGTGGAAGATGAATGGTGAATAGTGAATTTACTATGGAAGTAGATCCACTTCCAAGCATAAAAAAGTAGATCTACTTTCCAAGCATAGTAGATCTTGCTAAAGGCTCATCAATCTTGTTTATCTTGAAAAAAAACACAGCTCTTAGTTTTCTTGATATTTTCTATGTTTTTCCTGGTATATATTTTTCACTTAATTCTGCTTTGATCTTTATTTCCTTCCTTCTGCTAATTTTGGGTTTAGTTTATTCTTTTTTTTCTAGTTCTGAGAGGTATAAAGTCAGCTTGTTCATTTGAGAGCTTCCTTTTATCTTAAGGTATTTATCATTCCAAACATCCCTCTTAAAAATCCTTTTGATGTATCCCATTTTACAGTATTATTCTAAATTTGACTATATACTTAACTTTATTAATGTGTTGTATATTTTCATATGCTTTCATGTTACTGATCAGAATCCTTCCATTTCAGCTGGAAATAGTCCTTTTAGCATTTCTTGTAAGATAGAGCTAATGGACTCCCTGAAGTTTTGTATGTGTGGGAAAGTCTTTGTCTCCTTCATTTCTGAAGGATAACCTCACTGGAAAGAGTATTCGTGTTTGCAGTTCTGTTTCTTTCAGCGCTTTGGACAGATCATTCTACTCTCTCCTGGCCTCTATGGTTCTGGTGAGAACCTGTGAACCCACTGATTAAATTATGGGGGTTTCCTTGTAAGTTACATGCTTCTTTTATTTTTCTGCTTTTAAGATTCTCTTTGATTTTTGGTACGTTTATTACAATGTGTTTTGGAGAGGATACCAAAGAGGTATTACCGGGGAGATATTTTTAAACTGGAGAGGTATTACTTTTAAACTGGAGAGGTATTACTTTTAAACTGAATCTATTAGCTTCATGAACTTGGGTATCCAAATCTCTCCCCAGTTTAGGGAAGTTCTCAGCCATTAGTTCTTTAAATTATCTTTCTGTGCCCTTCTTCCTCTCTTCTCATTCTGAGGCTCCAATTGTTCACAAACTGTTTCATTTAATGGTCCTACACATCACACAGGCTTTCTTCAGTTTTGTCCTGCTTCTTTCTTTGTTCTCCTCTAACAGGATATCAAACTTCCTATCTTCTAATGTACCAATTTTTTCTTCTGCTTGATCCATTGTGATGTTAATGCTCTCTATTGCAATTTTTTCCATTTCATTCATTGTATTCTTCTGCCCCAAAATTTGTTTGGTTCTTTTTTTATTATTTCTATAGCTTTGTTAAACTTCTGCTTTTCTTTGTGTGTTATTTCCTAATTTCACTGAATCACTTTTTGTGTTTTCTTGTAGCTCTTTAAATTTTCCTAAAGCAGCTCTTTTGACATCTTCACTGGGTAAAACAGATCCCCATGTCTTCAGGGCAGGTTACTGGATGATTATTGTGCTTCAGTGATGTCATGTTTTCTAGATTTTTCATGTTCTTTGAAGTATTGCCTAGCTGTCTTTATATCTGAAGTAGTAGCAATCTCCTCCAGTCTTTACTAGCTGACCTCTCAAATATACCCAAACTCATGCTTTTTTCTTTTTCCTCCAGTAGTATGGTAGAACTTTTCTGCCGGAAATCTGGACTTCCATTCAGAATCTCTTATCTGGGGGCAATTGTCTAAGACAGTGATTTTCAAAAGGCATGCCATGAGAAATTTTAAAACATGCAATACCTGACTAGTTAGTCAGGGGCACTGACCTTTCCCTTAGATCGTCAAATTAAAAAATGACAGCAGATAGCCACACAGTGTGAATGAATAAAAATTATACCACTTTTTTTGTCAGACTGGCAAAAAATATGTTTTTTGGTGTGCCACAGAGTTTTAGTAATTAATTTATGTGTGTCATGAGATGAAAAAGGTTGAAAAGCACTTGTCTAATACAGTATTTTTCATATGCTCACAAACTACAGCCCAGGAAGTCCACAGACCACTGCAGAGTCCAAAGCCAGGAACAAGATCTGCATGTTCAGTAGCTGCTTCATGGGTGGGCAAGACTCCTCCATGTCCCATGGCATGTGGTGCTGGATCCCACGGCTTACAAAAAGGCATTTGTCCATGCATGGATGCAAATTGTTGGGGGAGGGACATAAATGAAGGACATCTTATTCAGCCATGAAACTGTCTTCTCATTTTAATTTGAATCTAATCACATTAAGCTAGTGACCTCCATACTGTACAACACATTTCTAGAAGCTTTATTATACATACAGGGTGAGTATATGAAACACAGAGTTTAGTCCCTGTATTATCATTTATTAATTATTGTAACATTTACCATATGAAAAATAGTAAACCTGCTTTTGCCAACCCTGTATATTGTCTTACCGGAACTTACTTATAAAAGTAAAATGAAAAGACACTTAAAAATTATTGACTTTCAGATATTTAATTAATAACAGTAAATAACAACTAAGCAAAAAGTAAGAGTTATGGCATAAAAATGACAGAGTTGCAATCAAAAGCTTGTTTTCCTCCATAAGCAGTTATCAGAAATCATTAAAAAATTGTCTCAACCTCGTTTGGACAAACACGACCACATACCAGGGTTCCATTTACGTCCTGAGTCAGATTCTTCATCTCTCCCACAATGAAAGCAACCAGGTAAGTGCTCATCTTCACGCTTTCAAAAAACTCATCCTGAATAAGTCCATCTTTCATAGTGACTGATGACTTCTACAAGCATAGAGGAAAAGATGACAATTCTATAATTATGGGAATAAATGACAGTGACAAACCGAGAAACTGAAAATTCAAATAGGAAATAAGTTTTAAATATGTTGGCATGTTTTACTCTCTAAGCACTAGTTTCTTTTTTTAAAGATTTTATTTATTATTTTTAGATAAAAGGGAAGAAGAAAGAGAGGAAGAGAAACATCAGTGCATGGTTGCCTCTCATGTACTCCCAAATAGGGACCAGGCCTGCAACCATCCAGTTCGCAGGCTGTCACTTAATCCATTGAGCCACACCAGCCAGGGCTCTCTCAACACTAGTTTCTAAACAGAGCATGGCCTTTAGTCTCAGTCTGTTCCACCATCCTTCACCATAAGGATATATTAATTACAGTGAAAATCCCTAATGAGTTTTTAGTCTCCAAAGATGGCTTTAGGTAAATGGAAGTTAGAGATAGTAAGCAACATTGGCTCTGTTTCTTGCCTTTAAAACACCACCAAAGCCAAGGTGCCTCATTAGTGCAGTAGGTAGTGCGTCAGTCTCATAAAACACCACCAAAGCCAAAATCCTTCCTTATTATATAGCAGTCGGTGCTCCTCTCTAATGCTACAAATATACTCACGGAAGGAGCTAAAGCTGGGATATCATGCCAAATGATCTGAAATGGCTTCAAAAGGTAACAAGTTATGACCCCAAGGTTTAATGGGATCACAGTCATTAGAGAAGTCTGTAGTAGGCAGAAGATAAGGGAATGCAGGCAATTTTATAGGATTTTCTGACCATGAATTGCAATGTATTTTGGGATACAAGGCAAATAGGCATTCTACCTCTTTTAGAGAAAGATTAAGGTGATGAGTACGGCTGGGAGTGCAGCTGTTGAAATAATGTCTCTGTTAAAATATACACCATGTCCTCTCTTGCCTGCAAGGGTTCACTCCACAGTCTGTTGAATGTGGCTGTTCCTCTCCCCCGGCCACATGGGTTCTGAGAGGCTCCTATTTGGCTGCACACTGCCCCTCAGGTGTCCAAAAAAGGACCCCCTAAGTTAGATTTAGCATAAAAACTATTCTGCTTGGTTTCACACTCACTGCCTCCCATGTACAGCTCACATCCAAGATTTTTAAATAACCAACAAAACACCGAGTTCAATAAGGATTCATGACTCTCAACTGTTTAAAATAGCAAATTCACCAAATCTCAGAAAATATCACTTTGATCTTTGGTACTGGTTCCTAGTATTAATGTTTTGTACAAAGATTTAGTGTACAGCACACACTTCATGTTTCCTGCCCTCACATTCCACACTCAGCAGGTCTTTCTCTTTCCTCAAGTGCTCCTCAGGCTCACTTCCCAGTTGATTCCAATGTATGTTTTGACTTTAATTCATGTATTTTAAGAAAAAATAAGAATGCGTAAGAATTTACTCATTCTCAACAGTACAGCAAAAAGGAATTCAAGTCTTCACAACAAAGAAAGAGACCCACTGAAAGATTTTATAATCGAGGATCAGAACAGTACCTTAGGCATATTTGATAAAGCAGTGTATTGCTCCTCTCTCGTGATCCTGATGATAAACGTGGCTTTAAATGCTGGTTCATCAAAACAAGGAAAAGCAGATCTCGCTGCCAGGGGCTCAAACTGGGTTGCTGCAAAGTATCTAAAAAAATGCAAATTCATCCAGTAGTTACTGAGCACCTAGTAAATATCAGGTTTTTATCTAGAACCTAAGTCTACCACCAACAATTTCTGGACTTACTGACCACCTTTACCTTTTAGATGACATCGGTGACTTGCCCTCGCTACAAGCAAGGCCAGTACACATTTGGCATTCACATATATTCTGGCTTTCCAGTCAGTAAGAAATCTGCCCCTTAACTACTTTGCCTACTTGTTTAAGAATTTATTTTTATTACAGCCCGGAGGGTGAAAAAGTGCAAAAACTTCTCTAATAACTAAGCAAAATTAAAAGTGGGAGAAAGACCAAAAATTGCTCTGAATTATAGCTTTCAGGCATCTTCAAAGGTATAAATAATCTTCTAAACTTTTGTTTTCCATCCAGATGTATATTAGTGTGAGGTACTCATTTTATCTAACCAAGTAAGTTAGTGAATTTATATCATTATATAAATTTTAAAATATATATATATATTATATATATATTTTTTTAACAGCAGAGTTTCACAAATTTATTTTAAAAGTTTAAAATACAGGATTTTTAATGCTTTATTTCTTAATTTTAAGGAACCATCTTCCATTTTTCTAGCATTTTTTCCACAAGTCAATCCAGACCATAACAAATGACCATACCAAAAATCACCTTACTCTGCCACACAACGCTTTTCCTCCCATTATATAGTAGCAGGCACAAGGGACTCCAAAAGCAATAATCTGGTTGGGAGATATGACAAAGGATTTGTCTTAAAGGTTTGTTTGCATACTAAAAATATTGTTTTTATATATATTCTGTAATTCTTAGAGATGAGAGAGATTATAGAAGGAGAAGTAAAGCCAAGCAGCCCAAGCTATCATAAATTTGCAATTATAAATTTGCTTTTAATGTCAGATCTCATGAAGAGTCGTCATACCATTTAGTTTTCAAGTATTACATAAAGAGAAAAAGTACTTATCTAAATAGAACCAAAGATCCTGCTTTTGTCTCTCCACTTAAGAAGGATTTAAAAAACCTCCTCAAATAGATTTAAAATATTCATTTCTATTTTTCTCAATATACCAATATACATCAGCTAAATGGCATCAGTAATTCACATATTGGTTTACAAAGAAATAGGAGAGAATGCTCCAACTGCATTAGGCAGACCTAACAAGGACTTTGTGCACACAAGAGAATTAACATTATTGTTACTTAAGAGTATGCAGTATGCATTGCATCTTTCCAGCGATTTAAACTACATGCTATGAATACTGAGATTAAAGTGCAAAATATATGGTCTAAATCAGGAGCTGAACGCTTTTATGTTTTGTCACTCTTTTTAAAAACCAAGTATCTCCTAGATTAAAAATTTTTTTTGGTCAGAAATTCAAAATAGTCAGTGGCACTAAAAATAATAAATCAGCAAAGATTAAAGATACTAAAAATGATTTACGTAAGCATAAATCACCTCCACACCCTCTTTTTTATCTCACTAAGCACCTCCTAAAAGTTCCACACGTTAGAAAAATAGGTCTTACAAAATAATCCATACTCTTTTTTACTCTGCTTCTCATAGAGCTCTTGTAAGGTGACAGAAAACTAGATTCATCTTGTAAGATGTAAAAAACTCAAAATAACATGTTTTTGTGATGGAGATTGTAATAGATAAAATCTTTACCTATTTCCTTCCATTTGCATACCCCTACCCCCACCATGATATGTAATATATATTCAAGGTTTTGATAAGAGAGAAGTACATTCTTCCAAACCATCATTCTGCTCTTTTACACATAACATCCTAAAATTTAAAGAATTGCAATTAATGTCTCTTGCATGGTCAAGGAAGTCCACATTGCGGAAGATGTCACAGAGCAACGAAACAGAATCATTTAAGAGAACTACATACTTTTTCTTATTGCTTTCATCTGTGTAGGAGATACCATAAAACCCATAGTAAGAACTCGACATATTTGCTGAGTACTCTATCTTCAAGGTATAATTGTGCCCCTCAAGAAGGGCTTCAGGGGCAACAATGGCGATTTGTTCATGAAGTGGATATTCCAGGACCTCAACTTGTTTTTCTTGGCTTGAAACTGGTGACATAAAGGTCACTCTTGAAATATTTTGGCCCGTGCTGTGAAGAACGATATTCCACGTGGCCTGAAGAGCCTGGAGTGAAATTGTCACAGAACCCCTGAATGTCATTGAGGTTAGATTTGGGTGTAGATTAAGTTCGTAGCGAAGTGGTATAATGGCAGTGGGAAGCCTGAATTGTGCCCATGGAAATAACTTCCCATTTCTTGCAAATGGCTGAATTAGTTCCATTGATTGATTTTTCTTATGGCAGCCTTCTTTGGTAAAGGTACACCTGGGCAGCAGATAAATCACCATGACTACAGAAATGGCAACCAAAATGACAAAAGCACAGACCACCATGGTTCTCGCTGAAGGTACCGAACAAGTCCCATCTGGGCTCTGCCTGTAGCCAGTTGCACTGCTCCGAAGGCCTGAGCTTCTGTTCATAAAGGACATGCCCAGCAGCTTGGCAGATGACTCACAGTCCTCTTCATCCTCATCCATCTCATGCTCACCAAGACCCCGCACCAGCAGTCGTGAACCCCGGGGCTCATATTCCACCTCATCAGGTTCTAAAGGATGTAAACAAGGCTCTTTGGCTAAATCCACCACATCTGGCTCTTCCTCAAACATGCTGTTTTCAATCATATTCCTAGGGAGCGGAAGCCGATCTAAAAAATGAAAACATAAGGATAAGGCACAGAGTCAGGAAGAAAAACTCATTATGAAATGTCTACTAGTGAGACCACAATTAATATAAGAAATTTTTTATCAGTAAGACTTACTTCCATCTCAGAGCTACTGAACTAAATAAGATGCTGTAATTGTCTTGTACCCATTAAAAACTCAGGCATAAATAAATGTATACTACAGCCATGAAACAAGAAAGCTAAATAAGTGGGCTATTATTAAACAAAAAGCAAGAGGTTAAACAATAAGTTCCTTAATACACTTCTGCCCAACAGCCTAGACCCTTGTCCTGGGCTTCAGAGAGCCCTGCTTTGGCCTGCCTCTGGCTGTGCCTGTGCCCGTTGGGTAAGGAGTCAGTAAAATCAAAGAGATGTGCCCACCAATGGTCCGTGTCCCACTTCTGGTTCTACCAGAACCCCAGATTTGAAAGAATTTCTGCTTTTAGGGCCTCTGTGGGTCTCTCCGCTGAGTCCCATTCTCACTAAGGAGGATCACAAACTAGTAAGCCCTTTATAGCCTTAAACGGTGGCTAAGCCACAGACTGTTATTCTTTCCCCTAGAAGAGGGATGTTCCTGTTCCACAGCAAACTGAAAGTGGCAAATTACATAGAAAATTTCCATAGTTAAGAAATACTAAAAATAAGACAAATGAACTGTGAAAATCAGGTAAAGCTACAATCCAATCTGTTTTTCATGCTTCCAGAACATTCAGAAGTACAACATAAACCCCTCTCTAATAACCATATTACTTAATACACAAGTATAAGCAGATCTTGGGGCTGGGTAGTGGTGGGAGCTTTTATAAACTACAAAAAACCACACTCCCCAACTTGCTAAGAGTCACTGAGAATAAAAGACTCAAAAAGTGAGATGGGCCAATAATCACACATAGATCAGTAACTCCTAGAATCAGATCTTTCGATGTTCTTTATTTAAAGAGTCATATATTTTTGGATTTAATGTAGCTCAAAAGTTTGATAATTGAAATCCCCACTCACCTTTCCCTACAAGGTACTTCATACATGTCACTTCTAACTCTTACAACAATTCCATAAAGTGGAAAGTACTATAACTATTTCAGATGACAGAAAAAGAAACAGAAAGAGGGGCTAATTTATCTTCATAAAGTCACAATTATTTAGTCACAAAACTGAGAATGGAGCTCAGTTCTAAAAATCTGTTATCAAATTTCAGATTCTTTCCATTGTTACGTTGCATCCCCCTACTCAATTAATTCAATACAGGATGAGGGCTTGTATCTAAATTACTTATTTCTTTTGCACTTGGCAATGAAGTTGTTAAGGGTATTATTTCTCCATCAGCAGAGCAAAACTGACATAAAATTACTTAATGTCTAGTTTCACAGAAATGCCACTTGTTATGCCACGAGCAATAACAGAAATGCTTGTGTTATTCAACATTAAGTAACTAAATAATGGTAATTCAATCCATGAAACAAAGTATCAATAAATATTAGGATAAAATTTATAGTTTTGCTACTCAATGTGGTATGTGGACCAGAGCACCTGTAACACATTGCAGCTTCTTGGAAGAGTGCACTCTCAAGTCCCTTCCGTTCGTTTGAATTTTTACAAATCCTCAGGTGATTTGTGTTCCCCTAAGTTTGAGAAGCACTGCTTTCAGCCTTCTCCAGCTACACACTGGACACTCCATTCCTGCATGTACTCCCGCCATCCCAAACTGCTTTCTATTCTGAGAACAAGCCAGGCTGCTATTTCACATTATCCCCCACATGCCTTTTTTCCTCTCTGTCCCCATCGCCTGCAATGTCATCATTTCTCCCTTCATCCCAGTCTACCTGGTGAGCATCTGTTATTCCGTGACTCAGCTTAATTTGCTACAATGCAAATTAAGAAAAGGGGGGATGGGCTGGGATGGGAGTAAAAGACAGAAAACTGTACTTGAACAACAATTAAATTAAAAATTTTTTTAAAAAGAAAAGGCATTTATTTTTTATGAACTTTCAAAAATACATTTTCTTTCACTTTATCTCAACCTTTTTTGATTTGAGGAGCACAGACACCCCAGGTAGGTTGTCTTCCGACCTCCTCTCCATCCTGAATTTCATTAAAGCTATGCTAGTTTAAAGTTTTCTTTGAATAAAGCTTTTAATTACTCTCCAGGGGTGGGTTTAGCAAGTTGCCATTTCTCCATCTGCTGTGAATGATCTGGAAATGGAAGAAGGGTGCTAGTTATGACATTCTGCTTTGGGAATTTTGTCTCCTAAACTTTATAGTGCCCAACCTCTTATGACAAAGTTTTGCTTTGTTTTTATAGTTAATTGTGTTTAGTAGTCATTGAGCAAATATTACTGTAATTAAACTTAGAAAAATAAACTCTTAATGAATATTTAATGTTAGAAATTTTCTGTGTGTGGTAGTTGTTTAGTACCTGGCAAGGCTGTCAATTAGTTGTTTAATTTGCTTTTTCATTGAAAAATGTCTAAAAGACCTCTATGACTTTTTAAAAATCTCATTCAGGAAAATTATGTTCTCTAAGGCACTGGATCATGTGTTTTGTTCTGTGTCAGACCTGATATGGACAATAATGGGGTCTGGGCACTATGGTTTTATTTAATAAATTTCTAAACTAACTCTAGGCATGATTCAGCTTAATATTTACTTAGAACATTCCCATCCCTGAATTCATCTACCCCTCTAGAACTTCATTTTTGTGTTTTTAGATTCCTAAGTCACTCCCTGTTGAAAGCCAAGGGGTAAACCACAGCCTGACCATTTTAGCATCTCTCGTCTGCAACTCATTAACTTTACATCTTTGACAAGGGCTTAGTCAGATGCCTATCAAAATCCAGATAACTTTTATTATTTATCCCCCTGTCAGATTAATATGTATATAGAATTTTAATCTTTCATAAATGAAACACATCAACCCATCTGCTATATTTTACTGCACATTAGATGCAAATGTGTGTATGTATGTTCCATCACAGCAAGTTAAATATATCAAACCAGGGAAAATCACTTTTATTACAGGCAGCCCATGGAGACTACACTTCAAGTCTATTTAAGAAAATGTCACTTTGGATTGTTCAATCAGTGTCCTTCGGTTTCAGCACTAAGTTGTAGTGTGACACGTGACTACCCCTTGCTCACACAGGATGTATTCACATTGAAAGAAGGGATCCTAAAGCAGCAGGAAATTTTCTAAAACATCTTAAATCCACACATACAAACTAAATAGAAGCCAAAAGCAAAGAATGTCCTAGTTAGAGTATTTCCATTTTAAATAACAGGCCCATGTGGTTAAAATCTGAGAAAAACTGCAGACACTTCTTTTCACCAGACACCATGAACTGGTGCCCCTCAGTGTTGTCTGTGGACCAGCGCCGATCCACAAACTGTTTGCTACCTGCAGCAAGATACACGTATAAAACTAGTGTTTGAAAACGACTATAGAAATTTCGCAGTATTTTATGTCTATTGAATTTAAAAAGGCACTTATATTTTCCATGTCTTTTTTCATTTCAGTTTTCCAATGATCCATTTTTATATTTCTACAACATTTCTGTAACATATTAAAAATTAAAAAACAAAAACAGTAAACCTTAATTCTTCATCCCAGACAATATGAGAAGCAATGGGTTGGACTGTCACAATAATGGCAATCCAGGTCAATATAAAGTTCTCAAATGTCACAGTAGCAGAAGTAAAAAGGAGGGAATGATTACAAGTCATATTAAAGAAGAAAAATACATAGAAATTATGTGATACCAGCTTGGGCTGGATGAGCCTGTAGGGTGGAGAGACAAGGGAAGTATAGAGGAAAGTCTATATGAATTCTCTCAACAATTCTGGCTTGGATAAACTAAAAGAAGGAATGCCATTCATTGAGATTGAGAATATAGGTCTTCATGTTATTGCTCTTGTTTTACTTTGGGAGAGGATAGTGAGAATGGACTTATGAGATGGTGTTTGGTGTGGGACATGACTTATTTAATATCTGTCAGATAGCCGGTGAAGATACTTGATTAATAGCCTATTATAAAATTAAGAGCCTAACTTTAGACAGAGCTTAAAATTGTGGCTCTTCCACTGGCTGCTTGATCTGAAACAGGTTACCAAACATGCCTTAGTTAGTTTCAACTTCCTCACCTATAAATGTGGAAAACATTACTATTTTGTAGAACTGTTATAAGGATTATATTATGTGGGTTCAAACTCAAAAGAGGGATATGGGTGAAAGATTCGTATTTTGGAATTTTCATGTAATTCCAAATGTAAATGATGTGATAATTAAAATTATGCGGGTGAGTGTGACAATACGGGAGATGAGTCAGAGAGTGTCAGCATTAAAGAGCAGTGCAGAGGGAGAGGGGCGGCAGAGAAGAATCAGTAAAACGTACTAGAGATAGAAAAATCAGGGGCAGAGGCATCCCGGGAAACAAAAGTGGGTTTTCAAGAAGGAGGATGTGGTCAGCATTTAATGTCTTAGAATTTTCAACGGGTGCACCGCAAGAATTTTTAAAACATGCAATACCTGACTAAGTCAGGGGCACCGACCTCTTTTCTCTTAAATTGTCAAATTTAAAAAATGACAACAGCCAACAAAACAACAGTCATCCAGTGTGAATGACTAAAACTTATGCCTATTTTTTTCCTAGCAGATCAACAGAAAATGTACGTTTTGGTGTGCTAAAGAATGTTACTAATTAGTTTATGTGTACCATGATAGGAAAACCACTGAAAATCTCTGACTTAGGAAGGTCAGGTAAATGAAGCCTAAAGAGGCCACTGGATTTGACAACTAGGGAACCAGGGACTTTTATGAGGCACGTTCAATGGAGTTATGAGAACAGAAGCCTGACTTCAGTGGCCCAAAAAAAGAATGGAAAGAAAGAAGGGAAGGCAAGGGCTACAGACTCTTCTTTCAAGGTACACAGTTTTGTGTCAAGAGAAAAGCATAGGATCAAACTGGAAGAAAACATGGCACAGCAAAGAGTTAAATCCATTTTTTTTTGTCTGTGTTTAAGATGAGAAGAACTTAAGCATGTATTTATGTGAAGAAGGAAAACCACAACGAAACATGGAGGTGGACAGGTGGACCAGAAAAAATGCTGTATCTATCAGAGGAATAGGGAGACATCACAAGAACTCCAACAGAGAGACTAACCTTTATGTGATCTAGGCATGCTCCTCCTCCAAGCCTCCAAGAACAGGAGGTGAAGATAGAGAGGCATGTATTCAAATGGAAAGCTGAGGGTGTAAACAGCAGATGGCCTCCATGTTCTCTGTGACAGAGAAAGCAAGGCTGTCTACCTAGACCAAAGGCAGTTTTGGGGAAGGCATAGGTGACCTGAAGAGAACAGTAAGAACAGGTGCTATGGGAGAGAACCAGGGAAGGGTGGACCAAGGACAAAGCATGGCTGAGAAGTTTGGTAATAGGCCCAGTGGAAGATGTCATGCCACCAGTTTCCATAAATGTTTTTAGCAGTGTTTACCAGCCCAGGTCTAAAAGAAGAGAGTGTTATAAATATTTTATCACAATTAAAATAAATAAATAAATGAAACAAATTTTTGTAAGTAGAGAAAGAAGATGGTGGATCCAGTGTTAAATATAGGGAGGATGTGATGAAAACAAGAGGAAAATACATAGAGGGTGCTGCAAGAGAGTAAGTGATTAGCTAAGAGCTCAATCTTAATAATATAACAAAAAGTAGAGTTTTGGCAAACATGGGAAACAACTCGAATTAAAAGGAACAAACTTCCCACAGACTTTAATCCCTTCAGACTACCATCACATTTTTGTGAGAAAACGAAATGGAGTGTATTTCCAGATTAACAAACCAAACATTTTAAACGAATAGGTTTAATCAAAGTAAGGCTTCTTGGGCAGATACAAGATTTACTGCATTTAATTAGGTAAACAGAAACAAACTTAGGCTCTAAAAATAAAAGATTATTCTCCTGAGGCCTCTATGACACATTTAAATAGAGCTAAAAACTCCAACTCTAAAACAGTATTTAAATCTTCTAGATTATTTCCAAATAGAAACTTCATTAAATTTCTGAAATGATGGCTAATTATCAAATAAAACAATCCTCTTCCATAAAAAAGATTTTATTTTAAAGATTCGTAAGCTTAAAAAGGACTAGAATTTAGAACAAAACAAGTGACTTTTTGAACAGCTCTAATCTGGCAAAAAATTCTCTACCCATTCCCAATCCCAATGCTCATGTAAAGTCACCAGAATCTGAAGGGCAGTCATTAGCACAAGTTTTGAAGATGTTCTAAGTGGTCCCTTTCCCTGTCATATTGTATTTCCTTAAATCTCAACATATAAGCAGTGTCATAAAACACAAACACAGAAAGACTTGCATGCATTCCTGCTTTCACTACTAAAGGATAGTGCTTTTTCACAAACCACATTTATTTTCCAGTGGATAGGCCCATGATATAGCCTAGGATGCAAGACCCAAGTATGCTCTTTCTGTCTTCTGTTCCCCTCTACTCCCATGTGAAGAGAAAAGAGTAAAGTAAATGGATGACTGGGGGTCAGAGGCAGGAAGATCCAAGAGAAATGATTCAGTTCATGAGCACCACGAGCTCACTGTACCTTCTTTACTTATGAGAGACTAAGATACATTTTTCCCTTTTATGAAACCACTGCAATTCACTTCAATACATATAAAATGCTGTGGGAGACCTGCACTTCCAATATGACAGAGTAACAGGTACCAAACTTTACGTCCTCTTGTAAACAACTATTAAAATGATGCAACTATTTTGAGCTACTGGGTAACACACAGGACAAGAATGTGACCTCTGAGAGAAGGAGGTGAGCTCACATTTCCTCATGGTTCTCTGCCTAAGGACAGTTTCCTAATTGGAGTACAGTGAGCTGGACTGCAACTGAGCAGGGCTGGTAGGCAGAGACAGGGCACCAGAGAGGAGGGAATGGTGCAGAGGGGGACCATAAAAGTTTGTACAGGGGCTTCTCGAGGGTCCTTAACCAATGCCGGACTACATGAGACATACAAAAGGGTGGCTGTAATAAGGGTTGTATAAAATAGAAATACTTGAAGTCAGGAAGCACAGGGATATATTGCCAGTCTAACCCAGTCTGAACATGGACAACTCATTAGCACTCTAGGCGTCAACTTGAAACAACAGGAAGGCTTCACTTTAGGAGCAAAAGAACACCCAAGAATAAGGATTTCTTTAGACGCACACTGACAAAGTCTAATACCATGCTCTAATAAAATTCATACAGGATACAGAATTTGGAGGATGGAACTTTCTATGTTAAAGGAGCCTGAGAAAAAATCCTTGTGCCTTCCACAGATCTGCCCTAGCAAAATACAAAACCAAGCTTACACAGAGTGATCAGCTAGGAACCAAACTGCCTACTAAAATGACAGTGAACAATCTACAAAGAAATTTTTTCTTCAACTGAGCATTTCAAAAATTGATCAACACTGTCCAATACATAATAAAAATTAAGACATTCAACGAAACATGAAAATGTGACAATACAGGGAAAAACTAAGTCACTACAAACAGGATTTAAGTTGACCTAGGTATTGCATTTAATGAAACTTCAGAGCAGCTACTATATATATATATATATATATATATATATATATATATATATATATGTCTCAAAGAATAAAGGAAAATGTGTTAAACGACAATAACAACAACTAAAGAGACTATGTGAACAGACAGGACTCTCAGATAAGAAACTAAAATGACAAAAAAGAGGGAAGAAAAAAATTGAAATTCTAGGAAAGTTTCAATAAGTAAAATTTTAAAAAAATCACTGAATAGACTTAGTAGATTGGAAATACCAGAAGACTTTAAGAACTTGACAGATCACTAGCAAATGCCAATTTTAGAAACGAAAAGGAAAACAGTGGGGATGGTGATGCCAGAGGAGTAAGCGAAACCCTAATGCCATGGAGAAAACTGTTCTTGTTTCAGAAAAAGTTCCCTCTTCCCCATCCCACCTCTTTATTTAAACTTTAGAATGTTTTATCTAACCTTTTCTCAATGCAACTCATCATATTAAAAATGAGAGAATTTTCCAATTAAGTTTACTAGAAACCAATTTTAGAGGGGAATAAGGTTGCAAAACTTAATATCTTCTCTATCTCTTAAGTCTCAACAATTTATTCTGCCTACTGTAAAATGAGGTTTGTACTTATAACTAAGTCTTGTTTGGATGACTAAGGGATATACTAGGTTGTATTAACATGAGAATTCCTCACAGAGGGGTAAACCTGAAATGTCATAATCAAAGAAAAAATATGGCATAATTCAACAGAAGGAGTCATGATCTTGAAGTGTGGAAATCATGTGGCTAAAAACCTAATGATGAGAATTAATGAGTCATCCACTGATAACAGAAAACCAGTTTTTTTACTTTACCTAGTAGCCGGGTAGAAGATAAAGACTTGGAAAAAGAAGAAAAAAATTAGTATAAGCTCTTGAAGTGATAGATGAAAAGTAAAGTCTGGATAAGTGAATGAGACACAGAAATGTTTTTCTATCTTGTTAGTTAAGTCTTCATTTCTCAGACTCTCTAAACTATTTCTATAAATATTGGAAAATTTTCCTGATTTAAGTTCTCAATAAACCATCTGTTTATACAGATAACTTCCTAAGTATGATACAGTGTTAGGCATCCCACAACCTCATTTATGAGAAATCAATACTACACAGTCAATACAACAAACAAATGTCCATACTAAGGAGCTTCATGTGTAAAAGTGCTAGGCATTTGCAGATTGGAAAATAAATTATTATGGACTCTGAGAATATACTAGACTAGGTACCCTGGCTGACCTTCTCGCTAAAAATAAAAATGTAGAATAACTAACATTTTAATTTGTTTTAGTGCACTGATGTTCTTGAAAACAACTAAGGAATACTCATGGATCAAAAATGAAATGAATGCAGGAACCCTGAGGGGTAAGCAGAGGCTGAAATCAACATTCACCTTGAGGGCACCTGGAGCTTCCGTTTTTATGCCTTTGAGAGCAACTGGAGGTGGAGAGGGGACAGATGACAAAGCCCAACCTGCCAAGATGGGGAATCTAATAGGGAACAAAATTTAGGTCTGTATAGTCTGTATAAAAGACTCATCTGAAAAAAAGGATACAGAAAAATTCAAAGAAACAAGATATAAAAAGACTTATCAAGCAGAAAACAATCAAGACAAATTAGTGGCATAACTATATGAATATCTAGAGAAACTATACCATGGAAAGTATTACTAGACATAAGAGATGAACATTTGTTACAAACAAGTACAGGATATAAAGGTGAGAGGAAAGTGAATTAACACCCACTTTCAGAAAAATAATCTGGTACCACCTATTAAATATTAGGATATAAAATATACATTTGCTTCTGCCCCACATACCCAGTCTTTCATAATCCTTTTCACCTTTCTTCCTTGTGACTTAAAGACATGAGTTTATTGAAATTAAAATTTCAGGAAGCAAGGTTATCCAAGATGGTGGAGGACTAAGTTGAAGCTACACTATCCTCCTGCCAAACAATCTGAAATTGTAGAGATTACAAGTAAATCGCAGAGAGATCATCTTGAATAGCCAACTGAACACTAGCTGGAGAGAAGACTTAGTTAGAGCTAAGGATAGACAGAATAGCTTCACCACAATGAGACTGGTAGGGAGTGTGGAGGAGTTTTGAGAGGGTTGGCTGGGCTCCCATGGGTGGTAGCTGAAGTGCTGGAGGAATATTTCAGTGACAGGGCGGGGGGCTTTCCACCAAGAAATAAAGGGTCTAAACCCCAAGCTGGGCTCCCCAGCTTACAGCACCAGAGCTGGAAAGGAACCCAGATAACACCCAGCTGTGAAAAGCAGCAGGCGTTCTCTTTGCCAGGGAGACACCTGGAGACACAGACTCTACTTTAAAGGGCCAATACATAAAATTTCATTTGCAGCCACTTATCTCGGGCAATGGCAAGGGGGTGGGGCCAGAGTTGACTAGAGACACTTGAGGAGAGACTGGGGTTGGTGACTTTGGGGAGAGAATTCAGAGAATTCAGAGCAGCTGCCAGGATTCTGGTGCCTAATGATTTCACCATCTTGCTCAGGAAGACCTTTTGCTCCAATTTGCATCAGCCTGAGGAGAAGCAGTAGCCCCGCCCACAGGAATTACTCTGCCCCAGCCTGTGATGCTTAGGCCTGATTGCTAAATACAGAGTGACTAGATTACAGCTGAAGCAGACAGCCATAGATTGTGGATCCCAGATAGTCTCGAATAGGCTGCCTAAGGCCAGACTGGGATGCCTAAGGTCAGACTAGGACACCATCTGACATCACCAGAGGAAGATCAAGAAAGAAAAAACAGTGGTAAATACTAGATGTAACCAAGATGAAATCCAACATGGTCTTCATGATTACAGGTATTTCTTTCCTGCATAGCTTTTTGACGTTCGTTTCTTTATTTTTTAATTGTTCGAGTTTTCTGCCCTTTACCCCCATCCTAGCCCACCCCTCAGCCCTCCCCACCTCCCTCCCATCTCCATCCTGCCTTGTTATTGTACATGTGTCCTTTATACTTGTTCCTTCAAACCCTTCCCGCCTTCCCCTGAAATTCCCTCTTGTCTCCCCTCTGGTCATTGTCAGCCTGTTCTCAATTTCAGTGTTATATTTTGCCTGTTTGTTTGTTTTTGTTGATTAGACTCCTGTTAAAGGTGAAATCACATGGTATTTGTCTTTCACCACCTGGCTTATTTCACTTAGCATAATGCTTTCCAGTTTCATTCATGCTGTTGCAGAGGGTAGGAGCTCCTTCATTCTTTCTGCTGCATAGAATTCCACTGTGTAAATGTACCAGTTTTTTGATCCATTCATTTACTGATGGGCACCTAGGTATATATGCACTCAACAGAGGAGCATCCAAATACATAAAGAAAATCTTGGAGGACTTCAAGAAAGATATTGACAGCAACACAATTATAGGAGGGGATTTTAACACCCCACTGTCAAAAATGGACAGATCTTCCAAACAAAATATCAATAAAGATATTGTGACACTGAACAATGCCCTAGATAAAGTGGAATTAACTGATAAATAGAAAACCTCTCATCTCAAAGAAACTAAATATATATTCTTTTGAAATGCACAT
Source organism: Sturnira hondurensis (assembly GCF_014824575.4). NCBI lineage: Eukaryota > Metazoa > Chordata > Mammalia > Chiroptera > Phyllostomidae > Sturnira > Sturnira hondurensis. The sequence goes on along the minus strand of NW_028093985.1, from coordinate 20,631,278 downwards.
GGAACATTTTCAAAGGCAGACCACATGACAGGACACAAAACAAGCCTCAACAAATTCAAGAAAAATGACATCATACCAAGCATTTTCTCCAACCACAAGGGAAACTAGAAACCAACCCCAAGGAAAAAAACCCAAAACACTCAAAATCATGGAGATTGAATAGCATGTTATTTAATGTTCATTTCTTGTCTTTCAAGTTTGTGCCTATTAGGGCACTAGCTTTTATATTATAGTTTATTTCGAATGTCATATTTTGTCCCATCTTCACTTTTCCCATTTAACCTTCTTCTTTCCTCTTATTTTTGTTTTAAATTTTGTATTCTCTCTTGCTATGATGAGAGAATTGTTTCCATTCTCAATTCTTTGTATTTCTCCTACCTCCAGCCCTCAAATCCATTTTTCTTGTCATTGGTCATCTCACATTTTTTTCTCAATCTTAAAATATGTTGTTTTTTTTTAATTTTCTTAAAGCAATCTCTTTAAGAGACTAGGGTTTAGTCTCTGATCAACATCTGATCTCTCTTTAAGAGATCAACCTCTGATCCTTGGTTGTGGATAGGATGGTTGTTGTTGCAGTTCCTCAATTTTATCTCTAGATCTTCACTATTTGGGTATTTTAAATCTCAAATATGACCATTCCCCTCTCCTACTCCATTTTGCCTTCCTCTCGCCTTTTCTTCTTTTTGTCTCAAATTTTCATTTTTCCCTTCCTTAGCCTGGTTTTCAATCCTCACTCTTAGTAGTCCTTCTCCCCCTGTCATCTCAAAATTACTTCCCTTTCTTCTAGACATCCCTTAAGTTTTTCTCTTTCTTCTTCCCTTGCATCCCATCCCAAACAATATTAATTTTTACTCATTTGTTATTGATGGTGCTCTGGTGGATATTTTTTCTAATTTAGTTCCTATTCTATTTATTTATTTATTTTCCTTTCTTTCTCTCTCACTATATATATTTTTAAAATTTCTGTACACTTCCTTTCTCTTGCTCCATTCCACCTCCTTCCCTCCCTATTTTACTTATGATGTGAAATTTACTTCTCTCTTTGCCCTGTCTGAATTCCCTACTCTTATTATTGCTCCTCCCTCTACCCTCTCAAAATCATTTTTTTTAGTCACATCATCTTCATTTTTCTTTTCTTATAACAGTCTTAATTTCTTCACACCCTTATTGATAGTGCTCACCTGCTGTTCATGTTATGATTGTGGGTGGGGGTTATTTTTGAAGGATTGGGTTTTTTTCCTGGGCTGTAGGGTTATGTTCTGGCAGTACCTGCATAGCAGGACACAAGATGTGGTGGGTGGAGTGACACTCAGTCAGCAAGCAGGAGGGAAGGACCCACCAGAGAATGGCCCAGCAACAATCAAAACTCAGTTACACCCACAGAGCCAACATAAAGGGCACAAGGCCATCTCAAGAGCATCAAGTTCAGGAGACCAAGGAAACTGCACCACTGAATCACACAAGTCTCCTACCACAGAAGGTCACATCATGAAGACAGAGTGTCAAAGCACATCAATCTAAGAAGAGAAATAAACAAGAAGAGTCATCAAAAATGAGGAGATAACGAAACATTCCCCAATCAAAAGGAAAGGAGGAATCACAAGAAAAAAAGTGCTAAATGAAATAGAGGAAAGTAAACTATCAGACACTGAGTTCAAAATGGCTATAAGGAAGCTCAATGAGCTAAGTGAGAACTACAAAAAACTACATAGAAGCTACAAGGAACTTACTGTGCACTACATCAGCATAAAAAAGGACATAGAAACTGGCAATAAAAGCCAAGAGGAAATTAAGAAAACAATTTCTGAAATGAAGAACACAGTAGAAAGAATTAAAAGTGGGCTAGATGAGGCAGAAGATTAAATCAGCAAGCTGATACACAAGGAAGAAAAAAATTCCCAGACAGAGCCACCAAAACAAAAAGGACTCAAAAGAAAATGAAAGGGCTTAAGGGGACTGCTGGACAATATGAAAGTAATAATATCCATATCACAGGAATTCCAGAAGGAGAAGAATACTTGACAAGGCTATCAGCTGATTACTCAACAGAAACACTACAAACCAGAAGAGAATGGCAAGAAATATTCCAAGCAATGAAAAGCAAAGGCCTGTAGCCAATACTACTCTACCTAGAAAGGCTTTCATTTAAAATCGAAGGTGAAATAAGGAGCTTACCAAACAAAAAAAAAAGGCTGAAAGAATGCATCTCCACTAAACCAGCATTGCAACAGATGCTAAAGAGACTGCTTTAAGAAAATAAAGAAAAAGAGAATGAGATTGAGACAAAGTGAGAGAAAAAAAACACAGGTACAACGGGGGAAAAAAGTCAATGAATAAATATCTATCAATAAAAACCTTAAATCTAAATGGAATAAATGCTCCAGTCAAAAGACATAAGGTAGATGAATGGATAAGAACTCATGACCTACATATATGCTGTCTACCAAGAAACCTACCTCAGAAAAGAAAGATCTACATAGACTGAAAGTGAAGAGATGGAAAAAATATTTCAAGCAAACAGAAATAAATAAAAGGTGGGGTAGCAATGCTTATACCAAACAAAACAGATTTCAAAACAAAGGAAATAATAAAATACAAAGAAAGACACCATATAATACTTAAGGGAACAATCCATCAAAAAGATTTAACCTTTGAAAACATATGCACCCAACATAGGAGCACCCAAATATATAAGGAAAATCTTGGAGGACTTCAAGAAAGATATCAGTAGCAGCACAGTCATTGTAGGGAATTTTAATACCCCTTTGTCAACAATGGATAGATCTTCCAAGCAAAGCGTCTACAAGGATATTGTGGCACTGAACAACAGTCTAGATCAAATGGATTTAATCCCTATATACAGAAACTTTTATCCCAAAGAAGCAGAATATACACTCTTTTCAAATGCACATGGGACATTTTCAAAGACTGACCATGTAGTAAGTTACAAAATAAGCCTCAACAAATTCAAGAAAATTAAAATCATATCAAGCATCTTCTCAGATCACAATGGCTTGAAACTAGAAACCAACCTCAAGGAAAAAAACTCAAAAACATTCAAATTCATGGATACTGAACAACATGCTATTAAATAATAAATGGATTAACAATGAGATCAAAGGAAAAACCAGAAAGTTTCTGGAAACAAATAAAAATGAATACACAATAGCCCAAAACCTACCAGACACAGAGAATCCAGTCCTGAGATAGAAGTTCATAACAATACAGGCCTACCTAAAAAAGGCATAAAATTCTCAAATAAACAACCTAACCATACATGTATAGAGGAAGAACAATATACAAAGCCCAGGGCAAGCAGAGGGAAGGAAATCATCAAAATCAGAGCAGAATTAAATGACATGGAGACTAAAAGAGTAATTCAAATGATCAATAAATCCAGGAGCTGGTTCTTTGAGGTGATAAATGTAATCAACAAGCCTTTAACCAGACTCATCAAGAAAAAAAGAGATCCCAAATAAATAAATCAGAAATGAAAGAGATTACAACAGATACCACAGATATACATAACATGGTAAAAAATTACTACAACACACTATATGTCAAGAAATTTGACAACCTGGGCAAAATGGACAAATTTCTAGAAATGTATTATCTTCTAAAACTGAATGAAGAAGATGCAGAGAGCCTGAACAGACCTATAACAGCTGCTGAAACTGAAGCAGTAAATAATAAAAAAAAAACTCTTGGCACACAAAAGCCCTGGTTGGAATGGCTTCACAGGTGAATTTTACCAAATGTTTAGGGAAGAGCTACCTCCTACCCTTGCCAAACTATGCTAGAAAATACAAGAAGAGGGAGCACTCCCAAATGCTTTTTATGAGGCCAGGATTATCCCAATTCCAAAACCAGGTAAAGGCACAACAAAGAAAGAAAACTACAAGCCAATATCACTGGTCAACATAGATGCTAAAATCCTCCACAAAATATTGGCAAGCCAGATCCAGCAGCAAAAAAGATAAAACACCATGATGAGGTGGGATTCATCTGAGGGATCCAAGGATGGTATAACATTCACAAATTAATAAACGTAATGCACCACATAAACAAAATGAAATACAAATATCACATGATCATATCAATAGATGCTGAAAAAGCATTTGATAAAGTACAGCACCTATTTATGATAAAAACACTACTCAGCAAAGTCAGAATAGAGGAAACGCACCTCAACACAGTAACGGCCATATGCGAGAAATCTAAAGCCAACATCATACTCAATGGGCAAAACTACAAGCTTTCCCCCAAAGGTCAGGAACAAGGATGTCTGCTTTAACCACTTTTATTCAACATAGTATTGGAAGTTCTAGCCACAGTTATGAGACAAGAAAAAGAATTAAAAGGTATCCAAATTGGAAATAAGGAAGTAAAACTGTAATTGTTTGCAGATGACATGATTAGTATACAGAAAAAACTCTATACTCTATAGATTCCACCAAAAAAGTACTCAACCTAACAGGTGAATTTGGGGAAATAGTGGGATACAAAGTCAATATTCAGAAATCAAAGGCATCTTTGCATACTAGCAATGAAATATCAGAAAGAGAAACTAGGCAAAAAATCAATTTACTATAGCAACAAGAAAAATAAAGTACCTAGGAATAAAGTTAACCAAGGAGGCAAAAGACCTGTACTCAAAAAACTACAGAACACTGAAGAAATTAAGAAAGACACAAATATCTAGAAGCATATACCCTGTTTATGGATTAGGAAAATTAACATCATTAAAGTGTTCACACTACCCAAAGCAATTTGTAGGGGATTGACTGTGAGAGCTGGTGGGCAGGGTGGGAGGTGGTAGGGGAGAGCAAGGGGGTAAAATTGGGACAACTGTAATAGAACAATAAAAAAAGAGAAAAAGGATTATAGAAAAATGAACACAGCATCAGGGATTTGTGGGACAATATCAGACGTCTACCACATACGGAAGAAGATAAAGAAATAAGTTAAAATTTTACTAAGTTTGATGAAAACACTATTTATCAGATAAAAAAACTCATCAAAGTTTCAAAACAATAAATACAAAGAAAATAATACCTAGCTACAACATGCTCAAACTACTAAAGACCAAAGGTAAGAGAAAATCTTTAAAGGAACCTGAGGACAATGTTATATAAAAGAGAAAAATAAGTGGAAAAGCACTAGCTTCTCATCACAACTGGGTCTAGAAGATGACAGACAACATTTTTGAGGTGCTGGGAGAAAAAATGGTTATCAACTCTGAATTTTATATGCAGGGAAATTATCGTTTAAAAAACAAGATAAGGGCATTTTTAAATAAATGAAAGCTGACAGAATTCATGTCAAGCAGATGAGCACTATAAAAAATGGTGAAGGAGATTCTTGAGACTGGAGAAGAATGATACCAGACAAAAATTCAGAACTTCAGGGAATAAAGAAGCGTATTAGAAATGATGAATAAGTTGTTAAAAATAAAAGTTTATGTTCTTTATTCTTCTTAAAACATCCTTAAAAGACTATAAAACTACCTCCTTAAAGCAACAATAACATGTTAGCTGCACTTAACATATAAAAATAAAAATATATTAACAACAAGAACAGAGAGTGCAGAGGGTGAATAAGGGGAATTATATTAAATTATATTTGTAAATTGAGAAAGAAAAAATCAGAAGTAAAAAGTGAAAAGGGTCAAGTGTAAAATGTGAAGTGGTATGATACTGATTATGAACAGATTTTAATGTTAAGAATGCATATCATTAGTTACATAATAATTAATAGAAAAGTAATGTAAAAGATGTATAACTGAGAAGCCAATAAAAGAATTAAAATGAAATATTCAAAAATACCCAATAGATCCAAAAATAAGCATTAATAGAGAAACAGAGAACAAAAACTAAAGGGACAAATGAAAACAATGGCAAAATGACAGGCTTAAATCCAACCACATAAATAATTACATTAACTAAGTAGATAAAATATTCCAACTAAAAGGTGGAGCTTGTCATATTGAATTAAAAAAAGCAAAACTCTACTATACACTGTCTTTAAGAGATACATTTTACATTTAAATGTACAAATAAGTTAACAAAGTAAAATAAAATTTTATAATGATAAAAGAAGAAATTCATCAGAGTAAGACACCAACCTTAAATAAGTATGTACCTAATAACAGAGCTTCAAAATTCATAAAACAGGAAATGATAAAACTCATGAGAAAAACAGAAACATATACAACCATAATTAAAGATTTTATTATCTTTCTCTTCATAATTGATAGTACAAGTAGACAACAAATAAGTACAGCCACAGAATATCTGAACAATACTATCAACCAACGTGGCCTAACTAATATTTATAGAACATTCACCAAACAACTGCAGAATACATATAAAACATTCACTAATATGGATTATATTTTGAGCTATAATATAAATCTCAATAAATTTCAAAAGACTAAACTAGTTTTTTTAGAGACTATGTCTCTGACCACAATGGAAACAATTAAAAGACCAATAATAGCAAATTATCTAAATATATAGATATTTAAAAATAGAAAATAAACTTCTATATAATTCATGATCAAAGAATAAACCATGAAGGATTTAAAAATATTTAAAATAAATAATAATAAAAATACAACATATCGAAATTTGAGAGAAATTTACTGCTTCAAGTGTACATATTAGAAAAAGTTAAGATCAATGATAGAAGTTTCCACCCTAAAAATCTAGAAAAGAATAGCAAATTAAACCTAAGTAAGTAAAAGAAATAATAAAGAATGGAACAGAAATTAATGAAACAGAGAAACGACAGAAAATTAACAAAGCAAAACAAGCTGCAGGAGGCCAGGAAAGCGATGTCATTGACTCTAAATCATATTCTAGAAACTGGCCTAAAAATCCACAATATCAAGTTTTGGCAGACCCCCAAGACCAATCGTTCATGTCACCTCAAAAATCTAGTTAGGTTCATTAGAGAGACAAATCAGAATTCAATCCTGGGCCACAGAGATCCTCTTTGACAAGCCCGCCAGTCTTACATCTGTCCCTCCTTCAAGATCATCTGACAAACACAGAATCACTTAGCCAGTGATAATGATAGTGACACTCAAGTTTAGAAAACGCATATGTTCTCTCCCTACTCAACACTGGGTTGGCCCAACTGTTTTGCTTTTTCCTGTAAGACAGTTCCTTAGTAGAGCTTAGTTGTCTTTATCTTCATCTGAAACAATTTTGTTAGATTGTAGTGTGACAGTTGTTATATCAGTGTGCACTAAAAAATTGAGTTTTTCTGTAGCCATTTTAATATTGAAGATGGACAAAAATAAGCAACATTTTTGGCATATTACGCTTTATTATTTCAAGAAAGGTAAAAATGCAACCAAAACACAAAAAAAGATTTGTGGTGTATATGAAGAACGTGCTGTGACTCATCAAATGTGTCAAAAGTGGTTTGCGAAGTTTTGTGCTGGAGATTTCTCGGTGGATAATGCTCCACAGTCAGACAGACCAGCTGAAGTTGACAGCAATCAAATCGAGACATTGAGAACAGTCAATGTTGTACCACCTGGGAGATAGCCAACATACTCAAAATAGCCAAATCAATAAACTTACTGGTCAAAATGAAAAAACGTGTCTTTTATTTCATGGGAAAAAATACAAACTTTTTGGCCAACCCATAAAAACCTAGGGAAATTTTTTTATAAATCTAAGTTTTTAAAATGAGCTACAAAGAGTTCTCTGAAACCTCTTACAATCTCTTCAAAAGTAAGAAAGTATTCTTAAGCCCTGGCCAGTGGCTCAGTTGGTTGGAACATCATCCTGTACACCAAAAGATTGTGGGTTCAACTCCCAGTCAGGGAATATACCTAGGTTTCAGGTTCAATCCTTGGTTGAGAAACAAGCAATCAATGTTTCCCTCCTCTCCCCCTCTCTCCCTTCTTCTCTCTCTAAAATCAATAAACAGATTATCAGGTGAGTATTTTAAAAAAGTATTTTAGTCAAAGGAATTCTATGCTGCAGAAAGGAAGAAGGAACTCCTACCCTTTGCCACATCATGGATGGAACTGGAAAGCATTATGCTGAGTGAAATAAGCCAGGTGTTGAAAGACAAATACCATATGATCTCACCTTTACCAGGAAGCTAAACAACAAAACAAACAAGCAAGCAAAATATGACCAAAGACACTGAAATACGGGACAGGCTGACAGGGTCCAGACGGGAGAGGGGAGAGGATCATAGGGGAAAAGGGGATGGACTCACATGAATAAGTATAAAGGACACATGGACAATAATTAAGGTGGGGGACGGAAATGGGAGGGAGGTGGGGAGCACTGAGGGGGGCAGGGCTGGTAATATAAGACCAAAAACTGTACTTGAATAAGAATTTAAAAAAAATAAAACTGTACTTAAATCATCTATTCCTGCCTCATTTTGGGCATTTGATTTAAAGCACCTACTTCATCTGGGATAATCACAACTCTGAGGCTCATTCTGCCCAAATACAACCCTACTGCCCAATCAGGTTATAATTGTTCAGGTCACAATTATGTGAACCATTCTCCACAGCTAATACCTTTGTTCTAAACTTCAGTGACCCAATGACCAAACCTATATATAAACTAAGAAAATCAGTCCTTGGTTCTAAGCCCCATTTCCCCAAATCCTCCAAGGATGCACAACCATGCACAGTGCTTGCTCTACCTCTGACCAGTGTGAGACCACACACGTATTGCAAACGCCTCAGTTTCTCTCAAGCACGTGTGGCTGCTGTGTCCACTTCACCACTGTACCTTTATCCCACCATCTCCACTCATGTCAGCCCAAAGGGCATGTCTTTTCTCCCTCTCTATTATATTGACCCAATGTAATGTTTTGAAATCCCCAGTTTCTTTCACCTTTTAAAAACAATTCAACTGTTCTTGGGAAAAGGGTACTACTATGACCCCTTCCCCTCTTCTCCCCTAAACATTAAGATGCCTAACTATTGTGTTCGTGTGAAAAGGTTAGAAGGACTGTAGTANGAGACCACACACGTATTGCAAACGCCTCAGTTTCTCTCAAGCACGTGTGACTGCTGTGTCCACTTCACCACTGTACCTTTATCCCACCATCTCCACTCATGTCAGCCCAAAGGGCATGTCTTTTCTCCCTCTTTATTATATCGACCCAATGTAATGTTTTGAAATCCCCAGTTTCTTTCACCTTTTAAAAACAATTCAACTGTTCTTGGGAAAAGGGTACTACTATGACCCCTTCCCCTCTTCTCCCCTAAACATTAAGATGCCTAACTATTGTGTTCGTGTGAAAAGGTTAGAAGGACTGTAGTAAAGAAATGCTTAAATGGACCCTGAAAAAAAATAACCCAGTGAGACTTCCACAGATATTACTTCCTCCTTACGGTAAGTCTTTGGACAATCTAGGAAAAGCGAGATTTAGAGTGAACTTGACATTATCTAGTCATCGTTCTAAAGTAATGCTGCCAAGTTGGAAAATTATCCACTACAGGCTTGCTTGCCTGTAGCCATCTTCCACAGAGCTGTGTTTATAATTAGATTGTGCAGTGTTAATTATGCTGGCTGCCCTGCTGATGTTCTACAGAAACTGCTGGGAGAGATCAAAACAATCATTCCCAAATTATGAGTCACCGCTCTCCACACTACAGGCCAGTGGCGGCCTCTCAAACCTGGAAAATGAAATCGCTCATATTACATGCTTACACAGGCTTTCGCACTTAGGATGAAGTACTGAGTTGTAAAAGTTGCTTCATATACTTTTCTAGAACAAGGGTACATTTCAATACTGGTAACCTTTTGCTTATTAAAGAATTACAAGTTGAAGGAGAGAGGCTTTAGAAACTTTTCAAGACTTAGTTGACCGAATAGGGAAAGGAATTTCTGCATGAGTAAACTATAATGATAAGTTTTGCTTCACACTGGAATTAGACAATTCCTCCGGGCCACAGCTCTTGTGCCATTCCTTCGTATCCTTAGTGCCCAGCAGGGAAGAAACCTGCAATAAATGTTGAAAAGGTGAAAGTAGCAATACCCCAATACATGAGAAGGAAGTATTAATTAATGAAAATTTTCTCCATGTCTGCTCATAAACTTTCTGAGGGCTGAACCCAGGTTTACTGAGGCTGGTAATAAGATAGAATCAGTACGCTAAGAGGTTTCCAAGTTCCTTCTAACACCTGCTGTAGGGCAGGGCTTAGTAGTTACTTCAATGATCATGCATTCCATTGCTCCTGGACAGTGATTCTTCAGACATTGCAATACATTTCCTCTTCTTTTCTCGAACTCAGTATATAATTCAAATCCATTATGGTTTAGGAGGCATACAGTGTAGTAAATAGAAACATGGAGATTCTAATTCTGGCTCTACCATTTAAGTATATGTTGGAACTTCAGTTTTCTCACTGGTAAATGGGGATAATAGCTGCCCTGTCTGCTTATATTACCATCATCAAATAAGTGGGTCACTACACTTTGCAAACTATGAAATGCTACATTAATAAATAATTTATTATTAATATATTAAATAATTAGGGTAGAAATTTCAAAATCATAAGCAAACAAACATACCTTTTGCTTCTCAGCCAAGCACACCAGTATTACTCTTTAAGGTCCGTCAGTACAATTTCCCCCCCTCACAACTTTTAAAAAGAGGATTTTTAAATGTTGCTCACAGCACTTATCAGTAGATAAACTCATGAATTAAGAAGAGTCTAGTCCTGGCTGGTGTGGCTCAGTGGCCTGAGTGTTGGACTGCGAACCTGCAAGGCTGCCAGTTTGATTCCAAGTCAGGGCACATGCCTGGGTTGCAGGTTTGGTCCCCAGTTGGAGGCATGAGAGAGACAACCAATCAATGTTCCTCTCACACATCAGTGTTTCTGTCCCACTCCTTTTCCCTCCCCTCCCCTCTCTCTAAAAAATAAATAAAATCTTTTAAAAAAAGATAGAAAAGAGTCCAGACACCTCATTTTGTCTTCTGTGCCATAAATACCAAGTGATAAAACATAGGCAACAACTCTGGCCTCTTGATGTCTTTGAGAATCAGCACAAGCAGTGTCCATAGAGGACTGCAGCCAGTGTGGAACAGGGTAACTTCAGATTATTCTGTTTCACAGAACGTTAATACTTTAAGGTTTTATATTTTAAATCATTGGACTTCTAACACATTTGTCAAATGGCTGCTTTGACTGTGAAGACACTACAACCCTTAACAAAATAAACCTAGGGATTAAGTGTATCTATAAAGGCTATGTTCATTTGCTCTAATTGCATTTACAAAATAAAACATATCAAATGACAGCTATGATTTAGACAAAGGCAATTTAAATTTATAGAGTGCTTCATATTTTCTGGTTGAAACAACCTAAAGGACAGTATGACGCAGGTATTGGTTGTACTTTACCAAACTAAAACTTTCCACCATCTTCAAATGCTGCACTGCATTGCATTCACTGTGTCTAATCACCACTGCTATTTTCTGTGCAGTTTTGCATTTATTTCTATGAGCAAAAACCAACATTTCAGTGCTGGGAGAAAGAAGCAAAAAGCATAAACTACTTGCTAGTTTAATGCTGTAGTTATGAAGCACATTATTTTAAATGATCTACCAAGAAGAACATTTAAGAGGAAAAGGAGGCAGGCATTCTACTAGAAAATGCCAATGACCAAGGAGAGTATCAAACAAAAACAAGAGCTGTAGCACATAGGAATCTGGACTGAAATGTTTTAAATACAATACTTAACATCCAAATCAAGGAAAGAAAGAAATATCTGTGGTTTGATACAAACCTTAACTTGTAAAACAAGAATAACATAATAAAAGAGGGGTCATTTTTTTCAGTAAAGGAAGGAACTGTTTTACCTCAACAAACAACGTGGATCTTCTTTTAACGTATGTCCATGAAATTAACCAATGTTCTCCATTTCCTCTCAAAGACATTTCCAACGCTATGCGCCCAGTGAATGCCTATAACTAAAGGGCTATTCTCTATAAGATCCAAGCACTCACGCCCCCAGAAGAGCAGTTGTGTTCTTACCAAGAATTAGTTGTCTGTTCTCAAACCATTTTATGCTAGTTAAAATTGTAACTGTAATCATGTAATAATTAAGTATTGCATTAAATGAGAAAATATAAAAAAGAAAAGAGTTTCCATGAAAACTGGGCTATGTACCAGAAAGACCCTACCAAAGTGAAACCCCCAAATAACACTGCTGCCAATGATTAGGAAGAAAAGCAAAAAGACAGGGGGAGAGGGGTCCTAGAAGGATTTCTGCTCCAGGGCTTCAAAGTGTCTAAGCGCAAACCACTTTAAAAAAAAAAAAAAGGACCTAGAAATCACAGGTGCACCTTGGGCAGCACATATCACGTACAAGAAGAAAGACATAGAACTCTAATCAGTGGACCCATTTGGAAAATAAAAGCTTTAGTCAATAAGATGGTATCAGTAACTTAGTTTACATGCTGACATGTTTATAGTTTCTGTTTTTACCTAAGTTTTAAAAATTATTATGTTTGAGATATGTTAAAGGGAAACAGATGTCTAAGGCTCACATCTAAGAGTTTATCCTGATAGTCAAGAGAGTATACCAAATTTCCTCCAAACACAAACCACAAGGTGTACGTTAACTTGTGCATGTCTAAAGAACAATTTTACTAAGATACTTACATGCCTAGCTCTGCAAAATTATACTCATTGATGAGTTTAAACCAGAAAATTTTTTAAATCATGTCTCAACAATATATGCCAAAAGCCTAGTTCCTTTGACCAAGTAACTCTGTAAGAGGAATTTATCCTAAGAGAATCTACACACATCTACAGAATGTTTACAGCAGTCTTGTTTACATAGCAAGAAAAAGGGAACCTACATGTGTAACATTGGAAGATACATATATTCATACCAATAAAATGTTATACAGACATAAAAATTATTTACATCCATTTTAAACACGGAAAGGTGTTCAAAATATAGTACTAAGAGGCAGGTTATAAAATTTGAAATAAATAAATATTTGCCCAGTTGGACACACTGTAAATAAAAATGTTAATGTTGGTTATTTCTGCCAAGTTATGAGTATATTGACTGCTTTTATTATTTTTCTTTTTATATGGTAATAAGAAAACACTCAAACACACACAGATCATATTTTAATCTGTTCATGATGTAAAGAAATTAATGAAAAATTACCTATGTTTTGCTGTGCATAATGTGCTACTGTGTGTAATACGCACCCATGGCTTTAACATATGACCACATTATACACTAGGCATTAGTGCTATGTGCTACCCATCTATAATGTGCATCCTTATTTTTCCCACAAAAATTTGGGCAAAAAAGTGTGCATTATAAACAGCGAGATACTATTGGCATGTCTTAGAAATGGTCCTGGTCAGTGAAATAGGAACCTGACACCAGGACAGAATTTGCTAACTAATCTTCCATGAATTTTATTAAGAGATGGAGTGTATTATCTCCACTCCTTGAATCTATACTGGCTTTGTAATTTGCTTTAATCAATAGAATACAGCAGAAGTGATGGTGAAATATTTCTAATTGTAGCCTTAGGCGCCCTATAGCTTTCACGAGTTCTCTTCTGCTGACCTGAGGGTCCTGTGAGAAGAAATCTGAGCTGGCCTCCTTGTGGGTGAGGAACCACATGGAAAGATGAGCCCAGCCAAGAGCTAGCACCAACTGTCAGATAGGTGAGCAAAGCCATCTTAAATCTTCTAGCTCCAAGTCAACCTGCCAGAAGACGGCTACTACAAGTGACCTCAGGCAAAATCAGTAGAAGAAACATCCAGCTGAGCCCAGTAGAAATCACTGACCTAAAGAAAATCATGGGCAAGTTAAATGGTGGTTGTTTTAACCCATTATGTTTTGTGATTTATTATGCAGCAATAGATGACTGATTTATCCATCATTGATACATAGACTTACTGTGATGTAGGTACTATTCTTATAGGCTAATTCACCCCTAAGACAAAAGCGATATTATATTATAGATATCAGTTCTATGGTTCTGTGGAATCTTTGAAACACATGCAGGGCCTCATCGTTATTTTCGACTTCCACTTGAACATATAAGGAGAGAGCAGAACACCTGGCATTCAGAACACGTTGCATTCTTTATACAAAAACTCCTATGTGCATCTGTGGATCTTCTTCCAAAGCCCAAGGGCCTTGATGCACTTGACTCCACAGTTCCCACCTCCCTCACCCATGGAAGTGAGGATGCTCTTTGCCTGAGGTACTAGAACAGGACCAGATTAGACACTGAAAAAAGTAAAACCAAAGCTCATCATGACCTTCTTTATATAGAACTCAAAATGTGTTGTTAAAATGACACCAATAAAAATAATAAAAACCAACATTCACGAGGGCTTTAGCATGTGCTAACAATGGGCTGAGAACAGCCGAGTAGGTAAGAGTGTCTTTGGAACCAGAGATATTCTCTGCCATTTCCCATGTAACATTGAACAAGTTATTTCATCTTTCTAAACTCAATGTGCTCATTTATAATTTGGAGTTAACAGTACCTATCTTACTGAATTGTGAGAATTAAATGACATACAAGTAAAAGATTTAGAACAGAGCCTACCACATAGTAAGTGTTCAATAATTATTAGCTTTCTGTATTATTAATCAGCATTTTACATGTATGATCTTATTTAATTTAATTTCCACAACATTTTACAGATGAAGTGAGAGGGTAACAAGTTAAAAAACTTGCTAGTAAGTGACACAACTGAGTTCCAAACCTACTTTTTTTTTACTGTAGTAGCTAAACCCTCTAACACCATGTGATATGACTTAAAATAGCCTGGGAGTGTCAAGCCAGGTCCCTCCTGCCAGGCAAATGTTTCATGTCTCCACAGCCTCTGAAGCTGGGGTGGTCACAGAGCCACCTCAGGGTCCAAACTAAAGAGCTGCATGGAGGTTTAGCATGGCCTCGGAGTTAACACAGCCACCCCATGTGTCAGACATGCCACTGTGGTTTCCACAACTCCCTCGGCCAGGCACTTGGTAGGTGTTCAAGAGGTGCTGCTTCATGCTGCCCAGTTACATTCACTGGGTTACTACTCCACCGCGGGCAGTAAGCCGGGCTTCCCCCTTTCTCATTAAGGTTACGAAACTATTCAAATACAACACGATGTATGCCCATTTCATGGAAACTTTATTTTTTGCTATTTTAGAAAACCAGAAGTTTTTTTAGAGATATGCTAACCTTTTATATTTTAAAGATAAAACAACTAACTTTTGTCCAAAATTTTTCAGCTGGTTAGTAAAAATGATTGAAACCAAGGGGCTATCTTGTTTTTAATTTTTAAATTTTAACTTCTCTACAGGAAGATGGAAGTGAAACTGAATTTTACCCACAGAATCGCTTAGCTAAGTTTAGTTCTACCCAATTTCAGTTCGGTGATGTGAAAACAACGACTTTCTCACATGCAGGAAATGGTTAAGTAACCTCAGAGAAGTCATTTGTTCTTGCTCCATGGCAGACAATTTTTTTCAATGAGTATTTTTCAGATAATATAACATCCTAACATTGTCTAAGCCTTCATCAATTAAAATAGCAAATCTATAGGATGTTACCAGTTATTACTCTATTTTAGATATCCTTTTCCTTTAAAAAGGGCAAAGAGAGCTATGTTATTTAAAAATGAGTTTTTACATTTTATAATAAAATGAATTCTCAAGACTTCAAGACCAAACCAGAAGAATAGAAATCACTTCAGGGAACAAACAAACTGACAGTTCAAGACCAAGCAACATGGTTCCATCTTGATCTCAAACAAAACAGAGAGCAGATATGATTGAAAAAATTATATTTTCAGAGAAATTTCTCATGTGCTATAACTGATTTTTTGAGAAAAATATATGCTGTCTCCTTTTTTCTTCTGTAGTAAGTACTTACCTGCCTCCCAATACAGTAAAATATAACAACTGGGATAAGAGAATCTATATAATTATTAATGTTAGAGTTTCCTGGCTAAGTGATAAAACTTTATTTACTAATTTTAAAATGTCTTTGATGTAAATATTTCTAACACATTTCATTACTTTACCCTCTTCTTACAAAGAACAGTTCCGACATTTGGTCATCATTAGCAAAAAAAATAACTATACTGCCACGTGTTTGGACATAGAGCTCAGCCTTAACTAACAGAGTAAAATGACACTCTATACCCCAGAATTTGGCCAAATTTCTCAAAATGTGTTGCTCAAAAACATGTTTCAATTAGCAATTTAAAGTTTACAGCAAATCATATTGCATGAGATTTTTAAGTTTTAGTTTAGATTTATCCACTGGCCACTGTTTCCCTGAAAACACTGCAGCTGCTTACTCCAGCTTTTTATCAGGGGTGTGTAAGTTCAATGATGGTCAATTTTAATTATGATTCACATATCACATTTCTTAAAGATAAGCAGAAATTATTCACTTTGAAGAAAAGGGAGAAAAGAAAGACTGAGAAAAAATGAACAGTGCCTCAACATCAATACCACAGAGAAAAGAAATACTGAGGGGGAAAAAAAGAGCAGCACCTCAGTATCGACAAGTTAACCAATATCAGAAGGACTAACATGCATGTAAACAAATATTGGGGCAGAAAAATCATCTGGAAAAAAACTACGGCCTAAAACTCTGCAAATATAGTGAAAGACACAAATTTACAGCCCAATGAACCTAACAAAAGAGTAAGCCCAGCCCTGGCTGGTGTGGCTCAGTGTAATGAGGGCCTGTGGACTGAAATGTTGCCAGTTCAATTCCTGCTTAAGGAACAAGCCTGGGTTATGGGCCAGGTCCCCAGTTGCAGGTGTGCAAGAGGCAGCTGATCAGATGTTTCTCTCACATTTCAATGTTACTGTCTCCTTTCTACTCTCTGTAAAAATAAATAAATAAAATCTTTTAAAAAAAGAATAAGCCCAAAGAAAACCAAGAAACAAATAAACTACTAAAAAAAGTAAAAAACAAAACAAAACAAAACTCTGAAACCAGCTAGAAAAAATATATATTACATATAGGATAATAACAATTAAGAGTACCATGGATTTCTTAACAGAAAACTGTGGAAGCCAGAACTTCATACAGCAGTATCTTTAGTATTTTGATATATGTCTGTGTGTATATGTATATCTATTATATATGCTTGTACAATATGTACAGGGTGGGGCCAAAGTAGGTTTACAGTTGTGAGTGCATGAAACAGTTTATTCTTATATTAAGATTTATTAACTATTATGTTATTTTCTATATGAACAACTGTCAGCCTACTTTTGCCCCACCCTGTATAATACATATGTTATATATCACACAAACATGTTTATATCTTTGGTAAAAGTAAATGCAGAACACCCTGGCTGGTGTCGCTCAGTGGATTGAGCACGGGCCTGTGAACTAAGGGATCGCAGTTCCATTCAGTCAGGACACATGCCTGGGTTGCAGGCCAGTTCCCAGAGGGGGACACTCAAGAGGCAACCATACATTGATATTTCTCTCCCTCTCTCCTTTCCTTCCCCTCTAAACAAATAAAATCTTTAAATAAATAAGTAAGTAAGTAAGTAAATAAATAAATAAAATGACCCCCCAAAAAAGTAAATGAAGAATACACAAAGAACTCTTACAACTTTGTATATGGGCAAAAGATCTGAACAGCCAACTCATGAAAGAAGATGAACTAATGGCCAAAACAAAACATGAAAAGATGCTCAACATCAGTATTCCTTAAGGGAAATGCAAATTAAAACCACATTGAGATATTACCAACCCACAAGACTGGCTACAATCAAAAAGATTAATCATTCCAAGTGTTGGCAAGGATATGGAGAGGCACTGCCATAACACTGCTGATGGAAATGTGAAATAACCAGTTTGGAAAACTTGGCAGTTCCTTAAAGTTAAAACACACAGATACCAGATGACCCAACCAATCAACTTCTAGGTATTTAACCAAGACAAACAAAATTTAATGTCTACACAAAGATGTATTTGAATGTTCACAACAGCTTTATTTATAATAACTAAAACCAAATATCTATTTAGAGGTATTAACAGATTATGTTATATCCATATAATGGAATACTATTCAGCAATTTTAAAAGAGAAACTAAATATTGATGTCCATGGAAAAAATCTCAAAATCATTACGCTGATTGATAAAGAAAGGCCAAAAAAGATAGTATATGATTCTATTTATATAAAATTGATATAATTCAATTTATATAAAATTCTAGAGAACCTAATCTATAGTGATGGAAAACAGGTCAGTTGTTGCCTCAAAATGGGGATGGAGGGAGGGATAAAGTGTAGATTTTATTCGCTTTGACTTCAAGTTTAAAAAATGGAAAACTTAAGAACCAGGGAAATGCAGCACCTCAGTACTCTGATTTTAGTTATACATCCTACACCAAGGCCAATTTGCAAGCCTTATTCATTTGAACAACTACTGCACATCCCATGCCAGGCTCCAGTCCTTTGTTCCACAATTACTTTTTGTTAACTCACACAAAGGAACCATAAATGGTCTTCTGTTCCAAAGTGTTCCTGACACTTACTATGAACAACAAAGTGAAGAGCTAATTCTGTTAGTATCTCAAGGTACTTTAAATGTATGGATTAGGATGGTTGGGTATATGACCTACTTTTACAGAACATTAATTCAGTTAACTGAACTTATAACTGACCTACATCACTGTATAAGTTTAAGGTGGAAAGCATATGGCTTGATTTACCTAGAGTATTGTGAAATGATTACCACATACATTTAGTTAACAGCCATCACCTCATATATGGATAGATGCAATAACAAATTGCTCCTTGCGATGAGAACTCCCAGGATCTGCTCTACAACTTCACCAGATATCCTACAGCAGTGTTCACTAGTCATCATGTGTTCATTACATCCCTAGTACTAATTCATCCTGCAACTGGAATTTTGTACTTTTTGATCACCCGCCCCTCTCCCCACACCCTGCTTCTGGTAACCACAAATCTGTCTTCATTTTCTATGTGTTTGTTGGTTTTTAATGTTTGGGGTTTTGTGTTTGTTTGTTTAGATTCCACATATAAGACAAATACAGTATTTGTCTTTTTCTGATTTATTTCACTTAGCACGAATCCTCCAAGGTCCATCCATGTTGTAACAAATTGTAGGATTTTCTCTTTTTTTTAAACCCTCACCCAAGGGTATTTTTATTTATTTTAGAGAGGAAGAGAACAGGGTGGGGGTTGGTGAGGGAGAGAGAGAGAAACACCAATGTAAGAGAGAAACATCAATCAGTTGCCTCCAGTATGTGCCCTAATTGCAGATTGAACCCACAACCTAGGTATGTACCCTGACTGGGGATCGAACCAACATCCTTTTGGTATGCAGGATGATGGTCCAACCAATGGAGCCACCTGGCCAGAGCAAGGATTTCCTTGTTTTTTAAAGGCTGAGTAATATCCCATTGCATGTATGTACCACAACTTCTTTATCCATTCATCCATCAACAGGCACTTAAGTTGTTTTCATGTCTTGGCTGATATAAATAATGCTGCTATGAACATGAGGGTGCAGATATCTTTTTAAGGGGAAAAACAGTTTTAAGTAGACCAATACTAGTCATTTGGACCCAAATACCACAGGAAGGGAAAGAGGGTTCATTCTAGTTTTCTTAAAAAGATACATGGGACAGAGGGTTTTATATCATTCTGCACTTCACACATCAGGACAAATAGTAAAAAAACAAACAAACAAACAATTGAATTAAACCAGGCAGGCCTTTAATTCATTAAAAATTAAGACAAGTCTAAGAAACCACTAAAGGGCTAAGAAGTTAAATGATGCAATCATATTATGTGTATGTTGGAGGAAGGGGGTTGGGGAAAGAGGGGCAGAAGGTTGAATGAAAACTCTTCAGCTTTTAATACAAAATAGATAAAGTCCAACCCTCTTTCTTAAGGTAATTAAAAAGCATTCTAAAATTTTGTGTCCACTCTAGTTTAGAACTATCCAGGGCTGAAATAAATAACTTCAAAATAGAATCCTCAAATAACCAAGGGTTCAAAGTAGAGCCCTCAAATAACCACGGCACCTGATACACGGTTTGTCAGAGATGCCTGGCTAGAACATTTCCTTCTCCTGTGACCTAGATCTGTCTTAAGAAACCTGCTGCCTAATTTCCACAGTTCCATTTTCTACTTGCTGGGGTATTCCCCTCCAATTCCTATAAAAGGCAGATGAAATGTTTAATGTAATAGTTGTGAAGACATGGAATGGGTACCCTGAGAATCCCTAATGCACCTTCAGCCAGTCTTGGAGGTTAAAACTACTTTCTTAGTAAGAGGTTATTTGAAATTTTCATTACCATTCTCTCATGAGTATTCAGTGGAGTTATACATGGGTGCATTACATGTAATATGACAGACTGCAGAAGCAAAGCTGAAAATCTAGTTGTCATGTATTTTAAATCCAGACATTAAAGAGATTTGCGACAATGTAAAATAATGCCTTTGAATAATTGATTTGTTTTGGAAAACAGTTCTTCACTAAAATATTATTTGACGTGTAAAAGGTTTTTATTGTTATTATGAAGTAAACTAATATTATAAAAATTGTTTCAGTGTTAACTTCGAACTTACTAAACATCTAGAAATATAGTCCACATAAACAAAAGCTTTTAGGGGTCCACAATACTTTTGAAGAGTATAAAAGGCATCCTGGGACCAAAAAGTTTGAGAAGCATAATTCTGCCTTCAAAGATAAAGAAAAAATTACCGAACCCTCCAGATATCTTGATTCAAGAATAGAAGTTTCAGCGTATTGTTTGAAAAAGTATATAAATACATAAGGTAAGAAAAAAGAATATAGATCTGAATCACTCTCTAGTTGGGCAGGAAGGAACCTCGGTGTGCAAAAAAAATTACTGAACTTAAGTTAGCCATATATGCTCTTTTGAGCATTCTCAGATAGGAATGTGGACTCCAATAATTTGTTTTTATGAAAAAACCACAATCTTCTTTATTATAAGGTAAACAAATCATCCAAATTGAAGGCTGCCAGTTATGGACTGAGCTGAGTGCCCTGCCCCCACCAAAAAAAATTTATGTCTAAGCACTAGCCCCCAATGTGACTATTTGGACACAGGGGCCTTTAGGGACATAATTAAGGTTAAAATGAGGTCACAAGGGTAAGGCTGATAGGACTGATGTTCCTACCAGAGGCATCTGAGACGCCACAGCTCTCTCTGCAAGCATGGTGGAAAGGCATGTGAGGTCATAGCAGGAAGGCGGCCATCTGCAAGCCAGAAAGAGAGCTCTTACCAGACACCAACCATGACCCACACCTTGATCTTGAATACCTAACCTCCATACCACAAATGTAAGGAAATAAACTTACTGTTGTTTAAGCCACCCAACCTGGTCAGTCCATGGTATTATGTTATGGAAACCTGAGCTGATTAATACACTACTTATATTCTGTTTTCATGTAAGTACTCCATAAATATACTGAGTAAAAGGGGGAAAATGGAGGGGGTTTTTTTTAAAGAAAGATGATATTAAATTAATGTCTTTGCAGTTCACACACCATAATTTATACTATGTGGCCACTAAAGAATTGTATTGGTTATGTTCTTCTCCAAATGTCATTTAATTTTTATCCTTTAACATTAGAACAGAAACATCTACATTGTTTCATCCTGGTTAGTTTCATGCTTTCACATTCCTGCTCATACTGTAACTAACTTATATTATTAGTACCCTGTTGTATCAACTAATAGAGAATCTTGCCTCTCAATGACTCTGCCCAATTGACAGCAATGATGTGGCCTTGCCTCCTGTACTCTTCCCATAAGGCCACATGAATGCTTATGTATGACCAATTCACGCCTTCTTATCAACTCTGGGATATAAAAACTTACTTTTTAAAAGTTTAATCTAATTAACTTGGGAACTGTTTTTGTGTCTTTTTAATGAAGAGCAAAAGTACCCCAATACTAGGTCAGCCAGAGGCCCTATAGTACTGCTGGACGAGACATTGATTTAACTGCCCCACTCTGGTCTCAAAGGCACAGCAACTCTCTAGCAATGAAGGAAGGAGGAAAATGTGAGGTCATCCTTTAATTTTGATTTTGAAAACGCTTCCAAGTAAGAGACTGCTTCCCCTTACCCATCATCTTTTTCCCCTCACACACTGAGACCATGCCTTAACGTAGTGCTATACTAAGCACTTGCTGTGTCTGAAACACAGCAAGCACTCAACATGCATTTCAGTGAAAAGGGAAGGTAAATGAACACTCCTACGAATATCCCACCAAAAGGCAATTTGGAATTACTCTATTTGCCATAGAAAAATTTATAGAAAAAAAAAGCATTGAAATTCAACTTTACTTAGGAAAAAAAGAAAAATCTCTAAATTAAAGGAAAAGAAACAAAATAATATTGTTATTTAAATGTTTCCAAGTTATTTGAAGTAACAGTAATCTCAGATAACATTTATTGAGCATCTAACATACGTAAACACTGTGTTCGGTGGCAACTCTAGTAGCACCCAAATATAAGAGAGCTGTACTTTTATTTGTTGTGTGTAATTGATGGTTTTTGGCTGAACAAGCATGTACATTCTTTATTTAGAACTCAAAATGTGTTGTTAACCATTTAGAAAACGGAGTCCTAAAAAGTGATACCCATGCTTTCATAAAGTACCATTAGTTCTTCTTTGAGCATCTCTGGGCAGAAAAGTGGACTCCAATAATTTATTCCTGTAGGAAATCACTCTCTTCTCAATCCTAAGGCTTCCTAGGAATAATTCTGGCCCAAGATGAGAAATGCCTCTACTTTGTTCCCATGCAATCCTTCCATATAGACAGTTCATCTTGCCATTTGGTCAAAATCACTACCTGATATGTTTTAAAAGTTGAAAATATTATCTCTGTGAGGGAAAAAGAAGTTCTGGAGACTCCTGGCAGGGTGAAGGTAAGGAGCTAAATTGCCATGATTCATAACAGATTCTCAGAGCCAAAAGCTGCTGCCAAGTTACAATCTTCTGTAAAAATAATAATAATAAATAAGGCTGTCACAGACACTAGCAGACATACAAATTCACTAGTAAAACTAGCTCCTTATTACACTTCCTGTGAGGAAACATAGCAAAATAGGTATAAATTTTAACACAGACATGTTTGTTTGCATTCCTAATGCCTATGAAATACACACCTTGTTAACCGTAAATGAAGTACCTTTATTCTGTATCTTCATGTTAACACTACCTCTTTTGGTCTTAAATTCCTAACTAGTTCAACCCCAACTAACAGACAAAATATATTTAATACCTAATCTAAAGACTGAAACAAGTTCTACTTGTATGAATGAGGTGTTGCATATTACATTTGCTTAAAGGAACCAGAAAAACACATCTAAGCCAGAATCAAACTGACTGTAGAAATGAATAGCTCCTCTATTCTACTCTTACACAACACTTCCCTGAAAGTGTTACAAATACATGATAATTGTTAATAAATATGAAATGAAAAGAATCCTCCTATACTGGCCCGAAGCCTTCAGGAGACAAGATGTAGGAAATACCATTTGTCTTCCAATTTTGAAAATCTCACTATGGCTGGAGTATGTCAAACTACCATGTATCTTAGACCTCAGCTAAAAACAACAAAAGTTTGAGTTTCTGTGCATATTTTTTTTAGTCTTTTAACTAAATATAGTAGAACATCTTGCTATGAAGCACAGAGCTAGTAGTAAGGAGCCAGGATTTGAATGTAACCATCTAAATCGCGCTTCTATATTATGTTACACTACATAGCCGTCATCAAAATGAGTGAGATGGACAGACCTATCATTGTCATGGATAGTTCTCCAAAACAAAGAAACACTAAAAGTACCAAACCAAGTGTATCTAAGGAAAGTGGTATAGTATGGGACCCGTGCTTCTTAAAGAAGCCTGACCATTTTTAAGAGAATATACTATTTTGTGTGTTCACATACCTTTTTTAAAACTTAATTCTGGGGGACTATAAGCTCCTCAAAAACAGGGACCACGCTGTGTTCATATTTGTGCTACAGCCTTAAGAACAAAGCCTGGCACAAGTTAGCATACAATTAATGTGTATTTTAATATATTTATTTGAGGAGGTATCTTTAAAAAAAACTATTATATCTTTAAAAAGAGGTAAGTAGGAACATGTCAAAAATAGATTTTATAAACACCTGTTAATTGAAGCAGTTTAAAATGGTATGTAAGAAGAATTTGCACTAAAGTATTCACTCTATGCTTTTCTCTGACCCCCAACTCCTGACTTTCCAAGAAGACATGGAACATTAATTTTGGTTTGTTCTATATTTAGTCTTGGCGAACAAAATAAGAGATGAAGAAAAACTATTAGCATGATTTAAAAAGGGAGAAATTCAACACAAAAAAAGGGGGAATAAAGAAAAAAACATAAGTAGATTTAAACCCTAGTATTATCTGGTTCCAATAAAATAGCATTGAGCTCAAAGCATTCCTTTGCTAAAAACATTTTTTGTATAGTATCTTCCAATAAATAAATAAATTATATATATATATATATATATATATATACACACATACACACACACACACACATACACATATACACTTCTGTATTTATTTTCTCTGGTTGTTATCTACAATGGACTTGATGTAGAGCCAAAAGAAAAATAAAATTCACAATAATATACAAAGCTCCAGTAAAAACCATTTACTTCTACTGAAAAACCAGCATTCAAACACACTGTAGATCCTACAGGAAAAACACTCTAGTTAAATTTCTGGCTAGGGGACACCTAAAAAGCATCAAGTTAACAAGAGGAACATAATATTCCAAAGACTAAAGAATACAAACAGTATTCCTTATCCTTATATTTATCATTATAATATTAATCAGACATTTTTTTTCACCATTTAAAAATTAGCCAACATCGTCATAAGGGGAAATTGAGCTTAAAGTTATTTGAGCTTAATTTTCAATTTTCTTTTCCTTTCCTAGGCTAAATTACTTACCCTAATGTTTAGATTTATATCAAACTTTTTTACAACATTTTTTTAGTTTAAATATTTTATTTATTTATTTATTTATTTATTTTTAGAAAGAGGGGAAGGGAGGGAGAAAGAGAAGAAGGGAAACATAATGTGTGGTTGCCTCTCCTGTGCCACCACCCCCACCCCCCACCCCCCGCCCCACCATCACACTGGACACTTGGCCTGCAACCCAGGCACGTGCCCTGACTGGGAATTGAGCCAGCAGCGATCCTTCGGTTTGCAGCCCACACTCAATCCACTGAGCTACACCAGCCAGGGCTCACAATATATTTTTTTAATCTTTCTTCATAACATGGGTCCCACAATCCAAGACAATCCTCATGGTACCTCTTAGAAAGATTCAGCTATAAAAAGCAATTGTAATTGTTAATAATGCCTAAATATTTATGCTCCTTNCCCCCACCCCACCATCACACTGGACACTTGGCCTGCAACCCAGGCACGTGCCCTGACTGGGAATTGAGCCAGCGATCCTTCGGTTTGCAGCCCACACTCAATCCACTGAGCTACACCAGCCAGGGCTCACAATATATTTTTTTAATCTTTCTTCATAACATGGGTCCCACAATCCAAGACAATCCTCATGGTACCTCTTAGAAAGATTCAGCTATAAAAAGCAATTGTAATTGTTAATAATGCCTAAATATTTATGCTCCTTAATCTCTCAAGCAAATCTACAAAGTGGCAAGTATCTTTTAAAGATATAAAGTTAAAAAGTTTATTTTTAATTTCATCAACTACCTGAATATAATTTCAAAATAATCTTAATCTACCATAATCCCTTATTTAAAATGAAAAATGGCATTAGGCATAATGAATACCTGGAATTTAACAGAAAATTAATATCACTGAATGAGAGCTGCAAAAGAAATTTATTAAGCATCCTTTCATGTATACAAAATGCTTACATGGAAGTAGTTCAATTAGTAAATATATTTGCTAGACTTGATCTCAGAGAGATTTGAACAAAACATTATTCTGCTGATAATTCTCTGAAATGCTTTTCCATCTGACTTATCAGACTGATAAAACACAAGTAAGCGATAGTCTTAAATCTCTATAGCAAATATTTTGCCATCAAGTTAAAACTTAATTAGAGGGTCACTTTATCATCAACCCACTTTTGTAAAAATAGAGATGATTATCCAAAATTCTGGATTATAACCACATTTTTTTCTACCAATCATCACAGTCATTTGATTATCTGCCAAGAAAAGTTTCTATGCATGAATTCTTCAAGTCTTTATCTCTGTGGTA
This sequence comes from Sturnira hondurensis, assembly GCF_014824575.4. Classification (NCBI taxonomy): domain Eukaryota; kingdom Metazoa; phylum Chordata; class Mammalia; order Chiroptera; family Phyllostomidae; genus Sturnira; species Sturnira hondurensis. The sequence goes on along the minus strand of NW_028093985.1, from coordinate 20,604,973 downwards.
TTTCCCAAATTGGCAATTAATTAAAACAGAACTATGTAGCCAACTGCAATGAACAACTGAACTCAAACAAAGGTAACTTATTTGTATCTAACACAACATACCCTATTTCTTATCTAACATCCATTCGTATTACACCCTCTTTTCTACATTCAATTATTTTTCTGTGTGCTTCCTCCAACTGGAAGATTACCAAGCCTCACTAGCCTGGATTGATGCAGATGGAAGTGAGGCTGATGTTTTAAAGAGCAACACATTTCTTATTCCCACTAACACCCAATACTCTATGCTCAGTCTGAGTTGTTTTCTTAAGCTAGCCACCCCATCTAGATACCGTAAGGACATGTCAATGCCCAAAGGGTTGGTTAGGTACTTAGCATTTAGTTCTAAAAGCAGAAAAACTACTGCTAATACTTACAAGGGGAAACACCTCAAACTCATGGACTTGATCTTGATAAATCAGACACACTAGTTCCTCTCACTATGCCGCAAGGGCCACGGCAGCCTCCCTTACTTAACCACTGAGGCCCTTTGGACAGCTATGGACAAGAAGAAACTAGACAAGGATTACACTGCCATCTGATTTCAAATCACATAACCAAAAGCAACTTAAAGATGTTTTAAACATTTGCTTACTCTACTCAATCACTCCCAAACTTTCATGCATTTTTCCTCTAAAGAGAAACTTGGGATAATGTAATGCTGTTGGGGTGATAAATATTCTAACAACTGTTTTAAATGTTGTTAAGTTTCAGATGTGAGCAATACTATGACCAAAGCGTCCTCACCCACCAGCAAGTTCCTCTATGACACCTGATATAGTTGTCTAGGAAACATTACCACACAGTTCAGGTCATCGGGCTCAGGAAGGAAAGGAGCACAACCAACCCGCAGAGATACCCATTCTCTCACTACACTTCCCATTCTCCTGTTCTCCCAGCTTATGAAGCTCTCCCCACAGAAACATCAGGAAACCTTTTTACCCCCTTCATCCCAGATCATTGCCTTGACCTCCCCCCAAAGTATGGGGGGATTAGAGAAGACTGGACCACCCAGTCCCCCAACCTACAGAAATCCAGATAATTAGCTTGAGTTTTGTTCTGGTGACTGCATTCTTAAATACATGGGAGGGATGACCAGGAAGACCTTCATTAAGGAAAACACTCTTAAAAGGAAAAGAACTTCAAAGGATCTTCTACAGTTGAACTTGATTTTCCATTGTTTTTCAAACTCCTTTGGAAGCCTGAATTTTCTTTATTTGGCAAAAGAACTGGTTTCCTCCTAGTCTAGATGCTAATCTTGGAGTTTAAAAAAATTATTTGGGTCATTATTCAACCATAAGCATCCGTAGAAAAGTGAAGCAAAACCAGGAAATAAAGAACAGTCACTACTACCAGGATGGTACCACAAGGTCAATGGCTCTACAGTCCTCTTTGTACTTTTTTTCTTGAAATTTAAAATGTTCATGAAAGTGAAGAGTCCTAACTTACAAGTAATTGAATTTTTGACTGTGAAAGAAAGAAGTACATTGTATGATTAAACTCATGGCAAATGTTTTCAATCTCCTTCCAGGGCCTCCAAATGCCAATCTCAACTCATTCATTCCCCTTGCCCCACAATTTATTTTGTCCCACCAGATCCACCTACCTCCCCTTCCAACTTTGATTCTGCCTTTCAGCCTATACAACAGCGTCTCGCTCTCCAAACTAGGCTCCCTTCTGAACCAGATTTGCAAAGCTCAAGACATGACTATTTTGAAAATCTCTGCCTATCAGCTTCCTCCTTTACCTAAAATCTCTACATTTCTTTCATCTTCATCACTAATTATACTAAATTTTCCCTAAAAAATCTTTTGAGTCCAAGTCCTACAGGACCTCCCGGGACCATTGCAAATGGATTATAATAATGAATCAGGTTACAGAGGAATCCTGACCCTTCTTGCACTGACACAGGAACTCTTACTGTCAGTCACAACAACTGCACAGGAACACTAGGGCAGCAAGCAGCCTTCTCTGAAAAAGCCACTACATATACAGGCACTGTACTATCGCAAGGGCTTCAAAATTTCCTTCTATTTCCAATCCTTGCTTCCTATGAACTCTCAGAAAAGGTGCATGTCTATTGATTCAATTTTTTTAAAAAAAGAAAAAAAACTTTCTCATGTTGCTTCACTAGTATTATGGAAAGGCTTAGTAGTATTTGTGCCACCTCCAGCTACCTACAGTTTTCAAGAGGTTAGGTAACAAATTTACAGAACTTGTCTGCACTATTCTCACCTCGACTGCCAGGAAGCAGGGGTCTAACCTAGCTCCATCCCAACTCCTAAGATTTCCTAACATTTTCAAAGAGAGGGTAAAATGCTGTTGTTTCCTAACAGGAATATTTACAGCAGAAATGTGAACTTATTGGTGACAGATGTTATATGAGCATGTTACAAAAACAACCCTGTACAATTATTTCATAATTAGAAAACTGTCTTAAACTGTTATTGCTTTTTCATTTATATATATCAGCATGAGAACAGAGTTAGATTCTTGCATTTCATTTCTCTCACTGAGATTAGCATTATCTAATGACAGGTCTGTGAGATTTTTATAACTGTGCTTAGCACAAAACTCTACTTTGTAATGGGGATTCAAAAAATGCTATCTGACTGAATTACTGAGGAGGAAATCACCTCTTGCTTATTTTTATATGGTAATTTCCTCATAACCAATCTTTCTGGTTATATATCTTTCAGGCTGAGTTCTCAAGGATCATCTACAGATAAATGATAATCACTGGTTTCAACTGCATTTAAACCATGTTGTTTATCTTGTTTCAAGACGCTCTTTTTTGGAGGTTGTGTAAAGCAAAGAAATTTTCAAACACTGCTTCCCAGTTAAAAGCTGAATTGGTTTATACTTAATGCCTCAAACTTAGACTATTAAGTGTTAACACTCAATTATTATATAGTCCCTATTTTTATTAACTAAAATAAAAACAAAACAGATGGATTAAGAACAGAACTTAATTTACATTCTATCAGAGAGAAAAACTCCTATCTTCCATTTTTAAACAAAATGTGGTAAGCTCACATTTTTGATAGATGATGCTAATTTTTTTAAACGTATGCTATAGGACAATTATTATTTTATAACATAAAAAGATGAAATCACAATTTCATACTGCTTTACAACCCATGAATATCTAGTTTGTTGTCTATTATGGAAGTTGGGAAATACTTTCAATTGGATTGCATTTGGAAACAAAAACAAAAATAATTTTGTAAGACAGGAAAGTCCAGTCACCCTGTTAGATTATGCATCAGGCTGTAGTGCTAAAGAAATTTCTGGGGGCTTTGTTCATATGAAAAAAACACAACTACCCATTTAAATTATGTTTTCAGTTTTGGGACTTCAAATATCAATGCTTTTTTACCCTCTATATTTCCTTTAGGCCTACAAAGCACAGGGGGAAAATACGCACACACACACACATACAACACAGCACATAAGGATAAAAAGTCCTTCTCTGTCAATACACCTCCAAATCCTGAATCTGCTACCTTCTGGTGAGTAATTTTAACATCCTCAAAATGAAGTCACATATTCCTAGGCCTAACAATCTCAGACCTCCTCAATCAGATTCTGAGGGTGAGCCCTGGTGTTTATATTCCTTAACAAAAATTTAAGTTACTCTGAAATACCCCAATCCTGATTGCATGAGGGAGGACAAATAAATAAAGATTGACAGTCATCAAACAATAACTTAATCTACAACAGTAAATCTATTTAAAGGTCTAGAGAGTTGCCGCTACATTTTTGTTTGTTTTTTGATAATATATAAATCACTACTTTCTAAGTTTCATCTCTCTCTACCTGCATAGCAGGACATAACAGTTACTGTTAAAACTCTTGAGTACTGGTCTAGCACATCTCAGCCCCACCCCTACCACCCCCCCCAAAATTCAACAAAGGTACAAAACCAGTATAGATATATACAGTCTTCAACATAATAGCAGTCCTTCCCCAAGACCAAAAATATCTCCTGAGCCAAATGGGAATTCCTGGCACTAAGGTCCCTTTTTATAAGCCTTTTCTGAAGATGTGTATATTAAATGGGTTAAGGAAGTGTTATCTGGACAGGTTAACATAGGATATTCACATTATCAGCAGGCAAAGAGCAGGGCCCAAGAAAAAAGAAGCACGGGAGCCGCAAGTTTTAACAAAGTACAGAAAGCCCTACCAGAATAGATGAGTACTCAAAGCCAAAATGACAAAACAGAAACTAAATTTGCCTTCTCTACAAATTTGTAGGGCACAGGGTAAAACCACTGACAAGCTTTTAACTGAAAGATATGTGGTCCTAAAACTAAAACTGTCTTTGTTAGGCTCTCACAACTCTTTCCATATACAGGATACATGAGAAAGTACCAGCAGTGAAGATTTCACTAAAAGAGCATGAATTTGAAACAAAAGCCAATACCAAGCTTGACAATTCCTGCAATCATAAATTCTATGGATAATGAAATACTCTGCACCAGAATACCCAGACCTACAGGAGAAGAATTAAATTTACATATCCTTTATACTCAAAAGGATTAAGTACAAAGATGTCCTATTTGAAAACACTAGAAAATTCTAGTTATTCTTCAAAATTTCTGAAATTAAAAAAAAACAAAACAGTCCACCTTAAACCTGAAAAGTACCTCAAATTGCTAGGAGCTCATTTCTTGTGATTTCAAATGTAGTTTCTATTCTCCCTGGTAAAGGATTTACATTAACTAAAATGATGCATTGCCAAACTATCTCTAGCACACATTGAAAATCTGGAAGACAGGAAAGGATTAAAAATCCAGTTTCCTACACTAAAGTTGAAGGTTTGCTTCTTTTTTGTTCTCGTCTGTAGGACTTTTCCACTGCCTTCCCAAATGTAGCAATTTGTAAATGTTCATATCTAGGGGAGCATGTTCTAAGAGACAAGAAGAGGTTCCAATTTGAAGACGTGAGAATGTACTTTCATTCTGTAGGCATGGGTTCACAAAAATCAGCCAGCCACGCTCTTGACCAAATGGATGACTTGGCCTTGCTGCGGGAACTTTTTAAAAATTTAAATGAAATTTCATATTTAACATCCTAGAGAGATGGACGCTCCAAGTATTCTACTTAGAACAAAGAAAAAGCCTTGGAAGAGTCATATGGAAGGATTTAATGATCTGTATTAAACATATATTACACTAAAGTAGCAGATGGTCTTCAAGGTTCTTTTCTGTCCCATTCTTCCGTAACTTAGTAACTTTACCAGACTCTTCTTAGAGCCTTCGTGATTACAAATAGAACCTGAATAAGAAGATTCGGAACTACATTTGCCATCATTAAGCCTGATTAAACAGTACAAACAGGAAGATGGCAGTAGAATAAAGCGCTCTGAAGTAGAAACAGGAAGGATATAATGAGCAGTTCACAAGCCCCTGAATGAAGCACAACAAAGTCAGGATGGTGTTTGGGATGTATAGTGGTCAACGCCTGGCTCTTGGGTGACAGCGACCCACCAGAACAGCGGTAGACTTGGCTTCTATTAACACGACAAACTACCTGAAGTAACCAACCACGAGCAGGAAAACATGTCAACTAGAAAATGAATTCTCTATTTAAGTGTGAATTATCCCTTGATGGCAGTTTTCCTACTTTCTATCCCCAAACAGAATCCATATAACCAACGCTGCATAAAGGTTAGGCATCTCACCCTTATATTGTAACTCTGGCACTTCTGTTCCAAACAAAAGCCCTCCTTTTAACTAAGGCGGGATTTATTCTCTCCATTCAGTAAACGGCATGACTCTTGTAGGATATCCCACAAGCTCCGACTCTGACTCTCCTCTCGAGTCGCATTGTGATATCACCCTAATGCCCACCCACCCCCCCCATATCTAATGAGCCTCCCACTGAACAACTGTGTTATCGGGAGCTGGGGAAGGAGGCTCGAACGCCCAGCGCAGCACCTGGGTCACAGTCGGTGCTGGCGGGCACCTCCTCGGGCGCTGAGCAGCGGGGAGGCAAGCCTTTCCCCAAGGTTCCCTTCTTTCCCATAATTTAACCGGCAAGCTCCATACCCCAACCCGTCCCATTAGGAAAAGTCACGCCGGCACCTCGCTGAAGGACAGGGGGACAGCTCCCAGCGCAGCACCCAAGTTAGCGGGGCAGAGGCCGTGACGCACACCACCTTATGGGGCAACGGTGCTGCCAACTTTCCCACTTCCCCCTCCTCTGCGCACGGCAGCCCAAACTTTGCCGTTCGCCCACCTGGCCGCTGAGCGGAGAATCGGGTCCAGCCGCACCCGAAGCCTCCCCTCCCAACCCTGGAAGGCGGCGGCGGCGTTAACCTTCACGCTAGCCCCCGGCCCCCCAGTGGGCTCTGCCAGACCCCTGCCCCCGAGCCTCCCGCTGCCTCCCCCCCAGTCCCACCTCCCCGCCCCCAAACCCTCGCAGAAAACCCGTGGTGGGAACAACTGCATCCCAACCCCTCGGGTTCCTATTGCCCACAGTCCTCTGGGCTCCAGAGAGCTCCGGTCCCGGACCCTCTGGCTGCCCACTCACCACTGGTGAAAGGCTCCATTTTCCCCCCGCCACTGCTCCTTGCAGCCGGAGAGCCCCAGCTTCCTACGCGGAGGGCTGAAGCGGCCCTGCAGACTGAGCATGCCCAGCGCGGCCACCGAGTGATGATAGGGAGGTGCTGCTAGGGGCGGCGCCGCTCCGCTGCTCATTGGCTCCGGCATTCCGGGTTTTCACAACAGCAGCAGAAAAGGTGAGGGTAGAAAGAGGAAAAAGCTTCTCAAGGCCCGAAGCCAACTGGGGGAGAGGAAGGGTTGAAGCGGGTTAGAGCGGAGGGCCGGCCCAAGGGCGGGTGTAAGCAAGTCACGCCCCCGTCGGGAAAGCTGGTTGTCAGTTTCTTCAGGCCCTTGTTCAGTCATTCAGCAAACGCGAGGGCCTACTGTGTCCTGGCCAGCACCATCCTAGGTGCCCAGAACTCGGCACCCCAGTGGAAAAACACAATGGTTGCCCCGTGAAGCAGACATTCCGGAAACAGGCAATAAACAAACGCAGAAGATACACGAGGCTGAAATAACTGCTCCGCTGAGCATCAAATCGGGGTGATGTGATGAAGAGTGAGTGGGGCGCTAATTCGGGTGGCTTGGTGAAGACAGGACTGCTGGGAGGTGCCACTGTAACAGAGATCTGAATGCAGAGCAGGCGCCTGCGGGTGAAGGGTCACTCCCGAACTGGAGAGAGGCTTCAGGGGCTCACTTCACCAAGACTCGAAAGAGGTGGCGCTGTGGGCAGTCTCCGCAAGGCTGCTGGCCCACAACAGAATGGTCCCAAGTGGGCGTACCCCAAGAGACAGAAGGCAGGCCGGGGCGCTAGGGAACCTATCATCGGGCTAGCAGTTCCTGCGAGGTCTCTACAGGCCGGCGAATCACAAAACCTGGCGCTGGATAAGCCGGAGTCCTTGGGCACCGCAGAATGTGATCAGAACATTAGCCGGAGCTAGACCTAAATCAACACCTGCGGCTCTGCGGGATGCCACCGCTCGAGTTCTTGGTCTAGGCAGAGGGAGCTAGACTGGAGAAGCGGAAGCTCCCTTAACCACCCCTTCCCCGGCCCTGGCGCCTTTGCCTCCAGCCCCTTGCCACCATTGTTTCCAATGTCAAATCTGGGCAGTCTTGGCAAACCTTGGGGATGGAGCAACTAGGGGCCCCCCGTGAGCCCCGGGGGAGGCTCGTCTGGACTGGCTCCCTCATCCCTCGCTCAGTGTGCACACCGCTGCTGTTACTCTCGCAGCGAAGGCCGCAGCCCTTCCAAACCGTGGCCTCAGCCTCTCTCCTACTCTCTCCTCTCCGCATCCCTGGCCGCTGCCGCAATTTGGCTTAGGCTGTGCCTCCTTGTGCTTGCCAAGTGTCACAGGCTCCTCAGAGGCTGTCAACAGCAGGTTGCAAGGCATTGGTTGCAAACAAGCCGGTGAGCGCAAAACAGCCTAGCCAAACAGGGGATGGCAGGGGTTTGACCCGCACAGGAATTAGCAGTTAGATTTAAAAGAAGTAAAACCGAAGTGCAATGTTATATCGTAAGTGTCAATTGTGTTAAATTACACACTTCCCACTCCACTTTAAAGCCTTCAATGGACAACAGTCGTGCTTAGAATAAAAAAAAAACAAACACCTCTACCTAATTCTGGGGACCTCATTTCCTATGCGTGATCGTGGCTTTGGCCACAAAGGGCTTCTTGGAGTTCCTGGAAGTAGCCAAGTTCCATCCAAGCACGTTCCTCCTGCAAGCATTGATCCTTCTGACTGGTAATTTGCCTGCTGGTTCCTTCTTGTCATCGGGGTCTCCACTCAAATGTCAACTCTAGAGAGCCCTTTCCTGACCACACAATGGAAAAAAGAACAAACATGGACTACTGCCTAATTTTCTTAGAGCACTCATTACTCTCTAAAACAATGTTTTCGTTTGTTGCTTTATTATTATCAAACTCCCTCTCAGGAATGCAAGCTGCAAGACACAGATTGTCTTCCTAATCCCCAGATAACTGCAATAAATTTTTGAATAAATATGCGAATGGATGCAACGGTATTTAGAGTTCCAGTTAACTTGCAATGTTGAACTCCCTTCCAGAGATCATCTGCCTTATTCTATATTAAATAGTGTGTATGTGATCAGTACAGGCAAGGTGTCTGTATCATAGGATACCTCAAAGCTGTTCTTCCCTCACTCTTAAATAAAAATAATCAGAGCCTGTAGACTGCCCCTCACCCTGCCCCAGGGAACTTAACCAAAAATAGGAAGTGAACCGCAGCCGGTGCATCAGTGTTCAGATATTTTATAAAGGACTGGATTTTGTTAAAAGGACCATGCACATTGTATTGCTTAGATAAGAAGCTCTTCCATATATTTTAGGACATGCCAGGTCCCTTTGGTGTTATTTTTGCAACCAAAGTACTTAAGATCAGGGCTATTTAAAAATCCACAGCTTGTTAAATCCCCTCACCTCACCTGTAAGTTAGAGTCTATTATGCTCTTAAGTGTGAAACACATTATCTTGTGTTTGTCTTAAATATTTTATTTCTGCAGAGACTTGTGGTAAAAATGCTTCACCATGGCACTAATAGATGGATTATCATGTCTTCCTGAGAGTTCTTTGACAAAGGTACAAATAATTTCTTTATTCTCTCTTTACCAGGCTCTTGCCTCTCTCCCCCCCCACCCCCAACCCATTCCTACACGGGGTGGGGTGGGGTGGGGTGGGGTGGGGAGAAGGAGAGAGAGTCATTAAGAACCATTTAAAGATTTAAAGAATTCTGGTTTTGGATTGGAGATAAAAGTATCTAAACCCAAAGTGTTTCAGGTCCCTTCCTGCCCTCAAAAGAATAATAAGGAATTGTGTTTTGTTTTATTCTGGATTTTTTTTTGAGGGGAGGATACTGTTTTACATTTGACTTCATAAAGCCTTAATGAGGGAACACAATTTCACACATTCACTGCTGAAACCCATCATGTTTCAGTCTTTAACCTCTTTCTAGCCTCCCACACAGAACTTCCTCTTTAGTTTAAGGGCATAATACTTTAAATTGCTATGAAGTTGCTACTCATTATCAAGGAGAGTGTGACAGTATCTACTATACCCATTACTATTTCAGAATCCTTGCTTTCTATCATTTAACACTTGAAAATAAAGAAACTGAAAGGCTAGGTATAATGTAACTAATAATGAAAAGAAAAATACAAGTTCCCTAACTAATAAACAGTATTTATTTACAAAGAAGCAACAAACTTGCTAATCAGTGAATATAAGAACTTTTTTTTTCTTTTTAATCAAAGTAAAGCACTTGGTGTGGCCGGGATCTTTAATCCAAGCCTCAGTTTAACAGATGAGGGAACTGAAATCTGGAAAAGCTAGAAGATTTATTCTCGGTCCAGCGACAGACAGGGGCTGGGACTCAGGCGGCCTCTGTTTTAAACCAGTGCCCTGAAATTTGCTGTTGCTTCCTTGTTCCCACAGGGAAATAAAAATGATCTGTGAGAGGTATATGGCATGAAGAGAAATATAGCTAACTTCAGGCTACTTCCATTAACTACTTAATTGAAATTCCAACTTCATTTATTGATATTCCATGTCAACTTTAGGTTTAGCAATATTAAATGTTTTTTCTAATTCTTTTGAAATAAGCACTTAACTATACATTAATTGGGTGTATACATTTGAAAATGCTTGTTCAGGACTCTTAAATCAATGGAGGATGCTGTTTGCTGCCGGGACAAGATGACCACTATGACGTTTCCAGCTACTCTAGATTCAGCCATCCCAAGGACAAAAGGAGTCAGTATCTCCTTACCCTGATAACCCTCTTGCAGCACACATGCTCAGCACCAGTTAGTGACATCTGAAGTTATACCAAATTAGGCAATGTTTAAAGCACTAAAAAAACCAACAACAGAATAATTATCCAACAAAGTTCTTATATAGCTTAGCCATTAGCAAAAAAGACTCAGCCAAATAAAGCAAAGGGTTATCAAGAAAGAGCACTTCTGTATGAGTTCAGATGCATTGGGACACAGAAGCAAAATGCCAATAAACTATTTTAAATGAGAAGGAAATTTATCATCTCACGCAATAAGCCCAGAGATAAGGCAGTCTTTAGTCACGGCTCTCAAACATATGAAAAAAAACTCACCTTCTCACTCTGTCCACTCTGTGAACAATTTTCTGAAAGACTGAGGGCCGCAAGCTCAAACAGGCTGCATCACGGGAGGAAGAAGGAACTTTTCTCTGGTTTGTCTTTCTTAAGAGCAAGGAAGCTTTTCTCAGAAATGCCCCATTAGAATTCTCTTTAGGTTTTACTTGCCCAAAGGGAATTTTGTTTATTTCTAAGCAAATCACTGAAAACAAAATCAAGTTTACCATGATCAAGACAGAGCAGTTTAGGAGTGCTGAGTTTAATATTTAGGAGTGCTGAGTTCTTGTATTTCATATGGGGGGGGCAGAGGGAATTGTACAGAATCATTTTTCTTATTCAGAGGGGTAAAAAAAGGTTAAGCAGGCAAAATATCAGGTATGCAATCTAAATATTCACTAAAAGTTATAAACACTAATATTTTAATAATATTCTTAAACCCACCCGGCCCTGGTGATCACCTAAGTCTCCGCCTCTCAAACATAACAGGTGCAAACAGACCAAACATTATGACTCAAGAACAGCTCAAAGCCCCAGAGCCTATAATTCTAAGTGACCAAGAAATAGCCAGCCTTTCAGATAAACAGTTCAAAATACTGGTGATCAGGATGCTCACAGTATTGATTGAATTTAGTCACAGATTAGAGGAACATATGAAGGCTAAACTGACTGAAATGAAGGGAAATACATAGGAAACCAATAGTGATGGAAAGGAAACTGGGACTCAAGGGAGTGGACCAGAAGGAAGAAAGAAACAACCAAACCGAAAAGAAGGAAGAAACAAGAATTCAAAAAAATGAGGAGAGGCTTAGGAACCTCCAGGACATCTTTAAACATTCCAACATCTGAATTATAGGGGTACCAGAAGGGGAAGAGGAACAGCCACAAGTGGAAAACTTATTTGAACAAATAAGAAAGGAGAACTTCCCCAGTCTGGCAAAGGAAATAGACTTCCAGGAAATCCAGGAAGCTCAGAGAGTCCCAAAGAAGTTGGACCCAAGAAGGAACACACCAAGGCACATCATAATTACATTAGCCAAGATTAAAATGAAGGAGAGAATCCTAGAAGCAGCAAGAGATAAGGGGACAGTCACCCACAAAGGAGTTCCCATCAGACTGTTACCTGATTTCTCAAAAGAGACCTTGCAGACAAGAAGGGCCTGGAAAGAAATACTCCAGGTCATGGAAGGCAGGGACCTACATCCAAGACTGCTCTATCCAGCAAAGCTTTCATTTAGAATGGAAGGGCAGATAAAGTGCTTCTCAGATAAGGTCAAATTCAAGAAGTTCATCATCACCAAGCCCTTATTATATGAAATGCTAAAGGGACTTATCTAAGAAAAAGAAGATAAAAAATATGAACAGTGAAAAGACAGCAAACTCACAGTTATTAACAACGACACCTAAAACAAAAGCAAACTAAGAGGACAGCAAACTTAGAGGACAGCTATGGTTTTGCTTCTGAGCGGAACCATAGAAATGGAGATCACATGGAGGGTTAGCAACAGGGGAGTGGGAGGAGGAGAAGAGGGGAGAAGGTACAGAGAATAAGTAGCATAGATGGTAGGTAGAAAATAGGGGGGCAGGAATATTATGAGAAATACAGAATCTAAAGAACTTGTGACACATGGACATGAACAAAAGGGGGGGATGGTGGGGGAGGGGTGTGCAGGGTGGAGGGGAATGAAGGGGGGAATGGGACAACTGTAATGGCATAATCAATAAAATATATTTTAAAAAATAATAATATTCTTAAACCCTAGGCCACTGTACAAGAAAAGTAAAAATAGAGCCAAAATCAATGCAATTTTTCATATAATCAATCATTATAATTAGGATTACAAGCCAAAAAAAAAAAGATATATTATTAAGCCTTGAACTCTGACTTGAAAGTAACTACTAAAATGGAAAAATAAATCTTAGGCATTTGTATGAGTTCGCATGGCTGCTGTAAAAAACAAAAACAAAACCAAAAAAAAAACAATCACAATCTGAGTGGCTTAAACAACAGAAATTTTTGTCTCATAGTTCTGGAGGCGAGGACTGAAGACCCAGGTGTCAGCAGGGCCTTCCCTCTGAAAGCGCCAGGGAAACATACAGGTTCGGGCTTCTCTCCTGGCTTCTAGTAGTTCCGTGGCTTGTGGCAGCGTAACTTCAGTATTTGCATGGCATTCTCCCTACATGCATGTCTGTGTTCATATTTCCCTTTTAATAGCACTAGTCGTATCACCCTACTCCAGTGTGATTTCATCTTAACTAATTACACTGCAACAACCCTATTTCCAAATGGGTTCCCATTCTGAGGTGCTGGGGGTTACAACTGCAACATACGGATTTTACATAAACACAATTAAACTCGTCATAACAGCATCTTTCTAAAAGAAATAAGGTTGAAGATAAGCATCAAGAAAGATTTGATTTCCATGTATAACACCAAGAAGTGAAGAAACAGCCCACAGAATGACAGAGATTTATATCTAGAATACATAAAGAACTCCTACAATTTAATGATTAAAAACAAATAATCCAAGTAAAATGGACAAAGGATCAGAATAGACATTTCCCATATACAAATGGCCAATAAACACATGAAAAGATGTTCAATATCATGACCCATGAGGGAAATGCAAATCAAAACCACGATGACGTACCACTTGACAGTATAGGTAGGTACAGGCATAGGATGGCTAGAATAAAAAAGCTAGAGACTAATAAATGTTGGCCAAGATGTAAAGAAATTGGAACCTTCAGACACTGCTGGTGGGAATATAAAATTGTGTAGCTGTGCTGGAAATAGTCTGGCAGTTCCTCTAAAGGCTCAACAGAGTTGCTGTTGGATCCAGCAATTCCACTCCTAGGTATATGCCCAAAGAATTAAAAATTTCTGTCCATACAAAAACTTGTACAATAATGTTCATTGCAGTACTATTTATAATAGCCAAAACAAATGTTCATCAGACAACACAAATGTTCATCAAAGAAGCTAGTTACAGAAGACCATATATGGGAGTCATCCATTTATATGAAATTTCCAGACTAGGCAAATCTATAGAGACAGAAATATTAGCGGTTGCTTAGAACTGAAGGGAGGGAGGAATGAAAAGTGACTGCTAATGGGTACAGTGTTTCTTGTTAAGGTGATGAAAATGTTCTAAAATCGACCACAATTACAGGTGCACAACTCTGAATATTTTTTAAAACCATTGCTTCTGTGACTGGGCAAATTGTTTAATCTCCCTGGGTTTTCTTTTTTCTTTTATAAACTAAAGACAAGCACTCTGTCCTTAGGGTTGTTGTGAGGAAAAGAGGAATGTACATACTAAAAGTATTTTAAGGAGACTGGCACAAAATAAACATTAAAATGTATTTGCTATTACTTTTAAATGTGAATTGTAAACTTTAATACCATGTGGATTGCATGTAAAAAAAGTTTAAACTCACAAAGTATAATGCAAGAGTGAACAAATTTATACAATGCTGACATACTCCAACCTGATAATCTAAAGTAACGATGCCCTGAGACCAAGTTTTTGGTGCTGACCGGAAGCATAAATCCTGTATTCAGTGAGGCCTAGCTAGGCCAGGAGTGGGCAGGGATGCTGGACCCTGCTTCAGCCCTGAGAACCAATCATCAGCTGTCTTATATAAAAGACAGAAGATATAAAAGTTATTTTTAGAAATGATATCTAGCTGGAATTTCTGATTGACTTGCTTTTTCTAGAGAGACGTTTGTACTCCTGAAGATACTGATTCAGTTTTCATCTCCCGTTATTTCTCACATCTATGCTGAAATAGAGCCTAAGGTTCATTCCTGTGAAATACGTCCTTCAGGTTCTTATTTGTTTTTTAGCACGAGAAGGTCCTGCCATATTTATGCAGAGAATTACACTTGGCTGGGATTCTTGGCGGACACTGGGCTGACTCAGATGCTTTTTCCCTCCCTCTGGCTGATAGCTGCCGGCACAGGCTGTCCGTCCGTCGGTAGCATTTGTGACGTGCCTGTGGTGTACAGAGCACCAAAGAAAACAACACCAGAAGCAACAAAAACAGGACTGAAGTGTTGCTTTAAGGCACATAAAGTACATTGGGCCAAAAAGGACAAGATCACGGGATATACACATAATGCTTAATACACGCCACAGAAGCATACAATCACATACCAGCAGGACCAGCCTGAGGCAAAGTTGCCCAGTAGGCTTAGCTCCAAGTTCTCTTAGGTCCCGTTTTTTCAATTTTCCTCATTTCTAGGTGCTGCATCCCACAGCCAACAAATATTTATTGAAGGTCACCTGTATTCAACACCCTAGAATAAAGGACAGATACTACCCTCCAGATCTTCCTAACCAACCAGCAATTTGGGGGGTAGTGACCTCACTCCAGACCCTAGGCCATACCCCACCTCTACCCCAATCCTCTCCCCCAGCTTCAGGGTCCTCTCTCTCTCCTTAGGGCCCTTTTCTCAGCCAGCTGTGAAGAAATAACTTATTTTTTTAAGTCACACTAAAGTATGACTAATGAGTTATAATTTAATATTTAATTTCTTTAGCCCAAAGGAATGAATCTGTAATAATGATAGAAGAAAAGGCAACTGGATAAGGAAAGATGTATTTTGAAACAAAATCTGTGAGGCTTTATTGTTATTATTGCTTTATACAGCACTTTTTAGATTTGGATTTGCAAGGTCTACAGCTCAAGTGATTTCTTTCTTGGTCTTCAAGTGATACAGTGTAACTAACACTATACTCCCCTTGGCCTTAAAATACAAACAGGTAGGATTCACAGAGAAACATCTGAAACTAAAAGAATAATGTGCTTTTCCTATTTGGTAACAGCTTTCCTAGAATAGAGAACATTATACGTTAAACAGGGCTTTGATCAGTTGCATCATGACTATTATCTACATACAGGTAAGGCACAACTTAGGACAAAAATAAACAATACAATCTTTGAAGTGCTCTCCATCCTCTTTTATTGCTTCACTGACCCAAAGTCAGTCCATCAGCATGAACTGAGTTAACTTACCCAGGACAGAAGTTCTGTCTCCTGTGGAATCTGTCAGATTCATATAGATTGTGCATAGTTGTTTCAGACCTGACCTTTTCTTCGATCTGTATCATTGTCTATTTACCGCTTATCACGTAAAAAGTTCCATTTGTTCTGATAAGATTCCTGCTTTTAGTATTTGGTTCCACGTTTTGCGGTATGAATAGAAAGAAAATAAACTAATATGCTAACAATCTTATACCAGGGAGATGATTGTTTCTGTTTTGGAAAAAGTTCACCCTCTCCCCATCCTACCTCTATTTCTATTAAAACTTTTATTTTTTTAAGATTTTATTTATTTATATTTAGAGGGGAAGGGAAGGAGAGAGAGAGAAATATCAATGTATGGTTGCCTCTCATATGTCCCCTGCTGGGAACTGGCCTGCAACCCAGGCATGTGCCCTGACTGGGAATCGAACCACGATCCTCAAGTTTGCAGGCCTGTGCTCAATCCACTGAGCTACACCAGCCAGGGATCTATTTCTATTAAAACTTTTAGAATGTTTTATCTAACCTTTTCTCAATTCCAACTCATCATATTAAAAATGGTTGATAATTATCAAATTCAGTTTACTAAGAAAACAATTTTAAAAGGGAATGAGGTTTCAAAACTTAATATCTTCTGTATCTCTTAAGTCTTAGACAATTTATTCTGCCTACTTTAAAATGAGATTTGTACTTATAACTAGGTCTTGTTTGGATGACTAAGAGAAATGCTAGGTTGTATTTAACACAAGAATTCCTTACAGAGGCACAAACCTAAACCGTTATATTCAAAGACAGAAATATGGCATAATTCAACAGAAGGAGACATGAACTTGAAGTGTGGAAATCATTTGGCTAAAAATCTAAAAATGAGAATTAATGAGTCATCTACTCATAATAGAAACCAGTTTTTTTACTTTACCTAGGAGCAGAGTAGAAGATGAAGACCTGGGAGAAGAAGAACAAATTAGTATAAGCGCTGTTTTTAAAAAATATTTTATTTATTTTTTATTTTTAGAGAGAGGGGAAGGGAAGTAGACAGGGAGAGAAACATCAATGTGTGGTTGCCTCTCACATGGTCCCCACTGGGGACTGGGCCCACAGCCCAGGCATGTGCCCTGACTGGAAATCAAACCATGACCCTTTGGTTCACAGCCCGTGTTCAATCCACTAAGCTACACCAGCCAGGGCAATATACACTCTTGAAGTGATAGCTGAAAAGTAAAATTTGCAGAAGTGATTGAGTCATAGAAATGCTTGTCTATCTTGTTAAGTCTGCATTTCTCAGACTCTCTAAACTATTTCTATAAATATTGGAAAATTTTCCTGATTTAAGTTCTCAATAAACCATCTGTTTATACAGATAACTTCCTAAGTATGATACAGTGTTAGGCATCCCACAACCTCATTTATAAGAAATCAATACTACACAGTCAATACAACAAACAAATGTCCATACTAAGGAGCTTCATGTGTAAAAGTGCTAGGCATTTGCAGATTGGAAAATAAATTATTATGGACTCTGAGAATATACTAGACTAGGTACCCTGGCTGACCTTCTTGCTAAAAATAAAAATGTAGAATAACTAACATTTCAATTTGTTTTAGTGCACTGATGTTCTTGAAAACAACTAAGGAATACTCATGGATCAAAAATGAAGTGAATGCAGGAACCCTGAGGGGTAAGCAGAGGCTGAAATCAACATTCACCTTGAGGGCACCTGGAGCTTCCATTTTTATGCCTTTGAGAGCAACAGGATGTAGAGAGGGGACAGATGACAAAGCCCAACTTGCCCAAGATGGGGAATCTAATAGGGAACAAAATTTAGGTCTGTATAGTCTGTATAAAAGACTCATCTGAAAAAAAGGATACAGAAAAATTCAAAGAAACAAGATATAAAAAGACTTATCAAGCAGAAAACAATCAAGACAAATTAGTGGCACAGCTATATAAATATCTAGAGAAACTATACCATGGAAAGTATTACTAGACATAAGAAATGAACATTTGTTATAAACAAGTACAGGATATAAAGGTAAGAGGAAAGTGAATTAACACCCACTTTCAGAAAAATAATCTGGTACCATCCATTAAATATTAGGATATAAAATATACATTTGCTTCTGCCCCACATACCCAGTCTTTCATAATCCTTTTCACCTTTCTTCCTTGTGACTTAAAGACATGAGTTTATTGAAATTAAAATTTCAGGAAGCAAGGTTATCCAAGATGGTGGAGGACTAAGTTGAAGCTACACTATCCTCCTGCCAAACAATCTGAAATTGTAGAGATTACAACTAAATTGCAGACAGGTCATCTTGAATAGCCAACTGAACACTAGCTGGAGAGAAGACTTATAGCTAAGGACAGACAGAAGAAACAGCTTCACCAAAATGAGACTTCTAGGAAGCATGGAGGAGTTTTGAGAGGGTTGGCTGGGCTCCCATGGGTGGCAGCTGAAGTGCTGGAGGAATATTTCAGCGGGCAGGGAAGGGGGAGGGGGAGGGGGAGGGGGAGGGGTCCCTCCCAAAGGGGTCTAAACCCCAAGCTGGGCTCCCCAGCTTACAGCACCAGAGCTGGAAAGGAACCCAGATAACATCCATCTGTGAAAAGCAGCAGAGTTTCTCTCTGCCAGGGACAGACACCTGGTGACACAGAGAGTCTTTTAAAGGGCCAACGTATAAAACTTCATTTGCAGCCACTTACCCTGGGCACTAGCAAAGAAGGAGCAGAGTCGACTAGAAACGCTGGAGGAGGGACTGGGGTAGGTGGCTTTGGGGAGAGAATTCATAGAGCAGCTGCCAGGATTCTGGTGCCTAATGATTTCACCTTCTTGCTCAGGAAGACCTTTTGCTCCAATTTGCATCAGCCTGAGGAGAAGCAGTAGCCCCGCCCACAGGAATTACGCTGCCCCAGCCTGTGATGCTTGGGCCTGATTGCTAAATACAGAGTGACTAGATTACAGCTGAAGCAGACAGCCATAGACTGTGGATCCCAGATAGTCTCGAACAGGCTGCCTAAGGCCAGACTGGGACACCATCTGACATCACCAGAGGAAGATCAAGAAAGAAAAAACAGTGGTAAATACTAGATGTTATCAAGATGAAATCCGACGTGGTCTTCTTAATTTTTCATACTTCATTTGAGGTATTTTTTTCCTGCATAGCTTTTTAACTTTCATTTTTTGTATGAAGTTTGTGCCTATTAGGGCACTAGTTTTAATATTATAGTTTATTTCAAATCTGATATTTTGCTCTTCCCTTCACTTTTCCCATTTAACCTTCTTCTTTCCTCTTATTTTTTAAAATTTTTTTTGTTTTTTCAAATTTAAAAAAAAATCTATTTATCTTTAGAGAGGAAGGGAAGGAGAGAGGGAGAAAAATATCAGTGTATGGTTGCCTCTCATGTGTCCCCTCCTGGGAACTGGCCTGCAACCCAGGCATGTGCCCTGACTGGGACTTGAACGGAGATCCTCTGGTTCACAGGTCCACACTCAATCTACTGAGCTATACCAGCCAGGGTTCCTCTTCTTCTTTTTGTTTTAAATTTTATATTCTCTCTTGCTATGATGGGAGAATTGTTTCCATCCTGCACTCTTTCTATTTCTCCTACATCCAGCCCTCAAATCCATTTTTCTTGTCATCGGTCATCTCACATTTTTTTCTAATCTTAAAGTATACTAGTTCTCTCTCCACCTTTATCAACCTCTGATCTTTGGTTGTGGATAGGTTGTTGTTGCATTTCCTCAATTTTATCTCTAGATCTTCACTATTTTGGTATTTTAAATCTCAAATATGACCATTCCCCTCTCCTACTCCATTTTGCCTTCCTCTTGCCCTTTCTTCTTTTTGTCTCAAATTTTAATTTTCCCCTGCCTTAGCCTGATTTTCAATCCTCACTCTTAGTAGTCCTTCTCCCCCTGTCATTCAAAATCACTTCCCATTCCTCTAGAGATCTCTTAAGCTTTTCTTTCTTTTTTCCTTCTTATTCATATCCCAGCTGTATTAATATTTGCTCATTTGTTATTGATAGTGCTTGGTGGATTTTTTTCTCCAATTTGGTTTTTACTTTTTTATTATTTTTTCTCTCTTACTATATTTTAAAAATTTCTATTTAAACCTAATACTATATGCTTCCCTTTTCTCGCTCCATTCTACCTTCTTTCGTCCTTTTTTAATTTATGATGTAAAATTTACTTTCTCTCTTCACTTTGTCCCAACTACCTACTCTTATTATTATTATTAAAGATTTTATTTATCTTTAGAGGGGAAGGGACAGAGAGAGGTAGAGAAATATCAATGTATGGTTGCCTCTCATGCGCCCCCTGATGGGAACTAGCCTGCAACCCAGGCATGTGCCCTGACTGGGAATTGAACTGCGATCCTTTGGTTCACATGCCCATGCTCAATCTACTGAGCTACACCAGCTGGGGCCCTACTCTTACTATGGGTCCTCCCTCTACCCTCTCAAAATCATTTTTCTTTTGGTTAGTCACCTCATATTCATTTGTTATTATAATAGTCTTAATCTCTTTTTACCCTTATTAAGATTGGCTCATTTGCTTTTGATAGTGTGATTATGGATGGGTGTTATTTTTGAAGGTGTGAGCAGTTTTCTGGGCTTGTGGTTTTGTTCTGGAAGCACCTGACCAATAGCATACGAGACGTGGCAGGTGGAGTACCTCTCAGTCAACCAGCTGGAGGAAAGGACCCACCAAAAAATGGCCCAGCAACAATCAAAACTCGATTACACCCAGACAGCCAACATAAAGGGAATAAGGGCCATCTCAAGAGCATCAAGTTGAGATCAAGGAGACTGCACCACTAATCCCACAGGTCTCCTACCACAGAAGGTCACACCACAAAGATAAGGAGTCAAAGCACATCAATCTAAGAGGCAGAAACAAACAACAAAAGTCACAAAATAGGAAGACAAAGAAATATCCCTCAATTGAAAGGAAAGGAGGAATCACAAGAGTGCTAAATGAAATAGAGGAAAGTAAACTACCACACATTGAGTTCAAAATAATGGTTATAAGGAAACTCAATGACTTACGTGAGAACTGCAAAGAACTATAGGCAAGCTACAAGGAACTCACTGAGAACACATCACCATGAAAAAGGATGTAGGCACTATCAATAAAAGCCAGGAGAAGATGAAGAAAACAATTTCTGAAATGAAGAACACAGTAGAAAGAATTAAAAGCAGGATAGATGAGACAGAGGATTAAATCAGCAAGGTGGAACACAAGGAAGAAAAAAATCCCAGACAGAGCCACAAAGAAAAACGACTAAAAAAGAAGGAAGACAGTTTAAGGGCACTGCTGGATAAAATGAAATGTAATAATATCCATATCATAGGAATACCAAAAGAAGAAGAGGAGCAAGGCATATCAAACCTGTTTGAAAAAGTAGCGTCAGAAAACTTCCTTATCATGATGAGAGAAAATGTCATGCAAGTCCAGGAAGCACAGAGTATCTCAATCAAGATGAATCCAAAGAGGCCCACTGTAAGATAGATCACAGTATAAATGGCAGAATTTAAAGACAAAGAAAGAATATTAAAGGCAGCAAAGGAGAAGCAGCTAGTAACATAAAGGGAGTCCTGATAAGGCAATCAGCTGATTAGTCAACAGAAACACTACAAGCCAGAAGAGAATGGCAAGAAATATTCCAAGTAGTAAAAAGCAAAGGCCTGCAACCAAGTCTACTCTACCCAGAAAGGCTCTCATTTAAAATGGAAGTTGAAATAAGGAGCTTCCCAGGCAAAAGAAAAAAGGCTGAAAGAATATATCTTCACCAAACCAGCATTGCAAGAAATGCTAAAGGGACTGCTTTAAGAAGATGAAGAAAAAGAAAGAGAGATTGAGGGAGATGTCTATGGCCATACCACTCTGAACTTGCCCAATCTCACAAGCTAAGCAGGGTAAGACCTGGTTAGTACTTGGATGAGAGAGAGAGAGAGAGAGAGAGAGAGAGAGACAGTTACAAAGAAAACAATTGCAATGAATAAAAACCTTAAACATAAATGTAAATGTTAAATGCTCCAATCAAAAAACACAGGGTAGCTGAGTGGATAAGAAAATATAACCTGCATATATGCTGTCTACCAAGAGACCTATTTCAGAAAAAAAGATCTGCACAAAGTGAAAGCAAAAAGATGGAAATAGATATCTTCCAAGCAAACAGTCATGAATAAAAGCTGGGGTAGCAATGCTTATATCAGACTAAATAGATTTCAAAACAAAGAAAATAATAAAATACAAAGAAGGACACTATATAATACTTAAGGGAATACTCCATAAGAAAATATAACCCTTGAAAATATATGCACCCAATATAGGAGCACCCAAATATATACGGAACATCTTGGAGGACTTCAAGAAAGATATCGGTAGCAACACAGTCATTGCAGGAGATTTTAACCCTCCTTTGTCAACAATGGATAGGTCTTCCAAGTAAAGCACCTACAAGGATATTGTGGCATTGAATAATACTCTAGATCAAATGGATTAAATCCCTATATACAGAAACTTCTATCCCAAAGAAGCAAAATACACATTCTTTTCAAATACACATGGAACATTTTCAGAGATAGACAACACAGTATGTCACAAAACAAGCCTCAACAAACTCATGAAAATTGAAACCATATCAAGTATCTTCTCAGATCACAATGGCTTGAAACTAGAAACCAACCTCAAGGAAAAAAAAAAACCAAAGCATTACAATTCATGAAGGCTGAATAACATGCTATTAAATAATGAATGGATTAACAATGAGGTCAAGGAAAGAATCAGAAAGTTTCTGGACACAAATGAAAATGAACACACAACAGCCCCAAACCTATTGGACACAGAGAAGGCAGTCCTGAGAGAGAAGTTCATAACAATACAGGCCTACCTAAAAAAGATAGATTTCAAATAAACAACCTAACCCTATTATCTACAAGAACTAGAGTAAGAACAACCAATAAAGCCCAAAACGAGTGGAAGGGAGGAAATTATCAAGATCAGAGCAGAATTAAATGACATGGAGACTAAAAGAACAATTCAAATGATCAATAAATCCAGGAGCTGGTTCTTTGAAAGAATAAATAAAATCAACAAGTCTTTAACTAGACTCATCAAGAAAAAAAAGTGAGAAAACCCAAATAAGTAAAATCAGAAATGAAAGAGGAGAAATTACAACTGATACCACAGAAACACTAAGGATTGCAAGAAATTACTATGAACAAATATATGCCAAGAAATTTGACAACCAGGGCAAAATGGACAAATTTCTAGAAACATGTAATCTTCCAAATTGAATCAGGAAGAAGCAGAAAGCTTAAATAGACTGATAACAATTAGTGAATTGAAGCAATAATCAAAAAACTCCCAGCATACAAAAGCTGTGGAGCGGATGCCGTCACAGGGGAATTTAACCAAACATTTAAGGAAGAGCTAAGTCCTACCATTCTCAAACTACTCCAAGATATTCATAAAGAGAAAGATTCCCAAACTATTTTTTAAATATTTTATTTGTTTATTTTTAGAGAGAGGGAAAGGGAAGGAGAAAGAGTGGGAAAGAAACATCAGATTGGAGGAGCTGGCCCACAACCCAGGCATTTGGTCTGACTGGGAATTGAACTGGCAACATTTTGCTTCACAGTCCAGCACTCAGTCCACTGAGCCACACCAGCCAGGGCCCAAACTCTTTTTATGAGGGTAGTATTATCCTAATTCCAAAACTAGGTAAAGACACAACAAAGAAAGAAAACTATAGGCCAATAATGCTGATGAACATAGATGCTAAAGCCTCCACAAAATATTGGCAAATTGGATCCAGCAAACATTAAAAAGATTATACACTATGATTAAGTAGGATTCATCCCAGGGATGCAAGGATGGTATAATATTCACAAAGCAATAAATGTGATACACCATATAGACAAAATGAAAAACAAAATCACATGATCACATCAGTAGATGCTGAAAAAGCATTTGATAAAGTATAGCATCCATTTATGATAAAAAAACACTCAGCAGAATGGGAACAGAAGGAGCACAGCTCAATATAGTAAGAGCCGTATACAAGAAACCTATAGCTAACAACATACTCAATGGGCAAAAACTAAAAGCTTTCTCCGTAAGGTCAGGAACAAGACAAAGATGTTTCCTTTCACCAGTTTTATTCAACATAGTAATGGAAGTTCTAGCCACAGTGGTGAGACAAGAAAAAGAAATAAAAGGTATCCAAATTGGAAAGGGGGAAGTAAAACTGTCCTTTTTTTCTCAGATGACATGATAGTGTAAATAGAAAACCCAATAGACTACACTAAAACACTAATCAAATTAACAAGTGAATTTTGTGAAGTAGCAGGATACAAAGTCAATATTCAGAAGTCAAAGGCATTTTATTTATTTATTTATTTATTTTGCCCCCCCAAAGGCATTTTTAAATACTAAAAATGAATTATCAGAAACAGAAACTAGGAAAAAAGTCCCATTTACTATAGTAACAAGAAAAATAAGGTACCTGGGAATCTATAACCAAGGAGGTAAAAGACCTGAACTTGGAAAACCACAGAACACTGAATAAATTAAGAAAGATACAAATAAATAGAAACATGTACCCTATTTATGGATTAGAAAAATCAACATCATTAAAATGGTCACACTACACAAAACAACTTATAGATTGAACACAATCCCTATTAATATATCATTAACATATTTCACAGATTTAGAAGAAATATGTCAAAAATTTATTTGGAACCAGAAATTACCCTGAATATCCCCAACAATCTTGATAAAGAAGAACAAAGTAGGAGGGAATCACAGTACCTGATATCAAACTATATTACAAAGCCAATGTTATCAAAACAGTCTGGTACTGGCATAAGAATAGGCATATAGGTCAATGGAACAGAATAGGGAATCCAGAAATAAACCCATGTCTCTAAGGTCAATTAATATTTGACAAAGGGACAGAAGCATGAAATGGAGTAAAAATAGCCTCATCAAGAAATGGTTTTGGAAGATCTGGAATGGTACATGCAATAAAATCAAACTAGACCCTGAACTCACGCCATATACCAGAATAAACTCAAAATGGATAAAAGACTTAAACATAAGCCGTGACACCATAAAAGTCTTAGGGGAAATTGAAGGCACTAAAGTTTCAAATAGCACACACAGCAATATTTTTGCTGATACATCCTCTAGAGAAGGGACATAAAGAAAAGAATAAACAAATGGGACTACATCAAATTAAAAAGCCGCACAACTACAGAAAACATCATTAAAATGAAAGGGAATTAACCCTATGGAAAAACATATTTGCCAATGATACCTCGGACAAGGGTTTAATCTCCAAAATATATAAAAAACTCATATGACTCAACACCAGGAAGACAAACAATCCAATTAAAAAATGGGCTAAGGACCTGAAGGGACACTTCTCCAAAGAGGACATACAGAGGGACCATAGGCATATGAAAGGATGCTCAGCATGATTAGCCATCAGAGAGATGCAAATTAAAACCACACTGAAATACCATCTCATGTGGGTCAGAATGGCCATCATTTACTAATCAACAAACAACAAGCACTGGCCACAATGGAGGATGCAGAGAAAAGGGAACCCCAGTGCACTGTTCGTGGGAATGTGGACTGGTGCAGCCACTGTGGAAAATAGCATGGAATTTTCTCGGAAAACTAAAAATGGAACTCCCTTTTGACCCAGAAATTCCACTGCTGGGTTTATACTCTAGGAATCCTGAAGCACCAATTCAAAAGAACCTATGCACCCTGTGTTCACAGCAGCATGATTTAAAATAGCCATGTGCTGGAAACAGCCTAAGTGCCCATGGGTAAATGAGTGGATCAAAAAACAGCAGCACGTTTATACTATGGAACACTACACAGCAGAAAGAAAGAAGGAAGTCCTACCTATCTCGGGAGCACAGATGGAACTGGAGAATATTAAGTGAAATAAGCCAGATTGTGAAAGACAAATACAATATGATCTCACCTATAAGTGGAACCTAATGAATAAAACAAATAAACGAGCAAATTAGAACCAGAGACATGGAAACAGGGAGACTGACAGGGATCAGAGGGGAGGGGCTGAGGGAGAAGGGAAGAAAGAAGGAAAAGGGTCTCATTAAAGAGCAAGTATGAATGACCCATGAACAGAGATAACAGGGTGGGGTTTGACTGTGGGAGCTGCTCTGGGGGTGAGGGGAGGATGGGGGTGGGGAGAACAATGGGTGAAAATTGGGACAACTGTAATAGGACAACAATAAAAAAGATTTCAAGAATTAAACAATATGACACATGATTGATGTAAAGTCTGTAAACATAAACACTGTAAACCATTATATGTTGAAATAAAAAATAGTGATACCTGTTTAAGTTGAAGAAAGCTGGTCAATAACGAATATAAGTTAAGGAAGGTTGCAGAGAAAGATGTGGCCATTTTAAACAACATTGTGTTTGGTAGATATTAATGTTCAGGTGGATAACTAGTTCCTATGACTATTTGAAAGTCCCCCTTGTGGTTTGGGATAAATCCCTCCCCAACTCCAAAACCATAACAAAACAACCCCTGCTCCCAGGAAGTTCCCTCTGAAAATCAAGATATCTTTGCAGGAGTGGTTCCTGGCCAGGCTTGCTTCTCTGGAATCTCAAGTAGACCCAATGACACAGCAAGGAACGAAATGCAGAAGTGTGTATGTGAGATAGGACAAATTCCTGTCAGGGTGGTAAGTTGGGTTCTTGAGGGCTGAAGTGCCTGTTCTCCCCACACAATGGCTGAAAAAGGAGCAAGACTTTTCGGTTCTGAGCCCCCTGATCTAGAAGGTTTCTCATTCTGAGGAGGCTGCAGAGACCACCCAATTCTCCTGGGAACTCTGTGGGGAATCAGGGAGGCACAGAGAACTTGTGTCTGCTTACTCCTCCATCTATTCATTTTATGTAACTTTTTCACTACTTGTCTGTTTGGGGAAAAAAATAAAGTAACACCAACTTTAGCCAAGTCTTAGTTGGTGTTGGGGTCTGACATCCACCATTAAGCTTTTGAAATACCACACTAATAAGTACAATACGTTTCTTTGGGGAAAAAAAACTATTTGCTAAAACATTATTGGTACATTAATTCTCCTGTTCATTCTCATTAAATAACAAAATTACTTCTTTGTGTACTCAATTCTTAAGAATCTGAGAAATCATAAATGTACTTAAATAAGAAACTAAAACAAGAGAATTAAAAACACGGAAATTTATGGTAGTTAAGGTACTTAACAAAGAACTTTGCTTATTTATGGAAATGTTGATGATACAGTTCCACGAAATCTCATACACATTTTACTGCTGTTTTACATACTACCTTGGTGGGGGGAAAAACAGTGTTCTTTACTCTTTCAGTTCCCTTACCAAAAGTATGGATAATTCTAGAGGGATATCACCATGGTGTTATACAGACCTTGATAGAACCCCGACCAGGTCAAATCTAGAGTCAAAGACACTTCAAAGACTCCAAGAAATGATTTGAAAACAAATTTAGCAAAAAGTATATCATTTCATGCTCAGGGTCCAGCCACACTATATTCTGTCTCTGAGTGAGAAAGTTCTAAAATCCTTCACAATATCACTCCAAAAAAAACCTGGGTAACACCCCCCACCATGTCCCTGGCCCCAACAGCCCAGTGTCCCTTAATAAGCCAGATAAATGAATTGTTTGTGTATTGACTCAAATCTTTCTAGAACTTATTTATGCTTCTGTACTGAATCATATGTGGGATGAATTTATTAAATTTACTACTGTGTTTGAGGGGTGGTTTCTTTATTTCCAATTATTCAATTGTTTGAATTATTACCTTATTCAAACAATTAAGAGAGACATTTAGAAAAGTATTTCAGAGATCAAGAGGTTTTCTTGAAATATGAAGACATGCTAAAAATGGTTATAAAATGCCATGATACATTTAAATATTTACATTAAACTACAATTTGACCCAAATATACACAATATAATCTAACTCTGCAACTTCTAAAAGATTTATTAAAAATGCAACAATGTATGGACCCAAGCGGTGCAGGACTGCCCTCCTCTCCTGGGCCTCTGTGACTACAGATGTCATTTCATTTGAAGACAACCCCAGAGACTATCCTTGAGGCCTTGCATGAATGGGAGGCTCAAGCCAAGAGACCCTCCTGGCCTCCTGATAAACCCTGACATCTAGTTTCTAATCTGAGATTTGGTAACAAGGTCTCTGTTTCCTGATATTTGCTTCAGATTTCCCAATATAATTAAACTATTCAGGCTAAGTAGGAGTGGGAGAGTGAGGAGACAGCAGGAGGTAAAACGAGTTTGGCAAACTTCAGGATCCTAAGCGAGGAGCAAAGTAGCAGAAGAGGGATATAATGTGGGGCGATGTAGACAGTTTGTGTTGTGGCTAAACTATTGCAGCTATATCTACATGTTCATATTTATATTTCCACATATCTCTATTATTCAAAAACTTTATTTTAAATAGGCTCCTGAACTGGCCTTACCCCACCCTCAGCACTATACATCTCTCCACTAAAGACCATGGCTTAGGGCAGACAGTTGTGCTGGCTTTCTTTTTCCTCTTTTTTTTTTTTAATCCTCACCTGAGGACACTTTTTCACTGCTTTTTAGAGAGGAAGGGAGAGAGAAGAAAAACATTGATTCAAGAGAGAAACATCTATTGGTTACCTCTCCTGTGTGCTCAGACTGGGGATTAAACCCACAACCTAGTTACATGACCTAACTGGGAATTGGACCCTCCACCTTTCGGATACAGGATGATGCTCCAGCCAACTGAGCCACACTGGCCAGGGCTGGCTGATTTCTTGAGACTTCTTACTGGTTAGACAAAATAGCTGGAATTCTGACTTGAACTTTGCCATTTTCATGCAGACATAACCTGCATCTGATGTGCTTTTCCTATTGACCATTTAAGTTCTAACCCGTAGCCAGCTCCTCAGAGTGGGAAGATTCTTCTCCAGCCACTTAATATTTTTGGATATGGTTTCCAGAACAATTTGAAAAACATCCAGATGTAATCCTTGGGCTTGAAGCAATTCAAAGAACCGTTTCACCTGAAAAATAAGCAAGAAAAGAATTACTGACGTGGTTGGAAAAACACTTTCTCTTTCAAAGGGTTTCAAACAGCTTGCAAATAATCCAAACACAGGTGCAACCATTTCTCTGCCAGCCTCTAAAAGGTTATATTCTTCTCTTTTTTTGCATAATTATTACTTTACTTTATCTTCAAACAATAAATAAAGTAAGACAAGAATCGTAAGTCCTCACCTACAAGTGAGCATACTATGGGTGAAGAAACTGTGATTAAGTCAAGTCGCAGAGTTAGTAGTGAGCTGAAATTAAATTCCAGAACTCTAAATTTGCTTACGTGTAAGTAAACTCAAGTATTATTGTGGAAAGAAGATGTGAAACACTGGAATGCTTTAAAAAAAGAAAAACAAGTAGCATTACCAACAATAATTCAATATAATCATCTGTGATGATACAATATGAACAAAATAGCGCAAAAGGGTTCATCTCTCAAGGGTAATTTACATTTTGAACACTGTGTATTTTAAAAGGTTCTAGTACTTTACCTTCCATTTACTTGCTATGAGACATTGGACAAATAACTTACTTTCTTTTAATAAAACGAGAACTTCAAACTAGATTGCACCTAAGTTTTCTTCCAGTTTCAGCACTTGAACATTTAAATTGTCAGAAATAGTCACAAACCTCTTGCAACTCATCCTTGGAAGAAAAGTGAGATGTTGTGCCAGAGATGATCATCCTCACAGCGAATGAGCCCAAGTCAAATCTGAAAATAAAAAGAAATTTAAGTAATGGAAATACTGGTCTTGTGTTTATTATATATTTTAAAAACGTATAATGTTAATAGCTATATGATAAGCTTGTATATTACAATCAATAGTATTAATTACCATAAGATTAACTGATATTCATCCAATAAAATCCCAAAGCTATAAAACTGATCAACTTTGACCATAAAATTAAAAGGTAGGTAAAGTTATTTTAGGAACTATAACTACCTTATTCAGCAATGTTTACATTTAAATTTATGTTTATGTTTAAAGCATCATTCTCTACATTTTTATTATGTACCCCATAAGTAAAGTGGGGTTTTTTTGTTTTTTTTTTTAAGATTTTATTTATTTATCTTCAGAGGGGAAGGGAAGGAGAGAAGGAGAGAAATATCAATGTATGGTTGCTTCTCGTGAGTCCCCTGCTGGGAACTGGCCTGCAACCCAGGCATGTGCCCTGACTGGGAATCGAACCGCGATTGTGTGGTTCGCAGGCCCGCGCTCAATCCACTGAGCTACACCAGCCAGGGCAAGTAAAGTGTTTTTGACCAATAACTTCCCAAACTACATTTTTTTCCGATGAATTCTATGCATGCATTATGTAATAGGTAAAAAAGAAAATGTAAACACTATAATAAATAATATATGTGGTACTGTTTTCTTCTTGCACTCTAATGTGCACACTTCCCCCTTCCATTTTGGGCACCACTGTGTTTAACCATCATTTGTATTAGGGCCATGTCGCTTGGTTGAGCTCTCACTGGCAACCACAGACTGCGTCCTTCACCCCAGTGTCAAAGGGATTCATGCTGAAAAGCAGAGCACAGCTACATCTAGGAAATGGTCCCAGGTCTAGGCTCTGCACATGGTCGAGCGGCAGGATAATTTCCAGGCACGAAAGAAATCTACAGCATTGCAGAAAACGTCTGATCATTTCAGTAGGGAACTGAGAGTCATGCAGACAATCAAACCAATGGTTCCAGTAAGGTTTTTAAGGAAACACATTTTTAAAAAGCAGCTTCTAACTAGTTTCATGTAGATGTCAGCCCCATGAAGGTCTGGGAGAGGGGAGGAAAGTGTTATTTTGCTTACACACAACTGCGTGAGGACTCTGAGTTTGTTATGGCTAAGAAATGAGAGGTGAGAGGAACTGAGGACAACTGGCATCAAAGATGCTAACTGGCGCTAAGATGAACAGAGAAAGGGACACAGCTCTCTCATTCAGGATACTCTCCATACAGCATTTCATAAGTGACATTTTTGGATTGGAATGAGGAAATGGCTGAACATTTTAGCAAGGGATATGTGGTGGGAGAAAGCAATGTCATCACGTACATTCCAATGAAATCTAATCACTACTGTGTTTTTTCTCCTGGGTATTTTAGGTTCAGGAGCATACTGGAGTGAGCTCTAGTTCTCCCCAAACTTGAAACCCAAGAACTGACTCAGAACCAACCCAGTTTTGAAGGAGGGCTCCCAAAACACTTCTAGTCATATTTCTTTCAGCCACTTAGTGTTCCCTGCTGTGCCACCTTTACTGGGAGTGGGGATTAGCTCTCATCAAAGTTCTTGAAGGGCCTCCCAGAACGAAAAGCAAGCCAAATACCTCTGATGCACTACACACACACTACTCCACTGAAATCCTCTGGGCTTGTTAGAGCGCCCGAAGGAGTTGCGGGGATGGGGTTGATGACTGGATTTAACTCAACTAGTACTTGCTCCCAGCAATTCTTTGCCGGACATGA
Organism: Sturnira hondurensis; assembly: GCF_014824575.4. NCBI lineage: Eukaryota > Metazoa > Chordata > Mammalia > Chiroptera > Phyllostomidae > Sturnira > Sturnira hondurensis. Next base: position 20,573,633 of record NW_028093985.1, on the reverse strand, counting down.
ATAAGAGAAATCTGTTTCCCATTCCCTTCTGCTCATTCCTCTCCCTTACGCCTGGACAGAGTAACCTGCCTTAGTTAGTTTTAAAACCAACAGACTTCACCAAACCATCTGGGTGAAACAGTACCTATCATTTTTAGGCTCTGGGGGTCACGTGATTATAATTGGCGTTAGGCAACTGAGATGGGTGGAAGAACACACAACGGAGAGAAGTGAATACCAACTTTTTAAGGAGGTGGGTCCAATTTTCCCTTACAAAATTCCAGGCTAATTGCTGCCCTTTGGGGTTCCTAGCAATTGCATGAAGAAGAGCTGCCAAGTCCTGTGTCTTGATAATCTTTCCTTCCATTCCTAGTTGGATTAATCTGAAGAAATAAAAACCATACGATTTTTCATGGTATGGGTTATGTAATGAAATGAACTTAACCTACCAATATACTAAAAGAATAAGAGAGAGAGGCATGATGAGATATAACTTACCAAAAAATAGTAACAAATTCTCTACTGGCTAACATTTTAATGTTCCAGTTAAACTGTTACTTTTTTCTAGAAGTAATTTGATTCACTTATTATTTCAAAGAACTTTGATATGATTTATGTAATATTCTATATACAAGAATGTACTTTTACAATAATTTTCCTTCAGTGTTCTGAAAGTAAAACTTAGCCATTTGCCTAGTATCAATCACATGATTAAAAACCAAGGAATATTCATTTTTGTGATTGTTTTTTGAAATGTTTTGTGAAACATTTTTGACATGTTTTTTAATCAAAACAATTCAAATCCTGATTCAGTTATTATTATATGCCTTTGAAATTGGTGACCAACATTTTAGTGACTTCACTGAATTTGTGTTAGTTCCCTTTTAACCACTTAGTTAAATGAATACACTTACTTCACCAACTGTTCCTGATGTTTGCTGGTTGTCAGTGCATACAGAATTTTGTTTTTTTCAGCACCTGACATCGACAGTTCATATTTCTCTAAGAGGTGATTCCATCCCGCTGTGGTCTGAGCACCCACAGAGTAAACAACTTTCAACACATCTGCTGGGACACTGCGATATTAAACACAGAAGATAGAAGTTTTATGAAAGAAAAAACCTATTTTTTCTTATGACTTAAAATTGCTGTAACAGAAGCACCTCTGACTTATTTTCAATATTGAGAATATTAAACTTTTTTCTGCCAAACTTTTATAAAATTATGTAATTTTATTTTGCAAATTATTCCTATTTTTCTACTGATGATGAAGTGTTTAGCATGGGGAATAATCATAAAAATTTAACCTGCACAGAGATGAATAGAGAAAGTGTATGGAATCAATCAATAAAAGAGATGATTTCTGAAATATAAAAGCACTGGTTTATACATAGTTCTGTCATTAAATAACCTGTATTGGAGCTATGTAATTTTTTAAAGATGATTACTTGCTGCTTTAAAGTCACACTAAGAGCATATTCTAACAGGCCTGTCTTAGGGTCGCCTAACTCCCTACATCTAGAGAATTGTAATTTAGCCAATTGGTTACCATTCAGTCATTTTAGAGTTCTGTAAAAGTGATATGGCCCTGGCTGGTGTAGCTCAGTGTATCGCAGTTCGATTCCCAGTCAGGGCACATGCCTGGGTTGCAGGCCAGTTCCCAGCAGGGGACACATGAGAGGCAACCATACATTGATATTTCTCTCCTTCTCTCCTTCCCTTCCCTTCCCCTCTAAAGATAAATAAATAAAATATTTTTTAAAAAGTGATATGATACAATATTATTTTCTGTCTATAATTTTTGGATTTTATTTTCCTATGAGATATTAACTAGCTTTGACTCTAATCCACTCTATGGTGTTTAAACTCAAATATGGTTAGATCAATAATAACTTAAATTTATATGGATGGCTTGCTAAAACCACAACACAGAAAAGTGGGTGTGGGGCAGGAAATTTGTATTCATCATGCATCGACCGGGCGTTAGGGATTGCACTAATCTCTGTCCGTTCTCTATAACTGTCAAAGCAACCAGTGAGATAGTTGGCCTGATTTTTAAAAAGTAGGAATAAAGCTCAGAAAGTTGAAGTAACTTGCTCTGAGGTGATATAACCAACCATTTTGGAGACAGGATTTAAACCTGTGATTCTGACGCTTGTGCTATCTCCACTACTCGCACTCGATGTACTTAAATATCTCAAGTGCCATTTGAATCATCAAAAAAGATTAAGTAATTAAATAATTAAATTATAATCCACACTGTGCTGATTTTAGTGTTTTACTGTATAAATTTATAAAAATTGGTGACACACACACAAGCTCCTCGTGGGTGGGACCCATAGTTGTTTGTTCGCTACTTCACCTTTAGCACTTGCAGCAGTGCCTGGCACACAGGTGACATGCAGAGAATTATGTTTGAAGTTCATAAGTGAATTAAATAATCAACCTATGTAAGGAAATCCTTCATTGGGATATATACTAATGGTCTTGAAGTTTAGGGAAAAAACCACAATATTTAATTAGGTTTCTTGATTACGAATATCAAAGAGCGTTACTCGGAATACTTCACAGGCACAGCATTCTATTCAACATGTTGAAACATCATGTCTATTGTACACGAGTTACTACTGTGTTTATGCAAGCCTCACCCCTCATGTGGCTAGGGTAAACACAGAATTGTATTCTATTGGGTTATGGGGCATCAGGATATTTACATGTGAGCCTCACTCATAACAGCCCAATGAAAAAGACAAGAAAAATAGAGCTGAAGACTTTTTTTTTTCTAAAACTGATTGTAGGTTTAAATCCCAAAGAGCAGAGATATCCAAAAAGAAGGAAACTGGAATTGCTTTTGTTTAAAGGAAGAATTCAAGAAAAGCTTTCAAAAGCTCGCTGAGATTTAGTTATGTGGAAAAAAGTTATGATAGCATATCACAACAATTTTACATGGGAAATATTGACACCATGTCATTACATGGAACTAAACTTGTTTTCTTCTTCTGTTTTAAAAATGAATCTTCCTTAATTCACATGCATATATGATTTCTCAAAACACCCAACTCTAGAGTCAGAGTTTTAACACTAACAATATAAAACCCTGTGTTGGACAGAAAGAAAGGCTTACACTGAANATATCCAAAAAGAAGGAAACTGGAATTGCTTTTGTTTAAAGGAAGAATTCAAGAAAAGCTTTCAAAAGCTCACTGAGATTTAGTTATGTGAAAAAAGTTATGATAGCATATCACAACAATTTTACATGGGAAATATTGACACCATGTCATTACATGGAACTAAACTCGTTTTCTTCTTCTGTTTTAAAAATGAATCTTCCTTAATTCACATGCATATATGATTTCTCAAAACACCCAACTCTAGAGTCAGAGTTTTAACACTAACAATATAAAACCCTGTGTTGGACAGAAAGAAAGGCTTACACTGAAATGACCGTGGGGTCTGTTAGTGCCTATGGATTGCTGCCACTAAACTGAACTGCAGCGTAATCCATTTGATCACTGGGCATCTTTCTGATTACACTTACCACAGAATCAGTTTTGCTACCACGTAAATTCTTTAAATGGCTCAAATCATTGGTTTCCCGTCAAAGCTGGAACTCGGGGCCAAGGCTTGGTCTGTGGTATTGGTTAATGAGGAAGTAAGCACATTTTTTTAAAAAAAGGCATGCCCCCTTTTTTTCACAAGTTTCATCAGATGATCACGGATGTTTTAACTGCATGTACATTTTACATTGTTTTTTATCTTTAAAGGGCAGCACTTTTGGAGGTGGGTGCCCCTCTGCTTCTACCCTCTGTCTATCTTTCTGTTACCATGCCAATGTTTAGTTAGCTCTCTCCTGTAGGGACTTAAACTTCACTTCCCACAAAATCTATTGAGTACTTACTATGCAAGAACATGAAACAAGGGTACATAATCCCAGTGTGTTTAATTCTGTCTATACTAAAAGGTGTTAGCTCTCTTGTCTTACATGACCAAAGACTTTCACGTTAAAGTGAAAAGAACAAAGAATAGGACAGAAGTTTAGATCTACTTTAATTTTCCACTGGATTCCATCCACTGAGAGAAGAGTTCAGTCGCCTTCTGGATGCAAGGAGCATGGTTCAGGTCACAGGCCAGCTTCAGGAGTTCTGAGCGAAGCATCCTGTCCCAGACGGAGCCTTCGTTGCTCCAGCTTTGCCTGTCAATCACTGGCTTAAAATACTGGAGAAGGTAATGCTGCAGAAAGCACAGGATGGTTTACAGAGAAGCTAAGTTTAGTTCTTAAGACAGCTCTGACCCATCTAAAGGCTCAACTCTGAACTATCTGCATGAACCTCTCTCAAAACACAAAACTACTTATCTTTATATTTCTCTCCTCTTTTTCTGGTCCTGGCCTACCATGATTGAGAAACAGTGTCTCCATTAAAAATATTATTTCATTTTCTCTCTGAGGCACTGTCAATTGATATAAGATAAAATCACCTTAGGAGGGGTGTTTCTTGCTCATGCCCCTGGTATGGCTCTTAGGATGGTGATGACACAAACAAGGGACATCCAGCCATTAGGAACTGCGGTGTTAATTGTGCTATCGGCCAGTCTCCTCAGCTTCTCAAAAATTTACCTCCAAGAGTCCACACAAAACAGACCAAGTCTCATTGAGCCCCCAGACACTGTGTATTTACTTAATGAATTTTTTGAACATAGCACAAACCTTGAGGTTTTCGGTGACCTCTGAAACATTCCTCCTGTCCATCATGCGGTAAAATGTTTCTAAGTATCCCAGACCTTTGAGAAGTGCCAGGCTGCTTGTTTCATGTTGGAGATAGCGAGTCAGGTCAAGGGCTTTGTCTATGGTCAACCTTCCTGCACTGAGGTATGAAACAAATGTCAGTGGTTCGTGCATATCTTACAGTTCTAAATATTATTAATATTAATATTAACTGTAATCAATAATAGGAGAAGTTCATTATAGCCAGACCATTTGGTTTAAATCTTAGCTGTGCCATTCAGTAGCTCTGTGATCTTGGAAAAATCACCTAATTTCTCTGGGCCTCACTTGCCTCCCTTATACATGAGCAGAATCAAAGTATCTTCTTTTATTGTAGTGAGGGTTAAATAAGTTGATATATGTAAAGCACTGAGAAAAATGATCATAGCACATAGTAGAAGCTTCATAAATGAGATAAATATTTCCTACTATTAATATTTAGTGCCAAATAACATCAAAGTTGTATTCCTGAATCATGTCATTCTCTAATTGTGTAACTTGTGGCTTTGAATCATTCCTCCAAGTGAATTCGGAACTTTATGAACAGGTATTCGGATTTTTCTGTTTTTCATGTTCCTCCTAGAGCCTAAGAGAGAAGCAGTAATTATTGTGAGTGGCATGAAACAAGTATTTCCATATTTGTTATACGAAAATTATATTTTAATCTATTTAGACCATATTTTATATATTTTAATATATTTAGATCTATTGTTTTAATTTTAATTATTTTATATATTTAATATATTTAGGGCTTATATTTTAATCTATTTAGACCATAAAATTATATACCTCCTCTATATTTTCTCTTAATGAAGAAAACAAACAACAAACTACTCTTCTGGATGTGAAAGTGGTAGGGTCCCTTCTGTAGAGGAAACGCATTGTTGTAACGTCACTTTTGTATGGAGGTTCTCACGGATGTTTCCAAGAGGACCTGTGTCCCCACGGGCCCATAGGCCATTTTGCCAGCCTTAGGCACCCAGACGAAGCATAGTAGTTTGATATGGTAGCAAATTCCAGAGCGAAGGATGCATCTGTCGAATTTTTCATTAACATAATGCTCTACTTCAATTGGGTTTAAAAATGCTCTAATTCTGATCTAAAAAGAGAGAACTGGAACTAGAAAGATATGAAGTTAAAAAGAACCAACTTTTGTTGTGACTTCACTCTTCCCAATCATAATGACATACTGCTTTAAACAGACTAATGGAAAATTGGACAAAAATTTCATCTGAAGGCAGAGAGCTGAATCATGTGGTCTGCTGTATTTCATAAAACAAAAAGCCACAAAATGTCATTATTCCTTTTCACATGTGTAAGTATCATAACATATAGTGCAACTGATACCTTTAAGCATCAGCAATAGGAAGAAACTAGATGTTATATTGTATGCTCATAATTTAAAAAAAGAATGTTTAAGTAATTACTTTATAGCAATCCTGTTTTTCTTTTTGGCCCAGACTAATTTATTTCTTGCTAAAACAAATGCCATTATTGGAAAACTTTATATATGCCTACTTGAACATTTTTTAACCTTATTATTCACTTAAAAGGGGTCCCTTTCCTTTTATATAGTAATTGTTTAATTAAAAGGCAGCTTCTCACCACCTGCACAAAATGTTATCTGAATGTTTATTTGCCTTAAAGATTAAACACATGTATAAGCATATATTTCAGCCCAACAGGAAAAATCTGTATCTACTTATTCGTATAGTTTCAGCTAAATGGTACCTTTATGAAATAAAAGCATATTCCTATGGAACCAATTTAGGCCTTCTTTTTAAGATGTGGTACTGAAAGAAACAAATGGTCTTTCTGTAAGGAAATTAAGGTTGTCATTTTAATTTCACCCAACTCAGATAAGATCCAAGTGTTAAATTATATTTTAAAAGTATGAAAATAAATATCCATTCCCAGGTCAAATTTTGTCTCCAAACTAAACAAGCAAACTATAATATAAACAAATTATAAAACAATTGGAAATTAGAGAAGAGGGGGAAATGCTTATAATTTCACTACCCTACGCATTTACTACTAGTTCTTTGGAATAGAGCCTTTGGGGTTTTTTTCTCTTTTTTTCATATTTAGCCTATTTTTCCCCTGTGTAGTTGAAAGCATAACAATATACAAACACACATTATTTTAAAGGCATTTCTTCAACTTCACATTATTCAAAATGCATTTTTCTATACTGTCACTTCCTCTTCCTATTCAATGTATGACCTTTCAAACAATATCTGTTAGGTAATACTATTAATGACAAGAGCTGACATTTATTGGTGAGGTGTGCTTGGTGTTTGACCTGCCTTATCTTATGCAATCTTCGAAATACCCTTGTGGGATATATATTATTTAAAACTGGAGTTTTAAAGACTAGCAACATTTTAAAGACTAGAAAATTTAGGCTTAAAACATTTGAATAACTTGCTCCAGGAACAATAAGTGAAAAGGTAGTACATTAATTCATCTGTTTTAAATCAAAATTTTTACTCTTATTTATTTATTTATTTATTTATTTACTTCCTTATTTTTAGAGAGCAAGGAAGGGAGGGAGAAAGAGAAGGAGAGAAACCTCAGTGTGTGGTTGCCTCTGACGTGCTTCCTTTTGGGGACCTGGCCGCAGCCTAGGCATGTTGTCTGACTGGGAATAAAATCAGGGACCCCGTGGTTCACAGGCTGGTTAATCCACTGAGCCACACCAGCCAGGGCCAAAATTTTTACTCTTAATTAATGTCATTAACCATCCCATTTAGTAAAGGAAAGATGATTGTTTTTCCCTGGATGTATCAATAACTATAGTATGCCTTCTGCCAATTTAGGCTACCCATACATACATTTATAGACTAGAAACAGCAAAAAAGACTTTGAAACTAATAAAAAGATTGGATTTTATTTGCCAAATTATCAATATTCTTCATCCTTTCTAGTCTTAAATTTTTAATCTACTTTCTCTGCCATCTGTGAGTTTCTCCTTTGAGCAAACATCCTTTGACTAAAAATAGATGTACATCCACTCAGATGCAGGATGGTCCTTTTCCTAATCCCAGCTCTCACTGTGCTGTGGTCCTGTGATGCTCCTGAGACCTATGAGGCTGCGGATTAAACACTCAGGCTCTCCCTTTTCTAATTTGGGAGTGCAGTTGTACGGAAGAAAAGCTTTGTCTCAGAAATGTCCTGCTGGCTATTTTCACTCAAGTTGACCTAAATAAGCATCAGAAAGGAAATATGTCACACTGAATAAAAGGAATACATTACAGTAATTCTCAGAATAGGAAAAGCATACAATACACAATACTTCACCTGATCCCCATGTTCCCTCCCTCATTGGCCATTTTATAACCTGATTTATTCCACTGTTGATGATAAATGGGAAAGAAAACACCTTTTCTTTCCAGGAAAGTCTAAAGAGGAATAAACATTTAGTGGCTAATTCTTCCTTCATTTTCCTTCCAATTTCATAATGGTTTCTCCAGTGTGAACAAAGTAATAAATGGATTATGTACTAGACTAACAATTCATTTTAAGACTATATTTTTACTTTTTGTTCAGCAGATTATGAAGGCATTTGGTGAAATATGAAGCTGCTAGCATAAACGAATTTTAAATCTGGGGTTAAAAGCTTACATGCCTAGAGATTTCTCCCTACGTGAGTGAATCCAGCCATTCACATATACCGTCTGGGACTTTGGCAAATGGAAGAATGAAGGCCTGACTTATAGTGGATCACTCAGCTGCATCCTCCTCTATGGTTTCCCTGTGGGAATGACAACTTTGGGTCCAAAGTTGCCAAATCTCATTTTTTAAAGAGATTCCAGAAGTCAGGATTTTTATATCAAATTCTTCACAGTTTAACATGTTGGTTTAATTTTTAAACATTCTGTGGGCAAAATACCTTATCAGCAGGTAGGCTTTCGCTTCGTGGCCAGTATTTGGCCTCTGTTCAGATCCAAATCATATGAATGATCAAGCACTGAATGTTTGGTTTTGAAGTCTGGCATATCTGGTTATGGATCAGTTATTCACTGTGAAATCAGATAAAATTTTACATTACCTTACTAGCTGAAATGCGTCATGAAGCAGACTTATTCTGTCCTTAGGTCTGAGAAGTGTGTGGTTCTGATTCAGCAGCATAGTGAGTTGGTCCCATCCGTGCCCCTCATAGTGAATGATGTAGTAGCCATTTGAGTCCACATTGAATTTCACCCATCTGGTATTTTCAGGTAAATCCAGAGTATCTAAGAAGAGGAAATTGGCATAGGCATTTCATTATCAACACACACACCAGAAATTTCTCCAAAACTGTTAGTTTTCATGGTACTGCTAATAAATCAATGAGAAAACAAAGTTTTGAAAAAGTCATGATGATATCGGTTCTCATCATCCACTAGATGGTTTCTTTTGAGAATCATGGTCTTATTAAATTAAAAAATAAATTGATTCATATCAAAAGGACTGCTGAATTTGTTCTAAAAAAACAGTCAACGCAGGTCTAAGAGGCCTGCAAGGGCCCAGGGAGCCAGATGATGGGCATGACTGGAATTGGGCTTGATTTCTTAGTGGCTTTATCTCAAGGTTTAGTCATTGGTCACTGAAGTATGTATATGTAAATAGGTGATTCATTTGTCTAGTCCTTGTTTTGGGTGAAATAATGACTGCAGATTGAATATTGATGCTATGGTGGAAATCCTCTCAAATTTCAGTGAAGTGTTTAAGGGAAAATAAAAATATTAAGTGTTTTTAGTAGGATAACATTATATTAGCTGGTAAAATAACATTATCACCTTTTCTTAATAACTCTGTGAAGCCTAGTCTTCATTCAAATAAGATAAGAAAACTGAAGCTTAGCAAGAGTTAAAAAATTGTCTTGCCCTGACCAGTATGGCTCAGTTGTTTGGACCATCATCCCATAACCAAAAGGCTGTGGGTTTGATTCCCAGTAACTGTGCATACAGTCCTGGGTCTGGGTGCTTATGAGAGGCAACCAATTGATATTTCTCTCTCACGTTGATGTTTCTCTCTCTCCATTTCTCTCTTTCTAAAAGCAATAAAAAGTCTTTGGGTGAGGATAAAAGAATAAAGTAAAATATATAAATAAAAAAATAATTTTCTAAGGCCACACACCTAGTAGATGACAGAGTGACAATATGAATCCACAGACAATAAATTCCTAAGTGTATGCTTTTTTACATTATCTATTTTGCCTCATGGCAAAATAGCTGGATTAGTAGGTACTAAAAGATATTCGACAGCATGCCATTATTTCTTTATATAAATAAAACCTATCTCTGAATCCTACAAGCACAAGAGAACCACCCACTGCATGAAAATTTTACTCCCTAGCTAAAATGTTCTTTTAGTAACTAATAGATGGATAAATGAGAACTATCCCAAGGTTAAATTACTTATTAGCAGTACCCTTCCTCCAAACAGTTCAGGACATACTTGATTTCAGAACCGAAATGCTTGTTTGGCTAATCAGTTCCTTACCTGTCTTTGAGTTTAGAACATGCCTGTGAATCGCATTAGAGGAACTCATGGAGTAGGTCAGTGGGATATGCCAAAGGTACCTATGTTGGAAAGTAAAGACTGCTATAAATTTAAGAAATGGCTATTTTAATTTTCACATTGTCAAATTCAGATAAGCCATCAAAGGCACTTAACCACCCATCCTTTACATTATCAGTAACTTTGTAAATTTTATAGGACGAGACTAGCAGATCCTTGGGTATGAAATAATTCTTCCATGGTGATCATGACGGTGCAGCAACACACACCTAGTTGAATTCTGACACAATTACCTGTGCCATCTGCTGTCTACAGCTCATACCACAGTGAAGTCTGTTCATTGTTTTCTTTAAAAAGGAGAAAAATAGGCAATCTTCTTTTCATATTTCCCCAAACTCTGACAGCCTGATACTATTTCACATAACTGAACCAAAGCTGTGGGGAAAAGCCTTAAGAAATACAGATCTTATTCCTGGCTGATTTCCCCCTTATCCTTTTGTTCAACAATGCCAACCACACCCAACTGCCCACTTGCTGACTGTGAGTAAGTGGTCAACAGTTTAGGCTCTGCAGGTTAGCAAGTCCAGAGAGCAGAAGAGTAGCATGGATGGAAGCAAAAGGCCTCAGTTATTTTTCAGTGGCCCTACTATGGTAAACAACAGAAACCCACTATTTATTCAAACTTTTTGAAAGCTTCTAGGATTTATTTCTTCCATCACCTTAAGCCATATTAGCTATAGTAATCCTGTAAATGTAAAATCAGGTGCTTGAAAATACCAACACATGTACAATAAAAAGGAGAATGAAGATGGTCCCAATTGTCCTCCAAAAATATAAAAATAAAAGAAACAATATACACAGACTCCATCTAGTAAAGGGTCAGAAGGAATTATTAATCTGCTAACCCACAAAGGGTAGAGATAATTAACAAAGCAATTGAAATATTTGCTTTGAAACATTTGCATAAAAAGATGAAAATAGACACATAGATATTGATAAGACAGTGGAATGAGATTCCTGGAATCTGGAAGATTCCAGGCTCTGGAAGAAAAGAGATTTTTCCAGATAAACATATTTGGGAATAAAAAAGAGGGAGAGTAGCATTTCATAAATTTGAATAAGCATGAATCAGAGAGTAATAATTTTATAACAGTAATCTAAAAACCCCCTTGGTTACGGGAAAAATACAGATTATTGTAGGTCTTTGTTATTCTGCACCATGCATACTATTGAACCCTCTTGTGACATTTTGATAAGTTACAAGATTGTGAGTCCTGCTTTCCCAATAATGAATTAAGCATTATATTTTCCAGGCTGTGTTGCCAAGTTACAAATTGTCTAAGCTGTTCGAAGTTCGGACTTCAGAAGGACATACAGAAAAATAGAAAACTGTGTCTCACATAGAGAAGTAGCATAAGAGTTGCTATTGGATTGGAAATAGGTAACTGAGAAACCAAAAGAGAAAGTATTCTACGTGTATATTCTATGTGTTAAAGACCTTGAATTTGCTTCCAATTCTCAGAAAAAGTCTAGAATTTGTTATTAGCCAGAAAGTTAGAAAAAAGAAATGATAATCATAAGAGCCAGTACAGATTCACTTGGATTATTTCATTTTAAAAACCTAATTCCTCTAGTTATTAGGGCTAATAGATCAGAGAAAGGTGAACAGTGTTGTGTTTCTTGATTTCAGTAAAACTTTTAACAAGTTTTCTCAGGAAAGGCTGGTGAACAACACGGTGTGGTTAATTGGATTTGCTTTTATCATTACTGAGGACATCCGGTATTTTAAGACATTACATTTATAGTCTATTACTGAAAATAAAAAGAGAACAGGAGGGCTTAACATCTAATTTATCACGTAGGTACTATCTTTTCTCTCTGGCAATTTGTACAAGTGCCATAACACTTCCTAGGTATAGGCCAGACACACAACCTATTAGGGCCCAGAAACCTAGTATTAAAGAGAGTCAGCATATATTATAATAGAAATATAACTGACCACTCTCTGCCTCAGAACTGAATTTCTAAAGGCGGCTGCAGAATTACTTAGAAAGCAGCTGCAAACACACAGTGGGCCACCTGCAGCCCTTTAAATCTGTTATCAAGGCTAGAATTGGCCTTTGATTCCTGTGTAGAAATAGCACCCCACAGTTGCCAGAGAAGCTGAAAGAAAGTTAATGCCATAACAAGCAAACTGAAATGAAGTAAATTAGACCAATAGAAGAAAAGCAGTCACCCTTCCTGCAGAGCCCTCCATTCAGGGTCCTCTTTAAACACCCCGCTCAGGAAGCGCTCCTGCCGCAGCCTGAGCAAAGGCCCTTCTTGCTCAACAACCACGAGGGGAATTCCTTTCTGCAGAGTCCAAGTAGCCATCATCTCTTTGACGTCCGGGTGTTCCCCCTGAAAGGTGAGCTGAAATGACAAGTGGCTATGATCAAATCAAGACAGGGGAAAGAAAATATAGAACTGAGAAACTCAGGGCTCCTGGGATGCCAGAAACAAGGCTGGGGAGGGGACGTGGACTCAGGCTGCAGTCTGGGCAGAGCAATGCAGGAACTGGACAGCACTGCTCTGCAAGTTACCTGAAAGAGGGATGTATGTGGGAGCTTGAGGGTTAATGCTTGGCAGGAAAACCCAAGAGGAAGGACTTGAGGCTGGGGCCTTCCTCCAGCTCCCTTTCAAAACAGGAAGAAAAGAAACACCTCTCCATTTAATAATGGTGGAATCCAGGGTGAATGACTTAGGAGAGAACTGGCTACCTTTAGGGGAAGCCTTAAATATTGCAACAGAACAGTGTATCGATAAAGGTATATTAAATGCAGAACAAAACCTCTAGCTTCCAGGCTTCTAGGAGGCATTTCTGGCCACGGGATGATGCTGAGTCTTCCTTTAGAAAGCGTAATTTATGGGATTGCCATGACTCTTTTGTAAAGAAGCTTGCCTTTATTTCCCCCATTATGAGTTTATTTTCTCTCTCCTGCAGTGCTCCAGTAACTTTCCAGAAGTAAACAAAAGACAGGGCCTCAAGAAAGCCAAAGCCATTCACTCTGTTTCCAAACCTAACGTATTGGCTTTGGCATTGTTCAGCGTCTAGAGGATGCCAGTGCAGCAGTTACCACTCAGAGGAATTTGGAGCAAAGATATTTTTAGCTAGCAGTGGGCTTCTGGAAAAGCTGACTTGCAACAACAAAAATATAGTAGTAACAGCATTATCCCCCTAAATGGCCTGAACATTCCTTCTTCAGTCAGCTTTGTTTCAAGGAAAATTCTGGAGTCTCTCTTCCTTTCCAGTTATTTAAAGGGACAGTTGGGCTATTCCACACACTCACGCCAGTCAGGTGAGGGGCCAGATCTCTTCTGCTCTGCTGGTCTCTTTATACTTACTGTGCTGCTTGTCCTCTTGGAATCAGAATAACAGAATCCACCAGATGTGAAATCACCTTCTACGCAACTCTATAAAACAAGAATAAAAGAATGCTGCCATTCGGGCACTGCATATTAGACAAGAGGGCAAATGTTTATTGGCATAGCCATGTGAAAATTTAATTCATCAAGACATGAAATGAACATGGCAATTCATGAAATGAAGAAAAGGCATCTTCTCAGTGACCATAGGAAATAGACAAAAGTTCCTTCATAAATTGCTATGCTTTTTATTATGTTCAAGTGAATTATATTTATATATATTTGTATATTTAAAGTTTGATAAAGAAATTCAATGTGGTGGGTTAGCTATTTTAAGATTGAATCAGTTTGTTGAATTTTTCTCTAATATATTGGGTTGGTCAAAAAGTTCATTTGTTTTTTTTTTCCTATAAGATGGCTCTGGTAGCACTTGTTGTCTTTAACTTCATTTGAAACAATTTTGTTAGATTGTATTGTGATAACTGTCATACCAGTGTGCATTTAAAAAACTTATGGAAATTGGTGAATTTTTGTGGAGTAGTTTAATATTGAAAATGGAAAAGATATGCAATATTTTGGGCATATTATGCTTTAATATTTCAAATTAGGTAAAAACACAACCGAAACACACACAAAAAGTTTGTGTAGTGTATGAAGAAAGTTCTGCAACTGATTGAACATGTCAAAAGTGGTTTGTGAAGTTTTGTACTGAGGATTTCTCACTGGATGATGCTCCATGGTCAGATAGACCAGTTGAAGTTGACAGTGAAGTTGAAGTTGACAGTTGACATTGAGACATTAATTGAGAATATTCAATGTTATATGCCATATGGGAGATAGCCAACATATTCAAAATATCCAAATCAATAAACATACTGGTGAAAAAGAAAAATGTGTATTTTTATTTTTTAGAAAACTAAATGGACATTTTGGTCAACCTAATATTTCCTTTCCCCTGGGAAACATTTTACTTTATTGTTTTATTCTGCATGTTACTCATGCCTCTATTTAGCATTTAGGCAACTGTGTCTAGCATTAACTTTCTCCTACCACATCATAAATTTCTTGATATTAGGGGAAACACCATGGCTTACATGGTTATTCCCAATGACTACCTCAGTAGCATGCAGGGGTGGGCAAAAGTAGGTTAATTGTGTTATTCTTTTGAGTTAATAAAGCTATTGTAATAATCATAACTTTCATATCTTTTTTTACGCAAACAACTCTAAACCTACTTTTGCCCATCCCTGCAAAATGAATGCACAGTAAGTTTTGCATTCAGAATTGGTATAAGACCCAAGAAAATCACCAACTTGGCAATCAACCCTTAAACAACCAGAAATTAATGCTGTCTAAAGTTCTAAAGTGCTATTAAATGGTTTTATGGGAAAATAAAACAAAGAATTCTTTGATTTTCAAGTTGCTCTTGACATGTATTAGAATTGACATTATGGAACACATTGCTGAGTAAATACATTTTCAGGAATTTATCATTTTTTACCAGTTTCATTTGGCATCAGAAGGGGGTTAACTAGAATATAGAACCTTTAGGCAAATGTTAAATGAAAGACTTTCCTGATGAGTAGGAAGAAGCTGTGATGTAATAGAAAGAATAAATACTGGATTTAGAGTCAGAAAACAGATTTTAAGCACTGACTTGATCACCCACTCACTCTATGATCTTGAGCAAATCTCTTCTTTAGTATTAGTTTTCCTGTCTATAAAAACAGAGTAATAATGCCTACCCTACTTTCTTGATAGGGTTATAAGCATAATGTGACAAAAATTAGCATAGCAGTATTCACAGTTGGCTTCGAAAAATCCTCTTATTATTGGTGAAATGTCTCCTTTAGTTTCCCCTACAGCCTCTACACACACACACACCAAAGACAGACTGAGCTAGTAGAGCTCCCCCTGAAAATTTGGACAGGCAAAATTAGGTATTACATAACAGGAATGACAAAGCCATTAGAGACTTTGGAAAGTGGGGGGATAAAAGCGTAGGCTTTACAATGAAAGGGAAACCAGAGAGAAGGAGGTCAAGTATAAACCTCTATGATTAGCCCAGTGTGGCATCCTAGTTTAGCACGGAGCCAGAAAACAGGGGAAGGTGGTACCTTCTAAGGACCCTAGTAGTGTGGCAAGTGGAATAAATATCTGTCGACAGAAAATATAGCTATTTATAAACCTTCATGATTAGCCTGTCACCTGAGAGGCTCAGCAACAGTCTTACTATAACCCGTATATTTGACAGACTACGTGACTTACATTTGACAGACTGTGCCACAGATCATCATTTTTAGCATTTCTGTAGCTGAACTTCTTCAAGTAGTGAATAACTCCTTTCCGAAATTTCTCCTTACTTAGGAAATCCTTGAGCATATTCAAAATGCAAGCTCCCTAAAAAAAAAAGAAGAAAGAAAGAAAACAAAGAAAAAGAATATATCAGGGAAAAGGTAGTATGATATGTTTTTAAAGGAAGCTTAATTCAACAGAACATGTCTGATGTCTGAAAAGCGAACGAGTAAAGTAAAAAGTGAAACGGGTCACAGTAACCTGGCCGCACCAGCTCAACCTGCTGCTGGCACAGGCCTCCTCGCATCTCTCCTGAAAGCAGCGTTTCCACCGCACGCAGCATTTCCTACCTTGTTGTAGGAAACCGTATCAAACATTTCCTGTATTTGAGTAAGAGTTTCCACTTCTTTGGAGATAGGACGGGATGAATTTAATGAATCCTTTTTAATTACTTCAAAGCACACTTCCAAAAAACAGTCGTCCTAAACAGGAGAGAACAACGTTTTCCAATTTCAGTTTGACCCTCTCAAAGCAATAAAACACATGCTAAGTTCAGAAATATATTCTGTTTTTTAAAGATTTTATTTAGTTTTAGAGAGAGGGGTGAGGAGGGAAGAAGAGAGGGAGAGAAACATCAAATCACTCAGTTACCTTTCACATGCCCCCAACTGGGGACCCGGCCTGCAACCCAGGCATGTGCCCTGACTGTTCACAGGCCAGTGCTCAATCCACTGAGCCACAGCAACCAGGGCAGAAATATATTCCTAAAACTGAGTATTCAGTCAGAATTTTTTACACTTCATCCTAAGTTTCTTTCCCCTCATATACCGCCCTTTTATCAATTCTCTGCTTCATGGAGGTATAAATCCAGCCTTTCCTCAGATATGTCATAAATGTTTACCGAGTGCCAAGCCTCTGGATATAGAACTAATGCTAATGGTTCCCATTTAGTGAACACTTGCTGCGTGCCAGGACCTTACATTCATCAGCTGCCATCCTCCCAACACCTTGCATCTGGGACGCATTATGTGCATTTTACATATGAGAATATGTGAAGCTTTGGCTTAATACACATTCAGCATATAGCAAATAAGAAGAGACTCACTTTGAATCCACATCTCTTGATATCATACCAAACCAAATGCCTACCCAAAAGAGCCAATCAGACTTGATTAACCACCTTGATGTGGTGTTCAGTCTCTTGTTTGCCTATACTAGTACATGTTTGAAAAAATCTTATACATTTTGGGGAAATGAATAATCGGCACTTTGTAAATTCCAGAGCAAACCTGCCAACACATTGATGTCAAACTTCTAGCCTCTCCATAAATATGAGAAAGTAAATTTCTGTTGTTTAAGCCACCCACTTTGGTATAGTATCACGGCAGGCCTAGCAAACTAATACAACTTGCTTTGCATAGCAAACAAAACACCACAGGCTCAAAAACACCATGCTATATTGTTTTCTCCTTAGCACTCACTAAAAATTTTAGCAGTAAATTGATGCTTCCTTAGGGCATATGGTAGGACATGCAAAACTGTGAACTTACAAATTGTAGCTCTGGATATGTGGCAGTAACGGAGATGAGTTCCATGTATGTCGCAAAACCCTCATTGAGCCAAAGATCACTCCACCACTCCATTGTAACCAGGTTGCCAAACCACTAGGAGGTAAAACCTCAATGTTACTGAAAGTTTAAAGCACAGAAAATTGTAAACCTTAGCAAAAATAATAAGGGATGCTAACTTGCTTTTAGTAAATAAGGCCTTTCCTCCATATCTTTACTACGCTTTTCTCTCTAAACAATTCCTTCTATTGAAGTGATTTTTTTAATCTTTTCATCTCATAGCACACATAAAATAATTACTAAAATTCTGTGGCACACCAAAAACTATATTATAATTTTAGCTGATCTGACAAAATAAATAGGTGTATTTTTTGTTCATTGACATCAGACAGCTATTGTGTTGGTTGTTGTCATTTTTTTTGCCAATCTAAGGGAAAAGAGGTCAGTGCCCCTGAGTAGTGAGGTTTTGCATGTTTTAAAACTCCTTGCAGCCCTGGCTAGGTGGCTCAGTTTGTTGGTGCATCATCTCTTACATCAAAGGGTTGCAGGTTAGTCCTTGGTCATGGTTCATAAGGGAGGCAGCGACTGATGTTTCTCCCTCACATCGATCTCTCTGCCTCTCTCTCTTTCTCTGTCTCCTTTCCTCTCTCTTGAAAAATCTATAAACATACCCTTGGGTGAGGATTTAAAAAATATTTCCTGTGGCACACTGGTTGGAAATAGTTGTTCTGCATTCCCTGCCTTCAGGTCTCACACCACACTTTGGCTTGCTTCACTTTTCTTTTCTGTTCCCATTGCCTGAACCTCTCCAATTTTCACCTCTTTGAATATCTCCTAGCTATTAGATTTAATGCTCTGGAAGAAAATAAAACATTCTGTGGGGTTGTTTTCTTCCTTGCATAACAACTATAATCTCATCCTATCCTTGATGTATGGTAATGGTCTAAGGGAAATTATAAGGCAAACTATCCTTGGTGAAGTTACCTCTTCATAGTCAGTAGCAGGTACTTAAGAGAAGCACAAGAATTCATTTAGGACTTTCAGACTGTTACATAATATTACTGATGAGCAAATTTTGTTGTTAATCTCTGCCTTGACACTTCCAGGGATTAATTTGGCCACTAAAGTGAATGAAAGTCTGAGGTTTCAACTATATCTACATAAAATAAAACGGATGAATAAAGATAATCTAAATAGAAATTTATCTATATTTGATCTGTAATACCAGTTTTAAATATTACTACTTTTTCATGTACTTTTATACATTATTTATTTATGCCCAATATGCCCAATAAACTGCATCTAGTTAATCTATTTTAGGATTGCAATCTCCAGAAGGATGGGAAACTTTAAAAGATTTTAAGATTCAGAAGAGAGAGAGCCTTGTTAAAGTTTATAAGAGAAGAGCAGAACAGCTGCATCTGTAGCTTTTAGAAAATATTTGAGTCTACTCCTTTTTTGATGACCCTCAGATCATTTTGCAAGTGGGCACCAATCTTCCCAAGGGCATCTGTGAAAACGGACAAGAGTTGTTTCCTCAATATGACAAACAATGAACATGAGAAACAGAAGTTGAGCTGATTCTGATCACTTTTCCAGTTAGCAAGAGTGGTCCGTTTATTCATTCGTTCCGTGTGTATCTATTGAGAACCTACGTTCCTGGCACCATGCCACGTGTTAGATATGCAAGTGTATATAATACAGCCTCTGCCTCGCTACAGATGATGGAGGTCCACAGGTAGACATAAATGCAGTAAAGTGTTACTGGTGCCATGATCAATATCTCAACAAGGGACAGAGGATTCCGGGAGGAAAGAATCACTTCTCCTCAGAAAGCATGTTGATTAGTTAGGAAATGACACATTTCCTGGGTCTTGCAAGTGGGTTTTCAGTTATGTTGGGAACGGTGTGTGCTCCAGGCAGATCAGTAGAAGCAAAAGCATAGAGGAGCAACACAACCTGGCATGTTTGGGAAATGGGAGTGGTCTGGGATGGGTAAAGCTTAGAGTGCCTGGAAGAGATGAGGCTGCACAGCGGGAGAGGGGCTGTGTCATGGGGGGTTTGTGTAACATTCTACGGACCCCTGACTCACCCAGTTGGCATTGGGAGTCTTTGCCAGGGTTTTACACAGAGGAGTGACATGGTCCTATGGAGACAAAACAGTCAAGGCAAAAATTCTGATGCAACCTGCTGCTTCAGCCCCTCACAAAATAGAAGCTATTAAAGGAAGACTCAGAAGGAGCCTGGAGCTTTGGAGGTAGAGCTCACCAACCATTTCCCTACAAGCACTGGGTAGAAAGATTAGGAATCCCTAGAGTAATTACGTGCTTTAGAGCTTTCAGTGACTAATAACCAAAATCCCTAAGATGGGCCAGTGGGGAGATCCTAGATCAGAGAAAGCTGCCCACATGTTCTTATAGTACAGTGCTGAACATGACTCCTCAGCAATCAGGTACTTACTTCACTGCTTAAAAAAACAAACACAAGACTTGTTATTATGTTGATAATAAAAGATCAAGTTAAAACTTAAAAATAAGAGACGTTACCAAGTTCTACATTGGCATGCTATTTACTTACATGGTGAAAGAGAATTTCTAGGGCCCTTAATAATTCACTGTGTCACGGGGATTTTCAGAAATGAAATACAGTAGAAATAATCTTTGATATATATAATGCTAGTTTTATAGTTTCATATCTGTATGTAAGGCAGAGTTGACAGGTGGGCCTTGGAAATTTCACTCTGCAAGCAATGGTAGCAGAGGCCATCAGTAACAACTAACACTTATTGAGTGTCTACCGTATGACAGGAACAGGTACTAATCTATAAACCTCACAACAGTTTCTAGAAGCAGGGGCTATTATGAATTTAGTTATAAAGATGAGGACACTGATCTTTAGAGAGTTAGGTAACGAACATGTCCAGGGTCAGCAGCCTGTGAGTACTTAGACTTGAGGTGCTTCGTTGTGGCCATATAGTCATAGGTTCCACCAAAGGGAGATTGATCTTGCCCTATATTTGAGTATCATAGTACTACGAGGTACAAGAAGAAATATATGTAATAGAAATCTCTTTTTGTAGGGTTTCCAATTCTGTGTTTTATATATCTGCATAGTTCTCACCCTTCTTTACTAAAATACATTTGAAGACTTTACCTTGGAGGGTTTTAGAGAATATAGTGACCGGTTCTCTTATGATAAAATACCTGTATGAGTCCCATAGTTTAGAGCTGGAGCCTTCTGCTACATGACATACAGTGTTTGGTTTGGTAACTTGTTAGGTCCCTTCTAGAGGTAAAGTGATATACAGGGTCTGGTGGAAGTAATGCCTGCTTTGAGTGTGGTTGATATGGTAATAATGTTGGTGTAATAATTTATAGTTTTAATTTGAACATTTCACCTAAAATGTCATGTGGTATGCTTGAGTAAAATGTTGTTTTCTTATAGGATCACATGCTTATGATTTTATGATAAAAGTTTGGTAATAAAAACAGGCGTTATTTTTGCTGGACCCTGTATAATAATTTTATGTTGTTTCAGGAATATTGGTGGTGTTCAGTATAACGCTCTTTTGGACTGAGACTAAGACAGTGTCATGGGTACCAAGTACCTGGTGTGCTAGTTCATGGGCTATGACTCTGGTGACCCACAGTTTATCGGAAGCAGAAGAAGTCTTGGGATCAAAGAGCAGTGACGTCTCTCTATATGTGATGAGGCCCCAATTTTCCATGGCTCCAGATCCAAAGTCAGGAATGGCAATTAGATCTAAAACATAAGAACAAGCACACTTGATCATTATGTCTTCCACACCGGAAGTGGGATTTGCTTCTTCCTCAAACACATTATGATCCTTGTAGCACATTTAGCAGATGTTCTAAAAACATCGAGAATATCTTACAGTTGCCACGGTGTCCTGTAGTTGCACTAAAAATAATCAGTACCCATGTCAAGTAGAACATATTCTATCAATACAGTTTTGGTTGTAGCTGATGTGACCTATTGACATTTAGCCATTTTTTTCCAAAAAGTGCTAGACTCTGAAAATACAATGGGTGCATTAATACTAAGAAAATAATTTATTTAGTATACTGAAAACTTTGAAAATAAAAGGTGTTGAATAATTTTAATGTGTTTGAGATTCATCAAAACATATAATAAACTCATTTCTACAAAAATAGAAAGTTAAAAGATTTTGATTTCAGTAGAACATCTTTTAGTCAATCTCTATAGTCAATATTGTAAATAATATTTCAGGCACTATGGCCTCTAATGAGCAAATGTCCTTTAGGGCATAGAGGAGAAAAGCTGTGAGCATCAATTCTTTTTTACTTCAATTTCCTTTCGACATTGATGTTTCCTCTACCTCTTAACTAAGTCTTGGGCAGGGTGGTGAAACTTAATCATCTTTAAGCAACTCAGGTATAATGTATGTTAACTTGTATCTGTGTATGTGTGTGTGTTTGTACATCCTTTGCCAATGCCTTCATGTAGGTTAGAAAATTAAAATTTCTTGCTAATATTTAATCTTGATTTTTTTATTCTGTCAGGTCATTTTGGAAGAAATACTCTTTGGCTAAAAAAGAAGGTGACTTTTTTAAGTTTGTAATGAACCATGCTACTTGGCTTATAATTGCATTGTCTGGAATTAGTACTGGTTAATTCCAATGTATAAAATCAAATACTTATAACAAAAAACTAAATTGTCACTAATAAAGATTAGTATTCATTAGCACTTCAATGTGGGAATAACTCCTTTTCTAAGTTGCACTGATGATTTTCTGTTAGTTGATTTCTCAAAGCCATTAGAGACACCTATTTGCTCTATATTTTCTTAAACTGCATCCTTATTTTCAGTTACTTTTAAAATACATTTCATATATTCCTCAAGGTTTGTTGGTGGCTGTTGTCTGACCTTTCCTTGACCTTTGACATAGAGGATAGCAGTGGACTGTGGGTAAACTGAATTTAGTATATCTGTGCTAAGGAGTATATAGAACCAGGATAGCAGTGGACTGTGGGTAAACTGAATTTAGTATATCTGTGCTAAGGAGTATATAGAACCAGGATAGCAGTGGACTGTGAGTAAACTGAATTTAGTATATCTGTGCTAAGGAGTATATAGAACCAGCATTCTAATAATACAGTGACACTCAGGAACTATAGGAATAAGCTCTTTATATCTTTTAAAGTTTCGTTGTATCTCCTGCAAAAAAAATTGCATGGGGGTTGGGGGGAAAGGGCAAGAAAAATATGGTGAGTATTTCCTAATGTCCCAAAGGAAAATAAAGGTTTTGTCACTGTTGGAAACTCTTAAAAAATAACCCAAATAAAGTTATAAAATTAAGTCACAGTTTTTATATTTTCTGCAATATTATAAAAATTACAAGCTTTATTTTTAAGATAGAAAATTAAAACCAAGATAGACTATGTGTTTTCTTAAATATAAAGATCTATTACCAAATTCAAATGATCTATTTTCTTCAAATCTTATAAAAATCTTTGCCACAGTCTTTCTTGTTTCTCAATCTCAATTGCACTACAGATAACAGATGAAGGGACAATTTTCAGCTGCTTACATGAACTTTGGCAGCTTTTACAAAACATTGCTAGTCTTGTACAAATATGGTATAGAAAAAAATGTGCTCCAGAAAAGTCATCCAATTAATCCTAATATGCAATGCAGCTATTTTAATGTTAAATCCAATAAATAAATAAAAATGACCCACACTACTTGGGCTTCTCATAAATACCTCATTTTCTACACTCAAGGATTATCTCTGAAGTTCAAATTACTGCTTCCTGGGCTAAGTGAACCTTTTCAGTGCCCATTTAAATCATATATAAAAGAAAACAAATTAAAGCAAATCATACAAGCAAAAATAAAGACAATGACTTAGACTTTGTCCCTACCCAGTTTTGAGAGTGGATAGTTGATATCAAAGTAATTTTCATAAAAATCGAGCAGCTTCAATGATGCTTCCAAAGCGTAAAGGGTTTGATTCCATTTCTCTGGGGATGCATAGACAGACACCTGCGAAATGTTGATCAGAAAAATTGGTCTTTGAATAAGGGTTCCTTGGCACCATACCATTCCTAACAACCCTCACCCCAAAAAAGGCAGACTGCATTTTTTAAGGAATTACTGAGATACTACTAAAGCATGTTGTCAATAAAAGATAAGACATTCTGTAAAGTTTTAAAGCAGAAGCCACTCATGAAAATTATAAAAAACCCTCTATCTTCTGTTACAATCTATTCCCTAGTAGGGGTGTCCAACCTGGGGCCCATGGGCCACATGCAGCTCAGGATGGTTATGAATGCGGCCCAAGACAAAACTGTAAATTTACTTCAAACATGATGAGATTTTTTTTGTCATTACATGTCATAATGCATTTAATGTGTGGCCCAGAGATGCCAAAAGGTTGGACATCCCTACGAGGTGTTGTGAATTTCAACCTACAATATATTACTCTATTAAATCACGAGAGTCCACTTGAGCTCATCAGCATTATGTACACTTGAGAACCACCCTTCCAAAACTGTGACTACTAGCACAATTCAAATAAAACACAGCTTCATGAAGTGGGAAAACCTTCGAGAACTTATTGGATACAGCCTCCCCTGTTCCCTTCCTGGTCTAGTCTACTCTAAACAAAAAAAAAAAAATGTCCTAATATGTTCATCGACTCTCCTTAAAGTAATCAAGCAGAAAAAATAAAGTTGGGCTTTAATTTCTTGGTTTTCAAGTACAGTGCTACTTTCATTTCATTATCTGCTTTCATGCTCTGAGTTAACTGAAGTTCTTCAGGACTTTTATAGGAAGGCTATGTTAACGGCCCCCATGTTTTGATGGATTACCAGGCACTGCTTTTAAAGTTTTTGCCCAAATCTAAATCTTCTCAACAGCATTACAAAATAGCTGTTATCTTCATGAACACTAAGTAACTTGCTTCAAGTCCTCCACGTGGGATACTGTGGACCCGGGATATGAATCCAAGGAAGCAGACAGCAGCCTGTCCTCTGAAGTAAACTTGTGTCTGATTTCTCACATACCAATAGCTATGCACATCCAGACCTGTGTGCAGAGATGCCATGATATGTATATATCCACATACATGTTGGTGTAATGTGTATATAAATTGCAATGGCCATTTTATAGCTATTTTCATAATCATTATTTTATGGTTCCTTGAATACACTTTTTAAAATAGTTTTACTTATTTATTTACTTTTAGAGAGAGGGGACAGTAAAGAGAAAGAGTGGGAGAGAAACATCAATGTGTGGTTGCCTCTCATGTGTCCCCTACTGGGGACCTGGTCTGCAACCCAGGCATGTGCCCTGACTGGGAATTGAACCAGCAACCCTTTGCCTCACAGGCCCGTGCTCAGTCCACTGAGCTATACCAGCCAGGGCTGAATACGCTTTTAAGTCAATCATTTGGTTTCTCAGGAAAAGGAGTTCTTTCTTATTTTTAATGTCTCTACTGATGTTTTCAAAACTTTTTGAAATAATTATTGGGTATTGTAAATTTTCGCACATAATGAAAACTCTAAAAATTATGAAGACCTCTTTTTGTTGAGGAAAAAAATCGGAAACAATGTGAATGTCCTGAAATAGGTGCTGATTACAAAATCCTTAGGGTATTTCTATGCCGTGTAGTACTAAGCAATTACTAATGTAGTATTACAAAAAATGTTTCATTGCATTCAATTTTTATCACATATAATGCTGAACATTGAGTTAACACAGTCATATATTATTTTGTCAATAGCGTGTATCTATACTGTTACTCTATATATTCTCAACTACTGACATACAAATAGAAAACAGTTAGAAGGTATACACTAATATTATCAAAAATTATATTCTGGTATTGGGATTATGAGTAATTTATTTTATTTCTTATCTATATGTAGTTTGTAAAATAAGCACGATATTTTGATAATAACCAAAGACAAGCTTAAGAAAATAAAAGCTCATTGCCCTATTTTGTGCTCGATATTAAATTGGCTCTCAATCTCACCTTGACCCCTGATGAGGTTGTCCCACTCACAGACTGGAAATCACACACTATGTAGGCTACCAGGTATGTACTCATTTTTACAGTCGTTTCAAAATGATCTTCCAATAGGCCCCCTTCAAGTTCAATTGTCTTAACCTGCAGGAAGGAAAAGAATCAGTGTTTGACAACTGGAGTCGTTTACAGCAGTGCCTGTGACGGAAGCCAGGTAAGGCCGAGGAGAGCCCGACACTCAGAAGGACACGCTGAAGGACACCTGATGCCCTTATAGGAGATCAGAGGCCTCTCATCATATTCTGTGGCTTCGCTTCCCTTTATTTTTCTTACCGCTGGCCACAATGCACCATTTTTGGAACCCCAAAGTGTATGTCAATCTTATTTTGTTGCTTGAAAGCATAAAAACATCTTAGATGCTTCCACTTTCTTGAAACGCAGTAACCTCCAAACTGACATTAATTTAAGTTCCGCACTTTTAAGGAAAAATCTGAAAGAATGGCCCCCTTCCCTTTGTTATACAATAAATCAATCTCTGTTGCAGAGAGAAAGGGAGACAAAACTGTGCTGGATGCTTTGCATTATTGTGTGAGGTAGGTGTTATTTCACAGGTAAAGAAACAGAGCCTCAGAAATGTTAACTGACGGCCCAAGATCACACGGCAAGTTCCACAGCAAGACTAAAATGTGGAGGTGACCGTGTGACTCCAAAGACATTGCTCATTCTCTCACTTGCTGTGTCACTTGCTGTGTGACACTCGCTGTGTGACAGCTTTAGTCATCATCTTATTTTTATCTTTGCCTTATTGATTTCACAGTGAAAGGAGTCAGGCCAAGGAGGTCATTAGTAATTTAAGCTTCTTCCTATGCACTGATGAAGCAAAAGTTTTAGGCCTACAGACTCCTCAGCTGCAGCTGTCAAATTCACTGAATAATTACTGCATTCTATCTTTATTTGCTCTGGAGAGCTTGTCCCAAAGATGATCTCCAATACGGTACAATATTCCTAAATACCGAGTGGATCAGATTCAGTAATCTGAAAACACTACTTTCTTCAAATTGGTAATAACTCTCGAGCTAGTTTGCTCTCCTCCCCTCCACCCTCTACCCCCCTTTTCAAGGTGCCAGGCTTGTGGCAGCACTAACCAGGGCTTATTGAGCATGTTTTATGTGTTTGGTTAAGATCGCAGTTTGTTTTGGCAAGAGAAAATAGCTGGAAATATTACCATAAACTGCCTAGCCTACTTCAATGACAAATGTTTCTGCTATTCTGCAGAATTTAGTTCTACAGATTTCTATCAACAAATTCAATTCCTAAGTCCAATAAAGCAGAAGACATGGATCAAATACTCTAAGAAAGCAGTTTATACAGGGCAAATTAGTTTTGCTCAACAATGATGTCTCTTGTCTGATTCAACAAGAGTTCTATGAGTACATACTCCTACTAGAAGGAACAGTTATGGTGGGGACCAGGGAGAAGACAAAGATTGTAGTCTTCTGACCGAACTCAGCGCCCAACCATTTAGTCCCATGTGTGGAGGGGTGAGGGGAGGAGGAGGCAAGACTGTGGTACCATGGGGAAAGTGAGAGTCTTTGACACTAGACAGCTGGTGGCAAAGATGTTTGGGATACAGAAGGGCATTCCCTCTGATTTTTGAACCCAGGTGACGGTGCAGTCCATGGAGGCCGAGTTTTGTTCAGGAACCTGGAGTGATCCACGTACACGAACATGGCCTCAAGTGGAAACGTGAGGGGTGTCTGTGTAAGTCCATCCAGGATGGCGATGTAAGCTCTGAGATTTGTTGCTAGAGGAGGATTTAGCTCTTTTCTCAATACTGGCAGTACTCTATTTGCATAGCAAGTGTCGCCAGCAGGTGTGTGTTCCTTTAAAGAGTGAAGGGCACACAGAAATGCCCCAAAGATTTGCTGTCTCCACCAGTGCTAAGCGGACCACCTCATTTCTCCTAAATCTTGTATTCTTAACTAAACAAATTGAGAACTGAGTATGTGTTGCTGCTTTCCACTAGTCCCTACATAATACATCCTAAATGCTGTAATTAATATTATCCAGAGAGTATGATTGTAGCATTACTTCAGTTCTCCTTTTTTTTTCTTGGATGCATAAATGAGAAGCAGAATGTTAAGCCAATATTTGCTGAAAACAGCATGATCCAGAGAACTGGCC
Source organism: Sturnira hondurensis (assembly GCF_014824575.4). Lineage (NCBI taxonomy): Eukaryota > Metazoa > Chordata > Mammalia > Chiroptera > Phyllostomidae > Sturnira > Sturnira hondurensis. The sequence continues at coordinate 20,545,923 of NW_028093985.1, read as the reverse complement.
AAGTCAACTGAGGCAGTGAAAAGATTCAAGAATTGTGTAAAACATTTTCAAAGTGTTCACTTATTTTTCTCAAATAATAGAAGTTACTGGAGGTTTCTAAAAATAGAAAATTTAAACTCTAATATAACAATGTGTAACTTATATCTGCATCACACTCTAATTAAAAGGCTTAATGAACTATATTTTTACTTTAGCCTCCATGATTATTCATATGAAAAATTCTATTAATAAAAAGCAGCGAGGCAAGAAACAGAACTACGCTGTGCAGAGTAGATTGGCATTTAAGGTACCAGATCATGTTTACGAGACAATGACAGGGCTAATTAAGTTGCTGCATTTACAGCCTGGGAAAAACTATACGATGTGTGGTAAATGGACTGTTGTCACTGTTTCCCTTGATCTGCTCTGCCACTATTTCAGAGCAAATCTATCTTTTCCAACATTAAACAGGAATCTGAGAAATTCAGCGTCTAGCTTATCAACTCCTTTCTCTCCTTTGCCCAGGGAAGCCAGTCACCGTTCAGGATGGACAGCAAAGGGGGCGGGGCTGCTCACGGGCTTGGATGACTCAGCTGCTCTCTGCGCTGCTCTCTGCGCTGCTCTCCCCCTGCGGCACTGCCGGGAGAGCCTCGACTCTGTCCCACTTCCCACACAGTGGTGAGGAAACGTTCTACGTGGTGTTCAATGACACAGATGGCAAGTGAAGCATTAGTGTAAAGGAACTATCAGACCAAGTTCAGGGTCCACCCTGTCTTTCGGAGTCTCTGCATTGGAGTACAAATACAAGCCAAGTAAAAGTGTTCAAAGGTCTCTTTCCATTAAAAAAGTGTATAGCCACGATATAATTTTCATAAAAATTTTTAAGAGCTACCTATGGGACTTAAAAAAATGAACAAGGATTCCTAAGTTCCAGAACAGAAGACTAGGTGAGACCATTTGGGCTGGGGCCCAGGCAGGGTCTCTAGATCCTCAGGTGTCCCGTGTGGGCCCTGGGCCAGCAGCAGTGGCTTCCAGGGGCTTGTTAAAGTGACAGAATTGGGGGCCTCACCCCAAGACCGACTGAGTCAGGATCTGAATTTTAACAAGATCCTCAGATGATTCATGTGGTCATTACGGTTAGAAAAGTAGGGTCCTACATGATTCTGAACTTCATCTCTGGCCCAGTAACATTGATCTAAAAGAACAATGTTGCCATATGAACACAAAGAAACTGTAAATCATTTCGTTTTGTTTTTTTTTTTAAGTTTCTGATATAACAAGGCCCCGGACAAAATGATGTTAAAATCTAGAAGGATCGGGGTTATTAAATAATATACAGCATAACACAAATTAATGGGTAAAGTCTTAAAAACAAGGGAAATATTCTAAAAAGCAACACAGCAAAGACAAAGGATAAACTTGAGAACAATTCCCCGCAATTTTTGAAAGCGGCAATACCTTTGGCATGTTGGATAGTGCGACGTGTCTTCTCTCTCTTCTTATCTTGATTGAAAAGTTGGCTTTGAACAATGGTTCATCGAAGCAAGGGAAAGCCATGCGTGCCTCAGTTGGCTCAAAATCTGTTACTGCAATTGTCCTGGGGAAAGAATCACCCCAGGCAGGATACATAAGTGAAACCAAGAAAGTAATGAATTGGTACCTTCAAAACACAGCTTGCCATTCCTGGAGGTGACATACTTGATTTCTCAAACTATAATCTTAGAGAATCCAGGCTTCCTTTTTCGAAATAAACAAGGATAAATTTTAGTTTTGTAGCTGCCAGTCATGAATAATGCACATGCTAGGCACGCTACTTATGCAATATCCTTCATTCTCCTAGCAGACAATGGTCTTTAGCTAGTAATTGGCTGAGACAGTCATGCCTAGTCAATTTGAGGTCAACACTGACTAGGAAACTAGTAGGTCAGTATCATCTCTAAACCTGTAGGGATCTCAATCAGACATAGGAATAATTGTGGGTCGGGTCTCAGGATGTGTTCCCAAGAGGCAGATACTGATTTATTAAGAACCTGCTGCTGGGAGAAAAGGGAACGAGGGAAGCAGAACGGGGAAGAGGAAGAAGCTAGGCCAGGTTCCAGCTTCTGCCTGATTCCCAGGAGCTCTGGAATTTAAGTTCCACCTTCAAGTTTCCCCCTACCATAGGCAAGGAGCTGAGCTTTCATATTTCTGTACCATAATTGGCTAAGGATCTCCACGGGGGACCTAAGGCCCTAGGTACTTCCAGCTCCCTCTGCTAATTGGCAAAGCAGCTCCAGTCTTCAGACTAACCGGCAGACAAATCTCTATATCAACTCATTTGATAATGCCTGAAATCCTTGAATTCAGACTGGAAAAGAAAAGCTATCAGGAAAATCATAACAAGTCAGAAATAGCCTGTAGCTAACTATGGGAGGCATGCTGGAAGTCCTCTGGCTCTTACTCCAAAAACTTTTCCCATGTCTTCCAAAATGATATTCCTAAAAAGTTTTTTGGGGGGTAGAGCCTTTGTAACTTGAAAAAAAAATTAAGAAAAGCCATCACAGGGCACATGAGGCTTTAGTGAAAAGAATTTGAGAGGTTTTGTATCCAGTACTGTGGATACAGGAAGCCTCCCCAAGGAGAAGGGGGAAAGAGATGGGCCAGGGGAAAGTCTGTCCTTTCCCTTGGGGCCGTGGGGTGGGTGTAGGAGCCCCCAGAGGCAGGGAGTACCTAAGGTGGGGAAGGAAAGAGGAGGTATGTAGAAGATGCTGCTAATGGTTGTCTACTAACGTCTATTCCTCTTCTTCAGTTTGAACAGAATCCAGATTTTGTTCAGGAAGGCAATGTAGCCTTACACTCCCTTGTAACTTGGTAGGCACATGACTCACGACCTAGTTGAAGTCAATGGGTGGGAAAGCTTTGCAAAAAGGAGTCAGACTCAGCTGGAATGTTTCTTTTTGCCTTCTTCTCTCCCTCCTTGTTCCCTTTCTTCCTGGCTGGAATGTGAACTTGAAGCCTTGATGTGAAAATATCATCTTGTATTAGAAAAAAAGTCATATATGCCAAGGGTGGCTGAGCAGAAAGATAGAAGTCTGGGTCCTGGATAACAGCGAAAAGCACTAGCACAAGCCTGAACTGCCCTACTCATGGGCTTCTTTTCTCAAGTGAAAATTAAGCCCCTATGTGTTGAGCCACTGTATTGGGGCTTCTCTAACTGGCAATTGAACACAACTGGTAAAAAGTGGTAGAGCACCGAACCAAGGCTCCTTCCCTGGTCCATAGATGGACCCCAGCTCTGAACAACCAAATGATCCTCTCTTTCTCCTACCTCACCTAACCAATATGTCTGTAAACCAACATGTCTGTTTTACCTTCCAAAAGCAATGCCAAGTTTAATCATTTATTCCATAAGGCTCCACCACTAGCCTGGCCCCAATCCACCATTTCTTGCCTGAACTACTACAATATCTTCCAAAATGATTACTCTTCTTACTCAACTTTTTCCTCTCTATAATGAACCCTCAACATACACCCAATCTCTATGAGCACAGATCAGATCAGAACCCTCTAATGACTTCCCATTGCACTGAAGTAAAAACCTACTCCTTACTAGCGTGATCTGACCCCTCTCAACTCTGCTTCTCTCTCTTGCTCATGCCCTTTAAGCCACACAGGCCTTTTCTCAATCAGTCCCAATTTACAGATTTTGCACTTGGTGCTCTCTTTTCTGGGAACACTTTGTCCTAATACATCCTCATGATTGTGTCCTTTTAAAAAATGGTCAGGTCTCCATGCACCTCCTTGACAAGGACTTCCCTGACCACTCAGCTAAATTAGACCCAAACCCCAGCTGCAGTCATTCTCTACTATAGCACCTTGTTTTATTTCCTTCATAACACTCATCATTTACCTTGTCCACATCTCACCACTATTCATTCAGAGTCTAGAACAGTGCCAGGCATGAGACATGCACCCAATAAACATGAGCTAACTGAATAAACAGTATTTCTCAGTTCTCCCAACAGACTTGCCCCTGCCTCCTGGATTTGAGTCATGCTGTTTCCTGGGCGATCTGCATACTTTTATTTCCTCTTTCTCTATCCACATCCCACTTACATTCCCTTCTGGTCCCAGATCAAGGCTCACCTCCTTTGAAAGCTCAAAGGATGGTACTGACCATCCTTTCCTGTAGCACATAAACACATCTGTCTTATCACAGTCACACTGGCCTCTACTCCCAGTTATTCTTCTATCTGTTTTTGCCTCATCGTTCTTTCTTCCCAGCTTTACTGCAATTTCTGTAAGAAATGATAAAGCTTCTCTTTCTTCCTAGTTTCCCACAGTGTATTGGGCTTTTCATAAATGATCACTGAAGCATGCTTCTGGTGAAGGGATGCAACACATAAGGAAAGTATCACAAGAGACTGTAAACATCTGGAGTAATGTCTTACCTTGTTTCACCACCCGAAGTTCTGTATGTGCTTTTATAAAACCCTTCAAAACCATCAGCTAACTTGGCCTGAAAGTCAATAGCCACATAGTATCTTAGGTCAGCCTTAAGTGTCTCTGGAACCAGCAGAGCAATTTGTTGGTGAGCAGGATAACTCAAAACATTCAGCTTTTCCCCTGGTTTCTTGTATCTCAAATCTTCCTCTGAATGAAGGGTGACATTCATGATTTCAAGATCTTTGCTGTGTAAGATGATAAATTGCGTGGCATCTCTCACTAAGACTTCAATCTGCTCAGATGCAGTGAAGTCCAAGGAGGTAAGATTTGGATGGACAGAAAGCTCATAGTGGACGGGGATGACCCTGCTGGGGAGCCTTGGCTCACGCCAAGGAAATGGTTCCCCATTGGTGGCTACTGGGAAAGCCCCGGTATCCTTATTGAACTGATCACTAGATGGCACTGAGAACTGAGAACAAAAGCATATTTTGTGTAGGATGATGGCTGCGTAATAAAATCCTGTGAAACTTTTAAATATTAGTTTTCTGTGTAAATTAGCCATTGCAGAAGAATGAACACTAAATCTATTCTCTGGAAGTCAAGTCACTCTCCGGGCTAAATCTCATAGATCTTCAGAGCACTATGTTGGCTCCATTCATGTTGCTCAGGATCTGAACAATGTTTTAATAAGTTGATTTAATCTAGAAGAAAAAAAATTTAGCATGAAGAAAAAGATTTACATTCATAAATAAGACCTTAAAAATAAAAGAATATATGTGAATGAGGAAGGCCTGCTCTCTGTCAGAATTAGGACAAATATCTACAACATAAAGTAGAAACTGAGCTCTCATCTGGTACTACAAATACAAATTTTTTTAGATCTCAAATGAAAGGACTCTTAAAATTACATGGAACGAATCCCCTCTGCAATTCTGTGCAATGAGCAGAAGGCAGCTGTGTAACTGCATTGCATGCTGAATGTTTCTAACCGTTGGCCACATCATTCAGAGCATCCTGGAGACCTGAAAGTGAGTTGCACAGATGTCTCTATTTTGCCTTCCTAAGTCACAAAGAATATATTCTTTGGGTACCAGATATTATTACTAATGGCACTGAACTTTACTTCTTTCAATAAATAACACATCTAAATGGCTTTATTCTATGGCTATTGGTATAAAGGATGTAGGTCAAGCTAGATGTTTACACTCAGATTATTTCCAATATATCAAAAACTATGGAAATAAAATGTGGCTTTATAATATTCTGACTATTTTAAAAATAGTTTTGGTCCTCTTCATCTTAGGCTACCTGAGAAAACACAAATTAAACTGAATTCCCTGCCTCTGTAAATAGAACTAGATGGTTTATTCTTATTGGAAGGGTAAAGCTACCACACATCTAAAATTAGGACGATATAGTTAATATAGGTGAGTCAGTTCTGACTCCCACCTGTTCCAGCTTAAATTCATGAATGTGTTCCATTCCTTTTCTCTTCTTTATCATTAACAAGTTCATTAGAAGTAATTATCTAAACAATCACTTCAATTTTCCAATTTACAATATTAATGCAGATTAACCAGTATTGTTAAAAGAACAAAGACAAAAAATAATAAAATAATGGCTAAATTATTTTTAGACTAGTATTAAATTATGGATACCAAAGCTTAATGTTCCAGAAATCTCTGATACATAAAACCAAAATTGGCCTATTCTATTAAATTTCTGATGACTTTAAAAGTGAAATTGCTTATTTGTCAGGACCTACATTTGGGAATCAGGGTGCCTGGGTTCTAGTATTAGCTCTGCCACTTTCACCTGTGTGATCTGGGGCAATTTCCTGATGTTTTGAACATTACTTTCCTCACCTGTAATATAATGTAATAATCATACCATCCTCACAACGGGGAGGATTAAATTAAATAACTTATGTGAAGAATTTGGCACGGCACAGCAACTAGCATATAGGAAGCATGTAATGAATGTTAAATATTAAATTATTATTGTGTTTTCCACAACTTGAATTATCTGACCTAAATTAAGAAATCTACCCCAACTTGTAGCAGACTCACTCCAAGAAAGATATATTCTTTTAAAGATTTTTTATTTATTTATCTTTAGAGGGAAAGGGAAGGAGAGAGGGAGAGAAGTATCAATGTATGGTGGCCTCTTTTGCGTCCCCTGCTGGGAACTGGCCTGCAACCCAGGCATGTGCCCTGACTGGGAATCAAACCTCAACCCTCTGGTTTGCAGGCCCACACTCAATCCACTGAGCTACACCAGCCAGGGTGAAAGATGTATTTTTTGGTAAGAGTGGAGAGAAAGGCCTTGATATTTACTTATATAGCCTTTAACTTCAGAACTGGTGAGGACTTTAAATGCTAGTTAGTACCTGTCCAGATAAAGAAACTGAGAGAGAGTGCCTTTTCTAAAATCACACAAAAGTTTAACAATCACAGAAGGCAGAAATACAGCTCTTTCGCCCTTGATCTTACAGCCTTTCTCACTGTATTGCACTGTGCCTTCAGTAGCATTACAGTGAACAAAACGCCCTGGGATGGGAGACCCAAGTGTTGCAACAAACGTTTCGGAAAGGCTAAAAGAGAGTGAGTCAGTTGCAAGTCCCATCGCTAAGCACACACTTTCCAACACAGTGGTGCCAGATTCACCCACTTTCCCCTGAGTCTCACCCTCGATTATAAGACCTCCTCAATACAGCACTTTCATACTTTCAGTTCTGGCTACAAGTCTTGCTGAAAAATTCTAATTTAAAGACAAATTTAAGAGAAATGTTAATGTGTTACCTTAATCCACGCTGTTGCAGATTTGAATGAAGGGGAATTTATTTTTGCTTTCACTTTCTATTTGATAGGACTCAGAGCTTTGCCTACTTCCTGATTGTAGCACTAGCTGGTTCATTATCATGTAGGTATAAATGGGGCTTAGCACAGAAACTTCAGTTCAGAAAGCACAAGAAATTGAAACACAGAAAGTGGCTTCAGAGCAAAAGCCACAAGGAGCAAGTCAGGGTAGCCTCCAGCCTTTCTGTGGCTGGGCTCCTGCTGCGTTTATCTTCCCCATCTCCTATGCCCACACGTAGAGCCTTCAGAACTAGCTTGTGCATGTGCGTGTTAGTGCCAAGTTATTTTAAGACATGATCTTGAATCCCTGTGCTGCGTCCTTATTGCTATGGAATCTGACCTCTGCCCATCCCCTCTTGAAAAGGTAACTTCAAGCCTACCAATGACCTCATAGTCAGCTCCTGTGGCCTTCATCAGGGGAGACTGTCCTAAGCTTTTCCATGCCTATAACCTCTTAGACATTCAGGGATTGGGCTTCACCCTTGCCTCTCCATTTTTCCTTATCTGCCAGGTTGAGTTGGGCCTCTTCTTTACCACCCTGAATATGGGCCTCCACCTCTGTCCTCTACTCTTTTTCCTCTTCCTTCTTTCCCTTGGAGAATATGTTTAAATGCAGATATTTCTTATTGATCCTCATCATCCCACACTTCTCTCTCCCAGTCTTTTCTCCTAGGGTCCCACTGGTGCAGTTCCAGCAGCCTGATGGATGGCCTTTACATGGATGTGCTGCCAGCAACTCAGACAGTGTCTCCTTTCTCCCGGTTGGTGCCTTTTGCTTTAACAGGTGCTTCAAGCCTTCCTCCATGATCTATGATTGGACCATATAATTATTTTGCTTCTTCCCCTCTCCAGTTTATTACCAAGTCCTGTTGAATTTCCCTTTTTAATTTTTTATCTGACTTTTAAAAGTCATTAACACAGTCCTGGTCCCTGTTACTCCTGACAATGGCCTTCAGACGAGTTTTAAAAGTCATTAACACAGTCCTGGTCCCTGTTACTCCTGACAATGGCCTTCAGACGAGCCTTGCTGCCTTCCCAAAGGCTTGCTCCTGCCGCCCACTTGTACCATGCCAGGAGATCCATACCTTCCCCTACTGCTTGATCGTGCCATCCTCCCCCTCAAAAGCCTTTCTGAGGTTTTCCTCTGTTTACACAGAGAGGCAGGTCCCCAGGGAGAGACCATGGGTGGCCACCTGGCGGCATATGAGCCGCACGAAATCGCTCATGCTCTGTCTAGTTGTTTTGTGTCGATTCCAGTTCATGAAAGGGCAGTGCACCCACAGGTGTGTTATTGTCGAGTGAAATATAACAGCCTTGGCTCTTACAGACCCCCTTTCAAACACGCCGTTACGTGCTTCATCCTGCTCGGCATTTGAGTTCACAATCAGCCTGGGCTTTGGCCCAATGTTCCGATGCTGCCACAGTCAGACCCTATTTAACTCTCGAGCTTTAATTCCATTTCTATTTTTCTAGTTTATCATTTCAACCTGGATGAGCGATTTGATAAAGTAGGAGTCACGAGGAAGGAGCTTCCACCTCAGGCCAGGGGCACGGGCCCCGTGAGGTCACTCAGAGTGGCATTTTGTGAAGCCAAGGAGCACCAGGGGTGGATGGGAAGCAGGTGCATGGGGAAAACAGGACAAAGAAGAGGACGTCAATTCTTAGAAATTTAATTCTGCGTAGGGTGGGGAAGAGTAGGGGAAGTGTGGGAAGCTGCTGGTGGTAGTTCTGCAACATTCCTCTCCCCAGGACCCAGCCACGTCGTGTGTGTGTCTGTCTGTGTGTCTGTGAGTTCTCAGAACTCTCTCCTGCCCCTTGGAAGAGAAGTGATGATGGAGAATGAAGAGATGGGATGATCGTATCGAGCCACAGAATCCTAGAAAAGAAATCTGAGTAGAATCCACATGACTTTGTAGCTTATTATTTAAGACTATTTCTCATGAAAGGGGTTTCTAACTTTTTGTCTTGATAAGAGAATCAGCTTTGGGATGTTTGTTGATTAGAGAATTTGCATGTCTCACTCTTTCACTTCCTCCTTCTGAGCCACCTCTCGCTCAGAGAATCTCCATTACTGGCTCTATCTAAAGCAGCAGCGCTCCTCGCTAAATCCCCCCCAGCTACCACCCAGTGCCTATCTCAGTAGCCTCATTGGGTTTTTTTTTTCTTTTTGGTATTTATCAATTCCAGGAAACACACTATGTATGTCTTTATTTGTTTTATCTAACTCCCCACTGGAACAGATGCTCCTCACTGGCAAGGAGTTCGTCAGCTTTGCTCACCACTGAAGGCCCAGGGCCTAGAGGAGAGCCCAGCATTTAAGGGATCCACAGTAAATACAAGCTGAATGGGCAAAGGCATTTTTAATATTTTTAGTTCTTTCTTTTTCTCTTTTCAGACTGCCCTACGGTTGCTCCATACTCCAAGCTAATCAGGGAAATTTCCATTTCTTCCTCAGCATTTCCACATCCTCTCCGAGGTGGCCTCTCTACATGCAGTAACATCTCTCTCCGTGTCTCCTGCATAAACCTACCACAAGGCTAATGTCACCTCCAGAAAGCCACCTTGGAAATGACACATGCTTCCTTTCTAGTCCCTAACTATAGGCCTTTGTTTAGTCAGTTCTGCTGACCCTTATTTTGTGCTAACATATTTGTGCTTCATATTTTTCCTTAAATTATCAACTGCTGAAAGGGAAGGGCAATGCCTCCACCCCTTCCCAGCACCTCTCAGAGTGTTGAGCACCTCAGAGGCCCTGAACACACAGGTGAGAACGAGTGAGTTAAAAATAATATCCAAAGAGTTGAAACTAACTTGTTTGTGCAAATGTTCATAGACTTTTACTAATTTTTAATGGCAATCTTTCTCAGATATATTACAAATATTTCCGTCCCCTTGGGGTATTCTCAACAGATTTAAATCTTAGTATTCAAGGTTCAAGATATTATTATTATTATTATCATCATTATTATTATAATCTGGACCTATAATCAAGAAAGTTGAATTAAAATGATCTCCTTAAAATAGGTCACTTCTTCATTTTCAAATAAGAAGCAACGATTCTTTCCTTAATTATTTCAGAGGATTATTGTCAATCTCAGAATGAATTTGAGACGATACATATGTGGAAACAGTTCAGCAATGTTTTATAAACTTTTAAACTTATTTACATGCATCAGCTACTTTTATATTAATAATCGTCCGTTGTTACACCATGTTTGATGAAGTGCTGCCCTTGAGGAAAATGAGATAATAAATAAAACTGTGTGGCTGTATATTTTGAATCCTTGTGAGTACTATGAAAAGGTTATTCTCATTTCTCCATTATTATCAAATCTTTACTTATTTTCTGCTGTTATCTTAGCTATTCCCAGCCTCCCCCCAGGCCTGTTTTACAGTGGTTCCTTCTACAGTGCTGTAAACTGACAAATTAGCAAACAAAACCGGTTAGACGTCATTTCAGGCCTCAGACACTTAAAAACTGCTTCCCAGCGCTGCCTATGGCATCAGTGATGCAGGTGGTGACATTTCAGGGTAAAGGAAATGATAAACAGCCTCCTGACAAACAAAACCTTACTGAATCTCCTCCCATTTTACTGTTGAATTTCTCCTCTTAACAAGACACAGCTTGGCCTTTGTCCCTGCTGGATATTAACACTCGGGATAGTCAGCCAGTTTACAGTTTTAACAACCACTTCATCTTCTCGGCCTTCCACTTCTTTTCAACAGAATCTCAAAAAAATCTGCTGAAAGTACTTCACAGAATTATTGCTCTGCCTCTGTGCATTTTCAAATAGGATAGTGTCAGAGTCCACAATATGGCTTCTAATTGAAAAAAAGAAAGTTTCTCCTAATACAAACCTAGGGTCTGTGAAAAATATGAGGGTGGGGATTCACCTAGAAAATGCATTCTGTAGCTTCTTTTAAACTCATTCATTTTCAAAAGAAGATTAAAATAGCATATCAGATTTTAAGTTAGTAACTTCCACAACATTTACTAAAAATGAAAATAGAAGAACATCACAATAAAACATTTTATACTGCTAACCTAGAACAGAATATTAATTAAACCTAACATTAGACATTTGAAATTGTACTATATTTAAAATAATTATTTAACAGCCCAATGAGAATTTCTGGTGCTTCTGTCACTTTTCCAATTAAAGATCACATAACTGATGAAATATTTTCAGTCTACGGCCATACCACCCTGAACATGCCTGATCTCGTCTGATGAAATATTTTCAAACAGGAAAAGTGATTACAAAATAAATAAAAATTTTTCAGAGCTCATTAAGTACCGTATTTGAAGGGAAATTTTTATGCTTCTAACTGATTAAACCAATCCAGTGTCACTTGGCTTCCCACTACTTAAAGACTTAGCTGAAGAATCTGTGAGAATTTCCACTCTGGTCAAGATAGAGTAAGGACTGGGATTTACCCTTTCACTTGCCACAACCACAACAATGGACAAAGACAGTGGCAAAACAATGAAGATTAGACAACTAAAGGCAGTAATCACCAAAGAGCAAATGTGTTGCTCTTCCTTGAGAGGAACTAGAAGCTTTCTCTTTCTGCTACTGTCCCTTGTTTACATGGCCCTGGAGCCAACACTGCCTACAGAAGTAGTCAGTGCAGAGCAGGGGACAATGGGTATGCATGTGTACATTTTTAAACAGTTACCAACTAGAGAAGTCATGGAATATGATCTTACGGCCATTTTTATGCATTTTTAACACTTAGCTTTCTAAATTTCACTGAAATTAGCAAAATAGATTGGCCACCTGACCCTCAGAGCAAAACAACTTTGAATAACTTCAGTTAAGGATTTTAAATTCCACATCACTGTCATCTGGTAGCCAAACAATAAATTCTCTTGAGAGGAGAGCAAAAGTAGCAGGAGCTTCATCTAGTGGTGACAAGTGTAACTGCAGAGTCATTTATCAGCACCAACCCCTTAGGCAGACACACATCCTGGGGCAAATGATCCAGTCTTAAAGCAATTCGATACCTTCATGTAATAATAGCCCAGACCTAGGATAATCAGTTTTATAGGAAGCCTTATATTTCTGATATGTACACTTGAGTGGTCACAGCTCATGAGATTCCATTACTAAATCTAATTTGGATACTTGGAATGCTTCGGAAGTACAGCCTTCATTATGTCAGTGGGGACATTAGCAATGGAGGAATTGGCCTTTCCCGCAAACCTGTCCTGTCTAATTGCTTTTAGGTTAAACAGTAAATTTTCCACAAGATGCAGATCTTGAGTGAATTTTCATTGTCTGTAAGACTATTCAGGGACCCTTTTTTATTGTTTGGAGAAGAATATCACTTGTTTAGGAGGTAAAAGGGGAATTGAGGAGGCTGCGTATCAGTTCAGGGGAAAACAAAAGTTAAGGATGTGCAGGGGCTGAAAGTCCACCTATGATGTGTTGGGTTTGCACTTGAGAAGAAAACATACCACAAACACATATATATGTACATGTGGTGGAGTTTGTGTATTTGCACAAAAATTTCCTGAGAACTAAAATTCCCTTCCTCTCTATCATTCTACTCCCCTTTACCTACAAAATCAAGAAGGAGACGCCTTGGCATGCAGATTCCCTTGACTGAATGCAGACCTAAGTGTGGCTCAGGCTGCTGTGTGAGCGGCAGAGGGGTGGAAACGCTCCAAGGGTAGTCAAAGTTCTGCTGCAATCGCCTCTGACAGTGAGCCAAGGTTTAAAAAATGCCGTCGCCCATTTTTTCTTGGAGCAAAGTGCCCGGTTTCTTTACCCAACAATCAGAGGTTACTGTGCCATTTACTAGGAAAGCTTCGTGGGGAACATTGCTCTGGTCACACCTCTGCCCCCCCGGGGGGGTTGTCTTTTCCTCCAAAGCCTTCCTGATACACAGTTGTTTCAAGAGGATGCACAATGCACCCTGTAAAAGCAGTTTTGACAGAATTGTTATTTACATTCTTGCAGCTTAATGTCATTGGACATTTATTCAACTTTCCTCATTATTGATTGAAAGTCGTTTTCCACAGACAAGAAGGCTTAGCAGTGAGTATCATCATTATTTATCAAAATAATGATGATGCAAACATAGTCTATTCTCCTATAATGTGTGTTTCTTTAATGTTGATTTGCACTTGTGTTAAAAGAGAAACTGAGGCATAGTAAACATTTTAAGAGTTCATTTTGAGCAACAGTCAGTTTGAATTGGGTAGCATATAATTATTGGAAGTGATTTTTGTTCCACCAAGAGGAGCTAGAGAAAAGAGTTTTATAGAGAAGAGGTGGAGGTAAAACAAATTATTGGATTGGCTATAGCCTAAGTGGTTGCATTATTTGGGAAAGCCTGGGTGGCAATTGGTGCTTGGTTGTCCTTAGGGCTCAATTCATTAACCTTTAGGCACTTACAGGCTTAGGTTTTAGTTTGTTTACCTCAGCTGCTAAGGAGTCTAATGGCCTCCTGGTTTGATTAATTTAACATGCGTGCTTTGTAAATTGGAGAATGAGGTCAGTGTACTGCAGAAGCTGTGCGGGTTCATACACAATTTTCCTCAGCATGTTAATGTTTTAAACCCCTGAGGGCCAAACTTTCTCACAATTAGAGAAAAAGTTGCACAGTATATTAATACTTTCAGATAAAAGCTAAAAATCCTGCAGAAATGTCCTTCCTTTGTGCTAAACGTGATTTGTTTAAAGTCTTCGAGGACCACTACATTTTTTACTATGTTACGCTCTCCATGCGGTTTCAAGTAGGGACAAAGAAGCCTAAAAATATTCACCCTGCATTAAAACTAAGGATAAAGAGGCTGCTCTTGGAGTGTATTTTAAAGTTTAGTTGAACTGATTTTTATGGAAGTGCCTGTCTTCAAGGCTATTCATTTCAAAAGAGAAAGGAGGCATGACTGCAGAGTAATAGGCCATGAGTTGGAATGACTGAGATTCTATGGCAAATGCCCCTGGAAATGTAGCCAGGCTAGTCCGGTGCCTTATTTAGAATTCTAAGTGGTTTTGTTAGGGAAGTTTTATTGATTTTTAATATTCTGCCACTAACGCTGTCTTTTTCCACAGACCCTGTTATTTTTAGTGAACAATTTTACAAAACGTGAAGTTTTTCAGGAACACATAGATGATGTTATTGTAAATACCTATCTGTATTTGTCACTTGAACAAAAAGAAAAAAATAAAAGCTGGGAGTGTTCAGAGTTACAACACTGGCCTTCAATGATCTGAGTGCATAAATCTGCTTAACTGGGTTTGTTTATAAATCCAAGTAAGACTGTGGGCTGTAGACCACTTCATCAGCATCTGTTGCTGCATATTTGGGCTATCAATAAAATAAGAAATACAGTATTAATCTGCATCATTAACTACGATCTTCTGTGTAACGCTACCACATGCTGAGTCACTACCGTGTTGAGTACTTGGCACCATCATCTCATCTGTTCTTATACCTAAGAGGCTGATACTGTTACTCCTATTTTATAGAGGAGAAAAGTGAAGTTCAAGAAGATTAAGTAATTAGCTCAGGTAACACAGCTCTAGGTGTGTGAATATTCAAGACTCGGGGTCAAGGGTTAGAGCAGGATTATTTCATTCAGGATGGACTCAGAAATGTTTGTGATTACAGGTTTTTTCCAGTGAGGTTATGTCCTTCAAAAATTCATCTTTTGCTATCCTTTATAAGAATGTCCTTTGTAAGAATGTCCTTTATGGAATGCTCTGCCCTTTGGGCACGAATGCAATTGCTACCTCTATTAACTGTCTGTACTACTTTGCTTCCCTTTCTAAGATGCAGAAAAGTTATCTTTTCTCAGAACTTTTAAGTACTTTGAAGGTGACTTGAATTCTTGTCTTCAGACTTGTAACATTGTCTTCTGTTATCATAGGCACTCTGCTCACAAAACAAATTTTAAAATACCACACGGAGAAAACCATCTTTCTAAAGCCACATTTTACTGCGAGTTCCAAATTTACATCTGCCAGTGGTGTGTGTGGGAAAAGAACTTTGCCTTTCTAAGTTCTTTTCATATTGTGCCCTAGTCTACAACATGAATAAATACAACTCATGTTATCAAAATCCTTACCTAGTAAATGGATCCCCTGGGCCAACCTAGGTTGCTCATAGCTGCCCCTTCTACCTCTCAGGTGCCCTATGTATCTCCCAGTTCTCAGCATTGTCCCTTGCACACGCTTCTAACTAGAGATAAATACACAAGCCATTGAACTGACTTTTGGATAATGTTTTGGACTCTGCAGTGTATATTTTCTTAACATGTGTGAGGCTAATTGGCTGTTTTAGCTTCTCTGTCTTGGCCTCCTGTAATCAGATTTCCCTGCAGATGTCTAATCTGTCTCTATCGTAGCCCTGACCCTATTCCAGATGCCTGCCTTCTGCCCACAGGTTGTTTCAACAAACAATATCTTCCCTGGAACCAGTTTTGTTCCTAGAGCACACCAGTTGGCCCTTCCTTTCTCAGTGGACTTCTAGACCTGAACACTGATTTGCTCTTCATTGTTTTAGCAAAGCCTCCGGCCTTGAACCCTTACCTATTCAACTCTGTATTTGAATGAATGAATGAACAAGGATACCTACTACCAACTCAGTCCAGTCTCCCAACCCTGTCCCTGAAGTGAGTCAAGAAACATGATTTTTAACCACCCAACAGAAATGTTTTCATAAAATATCTCTAGAAAATCACATTTAAAGTCATTAAAGTCATTTATAGTCTACAACATATCATTCTGCCTTATTGTGAGTTGGGTACATTTATTTTTCAAGGTAGATGATCATAATTTAAAACAGTTTAGCTCTGAAAAATCCCTGCAGCATTTACAGAACTAAGATTAAATTTAAGTCGATGATCATTCCCTGTCGGGATAAAATGGATGTTTTCATTTTTCACATTACCATCGGAACATTGTGGAACTAAATTAAAAACTATTAGACTATAACATAGCTTTTTGAAAAGTCTATTTTAATTGCCAGACTTAAATATAAGATTTTGCATCTAAAATGAGTTATTGTTTCAAAAGTAGAAAAGCACTAAATTATATTTATGGAAATACAGTACCATTTTGTTGCTGTTACATACAGGTACATATCTTATCCTAAAATTTTAACTAGAAAATTTTGGAGATGAATCCTTTCCAATATGTTTTTCAAAATAAACCTAAGAATATAACTTAAACTACAAACCTAGATATCCAAAAATTGTACTTTTATTGTCTTTCTATAACTGACTTCTATCTTGTGTCCCAAATCCACCCAATGATAAACACTCACTTTTAGCAATTTAGGAGTCGAAGCAGGGTTTTTCCTAATGAATTCTGAGATTCCATCTTTCAGGGTTTATCTACTGTCTAGAGGTGGAGAGAGATTTATGGCACACACTGATGGGGGCAGGTAGAGGCAAGGATCTGGTCCCTGCCCTTCTTATAAAAGTAATATTATTCATTTATGTTATCTTTGCCAGATTTTATGCTCCTTAGTACCTAATGCCAGAAAATATTTAGCAACATTCTACTTGTTGGAGCAAATCAGGGAATCTAATCTCCTCGGTCCATTCAAAAAAAGGCCAGGGGTGGGTGTGGCAGGGGCAGCACACAGTTTGTAAGTGAATCAAGTTTAAGCTTCCTCCACAGAGAGAACTCAATACTTGTTCGATGAATACAGTGAATGAATGAATGGTGAGCGCATGCCTTCACCGCTACACTTTTGAGGACCCGGAGCCCTTTTGCCTGCCTTTCCACATGACAGAACCTCTCTGAGTGCATGCATCACTCCCCCTCTTCTGGGCTGTCGGAGGACTTGCTGCTGGCTCTCCGCACCACCACTTCTAATCAGTACTGTCCTTGCCATTGGTTGCCTTTGCTCTTCCTGTTTTTAATTCGTTTGTATTTCTGGAAATATGTGCCTTTTTCCTATGTGCCTCAGCTTTCCTTGAGAAAAGGTTAAAAACAATCATTGTCATTCTCAGGTGCAGCAATCAGGCACTGCTGGCCCCAGCACAAGGCTCACAGTTGCATTTTAGCTCCCCTTCACTGTGCATCTGCTGCCTCAGTACGGACATTGCACTCACTTCAGTTCCAAGGTTCAAAAGGCAAACAGGGATTGTGCTCACTGTCCTGGATTGAACACATAAAGCCAAGCTGGCGTCTCTGTGTAGGTCTGCTGTGTGATGCTTGTGTCAGCTTGTAGGCTGTTCAGACACAAGCCTGCAGTGTCCAGGCTGGGAGAAGGAAAAGCAGCATCAGAAAAACGTGTGACATTACCTATGAATCAAACAGTCCAGGATAACTACAGTGGTAGGCCACGCCGAACACTGATCTAAATGTGCAGAGGGCTCTCGACTTCCGTTTTCCTCAGTGCTTGGTTTGCAATCTAATTAATTTGTAGATGCTGGTGTCCCTCCTCATTCTTAGCTGGTGAAAAGAGGCAAGGCCTAGTGCTGTTTGATTAGGGAAGCCAAGTTTGCCTACTTCTCAAATAAATGCTTCAACAGAAACAGAATTATTGTTTAGGAAATTACTTCAGATAATCAACTCTCCGAGTCATGCCTTCAATTAGAAGAAAATTTTATTTAATTATTATAAAACATTAATTAAATAGACTACTATTTAATTATCTTGAGATTTTAAATAACCTGAAAACCCTTTTTGTATCAGAAATCATTTTCATGGGTGCTATTTACATATTCATATGTATATTTTGGGATGAACAGAAAGAAAATTGAAATAAAGTCAAAAAGGTTGTTTTGAAGGAGTAGAAAGAAAAGTAGAAGAAATTGAACAGACCAAAATGTTTCCCGACTTCCCCAACCTCTGTGATTATGTCTATGATTCTAGGGCAGCATTAAAAAATGCGCACCTTGGAATGCTCATGTGTGCTGGGGCGTGGGGGGAGGTTTCTGTGGACTAACAGGTTGGGAAGGCAGTGGCCTAGAAAGTGTTGAGAAGTCTAATTCTGCAACGTTATTTTTTGCAAGAGTCTTTATTCACATACCAATATGCAGTATAAATCTCCAAGAAAAAGAAATGCATGCCGCATTTCCCAGGCTATCTGGACAGAATGGTAGATGATCTTGGGGTCCTGATGTTCTGTGGAAAATACTCTGGGAAGTCTACACTATATAAGGCATCAAGTTAATCAGGATGCATTTAAATGTGGTGTTTACAACAAGGAGACAGTTAGAATCGATAACAGAGGAACACAAGGTAGAAAGAGCTGTGCTAATATGACTGCACTTGCTGCAACTTCACCAGAGTCCATTTCCATGCATGTCAGTCTTGCTGGTGTTATTAGGTTGCTAGACTAAATATGTAAATTGTAAAGTGTACATTTAGCAGAAAATTAGATGAATTATTTAAAAAATCAGCAGGATCTAATGAAAATCAATCTTGCTTAGTTTCTTATTATTGTTCAAGCATGTAAGGGTTTATTTCAATAGATTAAGGGACCTCCTACTTTAATGTTACAATATATAGTAATCAGAAGATTAGGCTTAAAGAATTCATGGGGTACTTCTCCCAAAATCTGATTTCTTTATCACAAGAAGACCTGGAACCTTTGAATGTGCCAGGATTGTCAGCGGAAGCTAACAAACACCAGTGTCCAACGACCACTGGACCAGTAAAGTGTATAACCTCTGAAGTTCCTGGAGATAGCCCTTGGGTTCCATTTATTTATGACTGAATTAGATTGCTGATACAAGCATTGGTGTGACCTATTGCCTTCCTACTTTATCAACTAGTGTGTGTCAAGCACTGATTTTTCCTGGGATTAAATTATGGCCTGATTGTTTGCTAGACTAATACTATCGAGAACATTATTTTATATGTAATTTTCAAAGACAAATCCAAAAATTTTATATCATGTATTCACATAATTTATTTCCCTCTGTTCTCAGAACATACATAAAATTTGCATGTGCAAATATATTTAGATTCATAGACTGTTGGAGCTAAAGGGGCTTGTGGGGATGGTCTAATCTAGTTGTCACAGAGAATGGCAGAAAATGGGCAATAATTCTCATAACTTTTAAAAGTTTGACTAGGCAAACCTGCCACATCAGCCTAAACTCTGTGGGCTAAGTATTAAAGAATAAATTAATCAAATAGAAGAGCCAAGCTTATAGGTTATATCTACTAATGTGCATATAATTAATAAATTGCAACACAAATAAGACCCAATGGTGAGGCATTTGAATAAATGACTGTAATTAGTATTACTTTTACATTGACATCATTATTTTTATCAGTTTTTCTATTCCCAGTTTAACTATTACATACAATCAGCACTAGGGCCTATTTTTCCTCCCAGTAACACACAGTTTAAAATACTAAATATGCACACTGTTCCGTAGACAGGTTTGTAAACTTTGAGGATGAGAATGCCTTAGTGACCAGGCTTATCCCTGATTGTGGTCCCTGATTCCTCTGCCTCTCTTAGCTACTCCTCGAAGCTGCAGTAACTCAGATTCTCTACAAGATGGAACATGAGTACTTGTAAACAAACAAACCCAGCTTCCATAGTGTGTTGATCAATAGTCCTTTTAAAACATTCGAGCAATTCTCTCCAAAAGAGGTAGAGTGCCAGAAGCCATGCTGAGCAGAGTTCTGAAGATAAGGTTTGTTTTTAGCTCCTTGTCCTCCACTCTACCTGAGACTCCCTTTCACCCCAGAGTTCCGAAATACGGTTGGTTGTTTGCACTCCATTGTCCTGCAAGGTACCCTACTCTCTCGCACCACCTCCCAGAGGCGCGCATTGCGCTGGAGCCAGGATCCGGATGCCCGGCATTTGCCCGCTGGACTCTTCTACCAGGCCTGCCCTCTAAAATGCTTTCCTACTTCTCTTAGGGACTTGAGCATCTGATAAACTCACTCAAACTAAAATGATATTCCATTAATGATAAAATATTATTATTTTAGGTTCTTTTTTTTTTGAAAATTGATTTTAGAGAGAGAGAGGGAGGGAAGGAGGGAAAGAGGGGCAGAGAGAGAGAGGGAGATGTGAGAGAGAAACTTTGATCAGTTGCCTCCCTTATGCACCCCAACGGGGACAGAACCCACAACCTAGGTGTGTGCCCTGAGTGGGAATCAAACTCACAATGTTCTGGTGTATGGGACCATGCTCCAACCAACTGACTCACCCAGCCAGGGCTTAGGTTCTTTTTATCACACATACCAAAAACTGGTTGTGACTAGCTTAAGCAGAATGAAATACATGTGTATTGGAAGGAAAAAGAATGGGGGAGGGAATGTCTAATAGAATTCAAGGAGTTGGGTTCCTCAGCCCTGGGAATCGCGGGAAATGGGTAGGAACTGTGCTGGAATTTAACTGAGGGTCTGACGTTGCAGTGACTCAAGCCCATGGTGTGTTGGAACTGGTTCATGGTGGCTTGGGAGAGCCAGTTGGTAAGTTTGCACAAATTTTGCAAACCAAAGGAGATGACATTGGTTGCTAAAATTGGCTGTGATATATTGATACCAAGGGCAATGGCAAAGGCTACTAAAAGCAATACTAGCACACTACCGCTCAGCTCTAACTTTGTTTCAAACTTCAAATTCTAAAGAGAGGTCACTGGACTGTTGCAGTCTAAGTGTGCACTCTCTGTGTTAATCGTGTATGGTGAGGAAGATAGCGTGTGATATACAGATATAGTAAAACCTGTATGCATATATCAATGGTGCCCTAAGGGAAAGAGATTTTATGAACAGGGCAGTCACCCAGAAGTTTTCTGTACAGTTATGACCCCATTTCAGATAATATATTTGTGTTTTAACCAGGTTAAGCAATTGGGAAACTAGGAGATATGACACATGCCCTCAATTGGTGCGCATTGGTGCTCCCAGCCATAACCGTGACACCTGCTGCAGCTACTCCACTGGTCACAACTCTCATCATATCATAGTCACCTGGAAATTTAAAAAAATAAAGCAATGCCTGACTCTCATCAGACAGAGATTTTGCTTTAACTGAATTATCAGTATGTTTCAAAAGCACCCCATAGATGGAGTCTATGAGTTGACATCAATAAAGGCCTCAGGCAAGTAATCTTACATATTTGTCACTTGCTGCTAGGTCAGAACCATTATCTATAGACTTTTATGCTACCTTGTATGGCAGAGTTATATTTTACATAAGTTACAGACTCTGAAGTGGACCCTGATTCATTGTGGAAAAGGTAGAGTGCAAATAAAACAATTGACATGCCCTCCAGAGTCAGGGACAGCGTCGCTCTCTGGGGACTGACAAAGCGTAATTTGGGGCCGATGGACAGAAAAGAGATGGTGGCTGTAGTAACTTGGCAATGATGGGTCAGGCACCCTATTGGGGCTAATAAGTCACAGAGTCCCTGTACATAAATCTTAAAAGTTTTGAGACACATAGTGCAGATCAGGCCATTTTCACTTTTGGAAAGGGAGGGGGTTCTTAGTAATGCTTAGAAGCAGTATTTACTCATATGTTGATTCCATTCTTTCTTTCACCTGACAATTATTTATTGAGCAAGTATTATATGCAAGGTGCTGTGTTAGGCCCTGGTGATGGAGTACCTAGTCTTACTGAATTTTCATTCTAGCAGAAAAGACAAAATGTTAAGAAGCATTGGTGAGATAAGAAATAAATGCAATTAAACATTTAATTACATATGTAAACAGTGCTATGAAAGACAAATGCAGATTTTATGGAACCATACAGCAGGAAGGCCTGAAACCTTTCCTGGGAGGTTAGATTAGGTCAGGGAAAATTCTGAAAGTGATATTTGAGCTAAGATCAAACTATCTGTGAAATTTATTAAGGACATTTGGGGATGGAGATTATTTCAGGAAAATAAAATATCATGTGGAAAAGCCTGGTCATAAGGAAAGTGGCTAATGTATATGAGGAACTACAGAAAGTCCAGGGTACATGTTGGGCAGGGAGTGAAGAGAGAATAAGACTCATAAAGTCAGTTGAAAAATGATCAGGCAGGGCCATGCACACCGTGGTGATGTATAGCCTAAAGGTAAGGAAAAGCAATGCAAGGATTTTAAGAATAATTTTGTGTAATAAAGAATTTGGCTAGTCTTTGTCCCTTGGACTTTCCCGAGGAATGGGAGTATCTTCCTTATTCCTGGTAGGCCCCTGGGACCACACCTGAGTTTATGCTAATGAGATAACTCAGGATGGGACTAGTCACCCCCAAAAGACCAACCTGTGATTAGAGATTTTGAGATTTGAGCCACAGGACATCAGCCCTACCTCTGGTGAGAAGGGTGGGGCTGGAGAGCGACTTCAGTCACCTTCAGTCATTCAGGCAGTCACGCCTAGATAATAAAACTCCAGTAAAAACTCTAGCTGCCCAAAGCTCAGGTGAGCTTTCTGGTTGGTGGTACGTATCACCAATGATGGTGTCATATCCTGAGGACACCGAAGCTTCACATTTGCAACCCTCTCCGACCTGACCCATGTGTGTCTGCATTTGGCTGTTCTTCATTTGCATTCTTTATAATAAAACTGTACTTGTAAGTTTAGTGCTTCCCTGAGTTCTGTGAGTCATTCTCGTAAATTATCAAACCAGGAAGTGGGTCATGGGAATTCCTGAATTTAGTGCCACTTGATCAGAAGGTGGCTGGCAGGGAATCCCCGAACTTGTGACTGATATCTGAAGAGGGGGAGCTTTTTGAGGAGTCTATGCCCTTAACCTGTGATGTCTGCACTAACTCCAGATAGTTAGTGTAAGAATTGTATTTCCAATTGTATTGTGTGGGGGGAGGGAGGGAGGGAGGGATGGATGGATGGATGGATGGATTATGGTTAGTGATTTACTCAGTTCTTCCCTCATGTTGCTGTTTTGAGTTCAAACTTAGCTTTGTTTCTTCCTCTGTGAAACCTTTCCAACTTCATGAAAGGTTTTGTAGCTTATTAACTTGAGTCCCTAAAGCCTTTTGTTGTTTTGAAGTTTCCTTGATGTACTAAAACTATTGGTTCAAGAGGTTGAATAACTCACTCGACTGGAAGCTACTTGAGTGTAGGGAGCTTGCCTGGTTCTTCTTCAGGTTTGCAGGTGCCATTCTAGGCCATGAATGAATGAATGAATGAATGTCCAAGTAGAAGACAACAGAGGTGAATCTGTACTCAGTGAACTTCAGCAGTTTTTATGGCTTCTTACATGGCTTCAAACTGTTTTCCTGGGTGGATGTGGGAGGAAATATAGGAATAGCAGTAAGAAAGTAATAAAACTGGGGAACTTCATCCCACAAATTTAAGAATTCAAATTGCAGAACAAGTTAACACATGCACATAGATCAATCTACACCTCAGAACCACCATGTTCCCCCAAACTGGGGAGAAAGCCTAGATCAAAGTGCACTTCTCAAGTTACAGTAGTCTGATGGGCTACTGGTGTCAGGGTTGCCGAGTCTGTCTCAGGAATGCGGTCCCGCCTCTAAACTCCTCCATAAGAACCTGCGGGGCAGGGGTGGGGGTGGGGGGCAGAAACCTCTCCTGCTGCACCATGCCAGCCCATTTAACAACCCAGACATCTGCAGACATTTGCAGATCACTGCTGGCTGATCAGTGGTTTTTAAATCTTATGCTGCTGTGTCCTCTCAAATAATTTTGAAAACAATATACCTCCCCAACATTTTAAAGCTTTAAATCTATACCTAAATTTTAAATATCTAAAATACTTAGTATTTTAGCTATTTATAGCTTAGTATTTATACCTTAGTGTCTTCACCTTATCATAATCTTCTTAAGATAAATATATATAGAGAAATAGAAATAGAAATAAAAATTTAATTTCCAGTGACCATGAGGTTGCTTAGTATTTTTAAATTTTGGTTTGCACTATTACTATAATCATTATTGACACACAGTTGATCAAAATAACATAAATATATTATAAATGTTGACAATTATTTAACACTATGTATCTTTAAGGAAATAAATGAGCCTATTTTTTAATTGATATATCTGTGTATAACTCTTTACTGCTAAAATGAGTCAAGATTCAGCTTCAATTATTTCTATTTTTAATTATTTTTTATGTGTGAGGAGCTTTGTCCACATAAGTTAGTAATTGGGAATTTAGTGAGTTTTGTTCTAGTCACGTTACTCAATCCTTTGAACTCCTTGTCACTTATATATGCTCCACATCACATAGCAATCTATCAGTAAGAAGTATTTTTTTTATCATCTATTAGTTAGATCTTCCTTTAATTTTGTTGAAAGCAAAGATTTGGACATCATTTTGAAATGAAAAAAGATTAGTCACCCAGTCGGTACAGGCATTCACTTTCTCAATGCCAACAACATTTCACATTTCTTTTTATTTGCACCATGGAGGTTTTCCCAACCCAGGAATTGCATCATAGTAAGACTAGCCATGGACAGAGGTTGGCCAGTCTTGGTAAACTGAAAGCAAAGGTGGAAAGGGGAGCCTGGATGACTGTTGAAACATATGAGTGTTCTCAGATCATGTTCAGAGAGAATACGAGCAAAACTCACGTTCTGGAACTGATTCCCTGAGAACCGCCTGTCTGCTGGGTGCCCTTTGGAAAGCTTCTGAGTGTTCCCAGTGGCCTGACAGAAGACCCTGACCTAGCAAATGAGGTTTGTGGGCCTTCCTTATTTGTGAGCCTTCCTACTGCTGGCTTTTTGAAGGATTTATTCCTGTTTTTTTTTTTAACTGAATTTAGCTGTTATACCATTTAAAACATGGTTATACAGGACAAAAACACACTATAAACTTAGACTTTAAAATTATCATAGACATACTAAATAAAGTAGTCAGCAATAATAAAAAGCATCTGGCATTCCTTTACAGGATTTCATGCAAATAAACTTACCCATACTTGGGGATATTCTGTTTTATTGTTGTTGTTCAAAGATATATGAAAGGAAATTCTGCCCACAGGATTGGTCTCTGAGACCAGCATTTGACCCTCTATCGGTCTTTCATTTGTGTTTTCAGGATCCCTGGAGCAATTCATGCCATTTAATGCAGGCAGTGTCCAATTCTTAGGGAACCTGGACCCCAGTCCTTAGGTCCTTGTGGACCCCATCACTTGGCAAGAATCATGCAGCAAGCCCCAAGGCCATTCCAAAGAGCTTCTGTCCTAACCTACTTGGCAGCTCCAAGTACCCTTGAGCCTTCTGGGACAGTCAACAGAAGGGTTTTGGCTTTCTCAATAGGCAATGTCATAATTTTGCTTCAAGCTACAATGTCATAATGTTACCTTTTCCACTGATATCAGAGCAAACTTTGCAACCACCACAATTCTCCTAACAGCCCTGTAGGACTCCTTAAGATCTGGAAGAGTTCAACATACAGCAATTACTAAAAGCCTTCCTTCTAGTGATACTAACCCACTTGTGTGCAAAAAAAAAAATCACATAGGTGCTTCTTTAAAATGCACATTTATAGTTCCCTGATCAGAGCTTGATTCGGTAGGTCTGAAGAATGGCCAATTACTAACTAGATAATTATTATCCCATGTTTCTTGTTGCCGTCAACATTTGTATTTCATTAAAAAAAAAAAGAAATGACTCCTCATTAGACAATGTATACAGTATTAGTTAAACCCAATGCAGCAACAATTTAGTAATAACAGTGAAATGGAAAAATCATTCCTTCACACAACACCCACAATTCCAACCATCACACTTGAGACCTATTTTCTATATTTTTTACTGAACAACATCAGCAGATTGCAGCTGCCACTGATTTAGATTAATTTTATTTTGATTATCCTATCTTTCTTCATTATTCTTCAGATAGTTCATTTTACTGTTAACCAGGCCAAATGTGAAAGTTCTCAGTGTAAGTTCACATACATCAAACCTAGGACTTCCCTTATTACTCCACAATTTTGAGCCACTCATAAAATTCCTCAAATTGAACATGGTCTCATAAACGTGTTGATATGAAAGAAGGAGTTAACATCAATGATGTGCCCACTATGCACAACACTATGGCTGGGGCTATGTCTTCCATTTTCTAGACTAGAAAACTCAGGCTGGAGAGTGTAATGGACTCTCGCAGGCAGAAAGTGGCAGGGCTGGAATAAAGATCCAGGATGCCAACCGCAACCGGGGAAGCATGTTGACCAAGTATACACATTTCTTGGCAAGAAAAAAAGTCCAAAAAAACTAAAACCTATTTATTGGAGGAGATTCTTGTGACAGAGTGAGATAATCAAAAAGATTTTTCTTTAATGAAATCCCACTTTAATTATAGATGTAGTTGAGTTACTGAAGAACCAAAAATCCAATGAGACTAACAATTTCAGGCAACTATTTATTTATTCATTCTGTGAAGCTATCTCTCAGATTTTGAATTTTACTTTTTCAAACCTAATTACTTGGTGCTATCCCATTAATAACTTTACTGCAACTAATACAAATTTTGCTATAATCAGCAATGAATTATTACTACCACGTTAATATTGGGAGAGTCTTACTTTATTTACAAATATAAAAACAAAGATATATAGACAGAAAAAATGGAAGAGACATGTCAGACTGAACCTATACAAAAGAAAATCCTGTCAATTAATTCTTATACAAGATGAGGTCAGGAGCCACATGACCAAATTCTGTCCATTTTCATATACTCCCAGTCTCTAAAATAGTAATCTGGGTATAGTAGGCCCTCAATGAGCCATTCTGAATGGACTTTTTAAATGGAGTACACATGTCATTCAAAGTATCTCTTTTTATCTTACCACTATCACCACCACCAACAAAAATAGCCACGTGTATAAAACTCTTTTCATTTCAGTAGACAAGTATGCATTTCTAAAATAAGTTGTTGAGGAATATTTATGTGATCAAAGCACACAGTAATGAAAACCTAATTCTCATAAAGCTAGAACCCCATTCACTGGAGAAGCATGATGGAACAGGAAAAAATTTACATTGAACAAAAGCAATCCTAAAAATGTCACCTTTAGAAAATTGAATAATTCGATCAATAGTTGTACCTTCTGTGGAAATCTTTATTGATCCAGCAACTTATCAGCCTAAAGGGATCATGAATGCAATTCAGACAGTATGGAAAAATATTTACACCAAGAAACCTAATACCTAAGATATTTGAAGCATCATTTTCCCTTTGTTTACACAAAGTTATCTGCTTCCATAGTACATTTTAAGAAACTACTGCACTTTACAAATATGTTCCATTTTTATAAAGAGGATAGAGCTTTCCTCAGCCCCAGCTGGATCCTGCTCCAGGAAAGAGATCTGCAATGGGACAAGGAGTGGGCATGGCTGGCTGCTTCTCTACTTTTCCAGTTTGCTTTCACCCCTGTTAGCCTGGATTCTGGAAGAAGCAATAGAGAAGTATTTCCCTGGCCAGACAAATGCTATTTCAAAGACTGATGAAAGAGAAAAGGACACGCTAGGCTGTACCTAACTGATGTGAATTGAGAGAAGCTCTCAATTTCCTACTTTGGGGTGGGACCCTGGGGGCTGCAAAATCTACAGTCCCATCCCCCAATGAGACAGGGTTCCTCAGGGTTCCCCAGGGTCCTGGCATCCATACAGCCTGGACTCCAGTATTTCCAAATTTCTTTCAAACTGATCCCAAATGTCTATCCTAAACATCCTGTTAGCTTTTTGATAAAAATTCATTTAAAAAATTCAAAGAGTTTTTAGTTGTGTTCATAGGAGAATCAGTCCCATTTGCTTAGTCTTTCATTAACAGAAATAGAATTTCCACACTTTCAATCTCACTGGCTAATGCCAATTTGCTGCCCAAAATGGTTTACCCAACCACTAACACTGAATAGCATTTCTGCTGATGACAGATACTTACTTTCCATCTTGTACTCTTTGCTTTTTGTACTCTGGACCTATATTATTATTCAAAAAGTATGTATAAAATCATTACAAATAAAAAGAGTGAATCATCATTGATTTGGAAGGCAATGCCCTCAAGGAAACTGAACAACATGTTGTAATTGGTTAATTCTGCTCCCTAGTGTATTCCTTCATTCACCATTGAGCTGATTGTTATGTCAGCGAGGAATTTTATTATTTTTTTTATCAATGACAGCATCAGTAGTCACAGAATCTAAAATGGTTAGTGTAGCTCTATTAAAATAGATTTTAAAAAATCACAGTGATAGATAGATTTAAAAAATTGTATCAGGAAGTCTTAATGTACATCAGAGAAATGACTAGCCCCTTTGTTGCTATGAGAAAATCATGTTTTCAATTCCTTCTTCATTAGGGCATTCTTAGATTCAGTAAAATTCAAAACAGGCCAGCATACTACTAGTGCTGTAGGATATTGTAAATAAACTCATACTGAATTTTGGAAATCTACTGTACTTTATTTAGTATATGAAAAAACAAGGTATCTTCTATTAGGGTGATAATATGTGGATATGTGTGTGGACAGGACTGTAGAGTTTGTTTATAGTAATGAAAATGAAGATTTAAAACATCATGAAGAATATTCTTTTGCATTTCCTTGATGATGAGTGATGTCGAGCATCTTTTCAGGTCTGTTGGTCATCTGTATGTCTTCTTTGGAGAAATGTCCTCATATTCTCTACCTTTTGTCGATCAAATTATTTATTTTTTAAAATAATTTTTCTGGAATTCTAGCCAAGATGGAGGCATAGGTAGACACACTGTGACTCCTTGCACAAGCAAAAGAAGGTCAACAGCAAATTTAAAAACAAAAAACAACCAGAACTGACAGAATATCAAACTGTATGGAAGGAAGTCTGACAACCAAGAAGTTTGACAAGAAACACTCACCCAGAGTGGTAGGAGGGGCAGAGATGGGCAGCCAGGCAAAGAGGACTCATGGCAAGGAAGTGGCTGGCAGACCTGGTGAGGCAGCAGCTGGCGACCTGGTGAGGTGGCAGATTGCAGACAGAGTGGTCCCACATTTGCATGCAGGTAAACTGGGAGGAACAACTGGGGAATGAGACAGACCACACAACCCAGGGTATCAACACAGGGAAATAAAGCCTCAAAACCCCTGACTGAAAACACGTGTGGGGGTTGCAGGACCTGGAGAAACTCCTAGTCTCACAGGAGAGCTTGCTGGAGAGACCCACAGGGTCCTAGAATGTACATAAACCCACCCACCAGGAAATCAGCACCAGAATGGCCCAACTTGATTGTGGGAAGTGGGAGAAGTGACTGAAAGGCAGCAGAGAGCTGAGCAAGCGGTATTGTTCCCTCTTGGACCCCTCCTCCACATAGAGCATCACAACGTAGCAAAATGAGTTGCTCTGACCTAATGAGCACCAAAGGCTCCGCCCCTTACTACATAACAGGCATACCAAGACAAAAAAAAAAAAAAGGTCCAAATGAAAGAATAGATCAAAGCTCCAGAAAAATTTCAACTAAGCAACGAAGAGATAGATTTCAACGAAAAATTTCAACTAAGCAACCTATCAGATGCAGAGTTCAAAATACTGATAAATTAGGATGCTCACAGAACTAGTTTAATATGGTCACGAGTTAGAGGAAAAAAATCAAGACTATGCTAAGTGAAATAAAGGAAAATGTACAGGGAACCAACAGTGGTGGGAAGGAAACCAGGACTCAAATCAATAGTTTGGAGTGGTAGGAAGAAAGAAACACTCAACCAGAACAGAATGAAGAAACAAGAATTCAAACACATGAGGAGAGGCTTAGGAACCCCCAGGACTTCTTCAAACATTTCAATATCCAAATCATAGGGGAGCCAGAAGGAAAAGAGGAAGAACAAGAAATGGAAAACTTATTTGAAAAGATAATGAAAGAGAATTTCCCCAGTCTGGCAAAGGAAATATTCTTTCAGGAAGTCCAAGAAGCTCCGAGTGTCTCAAAGAAGTTGGACTCAAGGAGGAACACACCAAGGCACATCATAATTACATTGGCCAAGATCAAAGATAAGGAAAGAATCTTAAAAGCAGCAAGAGAAAAGGAGACGGTTATCTTCAAAGGAGTTCCCATAAGACTGTCAGCTGATTTCTCAAAAGAAACCTTGCAGGCAAGAAGGAGCTGGAAAGAAGTAGTTAAAGTCATGAAAGGCAAGGACCTCCATCCAAGATTACTCTATTCAGCAAAGCTCTCATTTAGAATGGAAGGGCAGATAAAGTACTTCCCCCAAAAAGGTCAAATTAAAGGAGTTCATCATCACCCAGCCCTTATAACATGAAATTATAAAAGAACTTACCTAAGAAATTGAAGATCAAAAATATGAACAGTAACATGACAACAAACACAGCTATTAACAACTGAACCTAAAAACAAAAACAAAAGCAAAAACAAACTAAGCAAACAATTAGAACAGGAACAGAATCACAGCAATGGACATCACATGGAGGGTAATCAGTGGGGGAGTGGGAGGAAGAGAGTGGGGGAAAAGGTATAGAGAATAAGTAGCATAAGTGGTAGGTAGAAAATAGACAGGAGGAGGGCAAGAATAGTATAGGAAATATAGAAGCCAAAGAACTTATACTTAAGACCCATGGACATGAACTAAAGGGGGGGAGAGTGTGGGTGGGAGGGGGTGTGCAGGGCAGAGGGGAATAAAGGGGAAATGGGACAATGGTAATAGCATAATCAATAAAGTATTTAAAAAGAAAAAATAAAATAATTTTTCTGTGGTTGTATTTCTTTTTTTAAGACTTAATTTATTTAGCCCTGGCTGGTGTAGCTCAGTGGATTGAGCGCAGGCCTGCGAACCACATGATCGCGGTTCAATTCCCACTCAGGGCACATGCCTGGGTTGCAGGACAGTTCCCAGCAGGGGACTCATGAGAGGCAACCATACATTGGTACTTCTCTCCTTCTCTCCTTCCCTTCCCCTCTAAAAATAAATAAATAAAATATTTTAAAAAAAAGACTTAATTTATTTATGTTTAGGGAGAGGGGAAGAAAGGGAGAAAGAAAGGGGTAGCAACACTGATGTGAGAGGGAAACATAGATGAGTTGCCTCTCAGATGTGCCCCAATAGGGGACTGAACCTTCAACCCAGACATGTGCCCTGACCAGGAATTGAACCAGTGACCTTTCACTTTGCAAGATGATGCCTATCCAACCAAGCCACATTGGTCAGGGCCAAATTGTTTACTTTTCTGATGTTGAGTTTTAAGAACACTGTATACATATTGAATATAACTTCTTATCAAATGTGTCATTTGCAAATATCTTCTGCCATTCAGTAGACTGTCTTTCCATTTTATTGATGGTTTCCTTTGCTGTGTGAAAACTTTTTAGCTTGATGTATCACCCTGTGCCCGTCAAAATGACTACTATCAAAAATAACAAGTGTTGGATGTGGAAATGGAGAAATAACCATCATGCTCCACTCTTGGAAATTTAAATGGCACAGCCACTATGGAGAACAGAATGTAGGTTTCTCAAAAAAATTAGAAATAGACCTACCATAAAGCCCAGCAATTCCATTTCTGGGCATTTATTTGAAGGAAACAAAAACACTAATTCAAAAAGCTACAGCATTATTTACAATGGCCAGGATATTAAAGCAAACAAGGTATCCATCAATAGATGAATGGATAAAGATGTGAATATTACATCTTATTCAGTAATAAAAATAGTATTATCCAACAATGGGTAAAAACATCTCAAATGGCAAGGAATGAAGTTGAAATATCCACATAAAAGCCCCTTTCATTTGCAAATATCCCTGTTCTGTGCTGTGATTAGCAGCATTGGCTCCTTTTTTTCTGTAAAAGGTAACCACCTAAAGCAACCTGTGCATAGTAAATGAGGACCATCAGGTAATGTGCAGAGAAACCCAAGAAAGGTCAGTCATGGTGGAGGCCACGGGCTTTTGCTCCCCTTGAGAGAAAAGTCATGCTCACCTTTTCCTCCATCAGACTCGGTAGCCCATGTGGATGTCCCATTTCATCCATAATGACATGGACACTGCGGGCCAGTGTCTGCATCAACTAAAATTTATCATCGATAATTTCTTATTGAAAAAGACTGATACCTGATAAGTACTGAAAGATTTGTACAATGAAAACTACAAAACTTTGATGAAAGTATTGAAGAAAATACAAACAAATGGATATCCCATGTTCATGAATAATAAGAGTTAATATTGTTAAAATGTCTATACTACCCAAAGCCATCTATACATTCAGCACAATCTCTATCAAAATTCTATTGGCATTTTTTAAAGAAATTGAATGAATGATTCTAAAATTTATATGGAACTACAAAAGACCCCTAATAGACAAAGCAATTCTGAGAAAGAAAAACAAAGCTGGATGCATCACACTTCCTAATTTCAATCTATAATACAAAAGTATAGCAATCAAGAGTATGATACCGGCATAAAAATAAATACCTAGACCAATGGAACAGACACAAAAGCCCAGAAACAAATTCTTGCATATATGGTGAACTAATATTTGCAAGGGAGTCAGTAATCACTCCATAGGATAGTCTCTTTAATAAATAATGCTGGGAAAACTGGATCATTACCTGCAGAAAAATGAAACTGAACCTCTATCTTACACCACTTACAAAAATTAACCTGAAATGAATTAAAGACTTAAACATAAAACCAGAACCCACGGAACTGCTAGGAGAAAACACAGGGAAAAAGCTCCTTGACTTTGGTTTTGGCAATAGTTTTGTACGTGGCACCTAAAGCACAAAGAACAAAAGCAAAATTCAGCAATGGGACTGCATCCAACTACAAGGTTTCTGCACAGAAAAAGAAACAATAAAAGGGTAACCCACAGAATGGAAGAAAGTATTTTTAAACCATGTAGCTCACAAATGGTTAGCATCCAAAATATATAACTCAACAACAAAAACCAAACAATCTGATTTAACAATGGGCAGAGGAACTAAATAGACATTTTTCCAAACAAGACATGCAAAGAGCCAACAGATACATTAAAAAGTGCTGAAAAGCACCGATTACAAGGAAAATAAAAATCAGTATTACAAGGAGATATTATCTCCTCTCTATTAGAATGGCTGCCATGAAAAAGGCAAGAGAAAATAAGTGTTAGTGAGGGCGTGAAAAAAAGGGAACCTCTGTGCACTGTAGATGGGCAAGGAATGTAAGTTAGAACAGCAACTATGGAAAACAGTATGGCGTTTCCTTGAAATATTAAATACAATCCAGCAATCCAATTTCTGGGTACATAGCCAAAGGAAATCAAGGCAGGATCTTGAAAGGATATCTGCACTCCCATGTTTATTGAAGCATTGTTCCCAATAGTCAAAATATGAAAACAACATAAGTGTCTTTCAATAGATTAATGAATAAGAATGGTGGTATATATATATGAGATCTGTCTTGAAAAAATCCAGCCATCATTAATATAATGAGAATGGTTTGCACGGCCTTGATGTAACCTGGCAGCCAAGGCGTGTGAACTGGAATTCACATGAGTGAATGATGACTTCACTGTACTAGTCAGTGGGGGCTGTAGATGCTGTTGAGTGAGCATGTGCACTGTGTAGCTGTTGCATTCAAAATGACTGAGTGATGACAGCAATGAATCTGCATCACATTTTGCATTAAGCTTGAACATTCTCCATGAAAACTATTCCAATGATTCAGAATGCTGCAGCTGTGGGCAACTGGTGATTGGCAGCTTCATCACAACAGCACACCCACCCATGCATCACGTCTCGTGCAGAGATTTTTTGGTGAAGCATCAAATCAACCAGGTGACTCAGCCCCCCTATGGCCCAGATTTGGTGCCCTGTGACTCCTGGCTTTTCCCAAAAGTAACATCACCTTTGAAAGGGAAGTGATTTCGGACTGTTGATGAGATTCAGGAAAGTAGGACAAGGCAGCTGATGGTGCTTGGGACAACTGTGTGAGGTCTCAAGGTGTCTACTTTGAAGGGGACAAAGGTGTCTTTGTCCTATGTACCATGTTTCTTGTATCTTGTACCTTCTTCAATAAATGTGTCTGTTTTTCATATTACATGGCTGGATACCTTCTGAACAGACCTTGTGTATACCATGGATTATTATTCAGCCATAAAAAAGAAGGAAGTCCTGCCATATGCAACAAAATAGATGGGGCTTGAGGGTATTAGGCTAAGTGGAATAAGTCAGACAAAGAAAGACAAATACTTTATGATCTCACTTATATGTGGAATCTAAAAAGCCAAACCATAGAAACCATGGGTGAGGGGCACAGATGGAAGAATCAGGGAAATGTTTGGTAAAAGGGTATAAACCTGCAGTTAGAAGATAAATACATTTTAGAGATCTAATGCATGGCATTGTGATTGTAGTTAACCACACTGTATTACATACTGAGTTGGCCAAAAAGTTCATTTAGTTTTTCCTGTATGATGGCTCTAGTAGCGCTTAGTTGTATTTAACTTCATTTGAAACAATTTTGTTAGATTGTATTGTGACAGCTGTCATATCATCATGAATTAAAAAAACTTATCATATCGGTGAATTTTTGTATAGCCATTTTAATATTGAATATGGAAGAAGATACACAACATTTTTGGCATATTATGCTTTATTATTTCAAGAACGGTAAAACCACAACTGAAACGCAAAAAAAGATTGGTGCAGTGTATGGAGAAGGTGCTGTGACTGAATGAACATCTCAAAATTGGTTTGTGGAGTTTCTTGATTCTGTTGACACATAGGCCAAAAAATTATTTGCTGTGGTGCTGTCTTACGCATTGGAAGATGTTTAGCAGCACCCCTGGCCTCTACCCACTAGAAGCCAATGGTAAAAAATAGCTGACATTTTCAAAGTGTCCAAATCAATAAAGTTATTGGTGAAAATGAAAAATGTCTTTTATCTTACAGAAAAAAACTGAACAGACTTTTTGGCCAACCAAATACTTGAAGGTTATAAGAGACTACTAGATCTGAAGTGTTCTCATCACAAAAAAGAAATGATTACTATGAGACATGATGGAGTATCAGCTAACACTACTGTGGCAGTATGCAAAACAGAAGCATATCAAACCAACATGCTATACATGTTAAATTTACACAGTGTTATATGATAATTATATCTCATAAAACTAGACATAAATTAAAGGATTGACCCTGTAATAGAAAATAGAAGGTACCTGGGATTAGACATCACAAAAGGCAGAAGCGAATGGTGCCTATGTTTTTAGTGGGTATGTTCCTTGCGTGATTAGTAGAAAACTTTTACTTTTATATCAGTGCAGGAGAATTCCCTGCTCAAATTTAAAGTAATGTCAAAATAAGTGTGTTCCATTTCTAATAGGCCTCATTTTCACAGTAGCTTTCAATTGGTTAGTCTGTGAAATAAAAAGTCTTATTTGGAAAATAATTATGAAACCTAACAAAGGTGACTTTAAATTAGCCCAATAGAAAAAACAATGCCCGCTGTTTCAGAATACACTATTCTTCTGTTATCCTCAGGGGGTTTCAACCAGCATAAGGGTCTCAGCGGTTCTCAAATGAGAATTTGGAAAACGTCAACTTTTTTTTTGAGGAGAATGAATACCTTGCACGGGGTGGAAGGAAGAGGAAAAGGTGAGGCAGAATGGCAAAGTGAAAGGGAAACTACTATGAAAAGATTAAAAGCAGCCAATTCCAGAAAACATTTTTATATTTTCATTCACTTCCTTTCTGTGCCCAATTGACTTCATAAAGGAGAGGAAAGAACACGTATTCCCCGTGGCCATGCGTTCAAGGACGCACCACAATAGCCCAGGTCTTTGTACTCTCACCTAACACCCCCTTCCTCTGCCCGTGTTGTAGAAATTCAAAGCAAAAACATGAAAGATCTGTTTGGAAGGTATGAGTTAGAGCTATGGTGAGAGGGAGGTCTTAACGCCCAAAAATTCTTGATGAAACTTTAAATGTTAACATTGTGACAATTTTTAAAATTCCGTCTATCCCCCTCCTCTCTCCAATACTGCCACATAAAGACAGACCATGGGTGTTGGAGCCTATGAAAATAGAGGCAGGGAATATTTTTATAGCTACACCAATAAATATATCTAACAATAAATATATGCACCAGTAAATGTATCAAACAAACATTTCTGTAACCAGTTTATTTTGACTTCAGGGTACAGTTTTCTCTACAGTCAGAGAAACTGATCCATCTCTATTGGCCAATCAATCTCAACATGAGGGTTAGAAAAGTTAGGGAACATGGTGAGCTGGAGGGCATCCTGGAGAAGAAAAACCACACACTCAAGGCAGGGGTCAAAAATTCAGATGCTTTCAAGGGTCCAGTGGGTAACAGGACTCTGTGAACCTACGACAGTAAAATGGTTAGGAAGTGATGTGCTGGCCAGCTGGAGAATGCACAGACAAATCCCATGTTTCAAAAAAATACCACACTGGCTGAGTGGAGTGGCTACATTCACTGCACCATGATACCCACTTGGAATCCTTATTTTAAAGCAGTCCTATGTTAAAAGGATTAAAACGGATGGCATTTGTTTGGGATGAAGATTCCTGAGTTTTATTTCTTTTTGCTTTTGCAAAATAGAGATTAAAAGCAATGAAAGCTTTTTAGGGAAGGCCAGCCCACTGAATGGACAAGGAGCGACCAGGAACTTATGTGAAGCTTCCCAAAGTCCCCCTGCCCCAGTTCTCCTCCTCACTGGTTTGCCACGACATCCACAACCTGTTGGTGTCAATAGGCTAAATGCAGTTGTGTTGAGGGAGCTGGAGCATGAGAGAGGATGTCAAGCTCTTATAGTAGCTTCAGGAACACACATGTGCACTTGGCAGATATGTAGCCGTAATGTGGCTGACTACCTACAGCCGGCTTGTGAGAAACATGAAAAGCATCATATGTTTGTACAGCAAAGGTATTTTTTTTTTTAAATAAAATCTCTGGCCAGTTAAGAACACTGACAACATTGGAATGTAGGAAGTAGCAGGTCTGGGAATAAAGGATGGCCAGGTGGCTGGTTTCAGGGAGTCAGTGACACTCAGATAACTAAACTCATGTTAATGACCATCAATTCTTTGCCACATACTGTGCTTGGTGCTGGGGATACAGAGCTAAATAAGCACATAAGGCAGACTTGCAGCTATCTGCAATATTTCATCAAACCCGTGAATTGCTGGGTTTCATATTTAGACATCTTTGAAATTGATGGCATTTCACAATTTTTTGGCAGTGTTTCTTTTCCCCCTTCTCCAGTGGTGCATAAAATAATTGTGCATAGCAACAGAAGAAATTTAGTAAATTGCTTTGACATAGTACTACTGAGTAGGAAGAATAATGGTGAAAATATATTGTATATATAATAGTGAAATATTGAAAACTATCAGTCAGGGAATAACATGAGGTCACTGTATCTGTCCTTTCTTTCCTCTTGCTTGCTCTCTCTCCTCTTATTCAATAACTATGTGCTTCATTTACGGAGCATATTCTACAAGCCAAGTTTTCTGTTGACCCCTGGGAATTCAATGGTGAAAAGAAACATAATTATTAATCAGCTGGATCTAATTGACATTTATAGAATACTTAATCTTCTCCAGCTCACATGGAACATTTGCCAAGATAGACCACATTCTGGACCATAAAATATTCCAGACCAAATTTAAGAGAATAAATGTCATACAAAATATGCTTTCAGACCCTAATGGAATCACACTAGAAAATAATAACAGAAAGGTAGCTGAAAAGCTCAAAATATTTGAAGACCACATAACACTCCTCTAAATAACACATAAGTCAAAGAAGATATTTCCAGATAAATAAAAAAGTATTGAAAAAATAAAAGTACAACCTATCAAAATTTGTGGGATACAGTAAAAGCAGTGCTTAAAAAATAGACAAATGTCTGGCCTCATGGAACTTACAGACTAGCTGGAGAGACTGGCTGAAGACCAAGGAAACAAAAAAATTTTAAAGAATAGAACAATTGTAATCAGAGCTGTGTTAAAGAATATAGTGCATGTGACTAATTGTTAAAGTCGTCAGAGAAGGTAATGTACAAGTTGAAATCCAGTTGTTGGAAGGAGAGGAAAGTGTTCCAGGGTAAGAGAACAGCATGTATGAGACAGAAAACTGCTTAGCCTGTCTGTGGAAATGAAAGAAGGTCAGTATGGTGAAACCTAGCACAGAGAAGAGAGTTTTGACACAATTTATAAAGGTAGACAGGGGTTAGATTACACAGGGCTTTATAGACCTTGGAAAGCATCAACAGAAGCCTTCAGAGTTTTTAATCAGGAAAGTAGAATCTGGTTTGTATGTGGAGATAAAACTCCAGGGCCAGCAGAAGAGGCATTTGGCTACTGGTGCAGCCTGACTCAGAACTAAGCAGAGGCAGCCACCTGAGTCCCCACACGGGGCTGCCAGTGGAGCGCATCTGAGGAATCAAGTTTCTGGGATAATTTGTGTTCTCAACACAAAACACTGCGTTTGGCTGAACATCTGAACATTGGGCTTTGGGAGTGAATATAGCATGTTAATTCTTTTTTTAATCATCACCTGAGGATACTTTTTCATTGCTTTCAGAGAGAGAGAAAGGGAGGGAGGAAGGGAGAGAGAGACATATTGATGTGAGAGAAGCATCAAATGGCTGCCTTCTATACATGCTCGGTCTGGGGATCATACACACCTGGACTGGGAATTGAACCTGCAACCTAGGTTTGGGCCTGACTGAGAATGGAACCCACCATCTTTCAGTTACAAGACAACACTCCAACCTACTGAGCCACACCAGCCAGGACAGCATGATAGTTCTTAAATTCAATCCAGAAGACTGGCAAGACTTCCTGCAATTACATAGCCATGGCAGAAATTGGTACAAAGGACACTAACCTATAGAACTTTTTTGCTTAGAACTCATAATAGGTTTGGGCAGGAGCAAAATTTGGTGTCACACTCTGCTCCAAGCTCAACCTGAATGTCCCCTTAAACTGCTAAGGTTGGTCAAGGTAGGGAAAGAGAAGGAGGTGGCTGGTCACTAACAAAAGCAAAGGTAACCAGCCCAGATGGGTTCATTTCAGTAATTCTAGCCATGGTGTTGTCCCTTTGGGAAGAAATAGACTTACTACAGTGACACTGACTATATCTGAGCTGGATTTTGGACTCCAGGGTGGGAGAACCCTTCCGTGGGTTCCCAAAGAGCTGGCTGCCAAGGAAGGGGTCTCTCAAAACCCGCTAAATAGGTCTATTAATCTATTGTTGGGGCACATGATGAGAAAGTAACTTAGACCTGATATCAAGCCATAGAAAAACTAGACACGGCATTGTAGAGCATCAGAAGCAAAATAAATCCAAGACAGCCAATGAATTAAGTGCCAAGGAATTATGAGGGACATAGACATTTTATTGTACAGTGCACTGAAGAGAGCCCTCAGGAAATGGTAGTCACAATATTTGATATCTTTAGCAGAGTACTGAGTCAAAGATATGTGATATATCTCCCACCTAAGTCATAGTATTTTTTTTAAAAAGGGAACCCATTGCTTGCAATGACAGAGCTAAGGCATGCTTGAGTTGGGGGTAATCTCAGAAAATCAGAGAGGGATCAGACAGTGGGGCCATTTTGGTTCTTCAGAATGTCAGACTCAGTTGGCACCTACACATCCGCTTATTTTCAGATTAAGCAAGGATAATTGAGCTGAGAGTTGCATGAGCCAAGAGAAGCAGGTTCGGAATCGGAAAAATCAAGGCAGGTAGAATAACATGTAATAAGGTTGTG
Source organism: Sturnira hondurensis (assembly GCF_014824575.4). Lineage (NCBI taxonomy): Eukaryota > Metazoa > Chordata > Mammalia > Chiroptera > Phyllostomidae > Sturnira > Sturnira hondurensis. Next base: position 20,506,037 of record NW_028093985.1, on the reverse strand, counting down.
GAGCTGGAAGGAGCATCATGCAATAACAAAATCTAAAAAGCTAGTGGGACTGGAGTACAGAGAAGAAAGCAAGAATTGAGACCCTGGAGGTATGGGTAGAGAACAGGAGAACAGACCATGCAACAAGCCAGGGGCTTGTCTAGCAGGGGAGAGAACACAGGGAGAGGGCCTCCTGACTCGCACAGCAGCCAACCACTGTCCTGCTTTCCTTTTTAAGTGGGATACCTCCTAATTTTGGTGGAGGAGAGGGTGGTTAGTGAGAGGAGAAGGGTTCTGAGGATAGGTTGGAATTGCATTTTTCCCCAATTAAGCCTTAGATGAGACCACAGCTTTAGATGACACCTTCATGGTAGCCTGTGAGACCCTCAGAAGAGGACTCAGATAAGCTGTGCCTGGACTCCAGACCCAGAGAAATTGTGAGACAACTATTGTGTCAAGCTGCTAAATTAGTTACATAGCATGGAAAACTAATATGGTACTCTGATGAGGAGCTGTCTTGTCCCCACTTACAGGCAAATCTGAAGTCCTGTATAAGAAATCTTACCTTCTAGTCATACTCCTTCTGAACTTGTTCATCCGACTGAATCCAGTGTAGTCTCTTTGCTTAAGACCCAATGTTTGGATTTCTGCTTGCTCCTAGAGGTAATGACATCCTCTTTGAATTTTTGCTAGGTTTCTGGGCCACTGTTTCTCTGGACAATATTTTTTATTCTGCTTCCCCCCAAGCCCCACCCTTCCCACATGTGCTATCACAGTAGTTACTCCAAGTGAAGCCCTTGCCAAATTCTGGCTTGGTGGTTTAGATTTCTCAGCCTCATGCTTGCCCAGAATGGTGGTTTAGACAGGATGGTGGAAACCAGAGTGAAGACAGGTATACCTTCTTAATCTCTTATAAGAGATTATAAGTTAAAATACTAGTTAAGAGGATCTTATAATAGCACAATGTGGAGAGCAAGACCAATAAAATGATATTGGTCCACTCTAGGTAGCATCAAGTGTATAAAGCAAAATGGAGTCACTGATGTCAACCAAGATGGCTGCCAGTCAGCCTTGACACTTTGGTTCAACAGGAAAACTACCTAAGTCAGTGCAGACACATCTGGCAAGGAGATACATCTAAGACATCTGTACCTGTGATCAGAACAGCCATGTCTGCAGAGTGGGACCACCATAGATAGGCTCTGGGGCAAATTCCACACTTGGCATCAGGGGTGTCAAGATATTTTTGAAAAGACCCAGAAAGGTGGAGCACACTATTTCAAGGTGTAACTGAGGCAGGCGCCAGACCACTGCTGACACTGCTGAGCTCCACACACCAGAGTGCTGCTGCATGTCATGCTGATATTCATTGGCATCAGCCACTGGAGGCTCTGCCCTACTGAACTGGAGACTTCACCTGCCCTGCTGCCCACCTGGCTCTGGAGATTCTTCCTTGCAGGATGCTGACAACTCCCTTGTCCATGGTGCTGTCTTCTGGACCTGCAGACTGAGACTTTGAGACTCAGGTTCATTATCCCTCATTGAGTGCTGTGTGTGTGTGTGTGTGTGTGTGTGTGTGTGTGTGTGTTGTATTTCACTTAGATTGCTATGGTGTGACTAGGATATTAATGTATGTTGATGTTCTATTATGAGTGAACCTGCATTCAATAAAAACTGACTGAAGAGCATATTTCCTCTATATGACTCTTGTCTATTCCTTGGTACTGGGTTGCTCAGCAGGCAGCTAGCCGAGCAGTTGCCTGGCTGACTTACAGGAAAAACTATATCAAGAACAAATGCTTGAGACACACAGGAGAGATGACTGGACTCCATAGGAATGGAGAGGAAGGGAAAGATTCAAGGCACTCTTCCCTTGGAAGTGATACGGACAGGACCTGATGAGGCTGTGTGCTGATGAAACAAAGGGCCCTAGATGCTGATGTCAGGTAAACAGATAGCTTGGGTGACTAGGTTGAAGGCAAGATCCTAACCATGCCTGGAATAGTCTAACTCTTACCAATCCCTTTTCAACTAAGATGGCACACAAGTAAACCTGCACCAGGAGAGATTTGAAAAGTGTGAACACTTAATCTCTAGAATCTATCCTGGTCCCATCACTAACCTGGCTCTTATCAGTTCCTAGCCATATATCCCACAAGTTACTTAACCTTACAGAGCCTCAGTTGTTGTTGTTTTTTTTCATGGAAATGCTAATGGTACATAACTTATAGTGTTGTGAGAATTAAATGATGCTCTTCACGTAAAGTGCTAGGCAAGGTACTTGGTACACAGAAATGTTCAAAATATACCAGTTCATATTATTAAGATGTGCCCCTCTGGTCCACTCATGCTTTCACCACGAGTGGATTTCCTACTGCTTTGAAATCTCCTTGTTTAACTACAATGGTCCTCCCTTATCCAAAGAAGGTACATTCCAAGACCCTCAATGGATGCCTAAAACCATGTATAGCAGCGAATATGGTATATACTATGTTTTTCCTATACATACATACCTATGATAAAATTTAACTTATAACTTGCACATTAAGTGATTAACAAAATGAGTAATAAAATAAAATTATAAGAATATTCTGTAATAAAAAGTTATGTGAATTAGGTGTCTGTCTGTCCCTCCCTCCCTCCTAAGTGACTAACCAGCAAGGAATGGCTATAGTGTGGAGACGCTGGACAACGGGATGATTCACATCCCTGGTGGGAGGGAGCAGGGCTGTACAAGATTTCTTCATGCTACTAAGAATGGCACTCAACTTAAAATGGATAAATTATTTATTTTTGGAATTTTGCATTGAAAATTATTAGACTGCCATTGACTGAGGGTAACTGAAACCACAAAAAAACAAAACCATGGATGAGGGGGGACTACTGTATAAATTTCATCTCCTAGTTTTCACTGAGCTCCCAGGTTAGACTTGCTTTGACTTTGGTACTCACCGAGTTGTTGGACACGACAGCCAGTCCCTGGTCATAGATGAGGAACCCCTCTGCCCCTGGTCTTCACTTGGTGCTTCCCTTGGGTCCATGGGACTGAATGCCCAGGCTTACCTTTCTTCTACACCTGCCAATGGGGGAGAGTCAAAAAGGGAAGACAGAAAGAGGGTATGAGTTTGGGAGGAACAAGGGCAGTTTCTCTTGGAGTCTGTATATAAAGTCCAAGAGAACTTTCCAGAGTAAGTAGTGTTTATCCAGATCTAGAGTTCAGAAGAGAAATCAAAGTACAGTTAGCCCTGTGTATGCATGGGTTTCACACCTACAGATTCGACCAATGGCAGATTTGCAGATCAAAATTTTTTTTTAAGTTCCAGAAAGTTCCAAAAAACCAAAACTTGAATTTCCCATGCACCAAGCACTATGTTGAATCCATGCGAGTGAAGTGATGTGTAGGCATACTCTGCTGTAACCTATATGTAAACATAGGTTATAGGTTAAATGCAAATACCATACCATTATATCTAGGGGACTTGAGCATCCATAGATTTCAGTAGCAACATGGGTCCCTGAGGACACTGAGGGTTGGCTGTAAGTAGATTTGGAGTTTTAATGAGAGTGGTATCTCTAAAGCCAAAGAAGGTGAGAGATTGCAAGAACAAAGAGGTTATAAACTACATCAAATACTGCACAAAAACCAACAGCGTAAAGAATGAGAAAAGAGCATTTTGGCAACTAACCAATCAGCATTTGCTGTTTGCAGTTTTGCAAAGGACATGGCTCCCATATTCTTTTTTTTTTAAGAAAAAAAATTTTGGACTTAGTAGCAGTTTTATTGGACTCACTCTAAAAACTTGTGTGGTCTTGCTCATGGATTACACCACCCTCGGCAGTTTAGGAAAAACTACTACTTTTAGATTACAGTAGACTTTTGCAAGGATTTTCCAAGACTCTAATTTCAAATACCACTTGAGCACATATTTTCTTTCATAAAATACAATAAAATGAATTTTAAAACTTTAAGTAACCTCATCAAGATTCTTAATAAAATTCTAGAAATGCAGCTACAATTTTTTTTTAAGATTTTATCACCTCAGGACTTGGCTGTGCCTGTAACCACAACCAGAGAACAACAGAACGGGATTGGGCCTTCGGAATGGCTTGGCAGGCGCACTCCAGGGGCAGGTGGCTTCTTCTGTCTCCTCAGTCTCCACAGTTCTAATTCATACCTCAGCAACATTACCAGCTACTCAAGTTCTAGACATTCAGGTCACCCCCAAATGCACAAAACTGTGAATGTTAAATCTGTGACTAATTAAAGTTTATTATATGCTCAATTTTTTTGATGATGTCCTGGAAGGTGACACTATCTCCCACAAAATAGTGGAATATCGTGCTGAGTGACCACAGTGCATGGAGAGGTCCATGTCAATCCCGAGAACTCACCTCAATTTAAATCCTCCCTGAGAGTGATTATTTTGTATGTCGCACTTCTAATGCCCATCTGATTTGATCCTATAGTGTTTGAAAAGACAAATGTGGGACAGGTTTTTCTCATTTCAAACTTACAGTATAAGTGAGTTCTGAGGAAGCTTAAAGGCAAGTAAGAAAACACACCTTAGTGTTACTGGTAGAAAACTTTTTGATTCCTCTCTCCTTTTCTGTCACACATGTGTGTGTGCACACACTCACCACTCTCCTAGCCTGGCCCACAGAGCCATGCATGGGTTCTCTTTCCTTCCTGGTCTCCCAGTCACTGTTCTGGCTCTTCCCCAGGGCCAGAGAAATTTCTGGGGCTCTCCAGACTGCACAGCTGGCGAGTGTGGAGTGAGGACATGGGGACTGTGCTGCAGCAGTGGTCAATGAGAATTTTCAAAAACGGAGTTGTTCCAAGAGGCTGCTTATCTGAAATTGAGTGGCATTACCAATATTACTTAAATCAAATGGATGGATTAGAAATATAGTTCAGGTTTAGGGTTCATTGAAATTTAGGTCAACCTCAAACAATATATGGCAAGAAAAAAATCTCACTTTTCTCAGGGGACACAAAGGATACCACCTTCCTTCAAGTGACTAGTGGAACTAGTAGGTTATAAAATTGAGACTGTGATTTGTCATGGACCCTTAAAACTGCATGTGGCCAATACCCTACTGAATCTAACAGTTTTTATCCAAAAGGTAGTGTTTATTGGAAGGATGCTGGATAGCTCACAAACTGAAGAAACAACTGCCGAAAGGAGGAAGCTCCAGTCCCCAAAGGTAAAACCAGAAAATTTTCAAGCTCTGCCTCTCATTTTGTTTTCCCTCGTTGGTCCTGGTTTCACTTTCTTGGTCATTCCTCCAGAATGGGAACTTGCCCATTCACTCTAAGGCCACATGCTTACAGTGCTGGGGACACAAAGAAAAAGAAAGGAGAATAAGAGGCTTCCCTGTCGGCTTCAGCTGGAAAACTGCTGGCCAAGGTCTCAGTCTGGCTTTGCTCCTGGGCGGTCCTTGGCCTGGTCACTGTAGCTAGAGAATGGAGGTGCTATGCTCACCCCAGACTGAGATTGATTCACGTGACTACACATGTACTGGAAGGAGGAGAGGAAGAGGTGCTGAACAGACAAAGAATAAAAGAGCCCTGAGAGACATTTCAGACACCAAATCATAACTTGATGCCCGGCAATGTGCTTATGTCACAGAGTTAAATATTCCTCACACTCTCAAGGGCCCCATGCCTCTCCTCACTTAAATCTATAGTTGATTATCCAATTATTATATTTTGGATATATATTATATTTATTATAATATATATAATATATATATTATTTATTATATTTATAAATATATATTATTTATTATATTTATATATATATTATATTTATTATAAAAACATTCAAAATTACTTAAGGCCTGCTCCTAATTATCTTATTTCTTCAGCTTCAGTGCAGTGTAACATTTGTGGTGGACATTGGGACTGGCTCTCTCAGTACATCGTCCAACCTCTTTTGAGAATTCTTTACTCCACTGCAGTCTGGAAAGCAAATTCTTTACTTCCCAGACTCCCTTGCTCCTAGGTTCTGGATATGACTTAGGCTCCAACAAAGCCCTGGTGGGAAACTTGAACTTGGAACTGAGTTAAGTGGAGAGAGAGGCAGGGCTTGGAATATTCATTTTGTTTGGACAGGATGTACCATCCATGGCTAGGTCTGGAGCCAGCGTCTGTGACAGCATCTGCTCTACTTAGCAGATGGCTTCTGGGTCATGGCCAGAGAAGCAGCTCCACTGGTGGCCGAGTTCTACATGGTGGCTTTGGGGTTGGTTTCTGGAAGCTTCCACCAGCACGTGTGTTTTTAAAGCTGACCCGTTGATTGCATACGTCATTTTAATAGCCTGTGATAAATCCTCTTCTGATTAAATGGCTTGAGTGAATTCTGTTCTCTGTGATTGGATCCTGACTGATACAACGTAGAAATTACTTTTGAAACATGTCACTGGCCTCTTTGTTTTTCTTTGCCATTTTTGTAATTATGTGCACATGAAACATAAAGTGAGGTTGGCATTATTTGTTGCATTCAGATGAGTTGTTCAGATTGAGAATATCAGGTAAACTCTAACATAAATAATTTAGGTTTAGGTCTGACATGATTCTTCTAAATCTATTTGTGGGATTGCCTTTAAACAATAGATCCTTACTGAATGTGATATTTTACATTTTTTATAGAACTTATGGATTTCTTTTGTGTGTTATAGATAATTTATATATAACTAAGTCATGATACTCCTTTAGATAAATGGGCAAGGAGTGTAAACATATAACTCTTAAAAAGAGGAAATAAGGAAAAACATCCCATCAATGTATCAGTATGTGTTTTCCGTCTTATTAGTAATGAAAGAAATGCAAATTTCAAAAAAAAAAGACATGTGTTATGGTGATTTACCTCTTAATGAAATGAGCAAAGGGAAATCAGCAGGAATACAGGATGTTGGCTAGAGAGCCATGGCTCCTCACATACAGAGAAAGGCAGAGAGGGGAGGGCCCTGGGTTCTGCGAGATGGCAGCAACTGGAGACAAGCTCAGGCTACCTTAGGCAGCAGGAATTTATCGAATGGATGTCTGAGGAGGGAGGAAAATCAGGATATGTAATCGGTCCTCAAGTCACCCAGCATGTTCTTCAGGGCCTGGCAATCCTAGTGGCCTGACAGCAGTTGTGGTTGCTTGGTAAGAACTTCAGTTGTTCACATAGAAGCCGAGATCCAATGCTTCCTCCTCTAGTGTCATGATGGTGACTCAGGACTTTCTAAAGCCTGGCTCCAACTGGCTGCATCAAGAAAGCAGTTCATGGTTCTTGACTGGAAAGTTCAAGGGCAGGGCTTGCTCAGAATAGCTGGATGAGGGCCTCCATGAGGTTATTCTCTCTGTCTTGGTCTTTCTTTGTCTCCTCTGCTTTCCAATGAATTGACTGAACTTCAGCGCAGGCGCTTCCAATGTGGTAACTCTTGGTGGATTCATTACCATCTCAAATCATCAGTTTTCTCATTCCCGAAAAATGGAGCTATAAGCCACTAATAAGATCCACTGATCCCTGGCTGGTATAGCTCAGTGGACTGAGCGCTGGCCTATGAGCCAGGCAATCATGGTTCAATTCCCAGTCAGGGCACATGCCTGGGTTGCAGGCCAGTTCCCAGCAAGGGATGCACGAGAGGCAACCATACACTGATATTTCATTTCTCTCCTTCTCTCCTTCCCTTCTTATCTAAAGATAAATAAATAAAATCTTTTTAAAAAAAGATCCAATGAGATACAGTATACATATGCTAAGTGAAAGATGCTAGGTAGTGAAAGACAAACACCACATGATCTCACCTGTAAGTGGAACCTAATCAACAAAATAAACAAGTGAGCAAAATAGAACCAGAAACATGGAAATAAAGAACAAACTTACAGTGACCAGAGGGGAAGAGGCAGAGGGAAGGGGGATTACAGTGGAAAGAAGGAAAAGGGTCGAGGACTATGACCCTTCTTTCATTATAAATAAGACATAAGGCATTTCTTTCATTGGTAATAAGACATAAGGGACCCATGGACTAGAACAATGACAGGGGAGTTGAACGTGGGAGTGGGATGGGCAGGGCAGGGGAGAGCAAATTGAGGGGAAAATGGCGACAACTGTAAATGAACAACAATAAAAAAAATTTAAACCCACAGTGTTTCAGGGGAATTTTTTAGTTGTTATGAGCTCAGTGGTTTGCTTTAAAACAGTCGTTCTTTCAACTTGGCATTTATACCATCTTCCCTGTTTCTATTAATAAAACGATATAGATGTTATTGATAGGACTGTCCTGTGATTTGGCACATAGGGGAAAAATATCTTTCTAAGAATATCAAGGATGAGGGGCATTGCTATTCCTTCATGTGCTGACATCTTAGAAGCTGAATGCTGGGGTCGAGGAGCCGGTGGAGGTGTCTCAGGGAGCACAGTGTGTTGGGGAGGGGGTGCTGGGAGGCAGCCAGCAAGGACTGAATGAGCTGGGCTGTGCCGCTGGATCAGAGCAGCCCTGCCTGCGTGTTTTCTACATCGTGATTCTAGGTCAGATTTTACATCAGAAAGGAGTGTAGTAATATCAACATGGCAGCAGCTTTGGCAGCAAAAGAGAAGAAATGAGCCAAATGAAGACTGAACTCACTCAAACAGAACAAAATTAAACACCACTTGGACCAACTCTGGAATCTGAGATCAAGAAACTGATTAGTTACAGCGCAAAGTTGTTCATGCTTACTTGTCTTAAGCCTAAGGTGGTAGGCTCCCTCTTTCTCTTTGCTCACACCGGGGACTAAGGACTCTGGGAAGCCTCGGACATGGAAGAGCTCATCTGACCACTTACACTGTGGCAGACAACATCATCAGCCACTAGAGCATTCGTAGTTCTGTCCAGTGAAACGTGAGCGGAGGTCATGTGTGTTACTCAGTGCTGAGTGATGAAAAGCTGGTGCATCATTCTCCTGACTTCTTCTTTTCCTCTCATGGTGATCTAGAAAGCCAAACGATGATGAGCTTCTGTCACCCTGAGTCTCTGGTGGCTACACAGGGCACTGGACCCTGCCTACCTACAAGGGCTGTGTACCCCGAGTGAGCAAGAAGTCTTTGTATTCTGAACCTTAGGGCTGCTCTGTTACAGCAGCATAACCTAACATCCACGGAGAAGAAATGTAGCAGCTCAAGGAACATTTTTCAGGATGGGAAATTCCAGGGGGCTGGATGGAAATGGATGCAGCTAGAGTGTCAAGTGAAATGGGGGTGAAGTGGAGGGGGAGCAAGTAAAAGAACAGCTAGTGAGGAAGCTGTGTGATTTAGTGGAAAAAGCATGCACTCTGGAGTCAAACAGATCTACCGAATATTCAAATTTAGGTTCCACTTTTTATTTTCTCTTTGCTTTTGACCAGGTTGCCAACCGCTCTCTCTCTTCTCACCTTTAAAACAAAATAACTACACGACATGATTAGTGAAAAGATTAAATTATATACACATGTGCATAGGGTTAGTACTTAGCAGAGAATCTCACAGTTCTTAAGTAATCAATAAACTTTTCTGTTAGTTCACTTACTTCAAATACTATTTCTAAGCTTGGTAGTTGCTAAGTTTTGATTTCACAGATTCCACAATGGGAACGCCTTCGAGTTTAAAGTCCTCACTTGCAAGGTCTGCATCCCTCGTGTCCCTGTGAGAGCTTTGATATTAGAAGGGAATGCTGCCAAAGCTGCTGTCTTATTGCTTTACTTGTAGTACACTTGCATTCTGAAGAGGAACTCATGGCCAGCGTAATAGAGTCTAAAGTCTGAGCAAGGGAGAGCTTGTGAGAGAACAGTCTAGAGGCTGGCAGTGTTCTCCTCACTGACGTTTCAGCTCCCTTCTGCCAGGTTCCTATAAAGCCAACCCCTGTTCCTGCCTTTTCCTGCCTTGTCATTTATAGCAGCCTTCATTCAGTCTTTTTGGTGCATTCAGCTCCTTCCATCCTGACCCTCAAGAAATATTTTAAATAGGCTGTATTCAAAACTAAAGAGGAACCATTACACCCAAAAATGTAAATATAAAAGCAAAGGAATACATGAGTTTACAGGACAAGAAACTTGCCCCTGAGCAAACCGCCATCACTCACTTGCACTTGGAGGCCTCGGAGGGTGTAGCTACGCGCTGACCCCTTCTGCCCGTACTGTGAAATTACCTGGTCCTGAAGCACTGTCTCTTCTTGAATTTTAGTGAAAAATTTCTCTTGATCCCAACCTCATTGCACGTGGGGACAGGGTGTTAATTTCATATTACAAAATGTCTCTGGCTTAGGAGAATATGCAGAACAAAATATATTTTTCGAAAGTATGCACTCTTTTTGGAGAAAAATAGTTGAGATTTACTGTTCTAGTGACTGGAACACCAATTCTGTAACTAAGGAGGCTGAGAGGGAAGTGAGAGAAGCCTGAGTATCACAAGAAAAAGGTCCCAGAGGACCTGCAGTACCGCAGCCTCACCATCTGGTAGCCCTGGTTCAGTGTGGGTGTTTGTGACTTCATTTACCCTCAGCTGTTTAAAGATGGGCATTTTTGAGGGGAGATTTCATTCAGACTTAGTGTTTTAAGGGAGCATAGAATGGTTATTGGATTTTAGAAAGCAAGAGGAATGTTTTAATGTGGGGAGCAGCAAATCTTTGGGGTCCAAGACCCCCTGGGTAGAGGTGGGGAAGTTTTAAGGAGCCACCTAATCCCCTTCCTTTTTTGAGGCGTCTTCTAGTGGAATCCCTCTCCCCCGGGAGCCCAGAGGGTTCAGCATTTTGCAGCAGAGTTGTTCTGCGCTTTTGCAGAGACAATGATGGACATCCCCGGAGTCCAACCGGGGCGGAGTCCGTCCAGGCTTGGGGGAGAAGTCAGCTCCCATTCGGCCTGAGTCTCGATCTGGAGCATCTACCTGCTCTGTCCTGGTAGCCCAACCGTGGCGGTGCCGCTGGCTACCAAGGAGAAACAATACCTCCAAAGACACACGCAGAGGAACTAGTTTGCATTCAGAAACGAGTACTCCCTTGCCCCATCCCCCCTAGAATTGCAACCTTTCTGCTTCTCTGACTTGCATTTGTTAAGTCCCCGGCTCTTTCCCTCGCAGGACCCCACTCCTGGGTCTCCCCTTTCCCAGCTTCCACATCAATCCCGGGCTCCCTCACACACGTTGCCCACGAGCCCCTCGTGCAGCCTGCCGCTCCCTAGGCCCTACTTTCACTTTCGATCTCGAGTCAAAGCTGGCGGCTACAGCGCGAGGGTGAGCCGGCTGTGTGTCTCGACCCGCAGGTACAGCGGCGAGGTCCCAGTGCATCCCGAGGGGAGGGGGCTGCGTGGCTGGAGGAGGGCGCGATCCCCCTCCCGAGAAGGCCCGAGGGCCGAGGGCCGGGGCAGGGGAGGAGGCACGCCGGGGCCCTGTGACGAGGTGTGGGGGTTGTCCTGGAGCCTGGGCCCAAGTCTGACCGGAAGGGGCCCGGCCCGGCCTGCCGGGGTCCTTCTCCACTCAGAAAAAGCGAGGGGTGGGGAGCGGGCGCGCCTACTCCGAGTGCTGCCGGCGTTTTACCGCTTCGCGGCCGGAGGGAGCCTGCCTGCGCGCGCCGCCTGGCGCCTGGGTTCCAGCCAGCCCCTCCGTCCACCCGGCCAGATGGAGAAGTGGGTGGGTGGCGGGGTTACAGCTACAAGGGCACCTTGCGGATAGTGGCCAGAGAAACGGACATGATTTTGGCTTTCATATTGGGCCCCGGGGGTGGGCAGCTGGGATTTGCGTCTAAATGTCAAAAGTGTCAATTTTCTCTGAGCTTCTGTAAGTCTTACCCTCAATTGCCCTCACTTCGCTCCACCTCTAACCCAGTTCCATTCAGATCCTGCTCTCTTTTTGAGCAGATTCATGTTTCCTGTACCGGCGCCTCACTGGCCAGGTGGGCCTGTAAGTTAATTTCATAAGGAAGGAGAACAGCAGAGGACACTTCCTCATGGTTTTCATAGAGACTCCTTGTGTAGGCCAGGTCCTGAAAGAAACACTCTGGTTTCTTCCAAATGCCCACGGTATTTGCTCTCAACTCAACTCAGCATGTGGACATTAAAATACTTTTATTTTTAATTTTTTAAAGATTTTATTTATTTGTCTTTAGGAAGGGAAGGAGAGAGGAGAGAAATATCAATGTATGGTTGCCTCTTGTGAGTCCCCCACCAGGAATGGGCCTGCAACCCAGGCATGTGGCCTGACTGGGAATCGAACCTTGGTCATGTGGTTCACAGGCCCCTGCTCAATCCACTGAGCGACACCAGCCAGGCCTAAAATACTTTTAAAAATTGGCCAGAGTTGTCTGTTTTCCTAAGGAGTTGGTATTGTACTAATATCTAGCATATTTGCAGGTGGGCCTGAAAAAAAACAGAAAAAAATATCTATTGCATTAAGAAAAAAAAGTTGACTTAATTAAACGTTTTTTATTGTTTACCTGCAGTGAGAAGTCATTATCAGGGCTTGTTAATTCCTTTGTTTAGAGCACTTGAAAAGAAGGTCCATCACCTCTCTAATGATCGATTTCACATTCCATAGTGTCCCCATAAAGGGAAGGGTGAGCGAATCCAGAACCAGTTGCCCCATACTCACTGTGTGAGTAGGAAAAGGCCGAATCACCAAAGCAAACTAGATAAAGTTCCCAAAGTATCTGGAACTCAGACTAAGTGACTGTAAGTAAAGTTAGGTACTAACTCTGCAACTGCTGCATTTTCATTGACCACATTGACTATGAAAGATCAGGTGCCAGAGAAAAATATTTTTTAAAACTCTAAGGAAGTATGGTCAAGTACAGGAAAGTCCTTTAAACCCTATCCCCGTGCTCTAAATCTGTGTATTCAACTGCTCTCTTGATATTTCCCCTTGGAAATATCATAAACATCACACATTAAGCAAATTAAAATTTGAACCTTCGATTCCTCCCCTCCATTTTACATCTATTCCACCTCTCATCCTCTCTGTCTCAGTAAAGGGCACCTACGATCACTCATATTCATTCCAGAAACCTAACAGCAATTCTAATTCATCTTTTCCCTTACCCCTCGCTTAGGATGGTGAATCCATTCATTTCCCAGCGTCTGTGTTTCTGTCCTCACCCTCACCCCTCTTCCTCTCTTTGCCAACACCACCCCAGTGTAACACACTAGCTTACTTTTTCTACATTCCTTATTAACTGGTCTCGAGGCCTTCACTCTTACTCCTTTCCAGTCCTCCCTGCTTCACACAGCAACCAGGGTAATTTTCTCAAAGTGTGAATTGGATCCTAAGGCCTCCTAGCTCAAAACCCAGTGGGCTCTCGTCGCTCTTAGGCTAGCATCCAAAATCCTTAAGCCTGTGAAGCTGTGTGGTGGTCTGGCCTCTGCCCACCCGTCTAAGGCACATCTCTCCTCCTGCATTCTGTGTGCTCCAGGTTCACTGGCCTTTATCCGCAGCACTCTGCACTGCCTTTGAGCCTGCAGATAGGATTGCTGATCCCCCTGTCAGGGAAACTCCCTCTCGCCCTCTTTTCTCAGCTAACATGAATTCGTCCTTTAAATCTCAGCTAAAAATGTCAGAGGGCCCCAATGTAAATTAGTCTTCCCTGTTATTCTCTTTCAGCACGTATGTGTGCTTTTTTTGTCAGGGACCTGTGCTATCTTGCACTGCTAGCAGTCAGGAAAACCACTGGCATGACATATAACAGGCCCTGAAGAAGTATTTGTGAAATGAGTGATTGAAAATATTGTAACTCATTTAATCCTTCCTACTATCTAAGAGAACTGTTCATCTCATATTACACATGAAGAACACGAAACTGGGATTAAGTTACCTGTCCAAGGTCACACAGTATGTGGCAGAGCAAGACCTCGAAGCCAGGTTTCCTTTTCTGACTGTAAGCCATATATATGTATGTATGTATGTATGTACGTACATACAATTAATATACTTAGAATTATATCTGTATGTGTATGTATTCTGACATATAAGCTGTCAGTATTCCATGCTCCATTTTGGTTTCCTGGCATTGCACCCGCCTTGGGACACAGCCGAGTTCTCTTTGGTTCCCTCCCCTCGTGGATGCAACCCTGCGAAGCCTTTGATGTGAGTTCTCACTGCCAAGCACCTTAGCAGCCCCATGGGCCTTGCTGTTGGCTCAGGACCAGTTGGGATTTTTAGATTTCCTCTCAGCCGCCGGAGAACACTCAGGGATTTCCAGAGTCCTCACATGCCTCAACTTGCACTTTCACTGTATTCGCTACCATCTTGGGTCACTGGCTGAACGCACTAAGCTACTGCCATCAGAAATTCCAAATGGCAGCCCTTCACACAGTGTCCCTTCACTTCTCCGACTTCAAAGGAAATCCCTCGTTCTCCTCCTGCCCTGGGAGGTAGGGGCAAGAATGCTGTACCATTCTGGTATTTAACTTTTATTGTTTCTCAAATTGTACCAATCCTTGCATCTTTTATTAGGTTCCTCACAAAACACCCCCCCCCCCCAAGAACAATACTAAACAAAACTGTTCTTTTTGTTCACATCTCTCTTCTGTCTTATTTGGTGGTGCCTTTGAACTGGAATTATGGTGTCTCTGTGGTTGACTACCTCTAGTGTGTTGTCCTTTCTGTGTAGCCTGCAAATCCACTCCATGGGGAAGGGGAGGTAGGTGCCTTTAACTGTTTTTGATAAGGGAACAGGATGGAAAGTGAGGGGTGGGGAAAAGCATTCAGTGATTACACTCAACTTGTATCCCCTCTTGTAGGAAAGGATTATCCAGGAGCTTTTCAACCTAGCTCTCCAACAGAATTTCTGGCACGTTTTAAAAAATGCTGATTGCCTTCACTTCATCACCATAGATGCCAGTTTAATAGTTCTAGATAGGGATCTAGTCAAGGGTTATTTTAAAGGTCTCCAAGGCGATGTTAATACGCAGCCAGAGTGGAACACCACTGAGTGTAGGGAGAGTCCCATGCATCGTGATCATTTCAGGGGTCCACATTGCAGCATTACCACTTTTCTCATCTGATCCAAATGTCTTGGTAACAGAGGAGTTGGAAGGAATTAGCACCAATTACCTGGGCTCACCTGGCAGGGACCCCTCCTGGCAAACACCCATTAGAAAGACATCTTTGTCTAAGACAGAGAAAGAAGTATGCTGCATTCTCAGAGCCTGGGCTGCCCACTCCCCTACGATTTTCAGTCAGGGCACATGCCTGGGTTGTGGGCCTGGTCCCTCCCGGTAGGGGGCCCACCAGAGGCAACCACACATTGATGTTTCTGTCCCTCTCTTTTTCCTTTACTTCCTTTCTCTCTAAAAATAAATAAATAAAATCTTAAACCAGTACTACTCATTCTCTACCAAATTATCCTGGGGCTCCCTTGGTCCACATTGATTGACCGAACAACCCTCTACTTTCTCCCATTGTGCATTAGCTCCTGCCCCACTTACTCCATCTTCAGTGAACACTTAATGCCCTCCCTTCATTTCCAAATCTGACCTGATCTTTCAGACCGCCCTCAAAAGCTGGTCTTGCAGGGAGGCATCCCAGAGTCAGCACAGCCAAGCCACTCTCTTCCTTCAGAAACATCGTTCCATTCTTTCCCAGCACCCTCTTTTGTTATTCTTACAGGGCTCCACACTTTCTCCACACTTTCCTTATTTGTATACGAATGTGTCTGCCCTTCCTTCAAGATTTTGAAGTCCTTGGTTGTGGGATTATGTCTTGTGTATTATTGTATTCCACACCGTGCTTGGCACATGGCCTTCTACGTAACAGGTATTCAACACGTATTTGTTGGATTGATTGTAAGAGAGAATCCACATGACACGTGTGTTTGTCATGCACAGTGGTGAAAATCACTGTAAACTCTTTAAGTAATTCCTGGCTGCATAACTAATTATTCAATTAACTTTTGGCACGACAAATTGATACAGATCTAATGTTATTAAAGGTTACTGTTATGGATACTTGCTTGCTTCCTCTTGCTACTCAGTCTCTACATCTTCCTGTGCTTCTTATGTTTTATAGAGTCTCAGCTTTGTAAGCTTTGTGAGAAAAGGCTTGTCTCTCACTGCAGAAGCTGCAAAGTCCCAAATCTTGCTTTCTCCACCTCCTTGCCTGGTAGTGTGGGCACCTCACCTCAGCTCCGACAATCATAGTGCAAAGTCAGGACTCTGAAGCCGACACAAGTAGTGCACAGCTGCAGGGGTAGTGGAGAACTCACTGTAGTGCTGCTGTGTCAGGAATCTGACCTCCAGGGCGGTGGGTAGGGCGGCTTCCTCCACGGCCCAGTGTGGTGGGGAGTGGTCGTCTGGTCAGATGCTCCTTTGATGTGGTCCTGGCTGTTCATCTTTGCCATTTTGTGAGTCTGGTTTCCCAAATGTCCTGGCAAAGTGCAACCTATTTAGTGAGCTATTCAGGATCCTCAGACAGAGTTTGTTCTGTTGCTTTCAACCAAAAACACTACTGATAAAATTAGTTTAAACTTTGAAAACCAGAGGATGCCTTTGAGTAGGTGTTAATGAGTGTTGCTAACCATAAACTTTTTTCTTCTATGAATCAATAACATCAGGAAGGTAGTTTTAGGAAAAGACCTAGTACTTTTGAAAGTCTGTATCTGCATTTGCCAGTTCTGGGTGGATACATTCTGAAATCATGCTGTCCTGATTATATTTTGCTGACTCTTTTTTTTTCTGCTTTTTTTTAGGGTCGCTTGAGCAAAGAAGATGATGTCTCTGTCCAGCAAATGGCCACTTGGAACGGTGTCATTTCTACCTTTCTCACTGTTAATCCTCTTAATTGGGTCAACCCCTTCCTGGTGTCAGAGTAGTGAAGCTACGTCTCCAAAAGCCAGCAATGAGACGCCGTTTCCGTGGAATGGAATGAGACTTCCTGAGCACATCATCCCGATTCATTATGATCTCATGATCCACGCAAACCTCTCCACTCTGACTTTCGAGGGGACCACGGCCATAGACATCATAGCCAGCCAGCCCACCACTGCCATCATCCTGCATAGTAACCGCCTGCGGATATCTAAGGCCACCCTCAGGAAGGGAGCCGGAGCGAGGCAGTCTGAAGAGCCGCTGAGAGTCCTGGAGCACCTGCCTCATGAGCAGATCGCACTTCTGGCTCCCGAGCCGCTGGCTGCTGGGCTCCCATACACAGTTGTCATTGATTATGCCAGCAATCTTTCTGAGAGCTTCCATGGGTTTTATAAAAGCACCTACAGAACCACGGAAGGGGAAGTGAGGTATTCTCTAATATATATATATGTTTAAGCTTCAAGTGCTGCCCACACTAAACATATTATTTCAAATGGATTGTCTTTTAAAATTCCTTTGAATGTTGAATTTTTTCTTTGGTTCGGCTTTTGCATCCTCTTGGTAGAGTTAGAAATGACAATAGTTCGTTTTCTTTGTTTCTTGGATCTCATTTTTCATTCTGTTTTAACCAGTTTTCTTGCTTTCAGCTCTATCAGTGTACATACCTATTTGTTTATTTAATTGGATTTCTTGGACATTACAAACATCTTTCATTTTCTTGGCCTATGTATTAGTTTTCTAGGGCTACCATAACAAAGTACCATATAGTAGGTGGCCTAAACTAACCGAAGTTCATTCTCTCACAGTTCTGGAGGCTCGGAGTCCAAAGTCAGGGCGTCAGTGAGCTTGTGCCCCCAGCGTCCGAGGAGAGCTCTTCCTCGCCTCTTCCTTGCTTGTGGTGGCCCTTCAGCCTTGGTATTCCTTGGATTGTAGCTACACGGGGCTGGCCTCTGCCTCTGTTATCACACGGACAGTCTCCAGTTTTCCCTCTTCTTAGAGGATTAGGACCAAACCTGATGGCCTCCTATAACATGAGTACATCTGCAAAGATCCCATTTTCAAATAAAGTCACATTCACAGATAGTAGGAATTAAGACTTCAATGTGTCTTTTTAGAGGACACATTCAACCCACAACAGTCTATTAGAGGGAATACTTTCAGTTCGAATTTCATAGGGATCCTCAGCTGCCTTGCTTTAGTTCTGTTTTTAAGGAGCTAATTTATTTTGGGAGATTTTATACTAAATTTTTTATTTATTTTAGAGGGGAAGGGAAGGAGAGAAGGAGAGAAATATCAATGTATGGTTGCCTCTCGTGCGTCCCCTGCTGGGAACTGGCCTGCAACCCAGGCATGTGCCCCGACTGGGAATTGAACCACGATACTCTGGTTCGCAGGCCCACACTCAATCCACTGAGCTACACCAGCCAGGGTGATTTGATACTAAATTTTAAAATGAAGTTTTACTTGTCAATAGATTATACTAGCTTACTTTTCTGATTACATATATATGTATATATATGCATATATGTGTGTGTGTGTGTGTGTGTACATAGAGAGGTAGTGAGAGAGAGAGATAAAAAATCAGATGCTACCATAAAGAATTTTTAAGAAAATAAAATTTATCCCCATCACAGCTCCTAGAGATAACCACTACTTCTATTTTAGGGGAATATCCTTCTAAACTTCTCTCTGATTATGCATACACATTATTTTATGTAACTGGACCAACATTATATTTTCTGTTTTAGAAGAGTTTTTAAAGTATGTTGAGATGTTTTATATGGATGACTTATCACTGTGCATCATTGTACTGCCTGTTAGAATGTGTGTTTGTGCACTGACTTATTTAACTAATCGTTCATTGATGGAGATTACGTTGTTTCCAACTTTACAGCATCAGCAACACTTGGATGAACATCTTTGAAAATTATGTCTTTGGAATAAAAACCTAGAATTAAAACTGCTAAGTGAACGGGTCTACAAAAGTCTGATTCCCTTGCCATACTCCTCACCTCTAACCAATCCTGCGTATCAGAAATCTCTTTAGAGCACAGGAGGCAAACGCAAGGCCCTCGGGCCAAATCCGGCCCTCCACCTTCTTTTATCCAGGCCAGCACCTTGTTTCTACCTGGTGGCAGCACTGAGCTCTCGCTTAACTGTTAAGGGGTGGTTACATCTATACAGTCCTAAAATTACATTGGGCCCTTTGAAGGCAACCGCGAGGCTGATGTGGCCCCCAGTGAAAATGAGTTTGACACCCCTGCTATAGAGCCAAAAAGTCAACAGATATCGCCATTTGATTTAAATTACATTGATAATTGAAGATGTTGAGCAACTTTTTGATATATTTACTATTTGTAGGCTCTTCTTTTGTGAATTGCCTATTTATAACCCGTGTCTTCTGTTGACTTGATTGCTGGGTATATTTTTATTAATTTTAAGAGCTCATTATCTGCGACGGCTATTAACTCTTTGTCAAATACCTTTCAATCAATTTTCCCACGTTTTACTTGTCTTTTCCCTTCGTTTGTGATAGCTTTTGTAATATAAAAGAATTTTTTGTTAGTAAAAGCCATCAATCTTGTGGTAATATTAGAAATTAAAACACACAGGTGCACACACACACACACTTTTAGAGTCTCTGCCTCATGCTGTGTCCTTTTTCTCACTTGCCATAATAATACTAGGGTGCTGGCATCTACACAGTTTGAACCTACTGCAGCCCGAATGGCCTTCCCCTGCTTTGATGAGCCTGCTTTCAAAGCGAGTTTTTCAATCAAGATCAGAAGGGAACCACGGCACCTCGCCATCTCCAATATGCCCTTGGTGAGTCTGAACCCCTCTACATCTGTTGTACACACAGGGAAACCCACTGACTCACTGTGACTCGCATCACTCCAGTGACAGTCATTATCCAGGTCACCCGTTTTGTGTGTTTTATTGCCTAACAGATAGCTAACATTTTTTTTTCATTTTCAGACTAAGCTTTTGTTTCAAGCAACAATTTACTGGTAGTCCTAGAAAAAAAATGTTCCCCAAAACACAGAAGATTTCAGTTAGAGTGACTTTCTAGGTCATGGGTGTCAATGGAGGGAGTCAGCACTGATGCATTCAGGTGCTTCACAAAGCACTCCCACCTTTAGTGTCTCATACGGTCTTTAAAAAGGATTGCAAAGAGAACGTTTTGTTGATTAAAGCCATATTTCTAGTGTATAGTTATTTTCTATACTATGTATATGTTATCTACTAATATTACCTATACAGTTTGTAACCGTATGCATGAGAGTGGACAGACAGAAAAAGGAAAAAAGTAATCTTTTTGGAACATTTTAATACTAACGGGAAGTGATGATAGGTAGCCCTGTTTCCTTTAAAGAAACCATTACCCTTCCATTTCAAAGCAGATGTGCACAGTGTTTCCTCTTATTTTTTCAAAGTGGCGAGAAGATGACTGTGCCAAATGAGCAAAACAACTCCCTACGTGCCATTATCCTGTGATTCCGGCAGTTTAGAAAAAGTGTCCCCTGAGCAATCATTCTGCAGCCGAGGCAGAGCAGCCCCCGAAGCGTCCTTTGTTCCGCCGAGAGGCTCACTGTGGAGGAACCTTGGGGTGGACCGGGCTTTATCCCAGTCCTGAGGGATGGCCTGTCTGGTCCCTGTGCATGAAGGGACCCAGAGTGCCACACACCAACCTCTCGTACAGTACTCCTCAACCTTTAACACTTCATATCCTCCTAAATACCTTAAGGGTCCCTTCCTCAAACAAGACTCTGACAGGCCCCCACTAGAGGGTCTTCCCCTATGAAAAGCATCCTTCTGAAAATCCCGGCCAGCCAAGAACTTGTGTCTTCCCCTCCCCACATTCATATATGAAAGATAAGGAAAAAATTGTCATTTTTCTAATATGAACTTGAGATAGAGGACATGTTTTTTTCAATTTATAGTTCCCTCCCCCAATATTATGGTATCGCTTCCAAGATAGTATTGAGTCCTCTAAAGAATGACAGCTTTAGGAAAATAAAGGACCAGGGAGAGAGACAAGGCTGGTGGAGAGATTCATAGGCTTGCTGGGGAAAAGCTGGGAGCCCCTGAGGCTTTGCAAAGGTGCAAAATGGAGCGTAAATCCAAGGATTCCCAGGACCTACTTGTTGAGGATAGGAAACTAAGGTAATCTCATCCCTGGGACAGGAAAGCCCTCCCCTGGGCAGAATGGGAGTGGCCTGAGTCAGGCTGCAGACACGGGGTGGTGGGGAACGACAATGGAGTCTCAAAGGGTCTTGTTGGAGGCTAGAAAAGCAAACAGTTAATCACATTTAAATTTGAATTAGTTTATGTAGCTTACTTTTCTCATAATTATCATAGCATCAGGAAAGAAAATGTTGTTTAGAGGTTGGTTAAAGGCATTTTAGAAAGAAAAGTTAATTTTGTTCTTCAAGTGTAAACTGGGGTTGGCTACGAGAGTCAGGGTTTGGATGACCAGAGAGTGACCAGCTTGTGGGTATTAAGACAGGCCAGGGTGCAGAAATAGGGGTGGAGGGAAGCTTACAGGGAAAAAAAGCTTACGTTAACAATGGAACGCCAGGCTAGCTTTGGAGGGTCCTTTCTCCAAATCCTTCCCCCGTGCTTTCTGTTGGCTGAGGTATGAGACTTTCTTTGTTGGCAGCAGGTGCCATAGACTATACCTCTATCCCTCCCACCCCACTCTGCAAGGCTGCTTTTTTTATTGCATTTAAAAGCTGATTCCAATGAAGCCAATCAGAGTGTGGAGGTTTGCAGGGTCAGGCCCAGGTGTGGGTTGCTTGTTGGGGAAAGCAGAAGCTCTTCTAAGGCTGTGTATGGTTGTGCACTTGCCCAGTGTAGAAAATAAATTAGACACTGCACTCCCAGGTAATTGTCATACCTGTGTTTAAGGACACATAGACTACATCTTGGCGAAACCAGTAATCTCAGTCTTGTTTTTCCCCATCCTTATTATTAACGCTCATGTGCCAAATATAAGTCAGTTTGCAGCCATCTGGATTATTTATGAGAAATTAAGTGGTGATGGTTACACAACTGTGTGAATATAGTTTTGTTAAAAAAAACACTGAATTTTACACTTTAAAATTGTGAATTTTATGGTATGTGAATTATATCTCAATAAAAAAATGTATTTGAATGGAAGGGTTTGGCCTTAACATCCAAACTACAATCAGGTGTTGGAAAGAAAAAATTTAAGTAATTATAAAAATGTCATGCCATATACTTTCAATAACATGTCTGGTAGGAAAGTTCTCTCTGTGGAATATGTTCATCACACTGGATTATTTGATGACATAAGTTATTCTGATTTTAGGTTAAATCCGTGACTGTTGCCGAAGGACTCATAGAAGACCATTTTGATGTCACTGTCAAGATGAGCACCTACCTGGTGGCCTTCATTATTTCGGATTTTAAGTCTGTCAGCAAGATGACCAAGAGCGGAGTCAAGGTGAACCTGTGATTGTTAAACAGGGTGACCAGCCCGTCTGGTCTGCCTGGGACTGTCCTGGTTTTAAAATTGGAAGTCCACATCCTGGGAACCCCTCAGTCGTGAGCACATCGGGGCTGGCGATTCTACTATCACAGAAGCTTGTGTTTACAGGGAGGTTCTAGTAACAAAAGCGTGTGGGGAAGCTTGGCCTGGCCTGTGTTGTAGTCCTGGCCTGTGTTGTAGTCCTGGCCCATGTCATAGTTCTGGCTCCACCACTAACTGCCTGTCCGACTGTGGCCCTGTTCCCTCCTTTTTGAACTTGTTTTTATACTTCTTTAAAATGTGTAAGTTGGACATGATCCTGCAATGGTTTCTAAGGTTGCTTCTGGCTATAACTCTGCACTTTAGAAATGAATTGCCACCGGCTGTCGGAGCAGGGGACTTCTGGCCCTGGGAAGGAAGGCCCGTCCGCTTGGAGCATTAAATGGCTCTCAGGTCCTCTGGACCAGACAGTACTGGAACACGGGAGGAAGAAGTCTTGTTCTGAGGGGCACTTGCTCCCAGTCTGGGTGCCTTTGTGTAGCGAACAACCTATACAACTCTCTGCTGTGGCTCTGAATGCAAGGAGCTGCAGGACACTTTTTTTTGAGATACCTCACTTATTTATACTGGATTTCTCTGAGGCCTTTCTGAATAGTTAGGGTTTCCCTGCTAAATTGCCTTTTGTTCCCGTAAGGCTGAAGCTGCTTTTTTTGGACAATATATAGTATGACTTTATTTAAATGAAATGTCCAGAATAAGTAAATTGATGGAAGCAAAAAATAGGTTAGTTGTTGCCTTGAGCTGAAGCCATTGGAAAGAATGGGTAGTGACTGCTATGTACACAGTATTTCTTCTGGGGATGATGAAATATTTTAGAATTTAGTATGGTGATAGTTGCACAATTTGGTAACTCTATGAAAAACTGTTAAATTATTTATATTTCTTAACGATAAGCTAAAATATGTTAAATGGTTCAAAAACTACTCATCTACATTGAGGGTATAAAAATGTTCCACAGCTAGAGATTAGGGATTTTTTTTGAGAGAGTTAAACTGTAAGTCCTAGCCCCCAAAGTATAAGGTGACAGCTCAGTAGGTCTAAGGTGACCATTCTGAAGGCTTATTAACGTGTATCTCCTGGACTTTATATATATATTTTAAAAACTTTTAAAAAAGTTTTATTGTTTATGCTGTTTTTTAAAAATTTATAAGCTAAACAACAAAACAAACAAGCAAGCAAAATATAACCAAAGACACTGAAATAGAGAACAGGGGGACAGTGTCCAGAGGGGAGAGGGGAAGGAATTTCAGGGGAAATAGGGGAGGGATTTAGAGGAACAAATATAAAGGACACATGGACAACTAAGAAGGGTGGAAATGGGAGGGAGGGGGAGCACGGGGGTGGGTGGGATGGGATGGGAGTAATAGAAAGGCTGAAGCTTCTTATCCTTGTGGAGATATCTCTACTTAACTGGGGATTTGAAGGGGATGCTTGAAACTTGAAGGAGGGAACAATGTAAGTTCACCAGTGAAACTATCAACAAAACACCCAGTCTTTGATTTGCCCTCTCAATCCTTTATGAGTCAGCCTTTTTATAATGTCTCTTCCATACTGATTTTGTGATTTATAATTAGAAATTCATATTTGGTCTTCCTCCTGATTCTGACACAGAGCTCCTAAAACCCTTCAAGTTTCCTAAATGTAGGGAGCAATAAAGGTGTCTCTTGTCTGATTAACGAGGCGATCTTTGGAAAGCCCCTAGGAACCTAAAGATGGGTCCGGGGTGCTGGTTGCCAGGAATCGACCAAGTAATTGGAGGGTTGGACTTTGTAAAGCCTCTCCTGACCTCAGCTGGATATTGAGTTCCATCACCAATAGTCAACGACTTAACCATGCTTGTGTCTGCGCCTCCATAAAAACCCAAAGGACGGGTCAGAGAGCCTCAAGGGTGCTGAATGTATGGAGGTGCAGGGGGTGGGCGTAGCGTGCTAGGAGAGGGGACTGAGGCACTGAAGCTCTGCACCCTTTCCCCATATCTTGTCCTGTGTAGCTCTTCCATGGGACTGTTCTTGAGCTATTTCTTTTCACAGTGAACTGGTAATTTAGTAAGTAAACTTTGGACTATGAACTGCTCTAGCAAATCAATTAAACCCAAGGAGGGGGTGTTAAAACCTTCAATTTATATCCACTTGTTCAGAAGCACAGGAGAAAACCTGGACTTGTGACTGGCATTTGAAGTGGAGGGGAGGGGACGGTCTTGTGGGAGCGAACCCTTGCCCTGTGGAATCTGATGCTATCTCCAGTCAGACAGTGTCAGAGTTAGTGAACCTGTAGGGCACCCGCTGGTGTTGGAGAATTGCTTGGTGATTTGGGGGAACCAGCCCCCACACATACCCACTTAGGAACTGGCTGCCAAAGCCTGTTTCACATGCTAATGGTTTTAGTCCGTGTATTTCTTTAAACTTATTAAACATTTTATATTCTGTGTCTAGTAATTGCCATGGCTAAAGTCTTTGTGTATCTGGTTCTGTGGTTTATGGTTTTGGCTGGCTCTTGCTCACAGTGTCTTGTTGCTTTGTATATATTGTGAATTATGCCTGTGAACTTGTATCACCTGAGTTGAAGGTGGATTATTCCAGAGAGAATTTGCCTTGACTGGAAGCACTTAACAGCCTGGCGCCACTTGAACTCAACTTACTGGCATTGGGTTTTTGAACTGCCTGGTTATCCTGAATCCAACTGCTAGACAGCATGGTTAGCATTCAGTGACAAATTCTCTGAGGGGGTCTTTCATTCTTCCCCATATTGCACCAACGTTTGAAAAAGACATTGTTCCGTGCAGTCTTCTTGAGGAAGGGGGTGGTTATTTCTAGTTCACCATCCCATCAGGGTGTGGTCCTTCTGGGCTCAGCCTTTGCCAAGGTGCATCTCCTAGTTCGCTGCACATCTTAAGCAGCCTTTGGGCTTTGCCTCCTCCCCTTGGAGTCTTCCCCTGGCGTGAAAACCAAAGCCCAAGTCTACCTGTATTGGGCTGGTGTCCTCAGGGCAAGAGCTGGCTGCATTGTTTTGCTGACTTCTGAGGGTCCTGCTGTCACTTCATTTCTGGCTTCCAAGTTGTCTTTATCACTATCCCATGAAAACGTTTAAAGAAACATTTTTGTATACGTTATCCAGCCTTTGTAGTTGTCTCAGAAGGGGAGCTGATCAGGGAGAGTCAGCATTAATACAAGAAATAGAACTCCCAGCGCCCTTCTTTGATATTGGCAGCCAGATTCCGCAATACGAAGCTATTAATGGCAGCCTTCTTTGCAGTTGTGGAGAGAAACCACTGTGGCGTTCGCGTGACCTTTTTATTATGCCTTTCTCTTCAGGTTTCCGTGTATGCTGTGCCAGACAAGATAAACCAGGCCGATTACGCGTTGGATGCTGCCGTGACTCTTCTAGAGTTTTATGAGGATTATTTCAGCATTCCGTATCCGTTACCCAAACAAGGTAGAGGTTTTACGCAGATATTACAAGTGTGGATTAAATGATCCCAGCCATAGATTATACCCCGCTAATTAGCATCCATGTCGTTATCTCAGGAGCCCCTCAAGTCATTAAAACCCTATGTTAGCAGGCAGACAGCCAAGGACAAATAGTGCATTTTTTCGTTGTTGGCACATACTTGGTAGGAACACAGAAGATGCTTCACATATATTTTTCTGAATAAATAAATTTATACAGCAAAAGAAAATCTGCATTGTCTCATAAGACCCTTTATATCTATTTTGTGTTTGAGGTTTTAAGTGTACGGGGATCTTGAGCATTCAAAGTAGAGTGGATTTTTAAGGCAATTGTTATAAGTTTTCAATCCTAAACTACTTGTCAGACGTTAGAAATGGAGTCAGGACCCCTGTGACCTGAGTTTGACCTGAATGAGTCACCAAGTGACTTTTCTCCACTGTGCAAGGTTCTTCCAGCCTAGAGTTTATGACCCTGCATGGGCAGCTTAGATTTAATTACTACGTTTCTCCATTCTGAAAGTTAGTGTGTTTGAGCAATGTGTAACTTACAGATTGGTTAATATATATTTCTTTCCTCCTTCCCAAGATCTCGCTGCTATTCCTGACTTTCAGTCTGGCGCTATGGAAAACTGGGGACTGACGACCTATAGGGAGTCTGCTCTGTTGTTTGATGCTGAAAGGTCTTCCGCATCCAGTAAGCTTGGCATCACCATGACTGTGTCCCATGAGCTCGCCCACCAGGTATAAAAAGCTCAATCGCACTCCTTAAAAAGTGAAGTTAAACTGTGTCTGTATTGCTTTTGTGGGACATTGGAGGCTATTCAAATTTCTTCTTTGTCTTTTTTTTTTAATAGGAAAAATGATTTCTTTAAAGTGTTAGCTGCCATGTTTTAAAATGCATAGTTAAAGGGTTTTCTTTTTATTTTGATAAAATATTAATTATATAATGTTAACACCCATCTAACTGACATTACCCATATAAAATACATTTCCTTCTGAAGGCCTTATGTTTATGGCTGTGTAGATAATCCAGTCTCCATAGAAATGTGTGAATAATCTGAGTGATGTTTTCCTTTCAGTGGTTTGGCAACCTGGTCACTATGGAATGGTGGAATGACCTTTGGCTAAATGAGGGATTTGCCAAGTTCATGGAGTTTGTGTCTGTCCGTGTGACTCATCCAGAACTGAGAGTTGTAAGAAGTATTTACTTATTTGTTACATTTTTAGGTTAATTTATTTCTTTGTTCTATATTTCTGGGAAATAGTTTTGATTAGAGAACTCATAGATTAATAACTTCTTTGGGAGTTTAGATATGAATCATGTTCCCCAAATGCTAGTGAACCTTACAGATATATATATCTATATATATATATATATATCACAAAGGCTTATTTCCAAGCTAAATTGTGAGTCTATGATTGCTGTAAAATTGTACTAAATGTTGCCCGCCTTGAATAGAAATAATGACAGCCTGTCTGTTCTGTATCATTTTTCCAATGGTCAGAGTGCTCACGGAAGGAGTATTAGGTACAGTTTGCTATTCTTGCAGTAGAATTCTACTTATCAAATCAAATAAATTATTCTTAAGGCAACTGCACATTTGACTGTACATGAACCTAGACTCATGGAACCTCTGCATGTTTATTTTAAAAGTCGTGCGTTTAACTTGCGACAATCACATGCAGTAAAATTTAAAAGAAACTAAACTTTATATAAAAAATCCTTTATCCTTCTATAATTACTTAATTTGTTCATATTTATTTTCCTGTATACATAATTTGTACATAGTTATGGTTATAACATACATATAATTATTACACTATAATAGATCATAAGCATTTTCCTCTGTTTCCACATAATCTTTAAAATGTGGAAACATTTCAAATGCAGAAACATAATCATTTAAAATGATTATGTTACGTGTATTATTCTATTGGTTAATAGGCCTTAGTAAATCAGGTTATAGTTGGAATTTGTCCTCCATTATTTTTTCTTTCACTACATGGTTTTAAAGCTAAATCTCTTTGCTGTAAAATACTATAGATAATGATTGGAAATGTTGAAATCACTCTACATTTTAGTTTCTTGTTTTGTTGCTATTTGGCTATAGGCATAGTGGTTCTGTTTTTAAGTTAATATAAGTTTTTTAATCCTAAAGTGATAAGTAAATATTTAAGATGAGAGAAATCTAAAATATTTACCAAAAATCATTTTTCTTGGATATTCTTTCAAAGACTTTTATTTTGTAAATTCTGTAGATATGGAATCTATTGGGCCAGAAATTAGAAATATAAATCTGCTACACCAGATCAAGGATTCCTTCTGTGGTATTTTCGTCTACATGTAAATCATAAGTGGTGTTGTCTTTTTTCTGCCTCAATAGGAAGATTATTTCTTTGGCAAGTGTTTCAGTGCAATGGAGGTAGATGCCTTAAATTCCTCACATCCTGTGTCCACACCGGTGGAGAATCCTGCTCAGATTCGGGAGATGTTTGATGACGTTTCTTATGAAAAGGTAAAGATGGATAATAAGAAGGCCGTTGGGACACCGAAACTTAGAAACACTGGGGTAGAGAGATTTTAGATAAGGCTGTGGGGTAACTCACCCTTCATAAGGAGCAACCCAGACCGAATGCCTTGTATGCTGACCTGTGCTGGCAGGAGTTCACTCATTTACGTGACTAAATGAGTGACCTTGCAATTTGTCTAGTAATCCTGAAGATTAAATTTTGGCAAATTCTTCATTCCCTCTGTTGAGTTTCAGTCGGCCATGAATTTTTGACTTACACAATTAGGTCTCTGTTGAGCATTGACTTGATATCAGGCAAAAGTTCCTGCCCTTGTGTGGCTTACCTTTCAGTGCCATTAGGAATGGTTTACATTGTTGAACTGCAAAGCAGTGTCCTACACAATGTGATTAATAACAGAATTGGAAATTGTTGCAAACATTTAATGATTGGGAGATTTTACCTAAAAATCCAGACTTCTTGCTTCTCTCAGGGGAGGGGGAGGAGGATTTTGGTCACAGGGGACCTGCATTTCCTTTGGTAGCATAGGCTGGAGCTGAATGACGGCTCCTTTATGAAATCAAGTTTCTGCTTTTCCACTCCCCCTTCTAATGCCCACTATTTCTACTGTCTTCTCACTGAGGCAGAGAATGTGGCATTTATCATTATGTTTGGCTGTTTTGTTTGCAGCAAACAGAAAAGTATTTCTTACTTGGATGCTTTTGTAATAGTGCAGGGGAGATAAAAATAGATATAAACAAGCACACAAAACAATGAAGCAGAATTTAAAGTCCAGACATAAATGCACATGTATATGGTCAATTTATGACCAAGTAGCCAAGGACACAGAATTGGGGAAGGACAGTCTCTTCGACAGATGGTGCTGGGAAACCCGGACCCCTATCTTATACCATTCACAGAACTGAACTAAAATGTGATTAAAGACTTAAACTTAAGACCAAAATTATAAAAATCCATAAGGAAAACATAAGAGAAGAGATGCTTGACATGGGTCTTAGCAATGATTTTTTTTTGTACATGAATATAAAAGTACAAGCAACAAAAGCAAGAACAAACAAGTGGGACTACAATAAACTAAAAACTTCTACATGGCAAAATAAACAAAATGAAAAGACCATGTATGGAATGGGAAAAAATATTTACAAACCATGTATCTAATGAGGGTTAATATTCCAAATATTTAAAAGGACTATAAAAAAGGACTCATACAATTCAATAACAAAATCAGTCTGATTAAAAATGGACAGAGGGCCCGAGTAGAAGTTTTACAAAGTAGAAATTTTACAAAGAAGACATTCAAGTGGCCAAAACATACGTGAAGAGGTGTTCAACATCATGAATCATTGGGGAAATGCAAATCAAAAACCAAAGTGAGAGGCCACCTCACACCTGTTAGAAGGACAACTATGAAAAAGACAAGTAACATATCAGTGCGGATGTGGAGAAAAGGGT
Organism: Sturnira hondurensis; assembly: GCF_014824575.4. Lineage (NCBI taxonomy): Eukaryota > Metazoa > Chordata > Mammalia > Chiroptera > Phyllostomidae > Sturnira > Sturnira hondurensis. Next base: position 20,476,285 of record NW_028093985.1, on the reverse strand, counting down.
TCCCAGCATTGTTGATGGGAATGTGTATGGGTGCAGCCACTAGGGAAAACATTATAAGGGTTCCTCAGAAAATTAAAAATAGAACTACTGTATGATCCAGTGATTTCACTTCTGTTCATTCCCCAAAGAAAATGAAAACACTAACCTAAAAATACATGCACTCCACGTTCACAGCAGCATTACTTACAACACCAAGATATGGAAACAACCCAAATGTTTACTGATGGATGAATGGATAAAGGGTGTGTGGCATATATGTATATATACATGCATTGTATATATAATATATATGAATGTTATTCAGCCATAAAACAGAAAATCTTGCCATTTATAACAACATGTATGGACCTTGGGGGTTTTATGCTAAGTGAAAAAAGTGAAAGACAAATACTGTATGATTTCACTTATATGTGGAATCTTAAAAAAAGAAGAAGAACCAAAAAACCAAGCTCATAGAGAACAGATTGATGGTTGCCTGAGACAGGGTGTGGGATGTGGGCAAAATGGATAAAGGTGGTCAAAAGGTACAAACTTTTAAATATAAAAAGTCATGGGCTATAATGTACAACATGGTGACTACAGTTAGTAATGTACTGTATATTTCAAAGTTGCCAAGAGTAGATCTTAAAAGTCTTCATCACAAGAAAAAAATTTTGTAACAGTATATGGTGATGAATGTAGAGTTAGATTTACTGTGATATTTTGTAATATATACAAATATTAAGTCATGTCATACACCTGAAACTAATATAATGCTGTGTCAATTACAGCTCAATAAAATAGAGTGCCAGTCCCGTTGGGACATGCACTTTATGTAGGCATTCAGGGATTCAGGCTTTGCCAGTTTTGTGGCCCCACCGCCTCCCAGAGTAGCAATTTCCAACCAGTGTGCCACAAGAATTTTTAAAACATGCAATACTTGACTATTTAGTCAGGGACACTGACCTCTTTTCCTTTAAATTTTCTTTTTTTTAAAGAATTTATTTATTTGTCTTTAGAGGGGAAGGGCAGGAGAGAAGGAGAGAAATATCAATGTGTGGTTGCCTCTCGTGAGTCCCCTGCTGGGAACTGGCCTGCAACCCAGGCATGTGCCCTGACTGGGAATCGAACAGCGATCCTTTGGTTTGCAGGCCTGCACTCAATCCACTGACCTACACCAGCCAGGGCTTCCTTTAAATTTTCAATTAAAAAATTGTAACAGCCAACCCAACAATAGCCATACTGTGTGAATGAATCAAAACTATACCTATTTTTTGTCAGATCAGCAAAAAATATATTTTTTGGTGTGCCACAGAATTTTAGTGATTAGTTCATGTGCCGTGAGATGAGAAACATTGAAAATCACTGCTCTACAGCTGAGAGAGAGAAAGACTACCTCCACCTTGAAGAGACCTATGAAATTCTTCCAGAAAAGGAGACTTTTAAGTGAATTATTTCAAAATAAAATGCAATGGTTGATTAGATTAAAGCCAAAGCATAGCTAACACTTATTTATATCGTCTTTCAGGGAGCTTGTATTCTGAATATGCTGAGGGATTATCTTGGTGCTGATATGTTTAAAAGTGGTATCATACATTACCTCCAGAAGTACAGCTATAAAAACACGAAAAACGAGGACCTGTGGAATAGCATGGCAAATGTAAGTACATTTTTACGTATCTCTGCATTTGGGATTGACAGGCATATTATTTTTTCTCATCTTAATTGCTCTGAGAAGAATCATGAAGTATTTTTAGAACTGATGGTGATGTGTGTGTTTTTGGCTTTTAGATTTGCCCTTCAGATACACAGACGGTGGATGGCTTTTGCTCTAGGGGTCAACATTCATCTTCGTCCTCAGTAAGTTTTTAGTTCTGTACACGTTGCCCGTCTGCACATCTTTGATGCCACAGCCTCTGAAGGTTCGCTGTGAGCCGAACTGCGAGGTCCTTGATTATATCACCCTCACTCTTGATAAGACCGCATTTAAACTATACCAGACTGACATCTTTTACAATTTAAAAAAAGTTGATATTTTCAGAGAGAAAAGAAGGGAGAGAGAGATAGAGAGATAGTGAAAGAGAAAGAAACATTGATTTGTTCTTCCAGTTATTTATGCCTTCATTGGTTGCTTCTTGTATGTGCCCTGACCAGGAATTGAACCCACAATCTTGGCATATCAGGAAAACACTCTGACCAACTGAGCTACTGAGCCAGGGCAGCATTTTTAATTAAAAAAAAATTATCTACAGAAGGCAGTTGCACAACCTTCTTTAGTAACACATCTCACTGATACTAATGTCCTCAGCTTCACTCTCTGTAAAGCAGTGAACTTATGACAGGTTTCTGTGGGAGATTAAGGCTTTATCGGTGATGTACTGTCCATCATTTCCATAGCGCTTCATTTGTAAGAAAACAAATAATGGCAACAAGTATTCTTGAGTACTTAGTACATGTCAGTCATGTATTAAGCACTTATGTGCATTATTGCCTTACTCTTCACAGTAAGCCTATGAGTTGGGGGCTTTTATCCCTATTTTTAGAGATAGGACTATAAAATCCAAAGGCATGTAGGTTAGTAAATTGCAGAGCTGAGATATGAATTTAGATCTAAGTCATGTTTTGGACTGATAAACCATACTGACCTCACAACACCCGAATCACAGAACAGTCCACGTCCCTGTTTCTCTGGACTCGTAGCACATTTTCAGAGGCAGCTGTGGATTAGTCTGGAGATTTAATGGAATTTCATCCACTGTGTTTTTGTTTTCTTGGCTTTTTTGTTTTTAGAGTTGGCTTTATTCAGTAGTTTGCAGATTTGTTCTATAGTATATTTTATCCTTTTGCTAGCTTTTAAATATTTCTTAAAAGTTTTTATTTTTAGTATCAAAGAATATGTCCTGTTTTGAGTTCACAATTGCTTGTCCAGTGTGGCCCATCTGGCTGTTGTTACCCCTTTGGAAGTGCAGGCTCCTGGCTGAACACGTTTCCCCACCTTGCTTGTCTGAGAGCCAGCATCACTAAGTAGGTGCTGAACACCTGGCCACTTTCCCTTCTCTGCTTTCATCCATATGCCTGTTTTTTGCTCAGTGCCAAGCTCAAGGAACCCAGTAGAACCAGGCCTGGTACCTGTTCTCAAGACACACATGTGTAGAGGATGAAAATGAAAAGTAAACAGTCAGTGCTTTGATGACCAGCAGGCTGTGCTTGGCGACAGTGGGGGAGGGAGCAGAGGGAAGGCTGAGGAAGAGCTTCCCGGAGCAGGTAGCAGCTCTGTGTGTGAGGGCAAGCTTGGGTTCCCTCCTGACTTGGAGTTGGGTCTGGGTGGTCATGCATCTGTCATTTTCTGTATCACCCAGCACTGGAAACAGGAAGGCCTCGATGTGAAGGCCATGATGAACACCTGGACGCTGCAGCAGGGCTTTCCCCTGATAACTATCACCGTGAGAGGGAGGAACGTGCACATGAAGCAAGAACGCTACCTGAAAGGACACGCCGCCGCCCCCGAATCTGGGTGAGGTTCACTGAGAACAACCCATTTCTCTTTATCCTTACTTGTAAGAGAAAACCTTATTTTTGAAATAGTGCCCTTGCCTTTATTGCAAAAACATTTCAATCAAATTTATGTATGCTGTGAAGTTGAGTTATACGCCACCATCTCCCAGAGGATGAAGGTGGCTCTGAACCTTGGTTCATCTCAGTGACGTTGATGATATATAATTATTTCAACATTCTCATGTTTTGTAGTTTGATAGGATGGTAATTTCTAGTTACTGGCTTGAAATAGGCTCCAATCTAAGTAACCAGCACTAAATTACAGTAGTGTCTGGAAATTATGATTTCTGGGGATTATGAAAGACTCGATTCTTTTCTTTTGGAAGTCTGAGTTAGATACTGGAACTTGTTTGTCAGCTTAACACCACAGAAAGACATCACTGGAAATGACCCACTGGACCTCGATTGACCCTGACATTATTTAAACATTTTTTATTTCAAAAGAAGTTTAGACTTAATGAAGAAGTTCCAAGAAGGATGCAAAGAATCCCCATATATTTTTTACTCAGATATTTTTAAACTGTTTACCACATTCCCTGTATTTCTCTCTGCACATATCTCTACATATGTGCTGTGTGTGTGTGTGTGTGTGTGTGTGTATATATATATATATATATATATATATTTAACTATTTGAGAGTAATTTGGAGACATGATGCTCCTTTACCCCAAAGTATTTTAGTGTGGTATTTTCTTAGGAAAAAAGAAAGAACATTTACTTCTTTAACAACAGCACAATTATCAAAATTATGAAATAAACTTGATACAATGCTATTATCTAATCTACAAACTTTGTTTAGATTTTTCCAATTGTTCTAATAATGTCTTTGCTGCAAAAAAAAAAAAAGTTCTGGTTCAGGCAGCATTCAGTATCAGGATCACATTGTATTAATTGTTCCATTTCCTTAGTCCTTTTTCTCTGAAACTGCTCCTCAGGCTTAGTGCTTCTTGATCATGACATTTTTGAAGAGCACAGGCCAGTTATTTTGTGGGATGCCCTCCAGTTTGGGTTTTCTGCTATTTCTTGATGATCAGATTCAAATTCTGCATCATTAGCAGAAACTCCGTAGACGTGCAATGTAAGAAATGCAGGAGGCGCCTGATGACAGTGTGTGCCGTTACTAGTGGTCACAGTGTTTAAGCTTGGCCTTCTGAGCTCCCAGCCAATCACTGTAAAGGCTGACAGGGCTCCCTTGAGCCCAAAGTCCTAACCCTACTAAAGGAGACTAAGAAGGGTGAATAGTGCCTGAAAACAGGATGGGAGTGTTTTGATCTCTTGGCTTCAGTAGCTCTGATACCATTGTTTCTTAAACTAGCCAGTGCCTGGCACATGATAGGTGATTTAATAACTGCTTGTGCATTGAATCAACAAAAGAGCGATCAATCCTCCTGTCTTTTAGGTACCTGTGGCATGTTCCACTGACATTCATCACCAGCAAATCAGACTCGGCCCACAGGTTTTTGCTGAAGACAAAAACAGGTAATTTGTTGTGGAAATAACTAGGTGAATGCAAGAAGGAACTATGGAAACAGGATTTAGATGCCACCTTTCTTTTGCTATTTATCTTGGTTAAAGCAAAAAAAAAAAAAAGGATCAGGTCAATCTTTGGCTATCTTCAGCTAATCTCTGGCTTTCATTTTCTAGTGAAGCTCTAGGTTTGGAAGTACTGTCTGGTTGCAAAAAAGGCCAGTATCTCGCCAGATAGAGATTAAAACAGTTGAGTTATGTAATGTTATAAAGAAGGGATTACTAATAAAACTTTGTTAGCATTGCTAGGTTATATTGTATGTATGGCCTGAAATGTGGCCACATTCTTCTCATATGTCTGTAAATCTCACAAAATTGGTGTCTAAAACTAGTGTTGGCTTTTGTCTATTGAGATGCTGTTTTCTGGTTTCTAAAAGGAACGGGTTCAATATGAATGAAGCTCCCTTCAGTATTAAAACTGTTCAGTATTAAATCTGCCTGTAGTGTCATGGTCCAATCTCTGATCAGAGAAGCTTTTCATCTGTCAAGAGAGAAAATGGAGCTATGATTTATTTTATTTGCTCTAGATGTGCTCATTCTCCCAGAAGAGGTGGAATGGATCAAATTTAACGTGGGAATGAATGGCTATTACATTGTGCATTATGAGGATGATGGATGGGATTCTTTGACTGGCCTTTTAAAAGGAACACACACAGCAATCAGCAGTAATGATCGAGCCAGTCTCATTAACAATGCATTTCAACTTGTCAGGTAATACAAGCTTGGCTTATTTCTGAAGGCAGCTGTTATCACTCAAATTCTTGATTTCTAAAGAAGAAAATGATTGATTGCTAATAAGAAGTTGAAGGGTGTTTTCCCCTAAATTCTAAAAATCCAAGGTTGCTTTTAGCCTTGTGGCTAACCTCCTGCCATTTGCTGAATATGGTAAAGGAAGGAATCTGTACTTTAGTCTTTTTCATTAACAACGAAGATCACACAGAGGCAAAGGTGTAGAAAATCAGGAGACCACCCCGGAGAAGCCCCTGGCTGAATTCTGAAGTCTTGTGCTGCAGCTTTCCCTGGCCTTGCTTTTCAGGTTTCTCCCCACGCCCACCCCAGCCACTGGGTGTTTAACAATCTTAAAGCCTCCTCAGAAGAATGAGTGGTCCAGGCCTGAGTTGTTCACGTCACACGTCCTGGGTCAAAAGGTTACCCCCACCCCCACCCCCACCCCAGCTAGATCCCTGGACTTCACAGCACCTTTACGGGAGGCTCACAAAATGCTGGCCAACCAGATGACCTTTGAGTGGTTGAGGGTAGTGTATACTCTAAATTTTCACCCCATGGCAATGGTTTTTAAGAACATGATCCGTAAGTTGTTAAATGCCCTTCTCCAGTATTTAGGCATAAGTCCTACAGCAAATCACCCAGGCATAAAGGAATAATTGATAATTCTCCTTATACCCCATGCTCCTCCGCTCTAAATGTCAAGTTCTTTCTTTTCTGGGCCTCCTGAGGTGACAAAAAGCCATGGAGGATGAAAATGGGGGCAGCTTGGCTAGCTGTTTTGGCCTGCCTAAAAACACTCCCCTCTGCAGCGTACCACTGCTTAAATCTTAGACGGTTTGGTACTTACATGAGCGTGTATCTTACCACTGAGGCTTTTTAAAAAAGATTTTATTTATTTGTTTTTAGGGAGGGGAAAGGAGGTGGAAAGAGAGGGAGAGAAACATTGATTGGTTGCCTCTTGCACGCACCTAGATGGGGGACCAAACCCACACCCTAGGCATGTGCCTCACTGGGAATCGAACCAGTGACCTTTCACTTCTCAGGATGATGCCTGACCAACTGAGCCAGACCCGTCAGGCACCACTGAGGCTTTTAACACCAACCCTCTATGATCAAGTGTTTTTATCTATATTCAGTTTCTTTTTGGAATGTAGAAGAGGATGTGTTCACTCCAGAGACTCATACTATTAACTGAGTGGCAGTCCCTCTTACTAGGCCTCCTGAAGGATCTTGGATCAAAATCCCCATCTTACCCTGGAAGGTTAGCACGCAATCCCACGTCTCATAGAGGGACAGACACGTGCTTGCATTCTGTCTTAACCACAAGTTAGCCCTAGCTCTGTTGTTACGTGAGAAACTTCCTCTACCATGTAAACATGTCAGATGTGTTACGTGTGGCCGAAAAGATGCTAATATAAAGATCCTTATTTATAAGCGGCATTCATAACCGACTTTTTTCATAAAATTGTTAAAATACACTTTGAAACAGAGGTTGATTTCCTGGATTTTCTTTTAAACTGATAACCATGGTGTGTCTCCTGACCAGCATTGGGAAGCTACCAATTGAAAAAGCCTTGGATTTAACCCTGTACCTGAAACATGAAACTGAAATTATGCCTGTGTTCCAAGGTTTGAATGAACTGGTACCTATGTATAAATTAATGGAGAAACGGGATATGAATGAAGTGGAAACTCAATTCAAGGTAAAAACCTGAAATAAATTAGGTAGCTGTGTAAGTGGTTTGCTTTTATGTGGGTGTGGGAGAATGCTTACTGTTGTGAATATGTCTTGGTATATATTAAAGAAAAGTAAATCAGAGTTAACTCAGTATTTGAATTGACTAGCAAAGATAATGGTTTTCTTTTAGCACTAAAAATCGACAAGGCACTATGCCATTCTATACTTCATTTTCATGGGTTCTTCTTTCCTTCTTTTTGCAAGTTCTTTATTTCATTTTACTTCTGTATTATGGTTGCTAATAAGATGTTCTGGAACTCAGGTACTTGAAGATGAAGTACAAAATTGTTATTTTTGGCAAATTATAATGAAGTTACATTGTATAAGTCGCTCTCAAAATGTAGACATATACACTCTTTGTTTTTAAAGTGACAGTTTATCCTAAGGAGAAAAGGTGTATTTATAAAAGATTGTTATGCAAATACTAAAATAGTTCACTGTTTCTTGTTTTTGACCCCTTTGATAATTAAATATAAACACAACTGCACGATTTTAAAAACAAAGAAGTGCATTAAGATTTCACAAATATTCCCTGTCACCTGAGTGTGCACTGGATTACCTAAAGTGGGCGAGGGCTGGGAGCATGGTGACACTGTGGCTTTCCCCCAGGCCTTCCTCATCTGGCTGCTGAGGGACCTCATCGATAAGCAGACCTGGACTGACGAGGGCTCCATCTCCGAGCGGATGCTGAGAAGTCATCTCCTCCTCCTCGCCTGTGTGCGCAAGTATCAGCCCTGTGTGCAGAAGGCTGAAGCCTATTTCAGACGGTGGAAGGAAGCCAATGGAAAGTTGAGGTCTGTCCTTACTACCCAACCAGTTCATTGATATAAGGGGTGCCTTTTCTGCTTTCCATCATCACTGGGAGCAAAACCAACTATACACAAGTCTCCCATGTCTCCCTTTTTAGGAAAATAAGTTACTTTTTAAGATTTATCTATGGATCTCTCAACTTGAAGTCATGCTAGGAGGAACTTCTATGCACAAAACATCAAACATCTGGAGAGTTAGAATAGGATTATAATGATTCCCACTTTATGCAGCCAAGGATACAAAACCTTACCAGACAGCTGTGCTGGGCAGGAACAGAGGCAATGCATCTCACAGTAGCTTCTGTGGGTCTCCAAAGTCCCCAACAGGGGATGCACAGTAGTTGCTGACTCTAAAAATCTTCCTACATCTGGAAATTTAATTCTTGCTATACTTACGGATATTTGGGGCTCAAGTCCCATCTGGGGAATACCAAGCCAACAGCATACCTGCTTTCATTTAAAGAAATGCTTATAAATGGTGGGCCTATTGGATTCCTGACATTTGTTCATGGACTCCATCTTGAGTCAAGTTTGAACCTCTTTATTGAGTCACCCAGTGTCATCAAAGTGTGTTAGATTCATAGGTATTTATAAAAGTGGAGTCTTCCATTACATTTTTGAGAAGGCTACTCACAACCTAATTTTAGATATTTTTCTTTGCCTCTTTCAAAAAATTTGACGTCAGAGGTTACCGTTCAGATTTCCAGGCATGCCACTCTGGTCACGAGGCCAGTTGATCGGCTCATAGTCAGTCACCGTCCTGCACCCAGACACAGCTCCTCCATCTCAGACTCTCACGGGGTGTGTTCTTTCCCGCAGACTGCCCAGCGACGTGACCTTGGCTGTGTTTGCTGTGGGAGCTCAGACCATGGAAGGATGGGACTTCCTTTATAGTAAATATCAGTCTTCCTTGTCCAGTACCGAGAAAGAACAAATCGAATTTGCCCTCTGTATTAGCCAAGATAAGGAAAAGCTTCAATGGTAAGTAATTCATTCATGATCATTAGAGTGAGGAGAATTAAGTTAGATTGGTCCTTCTGGCCAGGAATTGCCTGTTCTGGGAACACATATGATAGTGACACACATCTAATGAATACGGGAACTAATTTGGGGGAAGCAGGTGTTAGGAAAAATATTCAAGGAGCATATATTTGTGTATCTTTAAAATAATAAGCATAGCCCTGGCTGGTGTAGCTCAGTGGATTGAGCATGGGCCTGTGAAACAAAGGATCACGGTTCAATTCCCAGTCAGTGCACATGCCTGGGTTGCAGACCAGTTCCCAGTAGGGGACATATGAGAGACAACCACACACTGATGTTTCTGTCCCACTCTTTCTCCTTCCCTTGCCCTCTCTCTAAAATAAATAAATAAAATATTTAGAAAAATAAAATAATAAGCATAGAAATACATACTTCCTTAGACCCTCTTATGAGCAGATGAGAGAGTATGTGAGAATGTGTATGGCAAATATGATGTGTAAGTTCCATTACTACATAACTATAATGCGTTTATCAGGCTGTGGTGACCTGTTTATCTTTTTGGGCTTTGTTATTGGCCGATGGGCTTTTAAAAAAATTTCACAAATATTTTATGGAGTGTCTTACTTATAACTTTTTCAGAGCCCATTCATTGCTAAATTTCTTCTCTTAATCATCCTAGGCTACTAGACCAAAGTTTTCAAGGAGATGTAATAAAAACTCAAGAATTTCCTGGTATCCTTAGTGCCATTGGCAGAAATCCGGTGGGATATCCACTGGCCTGGCAGTTTCTGAAGGAGAACTGGAATAAACTAGTACAAAAGTAAGTAGTGCTGAAAATTGTGCTGTGACTGGAACAGTTCCTGAAACTTGCTATGTTTGCTTTGTTTGTAAAACAACAGTGATCGTCTAAAGGGGGGGGGGTTGATTGCAGGTAGAAGGTAGAGGTACTTAAAATATCCCTAGAAAACATACCGCTCTTATGTGTTGCTAGCTTACGGACCTGCATAGGCAGGTCTCCCACTCAGTCTGGTGTGGCCCCTTTTCTGCACCCACTGACCCATCTACTGAAGTCTTGCTGCTCAGCACTTTCGCTGGTTTGCATCCGCCCTTGTCTAACTCTTACAGCATTACCACCTCTAGCATTTTCTTTTGGGCACTTCATCTTTTATTCAGCTGCTGGTGTATATTTTTGCAACTAGATCTTTGCAGCTAGAGGGTAGGGATCAGGTCCATGGTTTTCATGCCTAACCAGTTTTTAGCTAAGTGATGTAACATATGAGGCAGTTAAAACTGTATGTTGAAAGAATAAATATTTCACAGTATAACTTGACAATTTCCATTTCTAGGTTTGAACTTGGCTCACCTTCCATAGCCTTCATGGTAATGGGAACAACAAATCAATTCTCCACAAGAGCACGGCTTGAAGAGGTAAAAAAAAAATCTCTTTTAAGCTTAAATGACAATTATCTAATAAATGTGGGGTAGACAAAGTATTTTAAAGTTGCAATGAGTTAGAAATGGATTTTGTCACTTAATAGATGTTCTTTTTGGATGCTGTGGTGTTTTTAATGTAAGCAAAAATCAGTTACAAATGAACTAGTAAAAATTGTGTCTCTTCCCAAACACATTAAGAAATCTTATCCTTGCCATTACAACTTTTAGAGCTTAAAATTACTTTAAACATTTAATCCCTATCTCCAGATGTTAAAAGTGATTATTAGAGGTCCAAATATAACTGAAGCGGTCCCCTAGCTGTTGTGAAAGAGGCAGGTGTGGCGGCCGGGTTCTCTACCATCCAAGTTCACAGTGTCCTGTTACTTATTTATATGCCATCTACTTTCAGAAAGAATCTTAGGCAATTTATAAGGCCCATATATAAGAGAAATGTTAAAATAAAGAACAAAAAACTGCATAATGGAAAGAGGTAACTGTGTGAAAGTTTATACTGAGGATAATTTATTGCAATCATACCTTAAATTTATCACAGCTTTCCAGCAGTCAAAAAAAAAAAAAATGAGAAAACAGTGTGAGTTAATGCCACTGTCTGGTAAGAGGGGACTGTACAAGTTTTCCACAAAAACATAATTTTCTCCTAGTCTTAAACTCTTGAGAAATTTGACATATGGGTTGTTCGTGGTATCCCTTCTATGATGTTTTCTATAGTAAAATCATAAAACAGATTTTACATGCTTTTACAACTGTTGCATTCAGATAAAATCTGAGTCAAATATTAATTTTTTAATAGTTTCACGTGTTGTCTGGTTACACCATGATCTAACTTGATCTAATAGGATGAGTGCTTTGAAAATGCACAAGAAATGTCAGGTCCCTTAGCTTGCGTCCAGTTGTCAGCAGCCTTACCCAGGCTTGTGAAATTAACTTGCACATCACCTTTGAGCTGGAGCTCCAGTGAGGGCTGGGGCAGAGGTATGTTGTGGGATGGCCTGGGGTTGTCCGTGGGCTGTGACTAGCTGGGCAGCTGGCCGCGGTATGTTTTATAAGATGATTAGGAGACACTTGAGTGGACAGTGAAGGAAATATAATATGCCGGAGGAGAGTGTTGTGTGCATAGGAAATATGTGCAAAAATTCTGAGGCAGGACAGGGAGATGGAGGAGACTTAGATATTGTCATAGTAGAGAGCGTCCTACTGACATTTAAAACACAGGAGTCACCTTGAGCACTTCCTTCCCCTCATATCAAATTCATCCCCAAGTCCTGTTAGCCTTGTCTCTGGCATAGGCACCAAATCCATGCACTTTTCCCTGCCCCTCCCCCTTCCAAGCCTTTCTTATTTTTCACCTGGTCTATGGCGATAGCTTCCTAATTGGTCTCCCTTCTGCTACATTGCCATCAACCAAACCATTTTCCACATTTAAAACATAAAATCAGCCCATGACTGACTCCCTTCTTGAAGTCCTGCCTGCTGCTCTTGCAGTAAATTCCAAATCTCTCTATCCTGTGCGCACAAGAATGCGATGACCTGGCCCCTGCGCACCTCTCCCACCAATTTCACTTGCTCTCCTTGTTCACCAGCTCTCAACATTCCCACCCCTCAGCCCTTTCTCTGATCTCTAAGGCTCGGCACTCTCTTCTCTGTCTGGCTTGCTCTGTCTCCAACTTTTCCCTGGAATCATTGTATCTTTTAGAGGTTCCAGCTCAAGAGTCACCATCTCAGGCCACTCTTGTGTGGCCAGCCCCTCCCCAGTTACTGACATAGCCCTAGTTTATTTTCATAGCAGTATATTTATAGTGGTTGTAGTTTACTGCCTATCTTCCCAGGTAGAATGTAAGCTCCATGAGCGTAGGGTGCTTGCTGGACTCATTGCCTCATCCTCAGTACTAGCACAGAGACTCAGAATCAGTGTAAATATCCATGAATAAATGGTGAGGTCGAGTCCCTGACACATGCTGGGTTTTAGTTCTGCACCTTATTCACACTGTAGAAATACATCCCTACCTTCCCTCTGCAATGCAGAGATGACCTTCATTTAACAAACGAGACAAAGTCCCAGGGAAGTTAACTATTTGCTCAAGGTCAAAAAGATGTTTTTCTATTCCTATATCATGCTGCTTGCTGCACAGATGGTGTTCTCAAGGAGGCAGTTTTGAATCACATACTCAGAAGACATGCTTCATTCCCCAAGGCAGATAATATAGAAAAGAGAATTGGGGTCAGAAAAATTTGTGGGCTGGGGTTAACAATTAATTGGCTTTGTTGCAGATCATGTAGGTCTGTTTTTTAGTGGCACTATCATGACGGGCTCTTTCAGGATGAGACAATTTAACCAACTGGTAAAAATTATTGATATGTTTTGACTGTTGAAGTGTGCCCAGATTAATTTTTAATTGACTATCAACTCATCTTGAGTTCTGAGAGTATGAATGAAGGCTGAGCTACAACTTAGGACTCAGAAGCAGAGTGTTTTCTAGGGTGCAGGGGGACATGCCTCTAAGCTCGTTGAGAAGTTGTGCTGCAACATCCTAATTAGAAAACTGCCTGGCATCATTTAAAATTGAAATCTGATCTTTGCAAAACCCGTTCTTAACCCCATCTTATTTTCAAATTCATATGATGTTATGACATGGATTTTTTTAAAGGAATTAACTGTCTGGAAACCATGCATCTTGGCCTAAACTTGTTCCTGTCTACACAATAAATACATCGATCAATTAATGCTGTGAAAATCCATAGCAAAAGGTTAGGAACCCTTTAAGGTGAAACAATAGCATCACCATCGATGCTTTAGCAAAACCAGCCTCTTCCTCCCGTGAGCTCAAAGGGGTGAAGATACCCAGCAATGAAATGACAACAAAGATATTCTCGAAGACATAACCAAGAGTTTCTTACCTCTTTTAAGCCATGGGGACCTTTGTGTGGGTTTTACCTTGAGGGAACAATTCCTTAATTGTGGATTAGAATAACAAAAACTTGGCAAAGTTTGGACTATTACCACCATAACTTGCTAAGGACACCATCTCCCACAGTGCTCTTGTAATAACACGCAAGGCAAGGCCAGGTCCACGAAGAAAGCCTACACTTATGTGGTTGAAACTGTTTTGCTTGGCAAAGAAGACACTCTGCACATTCTGCTTTCTTAGATATGTTTTAAAAAATTAAGTTTGCATCTGTGTGTATATAACCGAATACACACTAAATAGACACACTCAATTAAACCTTAATTATAAAGTGGCAAACAGTGAAGTCTTTTAGAATCTGGCAACTGTGAATAAACTAAAAAGCTGCCGAGAAAAACACACAAAATGACATCTTGAGGCATGAGTTCATTTAACGTAGCTTAAGTTTGTGTAGATAATCGTATCCAGACACCTGGCGCTGACTTCCACGCAGAATTTTGACAAATGCCGGAATTTTGGCCTCAGTTTTCTTTAACCAGCCTGAACTTATATTTGTATAATGTAATAAAGGAAAAATTTTAAAACCTATTTTTTTCTTTCAAGGTAAAAGGATTCTTCAGCTCCTTGAAAGAAAATGGTTCTCAGCTCCGTTGTGTCCAACAAACCATCGAAACCATTGAGGAAAACATACGTTGGATGGATAAGAACTTCGATAAAATCAGAACCTGGCTCCAAAGTGAAAAGCTGGAGCTGCTGTAACAATTCGTTCCTTGTTGGTCCCTGTGATTTATAATCACCAAACTTTTGTTGAATGTGGATATTTTCAAACCGGAGATGGCTGTTTTGGCTTCCACTGAATATACTTCCTTTTCCTTCAACTTCTCACTCATTTGACTAGTCCTGTGGAAAGTCTGCTGTTAAGTTTCCGTCAATGGCTTATGGCTGGCGTGTGTTTCATTTCATTTACCGGTGTTGCCTGCAGTGTAAACCCAAGTGGTGGGTTTCCCACCACCAAGAGTGAGGTGCCTTATTCTTCTCCCTTTATGTTTTATACCTGAGCTCCACAGCCTCCAAACCCTTCCTCCCCTCGTGTCTGTCATTCATAAGCTGTTTTGCCAGCTCCTCGAACACCCTGAACAGTGGAGACTACTGACGGTGGCCCCCCTGGGTCAGTGAGAAGCCAGGATGAGGCTGGTCTGCTTTCTACCTTCTCTTCCTTGCTGCACACCAGGGGGGAACGTGTAGGGCCATGTCACCAGGGTTCCTTGCCCCCTGGTTTGTGGTCAGTGTCCCAGAAGGGCAGATGGGAGCTGGGGTGGGAGAGTGGAGATGGGGTGCTCTTCCCTTGCAGGTTGCTCTTCACAAATCTTAAATTTGGAGGGATAGCCCTCTTTCCCACACGGCCCTCCCCATTTCTGGGTTCCAGTAACCGCTTCCTTTCCTCACCCCATCAGGATGAGGGGTGCAGTGGCAGCCTCGTATACTTAGGGTTTCCATACAGCCCTGCCTCCACCCATGCTTCAAAACAAAACAAAACACCTTTTACGGAACCCTCCTCAGGTAACCCTAATTTGAGTGTGTCATCTACTTCCTCAGGGACCCTGACTGTACAGTGTCCCTTCTGAAACAGCAGGTACATTCAGGTCTGGAGGAAAAACCTTTCATTTGAAGTTGAACCTGAGAGCGGCTCATGTTTATTTAGGTAGGTGGTTCCTCTCCCTGCTTGTTACTTGGCCTAGTTTACAATTCCAGAATATCTCACTGTAAGTCCATGAATGATAATGCACTATGAAACTGAACATATTTGTTTATATTACTCTGAATGAGAAGTCTTTTGTGAGGTTTTTAATATATTGCAGAATTTTCAAGAGAAAGGAATAAGACATGAAATTTCTCTTAAATTTTCTTGAATTACTCTAAATGAAAATTTACTCTAAATTCTCTTGAATTACTACTCTAAATGACAAGTCTTTTATGAGGTTTTTTTCAAGAGAAAGAAATATGATATGAAGTTTCTCTTGAATTTTCAAGAGAATAGAATATGATATGCAAAATGTCAAAATGTGTTCTGATACACTAGGAATAGTGACTTTTCTGGGCATACATGTGTTTACAATTCCACGTGTATACACATTGCATGGTTTAATGGTTTGAGAAATAAAAACAGAAATAATCACTGGGAATTTCCACCCCTATGTATTTTCCTTCTGAAAAACCATACAAAGCCAAGATTTTAATGTAAAATATTTTTCTTTAATTGTATTTTATATCTTGATTAATGAAACATGGAAATAGTGATTTTTCAGTTTCAGTCTCCTGAGGAACCTACTTTTGTTTGCTTTTGTAGATGTCCATTTCCTAAATACAATACTGCTTCATCAATGTGCAAAACCTTTTTGGTAATAAAAAGTTGTCTATTATATACCTCTAAGGGGGTATTTGTAGTTATTTCCTCCTAATCAGATGGTAAAAAAGCACTGATTTGGATCCATAGCCTACCTCAGTCATCATTAATTATTAGCACATGCCCACATCTTAAAGACATTTCTAATACACAAAAAAGCATACTCAGAGTACTTTAAATAATTTACTTTTATAGGCATTTCTTAAATCTTCGAGTTTTGGCATGTCATTTAAAAAATATATGCATGGAAGTTAGTAATACTGCAGCCATCTCCTTGCAAACAAATCTGTCCATGTCTAATGTTTTATCTTTTTTAACAAAAAAAAAACCCACTTTATACTACCCAAATGGAAGAATTAGATCCATAATTAAAATTCCTCAGGAACTGTGTGTTTTGTTTTCTTGTCAGTGCTCAAAAAGGTCTGTCTAGTCACCATAGCTCGGGCTCGGATGTCCCAGACTTAGAATAATAGAAAATGCCTGTACCTCTGGTGGGACAGGACAGCACTTGACGTGGGCGGAGTCTGAAATCCCGTAGTCCTCTGAATGATTTTTAAAGAGTATTTGTACAAAGTATTAACAAAATCTGATGCCCATTATAAGCAGCAGTATTTTTGCTTGTTCCTCTCCCCACATTAGACAGTATTTCCAATATTATATTTAGTAAAGTCAGCTAAGCCCTAATAAATAAAACTTCTAAAGAGATGCTAAGGAAGGCTGTGCTCTCTGAAAGAAAAAATTCCAAATCAGTTTATGATATGTACCTGATATCTTTTCCAGCATTCACTCCTGAGAAGTAAAGATGAAATTAGATATTTATCATAATCTCATCAATGATACCAGTGCGATGTTCATAAACAATTCATTCAGAAATATCTAAGGAACGATTCTGAGATGTAGGACATCAGAGCCAAGTTCTTAAGTTGCTTTCAGGCTGGGGAGCAAATTTTTAAATTACAGATTTTTTTAAGCAGAAATTCAGCTTTGTATTTGGTAAACCTAACTTCCATAAAGCCAAATGCTATACAGTGCAAAGACTAGAGTTGCAATGGCCCCAAGCAAACAATTGTTGCGAAGGTTTTATATAATGTGAGTGGAAGGCACAGCTTAACAGTAAACCAACCGAGTTCAAGCCATATGAATAATCTAAGAAGTAGACTTTATTATTCTTGGAACGTGCTGTGCAGCGACATATAGTCTGTATCTTGCTCTCCTGACTTGATTCGAATCTCAGCATGTTCTGTGCTGGCTCTAGGGGGTGCAAACCCTCACCTCTGGAAAAGACAAGTTTAGCCTGGAAAGGGGGGCAGTGCTTCCTGATTTGTCCAGGTTCCCTATTAATTTACCGTTAGCAGCCGAAGAGGAGATACGTGTCCAATGCACAATTTTTTATATCAGACTTATAAACATTAACTCAAAGAAACATCAAATACAGTTCAAAAGCCCAAGAGAAAATGGGTGATGAGAAATCAGAACACTGAAGAATGTTTAAATTGTTGTTTTCCAGATGCTAACAACAGTAACAAAAAATTATGTGCAAACCAAAAATACTAATGAGCTTTACAGGCACTATGTGTAGAATGTGCAAAGTTTGCAAAGGTTTTTCCTTTTGTGGGGGCGGGTGTTGCTTTAAGAAACTATCAAATGTATCTCTTAGAAATATAAAGTTCCTTTTTCTCCCAACTCAAGGCAATTTTTAAAAATTCAAAGTTTATCAATATGTCGTACAATAACACATGTGAACCAGACATTCAATTTCTTTCCCGGAAAGGAATAAGAAACCGATATGTAGGATGTCAAAAAAAAAAAAAACCCAACAAAAAACCTCATCAAATACCACTGTCTAGAAGCCACCCAGAAAAAACTGTGGTCAATGCCTTTTGTTCTTCAGAAGTCACCATTCACCAGCTGTAGATTTTATATGTGGATACCTTGAAAAATTCAAAGAAAAAAAAAATCCAGTGAATGACATTGGCATGCAATTTTTTTTGTTGTTGCTGTTACAAGTCATGGTAAATGTAACATTTAGCAAATAGCATTGTATAACCAGAAGGAATTTCCTATAGGTAAATATGAGAGTGGATAATTAACAGAATTTTTTTTTTTGATTTGGGGAAAAATCTTTAGAGGAATTCTAGTCAGTATACCTCCTCCTCTCCAGGGAACAAAAGTGGTCCATGGTGAGAGCCCAATTTAACCTATATTTTTATTTCCTTAAGGCTTTGATTGGCAAGAAGCTATAAGCTCTTTTTTTTAAAGAAGGAAATCTTACCTTTTTTTAAAAAAAGATTTTATATATTTATATTTAGAGAGAAGGGGAAGGGAAGGAGAAAGAGAGGGAGAGAAACATCAATGTGTGGTTACCTCTCATGTGTCCCCTACTGGGGACCTGACCTGGAACTCAGGCATGTGCTCTGATTGGGAATTGAACCAATGACCCTTTGGTTCACAGGCCTGTTCTCAGTCCACTGAGCTACACCAGCCAGGGTATCTTTTATGGCTTAGAATAAGGTATCTTCTTTTTGAAGTTAACAACTTAAAGGCTCAGGTCTCAAGATAGATCTCAGTGATCTATCTTAGATAGATCACTCATACAAGCTCCTAAATTACATTAAGTAGAATCAAACATAGTATTTTATTTTCCCAAACTAAGATGAACAGAAGTGGTCAATCTCTTTCTTTACCCCTGGTTCCAAAAACCCTGCAATTTCCACCAGACCCTAAGGGGCACTTCTCCCCACCTACCATGTGTTGGTACCAATAACACAAGGACATTTCACTAGAAGAGGTCATACAATGTGCTAATTTTACTTTGCTGCGGTAACCTGCAATCATCAGCATTTGGGTTTCAGAGTCGACTAGACTTAGGTGGTCATTTTCTTTAAGACTGTGGCCTAATATTTTGAAGAACCCTTAATTATAGGATTAATGGTTTTTAACATTCCAGTAGCACCATCATCCCATTTAATGCTCTATATAGGGAATTACTCTATAGATTTTGCAATGTGCATTTCATGCCAATAGTATACAGAGAACATGAAATGCTCAAGAATTTTTTTCTCTGAGTATTTCAAGAAGTACTTAGTTTCTCTGGCCTGTAACACATAGGTTGTCAGAAGGTATGGTTGCCTTCACTTACAACTATACCTGACTTACCAAATAGTGGGAACTTTAACTCGTATTTTCTTCATCAGCTTTTGGCTTGGAGGTTTCCTCCTTTGCCTACAAGGGAAAGCAAAACCACCAGTGAATTAGACATCATAAAACTGATCAACCAGAAGACTCTTACTTAGGAGATGGTCTTCTCAGAATTAAAGAGGTGAAAGATGGTAGTCCGTTGGGGAAAATAAGATGGTTCTAATTATCTTGTTTTATTTAGCCATAATTCTATGAATTCTTCCCCTTTAAGTTTATAAGCTAAAAATAACCTGAAATGATTCTAAATATTTTAATCTAGACTTTTTTTGAAGGCCAAAGTAATTGAAGAAAAAAATAAATAGTAAGTGTTCTTAGATGTCATCGTTTAATATTCTATGGTGATTCGTCTCCCTGTAAGGGGGCATAGCTGGCCAGCTGGTCTGCTTGGCATGCAGGGTTATTATGTAGCCCTTTTACTTTATGTAAAAGGGTTGGTTTTGTACTTTGTATAGTCTAAGTTAAATAATAAACAAATTAATCTGTTTGAGATAATGGCATGCACAACTAATTATCAATCTGGTTTCTTGTATACTTCATGGAGTTTACTATCTTTTTTATTGATATATAATTGATGTATTAGTTTTAGATATACAACATAATGATTTGATATTTGTATATATTCTGAAATAATAACAGTAAGTCCAGTTAGGCTCTGTCGCCACGCATAGTTACAAATATCTTTTTTCATGTGCTGAGACTTTTAGGATCTCTCTTAGCAACTTTAAAATATGCAATGTAGCATCACTAACCATAGTCGCCATTTGTTTCATTACTGGAAGTTTGTACCTTTTGACCTCCTTCACCCATTTGATCTACCTGTAGCCTCTCGCAACTACCAATATGTGGGCTTGTCTTTTATTTTGCTTTATTTTTTAAGATTCCACATGTGAGATCACATGTTGTTTTTCTTGGACTTATCTTACTTAACATAATGCCTTCAAGATCCACCCATGTTTTCACAAATGACAAGATGTCATTCTTTTTTAATGGCTGAATAACATTCCATTGTCATACATGTATCACCATTTTAAAAATCCATTCATCCACAGATGGACACTTAGGTTGTCTGTATGTCTTGGCTATTATAAATAATGTTTCAGTGAACAAGGGGAATACATATCTTTCTGAGTCAGTGATTTCATTTTCTTTGGGTAAATATCCAGCAGTTGAATTGCTGGATCATATGGTGGTTCTCCTAATTTTTGGAGGAACCTCCCTACTGTTTTCCAAAGTGGCCATACCAATTTACATTCCCACCAACATTGTACAAGAGTTCCCTTTTCTCTACATCCTCGCCAACATTTGTTATTTCTTATCTTTTTAGTAGCCATTCTAACAAGTGTAGGGTGATGCCTCACTGTGGTTCTGATTTTCATTTCTATGACGATTAGTGATATTGAGCACTTTTTCACGTACCTGTCGGCCATCTGTATGTCTTTTCGAAAAAAAAAGTCTATTCAGAAACTTTGTCCATTTCTCAATGGGATCATTTGCTTTTTGTTATTGATCTGAGTTCTTTATATAGTCTGGATATAAACAAACCCCTTATCAGATACATGATTTGCTAGTATTTTCTCCTATTCAGTAGGTCACCTTTTCATTTGTTGGTAACTTCCTTTGCCATGCTTCTAAGAAGCTTCTTTTTGGTTTGATATAGTCCCGCTTGTTTGTTTTTGCCTTGTTTTTCTTGCCTTTGCTTCTGGTGTCTTTTTGCCTTGTTTTTCTTGCCTTTGCTTCTGGTGTCAATTACATAACATCACCACCAAGACCACCGTGAAGGAGCTTACTACCTATTTTTTTGTCTAGGAGTTTTATGTTCAAGTCTTTAATCCATTTTGACTTAATTTTGGGGTATGGTACAAGACAGTGGTCCAGTTTCATTTTGCACATGGCTATCTAGTTTTCCCTGCACTATTTATTGAAGAGACTGCCCTTTCTCCATTGTATATTGCTGTCTCCTTGGTCATAAACTAATCAACCATATATTCATGGGCTTATTTCTGGGCTCTTTATTCTGTTACATTGATCTGTGTGTGAGTTTATGCCAATACCATACTGATTTTTTGAAATTATTTTTAATTAAATTTATTGGGGTAACATTGGTTAATAACATAATCTAGATTTCAGGTGCTCAACTTTATAATTTATCATCTGTGTATTTTATTGTGTGCTCACCACCCAAGTCTGGTCTCCGTCTGTCACATGTTTGGCCCTCTTCATCCTCCCTCTATCTCCCTTCCCCTCCAGTAACTACCATCCTGTTGTGTGTGCTGATGAGTTTAGTTTGTTTGGTTTTTTTTTTGTTTTACATATAACATATGAGTGAAACCACATGGTTCTTGTCCAACTTATTTGACTTAGCATGATACTCCAGATCCATTCATATTGTTACAAATGGCAATATTTCATCTTTTTAACAGCTGAATAGTATTATCTTGTATATTTGCACCATATCTTCTTTATTGAACCATCAGTCTACGTCTTGGCTACTGTGAATAATGAATATAGGGCACAAATATCTTTATAAATAAGTTTTTTCAAGTAGATACTCAGAAGACGGATTTTTGTATCACATGGTAGCTCTACTCTTAGTTTTTTGAAGGACATAGCTCCATACTGCTTTCCATTGAGCCTCTACCACTGTGCATTCCCACCAGCAGTGCAGGAGGGATCCCTTTCTCCACATCCTCCCAACACTTGTTATTTCTTATTTTATCAATAATAGCCATTCTAACAGGTATAAGGTGTTGCCTCATGTAGTTTTTATTTGCATTTCAGTTATAGCTAGTGAAGTTGAACATCTTTTCATATCTTTGTTGTCTATCTGTATATCTTCTTGGGACAGTGTTCAGGTCCTCTCCCCATTTTTTAAATTGAATTATTTGTTTTTGTTCAGTTGTGTGAGTTCTTTATAGATTTCAGATACTAGCCCCTTATTAGATGATAGTTTACAAATATTTTCTACCACTTGATTGGTTGCTTTTTTGGTTTGTTGATTTTTTTTTTTTGCTATGCAGGAGCATTTTAGTTTGATGTAGTCCCATTTATTTATTTTTGCTTTTCCTTCCCTTGTCTTTGAGACCAAGTTCACAAAACACCTGCCAAGACCAAGGTCTGTAAATTTATCACCCATTTTCTTCTATGTATCTTATTGTTTCAGATAGTATACTCAAGTTTTTAAACCATTTTGAGTTAATTCTTCTGTAATTACTGTACCGTTTTGATTACAATGGTACTATAATTTGAAATTGGGGAGTGAGTGCCTCCAGCCTTGTCTTGCATTCTCAAGATTGCTTTGATTATTTAGGGTCTTTTGTGAATCCACACACATTTTAGGATTGTCCTATTTCTGTGAAAAATTCCAAATTTGATAAGGATTACAAAGAATCTGTAGATTGTTTTGGGTAGTATGGACATTTTAATGTTATTTCTTCCAATCCAACAGCATGAAATCTCTTTCCTTTTATTTGTGTTTTCTTCTATTTCTTTCATTAATGTCTCACAGTATTTAGGTCTTTTACCTCCTTAGATAAATTTATTCCTAGGTATTTTATGCTATTTGATGCAGCTGTAAATAGGATTGTTTCTTAATTTCTCTTTCTGGTCATTTATTAGTGTATAGAAATGCAACAGATTTTTGTATATTGATTTTGCATGCTGTAAATTTACTGAATTCAATTATTCTAACAGTATTTGGTAGAGTATTCAGAATTTTCTATAAATAATATGTCATCTATGAATAGTGACAGTTTTACTTCTTCCTTTCCAATTTGGATAACTTTTACTTCCTTTTCTTGCCTAATTGCCCTGGCTAGAACTTCTAGAACTATGTGGGATTAAAGTGGAGAGAGGGGGCATCCTTGTCTTGTTCCAGACCTTAGAAGAAAAGCTTTCAGTTATATACCATTGAGTATATGTTAGCTGTAGGCCATATGCCATATATGGCCATTAGGCAAAGTACATTCCCTCCATATCCTCTTTGTTGAGAGTTTTTATCATAAATGGATGTTGAACTGTCAAATGCTTTTCCTTCATCTATTGAAATGAATATGTGGTTTTAATCCCTCATTTTATTAATGTGGTGTACACAATGACTAACTTGCCTCTGTTCAACCAAACTTGAATCCCTGGAATGAATTCTACTTGATCATGGTGTATTATTCTTTTACTGTATTGTTGAACTCAGTTTGCTCATATTTGTTGAGGATTTTTGCGTCTCTGTTCTTCTGAGATGTTGGCCTGTAATTTTATTTTCTTGTAGCATCCTTGTCTGGCTTTAGTATCAGGGTAATGTTGGTCTTGTAAAATGTGATTGGAAGTATTCCCTCCTCTTCTATTTTTTGGAAGAGTTTGAGAAGGACTTGTATTAATTCTTCCTTAAATGTTTGGTAGAATTCACTAGTGAAGCTGTCTGGTCCTGGACTTCTGTTTGTCAGGAGGGTTTTGAAAAAGATTTTTATTTATTTTTTAGGGAGAGGGGAATGGAGGGAGAAAGGGAGCAGGGGAAACATTGATGTGAGAGAGACACATTGATCAGTTGCCTCATGTATGTGCCCTGACCGGGGACTGAACCCACAACCTGGGTATGTGCCCTGACCAGAAATCAAGCCAGTGTGCCCTTTTGCTTTGCCAGATGATACCCAACCAACTGAGCCATACCAGCAAGGGCTGTTGGGAGGTGTTTGATTAGTGATTCTCCTTACTAGTAATCTATTCAGGTTTTCTATTTCTGCATGACTCAGCCTTGGAAGACTGTATGTTTCTAGGAATTTATTCTTTTGTTCTAAATTGTCCAATTTCTTGGCATAAAACTGTTGATACTAGTCTCTTAAAAATCAATTTCTGTGGTAGTATCAGTTGGAACATCTTTTCTTTCTAATTTTAAGTCCTCTCTATTTTTCTTGGTGAGTCCAGCCAAAGGTTTCTCAACTTTATCTTTTCAAAATTTCACCAGCTGTTAGTATCATTGATCTTTTCTATTGTATTTCTAATTTCTATGGCATTTAGATTACTTCTAATCTCTATTACAGGAACTGAGGGATTTTTGCTTTGTTTTTTTTTCAAGTTCCTTGAAGAGTAATGTTTATCTGAGACTTTTCTGTTTCTTTACATGGGCATTTATCATTATGAAATTCCCTGTTAGAACTGCTTTTGCTGTGTCCCATAAGCTTTAGTATACTGCATGTCCATTTTCACTTGTCTGAAGGTATTTTTAAAATTTTTCTCTTAATATACTCTTTGACCATTGGTTTTCCAGTAGCATGTTATTTAATTTCCACATATTTGTGGGTTTCTCAGTTTTCTTCTTGTAATTATTTTTAGTTTCATACCATTGGGTTCAAGAAGACACTCAATATAATTTCAGTCTTCTTAAATTTATTAAGACTTACTTGTGGACTAACATGATCTATTCTGGAGAATATTTCATATGCCGTGTAGAAGAATGTATATTCTATTGTTTTTTGGATGGAATGCTCTTGTGTATGTGTGTATATGTATATATATGTATATATATATCAGATGGAATAATATATATATTGATTCCATCTGATTGAATGTGCCACTTATTATTGATTTCTGTCTGGGTGATCTACTCATTCATGAAAGTAGGGTCTTCATTCAAGTCCTCTACTATTATTGTATTGTTATTTCTCCCTTTAGGTCTGTTAATATTTACAAGCTCCAGTGAGGGTGCATAAATATTTACAAGTGTCATATACTCTTGCTGGATTGACCCCGTTACCATTATGTAGTGTCCTTCTTTGTCTTTTGTACCAGTCTTTGTTTTGTGTTTACTGAATATATATGACTTGTGATACTGTGTAAATTTAAGGTATATATGTTAATTTGGTACATTACATATTGTAATATGATTGTCATAGTAGTGATAGATCTCTATCATATTCCATAATTATATCACAATATTGTCCATATTCATTATACTGTGAATTAGATCTCTGTCTTAGTTACTATTCACTGACAGTTTGTACATTTAATCAGTATCAATCTTATCCCCACATCCTTGGAAACCATCATTTACTCTATTTTTACAAGACTGACTTTTTTAGATTTCACGTATCAGTGACAGCACACAGTGCTCTCTTTCTCTGACTTATCTTGATTAGCATAATGTGATAAAGATCCATTCATGTTGTTGTGAATGGTAGGATATTGTTGGGAACCACTCGCCTGGTTTCAGGAGTTGTAACTGCCCCCCATTGCTAAGGCTGAGTGAGCGACCTCCGGAATGTGAGCCACTGAGGAGACAAAGCTTGTCTCTGGCAGCAACGCTGCTTCTGCTTCATCCATCTCTGCCCTCAATGCTTGGTCAGTTAGTCAGTGATGGCTAAGACCCCTCGGAGGGAGGGCAACCTGTTCTAGTGCTAGTGAACTTTTGTCTGCCTGGGAAAGCCTTTATTTCTCCATATCTCAAGGGTAACTTTGCCAAAATGAGTATGCTTGGTTGGAAATTTCCATCTTTCAAATGCTCTGAATAGGTCCTTCTGCTCTCTCCTGGCCTGCAAAGTTGCTGCTGAAAAATCTGCCGATAGTTTAATGGAGGTTACTTTGTAGGTTACTTAGTTTTTATCCCTGGTTGTCTTTTAAAATTCTTTATCTTTGACTTCTGACAGTTTTATTACACTGTGTCTTGGATGAGGTCTTTTTTTCATTAAGATAATAAGATGTTCTATTAGCTTCATGGACTTTTACACCTAGTTTCCTCCCCAGGTTTGGGAAGTCTCAAAGCTATCCTTTAAGTAACTCTCTGCCCTCTTCTCCTTCTGACATGCCCGTTATTCTCACATTGGCTTTTATAATGGAGTATGATGGCTCTCACAGGGTTTCCTCACTTTAAAAAACGTCTTCATTCTCTCACCTTTTCCACCAGAATCATTTCTAATCTTTCTCCAGTCTTACCTACTCCATTTCCAATGCTTTTCTAATGCATTCTGAATCTCATTTACTGAATCCTTTAGCTCCAGGATTTTCATTTAGTTCTCTTTTAAAATAATTTTAGTATCTTGGTAAAATACTCCTTCTATCCATTAATTTTATTCATTAGTTCACTGAATGGCTTACATTTTCTTGAAGGTGGTTGAGTTTCTTCACAACAGCTATTTCGAATTTTTTATCAGCAATATTCCATATGTCTTTGAGTTTGCTGCAGGACTGTGCTTTGCTCTCTGATACTGTATGGCGGTGAATTTTCTATGGCAGTTGTTGAAATGTGCCTCTGCCATCGCACTGGAAGTAGCCAACGCCCTTCTCATCTAGGTAAGGCTTTGTTCCCTTCGATTCTGTTCAACAGCCTGGCAATTAGAATACTTTTCCTTTCCCAGATGTTGGCGGAATAGCACAAGTTTTTGGTTTCTCTTAGTGGAATTGATTTGCTGCTAAAGTTGAGAGCGTGTCTATAAAAACAAGCTGGCTTTAAAAAAATACTAAAAGCCTGGTGGCAGTGTGGGCACAGATGTGTGCTCGGCACATGGAGCTTTGGGCGTGCCCATAGCCCAGTAGGGGGGCCCTTGAGTTGGGGAGTCCTGGAAGTCTGTTGATAGACTCCTTGCTGTAATCCCCCTACAGAAATGAGTTCTTTTCAGTTCTCTCTCTGCTCTCTTCCCCTCCCCTCCCCTCCCCCCCTTCCCTTCCCTTCTCCCAGTCATCACTGCAGTCTCTCCTCAAAGTGGGTCCCTCCAGCTGCAGCATGCTTGGCTGGAAACATCCCCACTCACCTCCCTCCCCCTCCTCCCCCTCTGCCAGCAAGGTTGCCACTGCCTAGGCCACATGTCTCCTGGCTCTGCACCATCTCTGAGGGCCAATCCCTTCATTTCAGAAACTCAGATGGAAGGGTCTCTTGGGTACCCTGGTGTGCTGTGCAGTGCCACTTGTGTTCAGTTGTGGAATGTGAACAGTTGTAAACTGAAGGGGAAAGGAAAAAGGAGTGCCACGCTGCCGCGATGGCGACATCACTCTCAGCCACGGTCTTTGCTGGAGCTTATTTGTCTAAATAGAGCTGCCCAGGTTTTTCGTTTGTTTGTTCCCATTTGCCTGGGCTATCTTTTCCCATCCCTTCACTTCTCAGTCTGCGTGTTTCCTAAGATCCAAAGTAAATTGCTCGTAGACAGCATATAGATGGGTCTTGTTTTCTTCATCCATTCAGCCATTCTTTTTTAATTGGAGAACTTACATTTAAAGGAATTATTGACAGTTTATACTTATAGTCACTTTGTTCATTGTTTTCTGGCTGTTTTGCAGTTCCTCTGTTCTTCTTTTGTGGTCTTCATCTGCGACTTCATGGTGTTCTGGAGTGGTGTGCTCTGATTCCTCTTTTTAAAAAAATCTTTTGTGTATCTGCTACACCGTTTAGCTTTGTGGTTACCATGAGGCTTACAAATAGCAACTCATATTTATAACAGCCTGTTTTAAGTTGATAACTTTTGAGTCTATGCCAAAGCTCTACACCCCCAGCCCATTTTATATTTTTGATGTCACATTTCACATCCTTTTATATTGTATGTCCTTTAATTACTGTAGTTACAATGATTCATTTTACCTTTTGTCTTTTAACCTTCATACTAGGTTTAAGTAATTAATTGGGTTGGCCAAAAAGTCCATGATGTTTTTTTTCTGGAAAATAAGATACATTTTTTATTTTCACCAATAACTTTACTGATTTGGGTATTTTGAGTATATCGGCTGTCTCTCACTATTGGCTTCCAGTGGACAGAGGCCATGGGTATTGCTAAACATCTTCAAGTGCATACGAGAACAGCACAGCAAGGAATTATTTGGCCAAAATGTCAATAGTACTTTTGACGGGTCCAATCAGTCATAGTGCCTTCTCTATAAACTGCACAAATCTTTTTTTAGTGTTTCGGTTGCATTTTTACCTTTCTTGAAATAATGCAATATTGTTAGCATATTATGCTTTATATTTTCTCCCATCTTACCCGTTAAGATGGCTGCACAAAATTTTACCAATTATATGTTTTGTTTTAAATGAATAGTGATATGACAGCTGTCACAATATAATCTAACAAAATTGTTTCAAACGAAGTTGAAGACAACTGAGCACTGCTAGAGCCATCATGTGGAAAAAACATTACGGACTTTTTGGCCAACCCAGTACATACTTTTACCAGTTATTTGTATTGTACTTTCAAAGTTTTCCTGTAATTAACCAGCACCTTTTCATTTGCCTTGAAGAAGTTCCTTTAACATTCCTTGCAAGGCCAGTTCAGCGGTGATGAACTCCTGTAGCCTTTTGCGTGTCTGGGAAACTCGCTATCGCCTTCATTTCTGAATGACAACTTTGCTGGGTAGAGCAGTCTTGACTGGGAGTTTTATTTTCTCTTAGCACTCCTGTGGCCAGGAAAGTTTCTGCTGAAAAATCCAATAGTCTTATGGGAGTTCCCTTGTACCTAAGAAATTGGTTTTCTCTTGCTGCTTTTGAGATTGTCTCCTTCTCTTTGACTTTTTAATTATAATGTGTCTGGGTGTGGGTCTCTTTGGGTTCCTCTTGATTGGAACTTTCTGGGCTTTCTGAGTCTGGATGTTTGTTTCCTTCCCTAAGTTAGGGAAGTTTTCTGCCTCCTTCTCTGTTCTCCTTCTCGGGTCCCCATAATGCAAATGTTGGCCTTCAGCTATCTTTGCTTTCTTTTCCATTCTGTTTTCTCTTTGTTACTCGGATTGAGTCCCGCTGCCATATTCTCACCCTTTTTCCTCGCCTAGTGGGCACTGAACTCCTCCAGTGTGTATTTCAGTTCTGTTATTGTGTTCTTTGGCTCTGCGACTTCTATTTGGTGCTTTCATATATTTTCTAACTCTGTTGAAGTTCTGTATTCATCCATTCTTCTCCTTTGTGGGTCTCATGGAATTCGATGAGCATCTTTATGACCATTAGTTTGAACACTTTATGGGGCAAGTCACTTATCTCCATTTCATTATGGACTTTTTATGTGGCTTTATCTTGTTTCTTTTTTTCTTTAACACATTCCTCTGTCTTCATTTTCTTGGATACTTTGTGCTGGTTTCTATGCTTTAGATAACACAGCCACCTCTTGCAGTCTTGAAGAGGTGGCCTTATGAAGGAAATGAACCTTATCATTCAACCCTGTCCTGGATCTTGGTGGTCTCTGAAACTGTTGTGATTGTCCAAGCAGCTCTTTAATATTAGGAACTCCTGGTAGTGGAGGGTAAGCTGAGATCTGTCAGTGTTCCAAAGGGGAGAGCATCTCAGTCTGCATTTAGGCTGACTGGACGGACGCCCGGCCCTCAGGCAGCAGCTTTTAAAGGTTGCAAATATGTAGTTACATGGGATCACAAGAGTTAAGTCCCACTGGCCACCAGAACCAGGTGATCTAGAGGTGTCCCCTGGGAGCAGCTGCAAATAACTGAGGCACCAGAGAAGGGTGCAAGCTCCTTTCCAGGAGGTACTAGCAAGCTGGAGTGAAGCAGTGGGTGAGTGAAAAGATGGCACCCCCTGGCTGGAGCCAAGGTGAGAGCAAGACAGCACCCATCAGCCTTTGTCCACGGTAAGCAATTCAGCAGCCCCCTGGGTGTGTGCTAAATTAGATGGCTGTCCTTCATGCTGACACTTACGCCATTTAAGACTCTTTCACAGCAAGTGTAGGAGCCTCTCGATCTGCAGGCTCTGCACTGGGCTCTAGGGCTGTTGAGTCGGAGCATGCAAGTCCTTAAAGGACATTTTATCAGTTCACTATAGCTTTGTAGGTCTTACAGATGCAAGCTTCGTTGGCTTTCAAAGCCAGATGTCTTGATACATTGTCTCTCAGGTGCAATTCTTATAAGCTAGGGTGCCAAATGTGGGCTTCAAACTTAGTTCTCTAGAGAGAAGTTCTGGGTTTTGAGTTACCCCCAATTGTGGGTTGCCACACTGAGAGTAAGGTTTATGGCAAGATGGTATCTCCGCCTCTGCTACCTCTTTTGATGTGGGTTTTTTCCTCATTTTCCCAAAGAGTAAGAGTCACTCAGCTACTTTCTGAATTTTTTTTCAGAGGAAATTGTTTTACCTATAGATTTAGTGTGTCCGTGGAAAGAGGTGAGTTCAGGCTCTTCCTATGTTGCCATCTTGAACTGGAACTATCTTGTTCTGAAGAGTTTTGATATAGCTAGACTATTGTTTTTAAAGCTGTACTGTTACTTTGTCATTGTAGTTAGGGGATCATAGTAATCACCATCTGAATCATATGTTCTAAGAATTGGGAGGGATTCAGAAGTTGTCTAATGTAATTTCCATTCCTTTCCTGACAGCAGATGGAATAGTTTGAATAATGCTCCCAACTGTTCTCTCCCACCAAGGCCCAATTCTAAGAAACTGGAACCTGTGGCTTCCACTCATTAGCTTCAGTTTTACTCTCTAGAGCAACATGAAAAATTATACACTAATAGTCTTCCCTCCCAGGTGGTATCAAATTAATATTTTGGATTATAGAAACTCTAAGATTTTTCCTGATTCTATATCCTACCTCTATATTCTAAAACTTATACAAACTACATTCTCTGGTGGTGTTCCCTTGCCTTTTAAATTGTCTCAGTTTGCAGAGGTTCTTACAATGAATAGCATACCATAATCACATTATTTCCTTAGTGAGACACAAAGTCATGGTTTACTTTGTAAGTGATGGTTGTTCAGATGTAATGAAAGGCAGACAACCTGTACTATCAATGTGTGACGACACAAGGGGAACTGTCCCATCGGAAGTGGTGGTGTGGGACTTCAGACAGGTAAAAGTGGAGAATGCACCTGCCCATCCCAACGGTCCCCAAACTCCCAGTCACATCACAGTATCAAGTCTAAGGCCTCAAAGCATACCGAGAGATCAACTAAACTAGGGAGGAATTAATGATACAGCAACCAGTATGTCATTGCCAATCTCAGGCAAAGCTGAACAAGAGGAAGAAGAAATCTTAGATCTTTTAACGATGGGGTTAAGGTGGTAGGCAGAAGGGCTTCTAAGTTTGAACATTGCTTTTAAAGTGGTGAAAAAAACTTAAACATATTATCAAAGGAAAAACTGAGATGAAGAGAGTGAAGACTTTGGAGAGAGTGGATTATTGACTGCTGAGAGAGAAGAGGCTAAAGGGTAGGGAGCTGGGAGAGGGTTTGTCAGTGGATAAAAGAAACAGGACCTTAGGGATTTTTCTGCAGGGTGGCCTCAATTTTTCTCTTTGAAGTAGAAGGCAAGACCATCTGCAGACAGTGGGGGAATGTGCCAGAAGGGAAGAGGCCAGCACAGACTGCTTAGCTGACATTGGGCACCATAAAATTACAATGGTCTCATCAGTATTTTGTACATTATTCTCTAGATCAGCATAGGACTCTCGTGGTGTTTTAACAATTGTGTTAATAATGTTCATTTAGATTTCTAAAGTACCAGTTAGTTAAAAAAAAAAAAAAGAAGTCTTAGCAGCTCAATTTGCAATAGCCAAATGCTAGAAACAGCCTAAGTGCCCATCATTAAATGAGTGGATAAAAAAACTACGGTACATTTACACAATGGAATACTACACAGCAGAAAGAAAAAAGGAACTCCTACCCTTTGTGACAGCATGGATGGACCTGGAGAGCCTTATGCTAAGTGAAAAAAAACCAGGTGATTAAAGACAAATACCATGATCTCACCTATAAGTGGAACATAGTCAACAAAACAAAGAAGTGAGAAAAATATAACCAGAGACATTGAAATAAAGAATATTCCATAGTGTAATGGTTAGCACTCTGGACTCTGAAATAAAGAACAAATTGACAGTGAGCAGAGGGGCAGTGGGGGGGGGGGTAATAGGGCAAAGAACGGGAAGGGTTGTCAAGGAACAAGTATAAAGGACTCATGAACAAAGACAATGGGGGCAAAGTGGGAGGACTGAATGTGGGAGGTGGGGACGGGTAAGGTGGGGGAAGGTAATAAAGGGGAAATTGGGGACAACTGTAATTGCACAACGATTAAAAAAATACCTTCAATTTCTTTACCAAGACAGGCTAGTGGATAGACAGTGCTTAATACTTAAAGTATTTTATCCTAAATAAATTCCAATTGAATTAAATGACTAAAAGGATAAATGCTATTTTATGTAATTGCTAAATTAATTTGTAATATATTTAACTGCTGTGTTTACCTTTGCAGAGTTCTTTGCTTTCCCCTTATTTTTGGGTGCTTTGGAGATGGAAGCAGTCTTCTTCTCTTTGTCCTAAAGCAAAGGAAAGGAAATGAGGCTATTGCTATCATTAATCTACCTAGCAATTAGGTACTGGCTGTAATTAATCAATTCAGACTATCCTTTTTAGCAGCCTGGACACCTGCAATTTAATTAAATAATGGAAAGCTTTCAGTGTTTTAATCACAATTTTTTGAACCATGGTGAATGTACACAGACGTGATAAAGGTAGGTGGTAAAAAGGATAAAAATGGAGGAAATGTGGGTCACAATGATGCTCTGCCAATTTCCATGATGCATGATTCACCCAAAGCACATTTTCCTCATCAACACACAGCTTGTTTCTCTTAGGATTGGTTTTTATGTCCCATAGACTAAGAATAGGACATTGTTTTCAGTGTTATTGAAGAGAAATGTAACAATGGAGACAACCACAGATAGCTGGGGCAAGTCATACATAAAAATAAAGCCCACTCACAAAAAGGGCATTAATTATGAGTTTACAGAAGGCAGAAATCAGATGTTGAGAAGACTAGAAATTAAGTAACCCAGCAGGGGAAGGACTGGCAATTCAGTGATGGGAGATATGATTAATAACACCAAAGCAACAGCAAACTGTGATCTGTAGTATTAATTCTTCCAAAAATGACAAGGAAGGGTATAATTTATAGGCAAAATGCCACACACACACACTTGTTGCATTACATATTATTTTTTTCACTAATAATCACATTTTAAGAATCTGCTATATACCAGACACTTTGCTAATCTGGAGCAGGGAGGTAAAAGACACATCACTACTACATAAAGTACACAGCTTAGTGGTGCACTACACGTGTAACTCTAGGTAGCGCAGGTGGCAGGGAAGAAGAGGCTTCTGGCAGTGGCCTGGGAAGGGAGAAGCAGTAAGAGAAGTCTTCCTGAAGGCACTGAGGATTGAACGGGGTCCTAATGGATGGGGAGGAAACCCCAGGTCAGCGTGCCCAAGAGAGTGAGGTGGAGTAAGAGAGCCCTTTCCTTTTAAATAAACACAGGCAAAGCATTCCTATTGCCTAGCAATTCAGCGTGGCAATCAAAAATGATGGCAAGAGAGAAGCAACCTGGAAAGCATTTATAAAGCACCATATTTTTTCAGACTACAAGACGCATCCCCCCACAACCCCCCTCTGTCTCGCAAATTTGGGAGGAATAATGGTTGTTAATGCTGCTGTTGAGTTGTGTTTACATTTACAATGGTGAAATATTATGTTATTTATGTTATTAAATATTTTACCACATTTTTTGCTTCAAAATTTTTGCCTATTCTAAAACCTAGGTATGTCTTATAGTCCAAAAAATATGGTAATGTTAAGTAATGTATTATATGGACTCTAAGTACAACTACATGAAATACATACATATGGAAAAAGACAAGAAATGTGCCAACTAGTGTTCATGGGGCAGCAGAATTATACACGTCCATGTGTATACACACATGAACACACATTCAAAGAAAGTACGTGTGAAAAAGCACAGTACCTTCGCTGTGTTCTCTGAGGTTTCTGTAGTGGGAGGACAGTTGCCAAAATCCCCTGACAGGGCATCGATGGGGTCTCGGTCATCTTCAGGTTTCTGAGGTATTAGCAGAAATAACCAGCAGTGAACAAACACAAGGCAAAAATGCTATAGAGTGGCTTTCCCCACATCACTGAAAATAAATGATGCTTATTAAAA
The DNA here is from genome assembly GCF_014824575.4 of Sturnira hondurensis. Lineage (NCBI taxonomy): Eukaryota > Metazoa > Chordata > Mammalia > Chiroptera > Phyllostomidae > Sturnira > Sturnira hondurensis. Next base: position 20,442,117 of record NW_028093985.1, on the reverse strand, counting down.
ACCTTGCTGACATTCCTTCCTCATAATGTACTATAAAGGAGATAGTAAGGCAGGAAAATAGTGACAGCTTTATTTTATTCTACTCTTTTATACGAGTTGCTTGGTCTTCTCTGAGCTTGATTTTCTATATGGGAAATGGAACTGCCTATTTTGAAGGGTTCTTGGGAAGACTGAAAGAGAAATAATACACAAGCTCTTAAATGCACTTGTTCTAAATTGCACAAGTTGCAGCTAGAATTTTAAAAAAAATTATACAAGCATGCAGCTGTGGTATTTACCTTTGATTCCTTGGATTTCTCTGTAGGGGGCGCCACTGGTTTGCCCTTAAAAACAAACCAGACTATTGGTTAGACATAAGTTTTGTAAAGGTTTACTTAGGTGCAGTCAGCATTTGTATAATGTATGTATATTATCCAATTACTTGACTGGGAGAGTACATATCTGCTACAACTGATTAACCTGGGTCCCTCCTATATCCCCACCAGCTCTGGCTAAGTACCACCCTGTAAATATGTCAGGGTGGTACTTGTATTCCTGGGGAAAATACAAGAGGGAGAGTCTGGTCCTGGAAGTGAAAGAACCACTAATTATTTAGGAACTTTCTGCCATCACATTGAAATTCTTTTTAAAAAAAAAGATTTTATTTGTTTATCTTTAGAGGGGAAGGGAGGGAGAGAAGGAGAGAAATATCAATGTATGGTTGCCTCTCATGAGTCCCCCGCTGGGAACTGGCCTGCAACCCAGACATGTACCCTGACTGGGAATCGAACTGCGATCATGTGATTCGCAGGCCCACACTCAATCCACTGAGCTACACCAGCCAGGGCATGAAATTCTGCTTAAAATGTTACAAAAAGTAACTTGTGTTTTTGCGTCCTATTTCCAGTGTTTTTATGTCTTATTTATTATGGCTTATCACATTTCAGAAGGATCTGAGGCACTGGAACAGTCTACAGATGCATTAGGGCTATTTTTTTTTCAGTCAGGATTATGAGTACAACTCGTCAGGGGTTTTTCCCATCTACAAAGCAAGGCCATTAAATAATACATTTCCAAAGAACACACCCAGGGTCTGGTGGTACCACCAGAGCAGGGAGGACTAGCAGTGTGCAGAGCTGCTCTCATGAGGAATACCGAATAAAAGCAAGGAGATTTGAGTCCTGTATGAGGAGACATTCAAGCTGGTAACACCATTTAATCAAATGGAGCAGTACAGAGAGGATGTAATTTGGACCCCTTGTTTTCTTTGAGGAAAAGGCCTGGAGAGGGTTACTTATCATCTAATTAACTTACAACGAGGAGCCTAAAGGGAAGGGGCGAGGTACAGGCCAGGCTGACCTAGAGAAACTGGCTTCCACGTTAGAGACACAGGCCAGGCCTTCTTGACAATGTATTTAGATATAGAAATAGGACTTGCGATTGAGATATGATTTTGCCTGTCTTCTCTCAACAGTGTAGGAGAAGGAAGAAAGGGAGACCCCAGGTCTTTGAGTTACCTTATTTGCCCTATTAATTATTGCAATACTAGCTCCCTTATTGTTCTCCTTAAATGGAGAGACTCCGCTTAAGTCAGGATTACAAATATCATTCTTTTTTATGGCCTTTTCTTGTGAAAAGGGTTCATCTGTATACGTACATGACTTGGAATCATTGTTGGGCATCAGTGAGTGACTGAACATTGTTCAACTCTCTTTACACCACAGTGTCCAGAATAACTAAGCAATAAGATATATTGGCTCAAATAAATATTAAATAGAATCCTAGACAGCCTGTTTGACAGGGGCACATTAAAAATAGTCACATTACGTTTCTATGCTGTTGTTAAAGTGCAACTCCTATTCATTTCAAGGGAAGTTTGAATCTAAAAAGCTTTGTCGTATACATCCAATGTGGACCTCTGCCTTCACTTACCTTATCGTTATCCAAGAGATGTCTGTATTCTGGGGGGATGGTGTCATCTCTCTCTCCCAGCTTGTCTCTATGTTCAGCTTTAACTTTTTCCTATAAACATTGAATAGCTATAATTAATATTCCTTTCCTCTTTTGCTTATAGGATGCATTCTGAAACGCATCGCTCAGCATTTACTGTACTTTTCTGAGGCAAAAAACATACCCATGTTTATTTTTTAAGCAAGAGAATAACATACTGGATGACTTGAATGGGCTATTAGTTGACCAAAAAAAGTAAACTCATGTGCTTCTATATGTCAGATTATATCTGTGACTTTCATACCTGTATTTTAAGCTGAAATAAATGACTAAAAAATTATCCTTAGAAACTAGGTGAAGAGTTTGTAACACCCAAAGACATAAAATACCTGTGAGTTTCACTTTTCAAATAAAGAAATCAAATTACTGCACCTTGTCACTGAGAGAGGTAATAATAGCCACTATTTATAAGCAAACCTGAAGGACCAGGATGCACAGCAAATCGGAATGGATGTGCTGACTGCTTATGTTGCAAGTGAGTGCTGCTCTTAAGCAGCACCTACCATCCAGTCTCCCCACCTCAGTGGGGTGTGGCTGGTCTCTTTCACAAGTTCAGTGACCCTCACTCTCCCCGGCTCAGGGAGGGGGTGCTTTAGAGTTTACTTGTCTGCATCATTCTAATTTAATTTTTCAAATATAGGTTAAGTGCACATCAGTGTTCCTATGACAGAATCAAGATATAACTGTCCTTTGAAATGCCATCTATGGGACACCAATTTGAATGGTCAGTTGCTTCCTGGTTTTAGGCTAAATGGACTGTTGCATTGTGGATTGTTGATTGTATGCCAAGTATCAATAAGTCTCTATAGGTGTTACATAAGATATGGAGAGTTAACAGTTTGTGCCTTGTAGACAGACCTCGGCACAGGGTCGAACTCCTGGTCAAAGCTCTCCTCCTTCCAGAGTTTACGTGTCGTTAGTTATGAGGGCAGACCAGGTTGCTAGGGAACCTGCCACAGTACACAAAGAGTGTGTCAACCTAAAAAAGGCACACATATGGGTATCATATATGCAATGTCTCACTACCAGACAAAACCAAGAAAAGTTAATTTGGGAAGAGAATAAAATTAACAAGGCAGAAGTGTGCTCTTCTGTCATAACAAGGTGTGGCCTCCCAAACAGGGCATTTGCCTGCATCTGTGACATGGCATAGTCCTCACTGAGGAAGTGAAGAAATACACCACCACCGACAGGAAAACAGGAGACATGTCATCCAGCTGTTCACTAACTCCACACAAAGTCAGAAGTCTTTTCTTTCTTTTTGTGTGGAGGGGAGGGTATTCAATGCTATAAAAAAAATCTTAATTTTTCACTTATTTTTCCCCTTTACCTTGACTTTATCCTTTATTGGTTTGCCCTCATCTGGGTCAGGCTGCCTGTGTCCTAGACGGTCAGCAAGTTCATCAAGGGCATCATCAATTTCTTTGTCATTCTGTTAAAAAGTAAATCTGACTTAGTCGCTGGTGGCCAAACCAAGTCACCTGTTGGAGTGTGGCCCCCAACACTGCCACTAAGACTTCCACAGGAAGGCACTGGCCCGCCAGCCCCGGGACAGGGTCTTTTCTTCCTGTTCACTGGCTCTCAGTGACCTCTCTGCACCCTCTACACCTGTCCCACCCCCAGGTGTCTTTCACCTTAGAAGAAAACAGGTGTCTCCTAAAATTATGGGGTTCCCTGGCCTGATTGCCTCAAGATGCTGGTGACAGTCTAATGTCGCCAGCAATGAAAACTCACATGAATTCTTACAGCTTAGTTTACTCTTTGATTCCCAGTATATCCACTTAAATAAAGATTATTCCTAGTTTTAGTGATGGCTTCAAATAAAATATTAACTAAAACTAGATTCTCTGATGGGAAAACTTGTAAGGTATCATTCTGAAACACACTTGCGAAAGGCAGATACACGCAAAAACAAAAAACAAAAAACCCCATTAAACTACCTTCTTACACTAGAGCCTTAAATGTAAGCCTCAAAGCCATAAAACTCGTAGAAGAAAACATAGGCAGTAAAATCTCTGACATTTGTGTTAGCAGTATTTTCTCTGATATATCTCCCTAGGCAAGAGAAACTATATCAAACTAAAAAGTTTTTGCACAGCAAAGGGAACCATCAACAAAATGAAAAGACAACACATGGAATGGGAGAATGAATTTCACCAATGATAAAGGGTTGATATCCAAAATTTTTGTCAATACCAAACAGACAAACAATGCAATTTAAAAATGGACACTTCTCCAAAAAGACATACAGATGGCCAATAGGCTAATGAAAAGATGCTCAATGTCACTAATCATCAGAGAAATGCAAATTAAAACCACAGTGAGGTATCACCTCACACCTGTCTGAATGGCATCATCAATAAATCAACAAACAAGTGCTGGCGAGGATGTGGAGAAAAGTGAACGTTTGTGCAATGCTGGTGGAAATGTAGGTTGGTACAGTCCCTACTGAAAACAGTATGGAGGTGCCTCAAAAAATTAAAAAGGGACCTGCCTTACAACCCCGTTATTCCACTTCTGAGTATATATTAAAAGAAATCCAAAACATTAATTCAAAAGGATATATGCACCCATATTTTCATTGCAGCGTTATGAACAATAGCCAAGGCATGCAAGTAACTCAAGTGCCCAGCAAAAGAACAAAATCTTACCAATTATAATAGTATGGGTGGACCTAAAGGGTATTATGCTCTGCAAAATGAGTCAGTCAGAGAAAGACAACCACCATAGGATTTTACTTATATGTGGAATGTAAAGACCAAAATAAATGGACAGAAGTGAAACAGCCTCATAGAAGCCCAAAGCAGACTGATGGTTGCCAGAGCGAAGGAGCACTGGGGAACTGGGCAAAAAAGGTGAAGGGATTAAGAAGTGAAGGGATACCTTAAAAGGGTGAAGGGATAATGACAAAGTGGTAGTTACTAAACAGTCACGGGGATGTAAAGCGCAGCGTAGGGAATACAGTCAATATGGTAATGACTATGTATGGTGCCAGGTGGGTGATGGAAATGTGGCAGAGGGGACACTGTGTAAAGGCTATGATTGTCTGACCACTATGCTGTGCACCTGAAACTAACACCAAACAAAAATAAACGTAAACTGCAATTTAAAAATAAAAATAAAAAATAACTGAAACAGAAAAAAAAGTCATGAAACTTTGCTAAGAAGAAAAAAAAAGCCTTTTGATTGCAGATGGCTACTAACAGCTTCAACCCAGGCATAACCTCTCACCCGAGTATTAAAAACCAAAATGTAAATGGCAGCCTGGGCTATTAATGATTCTTCCTTTCTGTTGCACAGGGACTTTCATCACCGCGGTTGTCACACACACACACAGCATTTTGCTAGTTTTAAGTGCTTCATGAGAGCTCAGGATTATAGCTGCTAATGGTGGAGCTGCCCAAAGCCGGGTCTGGGCTTCGTCATCTGTGCCTCTGGATATTTTCAGATTCTCCTGAGGCTGACCCAACAGGATGAAAATTCATTCAGAATCTCCGACTGCAGCACTGAGTGAGCTTTGATGCCACATCAAAAGGAAGCATAGCTGACTTCACTAAAGCTACTTCATCTCCGTCAAGCAAACCAGGCACTTCGCGACCGGAGGAGACGGGGGTCTGATTTAGGGCGATCTCTATCTTTTGATGTGCCACGGTCTCCTCGATAATTTCACATTTGGTGCCGCACAGAAAATTCATCAAGGAAGTCTGGCAAAACTTTGATCCCACAGTCTTGCCTCAGAACATGTGAATAATTAAAACAATATTGATGCCAAGGTTTTTCTATTACTAGCATGAAAATGACAAATTTTTACTGTGCTCTTCCATGACATATTTGTTAATTTGGGGGGAAGAAGTTCAAACACCAAACAATTCCATAAAATAATCTTGAGGTTAAATAATGGATAGTATTTATAGCATGTGTCAAGAAAAATATAAAGGAGAAAATAAAATATCAAGAAAACTAAAATTAAAAAATTTTTTAAAAACCTAATAATTCAAATACATACGCAATGCACATTGCACTTTCAATTCTGATAAAGCAACAATTTAAGCTTTGTGACTATGTGTAAATATTTTCACATACATTATTTCATTTAATCATTTTGATATTCTGCCATCTCCCTAAATTGCTAGTCTTACTTCTTCTGAAGGTACCTGGTATTCCTAACAGTTTTTGTCTGCCTCCATCTATGCCAAAGCAGAAGTCCTGTTTTCTTTCTCCTTGTTGTTGTTACTGTGAAAGTAAACATTTACAAAACATGTTGCTTACCGAAGTAGCAGGGGGTGGGCCGGCAGATTGGGTGGCTGGAGCTGCAGTTTGGGAGGCCAGTTCAGAGATGGCAGCTGAAAGTTTATCATGTTCAAATGGCTTTTGTTTAAAATAAGAAGGAGAGATTTTGCTCATTAATACGTTATATACAAAATTATGTCTACAATGCCATCATTTAAATATAGCTGTATCATTACTAATTCTCTTGATCCAAATGGACACTTAGCAACAGAATCTTCAGAGCAATTTCTACTTTATTTCTTACTCCATGTTATTATTTTTCCATAATTTCCTGTTTACAAGGGCAAACACGGTTTACCTAAATGCGGTTCAATGATCTAATGACAGAATTCATGGTTCGTTACACATTTCTTGTTGTACACTTAGGTTGTTTGCAGTTTTTCAGCTTTTTCTTTGCAATTAGTTGCCCTAAATCAAAGTTTCAGAGGTGGCTCTTCTTTTTTTAATCTTTTAAAAAACATATTTATTTATTTATCTTTAGAGGGGAAGGGAAGGAGAGAGGGAGAGAAATATCAATGTGTGGTTGCCTCTTGTGAGTCCCCTGCTGGGAACTGGCCTGCAACCCAGGCATGTGCCCTGACTGGGAATCAAACAGGGATCCTTCGGTTCGCAGGCCCACGCTCAATCCACTGAGCTACACCAGCCAGGGCCAGAGGTGGTTCTTTTTACAGTATTAGCTATATTCCACCAACTGCCCTCTCAGAAGTTGCTAGGGATTCATTCTGCTAAAAGCAATGAATGACAAGGCTGTTTCCCATGGCCTTGCTTACTCAAGTCAGGTATTTATCAGATGTTTTTAAATTCTAATAATATATTAGGTATAATAATATACTACTGTCATTTGCTATATGGTCTAAGTTTTGTTTTATTATTTTTTCTTAATGTTAAATAGCCTAGTTCTCCAGAATCTTTCTGAAACAATTTTTTCGTTCATTTAAAAAATATACGAAATCTGTCATTTATGTTCATTTCTTGATTTCTTTTTCCATCGATCTGTAACTTTGCTTTCTGAATCAGAATTGTATTTTTTGTACCATTATTGTATTAAAAAGTCCAAAGTTTAGTCAGGTTAATCTTCCCTAAAAAGAGTGAAAGATAATTTTCATTATTTTTCATATTTTATGCATTCATTTTTCAAATATATTTCAGAATAATGTTCAGTCATATCAAATAACTTATTGCTATTTATTTTAATAAAATATTAACTTATAAAATGACTGGAAATAATTGTCACCATTCTTAAGACATTTGGTCAAACTATCTTAGGTGTATGGGTTTTAATTTCTTCATGGTCTTGTTTTTCTAAACATTTCTTCTGTTGCTGCTTTCTTTACGTAAGTTGACATCTCATTACATAATTATATCTTCTAATCTGTTACTAATATACACAGCATACATAATATCCTCAAATGTGAGAGCAAAAACTTCGGGCAACTCCAAGGAATCATTTTTTTTCTACTTGTCACCTATTCTGTTCCTCAACTGACATGCATTTCCCAGGCCATTGTCCACATAGGATTAAATAACCCAGACCCCACAAAGAAAGGTTCTGCAGATCCTAAGTTTGGGAACTCCCACAGAGTTACAATGTGTGCATATAGAAAGTCCTAAAACTCCTACAGTTAAGAAACCTGCTTATTGTTCCCCAACATTTCCCAAGCTTTCTAGTAACAGAATTCCCTTTGAGGGGCTTCTATTCCACAGGAAGCTAGGGTTCCTTAGAGGTAATTTGGAAAATGATCAAATTGCAGAATACCAACTGGTAAAGATATCTAAGAAGTACTTTTAGACAAACCCAATTTTAAATTCTCTTTTCATAGGTGATGGGATTTGATAGCATTCCAATCACCTATGAAACTTGGGATACATGCTTCCCAGTTTAATTAGTTACACTGCTGAAAATATTCGCCATGCTGGAACAATACCTCACGACACGGCACATTTTTAATGGCTACCGTGCGTTGAGGGCTATTAATTTTGTGATTGTTTCTTCAGCTACCCAGGCAGATTCTAAGTCATAAGTTTCCATTTATTTCTGCCACTGTAAAAATAAAAGTGAGGAAATAAAACCAGGACTTTCAGACTTACAAGTGATGCAGTGTTTGGGGGTCCAGTGAAGTCCTCAGACAAGGCATCGAGAAGGATGTCTTCATCCAAGGGCTGTAAGAACCAGGAAATGAATCAAACACCACCTCATTGGCCTCCTCTTCAAAATGAATCACTGTTCATATGCTGATCAACTCATTAAAAAGAAAGCTATGCCCTTCCTGAATTACAGATAGGGCCAATGAGAAAGATACACTCAAGAGAAAAACAGGCTTGCTTACTAGAGGTGATTCCTTGGACTCTTTTGGCAGGAGTGGTTTTCCATCTTTGTCCTGTCCAGGAGGAGAAAAATACGGCATTGGGTCATTTCACATATATCCTAAACATGAACCCTTGTAAATATTAGCAGGTTATACATGATGTTGATGTATGTTGTCAATTAAATTCATTGTTTCAAAAAACCAGATTCTCTCCCCAGAGAATAGCCCCTAATTAGTTCATGTTAGCACACAGCTGACATATAACAGGCATTCCCTAGGCAAAGGTCTCCCAAACAGATTGGGCACGGCTTGTGACCTCAGAAGCCCACTTACTAGTGCCAGACAAAAACATGTGAACAGCTCCTGCAGTGTGGCACGTGGAGCTGTGTTGGGGGGCACTGGCCGGACACTGTGGGAGCCCAGGGGTGAGCCTGGGGGGGGGTGGTGGCTTTGCAGAAGTTGCTTGGAAAAAGCTGGTTAACTTTACGGTGTGTGTATATAATACATAATGTTATAGGTAACATGGCCAATTAATACGTACTGATTCTGTGCCCAATCCCTCAGTAAACACTAGGAATGCCATGGAAACTAGGACAGACAAAGTCCCTGCCCTCAGAAAGCTCATCCTGTGGGTAGGACGCTCTGAAACTTATGGCTGAGATGACGCCAAGCTTCTAATGACTCTAAGTGCCACTTCTGAGTAACAGGGCAAAATCAATAAAGTTGTTGTGACTCTGTAGTAAAAAAATTATAAATAAATGGTAAATCCCATTTATCCACATATACAAAAATAAGTGCTAAGCCACATATATATATATTTACATACATATAGAACATACGGTAATATAGTGTATATATAATATATACTATATATATATAACTATATAAATATATAACTGTACTATATAAACATAAAAGTATATATTTATTTCTCCTGATAAACTGGTCAAGGTGACTTTTGTTTGGTTTATTTAAAATGTGAAGAGGTGAAATGCTTTAGAGCAGCGATTTTCATTTTCAACCAGTATGCAACAAGAATTTCTGAAACATGCAATACCTTACTATTAGTCTGGGGAACTGACCTCTTTTCCCTTAGATCGTCAGATTTTAAAAATGATAACAGTCAACATAACAATAGCTGTTTGGTGTGCATCCTATCTTGAACCATAAAATACAAACATCCCTTTTAGCTACAAAGGCAGCAAATTCCCCAAGTGATACACAGGACCACCAGGGGCACATCTGCTCCACACTCCAACTGAAGTCACCCCATGTCTGGAAGGGGGACCTTAAGGGCCATCCTCAGGGAGCTGAATCTCACTGAAGAGGCCTGATGTGAGCATAGCTGATAAGTAACAGTATAGGAGTATAGGATTAAAAAAAAAAATCGATCGAGCCAACCCCCATGAAAATGTTAAATAAGTAATGTGTGAAGTCAACAAGTTGAGAAGTGGATGAAACCACCACAGAATAAAGTAGTCAGGGAAAGCCAATCACCGGCTTCCTTAAAAACTGCTACTAAAGGGAGGGAGGCAGCAGCCAATTCCTACTCGGAAGAGAGTTACCTCCCTTTATGAAATGGGGCAGGGGTGAGTAGGGACAGACGTCCATAAGAAGCTCTCTGAAAGCCTGGCGACAGCACACGCATGAGCCCAAATTAGTAGAAATGCCATGTTTTCAACTGAACTGTGAAATGCAGAAGCAAGCAGAATAGTAAACTTCTCATCTGGGAGTGCTCAACAGAATTCCCACCCTTGCCAGGCAAATGGACGAGTGTGCACGGGTGAGTAAAAGGAGTATCAGTTTGATTTTCCTGCATCGTTAATGAGGTTGAGTTGAATATCCTCTTAAATGATGGCACGTTGTGAAGACGGCTGACACCTCTTCTACCGCCCACGCCTCTGCCCCTGTTCAGGTGGCTGCACTTGAACTACAAAGTTCATAACAGGGTCTCCCCTGCGTCACCTGCTTTGAACAATCTGTACATTCAAAACACAGAATACGGTACTCTTAGTTTTTTTTCATATCTAAAAGTTGCACATTTTTCCTCATAGGAAAAAATTGTTCTTCATTTTCCTTTTCCTGTCTCTATAAAGGTTTTCTAATTTCTGGTATTGCAATAGACAGGGAAAGTTAGGTAGCTTAGACATTAGGTTTCTTTCACTTCAGGGAGGAGTCAAAGGCCAGCTAGGAATATTCTACCTGCATATCCGGCGCAGTAACTGGACATTAGTGGACTAGCACTATTTGGTGTTTGAAATATTAAGAAAGAAGATCTTTGTATTCTCGGTTTGTGCCCATGTCCCTGCTTTATGTATGTAGAATTCAGTACGAATTAAAATCAAGTAGAAAAATACCCCAGCTGATTTACCTTGACTTCTTCTAATCTATAGTCAGGAGGTATTGTTTCTTCTTTTTCACCAAGCTTTTCACGATCCTCTTCTTTGGCCTTCTCCTAAATACAAGTTATACCATTTTCAGTGTTCATACATCTTTTCTCCATAGAGTGGATGCCTGAACAACTAAAGTTGAGGTAAATGTATCTGTCATTAGGTTAGGACATGTATGTGACCAGAGGCATTGAAAGCATACAGCCCTTTACCCTTTAGCACTATGTCCCGGTTTGGCAGGCTCAGACCCCACCGGTAAGCCTGCGCGGCTACGAGAAGTCCCGAGGAGCAGCAGGCAACTGCCACTTCTCTCCTGAGGCCTCCGCAGCAGGGCTGCAGGTGGACAAGGTGAGCCTCAGAGCTCTGCTTCATGCGTGCTGTCCGTCCACGCCACACTCAAACACAGACGCTCGCTCGCTCAGGCTGAGCTGAGTAAACAGGTACGCACAAAAACACCACTAACTTGTCTGGGGACCGAGAGCGAGCAATGATAGTGACTTTCCAGAAGTATCTGGGCTGCATTACCTTGACTTTGTCCTCCACAGGCTTTCCCTCTTCTGGATCTGCTGTCCGCTCGCCCAGGCTACCAGCCAAGGCTTCCACGGCATCGTCCGGCACCAGGCCCTGCTCAGAGCACACCGAGGGATACACCAAGTAGGTGGTTAATACCTCCTTTCACACTTTTTAAAAATTTACTGATTTGAGAGAGAGAGGTGAAAGGGGTGGGGAGAGAGTTACATTAATTTGTCATTTCACTTATTTATGCATCTATTGGTTGATTCTTATATGTGTTCTGACCGGGGATCCAACCCAGAACCTTGGTGTATTGGGACAATACTCTAACCCACTGAGATACCTGGCCAGGGCCAATGCCTCCTTTTAGAGAGACTACCTCAAACAGTTTAGAAGAGCACATCTTTATATCAGGCCTCGATAAGAAGCACATGTTACCTTTTAATAATTTAAATTATCAACTGAATTACAATCTATGTTTAAAAAAACCTAAAATGTTAAAGAGTAGAGCAAGTTTCTTCTATTAAGCATTAAGTGCGTGTGACTGATACACTGGCACAAGAGACAAGATCTAACCACCGCTTTGGCTTGGATACGAGGAAGATAATGGAAGGGCGTGTGACCAAGAATGTGATAGCCAGGAAAGCAGAAAGAAGCGATTTTCTGGTGATGGTTCCTCAGGGGGCACAGGGAAGATTTCCAGAAAAGCCCAGGAGAGGACATTCTTCTCTATGTTCTGTGAAACGGCCTGGCACCCAGAGGAGGCGGCCCTGCTGAGCCCCGGCTGAAAGGCTCAGGGTCCTGTGCTCCCCAGCTGCTCCTCCTGGTCAACATGGATTCACACAGATGGGGTGGACGCCGGCGACTGACTAAGCTGTGTGCACAATGACAGCCTGTGGCCCAGCTGTTCAAAATGAAAGGTGCTCCCCTCAAGATGTAGTGAGCTCTGGCCACTTGAGTATTTAAAAAGACACTGGATGGACACAGAGCACAAACGGTACAAAGGAGAAACTATCTTTGGGGCTAAAAGGAATAGACCTGGCTCCTTCCAAACCACAGGTCAGGATCCATACATTAGTGGCTCATAAAATCAACTTATAGTTCACAACCAGAACTTTTTTTTTTTTTTGTGCTGGAAGACTAGAATAGAAAACAACACATCTTACATAACAAAGATAAGTACCATTAACTAAACTTGTTTCTGCTGTGTGGGGACGAGGTTGTGCTATCAATTCCTACTGTTGGTCAAAAACGTGAAAGTCCCTAAACAGTCTCAAAGTTTATTCTTATCATAAAAGTCATAATGAGTATATATTGGGATTGTAGAGTGAAAGTCTCTTTCTCTTTTACAGCTTGGCCATCATTCCAAATAAGAAAAGTTGTTTTCTGCTAAGCTGTCACCGCAAAAGGAAATAATCACCACAGAGGATAAGGGAACCTGAGAGGAAAGTGATTTATCACCATCTAGTGGTTGGATGCTGCATAGATTTTATTCCAAGAGCAACAAAACTCACTGATCTATCTAATCTGTTAGGGATTATACCTAAATTGCAACAGTTGCCTCCAAATCTCAGCCAAGCAACGAGCTGCTGCTGGATCCCAGACACCTGCTCACACTCCTCTCCTGCTTTCTCCTGCTCTCTGCTGTAGAATCTTTGGAAACCAGTGCTTCCCATGCCTGTGCCATTCAGCTTCAGAAATAAGTGCTTTTCAGGCTCAAAGAAAAGATGAAACACTTCCATTTGCAACAACATGGACGGAGATCACGCAAAGTGCAATAAATCGGACAGAAAAAGTCAAGAACCACAAGATTTCACTCATATATGGGATATTAAACTGAAAGCAACAAATGAACAGACCAGAAAAACAGAGAATTTGGACAGTGGTTTGGTGGTTGCCAAAGGAAGGGGTTGGGATTGGTGAAGGGTGAAAGGGGGTCAAATGTATGGTGATGGAAGAAGATTTGACTTTGGGTGGTAGACACCCAAAGTAGTATGCGGATCGTGTATCACAGAATTCTATACTTTTATTAAAACCTATATAATTTTATTAACCAATGTCGCTCCAATAAATTTAACGGGAAATAAGTAAGTGAGATAGTCAGAAAAGCTCAGGGAAGCAGCAGCAGTCTTAAGAACCAAGTAATCTGGAAATAGGGCTAAGGACTAAAACTTCTGTTTCTATAGTATTTCACATCAACAGATTCAGAACTAGAACTTGGATCTCGGAATTTTCTGAATAAACTTTCTTTTTATGCAAACAATAACTCCACGGGGCACACACTCGCCTCCTGCCTCTGGTCTTTGTACCTTTTGCTCACTAATCCTCGAGCTTTATTGAGTCCTCTGACCTTTACTACACTCCGCAGCTATTCTCTCTGGTTTCCCAGGATGTCACAATCCCAGAAATGCCAACTGACCTCAGTGACTGTAATCTTGGTAACTGTGGTAACCAGAGCTGGTGGCACAGAGGCCCAGGAAAGGAGGTCAGACAATGAAAAAACAAGAGCTCTGTTTTTTCCTGTCCACTAAATACCCAGTGCTTGACTCCACACCAGGGTAAAGCTGGAAAGGAACTGTCTGAGTCCTCTGAGGCCCTGGCCGACACACTCCGTGTGAGAAGTCACGAGAGTTCTGCCCTGGACTGTTGGCCATCACCTTTTTCATTTCAACGGCTCTCTCCTCTCCCCTGGTCTTTCCCCAGGGCTCCCACAACATAAAGGTTTCTAGAGGGCACCCGGAAACCTCAAACAAAGGGGGTCAAATCCTATATAAGGCAGGAGGGAGACCCTGGACGCTGAGGGGATCTGCAGTTGGCATCAAGGACTTCCTTGGCAGGACGCAGCCACTTCAGGACACCCAGGATACTTGTCCTACACCTTCTTCTCAAACCACTAAACGCACTTATCCCAAGTATACCAAGTGCCTCACTCCTCTGTGCTTGGCCTTTCCTTGGCCAGCTGGTGTCCCCATCAACACAGCCCTAGTCTCAGCGTGATCCTGCCCATTCCCCAAAAGCCTTTCCTAATTCTCCCTGGAGAGTGAGGCACCCACAGGCACCCATTGGGATATGGCCCATACCCACACTAGACTTGAAGACAGCTGATGGCAGGAGCCCTATTTTCATTTCAGCTGAGGCTCTGACAGGTTAAGTGAATTGTTCAAGGTCAATGTAGAGGTTAATTTCTCTCATCTATAATAGAGAGATAATTAAATTTTACTGTGTCCCTGTGAAAACTTAATTAGAAGACATTGTAAAGCCTCTAGAACAAGAGAGCTATTCAGAGTACAAGCCACCAAGTCTGGGTTAATGAACATATTCCATTGATATGCCTTATATAGGACTTGGATGTAATTCTCCAAGTCAGATGCTATCGGCTAACAAATTCAAAAAGAAGCAAAGATTTGACTAGTTAAATGTCATACTTCATCCAAAAGATAGACAATGAGAAAGAGGCAAGAACTGAAGAAAGGCAGGAGTTGAGCCCATCCATCCTCCCCTTCAGGTGACAGTGGGGTGGGTCATGATGATGTTGGAGCGGATTTTTCCACCAGGAGAGTCAGGAAAAGGTAGCATCAGGCTGTGTGTGCAACTCCAGATAAGCTTGAAAGTGCAGGAATGCAAAAGAGCATGATTACTCTCAATAGCTGAGGAACTAGAAAGAATTTCAGAAGGTGGAAGAAACACAGAACTTGTAGTAATTTAAGTAATTAAAACTTTAAATATAGCCCTGCCAATGTGGCTCAGTTGGCTGGAGTCTGGTACCGTAAACCGAAAAGCTGTGGGTTCAATTTCCAGTCAGGACACAGGCCTAGGTTGTGGGTTTGGTCCCTGACTGGGGCACCTACAAGAGACAACTGATCAATATTTCCTTCTCACATTGATATTTCTCACCCTCTCTCTCCCCCTCCCTCCCTTTCCCTCTCTCTAAAATCAGTAAGCATGTCCTCAGTGAGGATAAAAACAAAAAATCAAATATAGCCTGAGTTTCTAGCATATCCTGAAGCCCCAAATAGTAGATGCTATGGTAAATGATCTTATTGTTTTGTCAGAATAAAATCACATGTTAGTGCACAGGGCAGAAAATGCTCAGGAGGGACATCCTGGGCCATTCTCAATGCACTCACCGAGGGCGCAGGCTTGGGAGGTGCTGACTGTATACTACACATGGAGGCCCGAGGCACCTCCTCCGCCCCGGCAGCCGGGGCAGCCGCCTGAGAGTCCTGGGGAAAGAAGCAGGTACAGTGAAGAATTTTCTGAAATATCTGGCTAGGAACACTGAACAACGATGAATGAACAATACACTGTTGTATTGTAGCTGTGAGCCTGACTTTCTCAGATACCTAAAATTGCTAAGCAGTAAATAAGTCAAGGCTAAAACCCTTTGGTCACCATTATTCCAACTTCGTTCCACCTCTTACCTTAGGCAGGTTACTTAATCTCTCTGACACTCGGTTTCCACACCTGGAAAATGAGGAAAATAGCAGCACCTACATCTCAAGGGTGGTATGGGGCTCCAATGGGCTAACCTGTGAAGTGTTTTGCATGGTTCCTGGAAACAGTAAACTCAATACATTTTAGAAACTATTATTGTTTTTGTTTCTTACTATTAATCATCATATAATAATATACTAATTATATAATGCTATGTAATATTTTCTATAAAGACATCACTTTTATATATTGAAAAGCACCGTGTACACTGTAAATATAAAGCTATGTACAAATGCATAGCAGTGACCCTATCCCAGGAGTTCTCACAGTGTGGTCCCTGGCCAGGAGCCTCCGCAATACCAGACTTGTCAGAAATGCACATTCTTGGGCCCCCACGCCAACACACTAAATCTGAAATTCCGGGGGCAGGGCGCAGAAATCTGTTTCAACAGACCCTCAGTGATCCTGGTGAATGCTAAAGTTTGAGAACCACTGTACTGTCTTATTTTATCCCAAGGTGAAATTTCAAATAAGCAGTTTAAATCCAGGCATTTATGGAAGTCTATACAATATGTAATGTGTTTTGCAGATGATCATTAATAGGATGTAATTTCTTCTTTCAAAGAACTTACTATTTAAAACTATGTATAAATATAAGATGTAGAGAAGGACCAAGAACTAAAAACTTGTTTGCAACAAATGCCTTAACAGCGACATATAAAGAAAGGATGACAGCCGCCCCCCACTCCCGCCCCCTGGCATGTTATATTCTGCTTCATAAGACTTGCAAGGCTAGTCGGGTTCCAGGAGACAAAGGCCATATTTTAGCAGAGCCTTAGAGGGATGACTAAGATCTCAGCTGATCTAAAATTAGGAGGAGAGGTTATTCCAGACAGGAGGAACCATTATGAGAACAGCCATGGAGCCACATACTTAATGGCATAGTTTAGGGACATGGGGACGCACCTTGGCAGAAAAGGAAGCTAGAACCAGAACACACTAGCAGAAACTTTACTTTTGTGAGAAATGGGAAGCTCCTGAGGACTGGAGCAGGGGAACGATGTGACTACAAGCCTGCTGGAGAAAGAGTAATTCTGGTGGACATATGGGATGGACCGGAAGGAGACTGAAGACAGAGGCCATTGCCACCTGGAGGTGAGTGATGACAACTTGAAGGACGGCAGTTCCAGAGGCAGAAATAGAAAGGAAAGCATGGGTGTGGATGCCTTCCTGACGGAGTAATTACAGGACTTAAATCACAAGAAAGTTGGGTCAGCTTGGGGAAAGAAAGCACATTCAGAAAGAGGCAAAACAAACACCGCACGTAGACAGAGGTGGCAAAACGGGCCTTTTTGTCAATCACTTCATGCTGAAATACTGTTGGCCTCACATTTTTTAGATTACAGAAAAACATTAAAAAACAAGCAAAACCAGAGACCGAATTTTAGAAACATACTTCTGTTTTTTCAGTTGGCTTGGATTGTTTTTCTTTACGTTTGGCCTGGTCAAAATCTTCTGACAGCTCGTCTATGAGTTCAGACTCACTCAAGGGCTGAAATATAAGAGTCATTGTACATTATGAAGTGACTGTTTTTTACTTTGTTAAATAAGTTTTCATAAAGAATTTTTTCTGGTTAACATATATTTGGCCATAGAGGGTGAGGCAAAAGTAGCATGTAAATATGCGAAACACAAAGTTTATTCTTGTTTATGATTTATTAATCATTGAATTATTTTCCATACAAACCACTGCAAACCTACTTTTGCCCATCCCTACACTTTAGGGTCTAAAAAAGCTAATTAATACAGGGCATTTCATTTATCAAGATATAAATGTTGTGCAACAAATAAGGAACATTAAACACCTCAGTACCACAAAAATGTTAATGGTATATTTAAAGTTTTCCTGACACTTCAATTACAAAGTAATTTTGTTCAAATAAAATTGCCTGTTCTTTCCAATGAAGGTGTGTATAGTTATTTTCTTTTATGGTCACTTTTCTACTTCCTAATGGCTTCCCGCCTGAATAAGTCAGAGGAAGGACAGGTCGTGTCCCTGCTCTCCTATGACTATCGGGGTTTGGGCAGGAAATCTGTTATCCCTACTTCCTTCAGGTGAATATTTGTCCGGGGCATGTCATTAGATTCTGGCTAGTAACAGTAATCCACGACAGAATTACAGGGGTCTCCGACGCTGGGCCCCAGTGTCAGGCAGCCTGACTTTGGAGTCTTGGCCTTGCTATTTCTTAGCTGTGTGACCTTAGGCTCTTTATATAATCTTTCTGTGTCTCAGTTTCCTCACCTGTAAAATGGGAATAATGGCACCCTCCTCACTCAGTGAGGACTCAAACAATAGCATATGAAAGGCATCTAGTGCAGTGTCAGGCGCTAGGTGAATGATCGATAAATGGTGCTCAGTATCACCCAGGTAGGTAGCTGCCCTGGTTGACACCAGTGTGCGCAAGGGCAGTGTAGAGTCACTAGAGTGTTTGCTGCTGTAATTAGTATCAAGCGCTCAGTGTTAGCAATCTAATTTAAGGGCCCGCTTGACATTAGCTCCTAATGGTCAGCGAATGTCACCTAGAAATTTATAACAGTCTGGTGTTAATCCCTGGGGAAACTAATTAAAGTATGTGGAAAGGCGTCACGGCTCTGAGCCCAGTGTTGCTGTCAGAAGTTCCCTCTCCTTAATGCCAGGGTGCTGGGTCAAGTCTCCACGGCGGAACCCTGTCTGTCAAAATCATCTGTACTTCACAGTCCTATTGCTTTAAAGTATCCAGAAAAAATTAATCTCCCAACCTTCGATTTTTTTTCAGGCTCTGGCAGTAGTGGTTTTCCATCTTTATCCTGTAAATGAAATTGAAAATTCATTGAAAATGAAATTAAAAATTTTGCTTTCAAGTCCCATTAATGTTTGTCTTGAGGAATTCCAAGGTATGAGAGGAGAGCATTTTTTCCTTTATTTAAGTGAATTTTCATTTCAGATTTATCTTTTATACAGTATCAGAATAAAGATTTGAGATGTAAAACTCAAGAGACTAAATATCAAATACAATGCACATTTACTTTTTTAAAAAGTTGCTTTAGAAATTTCATGTTTGATAGAAAAATTGAATTTTAAAATATCTTTAGCAAGAAATGTGCATCTACATTAATTAAAGATTTTTTTAAAGTCCCAATTCTCCAATCCAGTTAAAGAGCTAGATATTATTCCCAAAATATTGTTTTATTTGTTTTTTTGGGGGGGGATATGAGGTTTCACAACTTAGAATATTTCTGAAAATAAAAAACTGTCCATCTATGAACTTATGACAATCACACTATATTCAGTCATAAGTTTATGTATATTACATCAAAGATAAATTTCAGATGTAATTATAGGAGTTAATCCACCATCCTTACCTCACCTCAAACCAAAACCAACATAACTTCAACTGAGGATACTGACAAACAGGTGTACGTTTACAAACACTTAGAGCTATGGTGCTTTTATCCACACAGCAGGTAGAGAAAAAAATTATTCCCAAATTGTTCCTTCTACTTTAAGGTTAAGAGTCTATGTCAAGCATTGTTTATAGTAGAAACACTTGAATTTGTGGGAATTTTAATAAAGATATGATCACAACTAGGAAACCACTCCTTAAAGAGTTCGACTGTAGAGAGCAGAGCAGAAGGCATGCAGGGTTTTCAGAGTGGGTATGTGAACCAGAACAGATGTGCCCATAAGCATAATGGGGACAGACGCCCAAAGCATGACAGAAAGCCAGAAGTGTGCACTGCGGTTATGCACCAAATACAACATACCGTGGCAGGTTTTAATCTGTACTCTGATGGGACTGTTTCATCATCTTCACCACACTTCTTTAGTTTCTCTTCTTTGGCTTTTGCCTGATGAAAGTGGAGAGAAAAAATTGGATAATACATGTAAAATAAAATGGTATCACTTTATGTATTGCATGGGTGTTGTAGAGAAGATCAAATTAGATAAAAGTGTCTGTACGTGCTTGTCAACTACAGGAAGTGGCTTTGAGAAAGGTAGCAAGGGGGGTGACTGAGGAAAAACAGCACAGCCAGCCCCCCTGGGAAGGTGCTATATAACCTGGGGAGGGGCTATATAATGTGGGGAGGGGCTATATATCCTAAGATGCTATACAACCTTAGTCTTCCCTTTGCTCAGTTTCTTCAGCTATACATGAAGAAGGTGGGGGTGAATTGCTGTAATCCTTACCTAGCTACTGACTTGTAAGGATCACCAGAGGAAAGTCAATAAAATATCCTCTGAGACAGTTTAAGCACAGTGTAGAAGTTGGCTGCAACTACTTTAACAGCTTTCATCTTTCTTATTCAATGAGGCAGTTATCTCCACGGGAGAAAACTCTGTGTCCTGAATGGTGACCACAGTCCAGAAATGGGAGAGCAGCCCATCGCATGTCCTGGCTGACCCACGGACAACTGGCTTTACCTCTTCTATTAGTACACGGACTCCCTCCATGACACCAGGACTCCACTGGATTCATGATCCATGAACAGCCAACTCCATTAAAAATAAAGGTGCATAGTAGTTCTAAAATAGATCCCTAGCTTCTAAGATATAACATTTGCATCTTAAACAATTGCTGAGTAATTTGAAGTTCTATGATAGGTAACAATTTGTACCGATATCAAGGCATAGATTTAAATTCCAAACCAAGGAGCTCCTGGGCACAAAGGGCGGACCAGCGCCACTTAGCAAATTTCAGCTCAACCCACCGCTCCACCTACATCTCAGTCTAAGACTGTAGTTCTCCACTGAATGCTTAATTAACCAATTAATTTTTGAATATTTATTAAGTACTTTAATGAACCAGGCACTCTTCTAGGCTTCAAATTGCAGTTTTATTGTTCTATAGAATAACCCCTCTCAAAAAGGGATAAAAGCTTTTTTCCCCAAACATTTCCAGCTATATTTTATTGCAGATAACGGAGAGGGCCCTATTGTGCAGTGGAACTTCTCAGTTCATGGCCTTGTGAGGTCTCAGCCTATAAACCAGCCTGCATGAAAGTCAAGGTCACCTGTCTGATAAGACTGTCCTCTCCACTCCACTCAGTCCTGCTCACAACAAAGATTACATGCCCAGCTAGGTCCTTTCTATTCCTTTTTGATCTTTATATACTTTAAATCAGGGGTTCCCAATCCCCAGGCCAAGGACTGGTACCAGTCCGTGGCCTGTTAGGAACTGGGTCGTGAGTGAAGCTCACCTGAGCATGGCCTCTGGCCCCTCCACCACCATCTACAGCAGAAGGTGAGTGATGGGCAAGTAAGCTGGCCTCCCCCCACCTCGTCCCACCTGCAGACATTGGAAGGAAATATCTAGGAAATACCTACTGAATTGAAATAGACTAGATAACCACACAGAAATGGGGAAGATTACTAATGAGGTAGCAGAATAAACATTACTTTATGTTATGCTATCTTATAAAAGTGACAAGCAGGCACAGATCCCTTCTCTGAAGCATTAAGTAGTTTTTCCTCAGAGGCTCTCTGGCGCGCAAGGTACCGGAGTGGTTGTGAACTCCTACAGAAAATGCCCTTCATGAGCCTTATCACAGCATCAGACCATCCAGAAAGCAATGACTCCACCGTCACGTAGTAAAAATTCCACTTAATAACTTCTTTAATATGTTCTACATCTGATTTTAGTCACTCTAGGCCTCTTTTTGTCCTGTGATTTATGTTTATAGCTTCCCTCCCCAAATTACTGTCTTATGAAACCACCCTAATTATCTGTAAAAAGCCCGAGGTGAAAGTACAAGTGGCTCACTGCCCCATAACCACAGCCCAGCTTGCTCTCATATTACCCCTCCAGGTTCCCCCAGGACCCCTCTTTCCTTTGGACGGGCTTCTACCTGGGTGCTCTTTGTAAGTGCATCCCATGTTGTGTATTTTTTTAAATTATTGTTCTATTACAGGTGTCCCAGATTTCCCTGTTGCTCACTCATGCCTCGCCCACCCCCTGCCCCCACAGTCAATCCCCATCCTGTTGTCCATGTCCAGGGGCCATTTATACTTGGTCTTTAACTAGGCCCCACATTTCCTTCCTCCCCACACTTTACTTGGTCCTGGAGGACAAGGACTGCCTCCCCTGCTCCCCCGGGTTCGCCTTCACAAAGCTCGCTGTGCCACGCTGCGTCTGGTGAGCCCTCCAGGAGAGTCGAAGATAGAAATTGGCCCATTGTGCTCAGGGTGGTCCCAGCCTCTGGGAGAGCTGCTGGGAGTAGGTGAGGCTCACCTTCCCCAGTGACTCAGAACAGGAAGTGACCACAGAGGCAGGCATTGTGACAGCAGCACCTGCCAGCCCCCCAGGCTAAGCTGATAGGGTGGCGGTGCTCCGGAGGGTCCCCAGGCTGCTCTCCCATGCCTGGCCCCCAGGACACCGCCTTGCTGGGAAGTCCCCAGGGCAACTCTCTTCCTTTCTCTTTCCCCCACAGAGGACTCTTTAAATATTCTTTAAAAATTGTAATTTAATATTACAGCTCTGTTCCACCAAATACAAGCCTGCTTTGGCTTACGCTTGTGAAGATCTTGTTATGTGTGGGGACAATAACTCCCCGGCATCCTGTTCGCAACATGCAGCAGCTTCGGTTACAGGGTCATTGTTGCTGGGTTTTATTCTTTTAGTTTAAGACACATTTTCAACATTTTCCCCCAGAGCGATAAAAAGGATCTCTCCGCCCACCTGCAGTCATCTTCCTCTCTCCTTATAAACAGAAGTGCCCCAAACCCTCAGAAAATACAAACTTCCAACTTCCATAAGAGCAGACAAACCTATTCCTCACCAGGCCATTGCCTCTGTGTTATCTCGTTCAGTCAGGTGTCATTTAAGCATTGGCAAAGGAGATTAGTGTTCATTTTAAATACTAAAATTCTACATGGTTTACAAGACAAATCCTCAAATATCCTTCTTGGTTGCTAACTCCCCAGCGACCACTATCTAAATTAACCAGAGACCCTGAAAGTAAGGCAGAATGAGGAGGAGTTCATTTTAAATCTGAAATAAAACAGACGTTAAGCAAGAATTCTAAACATGCACAGCACATCTAGTTTGGTGCCCCGCAGACCAGCAGGCTTCGTGTATGGCCTCCACGGTCCCTACCTCGTCCACTTCCTTGACGGAGCTGAGATCGAGCTCGGGCTCGGACTTCCGGCGGCCCAGCGATTCCGAAAGAGCCTCCAGGGCCTGGTCGCTCATTGTGTCCTGTTCCAAAGGAAAAATTCTGTCCATTAAAAAAAGAGAGTCTCTCCTCAGCTTGAACAATCGATCCACTTCTTTGTGAAATACAATTTTCAAATCTAAAAGATGAATCGTGGATTGGAAAAGGATTTCAGGAAGGCAATTTTATGGGAAACCTAGCGAGAGAGAGAAATAATAGAGAACTTACCAGGGAGTGAAAATGGGGGCCAAGCCACGTTGTTACGGCAACAGTGCCCCAGGGGCACACTGCACCTCTTATTTAGCAAGCTAGAAGTATAACTGTGACCATAATTATGCCATTACAAAGCACTCATATCAAAATAAAAGCCACAAAAGTAAAACTTTCACTGTCTTGTCTTTCTTTTTCAAAACATGCCTCTGGCAACCTGTCCTTTGGCAAACCACCTAGGCCCAGGAAGCAGGGAAGGCAGAGGCAGTGGCTGCCTTCTTCTCTGAAGGCCCAAAGGCAGTCACTGCAGGAACGCCCACTGGCAGGGGTGTGGCCCTCTCACTGCTCCCCGCCAGCCAGATAAAAAAAACTGTCGCTCCAGCAGGAGAGAGGCAGAGCTGCTCCAACAGAAACTGTTGCATTATCTGGACTGCGTGCAGTGGGCGTATTTTTCTCTTTCAGCCCAGGGCTGGGAGGACCACATTTCAGGATTCGTGAGAATTCGTCAGAGTTGACTGTGGCCAAGAGAGGTGGACAGGAGCAGCTACAACACCCCTCTAGTGACTTCACAAGGCTCCAACTCCTCGAGGAGACCACACTGAAGATTTTATGTTCTAAGAGTCTAATTTTCCTGGTGTCCTGCCCTCGTATATTGTAATGGGACAGTCTTCATTCCCAACCAGAAGATTTGCTGAAATCTCCCGCAAGCATTTGCAGAAACACAGAAGACCTGTCTGGCAGTGAATATCACCATGACTGGTCTCACCATTCCCCACGGATCCCAGGGAGAAAAGATGCTCCTCAGGACACCACTGTCCTGACTCAGCGAGCTCAAGCTCAGGAAAGCAACTGCTGTCTCACAGACCCCAGTTATTTTTTTAAAAGTAATTATTTATACCTCCTCCACCTTTCTTTTTTTCTCACGGGGTGGAACAGCACTTTTGATCACCCTGGCCGACTCCGCTTTTAACACTTCTCCCGTAGATTTCTGAAAAAGACAAGACAAAAGATTACATTTATAGATGAGGGAAATGTAAACACCAGAACTAAAAAGTTGTTTTAAAGTTGAGAGGGTTTCTAACAAGGTGCCCCAGTAACATTAAAAAGAATACCTTCTCAGTTTTCTTTCCCCCAGGGGCAGGAGAACTGCAGGTGAAGTCAGATGACAAGGCATCGATGGCTTCATCGGGCCCCGCAGGCTTCTAAAGAAACAGGCACCACGATGGGTAACACGGGGAATTATTCAAGTGAAAGATCAGACCGTAAACCCAACAGAGAGTGTACTTTGCAGGCCCTTCACCGCCATATGAGACTGGTTAATAAAGTAACTCAGAGGAAAGCCTGTGTTTGGAAGTCAATGGGTTTTGCAATGTTATGTTTCTGTTCCCTCTTCTAAATGCATTACATGTTGGGATGTTCCCATTCTATTTTTATTAACACTTATTTTATCCCAAAACTTTCTTGACTCCATTTTTCTTCCTCTCCAAAGAATTCTGTATGAAACCAGTGAGCACTGAGACATCTCCCACCCTCGTTCACCCCCTTCCTCCGAACAGATGAAAACTTAATCCGATTTAGAGATTACTTTAGCCACAATACAGCCCTGTCCACCAACCAAAGATATAAAAAGTGTTCTTTTTTATCTTAGAAGATATTTATGTAAACTCACCGGAGGGTCTGGAGGAGGCCCTGTGACCCCTTCTTTTTTCTGAAACAAATATTAATTTGATAATGTTGAGAAGGCAAAATTAATCCTTACAATCAGCAAAATGTGCTGCTCTGTGACTGCTATGGGTTGAATTATGTCCTCCCCAAAATCAACCTGTTGAAGTCCTAACCCCTAGTATTACAGAATGCCACTGTATTTGGAGATAGGGCCTTTAAAGAGGCAATTAAAGCTACACAAGGACATTAGGGTGGGCTCTAATCCAATGGAACTGGTGTACTTATAAAATGGGCAAATATGGGCCAGAGGTAGCCATAGAGAGACCATGTGAAGAAATACATAGAAGATAGCTCTCTACAAACCAAGGAGAGAGGCCTGGCCCAGATCTTCCTTCAAGGCCCTCGGAAGGAATTAACCCTGCCCGGCCCCTTGACTCCAGTCTTCCAGCACCAGGACTGCGAGACCATGTATTTCTGGTGTTTAAGTCACCTGGTCTGTGTGATTCTTTGTCATGGCAGCTCTAGCAAACTGATACAGTGAGTGCCACAGTAATGACAATTTCCGATGCCCCATTTGATTTCCTAAATTTAAAAAATCGTGACTACATTGATGTGATAAAGATTATACAACCAAAAAGGAAACAGTAAAGTAAAAGTAAATGGTCATTTAACTCACATCCAGAAGCTCCCTGTATTTCGGAGGAATTGTGACTTCTCTTTTACCCAATTCTTCTATGTAGGTAGAGCTCATGGGATCCTGTAATAAAATCACACACACAGGGGTACTGTGTAATTAATTAGTTGAGAATGTTATATGCATATTCTGAAACCAAATACTATGCCATTCTTAATTTACGAAACTACTGAAATAAAAACTACTGAAGTAAAACATTAAGTCAATACTTGACACAACTCTGAAATTCGAAGCTTATACAAATACTTTCCCTTATTTAATTAGCTTAACCCATATGTAATGCTAGGAAATATTCAAATCACTATATTAAACTTGATTCCTATATTAAAGAACATTTGACTTTAAATGTATTTCCTTGATGTTTCCAATTCATACAAAAATAGTTGATAACAACAAATGTCTAGATAACCCACACCTAACTCTATCAGATTGATAGTTCTTTTCTACAAAAAGTTAGACAGAATGACATCTCCTGTTAAGCCCTTTCCAGCCCCATTCCTCCTCCGTGTTAGCCAGAGATAGCTGCCACCCTGAACTTTACCACATCCATCCGAAGTTGAGCACATTTTAAAATGGGTATTCTACATGCAGGCATCCACAAACAATATACAGCATTACTTTGCATATTTTCAAATGTTATATAAATGGTATATATTCTACATATCATTAATGTAATGCTGTAAATACATGTAATGTATTTTCACTCAAAATTAAGTTTCTGTGTCCATGTTGACATATAAGTAGTCCACTTTAATCACTACAAAGTACCCCATGTATTATCTTGTCTCCTGTTGCACACGGCTGTTCTTCTAACCCCTCGTGCAGGGTGCAAGGCTCCCTCTGGGGACTCGGTCTGGACGCGGAACTGCTGGTTGAAGAGGGTGCACGTCCTCCACACCCATGAGCTCCCCGTGAGCTGTCCGACTTGTACAGCTTGTCCCAATCCGATAAGTGTGAAGTGGTTCCTCTCCATGTGTTACTACCACTTTCCTACTTACTAGGGAAACTTTCATGGTTTATTAGCCCATCCAGTTTCCTCCTAACTTTCTATTGGGTTGTCTTCTTCTCACGTTTTAAAACTCTTTGTAAATTCTGTCACAGGTTCTTTGTTGTCTCTGTTGCACATACTTCCTTCCAGCTTATGGCACCTTTTTTTTTTCTTTTAAAAAGCTCTCATATAATTTTCTTGCTTTTAAGGAATTAAGAATAGGGATGAATTGAAGATGGTAAATATCTAGCCATCAAAATAAGTTCAAGTCCATGGATCTCAAATCTTAAGGACAGAAAAGTTTTCGTGACCCAATGGGCTGTATGCCAGCAATAATCTCAGCACAATCAGTGAGTGTTTCCTGAATCCACGTGATAGTACAGCAACCAGAGGATAAACCATTTCCATCCTAACACTAATTTCAGTTGCTGTTGTTGATACCAACATCATCCTACTTCTCTCTAAGCAACAGAACACTAGGTATACTTCTGCACCTCGTGACTTTATTTTGCTCTCCTACCCATGAAGAATGAATCTTTACAGATACTGAGATCACATACCGAAACTTCAGGTCCAGTATATGTTGTATTATCTTGTTCAGTTTCTTCAGGTTCTCCTAACGTGTCTATTAAGTCATCCAAAGCAGCATCCATGCCTGACTGAAAAGAAAACAGGTATTTAAATGTTATTTGTTATATACTACACTTTTGATTTTTTAAAACTACAAAATACCACTCTGTGTAGAAAAATACCAAACATCAAAAGTTCTTCAAATATCAAAAGAGTTAAATCTGGTCTTGGTTAAACCTTATCATGCAAAGTCTCAGAGTACAGATTCTAATTTTTTTTAATGTATTGAGTTTTAGAGAGAGAGAGAGAGAGAGAGAGAAAGGAGGTGAAGATAAAAAAAGAGAAGTGAACAATTTTTTTTGTAACTACCTGTTAATGTAATAAAATTTGGGGCCTGCTAACTTTAATTTTTTTTTAAAGTCTCCTCACCCAGGGATTTACTGATTTGAGACAGAGAGAGAGAGAGACAGGTCACTGTGAGAGAGAGACACTGATCTGCCACCTCCTGTATGTGCCCTGACCAGGGAACGGACCTGCGACCTAGGTACATATGTGCCCTGACCGCCCTGACCTTGGATGGAAGCTGCTACCTTTTGGGTAACAGGACAATGCTGGAGGGGCCTGCTAGGTTTAGACTGATTCAACTGGGAATTTCAGAATGAAGAACTACCTGACATTCTTTAGTGATGCCTCTGGTTAAAGAAGGTATATTTGCAGGAAAAGAAATGAGTGTTATCTTCATGAGATGTATGTAACTGGAGTTTTTGGAGCAGGGGGTTACACTATAAAAAATTATAAACATATGTGGGAATATCACACTTTCAACCCAGTTATATTAGCTTAAAGCAAATCATTAAAAAGGTTCTTTAAGTTACCCCCATCTCATATTGTTTGCCTCAAGAAATCAGATCTTGATAGAGAGGCTATGAATAAATATCTCAGGCAGAACTGCACTGCTCCCTTCATACCTTTTCAGATGGTTTATCCGGTTTGGACTCAACTGGTACCGCTGACATTGATGACTTATTTTCTTTTTTCTGCTGAGGGTTTGGAAAGAAATAAAAACTCCTTCACATACATTTATAAAATTCAATAATATTACATATATCAAAATGAATTCATTATAACATTAATGGCATTGATTATATATATACTGAATCAGCTCTGATGGACACTATGCTGTATGTGTTATACCCTTTTTAGCATACATAATATTAATAAACAATAAGATAGATTAGTGATATGAAAAGCAAGGGTCAGAGAGGTTACATTACTTCTTCCAGGTCACACAGTAAAAAACAGACCCAAGATTTGAATTGAGAGCAGCTCATCTGTTTTCACTACTCTTTTTTTAAAATTTATTTATTTATTTTAGAAAGAGGGTAAGAGGGAGAGAAACATCAATGTGTAATTGCCTCTTGTGTACCCCCCAGAGGAGACTTGGCCTGCAACCCAGGCATGTGCCCTGACTGGGAATCAAACCAGACACCTTTTCCTTCACAGGCCCGTGCTCAATCCACTGAGCTACACCAGCCAGGGTGTTTTCACTACTCTTAACTGCCCCTCCCAGGGCCCACAGCCAGTCCTTGCAAGTCCCATTAATTCTTTGTGCCAGTGTCCACTTCCTCTAGCTGTGGCTACTTCAGTCTTTGCCCCCACACAAGACCTCCCCATCCCTTGGTTTGGACAAGGGTCACCCCTCTTTCCTTTATTTACCTGAAATGAGTTTCCTTCCTACCATTGCTTCAGTTGAGCTATCAATGATTGCCAATAATTATTCAACCTGTGACCTCACGCCTTTACCCAGACCCTGGTGAGGACGCCTCTCCTGACTCACCTCCCACAGCAGCTGGGACCGAGCACCACCCTGGTTCCCTTGGGGCTTTTGTGCCCTCTGTTCTCTGCCATTCCCGTCATCCGTTCTGCTTTGCCCCCAACTGCACACATTTGGCACTGTTCTGCCCTGTGCTAGTTGTTCTATCCAAAATCATTCTCTAGGCCCCGGGCCAACCGCTCTCAGGGCCTGGCAGCAACTGCATGGGCGAAGTTGCCAGGATTAGGACAATAGAAAACCATGTTCCACTTGCAGATCCCTGAAATCCGGGCAGCAGAGCGTGGAGGCGGAGAGCACAGACTCCGACTGCCTGGGTTGCACGCCCACAAGCNAACATTAATGGCATTGATTATATATACTGAATCTGCTCTGATAGACACTATGCTGTATGTGTTATACCCTTTTTCAGCATACATATTAATAAATAATAGGATAGATTAGTGATATGAAAAGCAAGGGTCAGAGAGGTTACATTACTTCTTCCAGGTCACACAGTAAAAAAACAGACCCAAGATTTGAATTGAGAGCAGCTCATCTGTTTTCACTACTCTTTTTTTAAAATTAATTTATTTATTTTAGAAAGAGGGAGAGAAACATCAATGTATAATTGCCTCTCATGTGCCCCCCAGAGGAGACTTGGCCTGCAACCCAGGCATGTGCCCTGACTGGGAATCAAACCAGCCACCTTTTGCTTCACAGGCCCGTGCTCAATCCACTGAGCTACACCAGCCAGGGTGTTTTCACTACTCTTAACTGCCCCTTCCAGGGCCTACAGCCAGTCCTTGCAAGTCCCATTAATTCTTTGTGCCAGTGTCCACTTCCTCTAGCTGTGGCTACTTCAGTCTTTGCCCCCACACAAGACCTCCCCGTCCCTTGGTTTGGACAAGGGTCACCCCTCTTTCCTTTATTTACCTGAAATGAGTTTCCTTCCTACCATTGCTTCAGTTGAGCTATCAATGATTGCCAATAATTATTCAACCTGTGACCTCACGCCTTTACCCAGACCCTGGTGAGGACGCCTCTCCTGAATCACCTCCCACAGCAGCTGGGACCAAGCACCACCCTGGTTCCCCTGGGGCTTTTGTGCCCTCTGTTCTCTGCCATCCCCGTCATCCGTTCTGCTTTGCCCCCAACTGCACACATTTGGCACTGTTCTGCCCTGTGCTAGTTGTTCTATCCAAAATCATTCTCTAGGCCCCGGGCCAACCGCTCTCAGGGCCTGGCAGCAACTGCATGGGCGAAGTTGCCAGGATTAGGACAATAGAAAACCATGTTCCACTTGCAGGTCCCTGAAATCCGGGCAGCAGAGCGTGGAGGCGGAGAGTACAGACTCCGACTGCCTGGGTTGCACGCCCACAAGCACCGGCTGCACCAGACTCCAGGCAGGTCTCGCCTCCTGCACCCCCGTGCCCTCACGAGTAAGAGGGGTAGTGACTACACCTGCCTCTGGGTCGTGAGGGTGAGAGAAGTGAACCGATGACAATGTGAAAGCCAGTGTTTGGCACATACGGAGCCCTTTGTAATTATTTAATGTTTAAGTAAGTGTTAAATAAATGACTGCATGCTGTTTTGTCAAAAGTATTGTGGGGGCCACCAAGGTGTGAGCCTAAGTGTGGGCAATTGAATTCACCTCTAAGATTCAATCACAGCCTTAGGCAAACATTCATTCATGTTCCTTCTACCCCAACTCTTTCTCTCCCCATTTTTGATACTCCAAAACATTATTCTGATTGCCTTCCTACACGACTTTCTTGGGACATCTCACACTTAAATTTACCCTGCCCAAAATCAGACATGGCTTTTCCTTTTCAACCAATTCCTCTTGTGACATCTGTCCACCCCAGTGGTAACCAGGGACTGGGGTCACAACTGAAGGAGGCACCCTCTCTCACGGATGCCGACCCTGCACTGGGATGAGCCTCACATTAGGGGTTACCAACCCAGCTCATTCAGTCTCAAGCTCCAGGTTACCTGAGGTGTTACTTCATCTTTTTCTAATCGTTTCCTGAAATTTGAAGGTTTTTTACCTCAGCAAAGCCTCCTCCATTACTCCCCACGAGCTTATTCTATCTCAGCTCTAATTTACACTCACTCAAACTGGATGTGCTCAGAGCCCTGGCAGGTCCCCAGCATCGACCATGCCTCCCGTCCTCCCCAAACTGCAACCTGTCTTAATCTACATTGAGTTGCACTGGTAGAGTCAGACGCAGTGCTTTAAGCATGGTAAGTACAAAAACACACAGAAAAATGAAGATCTGATCAATCTCATTTTATGGGAGACAAATCAGAGGCAAAGAAAAGTTAAGAGATTTGCCACAATTTCCAGTTCAAGCCAGTGCAAACCACAATTCCATATAAGCCTCTCCTAATTTTATTGTTCATCTTTCCCTGTAACCCTACATTATATCTAACATAAAATTTCCAGTTACATTTCACCCTAACACATCTAATCCTCTCTCTTAAATATGCCCATGTCATCAACAGGAGAGAGTGACATGTACCCCTGGGGTGGTTGGGCACAGAGTCTCAAGTGGTCTGCAAGAAAGTATTTTTTAAATTAAGCTTAAAAAAAGTGGGTATTTTCACTTAAAAGTTTGTATAAAGTTTACCAGTACCCCATAAGAGGTCTGCATTAGTTTGAACAGAAACAATGTGCATTTCTCTCTAAATCTGAGAGCAGTCTGATGTTTCAGGGAGATATGCCATACTTTGTCCTGTGACTTTCCTTACCACTGAGGCTGCAGGAGAATGCCTTCCTCATTCTGAGAAGCAGGAAAACAGATAAATACATACTACTTCTTTCTGTGTTCATTCCCATCTTCTCATTACTGCTTCAATTGCTTGCTTGTGGTTTCCAGAGAAATACTGACCAGCATTTCTAGAGAGACATGGCTCCAGGCTGAGGTACTGCTATGGCAGAATCGCTGACAGCTTCTCATCTTGCAAAGCCAGGCTGGAATCTTAACGGGCTCATCAAAAGATCTAAGGGGGACTTGCCCATAGTTTTCCAGATGGGCACACACGCTCTCTTCTGAGGGGGTTTAATGATGCCTGCTTTGAAAACCTCCCATATCGATTCATGTGGATGTCATGGCTGTTCAGGGTTTACGAGTAACAAACTTGAAAGCTGAGAGTAATCCTTATTCAAATGCCTCAGCAATTTTGTTTGCTTCATTTCAAACCTGTATACCTTGAAGGCAGGATCTGAGTCAACTCACATGTTAATGTCCTTGACACTGATACCAGGCCTATACATGGCAGGTGATCAATACATATTTATTGAATTTTTAGACTGTAAAATAAAGTTTGGTATCTTTCTCCCTCTACATCCTTGAACTACAATCAGGGGTGTCAAGCTCATTTTCACTGGGGGCCGCATCAGCCTCATGGCTGCGTTCAAAGAGCCAAAATAATTTTAGGACTGTGTAAATGTAACTACTCCTTAACTGTTAAGGAGTTGAAATTACATTTGGCCCTTTGAAGGCAACTGTGAGGCTGATGTGGCCCCAGTGAAAATGAGTTTGATGCCCCCACACTACTACATGATCCTCTTCACATACTTTCATATGCAAACAGGGTTCACTTTTATTTGAGTGTGGTAGCAGTGGAACCCTAAATGGTGAATGAGAACCAGATGTAAAGCCCAGGTAGAATGGGACTTCACGGAGCATACATTTCTCATAGGGCCTGATAAACACCGAGGCCCATGCACATTCTACATTGGCTTATGTGTACCCACCTTGTCGTCTGACTTGCCAGATGCCACAGCTACGTTGGCAACAACACTCTTTCCATCAGTGGAAATTGTTTCCCCTGGTTTAGTCTAAGGGTGGAGATAAAAAGTTAGCAGGACTAAGTCTTGCTGAATGGCTATTTTCAAGATTATGCATTTCAAATGTCACCACTGCGCCAGTTGACCCTTGTGGGCATCTCGTACAGGAACAGCCACTAGTTTCGACTGAGCCCAGGGCAACACTGAGCACCACGTAAGGCTGGACGCACGAGCTTACAGAGTCCATGCAGTGAGGTGGGCCAGGCAAGTTAGAGCGCGAAGCAGGTGAAAAGCTCTCGCCAGCTCTTGCCACGTGAGCCCACCGTGCCAGATGTTCTGATTTTTCAAGAGAAGCTTCTGATTTTACATGAACTATTCTGACTTTAATTGTTGGTAGCTATTAAAAAGAATTTAAATAGCACTGTAAGCCAAACAGAATACCTTTGAATAAAACACACATAATCTACATTTAACTGGTGGGCCACGGATTTACAACCTCTGATCTAAAGTGCATTGTTAAGCTGGCCTAGTCCTTGTCTTCCAAGAGCTCTCAATAAAAAAGTTCCTCTTATGTTTGTTTATTCTTCTAATAGCTAGTTGGCCCCCAGTAGCTCTAGAAATATTGAATCTATTTCTGACGTTTGGCTTTGTGAGTTCATTCTTCTAGAATAAGACTCTAAAAACCCTGCAAGAACTCCATGTAAATGGCAGGCCCTGCAGGGCATGTGTGTCCCCACTGCCCACGAGGACAGGGGCAGACTCAATCCCACACTCCCATCCGTGAGGCATGGAGCCTGTGGCCCTGCTGTCATGACTGGGCACTTCTGGGCAGGGGAAGGCTGGGCAGAACATTCTTGGACTCCCCTGGTGCTCTTCTCAGGCTTTCCATAGGCCCACATTTCCACAAGACTATTTGCAAACCAGCAAAATGATAGCCCCAAACCATTACAATACAAGATACATTCAGCACAGGCCTGCAGATTCACTGCCACATGTCAGTGGAGAGAGAGGACCTGCCCCTTACTCTCAGGTTGAGTCAGCATTTCCCCGCTGTTAGTCTGATTTATTTACCGCTGGTTTTGTCGACTTCTCTGGTGTCGGCTGCTCACTTGATCTGGAAACCGCCTTTTCTCCATGCGCATGCTTGCTTCTTGTATCTGACGTATGTTTGGGCAGGCTTCTTGGCTGAAAACATACACACACCACGTTGTTAAAGGATGGCAAATACAGATATTTTTCTCAATCGCGTAGAAAGTGTTCACAATAGTTTTTTATGTGGTTTTGCATTGTGCTAATTTTAAATTTGTGTGATATAAATGTGATACAATTTCACCTTAGGTACAAAATTTGAAATAATGCAAATCCTTCTGCTGAAATTCAGCAAGAATCACCAATAAACTGCAAATACTGTTACTGCCACATGGTGGCACCAATTTAGCCAAAAACAAAAACCAACCAAACAAAAAACCAAAACACCAGTGAGCGATCCTCACAGGATTTGCTTCTACAGCAATTTATATTTGTTAAAATTTCTCAATTACAGTGAGCACTCAATATTATTTTATATTAGTTTCAGGTATACGGTATAGTAGTTATACAATCATAATTTACAAGTCGATCCCTCCAGGGACTTAAGTCTTGAATGATGTGAATTTCGTATCTTTTGCTCACACACCCAAAAGGCTTTGCTTTGTGATATCAAGTCCTAATGATGATTGTTTACCTCTGTGTGCTCCTTTGGCTTTACTTCTGGGGGTTGTTTCTCATGAACCACAGGTGGCTGTCAATTTCAAAAGATAAAATCTCAATCACATTGGAGTGCATTGTTTTCATATTTCCAAATAGGCACAAGAGCAACACCCTCTATTTCACACTCCACCGCTCTGGAGAACTGACACGCACACTGGCTCGCAGTGCCCATGGCGTCATGGATGAGACATGAGACAAATTCACATGGACTATCGAGTCCTGTGGAGGAAAAGGGATGGCACAGCTACTCTCTCAAGGGGGGAGCACCTCAGAATAGCCTGGCCACTCTCTCAAGGGGAGAGCACCCTGACTCTAGTCTAGACAGGCTTTGATTGGGTTTAATTTGCTCAGGAATACAGGTATAGCTCATTAATCATTGTCAGGCAGTAAGGATCAAACAATAGATAACATTCAAAGAACTATGAGGGCCTATTCTGAGTCAGGGTCTGTTAGCTAAAGGGCTACAAAACTTTGGGAAACAAACTCATTTCCTGCTCTGACCTTTACCATTTAACTAAGACCATTCTTAGCAAAACAGGCTTCACAGGATTTTACACATTCTTTCTCAGGCCTGATCTCCCAGGGAGCCCCCTCCCTTTCCAGCACAGGGCTGCACCTCGCTCTGTCATTATTTCAGGCTTAAGTCAGGCAGAGGAGGCAGATAGCCAAGGAATTCTCAGAGACTCCTCACAGACAGACTGAGGACTCAGGCTTTGTCAAAGCTGAGGGGCGAGGGTCCATCACCCCCTTTCTCCATAGCCCCTCAAGTCCTTCCCTGGGGCCTCTGAATGATCATGTCTGTCTTAGGTGGTTCCCCCCTTGGGGAATCTTACCCATCATTGGCTAACTGATCAAGCATTGGAGGCCAGTTATGGAAAAAGGAGCAGAATCTTGCTCCTGCCAGGGAGATATAAGCTTTGTCTCCTTATCAGCTTATGGTCCAAAGGCCGATCACTCAGCCTTAGCCATGGGGAGTGGGGGGCGGGGCAATTCCCAACAGAGAAGAACCCAGCTAAAGAGGTAGGTGTGTGCTGCACGGTCGAGGCAATCCCACCAATAGTCTGATAATGGCAGTTATCAGGAGAACAATGAAAAATTTAGTTTTTCACCTAGAATAGTTTTCAGATAGGTACATCTCTGTAAAGTATTGGCTGTTTTTCATTCATGTGGATCTTTTGGTAACTGCAACTCTGTCCACAGAGACACCAAGTGATCACTGTGACCACTGCGTTTGTGGAAAGAGGACCCTAGTCTAGAAATCAATTTTTTAAAATATCCTTTTACAGGAGACGAAGAAAACTGCATTTTCTTTTCAACTGAATGATTTACATAGTCTTTTCTATGTTACAAGTACAGAAGAAACTAGAAACCCAATTGTCTTGAGATCGGATAGTAACCAAAGTATTTACATATAAAGTGAAAGACAACCTCCACCTGGCTGCTGAATTCTTCCTCTGGAGGGGACTGTGGAGTCACCATCCTTGGGGCTGCCAGGACACCAGACACACGATCAGATAAACCTCATCTCTCACCCAGGTGATGACACCCTTGCCTGCACTTAAAGTACTTGAGCCAGAAGCATCTCTGTGCTTTCCCATAGGAAACCTCGTGGTTTTATCAGAGTATTTGCCTAAGCATGCTTGAAAGAAATAAAGAGGAGCACCCAATTGAAGAGAAACATTTGCCCTGGCTGCAGACACCCTGGGGGACACAGATTGGCTTTCAGTCTAGACAGCCCTGAGTCAAGAAAGGCTGGGAAGCTATTCCCAAGGGAAAGTCAGAGCCCTCTCCTGAATAACTGGTTCTAACAACCAAGATAAGATTGTAGAGATTAAGCCAGCAGTCTCTCAGGAAAGACTCTCGTCTTTGACTTAGCTAGGTGCTGGGCTCACCAGACATAGTTATTCTGGATAGCTCGTTCTTAAAGTCATTGGATGGTCATCACCCTTTGCCCTCCATCTTTGTTCCTGTTGCTTATTTTTACACAATACGAAAATACAGATTTGAACAAAATTCTTTCTGAAATATAAATTTTTATTTCTAAAACAGCATGCATTAACTTTAACTATATAAATTTAATGTTATAATTAGTTTACATATGCTCTATAATATCATGTGAAAAATAAATTAGCTGACAAATCCTTTTACCATTCGGTACGACCAAAAGAGGAACTTGGTTAATCATAATTATGGCAAAGAATCCAAATAACTCATAGTTGACGTTAATCACTTACCTTAGTTGACTGTAACTTCTCAGGTTCTGTTTTTACAGCCTAAATTCAGAAAGAAAAAGGAAGGAAGGAAAAATGGACATCATTTACAAAGTTTATTACAGATTTTCTTCAACTAAGGAAACTAAAAAGAAATGATTTTGATGTATTTACAAATGTAAATGTTATGAGTTAGGATTATTATACTTTGCTTGGAATTGTAACCATTTAGATAAACACTTAAGCATACTAATTAATAGTCTGCTTTTATAATTCAGGTACCAATTTACATCTTACTTTTTCCTATGTCTGTCAAAGATATGTAAAGATTTATTACTATGAACACTGTAGCTAATACATAAGCAAAATAAAATAAACACCCTCCTCCTGCAAAGCCACACAAGCATGGTGTGTCCCTGTGTGTGTGAAATGGTCACATGTCTCAGCTGACGGTGTGAAGCGACGGGATGGTGACAGAACCAGGGGCACAGGCAGCAGTGAGATTTATTTTCAGTGCCAGAATGTGGCCGATGGGTGATTAAGCCTCCCAGAAAGTCTGTGACAGGTCAGAGAGTTACAGAGGATTGTGAACTGCAAACAGCACGTGCTGAGCAGCTAAAGTGAGCAGCTAATGTGACCAGTACAACGAACCGCATCACCTGGGTTTTGTGTCTTTTCCGATTAGGGGGATGCAGTCCTTTCATCTCTTTGCTGAGTGGAATGGCCTAATGTAAGAGCACAGCCCTGAGTGTGGTTTTATTTATCTGACAGTCAAACAAATACCAGGTAGAAATAGGCCTAAAACGTTTCTTTCAAGCCCCATTCTACTCGTGTGATGCATTTACTCTGTGCAGATGGATATAACTCGACGATGTTATAGGTCCTTAAATTTTAAAGTCTTAAGCAAATATTTCGGTTTGGATTTACTCTTTGGGGTGATAGAGAACCTGTAAGATTCTCATCAATAAAATTCGCTTTGAACCCCTCCCCTTCCCCCTCTTCTTCCCCATAAAGGCTGCTTGAGCGATATGTTGGTTATGTTCACAGGGGCAGCCACAGATGCTGTCAAAGTTTTTCTGTAATTTCCTGCCACATGGTCTTACAACAGTTTTGTAAATAGTGAGCGTATTCTTATTTTACTATAAAAATCTAGAGATCGAATCTAAAGTTCTAGGAACCCTTCCGAAGGGCTGGTTGTGATTTGGGATCTTCAGTGGAGTATTCCACTGAGTTTTGCCCAAACAAATGTAAACTATGTCAGAAAATTCCTTAAATACACCCATGAATTCTCAGTACAGGCAAGATAGAGAAATAGAAATAAAACATAGTTAAACATTTTATGAACTTTTCAAAGTAATAGATTCAAAATTAGGCCAAATGCTTCCCATCATTTCCCTTTTATCTGTCTGGTGATATCAGCACAAACTTTTACTTTTCATTCTATTATCTGAAAAGGGTAACACCAACCATCCTCTTAATTTATCGCATCTTATGCTTCAGTGATACTCTCGTTCTGCACAAAATGGGCCTTTGTTATGCTGACACACTGTGGCTTTGGGAAGAAAACCAGCTTATGATCCAAGAAATATTTTAAAGAAATTTTAAATTTTGGATCCTTTCAAACTGGACCTTTGTTAATGAGTTTCATATGTGCCACTGTGCTTTTCTGAGTTTATACAAATATAATTTTTAAAATAATTAATAAGGAAACCAATCAAGCTGGTATTGTAGTGGTTTCAGTCTTTCAATAGCTTCTATTTTGGCATCAAGATTTTGCCTGAAAGAACTCTAAAATACAATTAAGAAATGCAAGCAGCTTATAACAAAATGTACATTTTCATCAGTAGTCACTAAAACATTTCCTAAACTTATTTTTGGTGGTGGGTGCTGATCAAAATAGTGATAACACTGATACCTAGTGCTTACTGATCACCTGTTAGGGCCAGGACTATTCTGAACTTCACATGTGCCAACTCCATCCCAATGATAGTCCTGTGAGATAGGTATCATCACCATCATCATCATTATCCCCATTTCATGGATAAGAAATTGAGGCACAGAAGTTAAATAACTCCCTGAGGACAACCATGGAGTTCTCATTCCGCGTGTTGTCTCCAGAGGACCTGCCTGCTCCTACCGGTCACCAACAGAAGTAAAGACTTTCTAAGCTTCCTAACACAGGCACTGTCCAATATATACATGTGTTTCTTCACACAGTCTTGTGACTATTTTCATTTCCTCCCAACTGTACAGATAAGGCAACCAAAACAAAGAGGAGTTTTCCAACATCACAGCTGGTGGGGACCAGGATTCCATGGAGGCCCTCTGGCTCCAGTGTCCACGCCCCATAATCCTCCTAGGTAGCTCATCCTGATGATTTGATTAGAAATCATCTGAACTTCCACCTCATTCACCACGGTGAGCCTACCAACTCTCATGTGCCAGGGGTAAAAGAGAAAGAGCAAGTGAGCACTGGAATCCAAACATATCACACTCCCCTTAGAGCTAGACTGTCATCTGAAAGGTGCAGGACATGACAGGCAATTGCTGCAGGCATTATCTCAAATAAAGGTCTTTTCTCTAA
Organism: Sturnira hondurensis; assembly: GCF_014824575.4. Classification (NCBI taxonomy): domain Eukaryota; kingdom Metazoa; phylum Chordata; class Mammalia; order Chiroptera; family Phyllostomidae; genus Sturnira; species Sturnira hondurensis. The sequence continues at coordinate 20,402,728 of NW_028093985.1, read as the reverse complement.
AAGCTCAAAATATTTGGGGAAATATACTCACAAAGTTCACAAAAATCTCTAAGAGGAGGTTAGTAAAAATGTTACGAGCCAAATATTAGAAGCCCACCAAGATGATTAATGAGGTCAGTGTGATTAAAATCCACTGAGGAAAGAGAAGTGGGGCCCCAGGTGGTCCCGAGCTGCTGCTGGTGATACTTCGCCACTTGCATCCCCTTTGTCTCTCCCTCTCTTACCTCTCCTACTCTCCTCTCCCCCTCCCTTCTTCCAGGTCCATAACTGGCAGGAATCTCATGCCTAGCGCCTAGTGAGGGCTGAAGCGGTTGCCGACACTGCTCTGGAAAACAGGGCACGCTGGAAATAGGCGTTGGTTCTCGAGCTGGGAGTTGGGGGATGGACTAGAACCAGGCACTGGGTCGAAGGCAAACCAATGCGACACAAAGGGCAGCCTTCTTCCTGGCTCTCCTTTCTCTTTACTTTCTTAAGTTTTCATGGGCTCGAAGGTCAATGAGAACTGTTTTTTGGTAGATGCTTCTATGACAGTTTTAAGATTATTTTAAGACTGAGAGTAGCATTTTTAATTTGCAAAGATTAGGGTTGGTGTAAATAAGTAGTGACAGCTAATATTAATTACGAATCTGATCATGCATATTTTGAAAATAAAAAATTAATAGAAATATACAATATTAAATAACAAATTTAGATTAAAAATAAATTGAAAAATTCAAATGACATTTATAAGAGGCTAGATTCAGACAGTGTCTTTCAAGATATTTGCAATGGCCTTTAAAAACAGTTCAGAATGAGGCCACAGGACCCCTCAATAGGACTACATTATGGTGCAGAACTGAATTTTAGGGTAGGGCCCACTGGGGTAGCAAAGTAAAATGGAGAAAGCAAAAGCATGATGGGGATTTTAAACAAAAACAACTTAATAACAATGGAGCTCGGGTAGCTCTTTGAGGCACTAAAGAACGTTGCTTCACAAGAACTAGTTGAGAGCCTCTGGAAAAGACTCCCCGTCTAAACCTCCTCCTGGGAGTATTCCCAAGAAACAGGGCTGGAGTCGGGGCAAGTAAGGGAGCGGCTTCGAGGCAGCTCTGGCCAACTCTGAGGACATTTTTTTTTTCTTCTGAAATTCCAAAAAATAATTATTAGAATAAATCCCAAACAGAGTTCAACAAACTTTTATCAGTAACACGGTGCCCCACACAACTTAAATTTCAGAAATAAAATTCGGAAAGCACTTGAAATAACCAGTATCTGTTGCACTTTTATGTTCACTTAGTTCATTTCTCATTCTTATATTTAATATTAAATGACTATAATAATCAAATAATTTTAGTAAGAAGTTAAGAATTTGTATTCTTGTTTAGATTCAGAGAAATGTACTTAGATTATCTTAGAAATAAAAACCTCTCTCACATCTAGGACCAAAAAACACAACAACAACTCTGGGTGACCTTTTTTCTAGATATTCTAAAATGACACAGAAGTGTACAGATGACAGTTGAGGCAAGTATTGAAGGGAAAGATGTGTTGCCAATGACTCCCAGAAATTAGGAAGAAAATGTTTGCTTCTATACCATCAGCTTCCCAGGACACACAACTCATCTGTCAGCTAATTGTCTACATTTGGTTTGCTTTGCATGAACCAACTTCAAGGCATTCACCCACGATGGCCTGGCAGGCTCTTCATACCTTGGCTTCAGTGGGATTCATGCTGGAAGACTCGCTGGTTGATGCAGAGGAAGTAGACACCTAGGAAGGAAAGAAACAGAGAGTTTGATTCCAGTTAACCTATGACCTACTTCGTCTTTCAGCTCCTCTTACCCACACTTTCTCTTACCTGTTTTTACTTTGTCTAGCGTACCACTTCCACAAAGCCCAGGAGATGGTTTGGCCCAATTGGTAAAACCTTTTGTAACCAGATCAAATGGTTCAAAGTTTGGGTATGCTACTTACTAAATAATCTTGGCAAGGTACTCACATTTACTGATCCTTGGTTTCCCCTGTCTCAGTTGTTCGAGAGGTAAAAACTACCTTCTAAGTTTATTACTGATAAGTATATAATGGCTCAGGAAATATTATTACAGTTATTGTTTGCGCTCTTTTTTAAAAAGCATGAACTTTGAAACCTGCATTTTGCTCAAATGCCAACTTTGTCAATTACTGGCTTTGTGACTTTGAGTCTCAGTTTCCCCAGTATTAATATATAAAATGGGGCCTATCATGTCTATTTTGCAGGTTTGTATTTGAGATCATGTGCATAAAACGTCTGGCACATTGTAGGTACTCATTAAATTGCTCGTGCATCATTCATAACACGTCATACAGGACAGAAGGAACAGGACATGGCTCTAGGAGGCGGAGTTGGAGACTTGCATTTGGAGGGGCTAGAATTATCCTTTCAGTATCATGTAAGGAAGAGAAGGTGGGAGACAGGGTTGTAGACGGAATACTGCTCTATTACCTGTCTCATCTAGGCTCCTCCCTGGAAGACAAAAGGGGACGAAAGGTCCCTGAGACACCTTCCCTAGGGACGCAGGGGTTGGTGGAATCAACCTCTGCAATCTCATCACCCATGCAGTGGGCCATGCATGTGATACCTGCATGGGATTGAACTCTACTCTGGTACTTAGCTAGCAATACACTGGTTAATACGAAATAGATAATTACTATCCTTGTGAGTTCAAATCCAGGCTCATTAAATCCCCTTAATATTTGAGTCCATTAGGTTTTGGAGCCCAGGGATTCCACTTGGCACAAGCTGCCTCCTGAAATAACCAGCTGTCAGTAAACAGCTGCTGACCTACCAACAATACGCAGAACCCCCGTCTCTGATGACTGACCCTGAGTCGCCGCAGAGGCTGAGACCCAGGGCAGGATGAGCCTATCCTGCTGATGCCCCCACCTCACACACCCACCCACACTCCTACTCCAGGTGGCTGTATGAATCCACCACAACCCGTGGCCCATGAACAAAATCACCTGCCCCACAGACCTCACTTAATGCAGAGCATGTTGGGTAAATGCTAAATTACAGTTTACAGATAAAACCCAAATCTTTAACATACTGATTTTTTAAACACAATCATACAAATTTAACTATTCCTGAATACTATTTGGCACCAACTGAGTATCCCTCCAGTCCAACACACACACACACACACACACACACACACACACACCAGGTCCTATAGCAGGGCATGGAATGGTCTCTCTCACATTTTTTGAAGGATAAACAACTGGAGGATGAACCAAGACAAATCCCTCCAGTGAATTAATGGACAAATATATGTATAGTCATTTTTTCCTGAGAGTTTTTTTAATTTGTGGGGATTAACATTCCCTTATGTATATAATTCTGTCTTTCCACACTTAAAACTGGTTGTACAAATTCCCATTCAAACTCGAAAAGTTCTTCTTTGTTCTATCTCAGTCCTTCAGTGAATTCTCTGAGACATATAAAACAACCAAAGACAAAGCATGAAATGCTTTTTAAGCTGCCAATCTTCAAGTAAACATTAGTTTATTTTCTAAACATCCAAATTTATTAGAACATTCTTCAAATCCATGGCATTTCCAACATACCTTACTACTTTATTTATTCCAACATACCTTACTATTTATTGATCAATAGCTGGACGCAATACTCTATTCCTAGAAAAAAGACTTTCAAAGGCCCACCAAGAACAGTAACATCTACAAGGAGTAGCTATAATTACCATGGGAATTTAGCTGAAGGACTTGGCCCCATCTGTTCTCAGCCCAGATCCCTCCATGGAAATTCTACCCTACCACTAAGGCACTAACCATTCTGAAACGGAAATAGGCGAGCGAGCCCTGGCTGGTGTAGCTCAGTGGATTGAGCGTGGGCCTGCAGACCAAATAACCGTGGTTCGATTCCCAGTCAGGGCACATGCCTAGGTTGCAGGCCAGTTCCCAGCAGGGGACGCAAGAGAGGCAACCATACATTGATATTTCTCTCTCCCTCTCTCCTTTCCTTCCCCTCTAAAAATAAATAAATAAAATCTTTAAAAAAAAAAAAGAAATAGGCAAGTGACCTCAATGGAAAATAAGGAAAGCAAGCCCACTCCACTGTGAATTCATTCAACTCCTGCCAACTGTAGTTTGTTCAATTTTTCTTCTGTCTGTGAAAGACAAGGAACTCTTAATACTTTTTTTCTCTTGTGAAGGACTGAATGTACTTTCATTTTAAATCTTCTGTACTGTTTGAATTTGTAATCATGGGGGTGAACGACTTATGATTTAAAATTTTTTGAAGAGTTAATTCAAACACAGTTAGTGCTAGGCACTACGTTTGGAGATGAGACCAGTGCTGAGACCAGTCAGTCACTATCCTTGGGAAAGTCATTGCCTCATCAGAGATAACATTAATAGAATACTCACTTCAAAAATTACTTGTGGTAAGTGCTCACAAGAGTCCTACAAGAACACAAACTAGGAAACCAGAGCTAGTTTAGGAGACAGTCAGGACATGTGAGGCTGAGGAAGTGACAGTTAGTGTGGCAGTTGAAGGATCAGGAGGTATCACACAGGCAAAAGGCCAGGGGGCGCCCTCTGAGCTGCCTGCGCGGAAGCCAGGACCAGGGCTGCCTGGTTTCTAAACCAGTGACTCTGCTGCAGGACCGACCACTCGGCCCGTCCTGTTAAGATCAAGAGGCAGCCTATTGTAAAACACAAATATCATCACTCATAACGTAAGAAAATATCTACTGGGATTCGACCTATAAATCAGACAGAATTGCAGCTACAACAACACTTTACTTCCTAAATGACCCATACAAATCTCTTAACACCCAGAGTATTGTTAGTCATTTATAAGCCTGAATTAAGGTATTAATCATAGTAACAAAGACTGGAAAAACTAACTTTTGTAATCTTGCTCCATTCACCCACGCATTTGACAATTGCTATTTAAAAGGCAATGATCATTGGTAAACACAGCTCACCTCCTTGCACAACCACAGCAAAAATTACAACTACAAAAACAATTACCACCCAGAATCACCACAAAATTAAGCTGTATAGAAGTCTGACAACTGAGGAATTAAAGAAGTCACATTCATCCAGGTGGGTAGGAGGGACAGAGATGCATGGGGAGGCGCGGAGATATGGAATGGGCAATCACACACCCATGTGTGGTGGATGAAAATCAGGTGGGATACCTCGGGAGCAAGGGATCTCAGCCCCACTCCAGACCACCCAGCCCAGAGGTCCAGTGCCAGGAAGATAAGTCCCTATAATTTCTGGCTGTAAAAACCAGTGAGGGTTGTGGTGACAGAAGAAACTGTGGGATTCTCAAGAGTCTCTTCTTACAGGGCCTGCAATGGACTTAGGACTTACGCAGACTCACTCCCTCTGGGCTCAAGCACCAGGGCAGCAGCAGGAAGGACACCAGTCACATATGCGGAGAAACTGAAGTATCTGGCATCAGGGCGAGTACTGGGGGACAGCTTCCTCCTGGACAATACTCCAGAGGCCAGGCAGCAGCACTGTCCCCTTTCCGATCCCGCTGCCACACAGAGCTATACAGTCACAGAGCAGCAACACCATATCTGTGACTCCAACACAGGTTGCCCCACCCTGGTGATTACCTAAGACTCTGCCTTATCCAACTTGCAGGTTCACTTTTCTACAACAAGGCCACACTACTAAAAGAATCAAAGAAGCTCTATGTAACACATAGTTACAAACACAGGGAGGCTGCCAAAATGAAGAGACAAAGAAATATGACCCAAATGAAAGAACAAAACAAAACTCCAGAAAAAGAACTAAACGAAATGGAGATAAGCAATCTATCAGATGCAGAGTTCAAAACACTAGTTATTGAGATGTGCAAGGAACTCACTGGGTACTTCAAAAGCATAAAAAAGATCCAGGCACAAATAAAGTTTACACTAAGTGAAATAAAAAAAAAATTATAGGAAACCAACAATGGAGAAGATGAAATGGAGAATCAAATCAATGATTTGAAACACAAGGAAGAAAAGAACATTCTATCAGAAAAGCAAGAGAAAAAAGAATCCAAAAATCAAAGACAGGCTAAGGAGCCTCTGGGACCATCTTCAAATGCACCAACATTTGAATCATAGGGGTGTCAGAAAAAGAAGAGAAAGAACAAAAATATTGAAAACTTATTTGAGAAAATAATGGAAAAAAAAACTTCCCTAATTTGGTGAAGGAGACAGGCATACAAGTCCAGGAAGCTCAGAGAATCCCAAACAAGTTGGACCCAAAGAGGACCACACCAAGACATAACAAAATTAAAATGCCAAAGGTTAAAGACAGAGAGAATCTTAAAAGCAGCAAAAGAAAAGCAGAGAGTTACCCACAAATGAGTTCCCAGATAATCAGCTGATTTCTCAGAAGAAACTTTGCAGGCTAGAAGGGACTGACATTCAAAGTATTCAAAGTAATGAAAAGCAAGGACCTACAACCTAGATTACTCTACCCAGCAAAGCTATCGTTTACAATGGAAGGACAGATAAAGTGCTTCCTAGACAAGGTAAAGCTAAAGGAGTTCCTGATCACCAAACTATTATTATACAAAATGTTAAAAGGACTTATTTAAGAAAAAGAAGATCAAAACAATGAATGTTAAAATGGCAATAAATCCATAACTATCAACAATTGAATCTAAGCAAATAAGCAGAATAGAAATAGAATCATAGATATGGAAATCATTTAGAGGGATATCAGTAGGGAGGGAGAAGGTGGAGAACGGGAGAAAGGTACGGGGATTAGGAAGTACAGATTGGTAGGTATAGAATAGGCAGGGAGATGTCAAGAACGGTATAGGAAATGGAGAAGCTGGAGAACTTATAGGCATGACCCACAGACATGAACTAAAGGGAAGGACTGACGGAGGGAATGGGGGTACCAGGTGGAGGTGGACAAAGGGGGAAAAATTAGGACAACTGTAATAGCATAATCAATAAAATATATTTTAAAAATAAAAATAAAAAGCAATGAATGGTGCTGACCATACACAATGAATAAGATACTATCACAGCCTGGAAAGAGTTTCTAGTCCACAGAGATAAACAGACATCAAACAGACTCGCATTACAACTTACGTGCTCTATCAGAGATATGAAGAGAATCCCGTGGGGCAAAAACAAAATGTTTGAGTGCTAAGTCAGTTTCAGGCCCACCCCAACTAATCTTGCTGCACTGTCAAGGTACATAAAAGATAAACCGATATTGGTAAAAGATAGTAATTGCTTAGAAAAAATATTTAATCCTGCACTTAGAAAAAATATTTAATCCTGTACTTATCCAATGTAGCATCTTATTTTCCAGCATTATCCAACAAAATTTCTTTAAATGTGTTCACCTGCTACAGTAAGACTTTTGGAAGCTTACTGCAGTGAACAATTAGAGATACGAGGGAAAGAGGGTATGCTTTTAAGGCCCCCAGAAAATGGAAACTTCTCCTTTTTCACAAATATTCTGCAAAGGTCTCCAAGACTACAGTCTTCTAACTCTCTTACCCTTTTTGTCCAGATTAATCTTCCCAAACGTCATTTTCAGGCACGTGTCTCCTCTCTAAAGTAGCACCAGTGACGACTCCTGTTGCCCACTGTATCACACAAAAATTCTTTCTCTTGCCTTTAAAGATCCCAGGCTCCAGTCCGCAGCCAACTCCTAATTCAGAACAGCTGCTCCTGGCAGCTACCCAGAGTCATATCAGAGCTCACCTCACTCATCTCTCCCTTCATACTGTTTTCCCACAAGAGCCACTGGTTAATGCTTCTCTTCCCCAAATATCCAAATCCTACATGCCCTTCCTCTCAACAGTACCTCACTAGCTCCAGCCCTAGCACCGTAACTTCTGAACCACTGCACTCAGTCCCTAATGGGCCTCCTCCTTATCCCATCCCACCTCACGGATTCCCAGTGCCATACCCAGGCCAGCAATCGCTCGGCTGCTGTCATGAATGCTCTTCTCCACCAGATGGGGTCCCCCTAAAAGAGCTGTCTGTTGGGTACACTAATCTGCTGACCCCCACTTTTTTTTTAAAGATTTTATTTATTTATCTTTAAAGAGGAAGGGAAGGAGAGAGGGAGAGAAATATCAATGTATGGTTGCCTCTGGTGAGTCCCCTGCTGGGAACTGGCCTGCAACCCAGGCATGTGCCCTGACTGGGAATCGAACCGGCTGACCCCACTCTTATAGCAGGTCTCTTGCTGGGGCTTTTTCTTATTTATACTGGGTATCTAGTGAGACTTCACAAGAAGAGATACAAGACTAGGACCATCCTCAACCATGCAGCCAGGCTGGAAGTAAGTGGCGAGAGTTCTGAGGCCCGCACACAAGCCCTGGCAAATGGCCACATTGGGAGAGTTAAAGGCTCCCCGGGGAAGGGGCAGGGTCCTAGAACCTTACTTATCCATTCTGCTGCCATTAAATCTGGCTGACAAAAAAGTCATTCCCTTCGCTCCTTCTCTGTCATCCACATAACAGCATCCTCTCACTTTCCTGTTCCCCCAGAAGACTGTCAGCTCCTCTCTGGGCACCTGCATCTGGTTTACAGGAACCCACCCACCCCACCCCTCCAGAGGCCCAGCAGCCTCACTGTGATCCCGCCACGTGTCTGTCACTGGGCTGGCTCGGTTCAGAAAGCGCACCCAGACAGTGAATCGCCCCGACTTTGCTTCCTCTTCCACGCTTCACTGGCAGCATTGCTACTCTGTCTTCAGCACTAATCCCTTCCCACGCCCTGTCAAGGCCAGCCAGCGCAGGTATGCACTCTCCTTTCCTTAAGTGTACAATCCATCAGCAGTGTCATTCTCAATCACAGACCGCCCCTCCCCCACAGCTGCAGGGACACCAGGAGCTACAGGTTCCGTCCCCAGCCCTCTGACCTTTTTCCTTCTGGAAGCCTCTTCCACCTGCCCCATTCTTCTCTGTGTTCTTTACTATTTGTTCAACTTTCTCCTCCTGACACTATCATTTATCATGTGAACTGCCTCATACCTTATTAATAGCCCTACTTAATCACTAGATGACATTATATTACTTCAAGTGAAGAAGGCAAGAAAGGCAGATACAGGCTCAAATCCCTGCTGCACATTAAATAACCTCCTGGAGCCTCCATTCCCTTGACTCTTAACCGGGACTAACACCGCCTCCCTCCGGCCTTGATGACGGGGTCAAACGAGGGAAGACAGAGAATGCGTCTGGCCCTGAATCACCGGAGTCGGCACAGTGCTGGTTCTAGCTTCATCACCATGCCACTCTGGCGTTTCCTTTGCCATCCACACTCCTTGCCTAATCATACACCTCCCACACCTGGATTACATCAAGGACCTTCTCATAGTTTCCATGTCTGGTTCTTTCCCACCCTCACCTCTAGCTCCCAACCCTTTGTGTCTGTGGCTACCTGACTCATTTATCTGAAACAAATGTGTACCATGTCCCCACTCTGATGAAGTGCTAAACTCTCTGTGGTTTCCCACTGTGTCTCCCACCTGGACATTAGATTCTCCATTACTTGACCCAGTCTATTTATTCCATTACCTCTCTCCATACTGCCCACACCAGAACTCCCCTATCAGCCAGGACGGTGTCCTTCCTGCCTCCTGGGCACCTCATCCGGCAGCACAACGCACTGGTTAGGTGTATGAAAGGGGTCCGGACTCAAGATTCTCTGGTGGAATTCCAGCAGACTCTGAATTCATGTGCAACCTCAAGCAAGTAACTTAACCTCTCTGTGCCTCAGTGTCCTCATCTGCAAAATGGGAATAGTAATAACTCTTACTCCAAAAGGTTGTGTTAAGGATAAGTTCATGTACATGAACCAATTATAACAATACTTGGCAAATGATACATGCTGGACTATAGCTAGTGTTATCCCCAGCATCACACCGCCTTGCACTATAGCTAGTGTTATCCCCAGCATCACACCGCCCAGGCTGAGCCTGTCATCTCGCCATCCTCAGGGCCTGCAAAGCCTTCTCCCTGCTCAGGTCCCACCTATCCCTCCCTTGGAGGGTTTAGCTCAAAATGCAACACCTGTATGTGCTTTATCTCATGATCTTCTCAAGTCATATATTTTGTACTTCTCACTTGAACACTTAATAGTGTGCGCTGCATTGGAGGGTGACTGAGCTCATTTCTACATGTATGTCATGTCTTGTCAGTGAATCTATAAACTGATCGGGAGACAGGGCCTTTTCTGCACCTCAGGGTGCCTGCTCTAGTGCAGACTGTGTTGTGGCCGAGAGGAGCTGAAAACCGCTGCTGATTCAAATCTTTGTTTCCATTTTCTAATCAATTAAAATTTAATTGAAGTAAAGAATGAAGTATAATTTTAATGCCTTGGTGTTTTTTTTTTAATGCTAGGTTTAAGAATATAATTAACAAGTCAGAATACTTGAGTTCCGGTCTGACGGCCTCTGGGTGGCCGCGAGTTCCCAGGCAAGTCGACTGCACCTCGGAGGCATCTGGTTTCCCACAGTGGGCGCCCCACAGGGTCACGGTGAGAATCAGAGCAGACACCAAACCCAGGTAATGGGGCAAAACTCAAAATACGTATTAAACTTTCTAAATTAAAAAATTCTGACAAATCAATAACTGGTTTTTAACTTTTAAAACTAGCTTTGATGAATGCACAAGAGAAAAACATGTAATTTTTTTTGAACCATAATAAGATCTTCTTTAATAACATGCCTCAAATAATGAAAGAAAAGAGAATGATGGATTTTTTTTAAGTTCTTTCCTCACAGGAGCTGTAAGACAGACCTGACCTTGAACTCCACGAGGATAGGAGCTATGGCTGTTTCAGCAGCTGCACCTCCCCAGAGCCTGGCACACAGTAGTTCCTTAACGAGTATTTGTTAAATAAACGTATGAAGTTGTATGTAAGTAAACACAAAGGTATTATGTGATGACTCAAAAGCCAACATTATGAGTTTTACAATCCTCAGAAATTTTGCTCAAAGCACAAGTCAGAAAACTGGTTTGGATAATATAGTTTAAATATTTAGTGAGTCAGCATAGACAGACCTGGAATTATTATGCCAAGTGAAATAAGCCAGTCGGTAAAAGACTGGTTATGATCTCACTTATGCTTAATATAATGAACAAAATAAACTGAGGAACAAAATAGAACCAGAGGCACGGACACATGGAACAGACTGACCGCTGTCAGAGGGGAAGGGAGGCTGAATGAAAGCAGGTGAAGGGATTAGCCAAAGAACATATATGCACAGCCCACAGACACACAACAGTGTGGTGATGGCCAGAGGGAAGGAGGTACAGAGGCTGCATGGAGGTGGACAAAGTGGAGGTGGGCTGGGGCATCTGTAATAGTGCAAACAATAAAAGTTAAAAAATAAATATCTAGTCACTTACATCCTTATTGTCATCAGCTTGGCAGTTGTACAACTTAAAAAATAAATATACACAAAAAAGCCCTGGGCTGCTTCGTGAGATACCTGGAACAAACAATCGACAGCTGGTTGAGGAGCTTTCTAAGGAAACCTCTGACTGTCTCCACAGACACCATTTAAGGGCCCACAAGTACAGGTTTACAGTTTTCTATCTGCAGTGATAGGTTCTTCCCCTTGGGAAGTGAATATTCAGAAGTCTGGGTTTGTGTGCTGTTTGCCACGCTGTCATACCCTGACACCCATTCTGGCAATGCCTTTAATTATTAACATGACATAATCATGGCTTTTAAACACACCTGCAGTACAGTCACCTAACAAAGTACAGTGTTTATCATAACAATGTGATTCTGATGGCAGATAAACAATGGCTCATCCATAAATGAAACTGACACATCCCTTTCAGGCAGAGCACAGCTTTGTGCCAGCTGACCTACGTAGCGCCAACGCTCCCCTCACTCAGCACACACGTAACACGAGATAAGGCTGATTACAACAGGATCTTAAGGACAATATGATGCTATCAGAAGAGGGAGATGACTGTGCTTCTGAGATGCTGGTTTGGAAGACAGTCAGGAAAGACTTCACAGAGGAGACGGGAGCTACTTAATATTCCCACTATCTGTGTTCAATAGAGAGGTGGGGACCGCACAGTCTTCCCGGAGCCAGGGACTGTGACAGGTGCCTTGCATGTCTGATTCCAACATATCTTTTAGAATCCTAGTAGGGAACCATCATTAACTGCATTTTATAAATGAGAAAACTGAGGCTCAGAGAAGTTAGGTAGCTTATCTAAGACCTCACAGTTAAGAAGAACTGGAGCTTGGATTTGAACACATACGACAATAATGCTCAGGAACTTTTTGTGATAACAAATTGACTTCCCTGTGTTCAAAGACTAAAATAAAACATTTACTGTTCAAAAAAAATGGAGATGAAGGCTGAGATGGGTCTGACACTCCAGATGAGCTAGATTTAGAGGTGGGAAAGTAGCAGAGGCACGCAGCCCAGAGTGCAGCGGGCTACACGAAGCAGAACACTTCCAAACGAGGGGCTCTGAGCCTCGTCTGGGGGAAAGGGAAGATGATTGATTCTATCTCAGCTGAGTATGCAGTGCATTCATGAAATACAGCATTAGAAGGGACGCACTGACGAGGTAAAAAGAGAGTGCCTAAGCTCTGCTTGCTCTGGAAAGTGGAGAGCACAAGAAGCTCTGGCCTCTGATGCAACATGTGGGCAGAGCTCAAAATAAACATCCAAGTGTTGCCTGGCAACTGGGACAACAGCCACAGCTGATTTGTGATCTCAATCCAAGCCACAGAGGCTACGGAATGTTTGGCCACGTGCTGTGTCTGTCTAGTTATGACCTCTGACACTGGACCACCTTAAGTGCTTAAAAAAATTCACAGAAGGCACGAAGTTGAACTTAACATACTACACGGCAACTGCTTCATTACTTTGCAAACTCCGGTATTCCAGTTTTTTCCTTCTGGGATGATAATTACTTTGTGGGCAAGTTAAAGAGCAAGCTATGCAGCCTGGATTGGTCACCAAAGAGTAGTATAGCAGCTTTATCCCTGAAGTTTTGTTCCTGCCCCTAAAGGATCCTGTTTGCTTCTCTTGATGCATGAAATAATCCCAACTATGGCTGATGTTGGCTGCCCAAGGTAAAGCGAGGTAGAGAAGTTAGACCTGGAAGTGACAGCCTGCTTTCCTCTTCTGATTTTCCCCTAGAAAAAGTTTGTCCAGCTAGGATTTACTTAAGCCTGTGAGTCAAGAAATTTCAGCATAATAGATTCCACATAATGAACAATGAAGAAGGCGGCCCCAGAAAGCTATGTGACCTTCAGTCTCTAGCCTTCCTGGAACACAGTTTCCTTATCTGTATAATGTCAGGCCTGCCAATTCTGGAGTTCTGCACCTCTGATATTGTATGTTGTAAATGTGTGAAGCTTATTCAATAACATACCAATAACACTTGTTCAAATTAGAAACACAAGAGTCTAGCTTCTGGAGTCCCACAGACCTGGGGTCTAGTTTTAGGGGTGTAACTTCAGGCAAACTACTTAACTCTTCCAAATTTGAGTTTTTACATGGGTTCAATGGCTATAAAAATGACACCACTTCATAAGGTGGTAGTGAGGATTAAATGAGGGCATGTTTATAAAGTGTTTGGCTCAGTGCCCAGCACATAGTAAGTCAATAAATGGCAGTGATTTTAATTTTCTGAATACCAACAGCCTCAAACATTTTCCCTAGTCTCCAAATGCAATAGCAGTCCTGTGGTAACCACTGCTTTGAGAGGTTACACACTAATACTGTTCATCTTTCTTAAAGAAAAGAGGGCAACATTGTTTCATCTGATGCCATTTTCTTCGGATTCAAATGCATGGCTCACTCAGGTCTAGGTTCCAGTCAATATAGGAACAGGAATCTTGGGAGCAGCAAAGTTTTGTGGAAATGTTAAAAGATTATGAGCTCACCTAAAGCGTACACAGTTAACAATGATGTGATTATTGCATAAGAATAAAAAATTCTGAGCTCTGCTGCACAACTGTCTCAGAGCCTTTTCGCCTGGCTTCCACGGTGCACTCAAATTCATTTCTTCAGTGCAGGCTTAATGGAGGGTGAGAGGACGTGAGAACTCTGACAGTCCTCGTGTTACCAAACCAATTGCCAGCCTACTCTCCACTAGGATGACAGACTCAAAATGTCTCTATCAGAAAGTGAGTGGGAATTTACAAGGAAATACTGAGATAGGGCCAATCACGTGGTGGCTGACTCAGGGGCCTGTCACCTGCCCTTCCTTGCAGCCAGCTTCTCAGTGAAGCCTGTTCTTAAGAAAACTTACATGACAGGAATTTAAACAGGGCCCCCCTGTCCAAGCTGATCTTTAGATAACCAAAATTAAAATGGGGAGTGAAATACAATTTCATTCCAGAAACCATACAAGAATAACAAATTCACAAATGTATATTAGCAACAGCAAGTTTGATCTTCGCAAATACTAAGGAAGCAGTGGTCTGTAGCGGTTGGGGAATGGACGCGAGGCCGACCACTTGCGCTGGAATTCCAGCCCTGCTGCCAGTGAGTGACCTGAGAAAATTCCTTAACTGCTTTGTGCCTCAGTTTCCTCACCTGTAAAGTGGGGATGATGACAGTACCTTCCACTGCATTTCATTCTACTTTCCCCCAGGATAACAATCCAGTGGAATAGAAGAATTAACTTTAAAGTAGGTCTCAATTGAAATTGATGTAAAATGTGAACATCGTTGCTTATCCTTCAACCTAAGCAAAAGCTCTGAATTTCTACATAATAAGGAAGTTTTTATTGCTTTATTATTATTCATTCATTCATTCATTCATTTATTAATTATTTTTAAAAATCTTCATCTGAGGATATGTTTATTAATTTTAGAGAGAGAAGAAGGAAGAGAAAGATAGGGGGAGAGAGAAATATCAATGTGAGAAACATTGATTGGTTGCCTTCCGTACATGCGCCAACTGGGGATTGAACCTGCAGCCTTTCGGTGCATAGCACGACACTCCAACCAACTGAGCAACCTGGCCAGGGCAATAAGGGAGCTTTTAGTTATGTACCACTTAGTCTTGGTATGTAAACATTTTACTATATTAGCCATCTTTGAAGATGGCTAATTTATCCCTTTTCTACTGCCTATCAAAATCTTTAAAGAAACCTTGGCAATGAAACTATTATTTGCTAATTCCAGTCAGTGTGCAATACTCTCTTTCACACATATAGGGATCCTCATCCATCAGACTATGAAGACAGTGAGTATAACGATAGAGAACACAATATTGATTTCTAGTGCTCTTTTGAATTTAGATACAAATTCCTCTCTCAAGTTATTTAAACTGACTAGATATAAACTACTGAGTGGAGGATTTTAGAAGACTAGTCTACTGAAAAGAGCGTTAGAATTAAAGGGAAACTTGCTTTGTGAGTCAGGGTAAATTATTTAATCTCTTTGGGCCTTAATCCTCTCATTTATAAAATTGTCCTAATATCCTTTTATGTAATGGAAAAATACTCAACTCTTTAGAGGATTACAAGGAATCCTATGTATATCAGTTAGCATAGTAGTTGTTCAGTGAAATAATAAATGGTTGGTTTCTTTTTCTTCTTTCCATATATTTTCAAATATCTGGATCCTAGGGAGCTTATCCAAACTACACACATGCAGCTGGACCTAACCCCTCCCCCAGTGCCTCCCATAATTATTGTCAGATTATCAGAACGAGCTAGGATGCTCTGTTAAGTTTTGTGTCCTACTGGTTCTCTTTACATTTCAAATAGTAACCAAACCTTTAGTTCTTTGTCCTATAGCAGAATGTGGAGAAGTTATACATACCCAGAGAAGATATGGTTTACCACTACTTCAGTTGGAAATTAATTGGTATATTTTGTAAAGATTTCCATTGCAAATATGTACATCAGTGTTCATCATATGCAGTCTTTCGTAACATATGACAAGGTATAAGAATATGATTGTCAGACGGCCTAGAGAACAAAACAATCTTGACTCGCTGGCCTAGAAATCCTGCATGGACTACCACAAAAACACAGAGAATCATTCTGCACCCATCGCTACAATAATTAAAAAATCCTTAAAAAGAGGAAAAGGCTCAAACTGAATAGCCAGAAGAGGTTAACTTTTCCTTTTTGATCTCTTCATATTCAGCAAGGGGGTACACTGTTTCTTAGCAATGTGGCAAAAATTCCAAACAATTAATGATTGATTGATTGACTTAAAAAATCAAGGCTAGAGCAATATATCATATGGAAGATAGTTTAGTTTTATAACATTGCTAGGGTAAAATGATCATTACTTCCACTCATTGAAACTATAAGCAAAATATACAAAAGTCGATAATTATTTAAACATTTTATGATACAAATTGACACAATGATTTGGCAATGAATGTTATGTCATGCCATTGGGCAATGCGACTGGCCATGCATTCACCCCTTAGCTCAGCGGTTCTCAGCCCAGGAACAGTCAGTCACAGGAGGGGGGTGTGTATGTGTGGGGGTGGGCCAGGTGGGGAGGGCACAGACACTTAGAAGCTTACAAGGGGGAAAGCAC
Organism: Sturnira hondurensis; assembly: GCF_014824575.4. Lineage (NCBI taxonomy): Eukaryota > Metazoa > Chordata > Mammalia > Chiroptera > Phyllostomidae > Sturnira > Sturnira hondurensis. Next base: position 20,386,211 of record NW_028093985.1, on the reverse strand, counting down.
AGGAGGAAGAGGAAGGATTGTAGCCTGACGAGTTGTTGCCTCTTAGGTGATTCTGAAACTCCCTGACATTAAGAATCACTACTTTATTAAAACAAGACAACTTTATAGCGGGTCAGTGAAATGACCACTGTTTTGTACCATCTATTGTTAGATGGTAGCAATTGCCAATTGCCATTGGCAATTTCCTCCTGGTGACAGACTCTCTTTATACTTTTTTGTGGTCAAAAGAAAGGACCCAGACACATAAGATATTGGGATAAATTTACAAAATTACTTTTCAAAAGTACTTTCCAGCCAGTGCTAATACCGCCAGCCTGGGTGTGACCTAAAAAGATAGATGGTAGGTAGAAAATAGATAGAGGGGAGGCAAGAATAGTGTGGGACATGTAGAAGCTAAAGAACTTGTGACACATGGACACGAACTAAAGGGGGTGAACGTGGGTGGGAGGGGGTGTGCAGGGTGGAGCGGAATGGGACAGAAATGGGACAACTGTAATAGCATAATCAATAAAATATATTTTAAAAAAGATATTCCTGCAGTGTCTCGAGGATATCTGTCTTTTCCGATGTGAGGGGTCTAAAACCTGGGGGCTCCTGATGCTTGTGATGATGGCTGTAGCCCACACGCTTTCTTGCACTGTAAGGAAACAGTACGCTGTACCTATCAACAATCCCAGTGTTGCTGTCACTTTCAAGGCAGATATCCTGGCCCACTAAAGAAACAAGGAACGCTACACGCATCAGGTATGCAGCTCATCTGCTGGTATCATTTTTTAGCAGATGCAATTTTCAAATTATATATTAATCAAATGTTCAGGAACTACTATTTGTCTATCTCTGCAGGTCAGGGGTCTAAAACACAAACAAAAATACGTGTTGGGTGATGTGAAGGAGTACATCAGGCCAATAGGAAGAGGGGCCAGTGGGTTTCATGACAAAGCTGAGTGTGCATTCCTTACCTAAAGGCTTTCAAACATTTTGATACATTATGAGGGCCTAACAAAATTGGTCTGAATGCTAATGGAAGGACCGCCTCCTGTTTCAAACACACAGAAATACTGCATAAAATTTAACATAAAATTTTAAATAAATAAGGATAATTCAAGAGATGGTAATTATGAGAGAGGTTAAAAGTCCTAGAAGATGCCCTGGCCAGGTGGCTCCGTTGGTTGGAGCTTCGTCCCACACACCGAAAGATTTCAGGTTCAATCCCGGGTAAGGGCACATACCCAGGTTCTGGGTTCGATCCCTAGTCAGGGCATGTAGGGAGGGAACCAATCGATGTTTCTCTCACATCGATGTCTGTCTGTCTGGCTTTCTCTCCCTGCAACTCCCATTCTCTCCAAAATCCATAAACAGAGCCTCAGGTGAGGATTTAAAAAAAGGAATCCTAAAAGATAAATAAAAAGATGTGTGTCTAAGGGCCAGTGAGGCACTGTTTTAGATAAATTGTTAGCATGAAAATATTTATATTCTCGGACTTTGATGATAACTAGCCACGGTCACAGAATTATATAAAAGGATTTTTTTTGCCCTGTTGGACATAAATACAATTTTCTATTTGCAGAATAATGAGAAAATTTTTAAAAGCATATGTAACTGAAAAAATGTACAAATAATTCTATTCTCCACGACTTTCTCTGTCCACCCTCTTAGAACAGCTAATAAGGAAACGACATAGGAGGCTGAGCTCCTGATCTCTCTGTAGGAACAGGGTTCCCTGACCCCTCCCCTAATTACTCTGGGCAACTCCACAGGCTCCAGCGTCTGGTCTAAGTCTTTATATTTAAGTCACTTGTGCAGCGGACCTCAATCCACTACAGAGCCCAGAGGACATGCCCGCTCTAAGCTGGCCCCAATCTCTTAAGGCAATTTTGAGTCAAATGGGGGTGGTCCAGGACCTTGCTTAGGCTCCAAAAGTGGGCCGTGAACATCACTCAATCAGTTCAGTTCGTGGGGAACCCTCAGTACCATTCAGAAGTCTGAGTGCCTGTAGATAACTAGAATTCTCACCAGGATTTCACTGCGCTGCCAAGGCCAGATGAAGACTGCTGACAGGTAGGCTCTGTATAGTTCAACCCTTCTTAGAGTAGTGGTTATTGAACTTTAACAGATGTAAGAATTTATTGGGAGAGATGCTTAAGCCAGTGATTCTCTCTGGGTAGGTCTCAGGCGGGGCTTGGAAAACCTCCATTTTAAAATAAGTATCCCAGGTAAATTTGATGCAGATACCATGCAGCCTCCACACCATGAAACACCATCTTGGAGAACTCCAGAGCAGTACGAGAGTTGGGAGAGCCCCAGGGCCATGGACTGGTCTAAAATTACGCTACAGGCCAACAGTCTCTTTCTGAGGACCAAGAACCTCTCTTTTCTGAAGAGACCCCAACTCTTAAAGCTTGTTCTTAGCAATTAAGGAGGCATTGCTAAGAATATAGGTACAGTCCTCATTCCTTAGAAGTCCAACAATGAGACTCACTGGAAAACTGTAGTCAGTGTTACCTACACGGCTCACCAACATGCTATCCATTGTGATTACTAAGTACCATAGAGACTCCCGCACTGAGAAAAATTATAATTGTGTTGGTAATGTAAAAATAAAATGTTTACTGCCCTAGCTGGGCGGCCAGTTGGTTGGAGCATCACCCTGTACACCAAAAGTTTCCAGGTTCAATTTCCAGTCAGGGCACGTACCTAGGTTTTGCAGGTTCAATCCCAAGGGGGGCACGTAAAGGAGGCAACCAATTGATGCTTCTCGATTTCTCTCTCTCTTTCTCTTCCCCCTTCCTCTGCCCCACTGCATCTCTGTCTAAAGAGCAATAAAGATGTATTCTTGGGTGCAGATTAAAAAAAATGTTTACCGAGACTTCCAGCCAAGGTGGAGGCAAAGGTAGACACACTGTGTCTTCTCACACAACCAAAATAAGGACAACAAAAAATTAGAAACAAATAAACAAAAAACCCAGTACTGACAGAAAATTAAACTGTATGTAAGTCTGACAACAAAGGAGTTAAAGAAGAAACATTCATCCAGACCAGTAGGAGGGGCACAGCTGGGCGGAGAGGACCCCTGGCAAAGTGTTGGCTGGTAGACCCAGCGAGGCGGCGGATTGTGGAGGGGTGCAGTACACAAGACAGTTGGCGGACCGGGCAGTCCCACATTTGCACACAGATAAACCAGGCAAAACTGGGGAGCAAGACAGACCATGCAAACCAGGGTCCCAGTGAGGGGAAATAAAGCCTCAAAACACCAATTGAAAACACCTATGGGGGTTGAAGTACTGGGAGAGAGTCCCAGCCTCACAGGAGAGTTCATCGGAGAGACCCACAGGGTCCTAGAACATACACAAGTCCACACACATGGGAATCAGCACCAGAAGGACCCAGTTTGCTTGAGTGAAGCAGCGGAAGTGACTGAAATCTGGCAAAGAGCAGAGAAAGCACCATTGTTCCCTCTTGGGCCCTTCCCCCACATACTGCATCATAACCCAGCAACTGGGTAGCCCCACCCCGGTGAACACCTAAGGCTCTGTCCCTCATATATAACAGGAGCATCAGGACAAAAAAAGTGGCCCAAATGAAAGAACAGATCAAAGCTCCAGGAATAATACAACTAAGTGAGAAAGAGATAGCCAACCTATCAGATACACAGTTCAATAGACTGGTTATCAGGATGCTCACAGAATTGGTTGAATTTGGTCACAAATTAGATGAACAAATGAAGGCTACAATAAGTGAAATAAAAAAATGTACGAGAAACCAATAGTAATGGGAAGGAAACTGGGACTCAACTCAATGGAGAGGACCAGAAGGAAGAAAGAAACAACCAAACAGAAAACAATGAAAAAACAAGAATTCAAAAAAATGAGGAGAGGCTTAGGGACCTCCGAGACATCTTTAAATGTTCCAACATCTGAATTATAGGGGTACCAGAAGGAAAGAGGGAGAGAAACAAGTGGAAAACTTATTTGAACATATAATAAAGGAGAACTTCCCCAGTCTGTCAAAGGCAACAGACTTCAGGAAGTCCAGGAAGCTCAGAGAGTCCCAAAGAAGTTGGACCCAAGGAGGAACACACCAAGGCACATCATAATTACATTATTCAAGATTAAAATGAAGGAGAGAATTCTAGAAGCAGCAAGAGATAAGGGGACAATCATCTACAAAGGAGTTCCCATCAGACTGTCAGCTGATTTCTCAAAAGAGACCTTACAGGCAAGAAGGGGCTGGAAAGAAATATTCCAAGTCATGAAATCCAAAGGCCTATAGCCAAGATTGCTCTATCCAGCAAAGCTTTCATTTAGAATGGAAGGGCAGATAAAGCGCTTCTCAGATAAGGTCAAGTTAAAGGAGTTCATCATCACCGAGCCCCTATTATATGAAATGTTAAAGGGACTTATCGAAGAAAAAGAAGATAAAAAACATGTCCAGTAAAATGACAGCAAACTCACAATCATTAACAACCACACCTAAAACAAAAACAAAAACAAACTAAGCAAACAACTAGAACAGGAACAGAACCACAGAAATGGAGACCACATGGAGGGCTGCCAGTGGGGGAGTGGGAGGAGGAGAGAGTGGGAAAAGGTACAGAGAATAAGTAGCATAAATGGTAGGTAGCAAATAGACAGAGGAGGGTAAGAATAATATGGGAAATGTAGAAGCTAAAGAATTTGTAAGTATGACACATGGACATGCATTAAAGGGGGGAATGTGGGTGGGAGGGGGTGTGCAGGGTGGAGGGGAGAAAAGGGGAAAAAGGGGACAACTGTAATCACATAATCAATAAATTATGTTGAAAAAAATGTTTACCAATGTTAACTTGATTAATGAATAAAAGCAGACCCAAATCCTCTCTCCAACATATAAGAAATCCTCTGCAAATAAAACTAAATGTTATGTGATTTTTAAAGTGCTGAAAAAAGATCTAAAGGAAAAGAAACAAAGGATACCAGCAAGCAGACCAGCAGCAGCTCTGCCTGTGCCAATCACTCCTGTGGGAGGAGCCAGTGCAAAGGATAAAAGGTGAGGAAATGGGGATCTGCGGGTCTTCCTGTCTTGCTGCCCCTATGTATTCACCAGGTGGCAGCTGCCCAATATGAAATAATAAACTAGATTGAGACAAATGTGTCCTTAGAGATAACAAATGCCTGGAATTGAGGGGAAGGGTATTCTGACAGTTGACAAGCATCTAGTCTCTCTTGCGCCTGGGGCTGGGTGGTAAAGACACCAACAGGAAGATGAGCAGCAGGAATGGGTCCTCTCAAAGCCGACCTGGAGGGCTGATCGCGTAGACCAGTCAGCTCTGGGGTCTCTGGGAAACCATGCGGAGCCCAGGACCACATGGGATTCTCAGGTACCCATGAGACTTGATGAAAGTCCAGTCTGCATACCAGGGGCAGGCGTCAAGAACATGTCACCAGAGAAACCTAGAATTAGTCAGAACTCTCGGTCCCCCACGGCAGCACATGTAGCATGTGGAGTGGGACAGCAGTGTCTCAACTGGTAGTTAGGGGCAAGATGGAAGGGGGAGATTAAGACAATACTAAGTGAGGAGAGTCAGTGTTTGGGAAGCTGGACATACATCAGACTCATACGAGTCCTGCCTCCGACTAACCACACTCCACTTGAATAACATCCCACTCCCCGGAGTCTGAGTCCATCTCCGCTGTTGGCATTTTCTGCTTTAGACTGGCCTCCTGGTTGTCGCTCTCCTTGAAGGGGCTCACATACCCAGTGTCTATTCCCAGAAAAACAGGTCCCCAGGCTCAACCTCAGCCCCCTTCCCTCAGCCTCCCACTGCACATTTACACAGCACCTTGATAGCAATGCTATTTAGCACTTCGCACATTGTGTTTTCATGTTCGGCTCATACTGCACCTCTGGATCCATAGCACCATGTTTGACCCATTGTGTAAGAACCCCCCCAAAAAAATAAAAGGAGAAAATATTTCTTTTTGATCTTTTTTTGATTATCCACTATTTACTCTTTAGCTACAGGACAAACAGGCATTAAGTTTCAAAAATCTAATCGTAAATCCTAGAGACTAAAAATCAATATAATTTTACCTTTCCCATGTACCCAAGATAAATCTCCATACTAATGCAACAGCATCGGAGGGCTCTATTCACATTAGGATAAAAGCAATCTTTTTCAATTCAATGACTGTTTATTGAGCCATTACCATGGTGGATGCTGTGTGGTGGGGGCTACGGTGATGTGGATCCTGTCTTTGAGGGGCTCCCAGTACAGCAAAAAGCTGGCATTCTAAGAACAAAAGTGACTGTAACCAAACGAGATGATGTAGCCAAATGAGACTTTAAGTGTGTAGTAACTTTTCACGCACGGAAGCTCACTTTTTGGAAAGTGTTTTGTGGAGATCTGTTACATATGTCCTAAGAAACAGTACAGTGTGGTGGTTACGCGGCCAGGCTCTTCCTTCACCTGCACAGTGGGCATGGGAAGAGCATCTGCCTCACCACTGCACTGTCACCACATCGCGTAAGATGACCAGCATCTGCCTGGAGCACGGTAATTTTCAGTAAACACAGCTACAGTTATCGACACTCTGTTCTCTACAGCTTATGCTGAGCTATTCTTTTTCTGGAACCTCCTGCAGTCACTTTCTAATAACCCGTTGCCGTTGCCCAGTGCAGGCAGGGGAACGCAAGAGTAACAACATCACCCTGCCGGTGGGACCACACACAGCCCGCGCCTGAATCTCCAGTGTCCGAATGTGTGGAATTTCTGAGCAGTCAGCATGCCTTAGAAGATGTTGTGAAGTGCTCTTAATCAGAAATAATGGGGCAGAGTAATTATTTTTATGACTTTCCATTAAAAAAGTGCAGCTTATTTGTTCTTAACCAGGGAAGGGACCATTCATCTCAAAGTAATTTAAAATATGTGAGGGCACTTTTGTTCATATTCTGGCATTCAGTGGGGGCAAGACAGACCTGCTCAATTAAGAACTGTCACCCCAAATGTCAATAGTACCCAGCTGAGAAACACTGAACAGCTGACATTCTTAGGTTAAAAGCTATTCACAGAGGAAAAAATGTGATTGTTTGTGAAGACCCATTGTAGTTTCCCAGTAAGCAGATTATTGACTCAATATGTCAGAAAAACTATAGGAAAAAATATCTTCCTCTTGTAAGTTCAGACACATGGGTGCTAAGCCATACATTCCAGATTCATACAGCCTCTAAAATGAGGGCATTGTTAGGTCTGATGAAAGAGGAGATACAAGTATATGTATATACAGGAAACACAGGTTGTGGGTTTTTAATTTCAACTGGACTACCAATTAGATATAGTTCATACCTTGGGAAAAGTAAATAGTTCCACCTATGAAGTAATAGTGCCTCAAAGATATAAATTAAAAATAAAAAAGTTTAAAATTTAAGGGATCCAAGATGGCAGTAGAGTAGGCAGAAGTTATACTCACCTCCTCTCAAGAACCAACTGGAATTACAATTAAATTATAGAGCAATCAACCTGAATAACCAATTGAAGACTAGCTGAACAGAAGCCATACAACTTGGGATTTACAGAAGAAGCCATACCAAGGCTGGTAGGAGGGGCAGAGATGCAAAGAGGGCTGGCCCCCACCCATGTGAGGTGGTTGAGAATCCAGAGGGATCTCTCAGCTGCAAAGGTCACCCAGACTCCCCAGCTCAAAGCACCAGTGCCAGGAAGAGGAGCCCACATAACACCTGGCTGTGAAAATCAGCAGGGATACCATCCACCAAGGTGAGATGGACTGCTAGAAACCCAAGCATCCTTTGAAAGGGCCAGCACACAAAATCTCATTCATGGGTACTCACTTTGGGCTCTGACAAAGGAATGGCAGCTCAAAGCATACTGGGGGCATACAGGGAGAGATTGGGGTGTGCGGCTTTGGGTACAGGGCTGGAAGGATAGCCACTAATGTCCCTGTACTGAGGCCTTCTCCTACACTGCCCACAGATGCCATCTTTCTTGGGTTGAACACTCCCTTCTATAGACATCAAGCTGGGGAATACAATGGCCCCACCCTCCTTATTCCCTGTGACCCTTCCCTACCAAACTTCCTCCCTGTGCAGGAAGCAGCTAGCTGCAGCCCGGCCTGGGCCCATGTTGCAGTATTTCTTGGAAGGTTCTGGAGGAGGTCTGGGTAGACTTAGGGTGTGTCAGGGTCACACAGGAATAAACTGAGTGGACTGGCTTGAGGGTGAGGGCCATTTTCCCCCAATTCCCATCAGGTGTCTACCTCCTCAGCAGCATTAGCTAGCTACTTTAGCTCCACCCTCTGGACTCCCCGTGGCCCCACCCTGAAAAGCTCGCACCCAGCACAGGAATCTGCAGACTGTAGCTGGCCGGTGTCCTCACTGCAGTCTTTCTTGAGGTGCTCTCAAGGAGAGCTGGCAGGCTCAGGGGGCGTCAGAGTCACACAGAGAGAGGCTGAGTTGAGTGTCTCTATGGCAATGGCCATTTTCCCTGCATGCCCAATGGGCTCCACCATTCCTCTGCAGAGTCTTCCCCCACGTGGCCAAATCTTAATCTTTCAGCCTGAGGAACTCTACTGGCTTCACTCTGACAACTCCCTGAGATGCCACCCCATTGCAAATGTCCCCATGCCCCAAGTGGGTGGTGGCTAACCTTAGTGTATCCTGAGACTTTGGCCCAGTGGCCTCAAACCCAGCACTGGTGCCGAGTTTAAATCTGTATCATCCTGGTGAATACCACTCACCCCTACCTGGTGACTCACTGAGAACCTGCCTCACACAAGTTATGCACTGTCAGAGGCTCTTTCAGTGACTGAGCTTAATAGGCAGCCAGCAGGTGATAGAGGATCTCAGTGTGCCTTGGGCCTTAGTACAGGTGGAAGTTGGCCTCAGCACACATCTTGTGCCCTCCCACACACACCCAGGCTCAGCAGAGGCAGCCACAAACCATGGATCATTTTGCAGTTTCTAACAGGTATCCCAGGGCCTGTCACAGGCAGCATCGGACATTGACCTGCAACTCAATCCATCCCAAGAAGCTCAGAACCAATATACCACCTGACTACTTCAGATCACATCAAAGCATGACTCAATTAGTTGCACAATGGCACAGCCAAAGGGATACGTCAGCAGGCACCAGACCTTGCTGGGGCAAATTCTACTTCACAGGATCAGCCCCTGCACATCAACTCATACACTAGGGTTGGGGTCGGGGTCAACCTCATAGTCCGCCAGGCTGAGGGCCCACCCCATAGCTATCGTGACTCAACTATAACAGGAGGCCAATAGCAATCGTGACTCAACTATAACAGGAAGACTGACTAAACTCTCATAAGAGATATTTCTAGAACACACAGCTCAGGTGATCAAAGAGACTATGCCACTGAGATACCTACCATATGGTGCCACCCTACCAAGACTGCAAGACACAGCACATCTAACTAATACATAGGAACAAAGGGGCAGCCAAAACAGGGAGAAAAAGAAACACACCCCAAATGAAAGAAAAGGAGAAATTCTCAGAAAAAGAACTCAACAAAATGAAGGCAAACAACCTACCAGATTCAGTTTGAAACAATGTCTTCCCCCTCAGGAACTAAGTGGAAGAATGGATAAACTCAGTGAAAACTGCAACAAAGAACAGTAAACATAAAAAAGGACATAGAAACCATAAAAAGAAACAAGTCAGAAATGAAGTATACATTATCTAAAATGAATAATACACTAGAAAGAATCAACACCGAACTAGATGAAGCAGAGGATCCAATCAGCAATATGGAAGAAAAGGTAGCAGAAAACACCCAATCACAGTAGGAAAAAAAAACACAGTAAAATGACGATAGTTTAAGGGACCTCTGAGATGACATCAAGCATAATAGCAACTATATCATAGAGGTACCAGAAGGAGAAAGAGAGCAAGGGATTAAGAACCTACTTGAAGAAATGATGACTAAAAACTTCCCTAACCTAGTAAAAAAACAAAGACACACATCCCCAGGAAGCACAGAGTTCCAAACAAGATGAACCAAAAGAGGCCCACACAAGACAAATTATAATTAAAATGGCAAAGGTTAAAAACAAAATGAAAATCTTTTCTTTTAAATTCTTTTTTAAAAAGATTTTATTTCTTTTCAGAAAAAGAAGTGAAGGAAAAAGAGAGGAAAACATCAATGTGTGGTTGCTTTTTGTGCACCCCCTACTGGAGACCTGGCCCACAACTCAGGCATGTGTGCTACACTGGGAATCAAACCGGTGACCCTTTGGTTTGCAGGCTGGCATTCAATCCACTGAGCTACACTAGCCAGAAACAAAACAAAAACCTTAAAAGCCCCAACAGAAAGTTACCTACATGGGAGCTGTCAACTGATTTCTCAACAGAAACATTTCAGGCCAGAAGAAATCTGCGCACAATATTCAAAGTGAGGAAAAGCCAGAACCTTCATCCTAGACTGCTCTATCCCATGAGGCTATCATTTTAAATTGAAGGAGAAAACTAAAGAGCTTCCCAGGGAAGAAAAAGCTAAGAGAGTTCATCACCAGCAAACCAGTATTACAAGAACTGTTAAAGAGACTTCTTTAAGAAGAAGAAAAATAATAGGGACATAAATATGTATAAAAAGGGCAAATAAATACACTTTAAATGTAAACGGATCGAATGCTCCACTCAAAAGACACGGGGTAGCTAAATGGATCAGAAAATAAGAGCCATATATGCTGTCTATAGTAGATCCACTTCACATTCAAAAGTAGAGACTAAAAGTAAAGGAAGGATCTACCCAGCAAAGATAGCATTTAGAATTGAATGGCAGATAAAGAGCTTCCTAGATGAGAAAAAACTAAAGGAGCTCACATCAATAAACCATTATTATATGAAATGTTAAAAGGACTTATTTACGAAAAAGATCAAAACTATGAATAATAAAATGGCATAAATACATATCTATCAACAACTGAATGTAAAAAACAAACTAAGCAAACAAGAAGGACAGAGAAAGAATCACGGATGTGGAGAGCATGTTGATGGTTGCCAGATGGGAGGGGATGTGGGGGAATAAGTGAAGAGGTGAGGGTATTAAGACTTACAAATAAGTAATTACAGTATAGCCATGGGGATGTACAGTACAGTATAGAAAACGGAGTAGCCAAAGAACTTACATGCATGACCCATGGACACGGTCAATGGTGTGGGGACTGCTGGAGGGAGGGAGGGAGGGAGTGGTGCTGGGTGGAGGGGGGCAACGGGGGGAAATTAGGACAACTGCAATAGCATAATCAATACAATATAATTTAAAAATAAAAATAAAGGATGGAAAAAGATATTTTGTGCAAATGGAAACAAACAAACCAAAAGATGGAGTAGCAATGCTTATATTAGACAAAATAGACTTTAAAACAAAGTCTATAATAAGAGACAAAGAAAAATATTACATAATGCTAAAGGAATCAATCCAAAAAGCAGATATAACTCTCGTAAACATGTGTGCACCCTACATAAGAGGATCTAAATATACACAGCAAATGTTGATGGACATAAAGGAAGAGATCAACAGTAACACAGTAATAGTAGGGAACTTTAATACCCCAGTGACATCAATGGATAGACCTTTCAAAGAAAGGAAACAGGAAACATTGAAGGATCCTGTTTCCTTTCCTTTCAAGGAAACAGGATCCTTCAATGACACACTGGACTGGATGAATTTACTTGATATTTTCAAAGCATTTTACGATGAAGCAGCAGACTATAAATTCTTTTCAAGTGCACATGGAACATCTTCTAGGATAGAGCACATGTTAGACCACAAGATAAGTATCAGTGAACTGAAGAAGAGTAAAATCATGTAAAGCATCTTCTCTGACAGCAGTGGCATAAAACTAGATAGCAATTACAAAAAAAAACCCCAAACACATAGAGGCTAAATAACATGTTACTAAACAATGAATATGTCAACAAAGAAATCAAGGAAGAAATCACAAGATAACTTAAAACAAATAAAATGAGAACACAACAAAACAAAATCTATGGGAAATGGCAAAAGCAGTCCTATGAGGGAAGTTCATAGCATTACAGGCCTACCTCTAGAAACAAACAAACAAAGATCTTAAATAAACAATATGACTTTAGAGTTAAAGGTACTAGAAAAATAACAAAAAACAAAGCCCAAAGTGAGTAGAAGAAAGGAAATAATAAAGATTAGAGCAGAAATACCGCATTTTGTTGTGTATAATGCACAGCCACGTTCTAGTACTGCCCATGTATAATGTGCATCATTATATTTACCCTAAAAAATTTGGGCAGAAAGTGCACATTATACATGGCAAAATATGGGTAAGTAAAATAGAGTCTAAAAAAACACTAAAGACCAAGGAAACCAGTAACCAGTTTTTAGAAAAGATAAACAAGATTGATAAACCTTTATCAATCAAGAAAAAACAGAAGGTATCCCCCAAAATAAAATCAGAAATGAAAGAGTGACAACTAATATCACAGAAATACAAAGGAGTATAAGAAAATATTTTGAACAATGATATGCCAACAAATTGGACAATCTGGAAAAAATGGATAAATCCCTAAAAACCATACAGTCTTCAGAGGCTGAATCAAGAAGAAACAGAAAATCTGAACAGACCAATTATAATCAATGAAACTGAAGCAGTAAACAAAAAACTTTTAACAAACAAAAGTCCTGGACCAAATGTCTTCCTCGGCAAATTCTACCAAACATTCAGAGAACAACGCCTATCCTTTTCAAACGATTTCAAAAAATTTAAGGAGAGGGAAGACTCTCAAGTTCATTGTACAAGGGCAGCATTATTCTAATTCCAATACCAGATAAAGACACTACAAAGAAAGGAAATTATAGATCAGTATCTCTGATGAACACAGAAGCAAAAATCCTCAACAAAATATTAGAAAACAGTATTCAGCAATACATTAAAAAGATCACACACCATGATCAAGTGAAATTTACTCCTGGGATGCAAGATTGATATAATATCCACAAATCAATTAATGTGATATACCACATAAACAAAATAAAGGGTGAAAATCACATGTTCATATCCATAAACACAGGAAAAAAATTGACAAAATCCAGCACCCATTTATGATAAAAACTCTCAACAAAGGGAATAAAGGGAACATACCTCAACAAAATAAGGACCATATGACAAACCCACAAATAACATCATACTCAACAGGGAAAAACTAAAAGTGTTTCCCTTAAGATTAGGAACAAGGCAGGGATGTCTACTTTTACCTCTCTTATTCAACATAGTACTAGAAATTCTAGACCCAACAACCAGACAAGAACAAATAAGACACCAAATTAAAAAGGAAGAAGTAAAACTGTCCTTATTTGCAGATAATGTGATATTGTATATAGAGAACCCTGAAGTTCCCACCCAAAAAACTACTAGAACTGATAAATGAATTCAGTAACATAGCAGCATACAAAATAAATATTCAGAAATAGGTTGCATTTATATACATCAGTAATAAACTAACAGAAAGACAAAATGAGAAAACAATCTCATTTATAATTGCATCAAGAATAAAATAAAATACCTGGGAATAAATTTAACTGTGGAGGTAAAAGACCTGTGTTTGGAAAATTTTAAGACACTGAAGAAAAAAGCTGAAGAAGATACAAATAAATGGAAGCCTATATCATGCTCATGGATAGGAAGAACTAATATCATTAAAATGTCCATACTCCTCAAAGGAATATACAGATTCAGTGTAATTCTTATCAAAATACCAATGGCATTTTTCACAGATCTAGAACAAATAATCCAAAAATTTATATGGAGCCACAAAAGACTCCAAATAGCCACAGCAAACTTGAGAAAGAACAAAGGTGGAGATGTCATTCTATGGAGTATCAAACTATCCTACAAGGCTATAGTAATCAAAACAGCATGATACTGGCATAAACACAGACCCATAGATCAACAGAACAGAATAGAATAGAGAGGGCAGAAATAAACCCACACCTATATGGTAGATTAATATTTGACAGACGAGGCAAGAACCTAAAACGGGGTAAAGATAGTGTGTTCAATAAATGGACTTGGGGAAATAGGACAAATACATGCAAAAAATAAAACTAGGTCAACTTTTTAAACCATATACAGAAATAAACTCAAATGGATTAAAGACTTAAATGTAAGACTCAAAACCATAAAACTCCTAGAAGAAAACAAAGGCAGTAAAATCTCTGACATTTCTCTTAGCAGTATTTTTTCTGATATATCTCCCCGGACAAGGGAAACAAAAGAAAAAATAAACAAATGGGACTACATCAAACTAAAAAGGTTTTGCACAGTAAAGGAAACTGGCAACAAAATGAAAAGACAACCCGCAGAATGGGAGAACATATCTGCCAATGATAAATCTGATGAGGTTAATATCTAAAATTTACAAAGAACTCAAACAACTTAACACTAAGAAAAACAAACAAACAACCCAATTAAAAAATGGGCAGAGGACCTGAATAGACCCTTCTCCAAAGAGGATATACAGATGGTCAATAGACATATGAAAAAATGCTCAATGTCACTAACCTTCAGAGAAATCTAACCTGAAACCACAAGGAGGTAACACCTTACACCTGTCAGAATGGCCATCACCAATAAATCAACAAACAAGTGCTGGTGAGGATGTGGAGAAAAGGACACTCTCATGTACTGTTGGTGGGAATGCAGACTGGTGCAGCCACTGTGGAAATCAGTATGAGACACAAAAAATGAAAAATGGAACTGCCTTATGACCTAGCAATTCCATTTCTGGGTATGTATCTAGAGAAACCCAAAACACTAATTTGAAAAAAAATATATGCACACCTATATTCATGTAGTATTATTTACAATAGCCAAGAAATGGAAGCAATCCAAGTATGCATCAATAGACAACGAGATAAAAACGAAGTGGTACATACACACAATGGAATATTACTTGGTCACAAAAAGATTGAATCTAACCATTTGCAACAAAATGGATAGACCTAGAGGGCATTACACTAAGTGAAATAAGTAAGATAGAGTATAAGACAAACACCATATGATTTCACTTGTATGTGGAATCTAAAGAGCAAAATAAACAAACAAACAAAATAGAAACTGACTCATAGATACAGAGAACAGACTGATGATTGCCAGAAGAGGGGGAGGTTTGGAGGGTTGGGTGAAAAAGATGAAGAGATTAAGAACTGAAAATTAATAGTTACAAAATGTAAATAGTTACATCCCATGATGTAAAGTACAGCACAGGGAATATAGTCAATAATATTGTAGGAACGATGCACAGTACTAGGTGGGTATCTGAATATCAAGGGGGCTGCCTTGTAAAGTATATGACTGTCTTACCACTATGCCATACACCTGAAACTTATGCAAAATAATAGTGAATGTAAACTGAAATTTAAAAAATGCAATGCCCACTTTTAATATAAATTCAGAGCAAACTAGGAATATAAGAAAACATTATGAACCTGATAATATATTTTAGAAAATAATAGCAAATATCATAATTAATGGCAAAAACATTATAAACATTCCTATTTAGTCTAGGGATAAATTGTAGTAAAGGTCTTAGCAATCATAATTAAATAAGAACAATCAGAATATCAGAAATTAAAAGTAACACAATTCTTATAATTCACAGATTATATAATTGTCTACATAGGAATCATTAATACTAGCAGCAAAGTCCAGCAAGTTTGCTGGATCTAAGATAAATATACAAAAATCAATTCTATTTCTAGATACTAGCAACAATCAGGAAGCACAATTTTAAAAAAAATACCCTTCTGACAAATGAGTGTAACTGTGTAACCACCACCATCACCCTCCAGATTTGCCTTATAACCCTCTCAGTCTCCTATCCTTACCCCCACCTCTAATATCACTGATCTGATTTGTGTCTCAACAGTTTTTTTTATCACCAGAAGTTCAAGTAAATGGAACATTAGAGTTTTTAGTCTTTGCTACCTGATTTTAAAATTTTGTACATGGTTTGCATGTAGTAGTAGTTTCTTTTCATTTTGGGTAGTATTTCATTGTATGGATATGCCCTCCAACCACTAACTAATGGTCATTTGGCTGTGGCTTTTATGAATAAAACAGCTGTAAATATTTGTATAGAGATGAAAAAAAGATATAAATGTTATTATAAACAATGATTAGGAACACAAATACTTAGCTGATTTTAAGTAGTTCAAATTAATTCCTCATGTTTTCCTAATAGCTTTCTCTCTCGTCGTCTCTCTCTCTCTCCCTTCTTCCTTTCTCTCCCGCCCCTCTTAGTTCCATTCTTTCAAACTGTTATTTTATGTGATACTTTTAAATGCTCATTCTGGGCAAGGAATTATAATCAGCCAATTCAGAGAACAAACAAGGAAGCAAACTCCTCACTCATACTATGTAATCAATTCTCTAGTGCATTGGGGACCCTCTCTCAAAGCAGGTGAACTGAACCAGAGCCAACGTTTAAACTTCAGTGTGCTGCTCTGTGAACACGGTCACACAGTTTGCAAACTCACTTGTGTATAACGGACACCAACATACACACAGATTGCCACTATACCCTCACTGTGGCTGGCTGCCTACCCGCTCCTCCACCAGTAAGCAGATGTGGCCTTTCCTAGTGCAGTAAGATCTTGCTAAATGACACTATTTTGTTTTGATCCTATACTGTCCCCTAGAACCCAGACAACACTTCCTCCCCACTATATTCGCAGCAACAAATACCCTTTCAGATACACTGATTTCCCACAACTATGCTATACACCTGAAACTACTGCAAAGGTTGAATTCAGTGCCCACAAACGAAACATCAGGAAGAGGCACTCTATAGTTATTTATCGGAAAACAAGCTTCCCCCTTTTGAACAGTAGATGTCACTCCTTAATGATCTTCCCTGCAATGCAGAGGTTTTTTTTTTTCTCTCTAGAAAGCACCTCATACAACAAAACTTTCCAGAGCTGCTAATTTAGCTCTACTGTTCCTCTGATGCATAGGTGGGTTCCTCAAGGAAGCATCCTAAACTCTGCCTCATTTTCTCAAACTAAAAAATGGGACTAAAGAACTCACCTCTTGCACCTTTATTACTGAGGAATGCTGAGACTCTGACTGTACAGAAGAGATTGTCAAATCTCTAATGGAAACAGTTGCCTTCTTGAAAGATAGCTACAAAGTACCTCTCAGTGATGTTATCTGATCGTCTCAGCTTGTGGTCAAGGAAATAGAACAGAAACATGTTCCAACACTTGCCACACCACACCACACCCAGCATGTGTCAGGTCCATGGAGAGGTTACATACACTGAGTGAACTCATTCTCTAAAACTGAGGTCAGCACAGTGGTGGGGGCAGGGCCTCGGGTGGCGGGGGTCTAACCCTGGAGATAAAAGTGCCAAATCACATAGACACAGATGCTGTTTTCATTCTTTCAGCATTATTCCCAGGTCACACAAATTCCTGGTTTTTGTAACCCTGCCGAGTCTGGTTACCAGAAACATTCCTAGCTGAAGAGCCAGCAACAGTGTAACCAACTGAGAGCAGGGGTTGACAAGTAACACACTTGAACTTAGAACCCATTTGGAAAGGAATGTCTCTTTATGGTCAAGAGACTAGCAAGAGCGCATGTCCAAGCCTAGTGAAGATTAGTGGGTGGCAGGGTCGGAGCCCGGGACTCACCGGACGCGAGCCGAGGGAAGGCGGTGCCTGGGCTGCCCGCCCTGGAAGCAGAAAGCAGCCACAGCCTTGGAGAGAAGCGGCAGAAATCAGTACTCACTCTGCGTCCAGTTCCGGCCCAGGGAATTCAGCTGAGGTTTCAGGATGTTTGCATTCTTGGTTGGGCTCGGCCCCTGTGGTTTCAGTTTAGCCGCCGAGGCCGAGCCCACAGGGAGGACTGGGCGGTCCTGGGACACTACGCAGTCTGCTCCCCGCCCTCCCTCCTCGCGTGAGTCGGTGACTCGTCACGGGGTGGCTTCCAGGAGGCTGACTAACCGAGTAATTAGGCCTGTGATGCAGGCCACACTGCAGGCTGATGGCAGAGGTCTATCGCTCCTAAGCTGTCACCCTTTGATTCTACCAAAACAAGGGAACGACAGGGGGGGCTCTCTGTAAATGCATGCCTCCCTCCAGTATCTCGTTTTAAAACATAAAGCAAAGTAGTTATGACCACCAGTATGGACTGGAAAATACATTTCAAACTGAATAATGGATTTTTTTAAAGAGCAGTTTAACAGGGTGAGAATTGTGCTAAATGATACATTATGACTAAAAATAAAAAAAAGAACAGATTTTAATCTATTAAATAAGAATTCATGACTTCATATTGCTATAAATAAATGGATAAATTAATTAATAATAAATGGAAAAGATATGCTTTCTCATGGAAGCATGTCAATAAACAGATATAGAATAAATGATGGGGTTAGAAAAAAAGAGTGATATAATTTTAAAAGAAATATGGAAAGCCAACTTTTCCCAAAGCCATAAACCAGTGACAATAAACACTATGGGCACTCAGCTTGTGGTGTGAGTGCAGGAGGTGGTGGTCAGTGGCTGAGCAGCAGAGACCTGATACCCACCTGGTGACAGCTGAGACTCAGTGCTATGTCCAGCCAAGGCGGAGGTGACAGTCAGCGGGCATTCAACAGACAGAGTGCTCATCTGCACAGCTTTGTACAGGGCGTGCACTGGGTAGTCAAAGCAGCTGGCCTCCCTCTGACTCCTACAGGATGTTCCTCTGACAGGACGTTCCTACGGCCACTTTACTTATTGCCACTGTTCATTTATTTAAGTAAAGCTGGTGAAATATGAGTCCTTCCAACTCTAGTATTTTATAATTCCCTGAGCAGAAGACCCTGTCCTTACAATTTTCTACTCAAAATATAGCTTAAAAAATCCTTTTTTATTTAACCTTAGTATTTTCATTGTTGTTGTTGTTCTTCTTTTTTCTAAACTAAACCTCAGCTTATCTTGGCTTCACTCATATTTTCTCCCGTGACATAAATATCACAGGGTGATTTATTGGGACCACACCCCAGTAGGGGCAAACTCCAGCTCCCACGGTCCCCAGTGCTAGGCAACGTATCTCCTACAATAAAGGCAAGTATTTCTGTGCTCCTGAAGAGTACTGATGAGTAATTGCATGTTATGTAAAAAATTTTCCAAAGATTCATAACCTGCAAGACAGGAAGAAAGTGGCTCCTTTTCTGAGAGATGAAGAGGGACATTAGCATCCCCCAATATTGTGTGACTGTCCAGTGCCTGGGGCTTATCCCTTCTCCCAGTGTGGTCCTCCTACCATTGGCATCAGAAATACTTGAAGGGTACCTTTTAAATACACAAAGCCCTGGGCCTGACCTTGCCCCGGTGAATCAGAATGTCAGAATGTCTTGGATTGGGACCTGAGAATCTGTGTTTTAACCAGATTCTCCAGTCAATGTTGAGGTAATCTGAGGTACAGGTACTCCAACCACCCACTTTCAGCACAATTTAGCATCCTTGCTCCCGAAATGGTAGTTGCCAGACCAGTAGCCTTGGCATCAACTGGAGGCTGGCATTCTGACAGACTTGTCAGAGAAGCAGAATCTTGGCTTCCCTGTAGACTTCCTCAAGGAGATTCTCCACTCTCATAAAACCCCACTGATTCAATCAATATGCACCTTCCAATATAAAAGTTAGTGTTCCTGCTCATGTTTCCCAAACACTTGTTACTTGAATATTCTTACATATTTTTAATTTATAATTAGTATACTATATTTGCT
This sequence comes from Sturnira hondurensis, assembly GCF_014824575.4. Classification (NCBI taxonomy): domain Eukaryota; kingdom Metazoa; phylum Chordata; class Mammalia; order Chiroptera; family Phyllostomidae; genus Sturnira; species Sturnira hondurensis. Next base: position 20,366,452 of record NW_028093985.1, on the reverse strand, counting down.
TATTATTTTAAAATATAGATCTATTTCTTTAAGACTATACTTTCAGGGATCATTCCTATAGTTTGTTAATATATAGATCTATTTTTTAACTTTTCATTTTGCCTTATCAAGAAAACTAGTCATGGGATCATGAGCTTGAAGTTCTAGTTCACTTTTATGGAATATTAAAATATATGCATAACTATGAAAATTAAAATGCCTGCCCATTCAGCACACAGAGTCAGCTCACTAACCAGGGGTAGTCCACAGGCACCGCAGGTAAGGCTGGCTCTGAATGCCGAATACCTCATACAACACAGCCCCTCCCTTGTACGTATTGCAGAGGAGAAAAGTGCGTGCTGCTGAGAGGAGAGCTGGGTCAGCAAAGTTAACACAGCCCTATGTGACAGAAACAGGACCAAAATCACAAAGTATTTCTCCAACAAGGGCTTAGTAGGTTTTTCTCCCCTCTAGCTGGAAGGAAAGCTACTTGTACCTTCTTTGGTTTAAAAGGCCTAATGTTACTACACAACATATCATCAATGGTTCCTTTTAGTTTAGTTAGGTCACAGGTGGCAACCACAAGGCCCACGGGCTGAATCTGGCCCTCCACCTTGTTTTATCCAACCTGGCACCTTGTTTCTACCCAGCAGCTGTGCTGAGTTCCTTGCCCCTGGTTAAGGAGTAGTTACATTTACACAGTCCTAAAATTACAGTCGGCCCTTTGAAGGCAACCGCCAGGCTGATGTGGCCTCCAGTGAAAATGAGTTTGACAACCGAGTTAGGTGATCCCTCTGTTTTCCTTTCCGTAGTGGGTATCTGTCAGTTGGCAGCTGACCACACGTTCACAAATCCTCACTACATATTAATGATTTCTACCTAATCATCCACACCCTCCCAAATCCAGAATACTCACGACCCCACTTGTAGCAAGGATTGGGCATGTGACTTATGTTGGCTAATTAGATGTGCCAAAAAAGAATGAGCCTGGAAGTAAGCAGTGTAAGGATGCCCCTGAGCACTGAGAGAAATCTGAAATAAGGCTTGTCAATCTTCGAGACGCCACGGCAGAGTTTCTGGCTTCCGGTCCTAACTGTGATAGGTGCTGAGCTGTGGTACCAGCAGCAGAAGCTCCCACAGTGTGGCTGGGCATTGTTTCCACTGTGAAACCGGAGATTCTTTCTGCCAGAGCTTCCTGGATTTCTCTATGAGATAACTGCTAGCCTTAAGAAATTGTTCCTTTTAGCTTGAACTGTTCAGAGTGGATTCCAATCACAATTAATAACCTTAACCATTACATCTTCTTAATAGCTGTGATCTCCTACATGAGATTCCTAATTCAGGTTCAGCCTTGGTTTTCTCACCTGAACAGTTAGGAAAGAAGTTGCCTGAGAGCTTTTCCAGCAATAAAATTGCATGATATTACGAATCAAAACTGTTTTTACCTGGGCCTTGATAAGAGCCTATATAATTTCTTCACTAAATATCTTACAATGATTAATTTGACTTAGACAGTGATACCACTTAAACACTTTGGATCTCCCAAGACCAGCAGGAGTGATATTACTTGTGCATATAATTCCCACTTTGTAAAAATTTGTATAAAACAGTTCTGCAATACCTGGTGACTATTCTATAATACATAGCTTATGCATAAGCTTCAAATTAAATACTTAAGACAGACTTGGTTTCCTTAATAATTGTAAATTTATCACCCATTTTAAATTTCAAGTAGAATGTGTCCAGAATCAAGAAAAGCAGTATTAATTCTCACCACAAATTACATCTAGTGTTTTGTCATGCCTTTTGAATGTATTGAGAAAATATTATTTTTGCCTGTGTGTGTTATGATAATTACTTGTGTAGTAAAGGTTTCAAATGACCACAAATGCTATTCCTCCCAGCTTTTCTAAAGAAAGCATGGGAATGATTTCATATTATTTTTTTTAGGTGATGATAATACTGAGGTAAAGCTCTTTCAATCATAGATCAAAATAAAAATAAGTAAGTATATGATACATTTTTTTCTTCCAATCTGTATAAAAATTAAAGATATGAGAAAGAAAGGAATGAAGAATTAAACCCAGGGAAATCTAATATTCAGAAAACTGGTGAAGCAAAGTGAGCCAGGAAACCGTGGTGAGAAAGAACAACAGGCGAGAGAAAGGAGGCAGGAAAGGACAATGCTTTGGAAGCCAAGGAAAGAAGGTCAGGTTCGCCATTAAACCCTGAAACGATAAACATGCGGCTAAAATGTCTCCACCTCCCAACCAGCTCCTCTCTGAGCTTCCCGAGACAAAGCAGGCTCTGGGGCCTTATAAAGAATCCAAATTCTTTACAGCCATTCCACCTCAGAATGATTAAACGACAACTTCCTGCGTAAAGAAAAAGATGGAAAAGGGGCTGCTTCTTATGCCTGTCTTCAAGAAAAAACTGAGTGAGATTTTCCACAATGTACAGATCCTCCAAGAGTTTAGGGATAACGACTCTGGAAACCATACAAATGATTTACTAAATCTCACTGGCTTGCAGTTTTGCCATGAGGCATAATGTATAGGTATAATTTAAGTATAAGTTAAATAAAGGTCCTAATACTATTTAAAAACACAGGACATGTCAAGAAAAGTCTTTTTTAGTTAGAATGGTGTTCAACTCTGGTCCAGCCTCTTCTCATTTCTCAGCTGAGTTTTGGTTCTGGCACCTTTCAGGGGCTTGGAAAGCAGCCAGGGTTCCAGGAGCCAATAAAATATTCACTCCTCATGAAGCAAGGCACCTACAGGAGAAAGTCCACAGACCTCCTTAGAAGAGCCACCAGTTTTAAAGGAAAAATGCTTATTTAAAAAGGTATATAGAAGCCATGACTTGTGTGGCTCAGTGGATTGAGCGCTGGCCTGTGAACCAAAGGGTCACCAGTTCGATTCCCAGTCAGGGCACATGCCTGGGTGTGGGCCAGGTGCCCAGTGGGGGGCGCATGAGAGGCAACCACATGTTCATATTTTTCTCCCCCTCTTTCTTTCTCCCTTCTCTTCTCTCTAAAAATAAGTAAATAAAATCTTTTTTGAAAAGGTGTATAGATAGTCTTGAAATAGGTTAAGGTTTTTTTGATTATCTTGGACATACTGGAAGAATACAGATTGAAATGGGCTGAACATAACTGTTTTATATATTATTAAAACCTTCCAACTAAAATTATAGTTTCTTATCTTAAAAGGTGAATTTCAGTGATTTTTATAAGCTGCAAAGCTTTGACGAGTTTTATTACCAAAGAACACTCAATCAGATCATCTGAGGCCCAGCAGGTCCAGGACCTTGTGTGAACAAAAAACCTGGGTTCGAACTCTACCTCTTACTGGCTTGGTGATCTTGTCAAGAACGCTGAGCCTTTCTAAGCTCTGGTTTCCTCAGGCATGTACAAAGGGATAATAATTATAAGGTTATGAGAATAGAATAATTATATAACATACTTAGAAGAGAGCCTGGTATGATTAATGCTCAGTAAGACAATTGGAATTCTTTTCTGAAAAAGTGGGAGAACTGTATTTCTTACTCATAGCATGTACAAAAGTACAGTATAATTTAGAGATATTTATGAAAACAATCTTCATTGCACACATTAAAATACACCAGTAAAAATTATAACATAAATGGTTTTACTAGGTTTTACATCAAATCATTAAAATTGCATTCCCCTAGTGCAGAAATGATACTTTGTTCAAAATCTTTCAGTGACGCACGGATGCCGCCTCCCTTCCCCGTAAGCCCCACCCACTAACAACATGTGGTGTTTGGGAAATGACTGACCTTGGGGGCCGGGGCTGTTCCACCAGCATGGATTCCGGAGGGCTGACTGCTCCCATGGCTTGTTGCTTTTTTCTTGAAAATAGAAAATAATTATTTCAATGGAAAAAGCCCCTTAACAATGTAGTCAAGTGCAAATTTCCATACCAATACAAATATCCTCTCAAGCAAAATCAGATTATATAATATACAAAGCACACAAAAATTTATGTCTTTCAATTTTTTTATATCTTTGCCTAAATATTTTTTTATTAAATGTATTGGGGTGCCATCGGTTAATAGGGTCATGTAGATTTCAAGTGTGCATTTCTATGATACACAATCTGTATATTGCATTATATGCCCAACTATATCAGTATTGGAAAGGAAGAGTAATTTGAATAAATCCCAACTGTTCATTATCCAATGACTTTATACTGAATAACAGCACAAACCCTCAGGTGGGCCGCTGCCACTTTCCACCACAGTGCAATTCCGGAAACAGAAGCAGCTGCTTCCTATCTGCAGTGCTACAGGAGGCCACGGAGTGCACCCTCCGTGGAGGCTGATGGAGCAGGAAGCGGCACAGGTGTCATTCTACTTCTAAAAATGCATTTTAGGGAAGTAATATGAGAAGGGCAAAAGCATTTCTTCCAAGATCCTCATTACAGCATCGTAACATCAAAAAATGGAAAACAGTATAGGTAATAAAGAATGTTTACTGAGTACCTGCCATGTGCCAGGTCATTATTCTATTGGAAAATGAAATTATAGATAATGATAGGATAATAATGCTCAATAACAGAATGTATGAGAGTATTATTGCAAGTGCTCTAAGCACTTTAGGTACTGTATATAATGATTTGCTTCGTCCTTACATTACCAGATATAAAGCTGCTACTATTGCTATCTCCATGGTATGGATGAGGAAACTGAGGAATACAATGGACATGAAATGTGTCCGTGGTCACAATGAGTTAAAACAAGGATGCCTGCTTCAGACCCTGCTTTCTTCCCTCTCTATCCTGCCTCCGGCAACGGAGGGTTGGGCTGGAGACAGCTACAGGTGCAATATCATGCTTTCTTAAATATCACGTTGAAAAGAACCTTTATTTAGGCCCTGGCTGGTGTAGCTCAGTGGATTGAGCACGGGCCTGCGAACCACACGATCGCGGTTCGATTCCCAGTCAGGGCACATGCCTGGGTTGCAGGCCAGTTCCCAACGGGGGACTCATGACAGGCAACCATACATTGATATTCTCTCCTTCTCTCCTTTCCTTCCCCTCTAAAGATAAATAAATAAAATTTTAAAAAAAGAAAAGAAAAGAACCTTTATTTAAATGAAGTGTATTATTCATATTTTACATAAAGGAAATTCAGATTATAAAATAGCATATAGATTATTAGTTATTTTCATATAGGTTATTTTCTGATGGTAGGGTTAAGAGTGATTTTTAAAAATATTCTTCATTGTGCTTCTCTGTATTTTCTTACACTATTGTAAGAAATGTAAGAAACAACTTACATTTCTTACTATAACTATTTAAATGATAAAAGGACAATGAATGTGGAAGATTTAAAAAACACAGTTGCTTAGCCCTGGCTGGTGTAGCTCAGTGAACTGAGCGCGGGCCTGCGAACCAGAGTATCGTGGTTCGATTCCCAGTCAGGGCACATGCCTGGGTTGCAGGCCAGCTCCCAGCAGGGGACGCATGAGAGGCAACCATACATTGACATTTCTCTCCCACTCTCCTTACCTTTCTCTCCAAAGATAAATAAATAAAATCTTTAAAAAAACCCCACACAGTTGCTTTCTCAACAAGGCCTTCATAGCTTATATCTCTTATGAATATATTTCAAAGAAGCAAATATATAAGCTATAAAGTTTTATCATATAAAATGGTGAGATTAGGCTCTGTGCATAAAATATGAATGGCATAGTCTAAACATTGAATACAGGAGGATTTGTAATGCACTAATTAGCTGACATATAACACATTGAAGAGTTGTATATCTATGCAGCAAAATATTCAAAAACATATAACTGAGAATAATGAAGTTTAATTATTTAATATTTAGGAGAAATATTTAGCAAAATCATACTGCTTCTTTTGTTTTTAATGCCTGCCACGGAAGCTTGAGCAGAAGCCTTCTTTTCTCTCAGGGTACATGTTGCCTTACCAAGAAGAAAAGCCAAACCTTAGCTTGCCGTCCTCACAGTGTTACTTATTCTCCATGTGTCCCCTGGCTGACCATCTCAGAGCACGTCAGGAAGACCGATCACCACAACCGTAGGGGGACACACTTTTATGAAGTGGGTGTCTAAGGGGCCTCAGAGGCACTGGCAGGAGCCCCAGGCTCCCAGGTGTCCCCTGTGGACTAAATAGTATCTCCCGAGCACATATGCATTAGCATCAACCAAGGGAAGAAAAATCGTAGATAAATACAGAAATAAGAGGCTGCTAAAAAGCTATGATGCAGGTGTGACATAGAGACAGTGAAAGAAGGGGATGGCCTAAATTTTATCCATATCCCAAGTCTCTTTTCAAAATAGAAAGTGTATTAATTAATTAGCGCCTGCTAAGCACTGTGTATACATAGATTCAGTATAAGGGACCAAACATAAGAATAAAGACAAGGACACAGCAACCAGGTTGTTCATCTTAACCTTGTCACCCTTTCCACCCCCTCATTTTCCAGGGAGGAGACTGAAGCCAAAGGAGACTGAATACACGTCATGGTCCAGTGCGCCCAGCTGTGCCGCATTCCAGCTATTAGTGTTCAGTCTCGGCTACAACCAAGGAAGGTCACGTTCCTATGCCGGGCGAACTAGAGCATCCATTCACGACTTCCAAGCCCACAGACTGAACCCTGGCTCACCTGTGAATGGATTCCACCACGACACCTGAGAATTTAAAAACTTGCCTTTTGGGTCAGTTATGAAACTATTAGGTTAAAAAGAATAACTATTTAAACACATGCTGATTTTTATTTTACCTCTATATCAACTCAAGGCAACTTTAAAAACATGATTTGCTAGTAAGTTCAGCTCCTTTAACTCAAAAGATGACCCAAAAGTTGAGGACCTCTCAGCTTTCGTATGGTATGTCCTATCACCCCGAAGCTTGCTTTGTCCCCTGGGCCGCCTAGATTACCTAGTTTACAAAGGAGCAATTTAATTCATCAGAAACAAGGGTAGAATTTGTAAAAATCATCTTTCATTAATTTTTTCTCCAACAAATATTCATTAAGCCCTTAGCCAATGTCAGGCATGTAAAAGGTAATAAGCACGGAAATTCACCACACAAAGACCAGAGCACAGACTTCTTATTCTCAGGTTAGTAACCAATATTTAACTATAGATTGTTTGGCTGATATATAAGACTCAGTCCTCTTTCGGCAATAGTGTCTGACTTCATGCATTCCTTCATTCATTCATGCGTTTGTGAGACGGACACTTACTAAGCCCCAGCTATGAGCCTGCCCTGTTCCAGGCAGAGGGATGTAGGGACCATTTAAACAAACAAAAAAAACCCTACCCTTACAGCACTTACATTCCAGCTGGAGGACTCGAAATAAGTCACAACAAGCAAGACAGTCTCAGCGACTGATGGGAGTGAAAAGACACCAAAACAGGGCAGTGAAACACAGTGAGCGGCCTAGGGCTGCTTCAGACAGAAGAGACAAAAGTGCTGTTTGTCTCAGACCTCGCTGCAGATACACCAATCATGTAAACACGCAGAGGGGAGGCATTCTAGGCAGACGGAGTAACATGTGCAAAGGCCCTGAGGTGGGAATGGGCTTGGCAAGTTGGAGGAGCAGAAAGAAGTTAGTGCAGGTGAAGTGTGCTGGCATATGGCCCAGGCATATAATATGAGCTGAGACAGGTTGCTGGATCAAGATATTTAGTCTGAAGTGACAGTGGGTTAGGATGGCCCCACCATCAGGTATGTTTGGGTCACCAATTTCTTCCTGCTTTGCCTTGCTTCCTGATCTTTTCTGGGTGCTATCTAGCCCCTGTGAGTCCCCCTTCATCTCCAAGTGGTAAGTTCTCAAAGTCCTCTGGCTTCATGTCACGTCCTACTTAGCTTTGCAGGTGTCTTCCTCACCTGACTCCCCTATCTCCTTACCATCATCACTGGTCCTTAGAAATCCCACTCTGGCCCGGATGCATCTCTCACTTAGCTAGGTGCACATTCCCTGACTAGTAATATGGCTGGACCTACCCTCAGCTAGAACAGAATTAATTTGTTTACTCACAGAAGGCACAAACTCTCAAACTAAGCATATTTGTCTATGCCCCTGCATTTGTTCTAACATGCAGATGAACTCCAGTCTCTAAAAGTTTACGATGGTAAATGAGGATGCCAATAGTATGACCATTCAAATTCTAAGTTAAATTATTTTTCTGTAAACCTGTAGACTCAAGGCCACGGAGCAAATCTTTTCTTGTCAATCAATCATATTCCTTCTAATATATGAGCTCGTCTCTGTTTAACTTAAGTTTTATAGAAAGAAAATTGTCAGGAACAGCCTGCCCCTCCTCCCTGCACGTCAAATTTCAGGCCCGGCTGAGTCATGCCCTCCTAGCAGCTCATCATGTCACAGGGCCTCAGTCCTACTGATGGACAGGGACAGAAGCGGAATCCTCCACGCCCTGTTTGCCTCTACTGTACTCAAGCTCCAGGACACAAAGTCTGGTCCATTTACGGGGAACATGTGTAATCTCTCCTGCTCAGGCACAGACTCCTGAGTATACACGGGCCCTGAATCCATGGACTAAGAAACCACACCTCTATGCTCAGCAGCCTTCCCCACCTCCAAAAGTGGCTCCGAATCTGACAGCCGAGAGACCCAGGAAGAGGCACCTCATGCTCAAGCAGAGAAGTTCAATAAAGAATGTGCAGACTAGATCAATTCTGTCTGCAGTCAAAAGGCATGAGAAGAATTACCCCATACCTTTTTTGTACATCTGTTCTACCTCATAATAAAAAATTCTATTGAATGAGTCAGAACTCAAGTCTTAAAAATTGTTTACAAAGTAGCAATGTAGTTCCAAGAGCCAGGCGGGGAGTTGCTGTATCACTATTCCCTAAAAATCTCAGGAAAGCCCCGGGAGTGAAGCCTGGTACCATCCTGAGCCTCAGTGACTCTGCAAAGAAAGCTACCACACTGTCTGGAATAATGGCCTTACCTTCTGGCACCCGTCGCAAGAATCCTGGCTCTACTAACTGTCAGCTGTGAAACCTTGGACAAGTTTATGAACGTTGCTAAACACTAATTTCTCATCTGAAAGGTGGAATGGCCCAACGCATACCTCAGAGGGGGGCTGTGAGGGGGACTTTAGTGATAAGGTAAGCCCTGAGGGCTATGGGCCCTCGTGGGAGCTCCTGCTCCGAGGGGAGAGGCCCAAAGTGCTTGACATCCAGTGGACTAGACTGAGCTCCCCAGTGGGCCTAGTTTTAACTCATGAGGAGTCTTAGTGGCTGTGGAGAATTTTCCATGAGATTTTATTATTCACCTAATCAGAGCAAATAATTGTTTTTTTCACTGGATAGAAAAAAAGTGATTTTTCCTTAGGACTAGCCATGATTCTACTAAGGAACACAGTTAATTTATTTGGAAACAATTCGATCCTTTTGAGATTTGCTCTTAAGCTTTGTTAGGTTGAATAAGAGCAGTTTTCAGACTAGGAGTAACTTTTTTTTCAGTACAGAGATGACACCCTTCTGAGGACTCTACCTGATGATGCTGACTAGTAGGAGCACATCTGGTCCCGGCCCTGTGTGAGCTGCCCTGGGGATTACATGAAACGCATCTAGCCCACAGACAGACAGAGTATGATTATGCAATACATCCCAGCTACGGGAAGCCCAGGATCACTTACAGGATTGATGCTGAAAGGCCTTCCCACTGAGTGTGACCTGCCAGGGCCAGGGCAGCAGGTCCCAGGAGTCCTGCACTAGATGTCAAAGATGATGGGCCCAGCCCTGGCTGGTGTGGCTCAGTGGATTGAGCACAGCCCTGAGAACCAAAGATGATGGGCCCTCTGGACCTTGCTCAGTTGGTCCCACAAGTGCCAACATTGTCACATGGGTCTGTGTGTGTGGAGGAGGAGGAAGGGTGACTCAGGGTCACTCCAACGTACAGGAATAGACATGACCTCAGTGTGTTTCCTGAGAACGACACACGGTGTCAGGTCAGGATATTGCAGAGGGGGTTTCACCAGTTTTTGCTGCACAAACATTAGCAGAATATCTGCAGAGCACTAAACGTATTAGTATATAAACAAAAAAGTATTTCAATGACCATGCTTATGACTGAGAAAAATTTAATAACCAAACTCCAAAACTATTTTCCAACCCCTTTAAGAGTAAAGGAAGGAATTTATGTTTGTAAACTGGGTCACATCCTTCTTTCAAGTGCAGGTTTGTTTCTCTTTCATTTTAATGGCATTCTTACGTCAAGAAATTTAGATTCAAAAGTGAGAAGTGTTCCTATCTTAAACAACTAAAAAAATCGGACCGGTTATATGAACTAGTGGTTTCAGATCCTGGCACCGGGCAGCACAGGACAGCATTCTCCAGAAACCNCTGAGTGTGACCTGCCAGGGCCAGGGCACCAGGTCCCAGGAGTCCTGCACTAGATGTCAAAGATGATGGGCCCTCTGGACCTTGCTCAGTTGGTCCCACAGGTGCCAACATTGTCACACGGGTCTGTGTGTGTGGAGGAGGAGGAAGGGTGACTCAGGGTCACTCCAACGTACAGGAATAGACATGACCTCAGTGTGTTTCCTGAGAACGCCACACGGTGTCAGGTCAGGATATTGCAGAGGGGGTTTCACCAGTTTTTGTTGCACAAACATTAGCAGAATATCTGCAGAGCACTAAACGTATTAGTATATAAACAAAAAAGTATTTCAATGACCATGCTTATGACTGAGAAAAATTTAATAACCAAACTCCAAAACTATTTTCCAACCCCTTTAAGAGTAAAGGAAGGAATTTATGTTTGTAAACTGGGTCACATCCTTCTTTCAAGTGCAGGTTTGTTTCCCTTTCATCTTAATGGCGTTCTTACGTCAAGAAATTTAGATTCAAAAGTGAGAAGTGTTCCTATCTTAAACAACTAAAAAAATCGGACCGGTTATATGAACTAGTGGTTTCAGATCCTGGCACCGGGCAGCACAGGACAGCATTCTCCAGAAACCAGTGAGGGGGCCCTGGAATTGTCCCAGCCCGCTGCCCGCTGCCTGGAGTTCCCAGGCTACTGGAACGGAGAGGAGCACTGGAGGAGAAGGGGCACTGGAGGAGAAGCCAAGGCAGAAGTTACTGGTCTCCCTGGGTGGAGGGGGTGGAGGTGGGAGTTCCACAAGCCAAGGGAGCTCCCGGGGAGGGCCCCAGGGAGGAGAGCTGCAGAGAGAGCTCCAGGGAACTGTGCCCAGGAGGAAACCCCGTGGGGAAGGAAACCCAGAAGGAGCAGAGGCATAACCCCTGGGGCTCCCAAGGGCCAGGAACGGGAGGCGTTCCCAGCAGTCCGAATCACTGGGTGGGATATGCAGGACAAGGAGTCCTCCTCTAAAGGCTGCTCTGGCCCAGCCAACCAAAGGTTCAAAGCAAACCCCGAAGTATCAAACTGTTTTCAGGTAACCCAGCTGTATCATGGAACAGAGCTCAAGAAAACCTGAGACAACAACAGCAAAGAAGCACCCAATTAGATGAAATTCACATCTGCTTGGCATTTAATAAAAAATTACACGGCATGCACAAAAGCAGGAAAATACTACTTTATTTTCCATATGCAGGAAAATACAACGTTATCTGGGTGGCAGTGCTGCCCACACAACTCTGCACAGGTAATAAAACGGCATAGAGCTTATATACACATTTTGTACCAATGTTAATTTCCTATTTTTGACATTGTGTTATAATTACATTAGGTACAACCAATGGGGAAACTGGAGGAAGGGTAAATGGAACCTCTCTGTATTATCTTTGCAATGTCCTAGGAATATATATTTCAAAGTAAAAAGCTTTTTAAAAGCATATAAAAGAAAGACATAGAAGATACTTTTATAAAATGCACACCCAAGGGTGGGTGGGAGTGGTGGTGGGGAAATGGAGACAACCATACTTGAACAGCAATTTAAAAAAGAGAGAGAGCCCTGGCTGGTATGGTTCAGTGGTCTGAGCACTGGCCTGTGAACCAAAGGGTCACGGGTTCAATTCCCAGTCAGGGCACATGCTTGGGTTGCCAGCCAGGTCCCCAAGAGGGGGCACACAAGAGGCGACCACACATTATTTCTTTCCCTCTCTTTCTCTATCCTTTCCCCTCTGTCTAAAAATAAAATGAATAAAATCTTTTTTTAAAAAAGGAGAGGGAGAAAAAAGTAAAAAACAAAACAAATAAATAAAATCTTAAAACACACACACACACACACACACCCAAATCAAACTTAAGGGTGAAGTAAATACAAGGTCTGAGATGAAAACCGCACTGGGATAAAGAACTTGTAAGACACTAGAAAAGAAAAGATCTGTGAACTTGGGGACATGGCATTAGAAAGTACCCAGAATGAAACCAGAGTAAAGGACTGGAGGATAGGGACCTGAGCACCACTGAGCTGAGGGACCACTTCCAGTAGCTAATACACATACAACGGCAGCCTCCAGAGAAGAGGAGAGAGATGAGAAAACAAAGGATTTGAAGAAATAATGGTCAAAACATTTCCAAATCTGATGAACCCACCAATCCAAGAAGCCCAACAAACCCCAAGGAAAAGTGAGGCTCTGGGTCGGAAGAAAAGGGCAAGTTGGTTTTTAGACCCCAGGCCCTCAAAGACTTCCAGTAATGATGAAATAAACAGCCAACCGTGGGGTGAGAGCTCCTTCTGCACCAGCTAAGACATGGTACCTTTTCCTGCAATGAACTTGGTCAGAGTTCCTGCAACCTCCAATCCAAAGATTGTCTTTTCCACCCCAAAATGCAGAGAGCCAATATTCCCTAGGGAGCTCTCAAGAGAAAGCAGGCCAGAGGTTCTCTGGCTGTCAGTGATCAATACATAACAGATCAGATGTTACATGTGGCAAAATTTTTAAGCACATGAGTACACAAAACTTCTGCATTATATGAGTAATTGAAAGCCTCAAGGGCTCAACTTGGCAGCTGGCATGCTCAAATAGTTGCTCAAGATATTTTTTACACCATTTGTTTAACCATCTTCAGAAACTACAACATAGTATTTGATTATCCTTATAGGCAAAACAAATATTTATCCTGCAAGTGGAAATCACAGTTTTTGAAACTACCAAAAGTTAATTAGATTCATATCTGGCAAAGATGGGAAGGCTATTAAACTAGGTAATACTGATTTTAGTGAAAAAATATTAAGGGCAAGATAAAGCTCTTTTGTGTTCTGAGTGTGAAAGTATAATTAGTTTCAAGATTATTTGAACAAGGGACAATACCTTAACTATAAAAAATTTTAAGTTTGTAATGAATTTTATATTTCATTGACTCAAAATCACTTTCTTCTTTCACTCCTATTTCATACAGATGCATCTTAAAATCAGTATGAGAAAGCTTTGGTCAGAGATTGATAGTTTTTTTTCTTTCTTAGCATTTTCTGATCAGTGCATTTTTAGATCAGTGGTATCCTAGGCTTGATGAAATATAGTAGATTTCAGGATAAAAAATCATTAAAATATATAGGGGGACAGTGACCAGAGGGGAAAGGGGAGAAAATTTCAGGGAAAAAGGGGAAGGATTTACAGGAACTAGTATAAAGGACACATGGACAAAAACTAAGGGGGTGGAAATGGGAGGGAGGAGGGGAGCACTGGGGGGGGGCGGGCTGGGATGGAGTAAAAGACAGAAAACTGCACTTGAACAATAATTAAATAAAAAATTATATATAAAAATATATTTTGACATATTTGTTAGCAAATCAGTTCCATTACTTAATAGTCACCCTATAAAATGAAAAGTATTTTATTTTCACATGAAAATACATGTTTTATTTGAAAACAGTATCTAGAAATAGATCATCTTTCAAAAGGATACGTAGATTTCCCAATACTAGCAATTATAGATCTGTGGCTCTTATTTACACGTTCCTGTACACCATGGTTATAAAAAGCCTACAAAAAGGTACAAATTGCTTTTATTACCAAGAGAAGTATAAATGTGTGCTATTACATATGCAATGCAATAGATAGGACCTGCTGGCCTCCAGGACACACTGATTAATAAATTATCATAAGTTAAGAACTCATAAGATTGTGCAGAAACGTATGAAATCCTAAGTCCCACATGACTCACTATGGTAGCCACACTTCAGTGAGTAGTTTTGGGTTTTCTTCCTGATTATTGAATCCCCATCCACCACCTCCAAGCCCACTCCAGCCTCTCCAGTTTGGGGATGGCTGCACTGACTAGCAGTCAGGAGAACGCTATCCTTCTCTTGCCTCAGGGTCTGCTGTGACGGAGCTTCCCCTGCCCGCACTTCCCATCTAGGAGAGGGAACATCCGTCCCCACACTTTCTTACATTGTAGATTCCTGGGAATTGGAATGACTAAATTTTGCTTTGTGATCTTTTGAATGAAAACAAGGCACAGCACAAGGAAGAAAGAAGGAAAAAAGAGTTAAGGAAGGGAGTTACAAAAATTGACAAGAGCAGTAAAAAAAAAAATCTATGGAGTGGGCCTTCGGTAGAATTCTTAAAATAGATAACACTATAAAGAGCACCTGATACTCTCTAAAGCACAGACTCCGTAAAGTGAGTCTAGCCTAGGCGCCACTACTAAATAACTGTGTCCTCAGACAGGTCACTTAATCGAGTCATGCCCCAACTTCTGCAGAAAAATGCAGTTGTAAGGTGTGCATGTAATGCCTACATATGCGTTAGCTAGTCATAAGCTCTAGTTCTCAACTCCCTTTACCAAATCTATGGAAAATAGCATTTACATAATTCTCCTCCCCTCTTGTCAAACTGCTTCTCACTAAGGTGTTAATTATTAATATGGTATTACCCCTCCTAGGAACGCAGACAGTTTTTAAAAAGAGGAAAGTAATGTCTCAACTTGAAGCTTAAGGAAGTTGCTAATGATGGAATTTCAGATATGAACAACAAGCCAACTAGGGAAATATTATTACATGGTGCCTCCTAAATATCTCTACTGGAGAAGATTGCCCCTCCAGGGTGGAAATGTACCTTTAAGCCTCTTTAAATAGGGGTCACATTTAGGGAGTATTTTTTTGGTATTCACATATATTTGTACTTTTCAGAGGAAAAGCTATCAGTTTTCACCAGATGCCAAAGGCACCATGCACTAAAAATATTTAAGAATCCATCCTCACCCTTTGTGCTGCCTTAGTACTTAAATCCCTATTCTCTGTCCGTGGCTAAGAGACGCATTTATATTCAAATGTGCACACATGCACACAGCAGTGGCCTTGGGAAAAAGGCTCACATATAAAGCACTCCCCTCTTTTAAGGTCTAAGCAGACAAAGGCATAGATGTAGTTTTGATCATTGTTGAAATACTCTGAATAAATATTCCCTATGGATAAATAAATTATTCACTTATTATCCATGCTGTTTATTGTTCTTTTTCCTCTGATTAAAAAAACACATTTAGAATAATGAGAAAAATAGGAGAAAATGTAAATCACTCAAAATCTTGCCATGCAAGACAATTGCTTTCAGTTATTTTTCTTTTCATGCAAATACAAAAATATGCACAATATGTTTTCAATGTTATGTAAATGGAATTGTAAGTTTTTCTTTTTCTAACATGAACATTTTCCTCTCTCATTAAATGTTTTCAAAGCATGGAGTTAAAGACAACTCAGTCACTACAGCCGCGCCCTACTTCACTGAGGCCCTGCTATGCAATCACTCCCCCTCCCCACCCCGGCTTGTTATTGTGATAAATAAAGCTATGGCAAATACACTTGGACACAGCCAGCGAGTGCACCTCTGGTTAGGGACTTGGAACAAATTCCTAGAATTAGAATTTCTGGGTCAAAATGGTTTACTTATTTTTTATGCATGACTCTCAGTCACATTTCTAACTATTATTTGCTTTCATTAAAGGAAAAGTTTAATCATATTTCCAACATTTCAATCTTGTGATATGTAAATTTTCAAATAATTAAAGAAATTTTACATGAGAAGTCAAAACCAAGGCTCTTTCTTAAAACACACACACACACCCCTGACGTGTGTTAATTCAGAAAAACAAAATCAGCAGTCTGTTACCATGGCTGAGGCTAGAAATGTTCTACGACCAGTTTTTTAACACTGGGCCACAGTCAGGAATTTCCTCCTTTTCACCACTGGGTGTCCCCTACACTCACGTTTAGCACTCAGGAAGACAGATAACACTGTCTCCTATCTAACAAGTATTTCGGCAACCTCTCATCTGTGTAATTGGTAGTAAGAACCTTCATTACCTTTAAATGTGTTATTTCAAAAACCCATTAGTCGTTCAGCTTTCTGTTCAGCTTTCAATATTCAGTGAAATGGATGTGTGGTTTCAGATTTTACAGAGTCTAACTCAGGTTTTAAGAAAGGAAGCAGGAAAAAAATAACAAAAGTATTCAGAGAAGCAATTTTTATCCAAATGTTAAGTGAAACCAAAATTGAAATGTGACTATGCTATCATTTTAGCTTTCAAATTACTATAATAGAAATGTTTTTCTTCAAAACTGTATTTGCGATTTCAGTGTGATATGTTTTTGGAATGCACTGAAGTCCAAAACTTCTGCTCCTTGACCTCCAGACCACTTAGGAATCAGAGGTTTGATCTGCAAAATGTGAATACCCATCCAGAAAGTCTAGAGCCCTAAGGATTGAGATAAACATATGTTTAGAATTCACTTGTAAGTTCTTTCCAAATATTGTCTTTCTCATTTGCTACTGTTCCATAATAAATGAATCTGTAAACAATTGGTAAACATTTCAAGAAATCTGTAACATGTGATGCACTTTGGCACACTTACCTCATTTTGTACAAACACTGATTCCAACTTTTTTTGTTTCACCTGGTGTTCATTGCATAAATCTACACATGACATCAAAAGGGAAGGGCCATCTGTGCAGAAGCTCTACTTACTGGGCACCCTCTCAGGCACAACAGAAGTGGCTCCCCAGGGGACCTACAACATTCCAATCTCCAATTCAGGGTCTTTCCTCAGCCCCTATCAGTCTGGGATGCAAAAGGGGATTATCAGCCTAACACCCCCCCCCCCTCCAGCCTTCTCATGATGGCAATGCACCATCCAGCTTTCCCTACCATTTAGTTACTTCTCCTTTGACTTGTTCACTGATTTCTCCTTCCTTACCGCCTCCATGCAGGCACTCACCAACACTGGCTTTTGGTTTCTTTCTTCTTTCTCTACTTTTTTCTACAATAATTTCAACCAAGAGTTGTGGCAGCGAGGTTTAGAAAGGAAGATGGGATGGGAGCTTGTGCAATTACTTTTAAAACCTTCTAGGATGAGGAAGACTGAACTAATATGCAGGCTGAAGAGGAATCATTAAATAAAGAGTAAAAGGAAAGAGGGAACCGCTGAAGAGATGGGTCCCAGGAGAACAGGGAAGACATGCAGTTGTAACCGGCTCCCTCCCACAGGGTCCAATGACTCTTTGAAATGGTGGCAATTTTAATGCGCTTCAGAGCAATGCTGCCCCAAAACATGGCAGAGAAGAGCTGACCAAGGGGCTGGGGAGGGAGGTTATCTTAGAAAGGAAAAAGAAAGCAAGAAACCAGAAAAAAATGGTTATGTATGCCAAGCCCTATGCTATGCACTTGATAAGAATTATCCCAGTTTCACTCAAAATGGGCTCAGAGGACCACTGACACAGAGTCATCTGGGGTAACATAAAAATACTGACTCCTTGATCCTGCCTTAGATCTGCTAAGTCAGGACCAATGGGAACTGGGCCCAGGACTCTGAATATTTCATACTATCTCTAGGTGATTCTTAGGCATGTGAAAATTTGAGAATCAGTGTTATCTCATATAATGCCATTCTGAATGTGACAGCTTTCACCTCTATCTTGTTCCTGTGGCTACCAGTTTTGCCTTATTTTATTGTTCAATGTTTCTAATTTTTCTCCCTGCTTTAGTCTTGATTCACTTCCAAACTATGCTAATGTCTGGAAAATGTTTCCTAAACTGCTATTGTTGTCAGGTCACTGCCAGCAATAGTGACCCACTGTCACCCTTAGTCACTTGGTCACAGACTAAGACCGTGATAATCATTATTGCTCCCATTTAGACGGTACGTCTGGAAAAAGTCCGGCCATTGTTAATATAATGAGAACAGTTTGCGCGACATTGATGTTAACTGGCAGCCAAGGGGAGTGGACTGGAATGCACATGTGTGAATGATGACAACTTCACTGTACTAATCAGTGGGGGCCTTAGATGCCATTGAAGGAGCATTTGTACTGTGTGGTCATTGCATTTAAAGTGACTGTGTGAGTAGAGCAAAGAATCTGCATCGAATTTTGCATTAAGCTTGAACATTCCTCTGTGGAAACTATTCCAATGATTCCGAAGACCACAGCTATGGGCAACTGGTGATTGGCAGCTTTATCATGATGACACACCTACTCACACATCACATCTTGTGCGGAGTTTTTTGGCAAAACATCAAATCACCCAGATGACTCATCACCCTTACAGCCCAGATTTGGTGCCCTGCAACATCCGGCTTTTCCCAAAACTAAAATCACCTTTGAAAGGGAAGAGATTTCAGACCATGGATGAGATACAGGAAAATACGACCGGGCAGTTGATGGCAACTGGGAGAACTGTGTGAGGTCTTAAGGTACCTACTTTGAAGGGTGTCAGGAGCTGACCAGCACCCATCCCTTGACACAGTCAGGACGGATGAGATGCATCTGCACAGCAGAGGCAACTGTGGCTGGATTTCCTGTCTATCTCTCCTTGCATGTTTGTTTTTGCAATTTAGTAGGTGGTGGGATTTTTAGACACCTGTGTTTCAGGCCCAATGATCAGCATAATTCTAATGAATTTGTACAAAATGATTTCTTGGCCAGAGAACAAAGTCCCCACTAATGAAGTGGCCCCTGAATGTCTAAAAGTTGATGAGTAACAGCCCCTCGTTTACCTTGGACAGGAATATATATTAATTAGAATTAGACAGGTAAAGAAACAGGAGAGGCTGGTTAGCTATTACCAACTAAGCACGAAGAAACAATTACCAAGGAGTCAGAGTCCATAGTACATCACGAAACATGTTAGACAAAAAGATAGATAAGTTAGACACCACAAAGGCCTTGTAATGAGTTTCCTATAACTACTGCCCAGTCTAGCCTATCCTTTTAACCCATGCCAAATTCTAAGAACTTTAATTCATATCTATTCATCAATGAGACATTTAAAACTCTGTAGATACAGCTATTTCTAATTGTCTGACTGATGGCTCTCCTGGTCAAAACAACCTTTGTGTAACATGACTGAGCCTGTGGAATTTCCTGTATTTTTCCTAATTACCTTTGCATTGATTTTTTCTGCTTAACTGATCATGCCATACACCTGTTTCTTTAATGATAGATAATAATCTCCATAAAAATAAAGCTTAAATCAAACTCAGAGAGTTCAGTCAGGCCCGCAGAGGCTGGCTGTTCTCCGGCATCCAACTGGGTGTCTGACTCTTCATTCGTCGCCTGCACCGTCCATCCTTCAGGGACCTTGAGACCTGCCGAGGCTGGACCCTGGCAGAAGGGGACTGAGGTGTCATTGTCCTATGTACAGTGTTTATGTATCTTGTGTCTTCTTCAGCAAAGGTCTTTATTTTTTATATTGCATGGCTGGACAACTCTGGACAGACCTTGTATGTACCAAGGCAGGGCAATTAAGCTTTCTAAAAATAAATTAAAATTAGGCTTCCCCAGACATTTTCTCTATAGCACAAAAAGGCTAGAAAATCATGGAGCAAAAGGTATAGAATTTTTGAGGAAATAGAACTGTTATCCAAGAATGTTGTGCAAATTTCTACTTATTTTTTACGCAAAGTTAGCAGAAAACCATCTTGGACCCATGCAGACTCAGAAAGTCACCATTGTCCTCCCTCCCTGGAAAAATTACCCTGAAATATATTTTAGTCATTGGGGAAATACATCGAAATTTAGAACAACAACAACAAAAAAAAAAATCAGGGAAACAGCAGTCCAAAAGACTTTTGGACTTTTTAACCTCCCAAATCAGACACCCAGCTGGATTCTGGACCGGCTGCTGGAGTCTGGGCCTCCTGGTGAGCCCGGCGGGCCTGCCCTCGGTGCGCCCCTTAAGCTTTGCCTCTTTCTTGGCCCTGGGACATCAGCTTGTGCAGCCATAGCCAAACTCCCACAATTAATAATAATCCCGTAAAACAATGTACACTGCAGTATTCTTCCAGAATTGGCTAACAGCAGCGAAATCACGTGCGTGTGGGAACAGTGTCCCAGAAGACTTCTCAAAGAAGTGTGTTTGCCGCCCTCAAAATCGCAACACAAAATAACGACCAGGTTAACCATCATATTAAGTAGAAGGTACTTGGATAATGATTTCATCCATATTTAAAACCCACACACAATGACTCCTTTTTTAATTGGAAAAGGTCAGTCTATCACAAGGCACATTGTTTATCACGGTCAGTCCAGGCCCCACTAATGATGTTGCTTTGTTATCTCAGCTTAAACATAATATGTACACATTCAAAAAGGATGTAGGGAAATCTACCAACATGGAAGTAGTGGTCCTCTGTCTAGGTGCTAGAATTCGAGATGGTATTTTTCTCTAAAGCCTTCAGTACTTTCTAAATTTTCTTCAATGATTGTTTTACTTGAATGGTCACTAAAAAGTTGCTAAAATCAGTATATATAATAAGCATGAACACAGTTTTATCCCACTGAGACTACACACAAAATTTTGTAGCAGTAGTTATAAGTAAGTAGTAAGATTCTGGGTAATTCCTTCCCCCCCCCACAAGTATATGTTACTTTTATAATTTAAAAAAAGACTAATTCCATTAAGAGAAAAAATGGGTGTCATTCAATACTTAAATTATGCATTTCAGAAGAAGGAAAAGTAAATAGTGAGGAAAAGAATACCACCAATGCTATTATGGTAAAGAAAGTCTATTAAATGCTTTTCCCTTTAAGGCATAGTTTCTCATCTGTTTAAACCTTCATTTCTTTACCCACAAAAATGTATCTATTATTAAATCTGAGATCTTAAAACTGGCTCTGTGAGATGGTACCTGCCTTATACTTTAAATTCTATTCCTTAGTACTTCACTGAAATATGTGGCTAAAATGTTCACACTCCCCCAGGGTGGCCAGATGTGTTAGTCAAATACTTTAAACAGATTTCATTGAAGGTTTGGAAAGACTTCCTGTTCCACTGCATTTAAAGGTGCTGAGGTTAAATGTTTTCATTTTTCTTTTCCTGCTCTCTAGTCAATTTATCTTTGTCTTGTTAGTCCTTACAATTTTTGGTCTTATAATCTTCTCTCTATCTGAGAAGGACTTAACAAATTCATAACGATTGTATAAACAAATACATTCTCATAGCAGTAGTTATAAGTAAGTGACTCGACTCTAATCTCAAGCATTTGTACTGCAAATGAAACATTATCAATGTTATTTTAGTTGAAAGATTCTATTAAAATTGACACAGACTCCTTAGGATTACTTAGGGCTGTCTAGGGTACATACTCCAACAATAAGAACTATTAATGATAGAAGAAAAGAAAGATCTCTGAAATTCACACAGCTGCATCACCCCCGTATGTCTGTGCATACAACAATATAATAGCTGTTCTTACTCAGCCCTACGGTTTTTACTCCTGGTTATAAATTCCCAAAGTCCTCCTGTGTCCCCCTTTTCTTGCACCTCCAAATGAAATTCAGCAAAGTAATAAAGGGAGCAGGAAGAAGCACCAAATAGTACCCCTGAGCATAGAAAGCAAATTTTCAAATTGTTTCAAAAGCCTGGGTCTGACCTTGGAAGCCCAACCAGTACATTTGCATATGTCAAGGACAATGCATTACTTAACCTTTGCTGGTAAATGCTAGTTTGAAAATGGATTACAAAACCAAAAACAAGTTTCTCTTGTTCAACAGAGCAGGAGGTAGGAAAAATATTGGAGAGAAAGAATCAGTTTCAGGAAATCTTTCTGAGAAGAAAGAAGAAAAGAGGATGATAAGCAACCACAGTGGTAGGTAGGGCAGATAACAGTTCCAGATTACACATGGCTTCATACTTGTGAACACAAAGGCTAAAATAATGCCTAATGCAGGATGATTTCCTTGAACTGTCTCCAGGGCCACAATTCCTCCTTAATGACTTATTTACACATTACATAAAGAATTAGAGACTCCCTGGAGACAGTCCATACTGGAAACATACCTTGACTACCAAGTCATCCCACCCCCAGGTCTGTCCACCCTCTCAAATAGACATGGTGAGAATTCAGTGAGATGACAAGCAATCTTCAGCTCAGAATATATGAATCTCTACACTGATTTACACCTGGGAGCAGGGAAGAGCCTCTGTCCCCTCTTTGCTTCTGTTGGCTGGGACAGAGCAGGACAGACGGATATGTCCAAGACTCGGACACAAGTACAGGAGCTGTATATCTGAATTTCTCCCAAGTGTTATGAAACCATGTTGGAATTGCTTGACTTGCTAATAAAGAGAGGGAAAAGTTCTTCTTCCATTTCTGGAGGTAGAAGTTCATTCAGCTTTCGCTTTCAAACTGAAAGCACAGCCTGCCTTTGCTGACACGGAAATCTCGAGTACTCCCCTGGCTGCATGTGCAACAGGGCTCCTTATCGGTTTAGCCAAGCCCTTTACAAAAATGGAAATAACCTACTTTATAGTCCAGATAGTATAAAAAAGAAGGCCTAACACAGTGCTAGCAGTTGTTGCCTAGATCTCCAACGCCTGTTCGCTCCAGATGTAGTATTTACGTTTCCACATAATAACCTAACTGGTGAGAATGAGCCTGTAAGAAGTAGCCTACTATCCACCTGACCATATTTAAAAAGATTTCCTTTTTAGTGCAAATAGTTGAATCTTTATTAATATTAATAGAGAATAGCATCTAAAAACATCATTTCCTGATTCGGAGCACAAAGAAACACTACTGTTTTCACCCTGGCTGGCATAGCTCTGTGGATTGAGCACAGGCCTGCGAACCAGAGGATCGTGGTTCAATTCCCAGTCAGGGCACATGCCTGGGTTGCAGACCAGTTCCCTGCAGGCCAACTCCCAGCAGGGGACACACGAAAGGCAACCATACAGTGATGTTTCTCTCCCTCTCTCCTTCCCCTCTAAAGATAAATAAATAAAATCTTTGAAAAAAAAAAAGAAACACTACTGTTTTCAAACAGGAAATTATTTGAGAGAAAACATACTTGGGAATATATTTAAAGAGGAGTGTTGATAAGGGAACTGAATGATATTATATAGAGTTTCACGCTTATAAAAAGGAAAAATGTGCCATGGCTGGTATGGCTCAGTGCATTGAGAAATGTCCTGTGAACCTAAGGGTTGCTGGTTCAATTCCCAGTCAGGACACATGCTTGGGTTGCAGGACAGGTACCCAGTAGAGGGTGCACAAGAGGCAACCACACATTGATGTTTCATTCCCCTCTTTCTCCCTCCCTCCCCCTCTCTAAATATAAACAAATAAAGATTTTTAAAAAGGAAATATGTGTGTTTTACATGGAAACTTATTTTTAATAATTTAACCAAGAAACAGGATAAAATCTTAATGAAAGTTTACTTTTACTTTTTCAGGAAATGTATCCTTCCCTGGATACAAAAAAGTTCACTACACATTTTCTGGGTAAGAAATAATCTACCTTATATCTTCATGAGTATTCGTAATGGAAACAGTAGTAGAAAGCAGAAGAATAAACCTTAGTGCAGAATTCCTGCAGGTTCTAACCATTATGTCTTCCTTATATATTGAATATATTGAAACATATTAAATATTTCAAAACTGCAGAAAAGAAGCAGGAAGAGGAGATAACTTTCTGTAAACACATTGATAAAATGGAGAAAAATAAAATGATAACTTCATGCTTTCTAAATTTTCATGTTCCTTTAAGGACCTGACTGTTTTGCAAGGTGGCAGTGATGTAATTTCTATTGAATGAAGATAAACACGTCTACTGCGATTTAAAAAGTAAAAAACAGCAAAGGGGAGGCAAGTCCAGTGCCTTTTTGAAGGAAAGCACTCTCACAGGACCCCGCCAGGGAGACACAGGCCAGTGTTGACGGTGCTCACAGTGGGGCATCACTCAGTGATGGGAGAAACCACAGGCTCACAGAAACCATCTCAAAGTGGGGAGACTGGGTTTTACCCAGAATTTCCACAGAATCGGCCCAAATAAAAAATAGTTTTCTCTCTTCCTTCTGTTTAGGAACGTGAATGATTGGTTAATCTAGGCCCTTACTGTCCTCCTTTCATGGTGCAGTCTAATGAAATAGATTTCCTCATGTGGAATCTGAAAACAGTATAAGCAAACAAACAAAATGGAAATAAACTCATAGATACAGAGAACATTTTGATGGTTGCCAGGTGGGTGGGGGATGAAGGGATGGGCAAAAAAGGTGAAGGGATTAAGACGTACAAATTGGTAGTCACAAAACAGTCATGGGGATGTAAAGTACAGTACAGGGAATATAGTCAATAATACTGTAATAATTATGTATGGTACCAGGTGGGCACTTGAAATATTGGGGGGGCTCACTTTGTAAAGTAAATGATTGTCTAACCACTCTATTGCATACCTGAAACTAATACAAAATAATATTGACTGTAAGCTATAATTCAAAAATAAAATAAAATAAAAAGATTTCTTTTTCCACAGCAGTATTTTGTTTTCCCTTTTCAATCTGCCATGCTCACAACAAAAGATTTAAGATTCACTAATTCCTACAGAGAAAATACCCTGAGTTCTATTGTTTAAGGTGCTTTTTCCAGAAGCACTTTAATTCTTATTTTTTAATGATTTCCACTAACACTCTTGAATCAAATCTTAGTTAAAACTAAATTTGCCAATACTCCAGGAACTCTTTGCCACCTCATTATTTTGTTTCAACTCAGAACTTACAATTTAAAAGCAAGAGAAAAATAAAAATCCAGTATTGTGTAATTACCTGATCTTCTCCTTTCTTTTCTCCTGACCTGGAAGGAGATCCACTGTTTTTTTCAGGGACATGCTATTAAAAAAAAAAAAAGATAGTGTTTAATAGAAGGAGGTGGTACACAATAATAATGACTTTAATCCCAAAGGGCTAAATATATATAGACTGCTTTGAACAAGGACCCCTTTAATCTTCCTCCTGAGAATGTTGATAATTCTACATCCACCGATGTGGGTGGCTTTCAAAAATCAAGGGAAACTACAGACATGCATTTGGATGTAGGAAGTCAGTCAGTCTGTAATTAACCAGACACAGATCTGACTGTGATGCCAAAGTGGCATCTCATCTCCAACAAAACGCCTCATGGAAACTTAAAGCCCTTATTGCAAGCATGGGAGACGCCTGATTGCTTATAGAGATGAGATGTCTGAGGACCATGCTGAGAGTAAAGCCATACTTAAGCCTCAGTTCAGCATGGACAAGAGGGACGACCACAGCTTCCAAGTCAACCATCACTTCGGATGGCTCTTGGGAATTTCCTACAGTTCTTCTAAGCATTGACCAATGCAGAAAGATAAACCCTAAGTGGAAAGAACACACCTGCAACTTCCACTTAGTATGGG
This sequence comes from Sturnira hondurensis, assembly GCF_014824575.4. Classification (NCBI taxonomy): domain Eukaryota; kingdom Metazoa; phylum Chordata; class Mammalia; order Chiroptera; family Phyllostomidae; genus Sturnira; species Sturnira hondurensis. The sequence continues at coordinate 20,340,893 of NW_028093985.1, read as the reverse complement.
TTTAGAATGTCATGATGTCCAGAAACAGAAGAACCTTTCCCACTAGGACACTGGGGATGAATACAAGTATTTGTATGTGGTTCATAAAAGCCTCAAGTGGCCTACATGCTCATTTGTTTTGATGGTAAGGAAAAATAAGCCATAAAGTTTACTGAATTTTTTTTGAAAAATGAAGGAAAAAAAACTTGTATGCTCCTGAAAAGAGGGTATGAAGAATTATTTCTCTTTTTTGCACATTGTGAGATATGCAAAAAAGTGGGCAAAGGAAGCCTAAATGTAAAAAAAATAAAAGTTCATTATTGGGTTCAATCTCAATCACCTTCAGATAAACCAAAATATAAAGTCCCATTACAATTCCTAGAGTAGAATCATAACCTGGATATGCAGGTGACTCAAATTATTCAGATTAAGAAGACTGACAATAATAGTAATAATTTATGCCACTATTATTTATAAAGTACTTTCATAAACATTCCTATCTGACAATAAAAAAGATTAGTATTATTTTTGTGGAAAAAAAAGAATAAGAGTCACTTGGTGTGCTTTTCAAGGACTTAAGCCTAGTAACTGGGAAAATTTTACAAAGCAAGTTTTCTGAATTAAAATCTGGTGTTTGGAAAAAAATCTGGTGTTTGTCATTATGCCATGCTAAATGCAATAATAGTCCCTTTAATCATGTCAACAGATATTTTAGTTTAAAAAAATGGCCAAGGAATGCCAGACACATGGCTGATATCTTTCAATAGTTTTCTTGTATGAAAAGCTAGGAAGAAATCACTTTCATGAATAGAAAATTCTTCCCCAAAGAAAGACCATCACAAATTGGCAGACTGCTGCAATATCTTGGTGAATGAAGCCTTCTGTGGGCTTATTTTACCTACAAGTCCTAGTCAAGTGTTTGTCCACAGTACTGAGGAGTTAACAAATCAGTACTGAGTAGTTAACAAATCTTGTGGGAAAACAACAAAAAAAAAAAACTTAAAAGCACACAGATGTATCAGAGCAAGGTAGAAATTGATAAGTTTTAGAACAACTGGTGGGCAAAAGACTCCTAAAGGCCAGACTAGGCAGAAGAATTGGTAGTCAACATTTGAGATTGAATCTGAGAGGGACAGACCTGCAATCACAGAGATTTACCCAACCTGTCTTCTTCCAGCGCTGGTCATTAAGAACCATGATGTCACATTCATTTATACGCTCCAATTCCACATCTTCATCAGGTTAGATGGAGGTGGCAACCCAACATTACCCACTGTTTTACTGAGCATACTATCTAGAGTGCCTCATCTACTTGCCAAGGGGCATTATCCCCATTCCACTTTACAAATGAACACACTTAAGAAGTTGGCTCCTGTCTGGTACAGAGTCTTACTCCACCTTCTGCTCATGTGGTGGAGTGAGACTCCACCACAAATATATATTATGATTTATTATCCTACAGTAAATGCACAACCTTTTCTCTCTAAAATATTTGTATACAGATTATTTATCTTTAGAAATTAAAAAAATTGTTTCCTGATATCATTTCAAAATTGCAGTCCTCCAAATTAACCCACAATATCAGTTACTTGCTTCCACTGAAATGCTCAAAATCCCTCAGAATCACATTGGTTCCAAACAATAGTTTGGAAGGGATACACACACACACACACACACACATATACAGATATATATGTGTGTATATATATGAACTTTTTTCAAATGTTGAGTCAAAATGACAACTTATCAAAATTATGTATGTCAAGAATTGGTATTCTGTCATTTCAAAAGAAGTATTTGCTCTCAATAGGAAGCTTTTTTGTAATATTCAAAAGTATAATAAGTAAAAATCACATAAATAAGTGGAAAAATCCTTTAGGAACTATACAGATTGCACTTTTCCATTTTCTATTTTTTTAACCCGGCTTTTATTATAAAATTTTTCTAATATATAAAAGTTGAGAGACGAGTACACTGAATGCCAATATTCTTACCACTCAGATTCAACATCTAATAGCACTGTTGCCATAGTTCGCCCTGCTCTCATGTACAGACAGACATGTACATCACAGACAGACACACAGATCTATCTACGTGTGCACATACGCCTGCGTTTGAAAGTGAATTGGAAATCTTCTGAAACCTTACCCCTAGACATTTCACCAAGTGTCTCTTTAAATTGTGTCTTCCCCAAAGAAAGACCATCACAAATTGGCAGACTGCTGCAATATCTTGGTGAATGAAGCCTTCTGTGGGCTTATTTTAACTACAAGTCCTAGTCAAGTGTTTGTCCACAGTACTGAGGAGTTAACAAATCAGTACTGAGTAGTTAACAAATCTTGTGGGAAAACAAAAAAAAAATACTTAAAAGCACACAGATGTATCAGAGCAAGGTAGGAATTGATAAGTTTTAATTGAAAAGAGACACCAAGTGTCTCTTTTCCCACATAACACCATCGTCACTCGAAGAGAATTAACAAGAATTAATAATGCCATTCAATTTCCAGCGAATAGCAATTTTATAAAGGTACCACTGCCCTGACCATTTCCTGGGACTTATTCAATCCTTAGCACTCTATTAATGGTGTAAAATTAGCTATATCTTTTCCCTGAGAGACGTTCAAAGTGCCTGATGTTTTAAATTCATGGAACAATTGAGTACTTTTGACATAAGTGAGATGATGAAATGAAATATTTGGGAAAGACAGATGTCAAATTTGACCCAGCTTAGGAACATGCACTAAGACTTTGTAAAAGCAAACAGAAAAAACTCTGCCTACTGCTCTGTGAGGCTGATGAGGTGGGGACAGGTGAGAGGCACAAGAAGGAAAGGACAGATAGATCGGGAAAGACACCTGAACCACGAACATAAACCTGAGGAGACCTCTACATAAGGAAAAAGCAAGTAACATGTCCTAAGCACCTGCTTTGTGCCAGGACCGGTGCTGGGCGTCTCCCGGTGTGGTCACCTTTCTGCCCACGGCAACTCCAGAGGCACACACTGTCACATGGATACAAAAACAGAGCATCTGAAAGGTGAGATCTTCCTCGGTCACACCACATCTCAGGACTGTAGTCTATCACCACAGAGTGGGCTACACTGGAATTTGTCAAAAACTGCCCGAGATCTGGAGATTCACATCAAGAAAATCTCAACCCAATGTTCTAAAATGAAAACAACCACCGAAAAAAAAGGGCGACAAAAGCAAGACAAACCCTTTCTATTCTAAACATGTTTGTTTTGTAAAATGACCAGGCATACAATACCTGTAAGTGTCATCCTTATTAGCAGCTGCAGACCAAGCCACAGACAGGAAGCCAGCCCTAACGCAGGGAAAAGTCTCACTGGGAACACAGGCCACAGAAGACATGAAGCTCAGATAAAGGACAGAGACAGGATGTGTGGCAGGAGTTCAGAGGCAGGGAAACAAATCATGGAAAGGGCTTTCCATTCCTCCTTCAAAAATAAGTAATTTTCAACCCTGACCAGTGTAGCTCAGTTGGATGGGCATCATCCTGCAAAGTGAAAAGTTACTGGTTTGATCCCTGGTCAGGGCACATGCCTGGGTTGTAGGCTCAGTCTCCATTTGGGGTTGGGGCACTTGTAAAAGGCAACCACCTGATGATTCTCTCACATATCAATGTTTTTCCACCTCTCTTTCTCTCTACCTTCCCCTCTCTAAAGATAAATAAATAGAAAACCTAGGTGAAATGGACAAATTTCTAGAAAAATATAATCTTCTAAAACTCAGTGAAGAATTAGAAAGCCTGAACAGACCAACAACAGCTGACAAAATTGAAGCAGCAATCAAAAAACTCCCAACACACAAAAGCCTTGGACCGGGTGGTTTCACAGGATAATTCTACAAAGCATTTAAGGAAGAGCTAATCCCTATCTATCACAAACTATTCCAAAAAATCCAAGAAGATGGAAGGCTCCCAAACTCTTTTTATGAAGCCAGCATCATTCTGATCCGAAAACCAGATAAATACACAACAAAGACAGAAAACTTTAGGCCAATATCTCTAATAAACATAGACACTAAAATTCTCAATAAATATTGGCAAACTGAATCCAGCAATATGTTAAAAAGATCATACACCATGACCAAGTGGGACTCATCCCAGGGATGCAAGAATGGTACAATATTCACAAATCAATAAACATAATACATCACATAAACTAAAGACAAAAATCACATAATCACATCAATAGCTGCAGAAAAAGCATTTGATAAGGTACAGTACCCATTTATGATAAAAAAACACTCAGCAAAGTGGGAATAGGGGGAGCATTCCCCAACATAATAAAGGCCATAATGAGAGACCTACAGCCAGCACCACACTCAATATGATCAGGAACTTTCCCACTAAGATCAGGAACAAGACAAGGCTGTCCACTTTCACCACTTCTATTCAATATAGTACCAAACGTACTAGCCACAGTAATCAGACAAGAAAAGGAAATACAAGGCATCCAAATTGGAAAAGAGGAAACAAAACTGCCATTGTTTGCAGATGACATGACAGTGTACATAGAAAATCCTATGGACTCCACCAAAAAGCTGCTTGACCTAATAAATGAACTTGACAAAGCAATGGATACAAACTCAATATTCAGAAATCAAAGGCATTTTTGTACACTGAAATGAAATATCAGAAACTGAAACCAGGAAATCCCATTTGAAATAGTAACAAGAAAAATAAAATACCTAGGAATAAACCTAACCAAGGAGGTAAAAGACCTGTATTAAGAAAACTACACAACACTGAAAAAATATATTAAGGAAAGCACAAACAAATGCAAACATATAGCATGTTCACGGATTGGAAGAATTAACATCATCAAAGTGTCCATACTACCCTAAACAATTTATAGATTCGATACAATACCTATTAAAGTATCAATGGCATATTTCACACATATAAAACAAACATTTCAGAAATTTATATGGAACCATAAACAACCCTGAGTAGCTGCAGCAATTTTGAGAAAGAAGAGCAAAGTAGGAAGGATCACAATACCTGATATCAAGCTGTATTACAAGGCCACTGTAATCAAAGCAGCCTGGTACTGGCATAAGAACAGACACATAGACTGATGAAATAGAATAGAGGGCCCAGAAATAAATCCAAGTCTCTAAAGTCAATTAATATTTGACAAAGGGGGAAGCAGCATATAATAGAACAAAAATAGCCTCTTCAACAAATGGTGTTGGGAGAGCTGGACAGCTACATGCAAAGAAATGAAACTGGAGCACCATCTTACACCATACACCAAAATAAATTCAAGGTAGATAAAAGACTTAAATGTATGCCGTGACACCATACAAGACCTAGAGAGAAATATGGGCAGGAAAATCTCAGACATTCCACGCAGCAATATTTTCACTGATATGTCCCCTAGAGCAAGGGATATAAAGGAAAGAATAAACAAATGGGATCTCATCAAAAGGAAAAGTGTCTGTATGGCTAAAGAAAACAGCATTAAAATGAAAAGAGAATGAAACGTATGGGAAAACATATTTGCCAGTGATACCTCAAGGGTATCAAGGGTTTGATTTCCAAAACATATAAAAAACTCACATGATTCCATTCTAAGAACACAAGCAACCCAAATAAAAAAATGGGCAAAGGACTCAAACAAAAACTTCTCCAAGGAGAACATACAGAGAAGATCCAGAGACATATGAAGAGATGTTCAACATCACTAGCCATCAGAGAGATGCAAATTAAAACCACAATGAGCCCTGGCTGGCGTAGCTCAGTGGATTGAGCGCGGGCCTGCGAACCAGAGGATCGCGGTTCCATTCCCAGTCAGGGCACATGCCTGGGTTGCAGGCCAGTTCCCAGCAGGGGATGCACGAGAGGCAACCATACATTGATGTTTCTCTCCCTCTCTCCTTCCCGTCCCCTCTAGAGATAAATAAATAAAATATTTGAAAAAAAAACCACAATGAGATACCACTTCACACTAGTCGGAATGGCCATCATAAACAAAGCAACAAACAACAAGTATTGGAGAGGTTGTGGAGAAAAGGGGACCCTAATGCATTGTTGATGAGATTGCAGACTGTTGCAACCACCATGGAAAACAGTATGGAATTTCCTCAGAAAACTGAAAATGGAACTGCCTTTTGACCTGGCAATTTCTCTGCTAGGATTATATTTTAAGAACCCTGAAACATCTATCCAAAAGAACCTATGCACCCCAATGTTCATAACAGCACAATTTACAATAACCAAGTGCTAGAAGCAATCTAAGTGCCCATCAGTAAATGAATGGATCAAAAAACTATGGTACATTTACATGATGAAATTCTATGCAGCAGGAAAAAAAAAAAAAAAAAAAGAAAGGAGCTCCTACCCTCTGTGACAGCATGGATGGAGCTGGAGAGCATTATAATAAGTGAAAGAAGCCAGGTGGTGACAAATAACCATATGATCTCACCTTTAACTAGAAAGTAATCAACAAAACAAATAAGCAAGCAAAACATAACCAAAGACACTGAAATTGAGAACAGGCTGACAGTGACCAGAGGGTAGAGAGGAGTGGGTAATGAGGGAAAAGGGTGAAGGGTTTACAGGAACAATTATAAAGGACACATGGACAATAACAAGGGGGGTGGAAACAGGGGAGGAAGGTGGGGAGGGCTGGGGTGGTGGGGAGAGGTGGGGGGAAAAGGCAGAAAACTGTACTTGAACAATAATAATTTTAAAAATGTTAAAAATAAAAATAAATAAATAAAATATTTTTTTAAGGGATAACCTTCCAAACTATTTCTAGCCCCTGACATCACCACATATTTGGCAATACAGCTGTTTTTATCCTCTTTCTAAGAGATATCATTTATATGCTAAAATCTGCTATCTTAGCAAACCTAAACCTGTCAGGAAGTCAACAAGAGCCAGGAGCAGTAAGGCCTGGAGCCTATGCTCTTGCCAGGCTAGAATGGGAGGTCCAGTGTTTGGGTTCCTCCCAGTTGTTACCCAGATGCACCCTGATACCGGCACAGACAGCAGAGACCTTGCACAGAATAAGTTAAAATCAACAACTTCTACACATGTAAAAGAAGAAGGAAGGCAGAAACAAATGAGCTTTTCCAAGTCCAAGGCCAGCTGTGAAAGAGGACCCAATACTGGTGTGCTTCTGAAATGTCCTTGCTTTATTAAAAAAAATACATCATTTATTTTGGGGGGTGACATGAACATTCTGAAATTAAATTGAGGTGATGCTTGCACCAGCTTGTGAATATATTAAAGATATTAAATTATATGTGAATGTATGATATGTGAACTATATAGAAAAAAATGTCTAAAAAACAGCAAAAGTTATTTGAAAACAACTTGACAATTTTCTTTCTTCGACTTGAAGACAAGGCCATAGAGATCAATCAGTATTTGCACGTCCAGCCACCACTGTTCCAAAACCATAATGCAATAAAAAGTTATCTTGGTGCCCTCTAGACTTACCCAGGTCACAGAGCTCAGCTCTCCAATGCACCTACGGAGAAAGGCTTGTTTTGGGGCCTCCTAAGAATCAGAAGGCCTTTGGTCAGCTGGGGGTCCTGCCCTTCGGGGAAGGGCCACAAGTACCTGGGGCAAATGTGGAAACACTCAAGCTAGACCCGAGGATTTGTAAGTGAGTTTGTTTAGGGAGGGGCCTGGCCAAGGACACATTTTTCTGAAATTCCCCAACTGATCCTAATATGCAGCTAGGATTGAAAATCACTGGTTTTGAGGGGACATTTATGGCACCATGACAGGAAATGGAGGTTTCTGCTCCTCAGATCACCCCCCAGAGTTGGCCTCCAAGAGGGACTCTTGGGGTCATGCAGAGGCAGGGGGAGGCGGGGGCAGCTCTAGGAGCACAGGGCCCTGTGCCACACCGGCACTTCCTGACCGATCCTGAGCCTTGCCCTATGCAGGGTTCACCATACCTTCATATCTGCACCTAAGTCTCTATTTTCTCAGTAAAGCAAACAAATAAGCACTTTATTGTAGGCTCTCTGGCTTACTGATTACTTCACAACTGATATTTTGCCTTCCTAACCACGTGGTAAATTACACTCTTTTTTCTAGTTCTGTGGTGGGGCTGTGACAAATCTTGATTAAATGACTACATTTCCACAAAGCTCTAAATGTTCCCTGTGAAGTACCTTTGCTTTATTCAGGTCAATAAACTAAATAAAATAATAAAAAGCTGGGGGAAAAATAGCTTGAAAAATTAAGAGACAATGTGCAAACTGATTTGTCCTGCCAAATCCCTTAAACCCTATTCTTGTGTGTATTTTGCTTGCTAAAATAAGATTGTTCAGCAAACAAGCAGGACCAAGATGTAAACCTGCTTTGGCTTTAACACAGCCTCCCCAGAGGGGACCTGGACCTGTCACCTCTGGTGGACTCTGTGCCCTGAGCCTGCCCTGTTGGTACAGCAGGGTGTTTGCTGGCTCCCTGGATTAATGGCCCCAGGCTGGGTTTGGCTGGCGAGAGGCACTGGAAGGAGACTAGAGGTGATGGGTAGGTGGTGTTTCTCCCCCTCCTCTCTTTCTACCGGAGCTTCTGCAGTAGGATCTCCAGGACAGGCCAAGGGCGGTTCCAGCTTCTGCAGGGTGAGTCAGCTCCTCCCTCTGTTTTTCAGCCTAGGAATGGTGGTGGCTTCCTGTAATTTCTAACCTCTGGGTTGCCTCACCCACCCCAGGTGGCTTCCTAGCCTCTTCCATAACCTGGGTAACCAATTCCCTGCATTTCCTGACAAACTCTAGGACAGAAACAGCGTGGCTCTGAAAGGCTGTGACCTTGGGCAAATAATTTAACCTTTCTGTGTGTGTGTTTTTTCTTCCTTATAAAATGGAGCTAATAGTACCTAACTCCAGGGGCTGGCATATTTATGAAAGAAGCTGTTAATGAGGAGCCTGGCCCATTGCCTGGTTTAAGAATACAATAAAAGTTATTCCACTCCCTTCCTTCTCTCTGGCACCAATCTGATTGTGGTGAATTATGAGTCAGTAAAATGAATATGAGATGTAAGCAGAAGTTTAAAAGGTTTCACTTTTCTAAGGCTATAAATATTAGAGCAGAAATTTTGTTTCTTACTTTTTATAAGTACTAAAGAACTAGGTCCATCTGGTAAGTTTAAGTTTATGACTTTGTCTGTCTCATGGCTGTGTATTGGTGTCTCATTTCCATGTTATATCTAAGGAAATGAAGTACACAAGGAATAGAGAATCCATTTTCCAAACAACCTACACTGAGTTGGTCACAGGGATGACACTTAAATGTGCAATTCCCAGGTTTTAAAATACTTTGAAGGGTGTGGGGTGCACATATGTGTGTATGTGTGTATTGGTGGGGCTGGGAGTTGAGTAAATAAAGTGAGACTGGCATAATGTGAAAATGTTGATAATTACTGAAGCCACAGATAATTAGGTATTCATGTACCTAATTACCATTAGGTACATGAGGAGTTCATTATATCATTCTCAACTGTGATAAAAATCTTTGAAAAATTTAGTCTTTTATCTCAAAGTAATGCCTAGTCACCCAAAGGCATTTTCCTAGTCATAATACTTGATTTCAATACAAAAACCCCCAAATTCCTGGAGAAAACTAGTATGAGAGGTATAATCTATTTATTTTTTAAAAATCAGTGAGTAAAGTCAAGAAAATGGTATATAAAAATGGCAATATCAATAAAAAGATGAAAAGAAAGCAAAAAAAATTCCAGAGCACAGAAATACAATAACTAAAGTGAAAAGTTCACTACAGGGGTTTTCAAAGGCAGATCTGAGCAGGCAGAAGAAATATAATAACCTGAAGATAGGATATTTGAAATTACTGAGTGTGAGGAACAGAAAGAACAATGATTAAAGAAACATAAACAGAGCCCTTTGTGGGCATCCCAGAAGGAGAGGAGAGAAAAACAGGCAGTAGATTATTTAAAGAACTAATGGTCTGCCCTGGCAGGGTGGCTCAGTTGGTTGGAGCATCATTCCACACACCAAAACATTGTGGGTTCAATTTCCAGTCAGTGTACATATTTAGGACGCAGGCTCCACCCCTGGTCAGGGTGTGTACAGAAGGCAAATGATCGATGCTTCTCTCTCACATCAATGTCTCTCTCTTTCTCTCTCTCTCCCTCTCTCTCTCTTGCCCTGTCTCCTCCCCCCCCCCCACCCCCACCCTGCCGCAACCTTCTTTTCTTTCTAACAGCAATAAAACATATCCTTGGGTGAGGATTAAAAAAAAGAAGCAGTGGCCTAAAACTTCCCATATTTGATGAAAGATAAGAATATAAACAAGAAGCTCAACAAACTTCAGGTAGGATGAACTCAAATAAATCCACATTATAATCAAACTGTAGAAAGAAAAAGACACAGGAATAATCTTGAAAGTAGCAATAAGATTGCAGATTTCTCATCAGAAACCTTGAAGGTCAGAAGGCCATGGGCCAAGTATCGGTGAGCACGTGAATAAGTTGGAACCCCCGTGTACTACAGGTGGGAATGTTAAAAGGGTACGGCCACTTGGGAAAACAGTAAGGTGGTTCCTCAAAAAATAGCTAAAATGGAAGCAACCTAAGTGTCCATTGTCAGATGAATGGATAAACAAAATGCCATATACATATACACAATGGAATATTATTCAGCCTTAAAAAGGAAGAAAATTCTAATATATATGCTCTAATGGATGACTCTTGAGGACATTATGCTAAGTAAAATAAGCCTTATGAAAAGGCAAATACTGCTTGATTCCACTTATACAAGATTCCTAGAATAGTCAAAATCATAGAAACAGAACTGGGGTTGCCAGGGACGAAGCAGAGAGAGAAATGAGAAGTTAATCATCAAAAGGCACAAAATTTCAGTCGAGCGAGACAAATGGGCTTCGGAGACGCGCAGCAAACGAGGAAGCCGCGGTCACCACCACGCACGGCACACCTAAGTTCGTGAAGAGGGCAGATCTCATGCTAAATTTCTTAAAACAGAATTAAAAAAGGAAAATGGTAAAGAACACGGATACTTGAATATAATTCTATATATTTGAATGCATGTATGTAAAACAAATGGGGACATACGTTGAATGGATATAGAGTATCAATTTTTCAAGATAAAAAGTTCCAGAGATAGTGATGATGGTTTCATAAGAATATGAATGTATTTAATTCCACTGAACTTTACACTTAAAAAATAGTTAAGGTGATAAGTCTATCTTATGTGTATTTTACCATAACAGAAAAAAGACCTCAAGGAAAAACAGGATAAAGATGGGCTGCTTAGAGAAATCTTGTTTTCCACTGAGAAAACCTACCCAGAACTAATTCTCTACCCCCTCACCTCAGAATCCCTAGCACTATGCTAGGAAGTTTCTAGTACTATAGAAATTTCTATAATACTATAATTCAATTGCTACAATACCATAGTTCCAAAATTGAATTCTAAGAGAGGTTTTAGCAAATGACCACCCAGTGTGTCCACCCCAGCAAACTACATCATTCTTCAGAAAGCACTAGTAGAATATAATTAACTTTCTGGGAAATGTGAAAACCAATTAAAGAACATTATCATCAGATGTCACTCTTAGATGAAAAGTCTCACCTGCGCTGGGAAGCAAAGTAACTCAGAAATTGCCAACCTAAAGACTGAAGTGTCTGACCTCCGGTCCCTCAACACCTTAGAGCCTGTGCCCTTCTGGCTGACACTGTAATTTGCATCCCTACTCCTCAACATCACTGCAGCCAGGTGGCCTGTCCAGCCACGGAAGGCTAGTGACAGACACTCTTCCCAGGCTGGCTGCAGGGATGCACCTCCCACGTGACTGGGCTCCTTTGATCATACTGCCACTGGGCCCATGAATCTAATTAGGCTAAGGAACACCTTTAATTAACATGGCCTAATGGAGTCCACTTAGGGCTCAGGAATGTGATTACTGCTGAAAACAAAATTTTCTTTCCATCGTTACGATGTTCTACTTTAACTCTAACTTCAACTCTAACTTTTTATATTCAGGTCAACAATACGGATGCTATCCAATGCGGAAACACACACTGTAATGTTTCACCAGCTGGCTTTATACGAGGCATGCCCTTAAACAAACACATCACAGAATTATTTCACCTAGATTTTTATAGTTAGGTCATTCACAACTGTTTTTCAATATTTAAAAGGTCCCATGGGGGGTGAGGGGAAGGTCTGAATGTGTGTGGGGGGGGATGGGCAGGGCAGAAGAGAGTAATAGGGGGAAAATGGGGACAACTGTAACTCAACAATAAAAAAGTTTTAAAAATATTTAAAAGGTCCCATTAAAGGTATTTTCGTTATAGGATTTACCAAAAGCATATATATAATAAATATATATATCACATACATGTATCATATATAAATATATGTATATAGATTGTGTATGTGTATATACATTATAATTTGGCTCCATGGACCTTTAGGGGATTTATTGGTGGCCTTTTGTGTATATGGGCATGTACGTGTGTATTTTGTTGTGGAAAAATGGTCCTTAACTCTCATTTAATTTTCAAGATGGTCTGCGATCACCCCCTCACAGTCACCATGCAAAACTGGTCGGGAACCCAAGCTGCACGGTCCAAATCTGCCACTGTCACTTACTCATGCCTGTGGAGCACTTGAGACGTGGTAAATTCAAACTGGATTTTGACAAATTAATGAGAAAGAAGATATAAAATAAATGTTTTGTACACTGATTACATGTTGAAATAATGTTTGAGATATAGTGGGTTAAATAAAATATATTATTAGTATTAATTTTATCTGTTTATTTTTGCTTTTATGTGCCTGTTAAAAAATTTAAGATTACATATGTGGTTCACTGTATTTCTATTGGGCAGTGCTAGTTCAGGAAACGTCAAAGTTTGGCTACAGGCATATTGTTGATTTTAGGGGGTTCCTACTAGCAAACAATTTCTATAATACCATACTTCCAAAATTGCTATAGTACTATAGAAATTTCTATAATACTATAATTCAATTTCTATAATACAATAGGTCCAAAATTAGATTCTATGAGAGGTTTTAGCAAAAATGTCACACTACTCCTAAATTAAGTAACAGTTAAAAGCATAGACTTAAACTATTTTCACCCAAATATTCCCACATAATTGCCTTTAGAGAATCATGAATTTGGAAGAATTCTGATATCAACTCTGAACCACTGATCCATATTTGCATATAATTCATGTGATGAACTTTGATAAGGACCTCAGAACAATAATGACTGAAAGCAAACTTTTGCTTTTAACATATCCATAATATGCCCCATTTTAAAAGCCCAGAATACATAATGGGAAACATTTATGACGAAGTATCTCAAGAGAAACTGGAGTTCCCAAGATTAAAGTTATGAAGGCATGGTACTTTGATTCATGACTCCAATGAGTCCCATTTGGGACTCTTACGAGACTCATTTTATATGTATGGAAACAGGTTCAAAAAGGTTGACTCATTGTCTTGTTCTCCACTGTGCACTTGGAGGCTGGCACTCTGCCTGGCACATAGTAGATGCTCAGAAAATGGTCATTGGCTGATAACTGGCAGTTTAGTAATTCCAATATAAGAGTACTCTCTAATGGAGGTCTGATGACAACATCATTGCTTTTTTCCATACCACATGCTGGTAGAGAGTGGTGTACTTTACTAATTTTTTAAATACTTCACAAATCAATTAGATATAAATATTTTCACTCTCTTGGTTAACAAAAACATTTGTGTCTTGAGGGATGGAGTGGGGAGCAATCTAATTGTTAAATCCTGCTTTCTGATTCCTGCACAAGTGCCAGCTTGACTGGATATCACACCTAGTTGGTTGGCCTGGTATTCAAAGCACTAAACAAATGGAATATCTATGTCCCTCATCCAAAGTACAGTAATAATAGAGCAGTGCTACCCGCCTCCTCCACCCCCCACCGCACATACACAAGGGTCTTAACTTCAGTTGCTTCTGCTCCTTGGAGTTTTGGGTTTTCTCCTTGCCCCCATTCCCAGCTGCCTCGCTTCCTTTGTGTTGGAGAAAACACGACAAAGACCATTCCTCTAACAGTTTTAAGCTTTACTCATGGATTAAAAACAAACACTAGGTATTAGCTCTCAAGAGCTGAGTCCGAGTTCATCCAGGAGTCCCCGTCCTGGGGCGGAATTCCTCCAGCATAATTCCTGTTTCATTCAACTTCTGAGCGAGAGCTGAGCCTGGTGCTTCAGCTCCTACAGACGTCGCAGGCCCGGGCGCGCTCCCACATACCACTGCAGGGTGAGTCTCAGCCTCTCCCAGACCCTAACCTGAAGATCTGAGAGGTCGCGCCCGGTCGCCACCTCTTCCCCGCTAAACCCCGGAAGAACAATACCTCGTCCGCACACCCAGAAAAGCAAAGGGAACACATTCCCTTCCCGGTCCTGCCCAGGAACGACCGCTTCTATTTACCGTCTTGTACCACCAACTTGCGAATGCCATGGCGATAACCGGTTTGCTCTGAGCCGCGCTGTGCAGGACCCCGCGAGGGATCGGGGTGCAGGACCCGGCGAGGGATCGGGGTGCGCTGCTGAAGGCGCCGGGCTCACACTCTACCTGCCCTGAACTTGGCTGGCACTGAGTCCCTCCAATGTCAGGTGGGCGGGCACCTGGGCTAAGCCTGACAAAGGCCCCGCCCCACATGGGCTGGCCCCTCTCCCCAGATTCGGCTCCCCGCTGGTTAGAAAAGCGGTGTTATTGCTCCCGGCTGCCACGCCCTGCAGCCTGGACTTTAGGCGGAAGACAGGATCCCGCAGTCCAGCTGAAAGCCCTGTCCCACCCTGGGGGTGTGGGGGGGGGCGGGGGCCCCAACTAAACTTTGGTCCCCTTTCACGTCCTTATCATTTCACTCGAGGCTCACCAGCTGGCTTTTCCTGACCCTAGCCACCCACTGGTCCGCCTTGCACCATGCCCAGCGCGCTGACCCCAGGCGGGAAATCCCTGGCCACCTCCACCCACTCAAGGTACGGCGGGCACCCAGTCGCGCCCTTCCCAAGGATGGGAAGGGGCGCACCGGGTGGCAGTCCAGGCAGGCTACGCCCGGAGGAGGCCGCCCAGGGCTTCTGAGTGGGGGTTTTCCCAGGGCACAGCTCTGCGGGTCGGGCAGGAGCGCCACTCACCTCTTGGGTGTGGCGGGCCGCTGCGGCGCGCCGGGGCCGCGGGGAGGCAGCAGGTTTCTGGGCCGGCTGGGACATTTCGAGGCAGCAACAAGCGCTGCCTCCCGGAGAACGCAGCGGAGACTGGAAGGGGGGGTGGGCAGGGAGGGGCTGGCGGGCACACCCGTGAGGCAGCTTTTCCGACCCAACCCCAAGCCCGTGCGGGGCTGCCCCAAGCCTCGCTAGGCCCTCCCCTTCCTGCCCGCGGCTGGCCGTAGGGATCTGGGCCTGAAATTTAAAACGCTCTGCCCCTCTGTCTCCACTCAGTGACCGTCTCTGCCCCACCTCCCCAGGACTGCTCGGTTCCCTGTGGTCCACAGGGAGGAGGGGCTGGAGGTCGCGGGGTTCCTTCTTCAACTTGCCCAGACTTATCATGCAGTCTTGCAACGGGAGAGACGGACCCGGGCTTGGCCGTCTATGCCTGGACGCTTCTTCCTAAGAAATAGACTCCTTTTCTACAATCTACCCTGGCTTGGATGGAAGAATTTACCAACTCAAATGTGGCTCAAGCCTGCCGCTCCTGGATAACAAAACGGATCACGAAAACAAATTGGTCTGTGTGTTAGTGTTATGTGTGTGCGCACGCCCCTGTGTATGTTTTATGTCATTTTACTTTGGGGTGTGGAGGGGGTCGACAATTTGGAAAGTTTAATAATGTTTTATCAGGAGGAAACCGTAGGTCCCAACCCAAACCAAAAAGCAATCCCAAATTTAAAATCCTATAGCTCTTCTGGAGAACGGAGCCTCTTTGTTTCTGACGCTGGATTGCTTTTGTCGTTGACTCATCGGAAACAGCACTTCCTGGTTTGGGGGGTGGAAGTGAAATGTAACAGCCTGACTAGGAAACGCTCAGCTGCAGAGACTGTCGGGCTGCGGTAGCTGCCGGTTTGTGATCAGACCTGACAACAAAAACTGTTACCCTGCAATGGCCTTGGCGCTTTGGGCCTCAGGGTCACCACTCTGCAGTGTTGTGTTTTAGGCAGCTGGAGAGAGAGGTCTGATTATGCAGAAAGATGTGTCATGCTATAGGGATCTTGGCAGAATGGAATTCTTGCTTTTTCTCATTTTTAAGGATTCTGACTTCCCTTTACTCAAGAGACTAGCGAGCCTTATTCCTAATGGGGGGATCAAGGAGGAATGATTTAAATGCATTTCCTCCTGCAGGGTTCTACTTGCTGTGTAGGTATGTAGCACTGCATTCAACAGGCTGCAGTTTGTTGGAATTTATACCTAAAAGATGAAACAACTTGCCTATGGGACCTATGATTATCATTTCAAGAAAAACTGATGGCATTAATTACATACATTATTGCGGAAAATGTCATAAGCCTTAAAAAATGCTCTTGTAGTTGTGACCAAACAACTATAGTAATTTAAGTGAACACTAAAGCCAGAGAGGTGGGGTGATAGACAACCCCAGCTCGGGCCCAGGAGCCGGAACCTTTTGTAACTCAGGAGCCCAGAGGCCCTAGAGTCAGGTTTGAGGGCCCAGAGTAACTTATTCTCTCAAAGAAGAATGGTTCCCATTAAAGTTTGAGGTGTTTTCTAGTGGAGAATGTAAGCCAGTTAGTTTTATATTTCCTGAAAGTCTTCCGTATATATCACTGTGAAAGGAATTGTAGAGGGAGTGATAATAGAGATTTAAATACACCTTACTTGCCCTCCAGAGACTTACAGTTCAGCTGAAGTCACATGACATTTATAATACACAGTCATTTGGGTGTCATTGAAAGACATACAATGTGTGAATGGATACAAATGTGCTTTGAGAGTTTGGAGGTTTGGGGCTCTGGTGATTATCGGAAGGGAAAGGATGTGGACTGAAGAAGAAAGGGTTAGGGCAGTTCAGGAAATAAAAAGATGCCCACCCACCTGGCTGGAGTTACTGGTCCAAGTTCAGAAGTAATCCATCCATTTATCAACTTAATTATTAAGCAGCTACACTGTGTTCATGATGTAGTCAATACCAAAATCTGTAAGAGATAATGACCTTAGCCCTGAGGCTTTGTTTAGGAAACCCATATAAGCAGAACATTTGTGGGCTAAGTAGTGCATTGATTTGATGACTACGAGTAGAGAAAAATTTCAGAGAAGTTGGAGAAGAGCATGACAGTCTTACTTTCTGTTGTAGTCAGTGAGGAATTTGAATTTTAATACCAGTGCCAGTATCTGAGCATATGGGGAAGCTCATTTTACATATGTAGATGACTTTTGCTACATTTTTATTTGCACATATGATAAGAATTATATTCCTTTATTCATTCAGTAACAGGATACCCGCTTCACGTCAGACTCTGTGGAGGTACCAGGGACCTCTTATACCCGAGTACAGCACAGTTCAGTGAGGAAGACAAACAATAAGTCAGCAAGAATGTGGCAGTGGGATAAGGACCACTGGCAGGGGTATTTCAGAATACTGTAGGGTCGGAGGAGGGCCCTTTCATTCTGACATAGGGGTGGGTGAGCTGAGGGTTGGGGGTGGCGCAGGGCTTGGCTTCCTCCCGCCATGTTTGACTTGAGTGAGTTGAAACCCCCTGCAAGTAGCCTTCACATTTTATGTCTTCCTCTTCATCCCCATAATTGTTCAGGAATTTATCATTTCTGATCAGGAGACATATAAAATGAGAAAAAGACAGGATGGAGTCCCAAGAAGAAAGTGGAGCCCAGGAGGAGCTTCAGTGGGGCAGCAGGCAATTAACAGAGAAGTGGGTGCCCCAGGCCAAAGGAGGGGATCCTCTGAAAAAAAGGGGCTGGTCCACAACATAAAATGTCACTCAAAGGTAGGGTCAGACTATGTATGAGAGGGTCCTCTGACGTTTGGATCTGGCAGCTGGGAGGTTTTTTGGTAACACGGCCAGTGGGTAAAATTGAGAAGGAGACAGAGAGTTTCCCCCGAGGTACTCACAGTTTGGACAGTCCCTGTGCTTTGAGTGGTATTTCTGCACCACCATGTACCCTGGGAAGGGAGGGGACCCCCAGAATATCTAGAACTTCTGGCTGGCATCCTACTGTCCTCCAGTTGCACTGACACTTAGTTGTCCTATCTGCCATCTCAAGACGCTCAGTCAAGTTTGCTCCACCCATCCATAGTGATGTTTTCCTGAGTAAAGCAGAAAAAAACCAAATTCTTGTAAGTTAGCAAAGATGAGAAAAATGTGCAAAGGCTCTCAGCATCCCTTTCCTTGTCACACCATGTTTGGTTTGGCCAAAAAGTCTGTTTAGATTTTTCTGTCAAATAAAAGGTACATTTTTCATTTTCACCAATAACTTTATTGATTTGGATATTTTGAGTATGTCAATTACCTCCTACTATTGGTGTCTAGTGGGTAGAGGCTGGGGGTGCTGCTGACTGTTTCCCAATGTGTAAGACAGCCCCACAGCAAAGGATCATTTGCCAAAAATGTCAAGAGTACCAAGAAAATTCACAAACCATTTTTGATATGTTTGATCAGTCACAGCACCTTCTCCAAACAGTGCACAAATCTTTTCTTGCATTTCAGTTGTGTTTTTACCTTTCTTGAAATAATAAAGCATAATATACCAAAAATGCTGCATATTTTCTTCCACCTTTATATTAAAATGGCTGCACAAAAATTTTGATGTTTATTTTTAATATTTTGTTTATTTTTTTAGAGGGGAAAAAGGAGGGAGAAAGAGAGGGAGAGAAACATCAATGTGTGGATGCCTCTGGAACACCCCCTACTGGGCACATGGCCCACCCCCCAGGCATGTGCCCTGACTGGGAATCAAACTGACAACCTTTGATTTGCAGGCCGGCATTCAATCACTGAGCCACAGCAGCCAAGGCCAATTTTGATGAGTTTTTAAAAATTGCATGCTGATAAGACAGCTGTCACAATACAATCTAACAAAATTGTTTTGCATGTAGTTAAAGACAACCAAATGCTTCTAGAAACATTATATGGAAAAAAACTAAAGGAAATTTTTGGTCAACCCAGTATCTGAATAGGAACTTCATGCTTCTGACCGTGGAATGAAGCATTTCACAGGAGAATGCCTTCAGTGGTGAAGTTCTATGCACAAGGGAGAGGAAGGTACTAGCTAGTGGCAGAACAGGTCTAAACAACAGGAGCCTTGCTATGTGCCATGGTCTGAATGTTTGTGTCCCCCTCAAATTCATATGTTGAATTCTAATGATGGCATTGGTAGGTGGGGGCCTCTGGAAAGTGATTACGTCATGAGGGCAGAGCTTAATGCCCTTATAAAAGATGCCTGAGAGAGCTCCCCTGCCCCTTCTGTCCTGTGAGCTAAAAAGGAGAAGTCTTCAGTTCAGAAGAAGTCCCTCGTGCAAACATGCTGGCACCCTGAGTTGGACGTCTAGCATCCAGAACTGAGAAACACACTTCTGTTGTTTCTAAGCTCCCTCCCTGGTTCATAGTATTTTGTTGTAGCACCACAAACAGACTAAGGCACTGTGCTTCTCAGATCAAATGGGCTTGTGCATGGATGGCAGATGGGGTGAGGGGAGGGGAAGAGAAAGTACGGAGATGGGAGGATGGAGGCACAGATCCAGAGGAGAAAAAAAGAGAATAAACAGTAGAGGAAGTAGTTTGAAATTTTCACTGCTAGTAGAAGGCAAGAAGTTGAGTCACACACATACCTATGGTTAGGCCCTCAGGATTTATGTCTCATCCTTTATGGCCCTCCAGTTAGTGAAACATGTGCAAAATACTTTCAGGCCTGTTCTGCAGCCTGACACAATTGCCTGCTTCTTGTCTGCGTGGACCAAAGGGGGCTGAGAGTACATCTCCTTTTCAGGGCTTTCTTAGAGAGTGCTCTTGGGATTAAATGCCTGAGGAGGGGAGGTAAAGACTGGGCAGAGGCAGAGTTTGAGCTGGGATGCAGACCCAGGAGACGCCTCCGATAACCCTGCAGGATATGATAAAGAAGGGATGCACTTTAGAGATGGCTGGAGTTGGCAAGAAAAGACCAAGTCTTTCTAAGCCCCAGTCAAGCAGTCCCTGGCCAAGGTTGAGGAGGAAGGGGTGTGGCCGTGGGGGAGGAAGGCGGCTCTTTTAAACAAAGGTGACCTCCAAAGGGAGCTGAGAGATCAGGGTTCTCTGCTGGTGGGACTACCAGAAGCTGAGATAAGAATGGCCCTTTTACTCCTGAAGGGGATCCAGGCAGCTGTTCAAGTTCACTGCACTCCTCAACGCTACATAGCGTCATAAAATTTTGCAACAAGAATGGAGGAGGCAATCAGTATTGCAAAAGCAAGTTGCCAAGCTGGTATTTAACGGAACATTAATTTTGAAAACATTATTCACTCAATTAAATGTCTCCCCCTTTTATAATCACTTCTGCCTTCAAGAGGGGCCACGAAAAAAGTTTGTTTCAGAGAGAAGCCAAGCTGTTAATGTGACGATCTGGATATTGAGAAACAATAATTTCACAATTGTGATGGCTAAGAATGGTTAGAAATAAAGGGAAAACAAAATTTCTATTTTCTAGTGTTATCTAGTGATATTAAAATAACGAAAGATTTTGCTCTGTAGGTCTGACAACAGGTACGGAGGTAGGTATAAGATCCCTGCTTGCCAGGAAGCCTCCTAAGAGCCCACAGCTGTCATCTGCTTTTATTGCTAATGTCCCTGAGGTTTGAAACTTCTATCCTCAGGGTATGAGTTTATGAAGCGCTGAGTTCTCAGTTGGTACAATCTGTTGACCAACAACTAGCACTGCAGGGATCATTTCAGTGTGTACAGTCCTTGATGGCCCCTCGGTGCCAACAGGGTGAAGTAAATTGCCTACGAGCTCCCAGCCAAGTACCAGAGCTGTGATTCAGATCTAGATTTATTTAAAAGAGCCCCAGCACATACCCTTCACCAGCACACAATCCCACCTGGGGGAGTGGCCTAGGCAGAGGTCAGGCGACCACTCTCAGGGGTGGGCCTGAGAGAGCACGTGATTCAGGTCATGGAAGTTCTTGACAATCCAGTTTCCCTTCCAACTTTGTTTGCCTTTGCTGCGTTCGATAATCAAAGTAAATGGCTCACAAGGATATTTTTAAGCAAAGATAATTCATTTAATATTATTTTAGCCAAAGCAGTAAATGGTGCTCAATGAAAACCATGGTGGAGGGACATAAAGCAGAAAATGAAGTGAGTAATCCACAGCATCGTGCCTAACTGTAAGTTTAGCTGTGGATACAATTAGCTTGTGGCTCTCCTACACGGTGGAAAATAGATGTTCAGTGATTCCTCTGAGAAGCCTCCACTCAAACCTCCTGTGCCACAGAGCCTCCCGACACGCAGCGTTTGGCCAAACCTGCTCAAGGAATGAGGGTGTGACATCTGTTTATTTTAAGGCTCCCCCTTGACATGCATTCTCTGGATGTGTGATTTTCTTGCCTATATTAAAATGACACGATGAAAACTATAAAGTGTGATACTTGCAGGGGGCAAAAGAAGGCTGGTGACGGAAATGGTAGTCACAGGGACTCCAACAGCAAAAGGCAGACATACTGCATTTTTAGAAAGAGCTCACATACTCACGCACAGTATAAGCTTCTACGTGACCACTCGAGAATAAATCAATCAGTTAGTAACTTACTAGTATGTCAGCATTGTGGAAACAGAAAGATAAAGGGTAAGAAAAGACAAAAAAGTATAATATGAATCTTCAAGTATATTGCAATATATTTGGTAACAAGCTAACCTGAATAAGTGAGAAAAATTTAATATCATTTAGGTTTGTGCTAAATTTTGGAAGGATTCAAATTACAGAAGTCCTTAAAAGTCAGGTCACAGAGCTTAGACTATTCCTTTTATTATTTTTACTGTACAGTATGTGTTTATCATAGAAATAATTAAGAAAACAAAAACTGGAATAATAAAACTGAAATAAAATTACTCCAAAATTCCAATATGCAGTTAAATTATTGATACATGGCTTTATCTTTATCTATAGCTCTATTATATACATGCTATTTTGTCAATGCATTCTTCACCCAATACAGGAATCTGAATATTTTTGTTGTCAGTAAATGTGTACTAGAATTATTTGAAGCTCTCAGAAAGGAAAACTGTGGAGGTGAGTGGATTGGCCAGGCCTCATGGTAGGTGGGCTTATGCTGGCCCCTGAAGAATATGCAGGAGTTAGATAGTCAGGGGATGAGACTGGCCAGGCAGGGCAACGTGGGAAACTGCAGGGAAGGGGAAAGGAGAGTGGCCTGCGCATGGGCCAATGAGAAGAATCCTGAGTGGGGAGACAGCTGGCGTCCTGGGGGCAGGGTGAATAAGGCTGGGAAAAGGATGGACCCAGGCAAAAGGACGGTTTAGGGCAACTTTTCTTTATCACCTCTGAGAACCCAAGAGGGAGGAATGGGTTTGATTGGTAACCCACAGTCGTTCTCTGTAAAGAGAATCATGGATGTGATGTGCAGTAGAGAGAGGAGCGATTTTCTACTTCCGCTCTGAGTTTGCTGAGACCTTTTTTTTTGTTAGGTATCAGAACAAGTCAACTGTGTAAGTTCGGACAAAAACAAAGAGGGTCGATTAGTTCCCAGGAAATGAGGGACCTCCCAGAACCAGAGCTGGAATGCAGCTAGGCCTCACCGCACATCGGAACTCAGAGGCGGAAGGCTCCAAGGAAGCTCGCCTTCCTCTGTCTCCACCTCTCTCTCCGCTTGCCTCTGCAGCTCTTTCTGCAGACTGGCTTGCTGGGTTGTCACTTCCCACAGGGAATACCAGGTCCACGTGCTTGTTAACGGTTGGTATCACTTAGAAGTTTGTCTTCTTAGTTTCTCTATCCAGCCCCCACATCCCCGTGAGGAAAGCAAACTTGTCTGAGTCAGTTCAAGTCAGGCCTACCTATGGCCCCACCAGCTGCCGGTTGGGAGGAAGGGAGGAGAGTGAGGAGGCCGTAATGGGCTCTAGGGAACTACTCCCGGGAGGAGGAACTAGAGTGTGCTGGGTGGACCCTCCAAACGCTCCTGCTGCGTGCTCTCAACTCCCCAAACATCAGTCACTCTCGTAGGCACTGCGTTAAAAACAAATCAAGACTATGCAAGTGCCCAAAATGACCCTCACTATTATAATTGAAGAGATACTTTTTTTCAATAAAAAGAAATCTGGGCATTGGATGGGCATGCTGTCCATTGAAGAGCCTCCTGGAAAGGGCACATTGTCCTCACCTGACAATCTGAGCCTGAAACAACAGAAATATATGGGAAAATAAAAAATAAAAATAAACCCAACACCATTATTTATGTGATGTGAAGTGATCTGAAACAAGAAGCACTAAGAGCATTATAAACACTAAAGAGAGGTGACATTAGGCATATATGTTGATACACAAAATCTTACTCTGCATGATGACTTTTTTCTTGGTTAAAGCTAACCAAAGTATTTGCAGTAACATGCGGTTTGGGTGTGGTAGGGAAAGCCTGGGTGAGTCACGCTGATGACCAATTGTGGTTTATTTCTCTCTGTAGAGAGGAAATATGGTTTGCTCAGCATACCAGTCCAGCTATAACACCTTCAAGCTATAACTACAAGAAACACTTATTAATGGGTAGAAGAGATGCTGGAGGAAGAAATGAGGGCAAGCGTGGAGGGAAGGCTAGATGACCCACCTCTGGGGGAGAGGTAGAGGAGGACTCATAGAAAGGCTGAGATAATCCACATGAAAACTTCCGCATCACAAGAATGTAATGACTCTGGTAAATCGAAGTTGATCCCTGTGGACCGCTGTAAGGTCTTGGTAAATTCCAGACGTTAAGAACACATTAAAGGGTAATCTGTTTTTGTCAACCACTGAAGCGAGCTGTTTGTCTTTGAGAGAATTGGACTGCTACAGTTTTTGTATAGAAAATCAACTCAATAAAATAGTGTCTGTGAGTGGGGGAACAATGGAAGTTAGAGGAAAGCAGGCAGATTGCGAGGATATATCTTGAGAGATACACTTGCCAGCTAGCACATGAATTGTGTGACTCAGTGTCTGGCACTGTCTTCGGGTCGGAGGGACTATATTGGGCACGCATCACCTGAGGATGGGAACACTGCAGGACTTTGGGTTTGGTGTATTCATTACTATGAACATCATCCCAAACGTATTTTCTTTGTTACCTAGTAAATGCTGGAATTGTTTCAAATAACCAAACATGATATCAGCAAAAACACAAACAAAACAGGTGTCTCAATCAAGTCTGTATTTCCTGGGGAAATGGGAAAAAGCACCCATTCTTTGGGGTGAACATATCAGGCTGCATTCTGGCTGCCAACTCAGCCAGCAGCGTGGGTCTGTTCCAGGGATTTCCTGGAACACTGCCCAGTGGGACTGTCCTCTGGTCTGGAGAGTGGCTGGAATGCTGGCTGAATGGGGACTGACTTAAAGCGTTCACCAGCTGGAAGGGGGCTGCTTCTGACTTCAGCCAAAATTAGTTTGCCCCACTCCAAAGAATACTATGGGATTTAAATTTTTTTCACTTAATAATAATAACTGCAATGCAACAATTGCAGCCAACATCAGTACACAATTATTATACATGATGTACTGTGCTAAGTGTTTTAATACTGCTTTCTAGGGTTATTCTCCAAAATGCCTAAAAAGGAGGTATTTAGTTTCATTATCCAAGGATAACAGATAAAGGAACTGAGGCTCAGAGTGATCGGTGACTTGCTCGAGGCCAGACAGTAGGCAGCAGAGCTGGGATGCGAACACAGCTGTGGGCACCTACAGCTCGTAAGCTCTGCCCACTCGGCTTTACGCTCACCCACTGTGCCAAAAGTATGATGGCCTCCGACAAACGGACCGAGGCTCGCTTTGGTGTTTACTTGTCTCTGTTATTTACACTCTGGAGATTCTGATTCAAGGACATATTTCCATGAAAATCTATTATTAATTCTTTTTCAAGAATAATTTTAAAATTTTAGAATAGTTTCAGATCTATGAAAAGGTTGCAAAGACAGTGTGGAGAGTTGCCCTCATTGTTAACACCACACATTACTGTGATACGTTTGTTGTATCAGATGAACCCACATTTGTATGTTACTATTAACTAAACCAGACTTTATTCTGATCTCCTTAGTTTCCCCCTGATGTTCCTTTGCCCTTCCAGAGCCCCATGCAGGGCACCGCATTGCATTTAGTCACCATGTCTCATTAGGCTCCTCTGGGCTGCGAAAGCTTCTCAGACTTTCCTTGTATTTGATCACTTTGACACTTTTGAAGAATATTGCTCAGGTATTGAAAGAAGGCCCCCCACTTTGGGATTGTCTGATGACATTCTCCTAGTCTGGGGCTATGAATTTGGGGGGAGGGACCATAGAAACAAAGGTCATTCTTAGAGCATCGTGTCAAGGGTACAGACCTTCAACATGATTTATCACTGATCATGTTGATCTGATTGCCCTGGCTAGTTGTAGTGTTTGTCAGGTTCCTCGACTGTAAATTTACTTTTTTGCGCTTATCTGTACTACTTGGAAGCAAGCCACTAGGCACAGACCACATTCAAGGAGTGGAGAGTTAAGCTCTATTTCCTTGAGGAGGAAGTGTCTACATAAGTTAGTTGTAGTTCTGGTGTATGGGAAATTTGCCTCTTCTCCACTACTTATTATTGACTTACTCAATCATTTATTTATATCAGCATGGACTCATGGATATTTATTTTGTACTTTGGGTTATAGCTTATACCATGTTATTTATTGTGCTCACAAATGGTTCCAGCTTCAGCCATTGGGAGCTCTCTCAGGCCAGTTCTGTCTCCCTCTGACACACTGCGTCACTTTGTTTCGGAGTGCCACTTTCTGGCACTGCAAGATGCTTCAGGCCCATCTGTGCGTTTCTTGCTGTAGCACTGGCATTAGCCACTGCTTCAAGGCATCCTGATTCTTTTTGTCGGAAAGTGGCATTAGAAATCAAAACCTGGGTGCCCGTGTGAGGTATTATTGCTGATAGGCCCGACTCCAAGGACAGAGCTGGGAAAGGTATGTATGCAGACTCCCCCACGCTCACACACGGATCTGTAGTTATTGCTGCATCCACCTGTGTTTAGAGGACGCTTAACATGAGCTTCCTATTTCTAATACATTATTAAAATTAAATAATGTATTGGTGAGAGTGGATAGAGCAGGGAACCAGATTATTATCAATATCTATAAAAATGACAAATATACCTACCCTTTGAGCCATTATAGACATTCTAGAAATGTCTATAATGGATATATTGCACATATACAAAATGGTCTGTGAGCAAGCCTTTTGTTTTTAATTGAAGTATTTCTTCTAATAAGGATGTTTTGGAAACAACCTAAACTTTTACCCACAGGGCATTTATTGTGTAAATTATGGTACATACAGTCATTAAAAAAGAATGGGAAGCACCTTCTGTATTACTACGGAATGCTTTCTGAGGTGTAGTCAATAAAAAGCTCAGTGCAGAGCAACACTGGGGGAAAATGTTGCTGTTTGGCTAAAAGGGGAGAAAAATAGAAAAAGCTGTGTATGTGCTGGAGTCGGTATGAATTTCCTAGGGAAGCCGAGAGGAACCCGGTCCCCCCAGCGGTCTGCTAGAGGAGGAACGGGCGAGAGGGGCCGCTTTTCCCGGACATCATTTTACCTTTTTAAAAGCTTATGTATGTAAATGTATTGCATGTTTTAAAAAATAAATAACTTAAAATACACATCATTGGTCAAGAGACGATCCTTACTCATCCCTAATTTTGGTGGTAGTTTTAAATTAACTTTGTCATAGGTATGTATGCATAGTAAAAAAACATAGGCTTTGATAAAATAATGGGAAAAAATCTCAATTTCTTGAAACTTAAGATTTTAAATGGAAATAGGGCTGATACTGTAATTATCTTTTTGCGAATAAGGAAACTTGAGTCATGGAGGGGTCACACTGGGACCTAAGCCTGTCTGACTCTCAGACTCCCGCTCCTTCCACGTGGCCATCCACCTGGACACAATAGACACTGGTGTTCCCGAGATTACACACGAGTTATTGAGAGAAACCTGGGTTTTAGAAAGCAGTAGGGAGGAGGAATTGATGACAAGAAAAAGTAGAGGGAAATCAAGCCATCTAAGTTTATTTGTTATGAGTCAAGTTGAAGAATCTTTAAAATAATCTGAAGCAGAAGCAGTTTTCTGAGTAAGCACAGATGAGTGCCATTTAATATTTGGAAGAAGGAATCGAGTGGCAGGAGCCCAGCCTGGGGGTAGCTAATGGGATGGAGGCTGAGCATCTGTTCCTAATTTTCACTGGGACCTAAACAAGTGCATGGAGCTTAGGTCACAGTGAGAGATACAATACTTTGGCACACAATGGAAAAGATTTTCTGATGTGAAAGTTGCTTTGGAATTGAAAAGTTACCATGAATATTAGAGTCTATTTATCTAAAAACTTTAAAATATAGCCTTAAATCAGACCAGGATGGTTTGTTCCTTATCCTGCCTCAGCCCAGAGAGATGAAGTCCAACCATTCCAGATCCCATCCAGTCTCTGATTCTATAAATAGTCCCCAATTCCAAGTCAACTTGGATACTGCTTGTATCTCAATTTTCCTTCAATGTGTGCATAGAATAGCCAAGTCTAGGAATTCGGTTCTACTTCTGACTATTTCCCCACAGTGCCCCAACACAAATGCTTCCCTCCGGTCAGGAAGATTTGGGTCTCCTCACCTTGTTCAACATCAGGACCTATTTCCAGGCACAATGTGCACGTGGCCCTTCCGTGGCCGGGGTGCCACGTGACCTTCAAACTCTACTCAGTGTTCAAGGTCTCTCCAGCCAGAAAGCCTCTGAATTTCTATGATACTGAAAAAGTCTGAATCACAAAGTTTAATACTAAATGATACTGTGATTCTTTGGCATTATATCTAGCTTTCTTACTAGATGGTTGAGTTCTTTAAGAAAACTGGCCTGATGCTTTTCTGAATCCAAATGCAAATATTTGTTTGTTTTTATTCACAAATAGTTTTGTAGGCTTATTTTTACCCTTTAGGTTTAATGAGCTTAGAAACCTCAAAAAGGTTTTAAATATTATGCTCCTAGTATAATTTTTGAAAATTGGTCAAAATGCAAATTATGTTGGCCACCACATATCTTGCTTCAGGGGGAGCATTACCTGATGCTTTTAACTGTTTGGATTCGGAAGAAAAACACCCTTGACATTCAGGAAATGAGGCTACTCCTGACCTCTCCCAGCACTCTGGTCCCCTATTTAAATGGTATTAACCAATGGTTTTTTAGATATGACACCCAAAGCACAAGCAATAAAGAAAATAGATAAATTGGGCTTCATCAAAATTAAAAACTTTTATGTATCAAAGTCCACCATTAAGAAAGTGCAAAGACAACTTACAGAATGGGAGGAAACACTTACAATTCATGTATCTGATAAGGGTTTAGTATCTAGAATAAATAAATAGCTCTTACAACTCAACAACAAAAAGACAAACAATCCAATGTAAAAACAGCCAAAGGACTTGAATACACATTTTCCTAAAGAAGATACACACAAAAAATGTTCAACATTATTAATCATTAGGGAAATGCAAGTCCTATTTAGAAAGTATAAAACCAGGATGAGATATTAGTACTTTGTACCCACTGAAATGCCTATAATAATGGTTTAGAAAAGACAGTAGCAAGTATTGGCAAAGAGGTAGAGAAACTGAAATCCTCATACATTGCCGGTGGGAATGTAATATGGTGCAGCCTCTGTGGAGAACAGCTTGGCAGCTCCTCAAAATGTTAAGCATACAATTACCATAAGACCCAGCAGTTCTACCCTCAAGTATATACTTGAGAGAATGAAAACAGGTGTTCATGCAAAAGCTCGTACCCAGAGTTCATAGCAGCATTATTAAAACAGTCAAAAAATAGAAACAATCCAAATATCTATCAGTTGAAGAACAGGTGAACAAAAGTTGGTGTAGCTACACACTGGAATATATTACTTAGCCATAACAACAAAGAAAATGCGATCCGTGCTACAACAAGAATAAACCTTGAAAATACGCTAAATGAGTGAGGCCAGACACAATAAGCCACAAATTGCACAATTCCAGTTCCGTGAAATGCCCTGACTGGGCAAACCCATGGAGACAGCAGGCAGACCAGTGGCTGTCAAAGGGACGGGGCAGACCAACGGGCACTGAAGCTCTGTTGGGGTGATGAAAATGCTCTGAAACTAGATTGCAGTAATGACTGCAACACACAGTGAATATTCCAAAACCCACTAAAGTGTGTACTTTACAGTGGTGAATTTTATGTCATATGAAGTATATCTCAATTTAAAAAATGCTATTAGAAAAGAGGAAATGCTTAAAGTGAGTCATGAAGAATAAGCAAGGAAGGGTCCTATGAGTGGACAGTGGGGAAATAATTCTAGGCCAAGAATATCAAATGCATAAAAGCACAGAGCCACAAACAACACATGAGTGGGGAAAAGTAGGTTATAGTTGCGAATACACACAAAAAGTTTATTCTTTTGTTCTCTCTTCTTTTTTTATATCTTTTCCATTATGGTTTATCCCTGTTATAGCTCCTCCCCACTACAATCACCACACTGATTTCCATGTCCATGAGTCTTTTTTCCTTTTTGCTTGATCCCTCCACCCCCTAAACCCCCTCCACCCCCTCCAGCCCACTCACCCCAGAGCTGTCAGCCTGCTTTTTATTCACAAGTCTGACTCCACTTTCTTTGTTGGTTCAGTTTGCTCATTAAATTCCACATATGAATGAAATCGTATGGTATTTGTCTTTCTTTGATTGGCTTATCTCACCTACCATAAGGTTCATCAGGTCCATCCATGCCTCTGCAAATGGTAAAGTTTTCTTTTTAAAAGCTGAGTAGCACTCCATTGTGTAAATGTCCCATAGTTGTTTTATCCACTCATCTACTGGACCCTTGGGCTGCTTCCATATCTTAGTGATTGTAAATAATGCTGCCATGACCATTGTGGTGCTTATGTTCTTTCAAATTAGTGTTTCAGGTTTCTTTGGGATGAATTCCCAGAAATGGAATCACTGGGTCATAGGCAGTTTCACTTTTATTTTTTTGAAGTATCTCCATACTGCTTTCCATAGTGGTTGTACTAGTCTGCATTCCCACCAACAGAGGAAAAGGTTCCCTCTTTCTCCACATCCTTGCCAGCACTTGTTTGTTGATTTATTCTTGTATTATTATTTATTAATTACTGTATTACTTATTTATATTACAACTGTAAACCTACTTTTGCCCACCCTTATATATTCAGTTCAGGACTCTGCAAGTGACTATTTAAAAAACTTAAAAAATATATACCTGTAGTATAAGTCCTGACATTTGTTTTTTGTGTGTTGTTGTTTGGTTTTTTTTGTGGGTTTTTTTTTTTTTTTTGCAGTGGAAGTGCTTGACTTAAGCTTTGATTGTGGATACATCAATTTCAAAGGCTCATCCACTCAAACAAACAAACAAACAAAAAACATCTGGAAAAAACACATTGCCAGTGACAGAGGACGTAAAGATCTTAGCCACCTCCTTCGGCTCTTTGTTTTAGGGATCTTGGACAATTTCAATAACTGACTGGACTACTTGTTTGTTTTGTGCTTCTCCGTGCTTTAAACTTCCACTCTTAAGTTTAAATTCACCAATAAAGAGTGAGCCTGGGAAATGCTAGGTCAGCACCCTCAACCTCAGTAAAAACAGAATCCCAGCCAGAATTTCTGTGCTCTCTCTCTCTCTCTACCTGTGGCCCCAGGTGTGCTGTGTAATTTCCAGGTGTTGTGAGCAATAAATCTGTATCTTTTCAAAGTTTCCTGATGGTTCTTGCTGAAGAATATCTTGCAGTCATAGTAAGAACTACAAGGGCTGGTCCAGCCATAATATTGGTTATTGCTAGGCCCAGACCAGTTCAAAAAATATATATATTATATCTAATATTATAATACAATACATTATATTATCCATATTGTATACAGCATGTTATAGATGCTGTATATTATCCCTGTTGTATATGCTGTATATTATGACATATTATGTAATATACAGATACAATACATTTTATATATATGAATGATGAATCAGTTGTAGGCTAAAACACAAAAAGCAACTCTTTTAAAATAAGTCAACATAGCACCCATTTTCTTGTGTGATTAGAAGATGATTCTCTTTCCTCCTGCATCTTGGTCCTCAGCCTAGAAGCAACTTAGCTGATCGATAAACAAAGAATGCTTGGGGATCATCCCCCTGCCTGAAAGGCAGTGCCCCTGGCTCTCCATGGCCTGTGCTCCCTTTCAGGCCCCACTTAATGTCTTTTTCCAGAGAGGCCTGCCCTGACCCTGCCAGCTAACAGATTCCTACTGTTCACCTTTATCTCCCGCCACTGCATTCTGCTAGCGTGCTGCACGGGCAGTTGTGTTTATTTGCTGTGTGTTGCATTTTTATATCTGACCCTGGACAGTGAGCTCTGAGGACAGGGAAGATGATTATTTTATTCAGTGACATAGCCCAGCTGCCTAAGACAGTGACCCATAAAAATTAGTCCAATGAATGATTAACTGAGAGCTGGGATCATAGATCAGGCCTCCTCGGATTACAGGCCCAGAGCACCTTCCATCTGAAGCTGATCCTGCCCAGCCTGGTCCCCAGGATCCCAGGCTTAGCTGGGCTAGGGCTTGGCTGTGCTTTGACTCTGTGTTTGCAAGTTTTATAGCACCTGATAGGAAAAAAAAATCATCTCTGCTGAAGTCGATACCAAATAAGTGCTGTGACTCATGGCTCAGTCTGGATTAGTTACAGTTGGGCAGCAAGGGATGGGATGGGCATTTCCCTCCGGCAGCAGAACAGAGGTTTTTAAAGATGGGAGGCAAGCAACCCCGTGCTGCTTGAGTAAAAGGTTCATGGAAGGCACGTTGGAGGATGTGACTGGAAGCGAAGGTTGAGACGTAAGTTAGAGTTTGAAATCAGCCTGGTTGGTCTATGACAGCTCTTGTGGTTAGCACTGCCAGAGAGAAACTGAGGCAAAGTGCCTACCCATACTTCTCAGGAAAATGTAGCATGTTAACTGCAGGTGTGGTTCTCAGAAGAAGATGCTAAAACAGACTTTGTGGGATGAGATACTAACTGCAGTGCAGGGCTGACAATTCCTTAGTCAACCCAGAGGAGGCTCTGGGAAGAGAACTGCTCAGCAGTGTGGTCACACATCCTGCCGAATTACAACCCTGGCCCCATTCAGTGGCCATACAGGCTTCCCAATAAGGCACGGCCTCAGGTCAAGCAGTTCTCAGCAACTGAGGCCCCCCCCCCTGAAAGGAGCTGGCTGTTGGGGGCTGTCTGCTGACCATGTCCTCTGCAGGTGGGAGTCTTTGCATAAAAGGGGTCTGCTCACAGCACCCCCATCCTACCACAAAAGCCCACCCTAGTATAGGTCGACATTGGTTACAGGGCTTTTTTTACTTTCTTTCCCTATAAATACTCTCCATAAGCTATTTTTTTCTCCTCTTTTAACCCACAAGAAATACCAAATTCCTTCACCAATAAACAATAGGTAGCAAGCAGGAGAACTACTTCACCATTAACTCTTCCTAAGATCGGTAGGCCAAACATGACAGTTTGCTACCCTTAACTTTGGTTTGGTTTTTGAAACATAAGACTTTAAAATCATTTAGACTTTTAAGACCACACCGACTGATAAAGAAAGGCTAATTCTTTTTCCTGGAAGCTGTTTAATTCTACATGTAATGTTATTATCTTCAGGGAAAGAGCATACATGGGGTGGGGGAAATGAACTTTGCTGCATACCTGCAGTGCCAGGCTCTTTGAGGTGAACTTTCCATATTGGCACTTAATGAAGAGGAATAACCTCTCAAAGATAGATGACAGATTTTGAGGAGTCAAAGGTATTGCCTGTCTCTTCCAGCCGTGAAGAAGAGGCCAACCTCCTTTAGGTACCTCAGGATGAGCTATGCAGGGCAGACCTCAAGTCCACTGGGAGCCCCCTTTTCTAGTCGTAACCCAGCTCTAAGAAGACCTGCAGAGACACAAAGCAGCTACGACAGTCCCCTTCAGGAGTAAGCCCTTTGTTCACTGGTAACAGTTGGATGGTGCAGGGAAAACAGCATCCATACGTGTTTTCTAATTTGGGTTCTGAAGGTTAAACGAATCGGGTCACGTAGAGATAGGAGTTAACTCCCCAGGTCTCTGTGACTTACATTATCTTGGGGTATTGTTATCCGCACTTTACATGAGGCACAATGAATGGCATCCTAAGTCCTGGTGGCTGACAAAGAGCAGAGCCAGGCTCAGGGCAGCTCTGTCTACCTGGCTTTGAGCCTACATGATTTCAACTGCATCACTCATCCTCCTGGGTTCTTAAAGCAAGGAGGTTGATTGGATGATTTCTAAATTTGTTTTAATGCTTAATGCTTCCTGTGCTATTAGGTCATACTTATCACACAGGAATAGAAACCTTACATAGTTTATATTCACCGCTGTAATGTTATATATTTATGGAAGGGTCAAAACTGATTATTGCTGTCTTTGGGGAAGTCTCTTTTGAGCAACAAGAGATTGAGTGGGCGGCACCCTTTCGAATTCCAAACATTTTAGCCATAGGGGAGTGTCTGATCTGCTAGAGTAGTTTATATATTAACTGTATTTTTTTATAGAGCAATTTTAACAAGTTCATGTAAATCGCCAAAACTCTTGAGTGCATGCCATTGCATACAAGGCCTTTGTGTGATGAAGGAGAAATAGACAATCAAGTGGAGAAAAGCGTTTGTGCACTGAAATGGCCACTTTAAAAGAATGCTTTAAAAAGTCAGCAATGCTTAAAAGAGCTGATTTCCTTTCCTAATATGTGCATAAGAAGGGTAATGTTTACTTCCACTTTCAACATGGGAGTGTTTTGCTCCTACAATAAAGTCGCTGACAACAAGCAACCCAGCAACCAGTTTTTCCTCTTCATTCCTTAGGACAAATCACCTGCCCAGTGAAAGGAAAACGAAAGTATGGCAAGTACATGAGTTTCACCCCCAGGGATTACTTTGTTACCAGGAAACTCAGGGAGCCTGAGGTGTGGGACTTGAAGAGGGTCCTAAACAGCTTCTGGTGGTGTCCTAGGGGCACAGCTGCAAATCACCTATCTAGGAGGGTCCTTCTCTTCCTCTCCATGGACCAACACAGCAGACAGTAAACATTCCCACTTCTGTGCATAACCTGCTTTCCTTCAAACAGGAGTTTTCTCATGAAGTAGCCTGTACTTAATTACGAAAATAGTTAACACCTCATGCCTTCCTTCCTTCCTTCCTTCCTTCCTTCCTTCCTCCCTCCCTCCCTCCCTCCCTCACTTTCTTTTTACATTTTTTCAGCTTTCCAAACATTTTCACATGATGGATCATGGATTTTGGGCTTAACACTACAGGAAAAAAAAAAGGAATAGCAACACAGTGCCCAACTTTATATTTTCTCGATAACTATATTTGAGAGAGAAAAATTGTCGTACTCCATCACCATCACATATGAAAGGCCATGATAACAGAAGAGGATCAAGGCAGTCAGTTCATATTAAAAAATCTTTAATAGAGCCTTAAATTGACTTTTTTGAAAACTCACTACATTATCCTGAATTTTCTCATTCTTCTGCAGAGCAGTAAAAGCTTTGCCAAAGACATCCCACCCCCTGAAGCAGGTGAAGCAGGTGTTACTCTCACACTTCCTGTCAAGGAATGTGGGCTGCGAGCTGTGAAGCAGTAAGTGCTGGTGGGCAGCCCCTGCCCTGCCACGGGGCACACTCTGAGCACCAAGGACCTAGACTCTGGGCTGGACTTCTGGCTTAGCTACTAACCAGCTAGAAAAATCTGGGACATGTTAGTGATGTCTGAAAGCACTAGAAAAAAAGATTGCTATCAGCTGAGGGCCTGGAGCTTTAATACCTGGCTGAGGGGCTGGATAAAGTTTGGTTGCTTCAACTTCCTTTTCATAGCTCACATGTGGATTAGATGTGCGTGATCTTCTCAAGGACAAGGCCATGGCCTCTCTGTGTCTTCCTGGGTTTTCCAGATCACAGCCATGAACCAGTCTGTTCAGCCAGCAGAATCTGATTTGTGACTATTATTTCTCTCTGGTGTTGTCATCCCCAGAGAAACACATTGTCATTTAGATACTGTTCTTCTGAGACGGGGCCTCCTGGGAATTCTATGAGTACTTTAGTATACTTTAATAAATTCATTTTTTCTTAAAAAAAGTACTAGGGAAAGTAAAAGAAGAAGAGAGAGGGCTGTTCTGAAAATCTGGACCTGTAGACTTGGTAGGTTCAAATTGAATGGACCATTAGACAAGGAACTATTAGATAAAAACCGAACCACATGAATTTGGGGGTGAGGAATACATTGCTTGAACCTGAAGTACATGACAAACTGAAGTTCTATAGAGGCTGGCCAAGTTCATGTGTGAGCTTGGCCAGCATCAAGGTGACATCTTTTATTCTTTCTTTCCTTCTATGAGCCCTGAACTTATGGAGAAAATAAGAACGGAAATTGTGTTGGAGAGGGAATCCTACGTTTTTATTTTCTGTTTTTTTTAATCCTCACCTAAGGATATGCTTTATGGAGGGGTGGGGAGAGAGAGAGAGAGAGGCATTGAAATGAGAGAGAAACATCAACTGACTGCCTCCCATACGTGCCCTGAGGATTGAACGTGGCCGGGATCAAACCCACGACCTTCCGGTGCACAGGACAACTCCAACTAGCTGGGCACCTGGCCAGAGCCATTTTCTTTTCTTTTCTTTTTTAAATTCTTCTTTCAAACTGGTTTTTCTGCCTTTTATTAGTTTATATTATTTTACTGATATGAAACTGGAAGTACAACAAGGTTAGAAAAATTGTCTAAGATCACAGAGATTGTGGTGAAAAGGGGATCAGAATTCTACCTCCTACCTTTTTGTACAAACTTATTCCAAGTTTCAAGCATTCACCAGAAAAACATTGCAAGGAGAGAATCTTGGGCTAAATTTTGGTTTACCTCATTTGAGTAAAGAATAAGGAAAATTCATATCCTACTTTCT
Organism: Sturnira hondurensis; assembly: GCF_014824575.4. NCBI lineage: Eukaryota > Metazoa > Chordata > Mammalia > Chiroptera > Phyllostomidae > Sturnira > Sturnira hondurensis. Next base: position 20,304,712 of record NW_028093985.1, on the reverse strand, counting down.
AAGAGTGTGTGTGTGTGCACACGAGAGAGAGAGAGAGAGAGCAAGAGAGAAATAGAGAATGTAGATCTTTAACTAGAAACACCATCATCATTATACTCTATACCAGAGATATCAGACTCATTTTCACTGGGGGCCACATAAGCCTCATGGTTGCCTTCAAAGGGCCGAATGTAATTTTAGGACCGTATGAATGTAACTACTCCTTAACTAGGGGCAAGGGGCTCCGCGCTGCCACTGGGTAGAAACAAGGTGCCGGGCCAGATTCAGCCCACGGGCCTTGTGTTTGCTACCTGTCCTCTACATTAAGTAGTAATTCTAAAAAGATTTTTGTTTTGTGGCATTTTAAGAGAGAATTGTCATGAAAAATGACAACTGAGGTAGTCTTGCAGGGAATTAACCTTGCTAACTTAGAAGGACCATGTGTCTGCAAAAATTGCACACAACAAATAGCCAAGACATCAAGACATCTGCCCTGAATCCATGTGTTGCCATGGAAATAGATAAGCAAATTGGTGACCTGATTTCTTATCTCTGGAAACAATTCTTGCACAAAAAGAACACAAACACAAAGCCATGTAAATGGATGAAGACTATTTACTTATTAAATCATGCTGGTTTCTAGAGATTAACCCCTTGGTAAACCCTTTGACTTTGCCATTTTTGGAAGGGACAAGTTTATCTTTCAAGTTAATGAAAAAGTGTCTAAGGGAGAGCAAAGATCTTGATTATTAATGACCACATTCATGAACAAGAGATGGGTGCCGTAGTAAAAGGCCTCATGATATATGGTTGTGCCTCCAAACACTTATTCCACACTTTGGAAATTCTTACACGCACTAAATATATTGTTTCATGGGGAGGCATTATACTAGTTTTAGGAAATTTATAGAACACCTAAAAGAAAATCACTGTAATCCTACCATTCAGTAGTAGCTATCATTAAGACTCTGGTATAATTCTTTCTACATAATTACATGAATATATTCCCCAGCAAGCTGGACATGTGTGAAGTGCATGTGTTTTTTAGATTGGAATTCCACTACCCTTCCTATTTCTCCAGACTCTTTTAAACCTGTTCAGTGTAATAGCCTAGTCAGTGGGTTGAAATGCTTCATTGTCTAAGAAGAGCTGTCTCTTTCCCAGAGAAAGGTGTGCCTAGAAACTATACTCACACACACCTTGGGGTGGGTATCAGAACACCTTGCCCTTGAATCATTGTGGGTATTTCCTCATGATATCCATAAACCTTTGTGGAAATCCCCAGTATAGCACCTGGACAAGAGACAGATCCAGCTATAATCTAGAAAAATGTACAGAAAGTTGTGGTGTGACTTACATCTAGTTAAAATAGTATGACATGAGCTTCACTGAGAAAAATAACAAAACTACTATAACCTTAAAAAAAACACCTCTAACATTTCTCTCCTTTTATTCCAAGAGGGTATGCTAAAATAATCAGAGGAGAAAGAAATCTGAACTTTTATGAGGCAGCTAACTGTAGAAAATATCATGGGTTTGCCTGGAGACAGACCCAGATTTAAATACTAACGACACGGCCATTTGATAACAGTATGACCTTGAGCCTTACTTACTTCCCTTACTTTAGAAAAAATGGGATGGAAAGACTCCCTTAGAGGGTTGCTGGGAGAATTAAATGAGAACATGAGTGTAAAGCTGTTTGTAGAGGTTCTGGCTCAACGTGGACGCTCCCCTTGCCAGCTGCTGTTATTATTATATGGACTTTTGAAAGGATTAACCCAAGGGCTCCACGCTCAGCCCCTTGTACTGTGCTATGGATTTATCAGGGTCAATTAGCTTTAACGTTCACTTCACTGGTTTTGGAAATGAGGAAAACAAGTGCTATGAATGCGCCCTGGGTCTGTGACCTGTCACTAAGACGCAAGCACAGGAGAGGACCGTTAGCAGCAATGGCTACGACGAGTATGGAAGTATGCTGGAGAGGATGGGGTTTATGAAATACCAGAGACACCATCTGTTTGTGAAGGAAAGTGATTTGTATTCCTTGTGTAACGAGGCGTTTCACTAAGAGGCACGACTGGACAGGAATGCTTTGAATTCAGAAAACAGCACGAAGCACTCTTTCTCCGTCAGGCCTCACGGGCTCCAGCCATTGCTGGGGTAGCATCTCCTTCTTGTGGGTTCCACAGAGCACGTGTCAGCAAGCGGCAACTGATCGTACACATCACATCTTCCTTTTTGCCCCTTCAGAAAAGTTCCGTTCGTTCTTGTTTTTTAGTTTAAAGTGAATATACCTCCTGGTTGACTTTGGGTTCAATGTTTTCCCAAAAAGGTGGATGCTCTTTAGGGTACCTCACGTTGCCCACTCTCTCTCCAGTCAGTCAGACTCACATACTAGTGGTACTTTCCTTAGGGGTCACAGCTGTCCTTTTCGTGCAGCCAAACCTAAATTTTATTTCTTATTTTTTTGTTTTAAAAATGTTAAAAAGATTCTATTCATCTATTTTTTAGAGAGGGGAATGGGGAGGAGAGGAACATCAATGAGTGGTTGCCTCTCATGCGCCCTCTACTGGAGAACTGGCCCCGCAACCCAGGCACGTGCCCCGACTGGGAAATGCATCAGCGAGCCCTTGGTTCCCAAGCAGCACTCAATCCACTGAGCCACACCAGCCAGGGCCTAATTTTATTTTTGATTTGATCTTTATTGTATTTTTTCTGCTACCATTTTCTCACTGCTTTTTAACTGACAGGGTGATTTAGTTTATTTCCTGTACTTCTGAGATTAAAACATGAANTGGAGAACTGGCCCCGCAACCCAGGCACGTGCCCCGACTGGGAAATGCATCAGCGAGCCTTTGGTTCCCAGGCAGCACTCAATCCACTGAGCCACACCAGCCAGGGCCTAATTTTATTTTTGATTTGATCTTTATTGTATTTTTTCTGCTACCATTTTCTCACTGCTTTTTAACTGACAGGGTGATTTAGTTTATTTCCTGTACTTCTGAGATTAAAACATGAATGTTAAAAGAACCATGTGTCTAGAGAAGAAGACTCAGGAGAATGTCTTTGGCGTCAGGTTCATACTACGCACATTTTATCTGTCTGATGTCATTAGTAATGTTAGCTGAGAAATCCCAGCTACTGCATGAATATAGCAAATAAACTGAAATGGTTTACTTCTTCTTGGACTGTTAAGATTTTTTCCCATAAGATTTATTTTTCCCTCAGCAGTCAGCCACCACTGTATTACCAGTACTACATCACAAATCCTAAGTCATGAGCTGAAGGCTCATTTGTCATTCCATATTTCTTTTCTGTGTGAGTCATAATCAAATGTTGGAAAAGAAATAGTTTTCCATATTTTTAAGACTTCCTGGCTGCTTTTATAAGTTAATTTCATTACACAGTTGAGAAGCAACTATAAAACTATAAATAAAATCATAAAAGAATACAACAACCCTTAAACCCTCAGACATGTGATAAAGATTTTTTAAACTGCAGGTTTTTAAAATCCCGAGACAGAATGCCCCCTGGAAATCTGAGCCAGTGACTAGCAATTGAACTCAATTCCCTCCAACAATAGCATAACTCCCTTGGCTCTTTATTTTAGTGGTTACTGAAGTGTGCCTAAATTCAGAATGGACACCAGAATGGGGGCCAGAGGGAGCCGGGGGCACAATGACTCCGATAAACCAGCTGACAGAGAAAACGGCCAAACCTTTCACAAGCACAGCCGCCCCCCACCCCCTCTCCGGGATGCATGGTTAGGTGCGTTCTCCCTTTCCTCCTCCACATCTGAGCCCGGGTTTGCATAATGACGCCATCTGCCCAGGAAAGAACGTGTTTCCCAATATCTTTTGCAATTAGTGGTGCCCATGTGATAGCTCTGGCCAATGAGATGTCAACGTAAGTGTTTTCTGGGACTTTTGATAAGGCTGTTTAAAGAGAACTGACCCGGTTAGCAGATACCTTCTCTGCTCTTTTACCTTCGTTGTTTCTTTGGCCTTTAAACGCCCTCTAGTGATTGGAGCTCCAGTAGGCTTTGGGATGAGGAAGCGACTTTCAAGGTGGAAACCAGCACTGGGATGGAGGGAGGGAGAGATGGAAGACTCCTTGGTCGGTGACGGCTGTGAGACAGCCATTTCTGGACCTTTTTATGAGAGAGAGAAATCACCTTCTTCTTGTTTAAATTAGTGTGATTTGTGTTTGTTTTTTTTTTGGTATGGGCAGCTGAATCTTGCTTAACTGATTCAGCCATAAAAGGGTCAAATTTCCTTGCGCATTTTCTTTAAAAGGAGACATAGCCTTTTATTTTCAAGACAAGAGATTTAAAATGCCCACATATTCAGGAGTTTCTTTTGAGCCACTTAAGTACAGATGACTTTCAGCTGCTCCTTTCCTGAGGGCAGATTTTGAGGTAGAAGACAGAGTTTGAGGTGCCTGTGGGAAAGTTGAAGGGAAAGAGAGATGGGAAGAAGAGACCGAGACCGAGGACCTGGAAAGGGAGAGTTAAAGATTTGCCCCTATCGCGTTTCCATCTGGGGCCTGTTCTCCTCATCCTGATGGACATAGGGCCTCACAACCTGCCCCAGATGACCTAGGGGACGCAGGGATGAGGGAACAGTGTGTATTTGGGTGGCCCTGACACACCCCCAAAGCCTGGCCTTCCAGGCAATGATGAGGAGGACCCTAACAACAACAAAGAGAACAACAGTAAAAGACTGCCTACCAAATACTGGGCACTGGCATGCTTTATCCCTAATCTAATCTTCATAAAGCCCCTGAAACACAGGGGTGTTTGCCTTATTTTACAGAAGTTGTAAATTGAGGGTCAGAAAGGTTAAGCAACTTGTCCAAGGTCATTACCTAGGATCCAAGTAGGGTGATCAACTGTTCCTTTTTTGCCCAGGACAGAGGGGTTTCCCGAGATGCAGAACTTTCAGAAGAACACCAAACCTTTGGTTCTCAGCCAACCAGGATGGTTGGTCACTCCAGCCATCTGACAGCCAAGGTCTGTTACACTATCTTTAAGCCCCAAGAAGCACAAAGCTCAGATAGATGTCTTCAGAATATTCTAAGATGTTCGACTCTCACGTTCAGCCTGGGAATCCGCCCCCCTCTAGTGGAGGGCCCTGGAGTAGACCTAGGAGACTGATGCAACTAAAGTCTCCTCTGCACAGTCTTACCATGCAAGCTAGGACCCCCAAGTCCACACATGCAGCAGCGAACACCCAGGAGAGTCCACCATAGCCTTGCCCTGTGTGCAGCGCAGATGGGGTTCCATCCCACAGTGCTGAAATATTCCAAATCCCTCTCCCTGCTTTCCACCAGATGTAACCACTTAAAGCTATTATAATACCTCTAAAGTTTACCTATTAAAATACTTTTTATGGCATTTTAAAAGCTCCATTTTTTATGTCTGCCTAAAGATGTAAAAGGTACAATTTAAGGTAACTTCCAAGTTCTATCCCTTCCTATTTTAGCTAATGCTTTACTAAATGGCACCAATAGGATTTTGTGTGTTTGAACTTAAATAAAAACCTAAATAATGGCCATGTGAGTCAGGGGTTCCCAGCTTAGAGTTTCTGGATAGCGTTTGGGGTGGGGGTACACGAACCTCCCTGGAGGCATGTGCCCCGGTGTATGTGTGCTCCTTTAAAGGGTAGAGGGTCTGCAGCTTTCACCACATTCTCAGGGGGGTCTGTGCTCAAAAGATCGTTGACAACCACTGGTGAATTAGCAAGAATTAACTCGGGGGAATTTTTAACAAAAGGTCTTTGTTTTATAAAATGATTCACAGTAGCAATTTATCCCCATATATTCGCCTACGATTCAGGCCATAGGGCCCTGATGCATCAAAGGAAGAAGTCAGAGAGCCCTAAGGAAGGTGTGGCCCAGGCAGCAGCAGGGAAGTGGGACTCCAGGATCCAGTCTCAGAGCATCACACCCTGTGGTGAGAGACTGGAATCCTCAGACCCAGAGGAAAGAGCCATGGTGTCCACGGGGTCCAGAGCCAATTGCTAAGGACATTCTTATTCTCTTTGCCATCATCCTCTCTCTAGATGACTGGTTTCTTATGCCTGGCATTTTCTTTTGTGTTTTTGGTTACAAAACGCAACTCCTCTCATATGTAAATTCAATACTCATCCACTGAGCACTGTAGCGCAGTGTCTGAGAGCCTGCACATTGGGGCCTGAGCTCAGTCTTGAGTGCAGAGCTCGGCTCCACAGTGTGCAGCCACACGACTCTGGGGGAGCAGCCTGACCTCTCTAAGTTTCCATGTCTAGGCCTCAGTCGCCTGAACGCTGTTCGCTGTCCTCCTTCTTACCTCCCAGCAAACTGTTGAAGCAGGAACCCTAGGGCCCCTGGTAATCTGGTTTTCTCCTCCAGTCGGCCCCTCTCAGGCTCCCCAGCCAGCCTGCCTAATGTCCCGAGCCATGGAGCGTGTTCAGATCTCTATCAGTGCTGGTGTCAGTCACGATGCCCCTTTTCCACCAATGACGAAATCCTAGACATTGTGCTAGCTGTGCTCTGGAAGAAGCATGCTGAGACCTCACTGGTGATTACAGGGTAGGGAGAGATGAGGAGGTGGGGCCTTCCTGGGGACTGCTGAGTGACACCCGGACTTGAGATCGCAATATTAGGCAATAATGAATTCCTTTTCATGATAAAAAAATAATTTTTTTTACATTCAGAAAGAAAATAAAAGAACCAAATAAGGGGATGGTCTGGGGTCTGGCATGAAGCTACTGGTCCCCAGGCATTTGGCTTGGATTTACCCTGAATCTTTGAAATGTTTCGGGTTTGTCTGCCTGAACAGTTTTCCCTTCCCCCACAGTGAATGAATCATTTCTTCCTCTCATATCCTGCCAAATATTTCAAATCATGCCTCTCATTCTTGGTTAAGTGCCCGAATTAAACTCACTGGGATGAAAAAGCAACTGGTGGAAAACAAATTTTCATTCTCGTTTACAAGCCTCTTGAAATACGCTTTTTGGGAGAAGCTTGTAGGCATGATATCCTGACCCAGCTGGATGTCACAGAGCTGGGCAGTGAAGGGAACCTGATTCATCTTCCTGAAACAGTCTAACAGATCCGGAGTTTGCCAGTAACAGGTACTGCAGCCAGAGGGGAGTGGAAACCCACTGGAGATAAAAATAATGTGCTTCTGCTGCCACCTGGTGGACATCTCGCCTTTAATCATTGTTAATTAAAGGGTCCCTACCAACCACTATCACAGAGCCATGATTGCAAATGAATTCTTTGAACCTGCAGCGTTGGGACTACCTGGCCATTTCCTACCTGTGACGTTTGGTGTATTACTTAATCTTTCTGAATCCAGTTTCTAACCCATGGGACTGTGAAGATTTAAACAGAAAATGTAGGTAACGTGAGCACTAATAATAAAAAATATACGAGGCCTAGTATTACATCTAACAAAAGATATGCAATTATGCAAAAAGTAAATATTTCTTTGAGAGGCATTTGTGAAAGCCTAAACAAAGGAGCACTTTGGAAAGCCAAATCTGAGTCTCCACTCTAGACCCACTGGATCAAGACGTGCATTCCAACAATGCAGGGAAAGACATAGCAAGCAAAACCTCATCTTATTGTACAGCAAAAGATTTTGATATATTTGATCACATTTAAATTTAAAACTTCTATGCATGAAAAGATACCATATACAAAGTGAAAAGACCAGCTAACAAATGGGAGAAGAAATTTCAATACATCATTGACAAAGAGTTTGGATCAGAATACATAAAGAATTAAAGACAGCCCTGGCTGGTGTGGCTCAGTGGATTGAGCGCAGGCCTGTGGACCAAAGGGTCACTGGTTCCATTCCCAGTCGGGGCACAAGCCTGGGTTGCAGACCAGGCCCCCAGTAGCGGGTGCATGAGAGGTAACCTCACACTGATGTTTAAAAAAAAAATTAATTTAAAACAGATTTCAGCCAAGGTGGAGGTGTAGGTAGACACACTGTGCCTCCTTGCACAACCAAAAGAAAGACAACAACAATTTAAAAACAAAAACCAATCAGAAACGACAGAAAATTGAACTGTATGGAAGTCGGACAACCAAGGAGTTAAAGACACATTCATCAAGACTGGTAGAAGGGGGATAGACAGGCAGTCTGGCTGACAGGACTCACGGCAATGTGGCTGGAGGACCAGGGTGGGCAAGGCAGCGGCTGTCCAGCAAGGAGGCAGCTGGTGGGCCGGCAAGGCAGTGGATTGCAGACTGGGCAGTCTCACATTCACTCACAGATAAACTGGGAGAAACAGCTGGGAAGCAGGGCGGACTGCGCAACCCAGGGCCCCAGCACTGGGAAATAAAACCTCAAACCACTGATTGAAAACACCCGTGGGGGCTGAGGCAGCGGGAGAAACTCCCAGCCTCATAGAAGGGTTTGTTGGAGAGACCCACAGGGTCCTAGAATGCACACAACTCCCCCCACCCCCACCGGAAATCAGCACCAGAAGGGCCCACTTTGCTTGTGGGAATTAGAGGAAGTGACGGAAACCCAGCAGAGAGTGGAACAAGCTCCATAGTTCCCTCTTGGACCCCTCCCCCACATTCAGCGTCACAACACAGCCACGTGGGTTGCACCACCCTGGTGAACACCTAAGGCTCCACCCCTCACCATGTATGTAACAGGAGCCTCAAGACAAAAAAAAAAGTTGCCCATATGAAAGAACAGATCCAAGCTCCAGAAATAATACAATTAAGTGACAAAGAGATAGCCAACCTATCAGATGCATAGTTAAAAGCACTGGTGATCAGGATGCCCACAGAATTGGTTGAATATGGTTGCAAATTAGATGAAAAAATGAAGGCTACACTAAGTGAAATAAAGGAAAATGTATAGGGAGCCAATAGTGATGGAAAGGAAACTGGGACTCAGATCAATGGTGTGGACCAGAAGTAAGAAAGAAACATTCAACCAGAACAGAATGAAGAAACAAGAATTCAAACAAATGAGGACAGGCTTAGGAACTTCCAGGACATCTTTAAATGTTCCAACATCCTAATTATAGGGGTACCAGAAAAGAAAGAGGAAGAGCAACAAGTGGAAAACTTATATGAACAAATAATAAAGGAGAACTTCCCCAATCTGGCAAAGGAAATAGACTTCTAGGAAGTCCAGGAGGCTCAGAGAGTCCCAAAGAAGTTGGACCCAAAGAGGAACACACCAAGGCACATCATAATTACATTTTCCAAGATTAAAATTAAGGAAAGAATCCTAAAAACAGCAAGAGAAAAGGAGACAGTTATCTACAAAGGAGTTCCCATCAGACTGTCAGCTGATTTCTCAAAAGAGACCTTACAGGCAAGAAGGGGCTACAAAGAAGTATTCCAAGTCATGAAATGCAAGGACCTACATCCAAGATTGCTCTGTCCAGCAAAGCTTTCATTTAGAATGGAAGGGCAGATAAAGCGCTTCTCAGATAAGGTCAAGTTGAAGGAGTTCATCATCACCAAGCCCTTATCATATGAAATGTTAAAGGAACTTATCTAAGAAAAAGAAGATAAAAAATATGAACAGTAAAATGGCAACAAACTCACAATCATTAACACCACACCTAAAACAAAGTCAAAAGCAAACTAAGCAAACAACTAGAACAGGAACAGAACCACAGAAATGGAGATCACATGGAGGGTTATTAACAGAGGAGTGGGAGGGGGAGAGAAGGGGAAAGGTACAGAGAATAAGTAGCATGATGTTAGGTAGAAAATAGAAAGGGAAAGAGTAAGAATAGTATAGGAAATGTAGAAGCCAAAGAACTTACATGTATGACACATGGACATGAACTAAAGGGGAGAATGTAGGCGGGAGGGGGTGTGCAGGGTGAAGGGGAGTGAAGTGGGGAAAATGGGACAATTGTAATAGTATAATCAATAAAATATATATTTTTAAAAAGCAAGAAAGATAGATAACCTAGTGAAAAAATGGACAAAAGATGTAAGTATACTCTTTACAAAAGAAAAATAGCAATTCTGCTAGCCATATGACCAAGTGCTCAGCCTGAGAACGTAGCAGGGAAATGCAAATTGAAAAATGAGATAGTATAAACAATTGAAAAATAGAATGACCATATGATCCAGCAATTCCACTTCTGGGTATTTTCTGAATGAAAACACTAACTTGACGAGAGATACATATCCCTGTGTTAATTGCAACATTATTTATAATAGCCAAGGTAGGGAAACAACTGAGGTGTTCAATAATGGATGAATGGACAAAAAATGTGATGCACATACAGATATGTGCATATGTATATGCTAAAATATTATTCAGCCATAAAAAGAATGAAATCATGCCATTTGCCACAACATGGATGAAACTTGAGGGCATTATGTCAAATGTGATAAGTCAGATGGAGAAAGACAAATATCTAATATTACTTACGTGTGAAATCTAAAAAGAAACCTTAAAACTAAGAAGCTAAAACAAACCAAACTTATAGACAAAGAGAACTGACGGGTGGTTGCCTGAGGCAGGGGTTGGGGATGAGTGCAATGGGTGAAGGGGTCAAAGGCACAAACTTCCTGTTGTAAATGTCATGGGGATTCAATACAGAGCATGGTGACCATAGTTAACGCTGCATTGCACATCTGAAAGTTGCCAAGTTGAATCATTATGTTGTAGGTCTAAAACTAATACAATGTTTTGTGTCAATTATACCTCAATACAAATTTTTAAAAAAGAAAGAAAAACGAGACAATGTTTTATAACCACCAGCTGGTGTCTGAGTAGGAACTGTCCCTGAACGTTGGTGGGAGGTGAAAACCAAACGAGCACCCTTGCAGGACAACTTGGTGTGGCCTTGGAAAGTTTAATATATGAGCTCATAAAGCCACCAATCCCACTTCTGAGCCTTTGTCCTGGAAACGCTTTAGCACAGGTGCCCAAGGAAGCCTTTACAAGGACTTTACTGAAGCTCTTCTTACCAAAGCCAAAAACTGGAACTCACCTTGAAGTACATTAACACAGCAGAAGAGACTGATATGTTTTCCCTCGGTCCTGAATGCCATTACAGCAGTTAAAGTGAGTAAATCAGAGCTGCACAGAACAACACGTACCTCAGAGGCATGTGGCTCAGGGGGGAAAAAGGAAGGCCACTGTCAAAGATAAATAAACAGTATCACACCATTTAGGCATATGAATAATAAATACCAGGTTGAGAATAGTCGCTGCTTCTGCAAAAGAAGAGAGGATAGCATTCCCGTAAGACTACACAGAGCTTTTCAACAAGACCTGTAATGTTGAATAATTTAAGGTTAGTGCTGGATCTATTTCTATAATGTTCTCTGGAATATTTATATGCTTGGGACAGTCTAGAGAGAAGGATAATGTACATAAAATGAATGGCACATATTAAAATACAGTTATGATTATTAAAGAGGGTTGGAATCCTTTCAGATAAATCCTTCTAATATTAAATATTTATCTCTGGGAGGAAGATTTAAAACATACTTTATCTTAAAAGATCTCTTGCAGCTAGAATTTATTTTCTCCTATCACCATGTCTAGGGAGCAGATTTATCAACCACTAACTTGTTTTCTGGACACCTATCAGGGGCCTGGCAGTAAGATACTTATTATAAGGAGAATACAGGGGGCGAAAAACCTGGTCTCTAACATACAGAAATAAGAGAGGAAAAGGAGAAGGAGCAGGAGGAGAATGAAAGGAAAGAAAATCATTCCAGGCAGGGTGGAGTCTACTCTTGTAATGTAATGATGCTGCTATTTTCACAAGCACACTATTTTGTACATAAAAATGAAGGTGATCCCTTTCAAATTAGCCCTTCGTGACTTGTATTGGGTTAGCCAAAAAGTCTGTTATTATTTTTCCATAAAATAATAGACACATTGTTCATTTTCATCAATAACTTTATTGGTTTAGATATTTTGAGTATGTCTGCTATCACCTGCTATTGGCTTCTAGTGGGTAGAGGCCATGGGTGCTGCTAAACACCTTCCAACGCATAAGACAGCCCCGCAGCAAAGAATGATTTGGCCAAAATGTCAATAGTACCAAGAAACTTCACAAACCACTTTTGACTTGTTCGATAATCACAGCACCTTCTTCATATACCACACAAATCTTTTTTTGTATTTCAATTGCATTTTTACCTTTCTTGAAATAATACAACATATTATGCCAAAAATATTGCATATCTTCTCCCACCTTCGATATTAAAGTGGCTGCACAAAAAATCACCAATTTAGATAATTTTTTAAAAAAATGTACACTAATATGACAGCTGTCCCAATGCAATCTAACAAAATTGTTTTGAATAAAGTTAAAGACAACTAAGCACTATTAAAGTGATCGTACGGAAAAAACTAAAGGAACTTTTTGTCCAACTGCAATAATATTCGTCCTGGAAATATCCTACTAATTAAAATAATATTGGAAGCCCTCTCAGAATTACATTGAGAGTGTATAGCACCCTAGCATACACTAGCATATTATGAGTTCCTATAATAAGAAACATATCTAGGAGGTAAATTTGATTTTGGAGAAAAGTCAACTTAAAAATACAGCTTTTGCTCAATAATGGAGTATGACAACATGGTAGTGATTCCTTTTCCTTTCCATGGCAAAATATTTGCATGAGGCTCTTTATGACCAATGGTGGTTGCCCAGGGGGTCCTCCAGCTACCATAACCTCTGCCCATCCACCCTGCAAGCCGAAGTGTGCAATACCTCTACATACCTGTAAGTAATCAATACCTCTACATACCTGTCTGAGGCACACAACTGTGCCTCAGACACTGGTTGAAAAGCTCTTCAACACAGTGCAGCTAATCTTCCTGCATTTCCTGCAAAATAGCTCAGGCTGTGGCAGCACCTGGCTGAAGCTCTCCAGTACCATTTCCTCTACCAAGGCTCATTGACTTGCTGGACCTGGATAGCAGTCATCTTGGAATTATATGACTGGGTTTTGGAGTGCGGGAACCCCTTTCAACCCTGACCACAGACCTCCTGAGCATTTGTCCGTGTTCTTCCTCCTCAGCCCATAGCCAAGCATTCTAAGATGGCAGAATCGCACAATAAAAGGAGCCAGAGCAGAGCCTCCACCAAAGCCCCCTGGCCTGCAATGGAATACGATGAGAATAAGAATAATAAGCCTTTATAGCATTAAGCTAATAACATTTTGGAATATTCTTGTCATGTACATAGGCTAGCACATTCTGACTAATGCAGAGGCAATCCCCCAAAAAACAAGTCCCAAGGGTGTTCTAAGCAATGGCAGCAGCATCACAAACCCAATCCCTTAAGATGGTACTGAGAACAACATTCATTGTCAAGTATATTAATGGGGGGTGGTTGTTAACTTAAAATGTGGTGTTAATCACTTTAAAGTCACATGATGTGATGTTGTATGATAGAACATTCATGTGCTGAGAGCTAGATTTCTCCTGAAAGAGCTGGACCTTGAGATCAGGTTAGCATTTGAGTGGGTAAGGAGGAGAAGTGTGGGGGCAGTTTCAGCTGGAAGGGAAATGGAAGCACATGCAGAAAAGTCCTCTGGGTGGGGGGAGGGGAGGGATGTGCAGGAGCTGCTCATTAAAAAGAGGAAAAAACACTCCCTTTCCCTTTTTTCCCAAACAAAGCAAGCAAGGATAGCTGGATCTTGTAATCATTTGCTGCTTTGGGAAGATAAGGATTCCACTTAATGTCTATATACATCAAACCTCTGCAACTATTTGAAATTGTTGTTAAAGCCAAAGAGCCTTCTGGAAGTCACAATACCAAAGGCCAATGTTCACTAGGTATTTACCACGTGCTAGCACGTAACCTCAGTGCTTTAAATCAGGACAAGGGTCACTGGTGTCCCTGAAAGCTTGTTGAAAACGAGGAAAGTCAGATCCCACCTTAGACATTATGGACCAATAGCTGCATTTTAACAAGATCCTCCAGTGATTCACATACATGCAAAGGTTTGAAAAGCACTGCTTTAAATACGTAATCTCAAATTCTACAAAAGTCCTATGCTTCCACTCATGACTTCTTACTTCAGAAATCTGCAAGTGTTTCATATCATCATTAGAAGAAAAGAGACTTCTGGAAGCCATAGTACCAACAGGGATTTTTTACTGAGTATTTAACATGTTTCTCAAAAAGCCTATGAAGCAGGCATCAGTCATATTACTAACCCCATTTCAATAGATATAAAAACAAGGCTCTGAGAGTTTAAGTAGTGTACCCCCAAATACAAGCTAGTATTAGATACATGAAACATTGGGATAAGAGTAAACCTATTCCCAGGCGACGCCAGAACCTAAGCTTTTGTGTCCTGCAGTGGTGTTCTCCGTGTACTGTGAAGAGCGTCGTGGGCATATAATAGGCTCACCAGTGAGTGACAGACCAGCCTGACTTCCAGAACACACTTAATCGGCAGAACAGCAGAGTGACTGAGACATCTAGAAAAGTGATTGTGAGAGGAAATCCTTGCAAAGCTGAACAAATGAATAAACACATACCTGTCAGAAAGGACGCACATTTATACACGGGCAGATGTACCAGTGATAATGTGCAAAAATGTAATTTTACGTGTTGTCCAACAGCTTTAGCAAGTCGGAACGACAATTTCTCACTTTTTTCTGAGAGAGGATTTACCGGTTTGGATATCTACTTGTTTATACAATTTATTGAGCCAAGGAGGCAAGAATTAGGAGTTCATTTAGCAATAGAGAATGAAATGAAGAGTCCTGTGGTGTTTACCTGTTACTAACCACTTTTATGGCTGAAGGCACCTACTATAATGATTTGATACCATGGTTCCCACACTTTAGCATGCATCAGAATTTTCTGGGGAACTTGGAAAACGCAGAACCCTGGGATCCATCCCCAGAATCTTGGATTCAGTGGCTCTGGGAAGGATCCCCAAGGCTTAGCATTTCTAACCAGTGCCCACGTGATGCTGTTGCCGCTGTGGGTGTAGGACTCCATCCTGAAGCCCGCTGGGCAGCGTGACGTCCTGGAGTCAGCACGCCACGCGCAGGTGGCGTAAACCTCCCCATGTCGAGGAAAATGAGAAGGGTGACTGGGAGAGCCAAGTTTTTCCACACTGCAGGGCTTCCTTGGGGTAAAATCCTTCACTCCTTCTGGCCCACATCTTGCTTTCTACCTAAATGTTAAGAAAACACGAGAGGCAAGAGCGAAATCGTTTTAGGGTTGAGGCAGGTTTAAGTTTGCTTTGTGGGCCCCCTTTTCAGCCTTTCTGCTCTGGCTTCTCACCCTCATCCAGGCCCTTCGCTGCCCTTGCTCTCACCCTGCTCTCAGCCACTCCATTCACATTTATTGCACTGGCACTTCTTGTGCCTAAACCTCAGGATAATGCCACAAAGTAGGTATTATTCTGATTACATGGATGAGAAGCTGAGGCCTGGAAAAGTAATTTACTGGAATGGCAAAGCCAGTAGGCAGTGAAGCAGCATTCAGATTCAGGGGAATCTGCCTCCAAAGCTCCTTCTCACTCTTCTGTTCTGCTCACATGGAGTCAGTGGTCGTCCACGTCGGCCACCTGCTAGGATCCCAGAGGTCCTGCGCCCACCTGGATCTATTGAACTGGAATCTCAGGGCAGGGCCCTGGGCTACAGTCATTTGGAAAGCTCCCCAGGTTATTCAGGTGTGGTCAGGATGGAGAATCACTGCTTTATGGATATCTGTGTGACTCTATTGCAGGGGAGGGGGAATACACACACATATGTTATATATTACATACATGTATAAATACTATCCCCACAATTCTCTGACATTGACTCAAAGGAACAGTGGAATTATCCCGATATTTGCATATTAGAGAGTTAATTTCAAATCTTACCAACAGGAGCAGTTTTGTCTAAAACATCTAAAAGAGTCTTGAAAACATGGTTAACACAGGCTGTATAAACAGGTGGGGAGATTATAAGCTTGAAATAGTAAATTTTTGCAACACAGCAACTACCCATAGATTTATCAGTAGAAGTAGAGCCCCAAACAGTCTGTTTACAATGGAACTAATGAGGATGGTTATCTAACTTTCTGTAAATAATAGTTTCTCATTAATAAAATATCCACTGTATCTACAAGCTTGTTCCTAGGGTCCAGCTCAAAGAAACTGTGTTCTGTTTGCTTGCACCCACCACCCCCTGGAGAATTCAGCTGTATGCCTTTGACCATGAGATACGCCAGGTATGCGTGTGTTTTCTCCTATTTCCCTGCTAAGAATGAAGTGAATGACCTAAATTTTTTCTCTTCAGGCTAAGCATGATTTATAAATCTAATTAAAGTAATTAAGCTGAATTATCCCTTGAGGAATAAAGGGAAAATGTAAGAGCAGAAGAAAGCAAGATACTTAACATGAGGGTTAGAATAAGGCGAAACTGAATTCAAATTCTGGTTTTGCTCCTAATTGGCTGTGTAAACTCAGGCAAGTTTAATGTCTTTGAGTTCTCATTTTTCTTATCTGAAAAGTATGTCTGTGGACATCTACTTAGATCAATTGTTCGGAAGTTTAACACACAGTGGGCAGCAGACAGACTATGACGGACAGCTATTAGTATGTGCAGTGCAGGAGGGGGGGTTAACATGGTTAGCTCAAACCTGGACAGCTGAACCTGCATGTTTCCCTGGCATTTCACGTTTGTGCTGGAAGCTTAAACGTACCCTCCTCTTCAGTGCCCTATCTCAGGTGTGGTGCCTCCATCACTTGACCCTCTAAACAGCGAGAGACTTCGGAGGCGGCCTCAGTGCCCCTCCCCGACCCCACCTCTTCTCTGCATCACAGCAGTGTTGCCAGTTCACTTCCTCCTTCCTTTCTCAAACCCATTTCTTTTCTCTGTTTCCACAGGCACCAGGGTAAGTCAGGTTTCCACCTTCTTTGTCTGGACAAGGCAGCAGCTAAGAGGTACTTCCTCCTCTATCCTTCTCCGCCTTTGCCTCCTGGGTCCATCCTATAAGCTTCTAACGAAGATATTCTTACACATCTTTAACGGATTGCCTTTGCTCCAGAACAGAATCTAAACCCTATGCGTGGAAACTGAGTAGTTTACATCCTTCTGTAGGTGGCTTTCAGTCTAATTCCCCATCAACCCCACATTGCTTCTCCCACCAAAGCCAAATGGACTCCATGGACTCCAAATGGACTCTGACCTACAAAATTAGTCCACATTTTGCTCCAGCCCTTTTTTGTGCCCTGTCCCCTATACCTGGAATTTCTTTTCCTCTCCTTCACCTACTCAATCTAGTCAAGTTCTACAAAGGCCAGTTCTATGACTATGAGCTTAGTGCCTCTTCCCACAGATCTCCAGTCACAGCGAGCTCTTCCCCCCCCCCCACTCTCTGCCAGTGTTTAAAAACCACCGTGGAGTGCCGACCAAGCGCAGTTATTCTCTGCACGTACATGTTTCTGTTTCAATCCCAAATTCTTAAAAGGTCGGAAGACCAAGACCAAGGGTCCAAGGCCTATTCTTCATCTTTTTTCCAGACATGGAATAGTCCATATTATTGAGAATAAGGTGATTATAGTAGATTGTGACAATAATGAAGAATTCATTTCCATTATACTATATATGTATATATTATATGTATATATGTACATATACATATAATACACATATGTATTATATTCACCTTTCTATTCCCAGTGCATAGCACAATGTAAATGCTCAATAAACATTAGTTAAATCAGTGAATGAATAAATGAGAGAAAAAAGCTGAAAAAGAAACTCTAAGCAGTCCAAAATGCCGGTTCATATTTTATATTTGATCTTTACTGTCAGTCCCAATTTTGCCCACCCTTGGGTCTGTTTTCAGCAGGGTTAAATGTTACTTTTTTATGTCAAAAGTAATGCAATATAAAACCTTCTCCAAAAAGTGGGATGCTGCTCATGGTGACGACAAGGCCTCCAGGAGCTGAGGGACCCCTCCACCCCCATACACACACACAGCAGCACCATAGACATGGATGAGAAGCTGTTTTCCTGTAACAAATAACTGGCAGGAGGGCATTTTGTAGGACCCTATCGGGGGAAGTCAAGTCTCCTTAGCAAAAAAGATGCTGGATTTTTGGTGAGCTGACAGCAATTGTTGATGCAGAGACTTAGATTTCCCTGTTAACAATATTACAGGACAGCAAATTCTTCACTGAACTGCTATGGGACATAGAAGCACATCGACAGAATCTGAGTCATGCAGGAAGAAAAAGACCTGGTTGGAAAAGAACTAAGACAAACCCTGACTATGGTAAAGATTCTTAAGCTCTTCAGTGGGAGGTACTTCAAATTAATATCAGACACTCAGTGATCACGCAGAATTAAAATGGGAGGGACCGCAGAGGGGCTAGCTTGGAGAGACTGGCGAGCTCAACAATGTGCCTTACCGTGAGGGCCAGGCTCAGCCTTTCTCTGTGCCAGACAGCGTTTAGGGGAGACTCGCCAAGGCTTATCTTGATGACTTCCCTTTGTTTCTTTTAATAGCTGACCAAGACTCCTTCAAAAGGACACATTCTTTTTTTTTTTTTTTTTTTGGATAGTACTAATATCATTCAGTCTCTTGTTTTCCCTCTTTATTTTTTAAAGAAACTGCCCTGGCTGGTGTGGCTCAGTGGATTGAATGCTGGCCTGTAAACCAAAGGGTTGCCAGTTCAATTCCCAGTCAGGGCACATGCCCGGATTGCAGACCAGGTCCCCAGTGGAGGCTATGTGAGAGGCAACCACACATTGGTGTTTCTCTCCCCTCTCCTTCTTTCTCCCTCCCTTCCCCTCTCTCTAAAAATAAATAAAAGACATTTTAAAAAATAAAATTAAATAAAAAAATAAACATATTTCTGGCATTCCAGCCTTAAAATCATTTAGCATACCGTTCTTCTCATCTCTGGTAGACAATAATATCTCACTGTCCCAGCGGCTGTGTCTGTGTTACCACACACTTCCCTTCCCTTTGCAATAACTGACCTGCCCCAGGGATGGGCACGTGATGCAGGCGAGGTGAGTCCTAGTTCCTCACGTCCCTGGACTCAGAGATTGGCCCAAGGACTGAGCACAAGCCAGGGCGATCAGAGTCCTTTCCTGAGTTGGGAGGATGCTGTGAGCTCAGAGCCGCCAGCACCCATGCTCCTAGTGGTAGGAAAGACTGACTTCCACATGCCACTTTCCGTGTCCTTTCCAGCTACATAATCCAATGCATTCCTTTCCTTCTCCTGCCACATGGCTTCGTTTCCTCGTAATTTGGTTTGGTTTAAAAAGTCCCGACAAATGCATGATCCATTATGCATTGCTTTCGAAATTTAAATTCCAGAGGACAATCTTATTCTTTTCATGTCCTAAATCAGCAACATTTAGAGAACAAACACCACTCAACCTCTCACTCATCACACTTCAATGACATCGCCCATGTTTCTGGCCCTTGGACGCCTCATGGCCCTTTCTTCTTCAAGGCCTTTACACTTGCTGGCCCTTCTACCTGGAACAGCTTCCCCAGCCACTCTTATACTGGGTGTATTCTTAATATTTGAGTCTCACTCTGTGCCACTGTCTCAGAAAGGCTTCCCCAGCCCACGTTAAACAGTCATCTTCTCCAGTAAGTTCATTGTATGACCCAGTTCATTTCTTTTATAATACCCTATTTTGGATTTATCTTACTTTGTCATCTGTTTTCCTCCAGAGAACATACATTTTGTGCATCTGACACACATGTATCAGGCATCTGTGTCAGATACACACATGTGTGTATCTGAAACGAATTTATGACTCGTCTGACACTCGCTGCCTCATCCTCAGTTCCTGCCATGGTGCCCAGCTCAAATACATTTAAACATTTGTGAAATGTTAAATGAAAATGTCATTGCAATTGCTACATATAACTATTGTTGAGGTAACAATATAACATTCAGTGTATGCACTTTGCATACATTTTGCAGAGTGGTTTGGGTGTATTTCAGCCATTCTTAACCATTCTTTGCTCTCCCGGTGAAGTTCTGAGTTAAGCACTCCTTTTGATACTCTCACATATAGACAGAGGAACCCTACTTGATTGTGGCAGGTGGGATTCTACTGTTCAGAGTGGAGAAGTCAGGTCTAGCAGCCTCTCATAGAGAGACCTGCCTACCATTCAGAAGAATCTGAAGTTAAACCTCCTAAGAGTCCAAGGAGAAGTTCAGAGGGAACCCCCAAGACCTTGACTGAATGGAGCATTTACTGCAATTTTTTGTCAAGACACTAGGTGGCAGGTGACTATGCTCTTGGACACGCACAGGAGTAATTAGCATTAAACATGCTTACCAAATGCTGGATAGATTTCTCTGTTGACATTAAATGCCAAAAGGGATTTTAATCATTTGATGGAGTGATCAGAATTATGATAAGGGCGTTGGACTTGGTCTATAAAGAGTAAGATGTGCTCTGAAACTTTACTTTCAGATTCACAAATGAGTGTGCAACATGGGAACATTACAAAACTAACCTAGTGGAAAAATTCACGTCAGCTCCAGTGTGCCACCGAGAGAGATAACATCTCTATAGTGAAACCAAAATTGTTATTTTCACTGCAATAACAGCTCTGTACCTTTTGGATTAATAATCTAATTTACTAAATAATTGATTGTACTTTTCTCTTTCTTTTCTCTTTTACTTAAACACCAGGGAAATTTTTTTAAACTTCTTTCAAATATAAACTAATCAGGGAATCTATTGTTTCCCTGGTAACCTTCCGTGCAGTCCTAGACTTGCAGAACCTTTATTTTCTGTCAAAGCCACAGAATATTGGAGAAAACTCCCTTCGCTGGTATGGCTCAATGGATTGGCTCAGTGGTATGGCTCAATGGCTGGCGCCTGTGAACCAAAAGGGCACACACCTGGGTTGCAGGCCAACTCCTCACTTGGGAGTGTGCAAGAGGCAATGAGTTGATATTTAAACCCACTGATGTTTCTCTCACTCATTGATGTTCCTCTCCCTTCCTTGCCCTCTCTCTGAAAAAG
Organism: Sturnira hondurensis; assembly: GCF_014824575.4. Taxonomy (NCBI): domain Eukaryota; kingdom Metazoa; phylum Chordata; class Mammalia; order Chiroptera; family Phyllostomidae; genus Sturnira; species Sturnira hondurensis. The sequence continues at coordinate 20,283,759 of NW_028093985.1, read as the reverse complement.
AAAAGAATATTAGAGAAAACCATGGACATGCAAGAGCAGATTGTTTAGATACTGCCTTTTATTAAACAAAAATGAAACGTTCAAGTCACCTGCTATTAAATAAAAAATAGAACACACAATAGGCTAAGCACTAATAAATACATCTCCTTTTCATTTTGTGGTCTTTAAAGAGGGGTGGTAAGGAAACTAATAGGAGAAGAATGGAAGGAGAGGCAACCAGATATGGGAAAGAGAATGAAAGGAAGAGGAGAGAATGAGGGGGATTGAAGAGGAATGGGAGAGATACACTGATACAGAAGGGAGAGACTGGGGAGAGAAAGGAAGGGCAAGAGGCAGGGAGAAAACAAGGAAGTCACATCGTAGGTAACAGGCAGCAGGGAGATGGGGAGTAGGAACGCCAGGAGAAGAGAAGCCGAAGGAACACGGAGAGCGACCAGAGGAGGAGCAGAGAGAGGGGGTTAGTAAGTTTTGAGATGCTTTTATCTAGGACAGCCTAACCTCCAAACTCAGAATAAGACCCCCTGTCATTTGCTGCTCTTCGAAGTGTTTATTAATCAGGAAATCATTATTTACTGCTCTTTAACAGCACTAGTATTCAAGCTTTAGAAGCTTTCCTCCAAATAAAGGGGAGTGAATCTCCTCTAGGTCGCAAGGACAGAGAGGGGCAAGAGGCACAGGTTTACTCAGAGGATTAGAATGTGCGGGAAGGATATGCAGGAAAAGAAGAAAGACACGCAGCTAGGCCTTTCAGGGGGCCAGGCGCCGGCAGATCTTTGAGGCGGAGACACAGTTCTAGCCACCAGATGTCCTGTCGCTACACCAGCACAAGAAACCCATTGCTGTTTCTTTGGTTTTTCTCCATTTCTGTCATTTCACTCTCCCTCTCTGCTTCTGCTGCTCCTCCCACTACCGGTGATTTTCCCTGTCTCTGAATTCACAGTTGGTAAGGTGGAGGGTCCACGACTGGTCGGTCATCATTCCTGTAGGGCACCCTTACTGGGCAGAGAGCTTTCGCCTGAGGCCATGTCAGTGAGTGGCTGGCCTGGGGCCAGGTGCCCACCCATGGTTCAGCTGAGTCTGATCGGAGTGGAAGGACCATGGGGTAGATGTGTGTATGAGAGACTGTGCTTGTGGCAGGCATCCAGAAAAGGAGGGGATAAAATTGAAAGGCACATTGGCTGGTGGGACTGAGTTAAGGTTAGTCACTATATACAGTAGATTTTACATGAAATGCTTCAGACTTGCAGTCTAAAGTCCATAAACTTTGAGGTTTTTTTTTTTTTAAACCATGCCCAATGAAACAACTATGCTGAATTGTTTGGGGTAGAGGGGAAGGAGAAATGCAGGAACTGAATAAGCTTTTTGAAGGAAAAGTGAGAAAGAGAAGAGAAAGGGAAAAGGTTTCCCTGTGGTGAGAAAGGAAGAGAGGGCAGTGGGCAGTGGTGCAACCCACACCCATCTCTAGGCCCTGAGTGGGTGACAATACATTAAAGAGGTGACGAAGGGGGTATTTCCAGACTTTGCAAACACTTCTGCACCTCCTATGAGACCTGACGTTAGGTGGTCAGACTTGGAGGGGCCTCTGTGAGCTCAGGCAACATTGATGTCGGTGGTGTCCATGATGGATCGAGGATGGAGACCCCAGGAGGCCAGACGGAGAGCAGAGGTGTTTTCTGTAAACTCTGACAAGGGTGTCCCAGTGCCACAATGGAAGAAGAGTTAGTTGTCTTGGCCAGACATTAGATATACAAACACTAATGAAAACTGATGAGCATGAAGAAGGTTTTAAGTAAATTTACGATTTTGTGTTGGGCCTCATTCATAGACGCCCTGGGCCACATGCAGCCCACAGGCCCCGGGCTGGACACCCCTGCAAAGATGTCAGGTTCTTGTCAGACCCGAGTAAGCGGCCAGTCTCAATACTACCTCTGGTGAATTTCCTTGTAGCCGGTTAGCTGGACACTTGAGCTCATATCTCACCTGATTTATAGAAATGGATATTTCGTTAGTCCCCCAAATAATTAGAGACTGAAAACCATACTACCTGCACTGATTTGAGAACTGAGGACCACAGTGAACCCCACGGCCTGAGGGGAGATTGGGACACTGACCCCCAGATCCTCCTCCTCTTCAGCTCCCTAGATTAAGATAAGCCTTGATTGAATAATGGTTTTTACATTCTGCATTTATCTGATAACTCATACTAAAGTTCTCACCAAGTTGTGGCTCAGTGATTGTTTTAATCATCTCAGGCTGCTATAACAAAATGTCATAGACTGGGTAGGTAATAAACATCAGAAATGTATTTCCCACAGTCCTAAAAGCTAGAAGTTCAGGGTCAGGAGCCAGCATGGTCAGGCTCTGGAGAGGGCCCTGTGGAGAGGACACAGTGGACTTCCTGTGTCCTCCTGGGCAGACAGCAGGGAGGGGAAGCAAGCTGTCTCAGGACTCTCATAAAGGACACTAATCCCGTAATGGGGGCTCCACCCACATGACTCCACATAATCCTAATCACCTCTCAAAAGTCCCACCGCCTACCACCATTACTTCTAACACCAGCATGTAGTAGGGTTCCACCCTGAGTGTGGGGAGGACACAAACACTCAGTCCTTGACAGTGATCATCACTTTTTTCTGTAGAAAAAAAAGCAGCAGAGCAATGTTTGTTGGTTTGTCCCATGGCACCCAGGTCCTGTGGCCCAGTTCAGAGGCCACTGAGAGGAGGAAAGAAACTAGAGCCAGGCCATTGCTTATTTTCCTGAAGAAATTAAGGCTGTAGCCCTAGAGAAAGGTCAGCTGGGAGATACGTTTGTGTCGCCCAGTGCTTGGGTAGGTGGGACATGACAGTCCTCCCTGATCCTGGCCTTGGTGGAGGCTGGGAACGGGAAACTGGCTGGCCTGTGGGCAGAGTTGGGGCCCTATTCCAATTTGAATAGAGAAGAGTATATGGGAGAAAGGAAAAGAGAGAGAGAAGAGAAAAAGAAAAGGAAAAAAGTCACCTCTTTTGCATTTACATTGGGACAAAAAGAACTCACAGTAGCAAGAGAGTATATTTTCCTTAAGGCTAACTGCATGCTCTCATTAGGCACGGGAGCCAGAGCTTATTTATAGAACTGCACTATAGTCTTGCTGCATCTGGACAGCAAGTCCAACCAATTCTCATCAAGCAGGTTGTTCAAGTTCCTATTACAGTGAATTCCCGTAAAATTAGTCTCTGGGCACAGAACTCAGGGAATGTGAAGAGCCCTATTGATCTGGAGGGATGGCAGGAAGGGCCTCAGCTGACTTGACGGCAGGTTTCCCACCCCTCTCCTCCTTCCTCCTCCTGTCCCTCCCTCTTCTCTTCCCCTTCCGGATGTGGGCACCCCTTCAGATGCCCACAAGGATGACTCAGTACTGTTGCCTAACCATGTGACTGCTTTGATCCTCATTCTTCCTATTTACAGAGGGGCGATGTCCACTCTGCAGAGCTACAATGAGGCCTATATAAAATAGCATCTGTGAATGTTCTTGCATAGGGAAACACTAGCTAATTACTTGGTAGAAATTTAAAGAAGGAAGCAAGAAGGAGTGGCTTAAGTGCTACCTGATACACAGAAAGATAAATCACTCAGTGAAAGGCTTATTGGGTAGGATATGAGGAGTGTGAGTCAGAGCAAACTAATAATGAAGGAGTGTGATGTCGGAGGGGCAGTCTGTCGCTGCTGCTGCTGCTGACATTATCTGAAAGAGATGTAAGACTAAATCTCTAGTCTGTGGTAATTAGTGGAGCTCCCTAGGCACTTTCTGAAGCTGGGCTGGTAACCTACGTGTCAGGCTGGAGACCGATTTCAGTTTGTATAATTACATCCTGATAGCAGGCCCCAGTGGCATGGGTTTTGCAGAAAGATAATATTCTCTCTATTGTACTTTCTGTGATTAGCATTTCACTTTGGTGAGTGAGGAAATGGTGATAGTATTTAACCTGGTCTTCTTCTCTTTCTTAGGGCAGATGGGCAAATTCCTGGGTAGATGTTAGGAAACTCTTGAGGATTAAAATTAAGCTTAAATTGAAAAGGTGTTCTGGAAGTATTTCTCATAATGCTTCCTGATATGGTCTTCATAACAATGATAAATATGAGGCTATGGACCCTAAAAATAAAAGATGCCATCCTGGGACCAGGTGCCATCCTGATCGTCCCCATCTGGCATGGGCTGAATTGTGTCCTCTCCTCATTCATGTTGAAGCCCTGACCCCTAATGAGGCTATAGTGGAGACAGGGTTTCAAAAGAGGTAATTAAAATTCAATGAGATCATAAGGGTGGGGAGCTGATAGGATGACTACTGCCCTGGAAGACGAGGAACAGACGGCAGAGATCTCTCTCTCCATGAGCACATACAGAGCAAAGGCCATGTGAGGGCACAGTGATGCGGCAGCTGTCTCCAAGCCAGGAAGAGGGGCCTGACCCTAAACCAACCTGCAGGCGCCTCGATCTATCTAAAACCGGTTTGCACCCAATGGTTCTGGACATGGTGCAGTGGGCTGACGGGCTTGAGCCTCTGCTCTCCAGGGCTTCTCTTAAAGCAGTGATTCCCCCATGGAACATGAGAGAAGAAGGCATCTCACGGCAAGTTCTGTCATGTTCGTGGCTGCATTTGGTTTTCATTAGTCACAGGGATCGTGAAGAGCCCTGTAGCCCCCCCCCCATGGGCCTCAGCACCCCCCTCAGTTTCCTAGTGCTGCTGTAACAAATCACCACATCCCCAGTGGCTTAAACTGCAAATTTATTCTCCTATAATTCTGGAGGTCAGGAGTCCAAAATCAATCTGACTGGGCTAAAGTCAAGACGTTGGTGGGATGGCTTGTTCTGGAGGCTCCGAGGGGAGAATCTGTTTCCTTGCTTTTTTCAGCTCAGGAGTTGCCTACATTCATTGGTTTGCGGTTGCTTCCTCCAACGTCAAAGCACATCACTCCAGCCTCTGCTGCCATCATCACATCCCCTCCTCTGGTGCTGACCCCTCTCCTATACCTCCTGTAATGGTCACCATGATTACACTGGGCCCACCTGGATAATCCAGGGTGCTCTCTCCACCTCAGTAATTGGATTGTGTCTGCGGATCCTCTTGCCATATGCACTGCGTCTCCTTTTTTGAACAACCAGGTCTCACGCTCCCTCTTCCAGGAAGACTTTTCTCATTTCTCCAACCTACTTTGACTTCTCATATTACTTAAAATATAAAGTCCATTATTTGGCTCTTATATGTTACGCTGAAGTCAATTCTACTTTGCACACATACAGTTGTCCTGTTTCTCAAACTAAAGTGTAAATTTCCTAAGTAAATTTTATATATCTTCCTCTCCATTCCCCTGAAATAATTTCTTTGTCTTCCAGGTCAACTTCTTAGTTGGACTCACAGATGCACACAGGCTGTATGCCATTCTCCAACTAAATGAGCCCATCAGTGTCTTGCCTGTTTGTTACCCAGTTCCACTCTTGGACTTGATTGTGGGTCACACTCTTGCTCTGGGAACTGTCCTTCACTCCACTGTCCTCCAGGACTGAGGTTCCGCTGTCCTTTGGGTTGCCCTTTCCTGGTGCCTGGAGTTCTACTAATTCCCAGCCTTCTTGGTGACCAGGACCCAGGTAGTATGCACATAAACTCTGCAGACAATACCTATTGGATATGAATCTGGAGACCCAGGCACTGTCTGGACTTTGGCTAAACCCAGCCCATGTGAGAGTACCTTCGTACCTCACCTTAAACCACTGGAGTTGCTCATATAGGAATCCTGCTTTTATCTACCTGGAGAGACACCCACTTTGGCATCTGAGGCCAATCTCCCAGCCCCTCTTATACCTCAGTGTATGTGTCTCCTGTGAGCACTAACCACCTTGTAAGTAGCCACAATAATGAATGACTCCAGAAAACAATGTGAATCTCCCCCAACGCCTCAAACTGACCTGCTGCCTGTTCAAAACCAGCACCAGTGTATTGGAGGGCTGATTTTGTTCTCCTCACTGCATTTTGGTACATTCAAGACAAAATATTCTTTTTAGGGATACATTATGGGGAGAGAGCTGCTTCTTTTGTCTCTCTTTTCTGGAAACATTATAATTAGCTGTAACTGCCATTTGAAATTCATCACTGAGAGCCTGCCATATGGAAAAAGCAGTAGGGATACCAAGAAGGAAATACAATCCCTGCCTTCAAGACACTCCTAACCTAACCTAACACACAACACAGCTCAGTAAAACAGAACTGCTCATCGGGGTCAGCAACGTACGCTGCAGGGTCTGTTGCAAAATGAAGACGTGGAGCCTCCTGTTCAGGAAGTGGGATAAAAGTGCCATTGGTAGTATAAACATTTCAAACGTTTTCCTTTCTTCTCTGAGCTCTCTTGATTTGCATACTATTTTTATCTTGCTTAATATCATTCTAAACAAAGAAAAAAATAAGTTCTAATTATTAGCATGGATTTGGTCATCCATCTTTATTTTGTGGGATACCAGTTTTAAGTTCAAATACAAAAGCATTTAATTCATATTCAGAATCACTGAAATTACATAACAGCAGTGTTTGGTTTTTTCCCAGGAAAGTGGAAATGCTGCACAAAACGAACTCAATTGTCTTTATTTTACTTCTTGATATGCATGCATTCTATCAACACTCTCTACGTTTAGTTTACTGGTGAATAAGGATGGACGGACCTATCTTTCCCTTTCTCCATTCTCATCATTTTCAGTGGAGGTGGTTGGCTAATGCAGGGAAGTAGTAAGAGTAGGGAAGCATGGTAGCGTTTCTTGCTCATTCGTGTTTCCTCGAACAGCGCTGTTTCGTTGCTGCATTCAGTACAAGTTGTAGTTGAAATAGGAACCCCATATCCCCTCTGGGTAGGTGTAACATACTTGGTCTTGCTGAAGTCTCATGCATTGCAGGTCCACTGGAATTCTGTGCTCTTGGGGCACTGTGAACATGGTGTATGAATGGGGCGGCAAGAAGTGGCAGGCAGGCAGGCATCACATGTATCTACTCTGTTCAGGTGCTTGCTGCGTTGTACCATTGAACTTAGCTTACAAAACACAAATTCAAAAGTAAAAGTAAGCATTTCGAGATGGTGAGAGCAGAACATTGAGCAAAGGAGGAGCCCTTCAGTGTGAAGGTCCCTGTCCCATGGGTGTATAGGTTGTATACCCATGAAGCTGGTGACAATATCCTGTGAGAAACTCCATGATAAAAACATACACAGGGTTCCATGGGAACACCTCACTGGAAAGGGAGAAGAAAGGGTGGGGGACTCTCTCTGGGAGGTAACACTGGAGCTGAAGCTTCAAGGCTGAGAAAGGTTTAGCCAAATGAATGAAAGAGGAGGAGAAGAGCATCACAGGTGGAGAAACAGCAGGTGCAAAGACACAGAAGCATGACAAAGCATTGCAAGTTTGGGTCACTACACAGCTATTAGATATGGCTGTATGGCAGATGGGTGTGGGATAGCAAAGAAGGTTGAGCCTTAAGGAGTCTTAAAGGCATGTGAGTGCCAAAGGAAGGATTTTAAATGATCCAGAAAGCTATGCAATGTCATTGTAAAAGTACGAGCAGAAAAAGTGACATAAAAGGATTTGTATTTTCAAAGGGTCTTTTTCTTATGTGAATGATAGGTTTGAAGGCGGGAAACTGTAGCTGGAGAAACAAATTTGAAACCGTTGTTGCTATTCTGCAGCAGAGAAGCTCAGACAATGGTATTCTTTAATTTTGTCTCTTTAAAAAATTGTTGGAAAAAGCAGATTCACACTAAGGAATGAGAGTTAAAATAGCAACTAAAGCGCCATGCCACTTATAGCAATAACAATTCCTATGGAGTTAGGTTCCTTATATCAACTTCCAAGCCACTCTCTTCAAAGCACTGGACAAATGCTTTGAGAAATATGGCTAAGACATTTTTAAAAAATTTCATCTGTCTCCTATGATTATTGATCATTTTGTTGCCATTGCCAATGGTTTACTGCTGAACAATTTTAATCATATTTTTGGCTATGCTGGTTTATCTTAAAGCAAGAGCTATGGGAAAAAAAATCTGTGAGCCAGGAACTATTCTTCCAACATCATTTAGGTGTTGTTTAAACTCTATTTATTATGCAAGGAGTCAGGGAATTGAAGCAAAATTCCAATCTCATTCTGACTTCCTCACTTTAGAGCTGTCTAAACATTTCCCCCTTAAATCTAATTCATCAGGGCAGTGCTTCGCTACCTTTTTCATGTAGCAGCATAAATAGAAAATCATTATGTCTGTATGGCACACGGGGGCTAATGGACAAGGACACCTGCTGCTGTGGGAGGTTCTGGCTGCGTAGGTCCCTGCCCATCTGCTTTGTGGGCTGAGGGAGCCCACGCTTGAGTGCACCTGCAACCCATTTGCAGCACAGCAACCTGCCCCAGGACATAAACCGGGAAACCATAATGAAGCCTTTAGTCCGGCTAAGTGTCAGTATTAACTAGTTTAGAGCTTCTTGAATGTTACTATGCTTCTGCAATGCATTGGGATCTCATTAAAAATGCATACTCTGATTCACTGGGGCTGAGATCCTGCATTTATAACAGGCTCCCAGGCGATGCCAGCGTGGTTCATGGACCATACTTTGTGTAAAGGGAACTGGAACATTCATTAGTACAATTTGTGATGGAAAGATTACATAGCTTAAAAAATTAATATAACTTAGAAAAATTATAAAACTCAAAGTTTTCTGACTTTTAACGTTAATTATCAGAACACCATGATATGAAATAGCTTCTTCAGAATTGTAGGTAAAGTCCAACATTCGTATTTGACTAAAACTTGCCTTGGTTCTGTTTTGCACATCTACTATGTTAGAGGCTTCGAATTGTTCTTGGTAACACTCTAAAACCTATTTTACAGTGATTATAACAAAGTTCTTCTTATAAGAAACACTTGCCTGGGGTGCAGAAATCTACTAAATTTAGTTTTCTTATAATCAAAGAAAAATCCTTGCAAAGGAGAGGTGAGAGCTGATTACTGGTCTTTTTGCTAGATTGAACGAACTCAGAGAAATGCATAATTATGTTAAAAGTTATTATATTGATTATATTGATCATCAAAGTTATTATATTGATTATATTGATTATATTGATCATCAAAGTTATTGATGTAGAGAAGTTATGAAAAGAATCACTTGACCTTAAACAAAATACCCTTTTCTCCTCAGACTGAAACTAAAACTTTTTGCTCCAGAAACTGTTACTGTTTCTTTCTGTCAATGATTGTGACTCAGAGACCATAGGTGATATGCTTCATTTCCAAATGGACATGAATATGAAGGCAACTGTAAAATTGACTTTCAAATAAAGCAGAAAGTTGCACTTACGATATGTTCAGTGGCATTATAATTTCTTTGAAAAGAAGATGAATTCTCAAAATTCAAGCATTTTGAAAATAACACATGTAAACTATTTTTATACATAACAGTTTTTGAATAAGAGAAGGTATTGATATGCTATGAAACTGAAAATGAATTATAGTTCTATTCAAATTCAAATGATGAAAAATTTGGAAATTTTTACAAATACTTATTTAGATAAGATCCAAATACCTTTCTTCAATCTCTTTGAAAAGTTTACTAAATATTTGGTAATTTTAGTTTAACAATACTTATAAGCATAATTTGAGACATTTGAATACACGTTTATAATAGGAAGTGAATTTGACATTATTTAGAAATCTACCATCTGTAATGTAAATGAAATCATTGGTTCTTAATGAAAATGTCTTTGGAAGGAAGGATTGTTGTAGCAACAACTTTAGAACACTGATAAATAAGAATGTTGCAGATCTTTATAACTCAGGGAATAAAAATGATGACGTGAGAAGACAAATGAATGATTCTGGAGGCCTAAAAAATGACTAGGCATTTGAATGAAGTAAATTACGAAAGTGAACTGCAGAATTCCATTACTGATTTATGGAGGCTTCCCTTCTAAGCAGAGCTAAAACGGTGGGCAGGCCTTTCTCTGTATGGAGGAAGCAGATGCCCAGTCTCACATCAGTCCTGTCTCCATGATAGAGAAATCATGGAACAAATGCTTTGACTATGGATGAGTAGTTTTATGATCAATAGATTGTGGCACATGGTGTTTTATGTTAGAAAAAAGGGCAATCAGATTTCATGCTTCAGAGCGTAACTTGATTACTGTCCTGGGATCTGAACAAATCATTTTTCAGGGCATCTTATTGTAATTTCAACCAGTTGGTAAGGAGCATTTTTTTTCTTATCTGCACTGAAAAAATTAGACCATTATAGATATCAATGACAAAACCTGGTGAAGTGATATCTTATATACATATGAAGAAACTAGGAGTTTAACATGTGTCATAACATCTACTTTAATTGTAAAGATTTTGGTTAATGAAAAAACTAGCACTCTAGACTCTCTCGAAGCAATTATTTCCTCCAACGTGATTACAGTTCAGGTAATTATGCCCAGGTGGTGGCTGATCAGAAAACACAAGTCCGAACAGTTCGAGTTCCACTACGAAAAAGAATGCTAAGCCACGCCCATGGTAAGCTCTGTGCTAGCCACTTTGCATATTTGCTTTCATGGGAATGATTACCTGTAAGGAATGATTACTTTTTATACAAATAAAAGCTTTTCTGAAACAGCTAAACAGAGCTTCCAGAATATTCTTTATTTAAATACCTTTATTTAAATACCGGTACAATTAGAACAAAAATTTTAAAAATGCTCTCACCTTAGCGGTATTGGGAATTTATCTATCTTCAGTGTCCCTCAACAAGCAGTTTGGCTACAACTGACTATTTCTTGAAGTTAACCCCCCTGGGACACCTTCACAGAGCTGAAATTGTCAGCAAATATATTATTTATCATGATTAACTTGCCTAATGTTCCTATTACTTACCCACTTTGTACCCATCTTTCTGTTCAAGACTCATGCCTTTTACAAATCTAAGAAACAATTATTTTCCCTCGGTCCCCCAACAATTCTCTCCTCACAAAGATGTCACTCAAAATATTTACCAACCTACGTGAGTAGCAACCAATCAAGAAATATTTCTTTTTCCCCCTCCTGTGCTTACCAACATAACTCCCCTTTCCCTGGTCAGGACGGCTTCCTCCGTTCTCCCTGTAGAGACACGTTCAATCCTGGGTCTTTACCCTTTAAGTGACAAACTGCATTGTCACCTTGTTGTACAGGGTTTGTAAACCACAGGCAGCTGCCAGAGGCCTTCTGAGCTACACAGGCAATGGCCCCAGCAGCTGTAATCGGTTGCTGTTAGAAATGGGTCAATTTTGCTTTTCAGAGCCAAGAGCTACTTTACAAACCTTTCTAACTGAAGTGGTGAATTGAGACTAAGGGTCTTATTTTCTGAAAACAAAACCCTATTGCTTAAATAACCCTAGCAATTATAGAAACTCCATGTTCAATAGTAGCCGAGGCAGCTTGAAGCAATAGAAAGACCACAGGCCTTAAACTTAGAAAATCTGGGTGTAAAGCCTTTTCCATGCCCCGGTGATCTGGAACACGTTATGCAGTCTAATTTACCTTCTGTTTCCTCATTTGAGATGTGGAGATAAAAATGCCTTGGGCATTCATTTGGGGTTCACGTGGGGTACCTTTTTTAAAACTGTTTTTCAAGTATAACATAGGGAGAGCTTAACACAGTGCCTGGCTAACACGTAGTAAATGTGTGATAAATAGTAGCTATTATTATTCCTCTTCTCTACCGTTTCTGAGTTAACACCTGATTCACTTGCAGTAGTTATGCAATTCATACGAGGCCTACATACAGGCATACCTCAGGGATGTTGCAGTTCCAGTTCCAGACCACCATAATAACACACGATAGAAACGATCCCTGAAAGTATAGTCTTAGACCACCCTAATAAGTCAAGTATTGAAATAAAGCGAGTAGTAATCTTTTGGACAGTGGAGGGTCTTGCCTTCCATTTGCAAAAGAAATACAGCACCTGTGAGATGCAATAAAGCCAAGCAGAATAAAACTGTACTGTGGGGATCAGCAGTCTTTGATCCCTCACTTGTCCTGAATGCAGGATCAGAGCTATCGTGGATGTGGGAGACTTCAGGAAAGGGCTACTTCTATGAACTGTCTAGTCTTCTGCCAAGTTGGTTACTAGGCTCCTGACGGGCTCAGATGAGCTGCTTTCCTCACCACACTTTTGTCGCAGCAAGAGCTTGTCTCGAATTTGCTTTAGTACAATACTGAACTTCTGGGCTAGGAGATGTGCCTTCCTCTTCTACCTGTGGATATAACATTTTCGTTTAATCAAAGCAAACATTGACTTATTTGTATTATAGTATTTCTTGATATCATAATCTTTCTTGATAATTCCAAATCATCAGTAAATTTAAAATCTTTCCTGGGGACCTTAAAAAACCATTTAAATAAAAAGAAGTTTAAAATCAGATATAAAAATTTATTTCTAGCAATAAGGAAAAACAAAACGTAATTCTCGGGAAGTCACTGACCTTGTTGGCTCTCAGAGAGCTAGTGGTACCACCACGTGGTAGCTGTGTGGCCTTGGAAGATACAGGTAACTAACTTTGTAGAGCCTCAATTTCCTCATCTGTAAAATGGGATAATAACAGGATCTACTTTAGAGGGAGAAAATGAGAATAGATGAAACATTTGTATGTGAAGTGCCTAAAGTAGTACCTGGCACATAGAGATCTTAGATATATGTTAGCTTTTTTTTTTAGTTTTTAAAAAGAGATTTAATTATGGCTAAAGTATTACAATAATAACCCCCCTCTCCCAGATAGTTGCTTACTTCACGGAAGTTACTAATGATACAATCCTTGCATGCTAAAGATGAGAAACCCAGTCCTTTCTTTTCCTACATTTTTTCAAGAAACATGGGTTGGCTATTATTTATGTTTTTGAAACATTAGAAAACCAAAAGGTTTTAAACATGTGTTTACATTCTAAATGGTTTCTGGTCTTTCTGGTAGATTTTTCTGAGCCACTTGGATGAATGGGCCACTTTCTGAATGTTCTTCTATCTCTCTCTTTTGAATTTTATTTAATCTTTATTGTATTTTTTTACATTATCTTTTAGTTCTCTTATACACCTCTCCTCCCAGCAATCATCACACTCTTGTCCATGTCCATGAGACCTTTTGCCTTTTTGCCAGTCTCTCCACCTCCTAACATTCCCCACCTCCTCAGGTTGTCATCCGCTCTCCACCTATGAGTCTGTCCCCATTTCCCTTGTTAGTTCAGTTTGTTCATTAGATTTCACATACGAGTGAGATCACACAGTGTTTATCTTTCTCTGACTGCCTTATTTCGCTTTGCATAATGTTCTCCAGGTCCATCCATACTGCCCCAAAGGGCAAAATTTTCTTATTTTTTATGCCAAGGAGTATTCCACTGTGTAAATATCCCATACTTGTTTTATCCATTCATTTACTGATGGACACTTGGGCTGCTTCCATATCTTGGCAACTGTAAACAATGCTGTAATGAACACATGGGCGATTGTGTTCTTTCAAATTAGTGTTTTGGGTTCCTCAGATATATTCCCAGGAGTGAGATTGTTGGGTCAAAAGGCAGATGCATTATTAATTTTTCGAGGTATCTCTATACTTCTTTGCATAGTGGCTGCACCAATCTGCATTCCTATGGACAATGCGAAAGTGTTCCTCTTTCTCCACATCCTCACCAGCACTTGTTGTTCACTGATTTATTGATGATGGCCATTCTGAGAGGTGTGAGGTGATATTCCATTGTGGTTTTAATTTGCATTGCTCTGATGATTAGTGATATGGAGCATCTTGTCATGTCTATTAGCCATCTGTCCTCTTTGGAGAAGTTGTCCACTCAGGATCTTTGCCCATTTTTTAATTGAGTTGTTTGGGGTTTTTTGGTGTTCACTTTAGTGAATACTTCATAAATTTTGGATATTAACCCCTTATCAGATGTATCAGCAAATATATTCTCTCATTTTGTGGGTTGACTTTTATTTTGTTGATCATTTCCTTTGCTGTGCAAAAACTTTTTAGTTTGATATAGTCCTATTTATTTTTCTTTTGTTTCTCTTGCCTAGGGAGATGCAGCTGATAAAAAATTTTTACAAGTAATGTCTGAGACTTTGCTGCCTATGTTTTCTTCTAGGATTTTTATGGTTTCAGGTTAACATTTAAGTCTTTGACCCATTTTGAATTTATTTTTGTGTGTGGCATAAGAAGGTGGTCTAGTTTCATTTTTCTGCACGTCTTTCCAGTTTTCCTAATAAGTGGTATTGATAGCTTATTCAATACCACTTATTGAATAAACTATCTTTGGTCCATTGTATGTGCTTGCTTCCTCTGTCGAATATTAATTGACTATAAAACACACACCTTTTCTCTCTTAACCCCTATTTCCTCTACCAGAAACAGAATGCTTTCAATACAGACCTGACTGGCTGTGCTAATTCTTCATTTTATACACATTTTGCATGTCTATAATCCCAACCCCAAGACACCCCATCACAACATTGCTATGTATGATATTAACACAAGGGTTCTGAGTAGTTTTAGCAGACAGGACCTGAGCGAGGGAGTGGGCAGGTTGCAAGGCTGAGAGGCGGCTTGTAGTTCACACACTGGAGTTTGGACATTATCTAGGTTATAGGAAGTTAATTAAGAGTCTTAAGCAGTGGAGTCTTAGGGATTATCCTGTGTGGATAGATAGGATGAACTGAAAGTAGAAAAACTGAAGGCAGCGACATCTACTGGGACTACTACAGACAAGACGTGATAAACCCCTGGCTGGTGTGGCTCAGTGGATTGAGCAGTAGCCTGCAAACTGAAAGGTCACTGGTTCACACATGCCTGGGTTGGGGGCGGGTGAGAGGCAACTGACTGATGTGTCTCTCACGTGCTGACGTTTTTCTTCCTCTCTTTCTCCCTCCCTCTCTCTCTCTTTCCCCTCTCTCTAAAAATAAATAAGATCTTTTTAAAACAGACATGATAAAGATCTAATCTGGGACTGTGCGAATGGGGACAGATCAGGGCTGAAGGGTTGAGATAATGTAAAAGATAATGTAAAATGAGAATACATGTAATGTACTGAGGACGTGAGGTCCAATTAGATGTAATGGAGTCTAGGAGACACCCAGCATGAACCAGATGCTTCTTCAGCAGCACACTGCATTGGGATGTCAGGGCTACTATAAAACAATGCTTCACACTAGGTAGCCTACACAACAGAAATTCATTTTCTCACACTGTCCTTGAGGCTAGATATCCAAGATCAAGGTCTGTGGGATTGATTTCATTCTGGGGCTTCTCTCCTTGGTATGCAGATGGCCACCTTCTGGCTGCATTTCTATGCGGTTGTCCCCTGGCCCATGTTATCTGGGTCCTGATCTCCTCTTCTCATACTGGATTAGAGCCCATCAGTTTGCAGCCCCCTTTAAACTTAAGTACCTCTTTAAAGGTCTTATTTCCGAATACAGTTACCTTCTAAAGAACTTAGTCTTCTTTATTTTTCTGTTCGGTACCCATAGTTTTCATAGTAAATTTGGGCAAAAATTATATACAAATAAAGACAACAGTGGTGTTATCATTTGTGAAATGCTTATCGTGTGCTATGGACTATGCTGACTAAGCACTTTATATATACGGTTTCCTTCCACCTGTGTGAGAACCCTATGGTGTCAGTGCTTTGGGTATTAATATACCTTAGTACCCCCATCTTGCAGAAAGGGAAGACGAAGCAGCACTTCAACAAGTACCCAGGCAAAGATGTCACCTTGGAGGTGGTGAACCTGGAATTTGCATCTAGGTGCCCAAACACCAGATCCCATGCTGGAAAGTTTCCTAGCTCGTTTAATTTCTCAAAATATGTTTACAACAGGAGAAGAATTGAGGGTTTTGAGAGCTCCTACCCTTTGAACAGAAACTGTCATGCAAGTCTTCACATTACCCCTTATCACCAACATTCGACTCAGCTCCTGGTACCAACCCCCTCTCCCACAAAACAACAGTAAAAACAATGAGTGAAGACTATTATCTCACATTCTGAAAAGAAACAAAGTATGTTTAAATATTCTAAAGTGGAACAAATAACTTTTTGTTTGCAGGTGGAATAGTCTGAAGGAGGTGAGGACCACTTAGGGATTTGAGATATATATGAATTAATAATTCTAATGGGAATTTCTCAGGCTACCCTCATTTTACCTACTTTTCTGTCTTCCCTAATTTGTGATCTGGGGCACTGATTATCAAAATTTTTTTCAGTATAATTTTCTATTTTCCAAGAAAAGATTATATTGCATCATAAAGCAAGCAAAATAGTACTTTTTTAAAATTAAAATTATTTTTTTTAAAGATTTAATTTATTTATCCTCAGAGAGAGGAGAAGGGAGGGACAAAGAGAGGGAGAGAAACAGCAATGTGTGAGAGATACATCAGTCAGTTGCCTCTCATATGCCCCCTACTGGACACCTGGCCCAAAACCCAAGCATGTGCCCTGACTAGGAATCGAACCGGTGATATTTTGGTTTGCAGGCTAGGACTTAATCCACTGAGTCATACCAAACAGGGCTAAAACAGTACTTTTTCAACAAATTTAATTTAAGCATTGATATTCATATTTTCTCACTAAACAGACAATCAATCAGAAGGTATATTAATACTTTTGGTGTTTTCCTGTGTGTTAAAATTTGGCATATATCACATTTGAAAGTATTTTCTGGTTAGTTTTTTGATTACAGTTTTCAAATAACTACTTTAAAATAACTAAATTGTTTAAAAATAACCCGTAAAACACATTTTAAACATTGTAACAAATGCTTGCTGGGCCCCAGAAGTACCTCTGAGGAAGTTCACAAATTGCCGACCAGTCATGGAGGGAAGTGAAGGCATCAGCCCCCCACCACCACCCAGTGCTTAATGGGATGCGGTCTCCCCTTCCTGAGTGCATTTGTGCTGGCCGGCACTCCAGGAAAAGCGGCAGGCGTCAGGCTCCATTGATCTTAGACACACAAGAGAGTCACTTATCCATATGCTCAGATGTTTGACGCTGCGTCCCTGCCCAGTCACAAATTAGTCACTTTCTGTTAGTGACTATGAATATAAAGGAGGCATTCTTGAAATACAGATTTCATTTCAACAATTAGGGAAAGAGAAGCCAATAATCAGTTTTCTTCATTTTTTATGTCTCTAAATAAAATAGCTTTCGTCTATGGCCTCTATGCATGCTAATGAAAATATCCCAGCCTTAAGCCTGGTCCCAAAGTCCCAATTCTAAATGGAGGAAAGCGGATGAAAATGGGGTGGTAAAGTCACCTTCCTTCCTTTTCTTTCTTTGCTTCCTTTCCTTTTCCTCCCTCTTCCTTCTTTCCTCCTTTCCTTTTCCTTCCTTCTTTTCTTTCTCCCTCCCTCCCCTCTCCCTCCCTCCTTTCCTTTCCTTTCCTTTCCTTTCCTTTCCTTTCCTTTCCTTTCCTTTCCTTTCTTTCATTAAAGGTCATTGTGCCTAGTTTATAGAACTGTAGCATTTTACAGTCAGAAGGAAACTTGAAACTCATGGAGACTATGTCTTGCCTCTAAAAGAATTCCCTAAATAGCATTTCTGATGGCCTCTGATTCTTGTGCAACAAGCTTCCTATTTTATCACTCCACCCTTGGAAGACAAGAATTTTACATTGCATAGGCCCAATCTAGCCCATCACTAGCTGATGAACATCCAGGTTGTTTCCAGGAGTTTTTCTCCTTGATGTTGCAATAACCATCCTTGTGAACTAGGTTTATTTCATCAGCAAAGACTTCCTCCAAGTAGAATCACTGAGTCAAAGTATATGTGCACATTTTTTTATCTTAATAGCTAATGTTGGATTAGTTTACAAAAAGATCATGCTCATTCACATTCCACCAACAAGGTATGACAATGCCTATTTTCCCACTGGATTTTATCAAGCTTTTAAACTTTTGCCTTGCCATGAGCTGAAAAAATATCTCAGTTGTTTTAATTTGTATGCCATAATCACTGCTAAAGGCAAACATCTTTATAAATGTCAGTTGGTTTTCTGTGTTTGGTCTTGTGTGATTTGTTGTTGTTAATTGTTTGCTTGTTGTCTTAGGGTGGTTTATGTTATCAGTTTGAAAGAACTCTTCGTTGATTAAGGGTTAACATTTCTACTGTTACTCGGAACTGAGTTTTAACTTCTATCCTGCCTCATCTTCTCTGAACAAGTTTACTTCTCAATGATTCTCTTAAGACGTGATGCTTGCTCATAAATAAGTATCTCATCCTAGAAGGGACCTGCACAGCAGGGCCTCACAGGGTGGTCCACTGACTGACAGAACCAGCAGCATCTGGAGATGGTTAGACTGCAGACTCTCAAGTCCCACTGCAGGCTTTCTAAATCAGAATCCTCAGGTCTACCAGATACCCTGTAACCTGCTCGCACAGGAAATGTTGAGAAAGACTGCTGCAGAGGTGGAGGGCCTTTCATTCTTGCCCCTGGCTCTGGCATTTATACGAAGATTATCATAGCTTTTTAGGTCACAGTAACTAAATTCTTTATTCTCTTTTCAACTAAACTAGTGTTAAACTGTTCTCCTATTTATGTATTTATGACAAACATCTGTACCTGAATAAAAGATTTTATCCTCATTCCCAATATATTTCATTGTATTCATTTCATTAGAGCTTTTGAAAGGATCTCCGGGCCCAGATGATTAAACTGGAGAATTCCACCAAACACTTAAAGAAGAATTAACACCAATTTTACACAATCTTTTCAGAAAATTTGAAGAAGGAATACTTTCCAAGTTATTTTATCAGACCAGTATTATCCTGATACCAAAACCAGTCAAATAATGAACACACACAAAAACCCCACAGGCCAATATCTCTCATGTCCTTAGACAAAAAAAGAAAAGTTCTCAAGTGAAACCTAAAAATTATTTAAAAGAAGTATACACCATGACTAAGTGAATTTATTCTCAGTATGCAAAAGCTGACCCATTATTTCAAAATCTATCGAAGTGATCCATCATATCAACAAAGTTTATGTAAATCAAGAAAAATTATAGGGTTACATTAATTGACACAGAAAAACCATTTAGCAGAATCTAACATCATTTACTATAACAACTTTCGGTAAGCGAAGGCACTACTTCACCTTAATAAGGATCACCTACAAACACCCTACAGCTAACAGCATGCTTGATCATGAAGAAGTCAGCAGGAGCAAGGTTAGGGTATTGCTCCTACTACTCCTAGGCAGCAGGGCACTGGAACATGCAGCCACTGCAATAAGTTGAGAAAAGAAATAAAAACATACGAATTGTGAAGGAATATTATAAAACTGTTTCTGCCTGCAGATGATGTGATGTATGTGTGGAAAATTCCAAGAAATCTACACACAAACACACACAAAAAAACCCCTGAGAATTAAGTGAGTTCAGCAAGATTACAGCATATAAGATTGACATGCAAGAATCATTCTCATATTTACCTGCTAACAATAATGTGTGAAACTGAAATTAATAATACAATACCATTAAAATTACTCCAAAGACTAAAATACTTAAGTACACACTTTCCAAAATAAGTACCGGATCTGTATACTAAAAAATTATAAAATGCTGATGAAAGAAATCAAAAAAGATCTAAATAAATGGAGAGATTTACCATGTTTCTGGATTGAAAGACTCAATAGACTAAAGATTTCAATTATCCTAAAAGTGATCTATATTTTAATGTAATTTCTGTCAAAACTCTAGCAAGGCTGGTTATTTATTGTGTATGTGTACATTCATTTACTTCGTGGACGAGCTGATTCAACCGTCCATTTGGAAAGGCACCGGGAAAGGGACAGGCACACCCATCAGTAGAACATGGTAGAGAACCCAGCACTAGACCCACACAAATATGCTGATCTAATTTTTGAAAGAGGAGAAAAAGAAATTTAATAGATAAACAATGGCCTTTCAACAATACAATGCTGGAGCCATTTAACATCCATAGGAAAAAAAGATAAATCTTGACTGAAACTTTATACGTCATACAAAAATTAATCAAAAATGGCTCATGGGCATAAATATAAAATTTGAAATTATACAACTTTCAGAAAAAAAAACAGGAGAAAATTTTAAGAATCTAGGGGTAAGCAAAGAGTTCTTAGACTTGACACAGAATGTACGATCCATAATAGGAAATGTTGACACATTGAATCTCACCAAAATAAAACTATTCTTATGTGAAGCCCTGGTTTAAAAGATGAAAAGATAAGCTAAATAATGGGAGAAAAATATTTGCAGACCATGTAGTCAATATAGGAATAGTATCTTGAATATATAAAGAATTAACAAAATCCAACCGGACCAAACTAATTAATTCAACTAGAAAAGGAGAAAATATGAAGGTTTGGATAGCAAATTTTGTATATTCACAATGGAATGCGACTCAATAATACCAATAATGAAATAACATTAGTATTTCATTAGTATTTCATGAAATACTAATGCGTAGATCATGAAAAAATCTCAAAGGCATCATGCTGATCAAAAGAGGCCAGCAAGAGTACACGCTCTGATTCCATTTATATGACCACCAGGAGAGGCTAACGTGATCTATCACAATCGAAACCAGAGAAGTGCTTGCTTAAGGGCGTAGTGGGTGGGATTGTCTGGGAAGGGGCACATGGGGACTCTTTAAGTTGATGTCAATATTTTCCATCTTGTTTGTAGCACAAGATACATGGATATGTGCATTTGTCAACATTCATCAGATTGTACATTTATATTTATGATCTGTGCTTGTCATTTTGTAAAAAGCATAAAAAGGCAAATCAAGAAAATTCAGTTATAAGGTAACAGAAAGTGCCTTAAAATTCAAATTTCAGTCCTGTGGGACCTCCCGTAGAGATGTGGTAGAAAACCATCTGGCTCCTAACTATTTGAATAATCACACCCAGTGCACAGTTCAAGGGCAAAAACCATAAAAAGTAAAAGAAAAAAATCATCTTTGGGCATAGACTCAGCAACCACAGCAGTTACCTACATCATGGGTTGCTCCTCCTCGTCCTTCAGTATCACAGCTTTTGTCCTTCTCCCCAATGAGTCATCAAGTAACTTGTTCCTGTCCCCACTTGTTCCTGTCTAGTTTATTTCTATTTTGTCCTGGATACACTTGTTATTCATTTAACCTTTCTTCCTGTTGTCTCACCAGCTCCCACCAGGCTCTGCGTGGTGCTGTGAGCCATACCCCCCAGGACTGCAGACACTTGGTAGACAAATACAGAGCTCCCCTCAGCTCCGACAGGCTCACAGCTGCTCTCCGGGCTCACACATGCTGCAGGAAATAGTAAGCCTGTCCAAAGTGCAGAGATTAGCAGCAAGTAAGCTCTATTTTCAGAGAAGGTACCCATGCAAGCCTTATTCTGATGCCCAAGTCAGCTATAGTTAGAGGGGGTAGGGGAAGAGAAGACCAGGCCATCTATTCAGCACATGACACTCAGTCGTGAACAAGACACTCGTGCTTTTCCAAGGATCTTAAGGATTTCAGTCTTGTGAGGCAGTCAGAGAAATTCACGAACTTGTAGTTCTCAACCACAGTGCTGTTGGAAACAGGGTGACAGGGGCAGAGAGATGTGGCTCACGAGGACAGCAGGGTGGGATTGGCCTCTAGTGCTAGGAGATACGGTGTTTAGTGGGTTTCCCAGGGAACTTTCTGTGTATAAGTCACAGGAAGCAAAAGAAGTATTCCTATTTTTTGCTCCTCGTCTTCAAGTGGCTGAGCCAGAATTGGAACATAGCACCATGACTTCCAAGCATGAATACTTCCACTCCAACACTATACTTTTTCCTGATTGCCATGAATGTCACAGCTCCGTGACAGAAACAGCTGTGAGTGAGAGGTCTCTCATTGTGTCTGTTTCTTTGAGGGGGCAGCAGTGTTAGGAATGTTGTTTTGAATGTCTGTTTCAGCATGGGGGTGTTCTTTAAAATAAAGTTTGTTCCCATTGGTATGGCTCCCAGAAACCTCAGGAAGTTCCTTCCACTCATTATCTTAAAATGTGTAACAGCAACAACCGAGGGGGCGGCAGCCGCAGGCTGGCGCCTGGAGCAGCGGCACCTGGAGGAGACTTGGGCTGTGCAGAGGGTAGCTGCAGCCTTTACCAGCACGTGCTTCTATTTTTGGCTCTGACACAGAGAAAAGGCTGATTCTGTGCTGATTTCTCATACATACATTATTCCCTTTCCACACAACTTCCACTGTCCCTTCTGCTTGTCTTTTCTTAATAATATTCTACTTAAGTGTAGATTTAGTTATTATACATGTTGATAGAGATTCATTTTTAGTTGTCTTTTACCAGTCCTTTAAAATACTCCTTTATGTGATGAGCCAGGAAAGACATCCCCCACGAAAACAAAAGAAATAGTCACAGAAAGAATAAAGAAGGAAGCACCTTATTTCTTGGTAAATGATGGCAAAATATAACGCCAGAATACTCCCCAAACCCTGTCAATATTCAGGGATAATTCAACCATCTTTACCTTCTATATCAATAGCAAACAAGCAGCGAAAGAACACCTCTCACAGATGTCTGCCGCTGCTGGTGCAGAAGCCTCCTGAGGGCTGAGCAACATGCCGATTTCCGGTGTGGGGTCAGCCTTGACTCGGAGCCAAAACCTGCTTGTCCCTCCCACTCACAAACACCAAAGGCTCTCCTATACCCAGGAAAGAGGTTTCCAAATGTTCAGCATAAAGAGCCCTTACTTCAAAAGAAAATTAGCCCAGAGTCCAAGAAGTCTAAATACATAGACTAGGAGTCTATGGATTTACCATAGACTCCAGCCCTTACTTCAAAAGAAAATTAGCCCAGAGTCCAAGAAGTCTAAATCCATAGACTAGGAGTAAGCAAAGCTGCTCTGGTTAAGTCGGAAAAAAGAAGGTCACCTGCCCCCACCCCCATCTCTGCTGTCCCTCCCTGCCCGTGAGACTCTGAAGCTCTGCCCAGAGCAGGGCTCATTCAGAACAAAAATCCATAGGTGACTCCAAAACATCTACACCGTCTGCTTCCAAACCACCGCGCCAGGGCCGCCCCCTCCACATTCTTTTTTTTAAAATAATTTTTTAAATTTAATTCTTGTTCAAGTACAGCTTTCTGTCTTATATTCCCAGCCCAGTGCTCCCCACCTCCCTCCCATTTCTGTTCCCCACCCTTAGTTATTGTCCATGTGTCCTTTATACTTGTTCATGTGAGTCCATCCCCTTTTCCCCTATGACTCTCTCCCCTCTCCTCTCCACATTCTTGACGCTGTATTAGCTCCCCCCTGGCCTAATGCTCATAGATGCTTACTGAATGAATGCATTTTGGTGTGACTGACTGTACATGAACTAGGAGAACATGTGCACGAAAACAAAGATACGATGAAGGCCTGCTCTCAAGGAGCAATCAATTTGGTCAACAGAAAAATGAGAACATGTTCGGAAGATGGCGAGTAGTGCAGGGAGGGGGGCCTCTGTTTACAAAAGTAACGGCCATTCAGAGACCCTTACAAAGGCAGTGGCCCCTGCCGTCTCCCAAGGGAGTTAGGACTGCACAGGTAGAGGTAAAGTGATGGAGTTGAGCATTAGCAATGCCATTTTGTGGTCAGGCAGGAGGCAGCTTGGCAGGAAGGAAGGGTTGGTGCTGGGAGGAAGAGTCGTATGTGTGGATAGATATGTTGGGGCTGCACTGTGAAGGGCATTTCAAACCAGGGAGCAGAACTAGGTGCGGTTCGTTCTGCAGGGGAACCATTGTCCTTAACTAGGAGAGTTAACTGAAAGTGGTCAGTTAACGTCTTGAGGAGGAGAATAACATGATTCAAGTCACAGACCTAGAAAATTAGTTTAGCAATGTTAAACTGACGAAAGAGAATCGCTAGATGGCTGCTTTAATAATGAATGAGCGCTCTTCTTTCCTGCTGGTAAAGAGATGTGTGTGTATGCCTACACTCGAATTCAGAAACTCCCACGATTTGCAGCAAATGCTGATACCAGTTCTCGTGGCCCTTCCTGTGCAGACGAAAACAACCCAATATTGGGCTTAAAACAAGTTCATGTGTTTGCAAACAAATACATTTGGGGAAAAAAAAAAGATGAAGCATTTGCACTGTTTTACAAACTCAGTAACAGTGTCTTGATCAGTTTTATTTTTAAACTTCATTTGTATACTCAAAGTCATGGCAGACTTTTATGTTATCAGCTCCAATTTTTAAAACTTACAATTATAAATATGCCAGTTCCTGCACAAGGTTCCTGGCAGTGGTAGGCGTCACGGGTGGTTTACATTTTCAGTTACTGAGTTACTGATCCTTTTCACCCCTGCCTCAGCTCTAGACTTGAATGACTCAAGGGTATACTGCCTTGGTGACACCCACAGCGCCTGGCTCAGTGCTCTGACCAGTGAGTGAGTGTGTGGAGCACGAAGCTCTCAGATGGTACCCAGCAGATCCCTCTGTCTTTGCAGAGGTTTCTAGCTTTCTTGCTTCATTGTCTGTGGACCATCCTGTTTGGAGAAGAGGCAGAAATTGCTTTTGGTTGTTTTCTTCCATTTCTCCTCATTGGTGATGAATTAGCACCTGTCCCCCTCCCACATTTTGTCACTATTTGTTTCCTTTTCCCGTTTTGCTTTTCAGGTTTATCTGTTTCATTGCCATCTTAATTGGGAAGAGAAGGGACTGCATTAAAGAAACAACAGAATCAACAAAGTTTAATATATAAATCAGAACAATTCCTAAAGTGCTTTTCTCCAAGGCTGAATTTGCATGCAGAAACTCACATTCATTAGGCTAAAGGCAGAGCATGTCAAGGCCGCTGCAGGTTTAATAGAGAGGTCAGACACTTTTCTCTTTGTCATTCCTACTGAAGACATCATTAGAGCTACAGTAAAATAAGAGAATGTCACAGAATGTCAGCCTAGTCATAGTGCAACTGTTCTTTTTTCATTAGTGACTCAGCTGGTTGCTATGGCAACCCCACTCTAGTATCAAGGATACTAAGGCTGATGCTTTCCACCTCTATTTTCAGTTAGAATAAATTGTGCTCCCACCTCATGGGCTCCTGCCATGATATTTATATTTCGGTCATGATAATAAATCCAGTTGGGAATATGTCTGTTGAAATTCTAGCTAGATAGACAGTGCTTCCCCCTAAAAAGGATTGCGAACATAGAATTTCCAGGTTTGATTCAAGCACCAATTACCCTGTGGGAGGGCAGGTATTCCCTTCTCCCCTGTCCATCTTGTGGGGAGATCACAGAGCTCTCATCTGCTTGTTCTGCACATTCTCCAGGCTGGCTGGCTGGCTGGCTCCAGAAAAATTAGGCAGTTTGGTTTCAGTGCCTGCTCCTTGACTCACCCAGGGGTCCACCTATTTAAACGCTGCCTTCTCAGTAGGCTCAGTACCATTTCATTTATTCACTCATTCATTTATTAATTGAAGAGTGATTATAATGGGCCAAGCATCACGTTAAACAGCACATTTAGCTGCGGGTTTAGCTAGAGGGAGGAGTCCAACTTGGAGGGATGAAGCGTGTGTTCAATTGCTTGAGGTTTGGGCATATTTTGAAAGTCCAGAGGAAGGAAAAGGTAACTAAGCTTGGGTGAATGGGCAGATACGTCCCAGGGGAGGTGATGCTTAAGTTGGTGTCTTAGTGCCTGTGTTCTCCAGTTGAATGCCTTGGTGATTCGGAGATGAAGTCAGGCCAAAGGACTCTCATTACAGCAAAGTCTTATCTGGTAGAAAGCCTGCTTGCTCTTTCCATATGTATTAATCCTCTTGAACTCAAAACGTTTTCTTGACACCAGGATGGTTTCTGTTTCAAAAAAGAGAAAAAAAACCTGGAAGAAAAGCCACCTTCAGAAATTAGTCCTTAGAATCTGAGCAGACACAAATGAAAAAGTTGATTTTGAAGATCATGTGCTCAATTCACCTTTTCTCTGGAATTGATACATTGTGAGAGGCACACTTTAATTTCCAAAGCAAATAAAAAAAAGATA
This sequence comes from Sturnira hondurensis, assembly GCF_014824575.4. NCBI lineage: Eukaryota > Metazoa > Chordata > Mammalia > Chiroptera > Phyllostomidae > Sturnira > Sturnira hondurensis. The sequence goes on along the minus strand of NW_028093985.1, from coordinate 20,257,745 downwards.
CTGAAGAAAAATGTCCTATGTTCCTTATAGTTGGTAGGGCATAAAAGGATCCCTTACTATACCTATTGCCTATAAAACTAAGGTATTTGGTGACTCCTGGGGATTGATAACAGCATGTCTCACTCTTGTGTAACCAATCACTGTTCAGAAGTATAGATGACAGCCTTCTGAAGCCATTACGTAGAAGACAGTGTTATTTATGAAATGTATCATGGAGCAGGGCCTCTTGTGGAACCAAAATTGTGAGTATAATGGTCTAGGAATGGCCTTTCCTACTGAGCCTGCATCACTACACAGCTCAGAAATTCAAGCATGACCTTCTAAGATGAATGCTCTCCACAGATTGCTCACAGCACAGAGCGTTGCCAAATGGTCAGCAAAAACGGTCAGCAAAAACGGTCAGCAAAAATGGTCAGCAAAAAGCAAAGAAATATGCAGAGCAGATCAGGATATGGGTCTGTGGAGGCTCCAGAGACCTGACCAAAGTCCTCTGCCCAGACCCTTGAACAGGGAGAGCAGGCTTGTCCCAGGGAAGAGGCTCCTTGCCAAACTGTGTTCCTTAAAATCTGGCTAACAATGGAATCCAGTAATTGCAGTAGTGAGCATCACCAGTATACTGTAATCTTTAAATATTTTGACAAAAATCTTATATTTTTGTATAGGTAATATATGTAATATTGTACAAAATTCAAAAAGTATCTAAATATGGGCACAGTTCAAGTATGCCTCACTCCCTCGCTCAACAATCCAGTGTTCACCTCCTTGGAGAAGGCCACAATTACCAATGTCTTGTGTGTCCTTCCATGATTCCATGCTTATAGATACTTACACACATTCACAGAAATACTAGGCATACTTTCTGCACTTTGATTTTTTTTCACTTAGAAATATTTCTTGGACATCATCCCACATTCCAAATGAGAACATCACCTCATTTTTAAAATGAGCCACATAGTATTCCTTGAATGGAGATACCATAAGCACTTAACCAATCCCTTTAACGGACCTTGTCTTAGTCTGTTCAGACTGCTGGAGCGAAACAGTGCAGACTGGACAGCTGAGAAACAACAGAAATGTATTTCTCACAGTTCTGGAAGCTGGAAGTCCAAGGTCAACATGCCAGCAGGGTCAAATGAGGGCCTTCTTTCTGGTTCATGGCTGGCACCTTCTTGTTATGTCCTCAGGTGGTAGGAGTGAGGGGTCCCTGTGAGCTCTCTAAGAATAAAATGATTCCATTAGTGCCATTAATGAAGGCTCCACCCTCATGGCCTAAGTACCTTCTAAAGATCCCACCTACTAATGCCATCATCTTTGGGTTAGGATTTCAACATATGAATTTTTAGGAGACACAATCAACCATAGCAGACACTGAGGTAGTTTTTTGGCTTTTCCTATAACAAACAATAGTGCAATGAGTGCAAGTATATCTATAGTACAATTTGTAGAAGTGCAAATGCTGAGTGGAATAGTATACATACATGTAGTTTAAATAATTTTGCAAAACTGTCTATGATCAAAGTTGTATCATATTTTACTCTAACCCAATGTACATGCAGGTTCATTTCCCACACCTTTACTATCACAATGTGTTATGGTACTTTTTGTTCAGTGCTTCAGTTTGAGAGGTAAGAAATTGCCTTTCATTGCAATTTTAATTTATATTTCCCTAATTATGAGTGAAAATTATATTTACCTTATGATGAGCATTTTTGTACATTACAGAAGCATTTGTATCATTTTTTATTTGAAATATTTGTTCATGTAACTTTGCAAATAATTTAATTGGCTATCATCCCCTTCTTACTGGTTTGTCTGTGGTATAAATTGCAAGCATTTTTCTCAGTTGTAATTTCTTCATTGACTTTTCAAAATATTTTACCCCATGTATTTTTTTTAGTGTAGGAAATTTTTTGTTAATGACTTCTAAGTTTTCAGTCACACCGAAAAAGACTCTTCCACAGGGATTTTACATAGGTATCATTCCCATTGGTTTTTATGTTTTAATTATTTGAACATTTAAGTTGTGATCTACTACAATTTTAGTGTAAGAAGTAAAATGAGGATCTAACTCAATTTATTTTTGCAAATGGTCCTTCTGCTATTTTTAACATCAATTTTTAAATAATCTATCCCCTCCAATGATTTGAAATGCCTAATTTTTCATATGCCAAGTGACAGAATGCATTTAAATCTATTTTTGGTGGGTTTTATATGTCCCAGTGATATGTGTGTGTGTGTATGTATCATGTGCTAGTAACACAGAACTTTATCATTTGTATCTGTGTCAATTAAAGCTAGATCTAAACCTGTCTATCCTTCATTGTCCTCTCAGAGATATTGGAGCTGGCTCCTGTAATTGCTTCTCCCTTGCCAGTAGAGGGTGCAAGAGAGTCACTGCGGAAGGAAGGGGCTCCTCTTCCTGGTTCTTTATAATTTTCTTGGCATTCAAGTCATCCAATGAAGCTTACCTTCAGGCTTTCATGGCCTGATATATGGCTGTCTGCCCACTGATCTTAACCTGCTATCATCCTGGTGGCATGATTTCCTAGGTTCAGTTTCCTGCCTACCAGCTTCAGCCTGCTGACCCTCCTGTGGAGGACTTCCTGTTTACCAGTATGGACTCTTAGTTCCCTGCCCTGCCCACCGGACTCTACCTGACAGCTGTGAGCTAGCTCAAACTTGAGGAAAACTCAGGGCCAGAGCAGAAACATACTTATGCTAAAGTTATACTGACTTTTTGTTGTTGTTATTTACCTGGAATTCAAATTTATCTGGGCATCTTTGTTCTCTTTTTGCTAAATCTGGCAATCCTACTCAGAAGATACTGCTCCAAATGAGGCATTGAGAAATAAATTAGAGAGAGGAGCACCTGCATCCTTGAAAACTCTATGGGTTTTTGTCTTTGTGGGCAGGGTGTGATCATAGGGGTTACTGCCACTGAAATGGGTTCCCTAATTCAATAGGGATGATGAGAACTAATTGATCACAGTGTCCCTAGTGTCCTACATGGGCAATCTATTCCAGTATTGGCTGATCTACATAACACATAAAACTCTAACAATGGTTGCCATTTAAACCTGATGTAAGTGACCACAGCGGGGAATCTCATCCAGTTTCTAGACCTAAGTCAATTCATAGATCTCAAATCCCTGATTAGAAGGGAGTCTCGTTCTCTTGTCCTGTTGAGGATTGGAAATATAAGATATTTCCAATGATTTCCAAAGATATCAATGTGTAAGTTGATTTAATATAGATACAGACGATTACAAAAAGAAATATTTATAGGTATGTGTATACATACATGTTGGTAGGCACACATTTCTTGGCTCTGTCAGTCGAAATGGTCTAAATGAAATGATATCCCATTAGGATGAGCACACCTAGCAACCCCGATCTTGGTTTCTAATGCCATTTCCCAATAGGAGGAAACAGGGCTGGCTCCTTGGAGAAATGATGGATACAAGGACTAGAGCAGCTTGGCATCTCTTAGCGCCAGCAATAATTAATTGTTCAGAAACAAATTTACAACCACACTGACGTATATGAATGGAGCTTGGGAGCCAACCGAAAGAGCTTGCTGTAGCTAAGGCTGGGACAACTAAAGCCAAAAAAAAAAAGTAGTATTGTATTATAATAGAAAATATAAAGTAGGTATTCATGAGCCCATACTGATATAAATAAATTATGAGATAAATTATATCAATATTCTCCCTTAAAGAAGATAGAGCATAAGTCCTCATTCCTTAGGTGTGTTCCGTGCATTATGACTTCCTTTTAAAGAATACAGTGTGGGGAAGGGGGAAAAGGTAACCCTAAGGCAAAGAAGCCTGACACATTCTGCTTCAGGCAGGTGCTCAAGGAGAACATCATCAGTGATAAGTCACATTGAGAGTATGTATATCTCTGATATGGTGTGATAAAAATGGCACTTAACCTCTGTGCTCTTTTTCCCAAAATTCATTATCCCAGTCTAATTATGAAAAAAAGTGTCAGACAATTTTCAATAGAGGAGCATCCTGCAACACACCTGATCAATATCCTGACACAGTCATCAAAGACAAGGAAGGTCTGAGAATCTGTCATAGCCAAGAGGAGTCCGAGGAAACCTGGGACTTGTACATTAAGTTGTGTCTTAGGTGGGATCCTGAAACAGAGTAAGGAGAGGCAGTAGAAGCTAAGGAAATCTGAATAAACGACAAATTCTAGTTAATAATGGCAAATCAGTAAGACAAATCAGTAACAAAGAGATGATAACCTATTAAATACTGTTCACTAATTATAACAAATATATCACATTAATATAGAATATTAATAATAGGGAATACTGTGGGGAGACATATGAGAACTTGCAGTACTATTTTCTTATTTTTCTCAGTAAATCTAAAACAGTTCTAAAAATAAAGTCTATTAATTAAAAAAGTTACTGGGAGAACAAAAAAAAAGGTAAAATGGATACTTTTTCAGACTTAGAAAGCCTGAAAAAACCCATCAACAGCACATATGCAGTACAAGAATTGTTAAGTAAGGTCCTCGGGCAGGAGAATACCATATGGAAATCCAGATCTATTCAAGAGAGTGAAAAGCACTGGAAATGCTAACTATGTGGGTTGAAATCGTTCTTGTTACTTAAATCTGTTTTAAAAATAATCAACTGTTTGAAACAAAAAGAATGTATTGTGGAATTTATCATATATGTACAAGTTATGTGCCAACATCAACATAAAGGCCAGGAGTGGAGAAATGGAAATGACCTATTATAAGATTTTTTTCTGTACTAGTTAAAGCTACACTGTGATAAAATAAAGATGTATACTACAAATCCCAAAACAACCATTAAAATAAGAACAAAAGGTNCAGCACATATGCAGTACAAGAATTGTTAAGTAAGGTCCTCAGGCAGGAGAATACCATATGGAAATCCAGATCTATTCAAGAGAGTGAAAAGCACTGGAAATGCTAACTATGTGGGTTGAAATCGTTCTTGTTACTTACATCTGTTTTAAAAATATCAACTGTTTGAAACAAAAAGAATGTATTGTGGAATTTATCATATATGTACAAGTTATGTGCCAACATCAACATAAAGGCCAGGAGTGGAGAAATGGAAATGACCTATTATAAGATTTTTTTCTGTACTAGTTAAAGCTACACTGTGATAAAATAAAGATGTATACTACAAATCCCAAAACAACCATTAAAATAAGAACAAAAGGTTTTATCTAATACGCCAAAAAATAAAATTAAAACATACAATATTTAAATCATCTATGAAAATATTTAAAACAGAACAGATAGGTCAAAATAGAAAACAAGGTGGTAGGTTCAAACCCAAAGATATCAATGTCAACATGAAATGTAAATGGTGTAAATATACTAATTAAAGGCAGAAATTTTTAGATCACATAAAAAATGAAGACCAAACTTTTAAAATGAAGCCATAAGCAGGTTAAAAATAAAAGGATGGAAAATGATGTAACACTAACCAAAAGACAACTAGAGTGGCTCTATTAATATAGAGGTACATTTTAGAGCAAAGAATGTTACTCAGGATAAAGAGCATCACTTCATAATGATAAAGCAGTCAATTAATCAACAATATATAAAATCTTAGACATTTAATAACCTAATGTCAGAATATAAGCTGCCACATCACAACTTTTCACTTTCAAATGGTTGGCATTATAAAAGGATCTATTTCATTGTCCATTCAAACGGGCTTAAGCACGTTATCCTAACATGCTTTGACCAGTTTTCTCGGCCACTCAACGTGTCACTCAATTTTGAACACCAGGAGTCGTCCTGCCAAATTTCAAAAATGGTGATATTTTGACATTTGCTGATTGTTTTCATACATATTTTATGAGAATATCCAAATGAGAAGGAACAAAGTCTGTATATACTTTAACTGCAAATGTTAGTGGTTGATGGTATCATCAGAGCTGGGTCATTATAATGAATTTCTGTGGCCTTTTTCATATTAAATTCAGAATGATGCAGCGTCACCATACTGACCAAATAGGAACAGCTTCCTCTTAAGGTGATGTGACAGCAGAAAAACCATTGAAAACAATGCCTCTATGATTCACTTAATATTGAATTTTTATGTTTAATACCTTAAAAATGGTTTTGAGCCCCAGGCTGCCAGAGTGCGGTAATGTGATATTTCCATCCAACGTGTGAAACGGAGACAGTGTTCCAACGGTCGTTCAGTGTCTGAGCAGAAGATCATGTAGCTGAGCAAGGTATGGACAGTCTTGTGTATGGCTGATCATACAGTAATTCAATATTACTTTTTTGTTTGTTTCTTTTGATTTTAAAAGACAGATGTTGCAAACATTTAAAGTTCAGGTTTGTCTACGACCATTTCATACCTATTTGAACATTTTCTCATTTTCCTACTGATTCCAACTATATTATCAATTTATGAATCAAGGAATATTCCAAAGTTCAATATTTTACAATGCTTTTTAGGTAATTAGTCATATACTTTGCTGACCCAGTTTTTGTTATTATAAATCAACATGCTTTCAATGATTTCCCAAAGCAAGTAGGTTTCCAGAAGACTTTCAATCGTTATTTTTTCTAACAGATAAATATAGAAGAGGAATTCTCCTCCTGTGGTCATGATATAAGGATCATATCCATATATGTTACCACATACTGACCTACTTTCCTAACTGCTTCAAATTAACTGGTATTTGTGTCCATCAAGGAATCCGTCCTTAGAACCCAACACTGGTGTTGATTATCTCTGGTGGAAAGGAAGCTACTCACTGGACGGCTTGAAGGATTCCAGGGGACCCTGGTTTGTCTAGAAACTTTTTTCTTTTGTGGACTGTTGTTTAACCTTTGTTTGCCTTGTGTGTAGTTTGCATGATCTGAAGGGGTTTTTCAGAGATTCTGCAGGACAGAACCGAGAGACCCTGCTTGCTAGAGGGGCTGAGATGAGAGAGGTTAAGTGGGAGGGGAGGCTGGAAGAGTGGATGCTGCTGCTGTAGAGAGATGGTTCAGGGGAAGAGCTGAGATGATCAGTGAGAACTTAGAGGAAGCTTTTGCTGCATGATGTGCAATATAAACTCCTCCTCCTCTCAGAAAGATCAGTGAACATATACATCACACATCTACAGTTTTGATGGGGGAAGAGTGCTCAAATAAGCTTCTGAGAAAGAAAGAAACATGGCTCATGCAGCTCAGCGACCATCTGATTACCCCTAGAAGTAGCACCTCCTTCTGATGCTATTGTTTTTCTTTCTCTTCTTTTCTCTTCTTTTTTTTCCTCTGCTTCCAAGATGGCAGAATCTACAGGTAATATGCAGGAAAGAGGAATGAGATGAGGTTACCCTCTTTGAAGAGGAAATGATGACTCATTTGCCATGAGAGTTGAAAAAACAGGGATTTTTTTACGCTTCCTGTGTTGCTCATAGAAATATCACTGGAGCATTTTAATAAGTTCTCATCTCAAAGCTATCAATGGCTCATCATACACATATGTGACTCCAGCAATTCTAATTAGTTGGCTTTTTAAAATCGTAACACAATGGAAAGGGAACAGAGAGTACGTGGAAAGCTTCAATGGGGCAGGAGGGCTCGCATGTTGTTCCAACTAGAGAAAAACATGTTCAGACATTTAAAAATAAAATCTGCTAAAACCAGCTTGGTTTTATATCCTTTGATAAAGAAGCCAGTTCAAATCCAGTTCCCAGAGGAGATTGGGGAAAGTGGAGCAGAGTGACTGAGTCAGGGCTAGGGTGTGTAGGACAGAGCTCAGCAAAAAAAAGGCTTCCATCTGGCCTGAAGCCAGTAGGTCGACCAGTAGCCAGAGGAAGTCTGGCTAGTCTGGCCAGTACATTGAAAGATTCCCTTCCTTGGAAGCAGGCTCTGTGTCTTAGTCATAGGTGTATTTTCCTAAGACCTTACATACATTATGTGCTTAATTCAAGCACTGAGTCGATTTAAATTTCATGAGCGTTGGACTTCCAGGTTCTCGTGAGAGAAGACAGGTTGCTTTAGTAGCTTTTATCAGTGAGAATGGGATTATAATTCCCATCCCAGCCTCATATCTGATTTAAATATTTGCCCAATCAATATATTATATTTTTACTTACTTCCTCCTTTCTATAAAGAATGTTCATATTGTCATAAACATCCCTCCACCAAAAGGTCAGACCCTTACTTACCCAGCTACTTCTGTGGCATTAACACAAATTATTGTTATAATTTCATATCATTCAGAATGTTGTGCACATTCCATATGATAGCTCAGAAAAGATTGAGATATGTGAGGGATACAGGGATGGAAAAATTCATCATCTCTACTGGAATTCAAGGATTTTCTTTGAATATCGTACCTGTGCCTTACTTTCCTTTGTTATGATTCCATAATTATCTCTCCTTGCTGACTTTTTATTCACTGGTTAACCCATTCCATGAAAACTGTTCTTGTCAAAGGCACCATAGCTTGCCATTGCAGCCAAATCCAATAGACAAGTCTACAATCCCATTTACTCAACTTCTCACTGGCATTAAGCACTGTGGTTCTACCCTCCACCTCCTCCTTATTAAAAAAAAATGTTAAATATAACATATGGCTAAAAATGTAAATGTACAAAATGGACATCAGAAAAAAATAAAATAAAACAAGAAAACCACAAATGCAGTTATCAGATTTAACAAATAGGACACTTAGTTAAATTTGAATTTTAAATAAACAACAATTTTTTTTAGTATAAGTATGTCCTCAATATTGCAAGGGCATCCTAATACCAAAAAAAGTATTCTTTTTTAACATATGAAATTTCAAATTTAACTGGATGGCCTGTACTTTATCTAACTCATTCTGCCATGCCCCATGCCTTGTCCTGCTTCCCAGAAGCAATACTTTCTAATTTTTATAAGCTATTTCTTCTGATAGTTAGCTCCATATTTTTAAATAACATTTTTAAATTTCTTGGTTTTTTACATTATCTCTCTGCTTCTGTGATAATAAATGAAGATTTAGTTCCACTGCATAGTTTCTATTCCTCATTTTCCTCACTTCTCCACTCTCTCAATGTAATTATACTTGCTTTATTAATTGTTGTTTTCTTATCAGAGTTAGTAAAATGCGAACACTTTCAAGTTCTTATTACATCAACTATAGATAATATTTTGACTTTTTGTAAGGTGAGGCAATGAGTGCTCCTGCCCTATTCTTTATCTCTTCTTCCCAGGTGTACATCCCACTTTCTGCCTTCTGGGCTTGCTCACTGAATTGAAAGGTTGATACTATTTACCATGTGTTCTCTAACAACAATTAGGCCCATAAGTTGCTTCTAAATATTGAAAATCAACAGTGCTTAGTGTGTACATTATTGTGGCTTTGTAAATATTATTCACTGAAGAGCTAATAGTGTCCTATTGTGAGTATTTTAAAAAATTATTTTATTGTTGTTCAAGTACAGTTGTCTGCATTTACCCCTCACCACTCCCCTCGAACCCCAGCCATTCCCACCTCCCTCTCCTGCTTCTACCCCCCACCCTTTTTGGTTTTGTCCATGTGTCCTTTATAGTTGTTCCTGAAATCCCTCCCCCCCACCATTATCTCTTCTTACCTCCCCTCTGGTTACTGTCAGATTGTTCTTAATTTCTATGTCTCTGGTTATGTTTTGCTTGCTTATTTGTTTTGTTGATTAGGTTCCACTTATAGGTGAGATCATATGGTATTTGTACCTCACCTCTTGGCTTATATTTTTAAAAAATATTTCACCAAAACAGGACAAATAGTAGTTTCTTTCAGGTCAACTGCAATGTGGAATCTCAGATACCACCGCAGTCTTCATAGTCTGGCACACTAAAATCTATCACTCTTTGTCTTACTTTGAAGAGCGCTTTTGCTCATGCGTCATAGTGTAACATCATGCATTGTTTATTTAGGAAATGTTGATTCAGTGAGTTATGCAGATTGTCCAAATGTTCACAGACTTTACCATATCAAAAATGACATTTGTTAATATCACTTCTAATCTTATCAGGTATATCTTGAAGTATGGGGAATCTTTCAGGTTCATAGCAGATGAGAAAAGTTCTCCAAGGTTCTTATGAAAATTTGTATTTTATCAGTGGCAATAAATAGTGCCAGTTTTTTTCTTTGCAACAAAGGGTTCATTTCATTCATTTTAGGAAATGTCTGCTCAGACTCCAAGTCTGAATAACCATTGTTTGCCTGTCATTTGTTCAGTCAAGTAAAATTGGCGTTCCATGGCAAAAGCATCTAATTCAGCTCCCAGCTCAAACAGTGACATGAGTGCTTATCCCTAAGGATACCCTCCTGCTGGGGTACACAGAAAACTATGCACACTTGTTTTGACACACAGAATACGTGAAAGACATGTATTCAAGGATCAAGCTTAATAAAATTAATAATTTTCGCTATTTCATCAAGGACATTCATAAATGAAAAGTGGCGTTTTGTTTTTTACGAGTGCTTGGCAGAAAAGCACTCAGTGCTGCAAGTGCTGCTTGATGCCGCCACCCTGATTTATGCTGAAGCATCACCAATTTTTGCCACCATCACTTATGCATCATCAGTACAAATGCCAAAGCTCTGAGAAAGGCATATTATGGCTTTGTATGGTCAGGAAAAGAGCTTCGGTCTCACAGACTCCCTGCCAAGGTCTCCGAGTTCTTCAGGGACCAGTGACACCCAGTTTGAGAAGCACTAATGTAGCCTGGTCCTGGAGACCTTCCTCTGAGGACCCCCTGACTGCTTTCTCTCTGGACTCTGATCCTGGGACTTCCGTCCCAAGTTGTGGGTCAGAGCTACTCTTTTCTGGACCACATCATCTTTCACTGTTGTTTGTTCCCTGGTTTTATTACAACACAGAGAAAGTTATATGGGAGGTAAATTTTTCTGAGTCCGTTCATATATAAAGAATTTTAATTCTATCCTCACACTTGATGGTGTAGCTAATATGGAATTATAGCTTGAAAACCACTCTCCCTCAAAACTTTGTATTGCTCCACTGCCTTCTAGCACTTGGTGTTGCTACTGCAAAGTCCATAAGAAGGTGATTCTTGTTTATTTACAAGTTGCTTCCTTTACACCCCATTGTGAAAGCACTTCAGATTATGTTTATATCCTTGGCACTTCTGGATTTCAACATAATGTGCCTATGTGTGGGTCTTTCCATTTTTTTCATTTCTTGTGATAATCCTTCATCAGACCTTTTAGATCTATAGTCACGTCCCTCAGTTGTTTGCAATATCCTTGCATTATTTCTTTGATAATTATTTTCTGTCACTTGTTTTCTCTTTTTGGAACTTCCACTAGTTAGTTTTGGAATACCTGAATATATTCTTTAGTTTTCCTTCCACATTTATAATTTTACCTTTAAGTAACGTCTTCTAGCTCTTTGCCTTTTCTACTTTCTGAGTAATATTTCTATTTTGATTTGTAATGTTTGTATTGAATTTATTTATTTTGGGCAGTTATATTTTTCTTCAAGACATGTTTCCTACTTTTGTATTGATTATGCTGTTGCAATTCCCCCAACTTTTCTCCCTTTGCCCCTCTCCCCCCAGCACCCCCCCTCCAATAATACCTCCCCCTTTGTTCATGTCTATGGGTCATGCGTGTAAGTTATTTGGCAACTCCATCTCCTATACTTCTTCTTAACATCCCCCTGCCTATTCTGTACCTACCAATTTGTATTTCTTAATCCCAGTACCTTTCTCTTATTCTCTCCCTTCCCCCTCCCAACTGATAACCCTCCATATCTATGACTCTGTTTCTGTTCTACTTGTTTGCTTAGTTTGTTTTTTAGATTCAATTGTTGATAGTTATGGATTTATTGCCATTTTATTGTTCATAGTTTTGATCTTCTTCTTTTTCTTAAATAAGTCCCTTTAACATTTCATATAATAATGGTTTGGTGATGATGAACTTCTTTAGCTTTACCTTGCCTGAGAAGCTCTCTATCTGCCCTTCAATTGTAGGTCAGGTGATAGCTTTGCTGAATAGAATAATCTAGGTTGTAGGTCCTTGCTTTTCATCACTTTGAATACTTCTTGCCAGTCCCTTCTAGCCTGTGAAGTTCCTTTTGAGCTGACATTCTTATGGAAACTCCTTTGTGGGGTAGCTATCTGCTTTTCTTTCGCTGTTTTGAAGATTCTCTATTTATCTTTAACCTTTAGCACTTTAATTGTGATATGTCTTGCAGTAGGCCTCTTTGCATCCATCTTATTTGGGATTCTCTGTACTTCTTGAATTTGCATGTCTACTTCCTTCACCAAACTAGGGAAGTTCTCTTTTATTATTTTTTCAAATAGGTTTCCAACTTTTTGCTGTTTTTCTTCTCTTTCTGGAACCACTGTAATGCAAATGTAGGAATGCTTGAAGTTGTCCCAGAGTTCGTACATTATCCTTAATTTTTTAGATTTTTTTCTTCTTCCTATACTAATTGGGTATCTTTTTCCTCCTCATGTACCAAAATCATGATTTGCTTCTCAGTTTCATCCACTCTGCTGTTGATTCCCTGTCAATTTTTCCTTATTTCAATTAGTGTCTTCTTCATCACTGACTGGCTCATTTTTATGCTGCTGAGGTCCTCACCAAGTTCCTTGAGCATCCTTGTAACCAGTGTTTTGAACTCTGCATCTGATAGTTTGCTTATCTCCATTTTGTTTCATTCTTTTTCTGGAGTGTTGGTCTGTTCTTTCATTTGGGCCATGTTTCTTTGTCTCTTCATTTTGGCAGCCTCCCTGTGTTTGTTTCTATGTATTATGTAGAGCTGCTTTGACTCCCTGTCTTAGTTGCATGGCCTGTCTGGATGAATGTGGTTTCTTTAATTTCTTAGTTGTTGGACTGCCACACAGCTCAGTTTTCTGGTGGTTCTGAATGATAGTTGTTCTGTAGTTTAGCTATAACTTTGCTGTAGTTGTGCAAGGAGGGAAGCCACATTTACCTGTGCCTCCATTTTGACCAGAAGTTCCATTTCCTACCTTTTGACTGTCCCCTTTTTCATAGCAGCTTTTCCTTGTGTTATGATGCAATATTTTCTCAAATCTCTCTGATAAGAAATCAAGTTAAAAAATTTTTTTTCTATTCCATGTATTACATTTTCACTTTCTCCAGTGTCATTTTTACTTATTGATTCATCTTGATTTCTTTCTTTCATGTTAGACACTCTCTCTAATGAAAGTCTTTGTCTTCTCATTTTTAAGAATGAAGCAATAAAAAAGTGAATGGTGAGCTCTGGGTATAGGGGCAGACATTAAGGTGCTTGTTAGGAAGGTAGACTATTTTTACCAGGTAATTTCTAGAAACTGGGAAGTGTAGGCCTTCAATTTTTTATAGAAAAATCCCTCCCCCCCCCGAGGGATTCAGAATGCAAGGGTGGGTGTGATGGGATGTCAGCAGTTATCTATACCAGTGCTTCCTTTCAAAGAGTTCTCCATGTTCAGCACCTTGTCTCATTTCTACTCTGTCGTTCCTGTCCTATTCTGGGCTGCTGTGGGACTCTGAGGGGCAGACTGGGTCTCTTCCTAACCGTTCTCCTTCCTTAGTTCTCTGAGCTGTGGCTTCCTCAGTCACACTCAGTCACTCCTCCTCTCTGCTTCATACACCAGAAAACTTTAAAATCATTGAAATAAAGCCACTAATGGCTCTTCCTGGCTCTTTTTAAAAAATGTATTGGAGTGACATTGGTTAATAAAACTACATAGATTTCAAGTACACAATTATATGATACATCATCTGCATATTGCACTGTGGGCCCACCATCCAAAGCCAAATCTTCTGTCATCGTACCTTTGACCCCCTTTTAAACTTTTTACTCTCAACCCTCTTCCTTCTGGTAACCACCACATTGTTGTCTGTGGCTATGAGTTTTTGTTTGCTTTTCTTGTTGGTTCATTTGTTGCTTTCTGTTTCATATCCCACATATGAGTGAAACCATATGGTCCTTGACTTTTCTGTCTGACTTATTTTGCCTAGCATGATATTCTCAAGGTCCATCTATGCTGCTGTAAATGGCAGTATTTCATCTTCTCTTATGGCTGAGTAATATACCATTGTATATATATATATATATATATACCACATTTTCTTTATCCAATTATCTACTGAAGGATACTGCCTTTAAAAAAAATGTGTTGGTTATCATTTACGAGGGTAATGGTATAGAAGGGGAAGAGATATGTGCTCATCATTTCCACATCCTTAGCTAGTGACTCGGCCTCTTCTTTCAGCCACCATGATAGCCACTCTCCCAGCTTTCTTCCTCCTGGGCTGACTCTGCTTGCTGTTCTGTACTGACAGCTCAGTGTTAGCTTCTGTGTTCTCTGTACTCTCTTCCTAGATAATTTTATCCACTGTGTCACCTTTACATGTCATTAGTTTCCTACTTTGTGTCTTTCACCCTGACCTTACTTCTGGATCTGGGCCAGCAATGTTCATCTGGAGTGCCAGGGCAGGTGAACTGGTATGCTGCATAAATTTTGCAGACATGTAATACCTGACTATTTAGTCAGGGACACTGACACATTTTTTTCATAGATTGTCAAATAGAAAAATATGACAACAGCCAACAACAGCTGTCTGGTGTGAATGAATTAAAATTATACCTATTTTTTGTAAGATCAGCAAATATATTTTTGGGCTTGCCACAGAATTTTAATAATTAGTTTATGTGTGCCATGAGATGAAAAAGGTTGAAAATTGCATCTCTAGGCTTTTTATCCAGTTGCCTACTGGAAATCTCCAATGTTTCACAGATGCTTCAAATATTGGTTTCCAGTATTTCTCCCTTTCCAACTTCTTTCCCCTCCTTGGTGCTCCCTATCTCAGTTAAGGGCTCCATCCTTCTGCATGGCCTTTGACATCCTGTTTTCTCTCCCAAGAATACTGTTTTCTTCTCTATATACCTGGCTAGTTTCTTCTCATACGTAGGTTTCTTGTCAGAGAAGCCTTCTGTAATTACCCTACATAAGTTGGTCCCTACTTCCCACACCATTATTCTAACTTTTGGCACTCAGTTATAAAACCTCATAGAAATTTTCAAGTTTAAAATGATTTTTTATGTTTATTTTTTTCTCTTTATTATTAAGTGGTAAAGCCCCCTACTATTGGAGACTGTGCTATCATTATTCATCATTGCTTTTCCAATACTAACATAGTGTTGAGTAATAGGACAAAAGTAACAAATATGTATAGATAGCATTTAAGTTAAATACTGAAATCTCAAAAAGCTTTCTTGTTTATTACCATCTTAAAATTGCCTTAAAGGACCTCAAAAATACTGTAATAGACTATCTTATTTCTTATTTAATTTTTAAGTGTAATTCAAACCTAAAAACGTGGCTTGATTAAAGTATATGATTATAATACTTATGGCTGGCATATATAATTTCCTAAAGTACTGTTTAATCACTTGTATGCTTATACCTCCGAGTAATATTTCTGTCAGTCTTTTCCTTTTGTTCTTACTTGACCCAACTCTATGAAATTAATGTGGTTTGTTTGATAAGGGCCACAAATGTTCAGCTCAGAATGAATTATGAATCATGACACCACCTGAGAACACAGGAACAATAAAGAGGCAAGGCTTTCCTGCTACCCCAGACAGCTCTCTATATTTCACTCCTTTAAACCTGCCAGATAAAATGTCATGAAATAGATCAGACAAATCTAGAGGACCTCACTGTCAGGAGGAGATGTATTCATCAGGAATATGTCAATTGTCTTGCTACAAATTCTTGGCTTGAGTCCCAACACTCACTTCTTCAGGAGAGAAACAGAAACACAAAACTGATTATCCCGAGAACTAAGCCCTGAACACTGATGGCATACGATATTATTAATGACTGTGGATGTGATATTTTGCCCAGTCTAGTCATCATGAGCCACATGGGCCTTCTATTATCACTTCTACTAGAAATAATCACTTGGGCTAACCTTACAAATGCTATTAGCAATCGTAGGAAAAGACTACCTTAAGTGCTACAATTCATGGTTTTAATTGAAAAATTCTTAGAAATGATCATTTACCCACTTTTGAATTAGAGTATATAACTGGGGTAGCAATAAGAACTATTTCCGTGTAGTACTAAGAGCTTGTCCCATCACATCCAAGGGAAGCCTACTGCTAGGGGAGAGCATCTATTCTATCCCTCTCATCCAGTAAGACATTTGAGGGAATTGCACTAGTCTCCTGCAGGCTGCTCCTATCCTGTGGGGATGTTCTTTACAGATAATCATTGACTTTGTAAGGCCTTCCTCTGCTCTCAGGGGAGGTGTAAAGGAAAGTAGGAGGGGCCCAGTGAAAGGTGTCCATAGTTGCCTGGAGAGGTGACTATTGCCAGAACCACAGGTGGAGAGAAAGTTGTGCTGATTAAATTGGGCTCTACAGCTTTGTCTGTCTTCTAAGCCCAGAATGACACCTGCCGCCCTCATTGAGCTCTGGCTAAACTTAGAAGTGTGTGCTTATGAGGACAATGAATACGTTTAAGCTAGACCTCCCAGATTTAAATATCAGCTCTGCCACTTTCTGGCTGTGTGACCTTACCAAATTACTTAGCTTCTCTGAGTTTCCATTTTCTCATCTGAAATGGGGCATAAAACTGAAACCTCTTTTTGCCGGCATTTTCTAAGGATTAAATGAAAAAGTTCTTAGAGCTGGGGAAGTATAAAAGAACAAACTGACAGTGACCAGAGAGGCAGTGGAGAGAGAGATAACCAGGAAAGAAGGGGAATGACAAGTCAAGGAACATGTATAAAGGGCCCATGGACAAAGACAATGGGGTAGGAGGCAGGGATTGAATGTGGGAGGTGGGGTGGGAATGGCAGGAGAAAGCAATGGGGGAAAGCTGAGGACAACAGTAATTGGGCAACAATAAAAAAATTGAAAATATTGTTATCAGAAAGTGGGGTTCTTGCAGTGTCAAGGAAAAAAATTTCCCGAGCCCTACATGGGATGTTCTGTGGTATGGTGTGTTGATGATGTACAACTAAGAAGGTTCCCCTCCTGACTTCCCGATGTCCCATCTCCATCCTTCTCACCATGGAAAAAGTCTAATCTTGTCTTCAGTAGGACCAGGATGAAGGCCACTGACCAGAGTTTATGCTCCATATTAAAGTCCAGTCCAGGCCAGCCTCCAGCTAGTTTAGTGTAAGTTTCCAGCTGCAGTCCATTGCTGTGCTTAGGTATTCAGGCCCCCTCCTGGAGGCCATGAGCCACGTGGCTGCTAAGGCCACGTGGCCATGGAGAAAACAGGTGTGTGCACCATATGCGTATGGCTCACAAGCAAGAGAGAGAGAAAGAACTTCTTTGTTCCATGGGGGATATAACCAGGAGCTTGGGTTTGGGACAGACCAGGTGCTTTCTCAAAATGACCAACCAATTTCCCAAGTTTTTGCAGAATTTGGATAGGGCCCATCCCCGGTTAGACTGACAGACCTCTATGGTCTAGCACCTCCTCCTGTGCCCCCCAACAATCCAGTACTGGAGTGGGGAAGGGAGGAGTGTTTGTCCCCTCAGTGAAGCAAAGCTATGATCCCCTGGAGTGTGAAAAGCTGCAGTTCCCTGTGAAGCAAACGGGCTCCCGCTTTCCAGTTTATTTAGCTAAATGTCTAGTTTCTTTTACTCCCTTTCTCAATATCTAGCTAAACACCAACAGTAATAAAATAGTGCTAAATAGTGTTAGTTGCTATGGACATTGCAACTCTCTTCCCGCCATCTATCCTTCTCTTGAAATGCCTCCTTCTTGTTTGGTTTTGAGTACCCACCCCTACAAGGCCTTCATATTTTGGGTGGAGCTTACACACCCTTGGCTCAATATCCCTCCCCTCAGAGGTAGGGGAACCTGGCTGAGGCCTAAGCAAATCAGCGTAGTCCCACCTCCTGGACATGGGTTTGATCTAGGGTAGGTTTGTGATCTAATTTAATCTCATGAGATTTGAGATGATTTCTCAGGACTTTCGGAGGGAAAAAAGCATCCTTGCTTTTCTAAGAGAGGTTTCAGAAGGAAGCTGAAACCTCTTTATCATCATTATCACCCTTGTTGCTGTTACTATAATTATTATTTTGGAAAACAGTTCTAGGCTTTCTGGAGAGCACTAACATTTGCCTTTTACCACCTGTGAGCCTGCTGTGAAGAGAGCAGTGAGTGCTGCACAAAAAAAGAAAAATAGATCAAAGAGACTTATTGAAATTCTCCATGAGAGTAGGGGACAATGGCAAGGTTAGACTCTCCACAGGATTCCCCGCAGGTCAGACACTCTGAGATCAGGGTCAAGGAGCTGAGGAACTTGGGGGAAGGAGGTCTAGTGTTGCGTCTCAAGAGCTTTTTGAAAATGTCTCATAAATTTTTAACTACAAGAGGGCAGCAAGTCATGTGACATCATCGATCCTGAAAAAGCAAGTTCTCCAAGATTTGGGCTTCCTTCAAATATTCACCGGAGGGAAATATTTTGATGCATTTTCCTGTTTCTAAAAGCAAAGCAATAGCATCTCAGAAAATACTGGGGCTGCAAAACCTGCTATATGAAACCTACTTATGAGGTGCTAATGCAGGCACCAGCAATCTGTGGCATGCAGGTTGGTAATGAGTCACAGACCAGTTTTCATCATCAGGAATCAATGGTCATCCCACCCCAGAACCAATGTTCCCTCTGATGGAAAGAACTACTTCGGGGCAGGAAAAAGCAGTAGCTTACAAATGTCTCTAGCTTCATGTTAGTGGTTTGGTTTACCCACCCTGGGGAGAGAGACAACCTTGGCATGCCAGTTTTCAAGCCTGCTAGTCTTTGTAGCAAAGCACAGTAATACATTTATATTTTGTTTTGTTACATGGTTCTCTATATTGCTTGCATTTTCCTTTAGTTTAACTAAGTGGTTACCAGGCTTAACATTTATTCTTGACTAACTAAAAACACCAGATTATAATTCGTTAAAAGTGAATACCTCCAAAACTGTAAGTATGTAGATACTATTTAAGTAAGGAAAAGGAAAGAATGTAATCAAGCCTGATTCTCAAGAGCCTTTTGAAAATGCTTCGTGAATTTTCACCTGCAAGGGAGTGAGAACTTGTCTTTATGACTCAGCTGAAGAATGGTTCCTCATAACCCACTGCTTTCATCTGAAGTTCAGAAAAAGAACATTATCTACTAAATCATCAGTATCACTGGTTAAAACGCCTTAGGTTTCCCTTGGAGACTTGGTTCTGGCATTTAAATCTATAACAAGCACCAGGATTCAGGGAAAGAACCATGGTGAGTATCCCACCACTACCCACAGCTTTGTCAGGGAGAGAGCTCCTCTCCGAGTCTGGTTTCTGAATGATCCAGCTCAAAGAGAAGAATCTTGGCTAAGACATTTCAGCAGCCGTGACGATCTGATGAAGCCTCAATGAAATGAAAGCTATTTGAGCAAGGTAACACACCTGCAGTCAGTGTCATAGAATAGACCAAGCACCTGACCTCAAGGAGCTTATAGCCTAAAAAGCAACCATGTGGGATTAAATCAATGTGGGAAAACAGCAAATGAGGAGCCAAGGAAGCAAGATGAGAAATTAGGATGCATCACTCTTCAGTGATCAACATCGTTTCACTTAATTATATCCTGGGTCCTCAGAGATGGCAGAGCTACCCAAGAACATGGCAAGGTTAGTAGCCTGGGTCTTTCTTCCAGCCCTACCCTTTGTAGCAAGAATAAATGTTAACACAACACTTGGGTTTAAAACCCACCATGTTGAAAAATAAGAAGATTCTCTCCAAGTTTATATCTGCCTGGGGTGGAAGAGAACTTATTGTTGGTCTCATGTGGGGGAGCTGCCTCTACTTCTTTGGGGTTAGATGACAGTTTCAGTTGACCTGTGAGTCCAGAATACAGGGGAAGGTACCTGCTGTTGGGTTCATGCTTTCTGGGCGGTGGGCAGCTCGGGCACAGGCAACGTTTTCAAGATTGGGAAGGGCTTCCAGGCCCACATCCAGCTGCCTGACTCCCAACGCACGGTCACTGTCATGTAGGGTGGGTGCGTGCGTTCGTGCCCCGAAGCTCTGTGAATGAGCATGGTGCTCCTCTGCACTCCCTGTCTGGGCAGCCAAACCCTGACCCCTTCATCCTCAAAGAAGCCATGAAGCCTCTCTCCCCTTCAAATTGATCCAATTTGACTTTCTTCCAACTTTAGAGTCCCCTTTCTCTTTCAAATATTTTGCTATCGTTGCTTTTATGAGCTTATGCCTTGAAAACCAAAGTAGAGTCTTGGTTTACTTACCAGGGACCTGGCAACTTCTGCTTTTGGCTCCATAACACAAGAGCCTGCCCATGGAAACCAAAGGCTTAGCTACCTTTTCAGGATAGGGGAGCCTGTCAACAACAGTGAGAATGACACATGACTTAAATTATTGATGGGGTGTCCTGTTATCTTCAATGTGAGTGGCACAAGCAATTCAGTGGTCTGTTCCTCTTCCAAAATCACAGTGACAAGTGGTTTTGCCACTTTTTCCAAAAAATGTATTTAAGCATGAAAAACTTGTATAACACAGTGAGATAAAATACAAATAGTTTTTAAAAGGAAGAAAGAGAAAAGTGGATTAGAAAATAAGATGAAGCTAGGTGTGCAGTATATTAAAAAACATGCCATAAAACTCTATGTACTTGCTAGATAAAGTTGGGTCATAAATGCCACAAATACGGTTATAAACATTCAATCAATGACAATGGAAAACAATCTCTTTATGTAACTGACAGTATCGAAGGGTTTAAAACAAACTCACTGCCCCCAGTCGGGTTTATAGAAGTCCAGCCCAGAATTCTGTTTGTGTTTGGAGGGGCTGTGAGTTTAGATGTGGTGGAGGACATGAACTCCCACTTATAGATGGCTGTGTGGGACCAGGCACTCTCCCCATATTTTCCAATTTAATATTCAAAACAGCTTCTTTCTTAACACAACTCCAGTGCACCTTACACTGTCCTTTACTTCCCCTCAAAAACAAAGGTCCTGCATACTTTACTGTTTACTAAGTACTTAACACAAAGTCAAGGTAGAGTCTCACGGTGCACATCAATAATTGGTAAAGGAATCTTCCACAAGATTTGGAGATTATTGGTACTCACAGCCATTCTTTCAGAAGACAGTAAATTCTGTGGACCCTGCTGTTGGACAAAACTCCTCAAGGATGGTTGGCTGGCTTAACACAAAGCTTCCTGAAGCCACTAGGAGTCCCTTGTCTAGAGCTTTGTAACAATGCTAACAGCCTGGCCACGGGACACTGGCACAGGTGCCCTGTGAGGAATCAGAACTTAGAAAGAGAAGTCAGCGTTACTCCAGCTGAGTCTAACCAGGGGTGTCCAACCCATGGCCCACTGGGTGGCATGTGACCCTGGACACAAAATCATAAATTTACTTAAAACCTTTCTTTTGCTCATCGGTTTTCGTTAGTGTTTGTGTCTTTAATGTGTGGCCCAAGACAAGTCTTCCAGTGTGGCCCAGAGATGCCAAAGGGTTGGACACCCCTGACCTTTGATTCAATCCATCTGAAAGCTTACATGTGTACAGTTTAAGGCAGATTTGATGTAAATGTCTATTGACAGCTGTGTGGTATACACTGAAATAGGAATGGGGTGCAATTTGGGTTCTGTAGTTTTCAAGTGTGACTCTCTGACCATTCTATCCCATGACCAAACTGACACCCTTCAATAGCGTTCTCTTTGCCTTTAGCATGCTAGTGTGGGTTCCACTCCTGGAACTGAGAACCCCAGAACTGTAATGTCTGTGGAGGAGAGAGAGTAAGGGAGTCCGATTCATGTAGACATTAACCTACAATTAAATGCTAGATAAAATGTGTGTGCGTGTACTAGAAACCCATACTGACACCACTAGTCTTATCCTAATGGTATCCTTCTATGTTTATTTCCTTATTTAGGTTTTAAGTACCTCAAAAAAAAAAAAAAAACAACTCGTCTTCTCATCAGAGCACAGTGTTTAAGAACATAGTCTCTGCCACCAGACCGTCTGATATGAATCCTGGCCCCCCCATTTTCTAGCTGTGTGACCTTGGGTAAGACACTTAACTTCCCTGTGCCTCGGTTTCTTCATTGGTAAAATGAGAATATTTTTTATTTCCTTATAAGTGTTCAGATTCAATGTAATAACAATAATAAAGGGCTTACTATAGTCCCTGCCATATGATAAGGCAATAAAGACTAGCTATTATTCTTATTACCTCGTAACCCTATAAAACTTGTTAGAATGGCAATGACAGCCGTGTGAACAAAGAAATAAAAGAGTGTACAGAGATCACCTTCACTCCTGTAATATTTTAGTAGCTGATAAAACACACCCTTCTCACCCTCTAAACCTTGGGGGTTTCCCTGAGATTTTTTTCTTGACCGTTGATGGAGCAATGATGAGCACAGAAACATTTTAGACTGAACTTGCTTTAATGTCCCCAGCCATTTCACAGGACTCCCTCCAGCCATCCTCATTACCAGCTCCATTTATATATCCTCCTTCCCAAGTCTCCTCTATATCTGATTTCACATGAAAATCATACCGGCAGTGTTATGCACGTCTCCATGGTGACGATCCATTCTCTGGTCTCCACGGTGACACTTGCAAACACTTATAACCTCTCGAATTCATTTTGTTTGTTTATTTGAAATATCTACTGATTTATTTATCAGTGTAAGCCATGCATAACAACATAAATATGCATCTTTCCAGGAATAAAAGAAAGGAGAGACAGCAGAGAGAATAATGTGAAATAATATTTAGGCATGTCTCATGGGACTAAGCCTCTAAAAAAAGTGTACAGGCAAAACCAAAGCCAAAATTTTTATCTATCCCTGAAATATGTAAGGAATGTATAATTAGCATTTAAACTTACTTTCAATTTGTCTTTAATGGTAGATGAACTAATGTCTCAGTAAAAACAAAAATGTGAGGTCTGTGTTGGAAAACCCTCACTGAATTGGTTATCAGGATACCTGAAATCTAGATCTAATCTTGCTATGACCAGCAGTCTTAGGACTGAGGGGTTTCCTGGCACATGAGACTTCTCATGCCAAAATCCCAATTTTCTTCATCTGGTTCAGGGGCTGAATGAAATGATTGCGGTTGCTCCTCCCAGACTGAATGTTTGTGGTTCTATACGTATAGTAGAGATGGGTGTTTTCCCTAGGGGCACCCAAGTTCACCGTGAAGATGGTAATCATGCTTCATTTCCCAGTTATAAATGCAGATTGGAAGTAAAGGTGCATTTCATTTAGAGCTGATTATGTGTAGATGTGATAGAGAGCCAAGCAACTGGTCAGATCTTGAACTCCAGCTAACTGACTTAAATTATATGCATTCTTCTCACTTAGGTTGTTGCCCAACATTTCCACCAAAGAGGGAAAACCTGTTTGGGCAAATGAGTGAGAGTGAGTTATATGTGTTTTTCCAAGCAACTGCATGGTTTGGAGCATATCACCCCGCCATTGCAAACACCTTCAACCACAGTAAGAAACTCACTGGTGTGTAGACTTCTGCACTCTCCCAATTTTGCCTGAGAAATGAGAATGGATGTTAAACGGCACCAGGTCAACTTATCTCTTTGCCTAATAGCAAGATAAAAAAAAACAACAACAAGCTAAAAAATATAAGGAATTATTCAGAGCAAGTCTCATCTGTTATTTTCATGTAACTCAAAGATTCATGTGATTCAGGAGTGTGGGAGATTGCTGAGCTGGGCAGATGTGTTCTTCGCAGAAGCAACATATCAATGTTTCCATTTCAGTCCACAGCATTTGTATGACCTTTGCAACAGTTTCTATATGAAGAAAAGAATTGCTTTTGTAGAAAGACTATGGACAAGACTCTTTCTCTCCCGCACCCCTGAAATGCCTGTTTACCATATTAGGCAAGGCTTCTTTCTGCAGAGATGATTCTTTTACAACTCAGTGGCTCTGATGTGGAGCGTTGCTCATTAGTACAGTTTCATTTTCAACAGTCCTGGGTGTCTACTGCAGGTTTATTTTCCTGTCTAGCTGCCTGTTTACTTTGAAAAATATTTATTTATGAAACAATAACTACATAGAAAAAGGTCAAAGGAAGAAAGGATCTTTGTTAAAAAAAACCTTTGGACTTTTCCATCCCTGTTTACTCGAATCCTATTTTTCCTAAAATTCTTTTAAGATTACGTATCTGGTTTTGCCTCATTATTATAAAATTAATCTGTTGATTATTTTCTTTGATAGTAGGATGGAGCCTGGCATCACCTTCAATTTCATTATTCCTCCCTATTCTTTTCCTTGGAGGGGAAGGGAAACCTTACAAAACACACAGCCACTGAAGTTATGTTATTAAAAGTGATCAATATTAGCAAAGAAAGTTTTGTTTGTCTTATATAGGTGCTGGACATTGAAGGATTTAAAAATTTATCTTTGCTTTCCTGGGGCTAGAAACAGGGACCCACCTTGCTGGCCTTGACCACAGATACCCTGAGGACAAGGCAGAGAATGCAAAGGGAGAAAGAACTTCCCAGTGTAAAGCCTTGTTTATTTATGTATGGTCTAAAAAGAAACCTCAGTGGGAATAATAAATGAATACTTGAACTATCTTCTGAACACTTTGCATGTCTGTGATCAACTATGAGTAAATTTGGATTCAGTCTTGTAATGGATTACACCTAGCAGACATGGGAGGGAGTGGCACTGGTGATCTGTGGTAAAGGAACTGGTCACTCCAGAAGAAATAAGCCAGGACCGCTGTACCATGCAGACCCACTACGTGCAGGCCCAGTCTGAGCTGTACATGTACTTGGTGTGCTCTCCCCTGAACATGAAAGGGACAGATGTGACCAAGCACTGAAATTTGCCCTGCGGGGATGTAAAATGAGAGAATGGATGTCTCAGTAGAAATCCAGAACTATGCTCTAATAGGAAGTCTCCTTAGTATGATTCCACAGATTTCCTACAGAAGATGTTGGGGGAGGGGGACTATGAACCTTTGTGTCATCTATTTCAGAACTTGAAGCAGCTGACTTAGCCCTAGGGCAGGATGGCGAGTGCGCAGGTAGAATGCTGGAATTAGCGAGAGGACTGGTCACCATCCAGGGTGGCCTCCTACCTCCAGCCAGAGCCTGGGTACCAGGAGTAGGAAAGCGGTGAAGCTTGCAGGTCTCAGACAGCACGAGCTGACGATCTTTGTGGAGGCTGTGGATTAAGTGCCAGAAGATTCTGAACCGGTGATTGAACACACTTAGGAAATGCTTCAGGAGTGGACACCCGGGAGCCGAAGCACAGGAAGACTGTGGTGAGATCAAAAGGGTTAAATGGGGCATGGGGAGCTGTCCAGAAACTTTGCCCTGAGACTGCTACCCACAGCTAATTCCACTCCCGTCAATGAACTAGGCTGAAAAATGTTGTTTATCAGCTGGCCAAACTGCCTTATGGAAAGAAGATTGGGTGTTGGGCAATCTCCATCACAGAAAAAGAAAGACTGGCACTTAACAATGAGCAAAAACCAGAAGAGGCTGGCTGGGCAGAGTCACAGACACGAGACCCAGAGAATTCCAAAGCAGAGGAGGGAAGTGGGGAGTGTTAAGGTGAGCAGTGGGAGTTACTATTTTATATAGCTCTGCTCAAATCTGGGTAGAAACCTGCAGAACATACTGCCTATTGAGTAGAGTTTTTATTAACTGCAAGTGAGTTATACTCTCCCTCTGGTAAAAGAATATGTTTCCAGATATTTGGGTACATAAATGAAAATCACCATTCATTCATTCACATTTATTCATTCACTTTCCATTTCAGCAAAGACTTGGGCAGGCATTGCATTAAATGCTGGGGCATGAAGGTGGACAGAGAGAGCCGTGGCTGCCCTCTCAGACAGCCCTTTAGGTAGGGTCCTTCATCTCTGGCCCAGAGCTCACAAATGAGTAACCTGTGAACCATGTATATGATTTATTTGATGTAAAAAGAATTAATACATTATAAATGATAGTTGTGGCCAGTTAAATTGTGTCTGCCCCACGCCACCCTCCCGCCCCCACAAAATACAAGTCCAAAGTCCCAATCTTTTAGATTGTGACCTTATTTGGAAAGAGAGTGGTAGCAGATGTAATTAGTTAAGAGGAGGTCAACTGTAGGATGGGCCTTTATTGCACATGACTGGTGTCCTTCTAAGAAGAGAGAAGGCACACAGGCCCATGAAGGAGAAGACTGTGTAAGGCTCAGACTGGAGTCATGCAGCTGCAGGCAAAGGAGTGGCAAGAATTGTTGGCTGCCACCAGAAGCTAAGAAGGAGCTTTATTTTCTGCTTCTGGACACAGCCTTACCTGATGGACTTGACCATGGAATTGTTTGTTGTCAAAGGCCAATGGGTTTTTATTCAGGAAACTCTGTGGAGATTTCTCTGCCCAATCTTTGCCCAATCTCTTTATTATTGCTACCCCCACTGTATTGACTACCTGATTTCCCCCATATCTATCTATCTATCTATCTATCTATCTATCTACCTACCTACCTACCTATCTATCTGCCTATTTTAGCCTCTTTGCTTTTTATCGTGTCTTTTCCCACTAGAATATCTGTTCCCCAAGGGCAGGCACTCATCTCTGGTTCACAGTGGTAGCCCCAATGCCTAGAGCAGTGCTGTGCCTAGAAATGAAGAAATCATGCTAGGCAAAAACTGAAATAAATCTCCCAAATCAGCTAATTTAACTGACACAATGTTTTAACCCTGGAGGAAAATAACCAGGCACAGAGAAGCCACACAATTTGACAAAGGTCATACAACCAATTAGCCGAGTGAGTCAGGATGCGACCAGACTTTCTGCTCCCAGAGCGGTGCCTGCTCTGTGGTTCCAGGACGCCTCCCTACTAATGAACTCTGAGCATTTAGATCTTAAGCACAGAAGTGTAAATGATCATTGAAAAATGATAGCTTTTCCCCGATTATTTATATGCTAAATGATTTCAGAACAAAACTGAAAACACATTTAGTTTATGCTGATGACATTGTAACTGCATGGAAACTTCATTTCTTTAGCATGAACTTTTCTCCTTTCTCTTCTTTTGATTAAAGGGGGCCTCATCCAGCACCCGAGTCACCTGCCTCCCTCGCCCTTGCATGACCAACCCCTTAATCATTAAGCTGTCAGGACAATGAGGTTCTGGTCAGCATTAAACAATCTTAGAAACAAAGCCTTGGGTCTGCTGACCACAGAGAAAGAGTTTCCGTCAAACCAGAGAGAACATCTAGACCTCAGTTGTGTTTCCGTTCTGAGCCCAGAAAAGCTGTGGAACCAGGTGAACTGATGCCATGACCGACATCGGGAGTAGATGCACTTATCCGCTACCCCTACCCTGGCGCCAACCAATCAGCAGAGACCCCCACCCTGACCACGACCCTAACTCCCTCAGTCGGCATGGTTGATGATTCCTCCCCACCAGTGAAACTCATTCCCCGGGAGCCCCGACAGTGCCAGGTCTTTGAGCACTAGCTGACCTGTGACTCTTGGTGTGGGCCACTTCCTCAAGTACTAAAACCTTACTTTCTTTTCTGCAGATAGCTATATTCCGTGTTCCTTGGTAACGAAGTAATAAAAAATAAAGCTGCAATCTACCCATAAGGTTTGAAATATGGTATAATGCTAGAAAGTCAAATGATGGTTTTTGTTAATTAACCCCTACAGCCTGTATAGGAAAGTTCAGTCCAGTAGTTGAAGAAAGAATATGGCTTTGAAAAGAGAACAGCATGTATTCATACTATGTCTGCCATTCATTCATTCTGCACAAAGGCAATAGGTCTAGATCTTTCTGAGGGCTAAAACTAGGCACGGTGCCTGTCCTGTAGAGAGTGTATTCTACAGCTGTGCTTTCCAAAGCTACCCACTGAGAGCAGTTTCCTTGGAGGTGAGAGGTACTTGTACACAGATTGCTAATCTCCACCCTAGATCTACACAGTCAGAATTGCAGGGAAAGAATCAGGAATCAGCATTTACTAAGTATTCAAGTTCATTTTTATCAGGCAAGTGGCAGTTATTGACATTGATCATGCATTTACGCTGATTCGTATATGATTTGCAAAATAAGTGCTGTGGGAAACTATACACAGGGATTATTTATTGATAATTTCTTTAATATATACTTACCGAGCACCTAATGTGCACCAAGCACTGCTTTGGGTGCTGCAGCAATACACAAAACAGACGAGATCCCTGCCCTCACCGAGCTTTCATTCTCGTGAGGAGAGCAGACAATGAGCACACACTCAAAGGAGATAGTTTCACATGGTTGTAAGTGCCATTCCATGTTGGAAAGCCTCTCTGTACCGGGTCACCAGGCCAGGAGGAAAAGAAAGAGAGGGGGAGGGGCTGACAGAGAAGTGGTTCCCTGCCACTCTGAGGGCCAAGCCCAGGGGACAGAGAAGTACTCAGATAAGTGTGGGCTGGTTTCAGAACAACAGTGTCGATATGTCCTTGTTCAGGCCCATTCTGGGAAGACTGCATGCTTCTCAGAGGAGCCCAGAGGTGAGTACTACCCACTATATCCAACAAGGCACTGGGAGGAGAAAAAAATTGGCTGAGAAAGACTGTGTGCAATATTCCCTCTACGCCATGGATTCTCCATGGCTTCCCTGGAGTGTAAGAAAATCTAGAAGTTTCTACACATCTAGGGGAAGAGAGTAGCATGTGGAAATGGCTGAAGGTATCAGCTGGTGAACTCATCAGACTAGAGGGGTCACTGTGGAAGGGCCAGCATGCGGTAGCCGCAGCACAGACCACACAAGCCAGGGGTGGACTGGGACTTATAGCCAGGCCTCAAGACATCAGACACACTAACAAAAGCACAGATGAGAGACAAATGGGAGAGAAGAAACTATGGGGCCCCAGCCATGGCATGCTAACCTGGCTCGATTTCATATGCCATAGACTTCTTTGGAAACAAACCCATGGAGGACCCAGAGATGAGAACACCATCGGGGCCTGACTCCACAAGACCCTCTCCTACAACAGAGTGTGCTAGCATGTCCTTACAAGGCTCTGTCTTGGAAAAGAGGCGAGACTGTTTTAGGTTAGAAAAGTGTTGTTGTTTTTTAAATTATGAACATTTTCAAACACAAGAATAGAATAATATAATAAACACCCACGTATCTATCACTCTTAATATAGATTTTTATCACTCATGTTTCCTCTATAACCTAAGCCCCTTTTTTGAAAAAAAGTATTTTATAGCAAATCCGAGACAGCATATCATTTTGTTTGTATGGATTTCACTAGGTGTGTCACACAGCCAGTTCCCTAACAAGACCACTGTGCTGTTATCACACCATAAGCAACTCACAAGTATTTCATGGATTATCTAATACACAGCCTATTTTGAGTGTCTTTGATTATTTCAAATGGCCATTTTCCATTGGCTTGTTTGAAATGGGTTTTAATCAAGGCTGCTGCATTTGGTCATTCCCTTTCAAGTGTCTCAGTCTAGAGTAGTCTGTCTGCAATAATCCAGAGCAGAAACTTAAGAAAAACAAAAAAACAAGCTTCAGCTGAAAAAAAAAAATCAAGTTATCCCCTTTTGCTAACGTGAGGCTGAAGGTGTGCATTCTGACCTCACTGCAACAATAAGAAGCATTAATAGTCAAGGAGAATCTTCTCCAAATGGAACATCTTTGGATGTTAAGTATATTTACTGAAAAGCAGCTAGAATCTACTATAGCAGAGGCTCTATTTTTGTGCACTGTTTCCACACGCCATCAGGTGGACGTGCCCCTCAATTTTTTATTTGCTGTGCTATAAATGCTGTAAGACTCATTATCAGCAGCACCTACTCTGACTCACAGACTGTTAGAGCCTATTGGGAAGCAACTTGGACTTCCCAGAAGACTAATTTACGTCAGCAAGCAAAAATATAATCAGCCACAAATCTTAAGCCCATCAATGAGTACAGCTGTTTTTTTTTTTAATTTAGTCATCTTCTGTCACTTTCAACCAAAAGAAGACTTACTGTCTTTTCTATTTCAGTAATCCACAATGTCTTAAAGAGCCACTCAACTTTATTGTTATTCCTTCCCTGCTACGATAACGTGCAAATTATGTAACTGTGCAAATTATGGCTGAAGGACCAAAGGTCTTTTTTAGCTTCTCTTTGTTCTGTTTTATAGGTTGTTGGGGAACCAAAGAATAAATATTCCAAGAGCAAACAACAGAGTTTAGACAATGGTACAAGTATACAGAAAGCTCCAAGATGAAAAAACATTATCAGTCTCTATTTGTACAAATTCCCATTTTTAGAAATTGAATTCTTTCTTTCTTACTAGTTTATTGGTTAATTGCTATAGAAGTATCATTGGAAAAGACTCTTAAAAACAGTGATTAAAGCAATCTCCTGAAATGCAGACTGTCCTCACAGCCAACCCAGATCCACGCTCTCAGTGATATTTTTCCAGCTGGTGTCCAGCCAAAGATGGATTATTTATAGCAGAAACACCAGAGCTCAAAGCATCCTGTCTACCTTTTGTTGTCAAGGTAACAACTTAGATTTTTCCTTTTCCATGGAAAGGTCAGATTTCTGATGATATGAGTCACAGAGCTCTGGGGAATTTTTAAAATTGAGATATCACTTTTTCAAAGACAATTTAAAAACCAAGGTTTTATCAACATCCAGACTACCTCAAATTGGATTTAAACTGCCAGGTGGTTTACAATAATTAACCCAGCCACCTCCATGGCTGTGTGTGGAGGAAATGTGGACCAGCCACCGCCCCACCATGTGCAGTGCTCCCTCCTGAGGACCGCAGCCCTCCCAGCTACCTATGGGATCTGTTATTTGCCAAATATAATTGCTATTTCTTGTTTGCATGAATTGTAATAGGGATTCTTTAAAAAAATCCCTGGACCAAAAAGGGGTCACATACTAAACCTGACAGGTTCAGGGGAAGCCTGAGACCTAAAGTAACCACACAGGATGGTCTGACATTGAAACTTCCTAACTAAAAGTGAGTTATGGCAAGTAGTCATGTCCCCAGTGAAACTTCGTATTTAAAAACTTCTAAAACTGCAATGGGGAAGAATATTTTAGGATTGACTTTGATGATAATAATAACACTTACCTGTGGCCTGATACTGTTTTAAGTATATCTATTAACTAAATTCTCAAAACAGCACTCTTAAAGTAGAAAACATTATCATCTCAAATCCTTTTCTGTGGGGGCCACTTTGCCTGGAAAGTTACCCCTACCCATCCACCACAGATGAAAGTGAAACTACCAAGACATGATCTGCTTGGGGAGGAAAGGTGGCCAGTCTTTCAAAGGAGAAGGGCCAAGAGCCCCCTCCTCAAGGGGCTTTTCTTGGGTTCATTTGCACAAGAATATAGATAAGGATCAAACAATAGATAGCATTCAAAGAACTATGGGCACTTATTATCAGTCAGGGTCAGATAGCTAAAGAGCCACAAAACTTTGAGGAACAAACATTTTGCTTGGACCCTTATCATTTAAATGAGAGCATTCTAAACAAAGCAGGTTTCACAGGATTTTACATATTCTTTCTTATGCCTGATTTACCCTGGATCCCGCTCTAGTTGGCAAAGGGCTATACCACCTTCCCCTCATAGGTTTTTAGGCTTTAGTGGATTAGAGCCAGGAAGTGCTTCTCCCAGATGGAAATGGGGACTCGGGCTATGTCAGAATAGCCAGGGGGCAATAGTCCATCATTCCCTCTTTGTTGCAGCCCCTGAGTCCTTCCATGATGGCCTCCCAAGTGATCATGTCTGGCTTAGGTTGCCCCCGTCTGAGAGGTTGTACGCGTCATAGACTAACCAACCAAGCATTGGAGGCAGAGGACAAGCTTTGTCTCCTTAGTAGCTTGCATTCCAGAGGTCACTCACTCAGTCTTAGCCATAGGGGGCAGTTACAACTCCTGAAACCAGGCAGAATGGGTCCCAACAGTCTTTACCAATAAGGAGGGTGAGACATAGATTGGGTGAGCAACTCATCCCAGTCAGAACACAAACAAAGGCAGAGTTTGATTCTGACACCAGTTTAATTTATGTCTGTACTCTTCAGGACTCTGCCGTGACTCCTTTCCAGCAGCTCATGTGTCCAACTGAGTCAGAGGAAGGCTCTAAAGTGTCCTTCTCGGGAAGACAGGAAGGGAACTGTATCATTTGTGCTTTCATTGGACCCTCCAATGCCTACAATGCCTCCCACCTTGCAGAGCCACCCCCAGCTCCCACCCCTGCGCTTGTGCTGTATACCTGATAAAGGCATCAATGGGCCTTTGAATGAATTTTCCCTTTTCCAAGCTGTAGTCTCCCAATCACAAATCTAGGGAAAGGAAGTTTCAGAAACTCATCTTCTATACTCACCAAAACTCGATTAGATGTTTCCAGTTTTTTTATATATAGATTTTATTTATTTATCTTTAGAGAGGAAGGGCAGGAGAGAAGGAGAGAAATACCAATGTTTGGTTGCCTCTTGTGAGTCCCCTGCTGGGAACTGGCCTGCAACCCAGGCAAGTGCCCTGACTGGGAATCGAACCGCGATTGTGTGGTTCGTAGGCCTGCGCTCAATCCACTGAGCCACACCCGCCAGGGCGATGTGTCCAGTTTTAAGTGTGATGCACTTAGTATGTTTTGAGTCCCAGCTATGGCAATCAGCAACTTAATTTATGTGTAATGACAGCTACCTTTATTCTACTAAGCACACACTGCATGCCAGAAACTCTAAATAATTTTTTTTATCTTCACAACATCACTGTGAGATGTTATGAATTCAGAGAAGGAACTGAGGGTCAGGGCTGTGAGGAAGTTGTCCAGAGTCTCACAGCTGGGAAGGGGCAGAGTCAGGATTAGAACTCACGTCTGCCTCCTTCCCAAGTGTATT
Organism: Sturnira hondurensis; assembly: GCF_014824575.4. Classification (NCBI taxonomy): domain Eukaryota; kingdom Metazoa; phylum Chordata; class Mammalia; order Chiroptera; family Phyllostomidae; genus Sturnira; species Sturnira hondurensis. The sequence goes on along the minus strand of NW_028093985.1, from coordinate 20,224,895 downwards.
CTTCTTTCACAGCATAATTTCCTCCTTATTTTAACAAATTATCAATCATTACCTCAATCCAACCTTGTTCAAAAGAACTCTAAAAATAAACTTTGTGAAAATTTAGGTGGATAATATTAGGGCTTTGTGAAATGGATTGGCTTGTTTGAACCGATTGTAAACAACGATTGTGAAAAGGAGTAGGTTTTTAAATTTTTTTATTGTTGTTCAATTACTGTTGTCCCTATTTCTCTCCCCCACCCCATTGCTCTCCCCTGCCCTGTGCCCCCTCAACCCGGCCATTGCCATCATTCTTGTCCATGAGTCTTTTTACATGTTCCTTGACTTGACCCTTGCCCTTCTTTCCCCTGTTATCCCTCACCCCTTCCCTTCTGGTCATTGCCAGTTTGTTCTTTATTGGAGATAGATAATCTTTCACTAAAACAAGATTTCCAATAACTGCTAGTTGCTCTTTATGATGCGGAGATGGCATTTGCAATTGCTGAGAGACACAGCCCATTCTTTACAGTGGACTTTGTGTCCATGGCTACAGGGAACGGGCTGAGGAATAAGGGCATCCCCCAGAGCCTTCTCTCTCCACCTGAGAACAACAGTCACTGACCCATCTTTTTCTCCCTAAAGCAGAAAGTAACCACTGCTTCCTGCACCATCTCTAATCTTTAATACTCAGAGAGGGTCACAAACACTAAGGAGTTTCAGCAAAACTTACTCTCTTGGTTTTCTCCATATACACAGCATTCTACACAGTGGCATTCATTCTAATTTACACAAGATTGTTTAGAACCTAGGAACATCTGACTTATTTGTGTCTGAGAGCTTCATAACCACAGATAAATTCAACTAGATGCACCAATTTCTACATCAAAGGAAACATTATAAAGTTGTGGATTACTACACAGGTTCAGATGAGCCTCAGCAGAAGTCGCATTGCCTCCTCAAGCACAGCCTCTATAATTAGTTTAAGCCTGATGCAACAAAGCAGGGAACAAATAAACATTTACATAGCTTGTTTGCTCTACTGTCCGAGCCCCTCCTCCCTGCCCTTCACGAGGCTGGCTCCTTCTTACCCTCAGTACTCAGCTCAACTGCCCCAAGAGTCCCTCTGGTGGTGCTAGCATTCAGGCTAATGCAGGAACGTCTGGCTCATTCCCTTCCCGACCTTCAGGTTCATCGTCATAATTTGCTGTTACACATTTATTTGTTTCCTTATATATGGCCTACCTACTCAATGGTTTGCATGCTTCTGTGAGGGCAGGGGCTATATCCATTCTATGAGCAACATTGAGGAGTTTGGCTCCTGGCCAATAGTCTGTGTGTGACTTTTCAGGCCAGACCATAGGCATTTACAAAGGCTCTCCCTGGCAAGCCTGGCAGAGGAAAGCTGCCCACACCTGACCTGGGGCATAGCCCTGCACTGCAGTTTCGAAGGGTATTGCAGTCAAGTACCCAGGCCTCCCTGGCTAGTCATGCTCTTCCACATACAAGGGTGGACCCTCCCCAAACCCAGTTTATTTATTAAAAATTGGGTATTTATTCTTACATGTTTAGACTTCAGTCACCTTCAAGGTACCCTCCACCTGATTCAATACACCTGATGGAATACAGCATTTTTTGTGTTGCTCAAAACTGCTTTTGAACTCATTGATTCTGATGCCTTGAGTGCTTCTGCCGTTTTTGTTTCCCTTTGAGAACTCTTTTCATTGGGGAAACAAACAAACAGAAAAGTCTCTTGGGGTGAGACCAGTGGTGGAGCAGGGGTTTGGAGCTGTTTTTGGTCAAATCTGCTGAACACTTGGCACAGTGTGAGCAGGAGCATTTGTAAATCACCCATCATGAAACGGGCAATTGCACTGAAATAAAAAAAAAAATTCACTAATGCCCAACGTAGCCTCCCACAACAATGCCAGCTGGTACACTGATACAGATGGGTTCCTAGAACACTCACCTAGTGAGGAAAACCTGTACTACAAGGGGCCCACCCTCCAGAAGATAATTCTGGTTTGGGGGTGTCCTCCCCCCGACCCCTGTATCTGTGTTCCTAGCCAGGCAATCTCTATTTGGAGGCATCTTTATTGGGACTGTAAGTAGAGGACCTATCAGGCCTCTCTAGCGAGACTTCCTATTAAGAAAAGAAGGAAAGAAAACTTGTAGACACTTTTCTCAATTCTACTTAGTACTGAATATTTTTTCATTTCTAGCTTTTTGCCCTCCACCCTTACCTTCTTCCTAGACCATAAAATGGTCCGTAAAATGGCAGAGGTCTTTTGACTAGGACTCTCTTGATAGTAAGACGACTCTCCACGTCTGTGCTGATCTACTTAACTCCAATGGGTCTCATTCCCTGGGGGGAGATGGCACGGTGGGAGAATCTATGCTTGCTCTAGTGCAACCTCTTGTTCATACTATCACAGTAGAAGATAGAAGTCTTATTTTGCCTTGTTGTTTTAATCAGCTCCTCTGACGAGTTGAGGCTCCGCTTAGCTCTTGGCAAATAGAACAGGTGCTCAATACATATTAAACAAAAGATTAAATTAGCGAATGAATAAATAATCTCTTGAGGTATTATGTTAAGTACTTCAGTCATTCTATGAGCATTTATGGAATAATGTGCCTGGTACTGTTCTAGGCTCCTGAGAGCCCTACAAAGGCCCCTAGGATCAAGCAGCTTACATTGCATGCATCCTATCGTTATCCCAGTTAAGCCTCATGGCAACCCTGTTGGGTAAAAATTGAACATTATGAAGGCTAATAAGCCTTTATTTGCTTAAGGTCATAAAACTTGTAAGTAACAGAACTACAATTGAAAAAAATCTCTTCTTTCTCTGATGCCATGACCTTGTGCCCTCTTGAACCACTAGCTTCTCTCCTAATGTGAGGGATCCATAATCCACAGTGACACAGGGTCACGGACATCCTGGCCTCTCACTTTGCAGGTATTCAGAGGCAGGTGGAAGGAGCCCCGGGAGCCCTGGAGGTGCCCGGTCAATCAAGCACCCTCTGGCAGCTCCACTCCACCAGTGGCGGTAGGGTGGACCAACCCTGTGCATCCATGGTCCTTTGCTTCTGCCCCTTCTAAGGGCTCAGCTGAGTCCTTTTAGCCAAAGAAATCTGAAAGTGGCACCTTCAGCTGAAGTGGGGAAGGAAAGGGAGACAAAAAGACTGAGAGGCAGTGGACGTTCTATACTTTTCCTTTGTCAGCAGACTTCTAAAAATGGCCACCTGGCTGAAGACTGGGCAGGAAGGGAGTAGAATTTAAGAATATTCCCTTCCCTCAGTTCTGTTATTTTCATTGCCCATGACTCTTTTTCCAAAAACTTTGCCAAATGATGCTCCAAACTTTTCTTTATTAGTTTCAATTGGGTAATTTCAAGGCAAATACAACCTTGAAAGTGAGATGTAACTGTCTTTCTTAAAAATTTGTTTAAAGTTTGGCAGTTTTCTCAGAAGGTTAAACATACATATGCCATACAATTCAGCCATTCTACTATGTGGAATTTACCTAAGAGAAATGAAAACATATGTCCACATAAAGGCCTACATGCAAATGTTCACCGTAGAGGTACCTTAGTCACAAACTTGACACAACCCAAGTGTATGTCCATCAGCTGGCTATGGTGGAATGCCATCCAGCCACAGAATAAGAACAGAAGATGTATGTAACAACATGCATGTACCTCAAACACAGCATGCTAAGTGAAAAAAGCCAGACACAAAGGACTACATGTTGTGTGATTCCATTTATGTGCATTCTAGAAATGGTGAAACTAACAAGACAGAAAGCAGATCAGTCATTGCCCAGGTGGAGGTGGGAGGGGGGCAGCAAGTAGCAGACAGAAGTCCTGAGGGGATGAGACTGTTGCGGACTGCATTGCAGTAATGATTGTACAACTGCACACAGTTACCAAAATCTTTCAAACTGTACACTTTAAAAGGGTGAGTTTTATGGGTAAATTGTGCCTAAAAAAAAAAACCTCTTCAAAGAGCAAAGGGGAAGAAAGTGGGCCGTGGTCTTCCTTTAGGGTTAAACAAAAATACATGTTCAGGAAAATAGTCTCCTGAACATAAACTATGTTTTGGGAATGTGATTTAATTTTAAAATCCACTCATGGAGAAATTAGTATTTGAGTCAACACAGCTATCATCTGACATTGCAAGCTGGTCTCTGTGTGGGCTGCAATATGCGGGCCCATCCACGTTGTCCTCTTTTTGGAATTCTCTGGAGGACTTTTTGACAGGATCTGGGAATAAACCGCGACCATGCATGGGGAGTGAGAACAAGAGATGAACAAGAACTGCTGAACTAGATGTGCTGGTGAAGAGAGACGCTGATGGAGCCAGACGGAGTGGGGGGCAGCGGGGGGGCGGGTGGGGGTGGGGCGGGGGAGAGATGGGCCGGGGGCTGGCAGCACAGTGTGAATCTCCTCCCTACAGCTGGCACGCTGAGAGGGCTTATGGACAAAAGCAGCAGGGCATGTGTCATGGGTCCTGCATTTGAATGACAGTCGACTAGTCCTCAAAGAAATCAGACTCTGGTCAAGGTGGCATTTTAATAAAAGCAGACAGCTGCCTCCTGCCGTGCATGTCAGCCTGCCTGCAGCCTTGAGATGCACTCCTGTCTCTGGGGGAAAGCCTGCAAGAGGCACAGTGGCTGGCGAGATGAGGTTTCTTTTTCTGCTTTTTAAAAACCAGTTGGAAGCTCATTAATGTTAGGAATGTGAGGGAGGTGGTCCTATGAAAACATGAAAAGAGGGGTACAGGCTAGAGGAGGGAAAGACAAACATTGTGGAGTGTTTGAAAAGTGGGGGGGGGAAGCGTGGTGGGAGGGGAGGCCATGAGCCGGCGGCTATGCTTGGGGCTTCTATTCCCTCCAGTGAGGCTATCAGAAGGAGTCCGCCCTCTTCAATAGAGCAGCACGCCATCAAGCGTGCGGTTCCCGCACGCTGCCACTCCAGACCGCGAGGTCCCTGCAGGTGGGTTTTATGCTGTGCTCTTTGGTTGCTGGAATATAAATCCCACATGAATTGTGCAGCAGCAGCAGGCTTCACGGATAGCAAAGAGGATTATGTGATGTAGGGAAGTGCTTTTCCCCCCCTGCCTTCTATTTTTCCTTTTCTTTCTTTCTTTTTCTTTAACGATAGTGTTCAACTTCTCAGAGAGATGGAACCATGTCCTGGCAGATAAAGTGAAAGGGAGGTTTGAGGCAAGGCTCTGGTAATTCAGGCCAAAGACGGTGTGGGGTAACCAGCCCCTGCATATCCATCTCACATAAGAGCATATATTGTGAACCAGTGTTTCTGAAACAAAAAATAGAAAAGGGGACAGAGAATATAAACAGGCAAGGACGTAATAGTCCAGTTACTGTATGAAAAGGCTCGGCACCCCTGGTAACTAGGGAAATGGGACACAAAGTACCCACGAGGTACCAGCTTTCACATTTTCAGACTGACGCACATTGGAAGGTATGATGGTACCAGAAAACAGGAAGCCGGGTGTGCAATATATTGCTTGTCGGAATGCAAACTACAGCAGCCTTTTGGAAAGCCAATGAGGAACAAACATTTAAAGTAAAAACGAAAAGGATCCCCCCCCTCAGGAATTTATATGCAGAAATGAAACCACCAGTATGTTAATGGCAGGGAAACTGGACAAACAGCCCCAAACCATCAGTCAAGAAGGCAAGAAGAATCATGGTGCATCTATATTATAAAGTGTCACGAAGACATTAAAAGAAATGAGTCAGAGCTATATTTATTAACTGGAAAAATGTCCTTGGTCTGTTAGGTGTATATATATATATAGTAGGTCTAATATTTGGTAAAAAATAATAAGCTCCAAAAACCTTCCCCACAAAAAACTGTGTACTAAATAAGTTTGGAGAGATAGGCAGACACAACCCGGTAATCTTAACTACCTTAGGGAGGGTAAGAAAAGCATCAACTTTTTCTTTAGACATCTTTGGGTTGTTCACATGTATTGATTTTTGAAGCAAACAATGAACATGCATTGATTTTTACAAGTTTTATTTATTTGTGTTTAGAGACAGAAAGAGAGGCATTAATTTGCTGTTCCACGTATTTAGGCATTCATTGTCTGCTTCTAGTACGTGCCCTGACTGGAGGTCAGACCAGCAACCTTGGGGTGTGGGGACGATGCTGTAACCACCTGAGCCAGGGCCAAACATGCATTGGTTTTAATTAAAACAAAGACAATTGTTTAATTAATCTTTAATTTAAATAAGTTAAATAATTGAATTAAAGTCAAAGAAATTCTCAAAATTAAATTCCTTCAATTACAAAAGTACTGTGGTGAACTCAGCCCTGTACCAAGATCCTGCTAAATTTAGAACCATATTTCTGCCATCGACCAGCTTGCCGCCTAGTCCAGATAATACAAAGAGAAAACAACCAGGAAGATAGAAATGACTCTACACACCAAGGTACTTGGGCCCTTTGGAGGCTGCGCAGTAACGTGGGTCCAGACAAGAGGGGAGAATTAAGTGTTGCTTCTCATGGCCACGGCAGGGACAGAGTCAGGAATCTGAAGCACAGGACTTGTATTATAAGTACTGTGGGGGAGAAAAGTTTAAACATACATTATGGGATTATTAAATCAATCTTGCTAATTATGTTTTTCTAAACCTTCCAAATCCTTAGGTATGGTTCTGCCTTTAAAAATTACTGAAAGAGGTATGTTAACATTTCCCACTCTGATGATGAATTTGTCCATTTTTTTGAATGCTATTTAAATCGGGGGATGGATTTGGGGTCAGCTCATTACTTTGTTGATCTTTATACCATACTCATTGCAAAAAAATGTGGGTTATTCATTTGACATGTATAAAAACAAAAGAATTTTTATGGTACTTTTAAAATATTATTAAGGATATTGTAAATACAGTATTTTAAATCTTTCCGGTGAACAGAACCTATTATGATTAAATGAGTACTATTTTTAGTAATGCTTTTTGCCTAAAAATAATTTTTTTCAGATACTGATGCTATTACACAAGTACTCTTCTGATTGGTATTTGAGGAGTACAGCAAGCCTTGTTAGCCTTGTTATGCCCGTTTTTAGGTATGTCTCTGGTGAACTGTTTATTGATAAGATTGTTGAAAGATATATATACTTCTAATCTTTGCTGTCTACGGGAAAAGTTTAGTTCGTGTAAATTTTTTGTGTTTGATGACATTTGAGTTTGGTGTTTGCCACGTGTCTTTGTATCCAGCCATATCTACAGCCCAGCGCTGTATATTTGCCCCAGGCCTTTCATGCAATAGCCCCTTTCCCTCTTTGATCCCTTGGATATCTGGCCTGTACTTTTTATCCGGATCCAGCCTCTCCTCCTAAATTTTTAGGCTGATAGTCAGCCAGGCCCTCTACTTGACTTTCTTTCAGTTATGACCTTAATGTTCTTTTTATTTGTACGTGGCTCCACACTCTGCCTCCCACTCTGCTCATCCCACACTGCCCTGGGCCAGGACAGGTCCAGTCCCTGCAGCCCCTGCTTCCCTGGGAAAGGCCAGTAGGCACTTCTTGTCACTTCTTCATTTCCACCTTTTGCCGTCAATAATCTCTGGCCATTGTTTCTTTAAAATCTCTCTCTCTCTTCCATCCTCTGTTTCCATAACCACTCTCACAACCCAAGTTTAGGTTTTTAGTGCTACATAGTTGTACATTTAATAGTTAATACAGTGACTCTGCTACATATAGTATTTTTCTCCCCCACTGTCACGTTCATCTTCTAGCAGAGGGATCTGGTCCCTACCTCACACAAAACGTTCCGATGGCTCCCCAAACAAGTTAAATCTAACCTCAGGGCAGCATTCCCTAGCATCCTAATCTAATATCTCAGCTTCGTCTGATTATTGCCTAGTATATTTGCTAGTGTGGGTCCTGTTTCCCACCTAGAATGTAAGCTTCCTTATCATAGGGAATTTTGTACATTTAAAAAATTTGCTTCATCTTTCTACCTTGATTTCTTGCTGACCAAAATCTTGACTACACCTCAAGACTCTCTTAAGTTATAAGTTCTTTGAGGGTTGACACTGACTTCTTCATCATTGTTTCTTATCACTACACAGGTGAGAGGAACATAGTAGGTACTCAGAAAAGATTTACTTACATGCTACCATGTACTGGCTGTCCCACTGTGAGAAACCAGACTGTCATTGCCACAGGTAATAGCTAGTCCCAGTATCTACCTAGTGGGTTCCTTAATATGGAACTTTTTGGAGGTACTAGTGGCAGATGGAGTTTGTTGCCATTTCAACAGCTGCCCTTCTCTCATGTTAACAGAACCCTAGTTTTGTTTAGATATTAAGAGGCATGGCACATAAGGAAGACAGCCCAGCTCCAAGGGACAAATCATGATTAGTCCAGACAAGGAATTGTAATACCAGTCTCCTCAGTGGTGATTAGCTTTATACTTAGGCAGATGACTTTGTTTGGACCAATGAGATATGGCAGGGCTGCCGAGAGATGCTTTGAAAATTTCCTAAGAAAAAGAGATACACGAGGAGAAACTGGCCCTCCAGTTTTAGAATGTGATTGCATCGAGAAGTGATGCCTGAACTCGAAATGACCATCCTGTGACCATAAGAAGACCAGCATGGAGACAAAAATCAATATGCTGAGGATGGGAGCAGAAAGGTAGAAAGATCTGGGGTCACTGATCACATCAGTCTTCAAACCAGCTACATTCAGATCTTGTTGTTTCTGCCAGTTATAGACAAGTATTGTTCTACCTACAGCACTGACCCAACGCGGCTTAGAATGTGTGAGCACTCACCTTAGATTGGAACTGTTTGCAGACACATTTTCTACAGTTTGAGTAATTATATAAAGACATGCATATCTATAAAGGAGTTTACGTTCGTTTTGACACCAATTTCACCTAGTTCTTCCACATTGAGGAATTGGTTAAAAAGGTTCAGCAGGTGTGGTTAAGAAGACTGTTTCTTGTTTGATTCTGTTCTCCTGGCTGTCCCATGTCTCTTTGCCACTATGCCCTTAGATTAGGAGTTTTACTACTTTTGGCAGAAAAAGAAAAATCTCAGTACCAAGTCATGTGATTACTCTTATTTCATTTTAATTTCTGGATATTTTCTGAGTATGGAGAGGATGCACCCTTAATACATGCTGAAAACTACCAGCACAAGCCACCATTACCCTTGCATGGTATGGTACTATTACGGGGAAGCCCAGTGTCTTGAGGATTCTTTCTTGGCAATGGTTCAGCCTCTGTTTGTTTGGCCTTGCTATTCGGATTGCCCCAGCCCTGCCCTGCCCTCTACCTCCATGTCATGAGTGATTAGCAGAAGTTCTGACACCGCTGAAGAGGAAGAAAAGGCATGTTTAGGTTTGACTCTTCTTGGTTTATGCCCATGGATTTCCTCACTGCAAAGAAACACGGACCCTCTGCTCCTCCCTGTGCCACATCATTAAATCTCCTGTCTGCTGTGTTTCCAGCCCAGCATCTCACAGTGTGAGTAGCGGAGGAGGGCTTGGAGTCGGTGGGGTACACACTGCCTTAGAATTTTCAAAGGACGGAGCTACACTTGAGGGTTTACTTTTGCAGTTAGCTCAACTTTCAACCAGGGAGTTATAATTTAGTTAAGTGAGGAAACTGAGCCCACTGCCCCTTATTCTCTCTCTGGTAAAGAGGCAAGATGGGGACTTCTGGCCAAGATGGAGGCATAGGTGGAAACACTGTGCACCCCCCCACCACACAAATAAATTTAAAGACAGCAAAGTTTTAGAAACAAAAACGCCACCAAAACAGTGAAAATTGAACTGTATGGAAGTCCGACAACAACAAACCACCCAGCCAGACCATGTCACAACCCAGCAATTGGGTCACCTGGCCCTGGTGAACACCTAAGGCTCCGTCCCTCATACATAACAGGTGCAAACAGACCAAACATTATGACTCAAGAACAGCTCAAAGCCCCAGAGCCTATAATTCTAAGTGACCAACAAATAGCCAAACTTTCAGATGCACAGTTCAAAACACTGGTGATCAGGATGCTCACAGAATTGGTTGATTTTAGCCACAAATTAGAGGAACATATGAAGGCTAAACAGATTGAAATGAAGGGAAATGCACAGGAAACCCATAGTGATGGAAAGGCAACTGGGACTCAAAAATCAAGGGAGTGGACCAGAAGGAAGAAAGAAACAACCAAACAGAAAACAAGGAAGAAACAAGGTTTCAGAAAAAATGAGGAGAGGCTTAGGGACCTCTGGGACATCTTTAAATGTTCCAATATCTGAATTATAGGGGTACTAGAAGGGGAAGAGGAACAGCAACAAGTGGAAAGCTTATTTGAACAAATAATAAAGGAGAACTTCCCCAGTCTGGCAAAGGAAATAGACTTCCAGGAAATCCAGGAAGCTCAGAGAGTCCCAAAGAAGTTAGACCCAAGAAGGAATACACCAAGGCACATCATAATTGCATTAGCTAAGATTAAAATGAAGGAGAGAATCCTAGAAGCAGCAAGAGATAAGGAGATAGTCACCTACAAAGGAGTGTCCATCAGACTGTCAGCTGATTTCTCAAAAGAGACCTTACAGGCAAGAAGGGGCTGGAAAGAAATATTCCAAGTCATGAAATCCAAAGACCTATAGCCAAGATTGCTCTATCCAGCAAAGCTTTCATTTAGAATGGAAGGGCAGGTAAAGTGCTTCTCAGATGAGGTCAAATTCAAGGAGTTCATCATCACCAAGCCCTTATTATGTGAAATGTTAAAGGGACTTATCTAAGAAAAAGAAGATAAAAAATATGAACAATGAAAGGACAGCAAACTCATAGTTATTAACAACCAAACCTAAAACAAAAGCAAACTAAGAGGACAGCTAGATCCGGAGCAGAATCATAGAAATGGAGATCACATGGAGGGTTAGCAACAGGGGAATGGGAGGAGGAGAAGGGGAGAAGGTACAGAGAATAAGTAGCATAGATGGTAGGTAGAAAATAGACAGTGGGGAGGGCAGGAATACTATGGGAAATACAGAATCTAAAGAACTTGTGACACTCGGACATGAACGAAAGGGGGGAATGGTGGGGGAGGGGTGTGCAGGGTGGAGGGGAGTGAAGGGGAGAATGGGACAACTGTAATGGCATAATCAATAAAATATATTTTAAAAATAAAAAAAGAGGCAAGATGGGGGTAGGAGTAAATTGCAAGACAAAGGAAAATTTGACTCCACAGCTGGGAAGACAGGGTTCTTCATTCAGGCAAAGAGGAAAAAAAAACACACACACAAAAGTTCAACCTCAAAGAGAAATGAAAAATGATATAAATAATGTCATAAAGGGTATGTAAATTGTAATTTCAAAATAAAAGCAAATCAGAGTTAGGTATTTTTACATATAGGGATATGAGACTTTTTGAATGTCAACTACTTTTTTCATGATTAAAAAAAATAAATCAGGTTCTATCACCTAGTTTAAAAAGAATATTTCAGTATATAGAAAATAAAATTACCTATAGCTTTAACATGTAGCTTTATTTTATTGATCTTTTAAAGCATTTCTTGATTTTTTTTTTAATAGGGCCATCTGTATGTGACAAACAAATTTTTTAACAACGTTTTCCCCACTCCCAAATCAATTGGCCTGTTATTCTGGACCCTGGATAATAACCTGGATTATTCCACTTCACTGAAAAAACTTGGGGGCATCTCTAATGCTTCACTTCCATAACTCATTTCCTTTTTGGTTGATTTGACATGGGGGTCTCTCGGTAGTTTGACGTCTAGTCTCCTCTTCTTGGCTCATATTCTTCAGTTTTATATACTTCCCTGTGTGTTCACCATAGAAGTTTATATTCATCATTCAGTCATTCATTGGGCACTAACACTAGGGGGAAAGGGAATGTAATTGGCTGGTGGGGATCTTGAGTGAGAGGAAATAATGAACATTTTTATTTCCAAGGAGAGAAAAACAGACAAGAAGGAACTCTCCGAAGATTCAGGTGACCAAGAGGAGCACTTTCCTACATGAGCAAAAAATCTCTGGGTGGACAACATTTCTTTAGGGGACTGATGTACTAGATGGCGTTGAGAGAGATGGCAGTGCTTGACGGTTTGATTTGGGTGAAATCAGTTTTAATACTTTATAGATGTTAGAAAAGAATTGCTTTTATTATAGAACATTAAAAATGTATACAAAATTAGAGAAAATAATATAATGAAATCACATGTACTCACAACCCAGAGAAAGAGAGAACGAGAGAGAGAAATATCAGTGTGAGAGAGAAACACCTGTGGGTTGCCTCTCGCAGGTGCTCAAACTGGGGATCGAACCTGAAGCCTAGGTATGTGCCCTGACTGGGGAATCCAACCTGCAACCTTTCGGTGTACGGATGATGCTCCAAACAACTGAGCCACCAGCTAGGGCTATTTTTTTTTTTAATTTTAAACACGGCTTCCCTGCAGCTCCTGTTTCTTAAGAGTCAGGGCCTCCCTCAAGCAGGTATTAGTGGCCGCTTTGAATCCCTTTCCAAAATACTTTTTAAGCGAATTATTTTATTCAAATATTACAGACTTACAGAAAAGTACACAAGTCAAATGTAAAGCTCAGTGACTTTTTTTATTAACTGGATGCACCTGTATAAACCAACAGCCAGGTCAAGATGCAGAATGCTACCAGCACCCCAGAACCAGCCCCCACCCCGTCCCCTGCCTCTCCCATGCCGCTTTGAGTTACTAGGCCCCTGGGGGTGAGTATTACATGAACTGTGACACAACACATTAGTTTTGCCTCCAGTTTTAGGACTTTATACAAATGACTGAAGCGTATAGCATGTACTATTTGTGTCTTGTTTCTTTTTCTTCACATTAGGAGATTAATCTACTTTGTTTCATGTAGTTTTAGTTTATTCATCTTTGTTGCGTATAGCGTTCTATTGTATGAATATTACCCATTTTACTGTTGATAGACATTTGGGTTGTTCTCAATTTGCAGTTATTACAAATGCTACTACTATGAATATTTCTATGCACATTTCCTATATATGTATTCATTTGGGGTATATACCTAGGAATAAAATCACTGCATCATGACTTCTGTATGTAATCAGTTTAAACAAACTGCCAGTGTCCAACCTGGTTGTTTCTGTTTATATGCCCACCTGTAGTATGTGACAATTCAAGGTTTCCCACATCCTCACCAGGATTTGGCAGTCTTTTTAAGATTAACCGTTCTAGTGCATGCGTAGGAGATACCACATTATAATTTTACTTTGCGTGTCTCTGATGACCAACGAGGCTGAGTATCCTTGCATGTTTCCACTCTCTCTTGTAAAGTGTGTCTGAATCTCTTACCCATCTTTCTATTAGTTTGTGTATCTCTTCTCTATCGATTTCATATTGAATTACAAGATTATTGAATCTTTTCCTTATTGAGTTATTCTTGACATGAGTCTTTTGTCAAACATTGTATTGCAAGTATTTCCCAGTGAATGGCTTGCCTTTTTACTACCTTAATCATGTTCTTTGATGAAGAGAAATGTTCTGTTTTTGTTTTTATTTATTTACTTTTATTTTTTAAAGGCTTTTATTTATTTTTTTAGATTTTATTTATTTATCTTTAGAGGGGAAGGGAAGGAAAGAGGGAGGGAAATATCAATGTATGGTTGCCTCTGCCAGGGACACACAATGTATTGTGAGTCCCCTGCTGGGAACTGGCCTGCAACCCAGGCATGTGCCCTGACTGGGAATCAAACTGCGATCCTCTGGTTCACAGGCCCGCGCTCAATCCACTGTGTTTTTGTTTTTAAATACTGGTGCTTTTTGTATCCATTTTAAGAAATTTCTGTTTCCCTGCACCCAAATCTCCCATGCTTCCTCTAAAAGTTGTATTATTTGCTCTTCATCATTAGATACACGATTCCTCTGGAGCTAATGTTGTGTACAGTGTGAGGCAGGCATCCAGGTCCATTTTTCCCTATCCAGACGCACAGTTAATTCAGTAACGATTGTGCAGTGACTGTTTTTCCCTGCTGCACTGCAGCGTGGGTTTTGTCATCTGTTGTATCCCAACGTGTGGGGGTCTGTTTCTGGACTCTCTGTTTCTCTTCCAATAGCATATGTATGTATGATTGTGCCAGTACCACACTATTATTATTGCTTTATAATATGCATATAATATGAGTGGATAGGACACTCCTTCCACTTTGCTAACTCTGACTTGCTATTCCTTGGTCCTTTGCATTTTACATGCATTTTGGTCTGCATGTCAGTTTGTAAGCTTACACACACACACACACACACACACACACACACACACACACATCTGCTGAAATTTTGGTTGAGATTTATTGAATATTTAGATCATTTGGGTAGTGGCCTTCTATGTTCTGGGATGATAGCAGGTGGGAGAGTGAAAAGAGAGGAGGCTGGAAAGGAAAGTAGGTCTGGATAAGAAAGGGCATAATATAGATCATGTTAGGTGTTTTGAGCTTTGATCCAAGGGCAATGAAAGACAAATACCATTGAATATCATGTACATGTGGAATCTAAAAAACAAAACAAATAAAACAAAAACAAACTCAGAGGTACAGAGAACACTTTGATGGTTGCCAGGGAGGAGGCAGGTTAAGGGAATAGATAAAAAAGGTGAATAAATTAAGAAGTACAAATTGCCAGTTATAAAAATAGTCACAGGGATGTAAGGTACAGCACAGGCAATATAGTCAATACCATCATAACAGCTATGTATGGTGTCAGGTGGGCACTAAACTTATTGAGATGATCACTTAGTAAGTTATATGAATGTCTAATCACTATTCTGTACATCTGAAACTAATGTAATATTGTACATCAACTATAATTAAAAAGTTTAAGATATTTATAAATAAATAAAATAAAATAAAATAAAAAGCATTGCAGGGGGAGGTACTAATCACTAGAGATGCTTACCAGGCCTTCCCCCGCAGTGGCTGTGTGAGCATGAGTTCTGCTCTGAGGACATCTAAAGGGCCAGAGAGCACATACATCCAGATGTCATTTCTTGTAAAGTCTGACCTGTGGAGGCATGTTCCTCTTCATCACTGCCTAAAGTTACATAGAAGTAACCTCTAGAAGTCACTGAGTCTATCTACAAAGTAGATTCTCCCTTATTCAGAGCCTGAAATTCATTGTTCCTGAACTACGTTTCACTGATAAGCCACAGTCAGTTTAATGGCCTTTTTCTCTATACGACAAGAATTCTACTCCAAACCCAGCTCTGTGAGGAGAGGGGAGCATCTCCTAGAGGCTGTTGGGGCTTATGACCTAAGTGGTGTCACAACCCGTCAGCAAATGGGAGGGTGCCCATCCCCTAGGCATTGTTGTTATTGATAGTCTTGAGATGGGGATGGAGGTCAGTCTGGGAAGGGCAAGAAGGAGAAAGGAAGCATGCAAATTGAATCTCATGTCTGACATCCACTACCAGCCATGACTGATCCATGATCATGCTGCCTTAACACACGGTACATCTGAAAACCCAGGATTAACAGGCTCTCCCTGTTAAGGATTTAGGCAGTGTGTGTGTTTGTGTGTGATATTAGGTACTTTTAGAGGTGTAATGAATTTATTATATACAATCTGCACTACCAGGAGAACCATTTCCTTTGCAGTCCATGAATACATTATTTTCTGTGATTGTACACAACCCAATCTGTACATTTGTAAATGGCAACCCTTGTGCTATTCTGAGTTTTTGTATCCATGAAAGAAAAGGAGCTTGACCTCAGAAAATCCTAACCCTAGTTAGTCCCAGTTACCCTCAGTCTGGCTTAGAAAACAGAATATAATTTGTTGTGCCTGAGAGTTTCTGTTCAAACCTAGATCTGTAGTTGCAAAGGCAGGAAAAGTGTTTGTAATTAATCTCTCAAAACTTCTCATTCCTTCACCCAATTCATCCAAAGAGCTTGGGGGAGCTGCGCTTGTGCCATATAAACTAAAGGGATTTTCCAGGATTACTGGACATAGTTTCTTCTGAGGTCAAGTCTGTAGAAAGGTGGTTGGGTCTGGTATTGAATCCAGGTCACTATTCCATGCCTCCTCCCTTCAAGCCAACTTGCCCTTCAGGGTTGTTGGTGTCTTTCTGCCTGAACATCTATGTCAGTTTGTGCCATTTTCATTTACTGTAGAAGTCTGAGTAGAGTTGAATCTCAAAAGAAGAGTTAGGGGGGTCTGTTCTTATTTTTCCCAAAGGAACATGATTCTCTAAGTAAACTTACTAAAATTTTCCTAATAATAGGGTTGGGAGGAGAAGGCTTTGTCAGATCACAGAAGGTTCTGCTATATCATTCCTCCAAGTAATGGTTACTACCTACTTCTGATACAGTTGCATAACTTCAGACTTCAAGGAAACAGAGCACTTTCTTTTTTTTAAAGATTTTATTTATTTATCTTTAGAGGGGAAGGGAAGGAGAAAGAGAGAAAAATATCAATGTACAGTTGCCTCTCATGCGTCCCTTGCTGGGAACTGGCCTGCAATCCAGGCATGTGCCCTGACTGGGAATTGAACCCTGGTTGTTTGGTTCACAGGCCTATGCTCAATCCACTGAGCTACACGAGCCAGGGTGGAAACAGAGCACTTCCAAAGGAGGATTTACAATACTCCAGAGTACCCGCTACCTCCATCTAGCAACAACTACCTAGAAGCTTGTCTAGATTAAAAAAAAGTTACATCTTGCCCTGGCTGGATGGCTCAGTTTGTTGGAACATCATCCCACACACCAAAAGGCTGAGGGTTTGATTCCCAATCAATGCACATACTTAGGTTTCAGATTCCATCCCTGGTCAGGGCATGTATAAAAAGCAACCAATTGATTTTTTTTCTCATACTAATGTTTCTCTCTCCCTAAAGTCAATAAACATATCTTGGCATGAGGAACAAAATGTATACATATATATACACACACGTATGTATATAGGTACACATATACATATATGTAATGTGTGTCATATACAAATATATGTGTATTACATCTCACTAGGGACTCTGCAGTACATAAAGCGTTTGGCAAAGTGCCTCATTCAAATTCACATCCAGCATCCAAACAATTATTAGGATGCTATTAGTTTGAGATCATGCATTTTTTTCACATTGAAAATACATCATTGGATATAGTAAAATAAGAAAATGAGAGAACCGGTGCTTCATCAATGTACATTTTGCAAATATTTAGTTTTTCAAAAGTTCTGGAAGTCATTAAGGCTTCTTACCATTTATGAATACTTACCAACTATTTTTCACAGAACACTAATTCCCCAGGAAAGGAACTAAACTTCTCTGCCTTTTATAGTCACTCCAACCTTGGGTTAGACTACTGAATTAAGGATAATCTTCCCCATAACACAACAAATTAGCAAACAACTAACTTTTCTCAAAGGGATTGGTTTTTTTAACTTTACTGGGTTCTGCTGCCAAGCAAAACAAAGTTGCTTAATAATTACAGTAACAGGTGATGTTTTTAGCCATGTGTCCAATTCTATTAAAATTTTATTCATATTGTATAAAATTTGCATAATAAAGTTACATAAAAACAAAAAGGAAGAGGTTATTAATGGTGAGAGGAATGCTAGAGAAAGATTTTGCATAAAAGCATTTGCATTTTTAGTTCCTAACGTATAATATCATACTCCTCAATCCTCTACTTAACACTGTGTTAGGTGCCATTTCCTTATGCTATCCTGACGCACAGTGATGGCAGAATATAAATTAAGTTTTATTCACATGCTTTCAAAAGCCACACTCCACAATTAAATTTTGAATATACTCTTGTCTAAGCACTTTCTTCAAGAGGAATGTTAATGTTAGAGTTTAGGAAGGTTCAGGTTAAGGCAGGGATGTTACAAGGGCAGGTTGGCAGGCCATCCAGAACCCCATAAAATGGCTTAAACTTTGTAAGTTATCCTTAACCTAGGGGTCCTTTGTTCTGAAGACTGATTTAATAAGTATCTGAAAATAGATGTGTCTCATGCACCAACTGACTTTAACTCTAGCTCATTAGATTCCAATGTCTAAGAACCAGATGGCTAGTGTATTAATTCATGGTGAGACTGTACATGATGTGGGGGTGGAACAGCCATCATCAAATCCATGTGGATTTCCAACTGATACTCAGAAAGTACGGAGTTAGAAAGTAGTGATTTATTTAACTATATCTTGATGTTATAATGCTGTGACAGTATAACGCAGACATTCTTCTAAAATACAAATATTTGCATTCTCTAGCATCTAATGAGAATTCTGGGAGCCTTCCCCCTGATTTTAGTATGTTGGAGAATGGACCATGGTGATTCTATAGTATTTGTCAACAAGTATGGCATTGACGTTCTGGTAAAGAGGTTCAGTCTCACTATGCAGAACTATCCCACATATCACAGATGTTTAGCATTCCTGGCCCTGATTATAGATTACAATGACACTCCCCCATTACTCTAACAGCCCAGAGCAGCCCCATAAACTTTTCAATGCCCTGTTGGAGGGAGGGGTTCATTTTTAGCTACGATCCACATGTTGGCCTTTAATGGAAAGGGTCAAAAAGTTAAAAGCTTCTGCAAGCAGCACAGTATGTACACTCTTTTGATGGGCTTAATTTCTGAGGTGGCCTTGGACTTCTCTTTCATTAGAAAATGTCTTAGAGGTTTATGTCATAGATATAAATAGCCAAGGGACTTCCATTAGAGGCCACCTGGGGACCAAGGATAGAGTCCATGGGGGAAAAATCCAAAGAGCCGACTCTAAGGGTGAACTTTATCAATGCCAGTGATTTTGGTGCATTTTTAGTGGGAAAATCTGTCCCTAAAGGATTTCATGTGGAACTCCAGTTGAACAGACAGATGTGAGTAAGCTGCTCCAGGGGAAATGGTGATGGGGTAGTGAGGCAAGCTCGGCCGGCTCAGCTTCCTTGGTATTCCCTCCTGGAGGCCGCCCTGAGATAACTGTGTGAAACCCTAGGGTTCTGAGAAACACAACTGGGAACATTCTAGTCATTGAGGCCCATGCATGGTTTGGCCCTGCTCATTAAGGTAGGCAATCACATGTGGATTTGAGGTCAAAAGCCTACCTGTTTGCTAACATGTCTCTGCCCAGAGCGTGCTGTGAGGAGTCTGCAAAGGAAGATGGAAACTGTGCTTAGAATTGGGAATTCATTGACCTGACTACCTTTTGCTCAGGGGCACAGGCTGCTCCTGCCTTCCTGGGACTGCACTTCTGGGATGGTCCACAGCCACCGTAGGACCCTGCACGGCCATGGTGCTCAGTGCCCATTCCTACTTCTGAGTTCGGCAGAAGATATGGCAACATCTTTCGTTATCTCTCCTCTATCTTTGGAGATATAGCCTTCTTTTAGGGTGGCTTTTTATGTATCTGCTTTATGTGTCATATATTTATATTATTGTTTGATTTCATAAATATTTATTTTTGACCTCTCCAGAAGTCTCGAGGTGCTCGGCAGTGGCCCCAGGAGCCGCCCATCTGACTTCTGTCACTGCCTCTAGGCAAAATCAGAGAGAAAAACACAACAAAATCCAAGAGACAAAAGGAAAGCTTAACATCTACTTGTTGTGTGCTCCTTGCACATGCTCAGTGATAGATAAGATGGGTAGTTCACAAACAAGGGTGTTGCCCTCAGGCCTGAGTGGTCTATTTTAAATACAGAGGGAAAACCTTTAACTGAGGTGGCACCAGAGAAGATGCACCCTCTCTGTGCTCTCTCCCTGCTTCCAAGGAACAAGTTCACTGATAGATCACTCCGTTCTGGGCAGTGAACAAAGAAGTTACCCAGAAGATTCTGCTCTACCTTATCTAACTTCGGAGGCCAGTGCAAGGTAAAACATGCTTTTCCTCAATGGTTCTAGTTTTGACCCATTTAGACTAGGGTCTCTCTTCCCCCTCACTCCCCCTATTCCCTCATTTTTGGTATCCATTGCCTGCTTACTCTCTTTTTTTAGGCCACCAAACTAGTTCTCTGATCATTTTAACTATATTTTATTAGCTGTAAGACATTTAAAATAAAGTAATAAATAGATTATGTTAGTAGAATTCCAGGCATTAGGGAGTTAAGTAAGAATTTTGGATTTGGTTAACTTTCTCTAACTCTGGATTTATTATCTTTTCTTTCTACACCAATTCTACCTTTCCCTAGATACTTCCCTGTTTCCAAGAGGAGAAGCTGGTGCTCTGGCTGGTCAATGTAGGCAGCTTTGACTTGTGAGTATTTGTACTGTCCCCTCATGTCACCAGCTCTCCTTCTCTCATCCATGAGACCAAGTGGACCAGCAGCCTCTCATTGGTGACCATGTAACCATTTCTCTCAAGATGAGGCAGAAGCTCCATAGAACCAGAACACTAGTTCCCTTCTCCCTCGATTTTCTTATTCTATGCATCTAGCCCAAGATTGCAGTTTAAGAAATGGTAGAAGCCCCATTCAGGACTTCAACTTGTTTATTTCAACCCCTGCCTTCCAAAGAGTGCTATATTTGAATGTTGCATTTATATATGCAAGTATTAAAAATGTGCTTTATTCCCATTTGGTTATTTTCCTTTGCACAGAGTTCCCCCAGGGAATTTATTTGACAGTACAGAATAGGGGGAGAAGGACTGTGGGAAGAGGGTAGCATTAACTGACAAGCAGGAATAGAAAAAACCCTAGCTCTGTGCTCATGAAAACAATAATGGGCCTCCTAGCTTTTCTGTAACATAATGAAATCATTGAAGTTCATCTTTCAACCCCAGAGTGTCTTGAGGGCTTTAGATATTCTCCAACCAAAGAGAAAATTTCTCCTCTTTTCCTCTTAAAATCATACGGGTTAGAGAGAGGAATTTAGAAAACTCAGTTAAACCAAAGTAGTAAACTTATCAATAAACAATGGGGATCATGAGTGGTGGAAAAGTCCAGGCTTATCATTATTTAATATCAATCTGCCATCTGTTCCAGACTGAGTAACCCATCTGGTGTCTGCTGCCAACAAGTATCAACACATCTTCCAGATGCCTCTGCTGAGCACAGTTATTAAAGTTTGTACTTAATTTAAAAGCAGATGTATAGGGCAAAGTATATGTTTCATCACAAGGGAAACTGTGATGGTTTTCACTTTTCTGACAACACCAATTTATTTACACAGAATCATTAGTTGGATTGAACGTGTGCTTAAGAGTAACAACTGGTGTGTGCTGGGAAAACTTAGTTGGGATGGTGAGCACAGCCACTGGTAATTATAACTACAGGCATAAGAGAGGAATAGGCTTTGAGACATGCCATCCTCTCAGGAGAAGCAGAGAGTGCTGGTAATGTGAAAAGGCCAATGAAGAGTCCTCATGATCACATGTCCTGATGTATCCAGCATGCGTGTATGCAGGTGCTGTTCTGGCTGCTGACGCTTCTAGTGCAAGAAGACAGACACAGCAGTAGGAGAATTAACTGTCAGTGAGACTTGAGTCTGTTCCCAAAAAAGCCTGCTATTGACTTCAAGAAGACAGCCAAGAGACTTCATGGTACAGAGACACCATAACACTGGACTCAAAATCATATGATTTGAATGTGAGTCCTGACTCTGCACTTCACTAGTTGTGTGATTTTGATAAGTCACTTAACCTTTTTAAACTTGTCTCCTCATTTTTCAAGAGTTGTCACAAGAATCCTGATAAAGCTTCTTGTAAACTATAAATCAAGATTGAGCTCTTTCATATCCTTTTGGAATGAGTCAAGATACAAATGGATTTTGATAATCAATTAATAAAAATAAGTTTATTATTAAAGTATCTAAAATGCTATTTTATCAAAAGAAAAATAATAAAAGATCAAATTTGGAGGTGGCCAAAGCAGGGAGCAAAAGGGGGACATCTGTAATAGTGTCAGCAATAAAAAATTTCAAGACGCCCTGGCTGGTGTAGCTCAGTGGATTAAGCACGGGCCTGTGAAGCAAAGGGTTGCAGGTTCGATTCCCAGTCAGGGCACATGTCTGGGTTGCAGGCCAGATTCCCAGTAGGGGACACATGAGAGGCAACCACACATTGATGTTTCTCTCCCTCACTTTCTCCTTCCCTTCCCCTCTCTCTACAAATAAATAAATAAAATATTTTTTAAAAAAAATTTCAAGACTTCTGGCCAAGATGGAGGGGTAGGTAGATATACTGTGCCTCCTCATGCAACCAAAATTAAGGACAACTAAAATTTAGAAACAAAAAAACCCCAACTAGAACTGACATAAAATTGAACTGTACCAAAGTCCGACAACCATTCATTCAGACCGGTAAGAGGGGTATGGTCTTGGCAAGAAAAAATGGTGGCTGTCAAACTCAGGTGCACAGGCAGTGGCTGGCAGACCCTGGTCATGGGGTGGCAATGGGCAGGCCCAGTGAGGCACCCAAGGCGCTGGCTGACTGAGGTCACACATTTGGGCACAGATAAACCCAGCAAAAACAGGGAGTGAGACAGACCATGCAACCCAGGACCCCAGTGCTGGGAAATAAAGCATAAAAGCACCAATTGAAAACACCTGTGGGGGTTGAAGTGCTGGGAGAGACTCCCAGCCTCACAGGAGAGTTTGTTGGAGAGACGCACAGGGCCCTAGAATGGACACAAGTCCACCCAACTGGGAACCAGCTCAGAAGGGCCCAATTTGCTTGTGGGAAGCAGCAGAAGGGACCAAAATCTGAGGGAGAGAGGAACAAATGCCATTGCTTTCTCTCTGACCCCTCGCCCACATACAGTGTCACAACCCAGCGACCTGGGTTGCCCCGCCCTGGTGAACACCTAAGGCTCCACCCCTCATAAGTAACAGGTGCGATCTGACCAAAAATGGCTCAATCAGAAGAACAAATCAAGGCCCCAGAGCCAATACTTATAAGCGACAAAGAACCAACCTATCAAATGCATAGTTCAAAGCACTGGTGATCAGGATGCTCACAGAACTGGTTGATTTTAGTCACAAATTAGAGGACCAAATGAAGGCTAAACTAATTGAAATGAAGGGAAATGCACAGGGATCCAATAGTGATAGAAAGGAAACTGGGACTCAAATCAAGGGAGTGGACCAGAAGGAAGAAAGAACCAAACAGAAAAGAATGAAGAAACAAAAATTCAAAAAAATGAAAAGAGGCTTAGGAATTCCCAGGACATCTTTAAATATTCCAACATCCTAATTATAAGAGTACCAGAAGAGGGAAGAGGAACAGCAACAAGTGGAAAACTTATTTGAACAAATAACAAAGGAGAACTTCCCTAATCTGGCAAATGAAATAGCCTTACAGGAAGTCCAGGAAGCTCAGAGGGTCCCAAAGAAGTTAGACCCAAGGAGGAAGACACCAAGGCACATCATAATTATATTACCCAAGATTAAAATGAGGGAGAGAATTCTAGAAGCAGCAAGAGATAAGGGGACAGTCACCTACAAAGGAGTTCCCATCAGACTGTCAGCTGATTTGTCAAAAGAGACCTTACAGGCAACAAGGAGCTGGAAAGAAGTATTCCAAGTCAAGGACCTACATCCAAGATTGCTCTATCCAGCAAAGCTTTCACCTAGAATGGAAGGGCAGATAAAGCGCTTCTCAGATAAAGTCAAGTTAAAGGAGTTCATCATCACCAAGCCCTTATTATATGAAATGTTAAAGGGACTTATCTAAGAAAAAGAAGATAAGAAATATGAACAGTGAAAGGACAGCCAACTCATAATCATTAACAACCACACCTAAAACAAAAACAAAAGCAAACTAAGCAAACAACTAATACAGGAACAGAACCACAGAAATGGAGATCACATGGAGGCTTAGCAACAGGGGAGTGAAAGAGGAAAGAGGGGGAGAAGGTGCAGAGAATAAATAGCATAGATGGTAGGTAGAAAATAGGGGGAGGGCAAGAATAGTATGGGAAATGTAGGAGCTAAAGAACTTATGAGACATGGACATGAACTAAAGGGGGGGGAATGTGGGTGGGAGGGGGTGTGCAGGGTGGAGGGGAATGAAGGGGGAAATGGGAGAACTGTAATAGCATAATCAATAAAATATATTTAAAAAATTCAAGTCCCAAAACATACACCCGAGCTGATCCATCATAGCTACGAGGATAAATGACATTTAATGTATGACTAGGCAGGAACATCTCAATCATCAGAGGAGAGTGGGTAGTGAACTCCTGTTACCATCGATAAAGAGGAACTCGTTCTTCATTGCATAATTCTTTGGTACAGAATGCACCGAATTCCGGAGATGATGAGACAACAGGCCTCCCATGAATATCTGTAATTCAAGGTTCTGAAGCCTCTAAGTGTCATCCAAACCAGAATAGACACAAGGGTAATTCCTGGAAGAGAGGCGGTGAAACAGGAGGCAATTCCCACAGAGTGCCTTTATAATATGCAAACACTAGATGAAGGACTTTTATTGTTTCATTGTTTCAGGTAATTAGGTGGCTTAAATTTATTTCTTATGCTCTTTATACACAACCTCGTGACTCTGGTTTCATTAGAACTAACCATGTGCTAACCTGTGCTAACCTTTATGGGTTCTGGTTTTTCTCATCTGCTTTTTTTTCTCCAGTACTAACAAGATGTGCTTGAAAGATCATATTGACAGATAGCTTCCAGGGATATTTTTAGTTCTATGGATAAGAAAATCTCCAGCAAAGGTCAGATCTTTCACTGTTTTAATTAAATTGCAGTTGAAGGAGATTATATTATGAGGGTAGCCAGCAAGCTAACTCTGCAAAGTATATACCCAACCACCCTAAGCCTTTCATTACCATGTGTGTGTAAGGATGACGTGGAGCACCAGGGCCAGCTTTTAATTTTAAATGAGACTTGATAATTGCTTAGAGTTTTTTTCAAAATTGTTGTCAAGGGAAATTTAATAAGGTTTTGTAGATTCACAGTGATTGCAATTATTATTTTATATTGGTATGACACTTTATACTTTCCCTTCAGACATGAGTAGGCAATTTTTTAGCAAGAGAAGAAATTTATCATTAATTATCTGATACCACCAGCTGAAATCCTTTCCATGACTTCCACAAGATATGTGTCCACCAGAAATTCTCAGGAGTATTTTTCCACTTATTTATATTTTTCCACTTATTTGTATTTTCCAGGTGAGGAAACTATTTGAGTGCATTTTGAAACCAAATATTTACTTAAGAGAAAAGAGGAAATATGTTTTTTTCCAAGGGAGAATGTTAAGAACTATTCCTGAAGTTTTATGGCTCTGATGAGGTTAAAATATTGCTGCTTTAAAAATTATTATGAACATTGTCACTTTATATACCTGTTGCTTATTGGACCCTACACCAGGAATAAGCCAGCTCCACAGATGATTTAGCTCAGCCTGCTTTTCAGACTAAGTCAGTGGGCAATAAAAAAATTGCTAATTGGCTTTCTGGTTTACAATTTAGATATCAGTATATTTATTTAAAATGCTAGAAAATATTCTCAAAACTGCTTTTAAAAGATCTAAAAAACACTTAATCAATCAGAAATATTTGTCATTTGGCTCTTTGGTTTTTATAGATTCACAATAAGTTTGCTTTATTAAGCAAACAGAGAAGCAGTTGTGCAGAATGTAACAAATGAGAATTGGATACCAAGGCTGCGACACAGGGCAGCGCTATGGTTAGTGGCTGTTAGTGATTATTTCTTCTGATGAGTTCCTTTTTGCTAGACTAGAGTGTCTTCCTAAATGAAATATATAGGAGAGGAATAGAAAAGGAGGGAAAAGAAACAGAAAGACAGAGAGAGAAGGGGAGAGGAGAGAGGAAGAGCAGGACAGAGAGAGAGAAGAGAGAGAAGATGCCCTAATCACAATGTAAATCTATTTGCCTTTTTATACTTATCCCTCACTGGGTCTTCCATGTGTATTCCTCTTTCTGGTTGAGAGCTCTCTCTCTCCACATGCCAATTTAGCTGTAGTCCTCTCCCTCCAGAAGACTGTGAAAGGTATCCATTATCCCCAATGAATTCAGCTTCAGCGACAATCTTATTCTCTGAGTAGCTATTTGTGGTCTAAAATCTTGCCATCCTCTAACTATTGCCCTGATTTTTTCCCCTTTCATGGCCAAAATTCTTGAAAGAGCTACTCCCATTATCTGCCCTTGCGTACCACCCTCTCTAATCTCTTCTTTCCCGCTTTGGCTTACGCCTGCTCCAGTTCACAGAAATTGCTCTCACAAAGTCACTGATTACTGCTCCGTGGAACTTGACACTGTAGACCACCCTGTCCTTCCTAAAATGCCCTCCGGGTTTCCGTGGCACCACAATATCTGGTTTTCCTCCTACTCCTTTAATGACTCCTCTCTTACTCGGAAGTGCTCATTGCCAGGCTAACCTCCCACTTTCTCTGGGTAATCTCATCCATCTGGATAAGGTTGATTCCTATTAAATGCCACACCGCTATCTCCAGGTCAGCCTATTTGCTAAAGAACCAGATTCAATGATAAAGTGACCTACAAGACACTTCAACTCAGATGTACGGCAGGCACTAAAAAGTCAGCCTGTTCAGAATTGAATTCATCCTCTCTCTCTTTCAATCCCAACAACTCCAAGCAGACTCTCCCTGTGTTCCTTATTCATAGTGACTGAAAACAGTTTAGCACAATGCAACCTGAGGTCCTCTGTACCTGATTTCTATATTTAATTCCCTCTTCCCATGTCCATCACACTACCTCAGCCTAAGTCACCAGATTTCTCTGCCTGGACTCCCCTGTGAGTTTCCTAATTGTTCTAACTCCTGACTTAGTTTTCGACAGCCCATGCCCCCCCCTCCCACCCCCCCACCCAAGCCAGAGTCCACTCTGTTTTCTGCAAATCTGATTATGTCCTTTTCTCCACTTAAATCCACTAATGTCTTTAAAGGTCAGGATCAAATGCAAACTCTGCAACAAAACAAAACTGCCTGCTTGATCTGGTGGCTTCTCAGTTCTCTAGCCTCTTCTGATAAAGCCAGCACCCCACCCCGCACCCAGCTCCTCACAGTTCTTCCACACAGCCCTGTTTTCCCTTGCCTGGGAGCAGCTGCAGGTGCTATCCGTGCTGCTGAGGGCACGTGCCTCTGCCTCTGCCTGGTAAGCCATTGTTCTCCCTTTAGCCCTCGGCTCTACTTTCCCTCTTACAATTTATTGCAATCCCCACCCCCACCCCCCACCATAATATGTAAGGGTGTCTGGCAAATGATAGTGACTCAGTAAATCTTCTTTTAATGATCCAATAAATGTCAAAGGCTAACTTCACAGCACCTTTCTTCCCAAATATCCTCACTGTGCATAGTTACTTTTAAGGAACTCTGTTCAGCCAGTGTGGCTAAGTTCATTGGTAATTTAATTAAATAAACAAGCAGATTTGGAAGCAGCCAGCTATGAGGTACTCTGTCAACACCGACCTCTGAGCTTTCGACCCACTATAGAAATGAGGTCACCTGCCAGTCACCTGGGAAGAGACTACAACAGGCAGATATTAAACATGCAGCCTTCTAAATGCGGTCTCCTCCCAGGTAACTTTGAGGAGGAAATAACCGGGTAACTTGGGGACCTGGCTTGGGTTCTGTAGACAGAGATCCTGCTCTGTGTTTTTCCTCTGCAGTGTTCATTTTTGACTTCTGGGACTTCTAATTCTGTTGTTTCCTCAGTTACACCCAATTCTCACCTCCTTTATTATCACTAACCATGCTTTATGTACCACTTCCTGTGTTCAATTCATTGTATTAGCGATCCTGTGAAGTAGTCATTAACTCCCCTATTTAATAGGGAAGAAACTGAAGCTAGTCTGTAATCATACAGCTATTCAGTGGCCAGGGTAAGTTCTACCTCCAATGCCAGCACTCATTTTATGGTTTGTGGGAGGTACAGACCCCTCCTAATACATCACAGTCACTGTCATGCTCCTGGCGTATGGGACGTACTCAGTGAGTACCTTCTTATTGGATAAATGTCGGTGAATACTTTAAGATGTTAGATACAAGAGAGACTATTCTTTCTACTCTATATTAATTTATTTTAATGTAGTTTTTAAATGACTTTGTATAGGTGTATTGAATACAATCTGCAACCACACTCAAATAATTAACCAGCTGACAGAGCAATGAGTAAAAGGATATGAAGTTTTAACTTGATTGACAGTGAGGAACAATGACCTCCCAGAAAAAGGAAGACACAGAAAAATCAAGACCTGAGTGAGTGTAACAAGAAGACTGGAAACAAATACCTGGACAACGTGTACTTTGCATCTAAGTCCTGTAATTTGGCCAATTTGCATCAAAAGTGCTTCATTTCAACTGATGTGGAGTATTTAAGGGGCATAAATTTGATATGAAATAAAATGAAGCACAAAATGCACTTATTTTTTATTAGTTTTTCACAGGAAATAATTAAACACATTTTTGTTATTGGAGCTACTATTCGTTCTTATTGGAACCTTTTTCACAGAGAATACACTAATTTTGTTAGAGATAATGGCATGAAATGGGGCTTAATGCTTTATTTTGATAAAGCAAATTGCAATAAATAATAAAATGGTAGGTAAGCCTTTAGAAAATATTAATCATTTACATATTAAAGAATAAAATGTGTAAAGTAATCAATTACCTGGAAAATTACTTATATCACTGCTTAAAAAGAAATGCTTAAATTAGCAGTGTAATTCAGGGGCATAAAAATGAGTAATTGGCTCTGGCTGGTGTGGCTCAGTGGATTGAGTGTGGGCCTGTGAACCAAAGGGTCACTGGTTCAATTTCCAGTTAGGGCACCTGCCTGGGTGTGGGCCAAATCCCCAGTAGGGGTGTGCAAAAGGCAAATACACATTGATGTTTCCCTCCCTCTCTCCTTCCTCTCCCTTCTCTCTAAAAGTAAAATAAATAAAACCTTCAAAAAAATGAGTACTTGAACATTTGGTTTGTGTCTCTGAGTAGTGCAAGTTCTCTGGATCCCCTTGTCTTCTAGCCTGGTTCTCTGTCTAAAGGTGCCTTCTTATAAGGTTTGTTTCATGAGAAAAATTAGCAAGTCTTTCCATACTCCCATTCTCTCATCCTCTCTGATGCCATCTATTCTCATTTTAGAACCCTTGATTGTGTTCCAGTCTGGTGCTTACAACCTGGATAACTGAATAAAATTAATGAGAGAAAATGAATATTCTTAACTGCCCAAGTAAGGATGAAATAATGATGACTAGGAATAAAGGACATGCAGGTTCTTGTGTTGACATTTCTTGCAATAGCCCAGGAGTTGCCCTGAGAACATATGTACCCGGTACCGCCAGCCTAGGAAAGCTGGACACCATCACTGGGTGTTGACGCCGTATGCGTCAAGAACATAATGGTGACTATTATATAAGAGTGATTGCTGATAATAATGTCAGTGAAAGCCCGTTGTGGAGGTGGTTGCTAAATTACCACCAGAAGGAACTTCACAAAGGCACTTCTTAATCAATTAGGGTAGTAAAAAGAAGGAATAAATAGGCCACATACACAGAGCAGAGGCAAGAAATCCTCATATTGTGTGTACATGTGCATATATGTTTCTATTTCTCTCTTTTTGTGTCTGTATTGCAGGATGTAAACTACAAAAATCTCATTAAACTGATAAAATAAGTATCCTACCTAAATTAAACAGGCCCTACAAATTATCAGTAGACTTTGTACCTCTTTGCCTTATGAGACATAAAAGGTAGTCTTTTCAGTTGGCTAAGACTTTGAAAACCTCTGGCTTTTTTTTTTTTTGACACATTGATCTACCATAGATCAACAGCTGTGAAGGAAATAGAGAACTGATGTCTAGCTGGGATCCTCAGATTTAATTAAAAGGTCCCAGAGGATAGAGTTTTTTAAAAGCTGCCCATGTCATGACTGACATTGAAAATATTAATTAAGACGAGAGCTGTCCACTTATTCTGAGACCACTATGAAGTATATATGAAGGGTGTGTTAGTGCAGTGTATGTGTGCCCACATGTGTGAATGCATGTATGTTTGAGAGAATGAGACAGAGAGAAAAGGAAAGAATTAAACTGCATGATTTTCTTCCTGTCCACTGGACGTGGGACTAACTTGCCACGACTATGAGGACTGTGCCAAGGGACACCCGTATGGGTGGTCTTTCAGGCTCAGTATAGAGAAGGGGCTGGCCAAAGAACTGATGGTTTTGAAATGTGTTTATAATTTCCTCTGGAGCTTCCACTTAAAAATGTTTCAGGTGTCTGGGTGCAATAAGAAAGAACAGGACAGGAGGAGGTAAAAAGAGATACTGTTCTGTCTTGGCTTTAGGAATTCCTCACCGTGGCTCTGGCTAAAATATCTTGCTGGATAATTCCCAGCACCCCTTTAAAAGTGTTGTTGGGAGTGATGAGAAATGGTCAGCTTGGCATCTTAGAACCACACTTTTTCAAGTTAGTGTTGTCAGAAACGATCAAGTCACACAAACAAACATAAACATGAAGAAAAACAAATCTGACGCCATCTAAAGATAAAAGCGAAGAGCCCTAGGCACAAAAAATATCAACGAAAATAAATTTTAATGAAAAATGTAGTTGCATCTGAAATTTACTCACTAACCTGAAATGTATATCCCCTCCTAAAAAACAGCTTTTAACTTTTCTGTGGCTGAATTAATTTTCCTTCTGAGGTCCCCACAGGTCCAGCAGGGAGAAGACTTGCCAGTAATGGTATTTCAGTTTCTTCTAGTTTAAATGGTCATTTTCCTTAACGTTCAATAATGAATAAAGAAGACTTATTTTTATGCTGACTCCCTTTCCTGCCCAAGACGAAGCCATGGGGCTCTGGTGACAATACGAAACCCACTGTGTCCCTGACTCAGTGAGTGTCAGACCCACTCCCTGTCCCCTGGCTCCTCACCCCCCTGCGGCTGTCTGCCTGCTCTGTTCTCCCCCTGCACTGACGGCCCTGGAACTGCAGCCAGCTCAGTCCGACCACTCCAGGCGAGGAGCCACCCACTCTTGGAGTCATAGTCCTGGGCACATGCCCTGTTTCACAATCTCCCTTGCAGCAAGCAGCCTCTCATTTCACACCCAGATTTTGCTACTCTACATCCCTTCACGGGAGGGAATGGAAGCCTCTAGGTTCCCCGCTTGTCACACATGGACTGATTTTTGCAAACTACTCTGTGTTGTCAAAGGGCCACTAGTGACCATTAGTGAGGTGCTCCTCCACCCGGCAACGCTGGGGCACTCAGCCCCTTTGAACTGCTACGCAGCCTTCTCTCAGCGTTTGATAGGAAAAGCCGCTGGGCCTGAAAGTTGCTACAAAGTCAATATCCAGCTTACTTTCTCATGATTTAGTGTGAGAGGGAAAGGAGAATATCCAGAGATTTTCATTATTTATGTCTTCAGTTCCTCAGGGAAGAAGGAAAGAAAGTAGCATGGTAATAAGTGTTTATTAATTCATTTGAGAAGAAGGTGCCACCCTGGGAGGTAAAGCTGGGAGGCATGATCCCAGCTTACGTTCTAGCTATTCAGTCCTGGTGCTTCGTTTCCCCGTTTCCCCACAGGCTGGGATGAGGGTCTCTTCTGACAGACCCTTCACTGGTCAGCTGTGTTTATGACTCTCTCTGGGGACAGGGACAGAGATGGGGTGCAGCACATCTGTCCTGCATTGGGGAGTGATGTCTGCTGCTCTGGGCCCAGCAGCAGCAGCTGAAGGGCAGAGAACAGGCGATGCCTTGCCTCCTATTCTCTTCTTCCCGTCCAGTAGCACAGTTTTACTTGCTGTTTTCTTCACTCAGACACAGAAAGCTAGATACCATAGTTGTTTGTCTCACCCCACAAGGCAGTCTGGCATGATTCAGAAAGCCTGGTTTCTGCTCCTGGTGTTGATACCATCTCCTTATTCAAAGGCACTCCCTGAGAACCAAACCCTAGCTGTACTCTAGGATGGGTCCTCCTCTTAAAATCACATGCTCCCCCTTCCTGGCCATGGTCCTCTCCCTTTCTCTCAGGTGCTCCCTGTTGTCTCACAGAGTCCCTTGGCCATTCTGGTTGCCCAGCATCTACAGCTTCTTTCAATATTTTAGGGAGGTTTTGGTGAAAGGAAGTGCTGCTTCTCATGTCAGAAGTGGAAAAAAACCCAAGTATTCAGATTTCTTTGCAAGCTAGAATTCAAATACACAGTAGGGGCCCTGCCCATCAAGACTCCTTGCATAGGCTTTGGGTTGTGGAGTGACATGTGTTGTAGATACCAAGGAAGCTCCTGGAGGGGAGAACTCCCAGGCCGCCAACAGCAGGGCCTTGGTGGCAGTATGCGGTGTCCCACAGGGTCAGTGCTCAGCAGTGGGGCAGGGGCACCCTTGCTGACTGGTTCTGTGTCGTAATTCAGAGCTTCTTCCTGACAGTGCAGCCCTTGGTGGTTCTTTAGGCCTAAAAAAATTCTGCGAACTGCCCAAGAATATTTTAATACTTTCATTTTCTGCTTAAAACAGACAAACTTTGCTTCCAATTGTATCCCAAAGCCAGAAATGATACATATGGTTTATAGGACCTTTTAGGTTTTGACACTCATTTCCTCCCCAGCTTCATCTCTTGATTTGACTTCCCACCTTTCATGCTGCAATCCCGATATATTAAGAGTCTTTCATCTTTTCTGGCCTGGCTCCTTCTTACCTCTGGGTCTGATACTCGGCCCTGGGTCCGGAAAACCCCTCCCAGCCCTCTGTGCACTAGGAAGGCCCTTCCTCATCTTTTGAGCCTCAGTTTGGGCATCACTATTATTGAGATGGGTTCTATGGCAGATTCTGCTAGTTGCCCACCTAATTCCCCCCTTCCCTTTTACATTACTGATAGAACTCCAATTGTGTGCTGACTGGTGTGGTCCACTTACTAATACTCACCTTCTCAGTCTCCCTGAAACTGTGAATGGCCAGGTGACTCATCCCTGTCCAAACAGCTATAAGTAGAAGTCTACCAGGCGGGGTCTGCACGATGTAAAAAGCCAGACTCGGGCCACCTGTGTCTCTTTTTCTTCTCCCTCTCTTTACCTGCCATGCAGACCTGATGTCCAGCATTGAAGTAGACACTTTATAGCAATAAGAATAAGAGTTACACTGGAGAACAAAAAATACCAGAGGGAGACCAGATGCTCAGTGACTTCCTGGAACAGTTGGACCAGGTGCGAACTACCTACCTCCAATTTCTATATGAATAAAGCTCTAATTAGGTCACAGTTTTTAGGCTTTTGTTACATGCTGTTGAGTGCAATTCTAAGCCCTTTAGGCAATCTGGCTAGGTCTTCCTTTCCATCATTCTCACAGAAGCCTTTACTTGCCCCGTGAAAACACACGTAGTTGTAACTTCCTGCTTACTTATCTATGTCTTTACTCCCAATTGTAAGTTCCATGAAGACAGTGAATGAAATGGGTTAAATTGTGTTTCCCCAAAAGTTAAGTTCTAATCCTAACCCCAGGTACCTGTGAATGTGACCTTATTTGGAAATAGGGTCTTTATATGTGTAATTAATTTGGAATAAAGTCTTATTGGTTTAGAGTGGGCTCTACATCCAGTGACTGGTGTCTGTAAAAGAGAAAGGAGAGGGAGGCTTGGAATCAAAGACACATGTGGGCAAGAAGGCCATGTGATGCTAGAAGCGGAAGTGGGAATTGTGCTGCCACAAGCCAAAGAACACCTGGGGCCTGCAGGGGCTGGAAGAGCCCAGGAGGCCTTCTCTCCTAGAGCCTTCAGAGGGAGCAGGGCACTGCAGACAGCTTGATCTCAGAATGGGACGGCATACATCTCTATTGTTTTAAGCCATCGCAAATTGGTGGCAATTTCTTATGGTAGACCTAGGAATCTCACATAGTGACCGCATCTGCATTGTTTGGATTTGTACCACACCATCTTATGTTAGAATCACCAATCTCAGAATTTCCCTCAGGGAAAGTCAGCCCTAGAGCCATAATGTGGGGGGGATCGGAGCCGGAAGCAATACTGGTCTTGCTTTGTGAGCTAATAATTTGCTGAGTCTGTATTCTGTGTCCTGGCAGCCTGACCATGAAGTCAGCGTGCAACAACACAGAATCCGAGGATGGCAAACAGATTTCATTTTAACTACATAAACTATTGTGTGGCACAGGATTCTAGAGCTGACTTTCTGTCATTTGTTTCATTTATTCAACAATTATTTATAGGATGCCTAACTATTTGTAAACCTCAGGTACTATTCTGAGTCCTAGGGATCTACAACATACCAAAGAGCAAAATCAATCAATCAGTCAATCCCTGTCACCAGAATTGATGTTGGAAAGAGTGCTGTGATGGATTAAGTAAACAGGGGAAAGAGAAATTGAAACAATTTACTATCCTCCCATGTTGGGTCTGGTCATAGCATTAGATTTTCAGGCAGTTCCACAACTGGAACTCATACAAACAACTCACTCCACTCATGTCCACTGACAGCTGTTCCTTATTTCCATTTTGAAAGAGCACAGGAGGGACAGACTCCAGTTTGAAGAGGGAAGTTGAGTGTGTTTCATTGCTACACCAAACGAATTGTTAAAGCCCAGAGGAAGAGTTAAGGACACTTTTCTGCCTGAATCAGAATCTCAAGAAATTCAGAGTACACATAAGTGAAGCAAAGAATTTCATTTTTTTATCAGAGAGTAAAGGCTAGAGGTTGGAAGGTGTTGTAGATAACTTCAAAATAATACTGTGGATAGTTATCAAGAATAAGGCTGGTATGCGGTTGAATGTATCTTTAGCTGAACTTACAAGAAATAGTAAAAAAAAGTATATAAACTAAATTTAAAGACTTAACTAATTCAATATTCTAATGCAAATTACACACACTCACAGTCACACACCTTCAATTTGAAAGGATGACTTATGTTCCCATGATCTCAATCAAGCAAACTAACATTTGGTGAGAGTCAAGAATCAACTAGAAACAGAGGTTGTGTAGCAATCCCTTTTCCAGATTAATAAAATTTCAGTATTTGTGATAATGCTAAATTCTCCAGTTTGTGTAGAGCAGGCATTTTTGTATTAACATGCTAGACACCTCAACTCATGTTATGCTACATCCCATGAACATACCTGAAGTCTTTGTTCAGCTACTTAAAGCAAAATTATTTCTTTCATTATAATTGGACTATGCAAAAAGAAAGTTAAAAATAATTTTGGCTGGAGACTGAGGAAATCTGGGGATGTTATAGTAGTCTCGGGGACACAGGTTCAGGGTGAGGTATGTCTTCAGTGTGAATTTTCTGGTAAATATTCTGGCAAATATTTTATTCTCTGTCAGCTGGTATCAGAAAAATGACTCTGGGAGTAACTGACTTAATGTTTGGAAATTACAGAACTGTGCAAATTTGACCTGTCTTCCAGCCTGCCTGTGATATCAGTCAAGCCACCTAGAGCTACTACAACCCTCAGGCCCTCGCACAATTACACAGACCTAAGGGTCTATCCAATCCAGCTGCAGGGTTATCGGGAAGAATGTCCCCTCTCGAGGACCTCAAAGCCCTTCTCAACCCCATAGTGTGTTTGTGAGCAGAGAGGCCCTGAGGTCAGCCCAAGCGTGACACTGAGTAGTGAGTCTGATTAAGCCCCGGACAATGTGAAATCAATTCGCAATATCTGCATAGACTAATTTATGGCTATTTTTTTTTGTAAATTATGCACTTTGGCTATGTAACCAATCACTCTTAAAGTAAGCTCCAAGGCTCTAAGTGGGCCACAAAATATGCTTCCCAACTCTCTCAAAATACAAGTCCCTTCTCAGTTCTTACATCTAAGAGATATGCAAATCCATACACTTTTATTTTCACATAGGACTCAAGGATATTTATCACTAGAGTAATTGGTGAGCTATTAAAGTCACTTAAATTTGATATTTGCAAAATAAATTAGCATATAAACAGAACATACTAAGGACTTAGATTCAGTATTCTGTTATGAAGACCAGCTGACACACTATGCTGTAAAATGTGGCCAAGATTGAATTTTTCATGCATACACATAATTTGAATACCAGAACTCTGGTATTAATGTAGCACCAATGGTGAGTGTCTTAAAATAGATATTTTCAGGTACTGTTCTTTCTTGCCTTTCCATTCTAGCCTATTAATATTTTAGCTACATTATTATTTATTTATTGTGGTAGTTTGGTTAATACTATAGTGCGTGGGACTGCACATGTGCATTGCCAAATTTTTGGCCCACAACTTCTGCAATGACTAGATTTTGTGTCTGTGTTATATGTGGTTTCAATAGGAATCCTCCATTCTACCATTTCTAAAATTAAAGTGCCTTCTCTCTCTCTCTCTCTCTTCTTCTCCCTCTCCTTTCACCTTCCCCTCCCCTCCCCTCTCCCTCAATGCTGTGTGTATGCATCTGATTTTATAGTGACATCTTCTTGTCTTCACCTATACATTTTTTTCTTTGGGAAGTGGGAAATGGGTTGGTGGGCATAGCATGGAATGTTGGGTCCTGCCAAAGAAGGCCATACTGAAGAAGTCCAAGATATAATGATGCAGACTTGGATGCAATAAAATAAAATAAGATAGATATAACATATTCACAAAAATGATACTCATGTTTTACATTTTAATTCATACCATCTTTATAATAATTTTAAAGTTTCTTAAGCACATGTCTTCCTTAGAAAATTTCTATGAACATAATATAAATGTATCTATCTGCCCTCCTCACCTCTTCTATCATGTGAGGGATGTTTCCTGAAGGATATACTTTTCAAAAGACTGCATATCATTGTCCAACTAAAGAACAACATCTAATATAGAAGAGTAAGTCATAGGTATCTAGGTATAGATATGTGTCTATTACTTTTACAGTTATTTTCAACACATTCTATTTTCTCTATTAGAATGAGACAAGGGGAGTTCTCATGTCAAATATAAATTTGTATTTGATTCCTCAAAGTCATCGACCTGCGAAATCATCCAACTGGAATAAAATGGCCAAGCTTTTTAAATATGCAAGGTTGGTTCCTAGTCTTTAAAATATTCCTAGGTATTAGTAGAAAAATCACCTTGACAGTCGGATCCTTATTGGAGAAAAGAGGCCATTTCATACTTTACTTTTCAGTCAAGAGCCTGAGCTCGCCACGCACAATCCCACCACACAGAACATAATCATGTTCAATGTATTGTGACAGGTGTTTTTGAACATCTAGACAATCAAATTAGAGTTGTACAGGCTACATGATGATATCGAGAACAAACACTTGTTTTTGTGGGAGTACATTTAATCAGGCTGATGTACTTTACCATCTATTTAGAAATTTTAAATCACTCTGTGGTGGAGCTGCCACAAAAATTACTTTTAGACACAATACTCATGAATGAATCACAGCTATGTTCTCCCTGTCACCTGCTGCTTATGTCGGTATTGGAGCCGAGACAGCATTCTTCTGTAATGGGTTCTAAACAGTAAATGTGCTTGTCGCATCAATCTCTTTATCGGTGTCAGTAGCTGAGGAGAGAGTTTCAGGCACAAAATTTAACTTCAGGTGTAAATCAAGCACACATTTTTAGTTTAACTGGAATACAAAAAGATACTTCTTCTAGAAGAGATCCCTTTTCTCTTTTATTTTTTTTTCTAATTAGATTTGGAATGCCAGTAAAAAGCTGCATCTTTCTATCTTTCTCCTCTATGTTCCCAGATTCTAGGAGAGGATTTTTCAGTGTGAGCCACACACTAACGTACCCCAGAGTCATTAAACCTAAAAACACAACTGCACCCTTTACATCCTCATTCCTAATTTTTTCCATGATGTGTCTCAAAAATTTCCTGTTTCAAATAAATTAAAATCAAGTCTAATTACATTTTTACTTTTGAAATCCTCCTTATTTTTATCACAGACATACTCATCTATAACTGATATAAAATAGCTTTATAAAAATTGTGATTTATAATTCTAGCTGGGTTATATAAGTCTTTGCATATTCATAGTCATTCCATGGGGTCGAATGAGATAGGCACACCCTTAGGCTAATATTTTCTTATCTGATCTCAGAATTACACATGGAGCTTGGTATACTGCAGATTCCTGAGCCATGCCAAAGCCACTGCATTAGAACATCTAAACAACAGGGCCAAGAAATCTGCATTCGAGCCAGCATCCTAAGAGATTCTTATGGACATAACTATGTGAGAACCACTGCTCTAGACAGATGCATGCACATTTCATCCAGGCACACCAAGCCAACAGATAGTGACTGTTTAATAGGAAGGGAACTAGCATGTATTAAGTGTTCACCATAGTATATAGCTCTCATTATTTCAGTTGCACACTAGTATTTTGAAAGAGACACTATCTACATTTTACCAAAGGACGTAGAGCCTTTTCTGTTCCAGGACTCAGTCTGGGTACCACACTGCACTTAGAAATATGGGCTTATAACTGGTGCTGAGAAAATATAAAATCAGATCCACACATAAAAATGAACTCCAAGAAGATTACAGACCTAGATGCAAAATATAAAACCATAAAGATACTAGAAGAAAAACATGAGTAAATTTCTTTTGAATTTTATTGTAGAAGTCTTTCTAACTGTATCTTAAAATCCAGAGGATATAAAAGAAATGATTCATAAATTTGATATAATAATAAATATTTGTCCATGGCAAAAACAAACCATAATTAAAGTAAAAAGAACTGATATACAGGAAGAAAATATTTTTAACATATGTCATAGTACAATGACTAACATACCTAAAGTATAAAAAACTCTTAATTTTATTTTTCAATTAAAGTTTACATTCAATATTATTTTATATTAGTTTCAGGTGTATAGCATAGCATTTACATAATCATATACTTTATAAAGTATCCCCCCAATATTTTCAGTACTCACCTGGCACCATACATAGTTATTGTGATATTACTGACTATATATTCCTTATGCCCTATATTACATTCCAGGAACCATATTGTAATGTACAAAAAACTCTTAAACTTAAAGGACAAGATAAAAAAACCAGCAGGAAAATGGAAAATAACATAAAGGACAGTTGACAGAAAAATAGAAAATAGCCCTTAAGTATATAAAGAGATATTAAAAATTACTCATAATTAGATAACTAAAAATTAAAACACTGAGATAACATTTCTTGTCTATCAGATCAGCAACTATGAAAATGTATGACAGCATACTCTTTTGGCAAGGCTATAGGGAAACAGTCTCACACATAGCCCGTGTGAATGCAAACTGGTACAATGATTCTAGGAGAATTTGGTAATTTTAAACAAAGCCATATATGCATTTACCTTTTGACCAAGCAATTTCACTTCTACAAATTTGTACTTCTAATGATATAAAAATAATCAGGTATAAGGTTATTCATTGTTGTATTGATAGTATTAAAAATTACTGGAGACATTGTAAATACCTATATAAAGAAGAATTATTGAATAAATTCCTGAGTACTATGCAGCAGTAATAAAAACAAAAATATACTTATGAATTGATGTGGAGTGATTTCCAGAACATATCATTAAAATAAAGGAATATCTATGGTAAGCTATCTTGTAGGAGGAATGAGATATGAGATAAAATACATTTATGTGTTCACCTATGCCAAAAAAATACGGGAAGGATAAAACAGAAAATAATTAAGATAAAAAATGGCACAGAATGGCCTTTCTGTGCCATTCCTACCAGAATGGTGGATAGGAATGGCTCAGAAAGGGTGGAGTAATTGAAATAGGAAAGAGGGGTGATCAGAATGACATTGCTGAGTGTATCCCTTTGTACAGCTCTGACTTTTAGAACCATGGTAATGTTTCATGGTTATGAATTTAATTTATTTTTAAAAGAAAAAATTAAATTTACCTACGATGTAAAAGCAACCCCAGGTAGGATACAAACAGTAACAAATGTACCTGTCATACAAACCAGCAACACCATCACATGGAAGGGAGTAGAGGGAAAGGGCAGTAAAACAGTGTTTTCACAGTAACTCTAAGTCTCCAGGACAAAAGGAACTATACACAAATATATTACTCAAGTCAGTAAGTTTGTTTTTCACTGGGCTACAGATTAGAAATTCTAAAACTATTTTATGTGTGTCCTAGATTGAGAAAACAAGTAAACATGGTCTGGAAAGTAAGACCTGGGTTTCTCTTGCTGGAGAAGAGAATTGCAAATGAGGAAAGGAGGAAAGCTAGAATGCACCCTCTAGTGCAGGGTGTCAGACTCATTTTCACTGGGGGCCACATCAGCCTCACCGTTGCCTTCAAAGGGCTGAATGTAATTTTAGGACTGTATAAATGTAACTATTCCTTAATAGTTAAGCAACCGCTCAGTGCTGCCACTGGGTAGAAACAAGGTGTCACGTTGGATAAAACAAGGTGGAGGGCCAGATTCAGCCCATTGGCCTATGTTTGCCACCTGTGCTCTAGTGTTAGGTTGAAATTGAAGGTGTCAGTTATAAACTCATGGTCACACACACACACACACACACACACACAAATGGGGTATAGATTCCCATGGAATGGGGATATAGGGATATATATTTGTATATAGGTGAGCATATCTATTTCCTAGCTCTGTTCACTAAAAAGGTCCAGAAGCAATGAGAATCCAGCAACAATGAGCCTCTGAGCGCTCAGATCTTGACAAACTCCAATATCTATTATGATTAAAAAACAGAATCTCATAGAAAACTGAGGAAAATAATAAAATGTCCTTAAGTGCACAAGATTATCTATAAACACCTACAACATAATGATAAAAATATTGAGAGTTTTTCTTTGAAGATACAATGTCTTCCATCAACACTTCTATTTCATATTGCACTGGAAGTCCTAATTGGTGTTGGAAAGCCAGGAAAAAAGGATAAGGATTAAAAAAGGGGAAAAAATTGTTTTATTGATGTTTGGTTTTATACATTAAAAATGTAAAAAGCAGCTGAACAAGTTTGCAGGATAGAAAATCAATGTATAAAAATCTATTTTCTTTCTAAATGACAAAATATAAGAAGAACGAAATTTAAATAGAGAGAGAATTTAAAATATTATAACATATCAAATGTCTAGGGAAAAATCTATCAAAGTATGTCTAAACCTTCTCCACATATACTTTTAAAACTCTATGAGATAATCTTTCTAAGATCAACTACCTGGAAATAAATCTGCCAAAACATATTCCAGACTTCTACAGAGACTGTTATAAAACTTCATAAAAAAATAAAGACCTAAATAATTAATAAATATGCTATGTTCTCCATATTGATCTATAAATCCGATGCAACCCTAATGAAAATCCCAGCAGGGTTTTCGTTAGAACTTGAAAACCTATTTCTAAAATGTAAATGAAGCAACAAATCATGGTGAATTAAGCCACTCTTCATGAACAAGTTGAGAGGACTTGTTCTATTAGAGGTTGTCCTAGTCTGTTTGGGCTTGTATGACAAACCACCACAGACAGGACAGCTGATGAACAACAGAAATATGTTCCTCATGGTCCTGGAGGCTGGACATGTGAGACCAGGACGCCAGCATAATTGGATGGAGGCCTCCTTCCAAGTTGTACCCTTAAACAGCAGAAAGAGCCTAGGGATCCTGTTGGATCTTTCATAAGAACACTCATCCGTTGATGAGGGCTCTACTCTCATGACCTACTCACCTCCCAGAGGCCCACCTACTAACACCATCACCTCTGGGGGCTTAGGATATTAATTTGGGGGAGACAAACATTATGACCTTAGCAGATATCAAGATTCTTACAAATCTAGAGCTGGCAAAGTTCTATTTCTTGACCTGTGTAGATCACACAGGTTTTCACAATGTAGATTAAGCTATATACTTAGGTTTACTCACTGTATATTGGAATAAATGATTTCTATTATGTTACATTTCACAATTAGGGGAATAGTTGAACAGGGAAATTTAAAAAAAATAAAAAAGCTCCTTCTTTCTGTCATTCTGTCTTTCCAACCAAGATTCATTTGTGGGTTTTAAGTAGTTGGACTGAAAATGGCTCAAAGCCTTGTAATGGGTGATTTGTCCACTGGTATTTTGGCTAAATGCTCCTTGACCTGAGTTGAATTAGCTATGGAACTCTCAAGTATAGTGACATTATCATGTAAGAATGAACTCCATAAAACTT
Organism: Sturnira hondurensis; assembly: GCF_014824575.4. NCBI lineage: Eukaryota > Metazoa > Chordata > Mammalia > Chiroptera > Phyllostomidae > Sturnira > Sturnira hondurensis. Next base: position 20,182,849 of record NW_028093985.1, on the reverse strand, counting down.
AAATGCTTTACTAAAATATCTTTTGTATATATTGGGCTTGGTCCTTGAATTCAATTAGGTAACTGCTCTTTATCTAAAACCCTATTCAAATACGTCAGAAACAGTAAATGCTGTTTGTCAGTATTTACTGCCATTTGGGGCTGAATAAAAGAGCATAGGCCTAGTGGCAGGGATGCAATTTAGAAAAATATTTTGTCTATAATTGTTTATTTCAAAGAGGAAGTAAGTTTATTAAAAAGGCAGATAGTATGTTTCTTCTACCAGAATATCTTCTGCAGTTCATTTTCAATGTTTAGTAACAGTGTCTAGCCTGGGTATTTTTTCTTTAAACCCATTAGCCCTATTCTTCCCAGAAAATGTACTGCATAGGTTTTACAAAGTATTTTGGTAGCCTGTCCTCTCTTTCATTTTATCCTCTTTAAACACAACTATCTTTGTACATCCTCCTCCAGATTCTTCCTATCTATTTTCTGTATCACTTTCTGAATCCTCACATTAAAATAGAAAGGATAAAGAGGGAAAATATAAAGGTTAAAGAGGGAAAAGTTTATTCTCAGGAAAAGAATATGAGATGGAGGTAACACAAAATTGATGTGATCACAGAAGTTAAAACAGAGAAGGATAAAGAAGACACATGGAACATTTAGTCTCTGGTGGAGAGGCAGAAGAGGAAGAAGAAACACAAAGACAGATTGAGGGTAATGAAATTTATGCATGGGGTTTAATTGCGGTACCATACCCCATTAATCTAAATATGACCGACAAGGCCATTTAGATAGCCCTTTAACATGAATCAATATCACTATGAATGGATTGAATATGAATAATAACCATTTTCTCTAACTGGAGGTTTATTATTTTCAGAAAAAAATATTTCCAGAAGAGCAGGAATTAATATTGTGCTTCCCTCCTGGATAAGATCAGAAATTCAAGTCTCAAGTTTCAGAGTATATTTATACAACCAGAAAAGGACTGGTGTTTTTCCTAAACTAAAGAGCAACCAACACATGGGATTTGATTTCACTGAAAATAACACTTGATATTTCCTAAAACTTTTCTAGACCTACCCTAATATTTCACTGCAGACCTCCAATGTACAAGAAAAAAACAAAGCTGAGTTTTAAATTACAAATGACTTTGAGAAAAATAGCAGTTTTCAAGTGTAATTTTGTCTCCATGAATGAAACTGAGAACTTCCATTGTTATCAAGCTCCTAGGTGTCCTCATGTCAACCTGAGATACCATACCACCTATCCCGGAAATGGAATATTCATAAACACCATGGGTATAGATTATTATGCTAACAAACATATCATCACAATATTGGTGGTGGGAAGCACATTAGGGAAACTCTCAATCAGTCCTTTTTAATTTTTATTGAGAAACTGATACCTTGGTGTGAGAATCAAAATAATAATAATAATGAATATTTATTGACTGTTGAATGTGTACCACCAATTTAAATGCCTGAGCTTGCATTTAATTTAGTGCTCATAATAACACAATGGTGTAAGTACTACTAATGTCCCCATTTTGTATTTTACACATAAGAAACCTTATCTCTAAAGGGACATACTATTTAAGTAAATGATAATACTTTATACCCATGTTAAGTTGAATTGTAGTTCAGTGACTTGTACAAGATTTCTACATTTTAAAATAATCAGCTTATTTATGTCAAGTCCTGGGCTAAAATGCTGAAAGTGAAATGGTAGACAAAACAGGAAGGATTCTCTCACAGGACTGACAATCTAGTGGACAAAGGCAATCAATGAAGGAAGCAATAATGTAAGACCTTTTAAGTGCACTCAGCATAAGTACAGAGAGACTATGGTAAGCAAATAGCTGAAGTATCTAACCAGGTAGGAAAGAGTCGGTGCTAGGGAAAGAGTTGAGTATAGCTCACTTTCGTAACTGAAATCCAGACCCCTTGATTTCCAGGCCAGGGCTCTTTTCAGTACCTCACACTGTGCTGCCTTGTTGTGCCTCCATCAGGAAAAAGGCCTGATCAGCACCACTAGGGCCGTCTACCTGTGCTGCTCTGTTCGGTTAGTAAGTGTTACAGTCTGTGTTGGTCATGCCCCAGCAAATGGAATGTTTATCTCCTTCAACATGGGTATCAGCTTAATCACTTGTACATCAAGAGTTAACACAAAACTTGATTTTGCAAACAAAAGTATGTATGTATTATGCCCATGATAATTATTTAAACACGATCCTTAGCAATATCTACTAACTGATAGTAATATCAGTTAGCAAAATCTATTAACTGATAGTAATATCAGTTAGTAAAATCTATTAACTGATAGTTAAGTGGGTAAAAAAAAATCCTAAATCAGGATAAAATGTATATTCTTAGTTTAATTAATTTAGTCTGTGGCCCTATAATAATGTGGATCAGATGGTAAAACCAGATAAAAGAACCAGCTATGTTTTATATCTGTACTAGGACATTGTGGGGGGGGGCACTCAGAATTCTTGATTCTCACCACTTCCTTAGGATGGCTATCATAAAAAAGATGGGCAATGACAAGTGTTGGAGAGGATGTAGAGAAACTGGAACCTTTATTCTTTCCTGGAGAGAATGAAAAATGGGCAGTCACTTTGGAAAACAATCCTGGGTAGTTTCTCAAAAAGTTAAATATGCAGTAACCCCAGCAATCCCACTCCTGTGTACCCAAGATCATTGAAAATGTACACCCATACAAAAATGCACAGATAGTAGCATTATTCACAGTATCAAAAACATGAAAACAAGCCAGATGTCTATCAACTGATGAATGAGTAAATAAAATGTGAGACGTCCATACAATGGAATATTACTCAGGCATAAAAAGGAATGAAGCAATGATGCCTACAACATGGAGGAATCTTGAAAGCATCATGCTAAGTGGAAGAAGCTGGACACAAATGCACATGCTGCATGGCTCCACTCCTATGAAATGTCCTCAATCAGCAAATTCATGAAGACAGTAAGTAGATTAGTAGTTGAAGAGGCTGGGCCACGAGAGGAATGGAAAGTCATTGCTTACCAATGAGCATGGGGTTTTTCTGGTTGGGGGGATGGAGTGTTCTAAAACTAGGTAGTGGTGATAGTTGCACAATTCTGGAAGTATATGAAAAAAGCCCCACTGAATTATACACTTTAAAAGGGTAGATTTTATATTGTGTAAATTGTACTTCAATAGAACTGCTAAAAATTGTGTTTAAAGATGTATAGTTTATATAGAAGTCACAAATATAAATTAAAAATCTCATCAAAATAAAAAGCTTCTGTATGGCTAAAGAAAACAGTATTAAAATAAAGTACTAAATGGGAGAATATATTTGCCAATGATACCTCAGACAAAGGTTTAATCTCCAAAATATACAAAGAACTCACACAACTCCACTCTAAGAAGACAAGCAACCCAATTAAAAAATGTACAAAGGACTTGAACAGACATTTCTCCAAGGAGGACATACAGAGGATCCAGAGACACATGAAAAGATGCTCAGTATCGCTAGCTATCAGAGAGATGCAAATTAAAACCACAATGAGATACCACTTCACAGCAGTCAGAATGGCCATCATAAACAAAGCAACAAACAACAAGTGCTGGAGAGGTTGTGGGGAAAAGGGGACCCTAGTTCACTGTTGGTGGGATTGCAGACTGGTACAACCATTATGAAAAACAGTATAGAATTTTCTAAGAAAACTAAAAATGGATCTGTCTTTTGATCCAGCAATTCCACTGCTGGGATTATATCCTAAGAACCCTGAAACACCAATCCAAAAGAACCTATTCACCCCAATGTTCATAGCAGAACAATTTACGATAGCCAAGAGATGGAAGCAACCTAGATGCCCATCAGTAAATGAATGGATCAAAAATTATGGCACATTTACATAATGGAATTCTATGCTGCAGAAAGAAAGAAGGAGCTACTACCCTTTGCAACAGCATGGATGGAACTGGAAAGCATTATGCTGAGTGAAATAAGCCAGGCAGTGAAAGACAAATACCATATGATCTCACCTTTCACAGGAACTTAAACAACAAAACAGACAAGCAAGCAGAATATAACCAAAGACACTGAAATACAGAACAGGCAGACAGGGACCAGAGGGAAAAGGAAAGGGAATTTCAGGAGGAAAGGGGAAGGATTCACAGGAACAAGTATCAAGGGCACATGGACAACAATTAAGGGGGGTGGAAATGGGAGGGAGGTGGGGAGCACGGGGTGGGGGGTGGGCTGGGAACAGGGAACTGTACTTGAACAATAATTAAATAAAGGAAAAAAGACAAAAAAAACAAAAGAAGAAGTCACAAATATATTTAACTTTTAAAAATCCTCACTCAAGGACATGCTTATTGACTTTAGAGAGAGGATAAGTGAGGGAAAGAGAGAAGGAGAAAAACGCTGATGTGCGAGAGAAATATCGATTGGTTGCCTCTAGTATGCTCTCAGACTGGACTCAATTCACAAGCTAGACATGTGCCCTGACTGGGTATTGAGCCTAAGACCTTTCGGTTTACGGAATGATGCTGCAACCAACCTCACCATACAGGCCGGGGTATAGATAATATCTTTATATATTTCTATGTACTCAAAGCAAAGTATAAAATTGAAGGAAATATGAGATAATTCAAGCCTAAAAATACTTTTATCATGAATATGCAGCTACTTTATCCATGCACAACTTTTTACATTCCATTGCCTCTGTTCTCCACTGCATTTTCGTTCACACATAAAAGCAAAGCTATTGAATTCAACTTCTCATTTTGACCTGGTTCCATGGACTTGAGATTTATTTTTCCTGAAATCATGTTCTTTTTGTGTAGTGGGCAGTAAGACAAACAGGAGCAGAGTAGGAACGATAGGCCATGTGCAGAAGGTCACCAGGGCAGAGAGTCCCGGGTGCAATAGTGACTGGCAAAGCTACAAACCCTTGCAAGGCCACTCCCTTAAGCATCATCCCCTAGAAGATGACATCTAGGCTTCAGCTGTGTTTCAGCTCCAGGCCCAGAGAAGCAGCAAAATCAGATGGAGTGACATCATGACTACATCAGGACCAGCTGCATTGATCGATGACCCTCAGGTCACAGCCAATCAGTGGAGACCATGAGGAGGCACACCTGGAAAGCTGATGAATATTCTTTTGAGATCTTCCCCTGAGACCTCCAGGTAAAAGCTCTCAGGACAAGGACGCTGCCTGGCTCTCTCTGTGTAGTACATCCTCACATTTCTGAGGACCCTGGAGCCTCTCTTCCCTCTTTCATCCCTCCAGGTGCTTCTCTCTCCTTCTTTCTTGTAAGTTCCAAGAGCCCTTCTACTACCTTTGTATCTTTCTAAATACACTTTCCCTTATAATTTGAGTTCCTTGGTTCGGAATTCTTTCCAGACAAACTCAAGTACTGAGGTTGCTGAACCAAGGTCTGGCCTAACTCGTGTTAACACTTGCCATTCTTCCCTATGTTCTCCATGTCCTCAAGCAACTCATCCCATTCTTTTGTGACACTCAGAACATCCTTGGGCTAAGCCATGAAAACACTTGTCAAAGTGCAGCTCATACACACAATACTGAAGCTTGAAGCACATCCTCCTGCTGGATCAGAGCCTCTTCTGCTTCTGTGATATCAGGGCTACCTATAAGCGCCTTTATTGTCTAGCTGTTGACCTGTATATTTTCCCTTCAGTTGGATGGGCCTGCCATTGCTCATCAAACAAAAGAAACCTGGTTGCTAAGCCTGGAAAAACTAAAGCTGTTCACCGGCTGCTTCCTGTTTGCCCTGCGTGGTGTGGGCAGAGAGTAGAGCAAGGCCTTGTGCTGCTTACGTCTGTTTGTACAGAAGATGAGACAGGTTTTTTGTGTCCTGCTTACCCAGACGCACTCACTCAGAACTGCTTTCAGTGTCCATCTGTGGTAAAATCTGAAAATGTGCTATGCACAATTACACAAGCAAACACAATGTCCCAAGACAAATATGCCCTATTAGTAAGCAGGCCAGAATTGAAGTAAAAACAGGTGTTTCCTATATTGGGTCTGATTGTCTACATGTGTGGCTACTCTGAAATTATTTTTTAATTACCTTGAAGGGTTAGCTCCAACAGAGAGGAGAGAGAAAGCTCCATGTGAGTCCTGAGGGCTCTTTGGTCCTTTGCCGAATTAAAGCTTAAGTAACTGAATCCTGTAATTATTTAAATATTGTTTTTAAAAAGCCATCATGGCCCATTTTTCGCAAACCAGCAAATTATATATTTCAACTACTAAATCAATTTTCCTCTCAATATTATTTGTGGATGATCATGGGTTTTATTAACCCAGTTACCCATTTTAAGAGGGACCTTACTTGACACTGTGCCGTGTGGTTGAGACACAAACTGCTCCTGAACTTGCAATCCGTATCCCGTTATGGGACCATCGTTATATAAAAAGCAGACATAAGGAGGCGTTGTGCCATGTTTGTGTTGCCAACACTGGACCACCTAATTAGACCTGGAATGGGGCCATTTCTTTCTGGTAAGTAGAAAAGACTGATGGTTTTGTTTCTCAACCCCAGTATTTTCTGTAGATAAAGCAGAAGAGACAGTGTTGAAAGCCAAGAGAGGATTCAGTCAAGGAGATTAATTATATATAGTATAAAAGCACTAACTATATTTTTGGTATCACATTAGGTGCTAAAACAGTGACAAAAACTATAAATTATAGTCTCTACCTTCAAGAGTATAAAAACCCATTTGGTACTTGGAATGCAAAAATAAAAGGATGACAATAAATACCAAAAGATGGAATGCATTCCCATGTAGGGTGAGACCCAGGGGTGTGAGTTGGGTAAAGATAACATGAAAAAAAGGAATAACCTAGAAACTTTTTAGTTTATTATAATAATGCTTAAAAAGAATTAATTCTAAAAAATTTTAGGGCATTTCTTAAATCAAGGAAATTAAAGATTAAAAAGATTAAGTAAGGAGGCTAATTTCCTAGATAGAGAGACTGGACCCAGGACCAAACCAGTTAAGTTTAACTAAGGCACCATGCTCATAAATTCACAATATTCCCTTTATCCTGAGAATATGTCCATTTTTATTTCCTGTTGGTATAAATATCTTTTCATTTATATAGGTATTCTGGTGATGACAGAGACATTTATTTAAGTGTCTCGGCATAAATGAAAAGCTGGCAGCTCCATTTGTTTACCCTCCTCTCCAGCCCTTTAATGCTACTGATCCATGAAATCCCAAAGTCCAGTGTAGTAGTTGCTTCTTTGGGTCTAAATTTCTATAACGGGCTAGTACATATTTTAGGCTTTGTAAGCCAAAGTTGCGTCTTTTGCAACTACTCAGCTTTGCTACTGTAGTGTGTATAGCGCATGAACAGATGAGTGTGGCTACATTCCAATACAATTGTATGAATGCACACTGAAGTTTGAAGTTCATAACATTTTCATGTGTCACAAGATATTGTTCTTTCAGTGTTTCGACTAGCTAAAAATGTAATGAGCAATCTTAGCTCTCAGGCTGTGCACAAAGATTTGTGCACAGATTTGGTACTTGGTCCACAGCTTATTGAAAACAGGACAAGCTGTTAACCCATGAGAACAGGAAACAATAAGATTTATCCTGACAAGTTTTCTTTATGTAAATATATATTATTTTAACTCAATTTTTCAAAGCAAAATCAGTAACATAATGTGAAATTTACTAAGTTTCAAATCCAAATTCTAAGCTGCACAGATGAGTTATAAACCAGCACAGAGAGAGTTACACCTGCCTGTCCAGGTGGCCCTGGTAGGTGCATGTCCCTGGTTAGGAGCATGTCCCAACACAATCCCTTTGCTGGAAGGGGTGACTTCCAAGTAGAGGGCAGTGACTGATCCACACTGAGTTCAGGAAGACAAGAAACCATATGGTCCCTTAAAGAAAACATGGTTCAGATAGAAAGAGGAGAAAAAAATGGGAATCCCAAAGGACTCACTTGTGCAAAATTGTGCAGGTGGGAACATGTGTGTTGAGTTTGAAAGACAATGCACAAGTCCAAGGATTGGATTTAGGCAGGGGAATAATTAAAATGAAAGTCACAAACATGGTTAGAGGAGAGCTTAAGGGAGGCTAAAAGATTGTATCTTATTGTGGAGGTTGAAAGGGAATTATCAGGACCTCCACCTAATATATGTATGTTTTGTTTGGTCTGATAGCACTTTTATATATTTGAGCCAATTTTTCAAAATCCAGTTTCTCTTGAAAAAAATCAGAAGATCTGACAATACTAGCTAGCATGTTTATGAGCTTTAAGAATATGAGTACTTTGGTTTTCAACAGTTTCAAACTCTTTTTTACTGATTTATTTCTTTCAATTTATTCATTTTTATTATAGCAATATAAAAAGTTTTCTCAGATCTTTAAAGCCATCATGCTCTCATTTGCATCGAGGCCTTTACACCAGCATTTATACACTCAGACACACACACACATTAATCTTCCAACTACAGCCTGACATCTACTTATCCTTCAGGGCTAATATTAAATATGGCCTCTTCCAAGAAACCTTCCACAGGATGCCAAGTCTGGGCCAGGCATTTCCATAGTGTCCTGTGTTGCCTATAGTGCTATGGACTGTTCTGGGTGCTGGGAATATAAAAGTGTACAAAATTAAGTCACAGTCCTCTTGGAGCTTGAATTCTAGTGGAAACTGACCAACATTAAGTTAATAAACAAATAAGTAGTGTGTAAGATAGTGACAAGTGTTATGGAGAAAAGTAAAGCATGAGAAGAGGGCTGAGTGTTACTTTTGTAAATGTTTAGGTCAGGTCTTCCTGATAATGTCAAATTTGAGCAGAGGCCTGGAGAAAGTGAGGGAGCAAGCCATGCGGACATCTGGGAGAAGACTTTGAAAGGCAGAGAGAAGAATAAGGGCAAAGGCTCTGAAGTAGGCACACACGTGGAGTGTTTGAGGAGGTCAGGTAACTGGAGGAACTTAGATATCTAAGACAGAGCCTGGATGAAAGGGAAACATGGTCAGATCTAGGCCTGGCGGTTCAATATAAAGAACTCTAGCTTTATATTGAATGGTGTGGAAAGTTATTGGAGAGTTTTGAATTAGTGGAATGAATGACACATTCAATTCTTTTTCAAAGAGGATCATGCTGGTTGTTCTGTTGAGGTCAGCCTGTGGCTGATGATCCAAAGGATAGAAGGAGGAAGATAAATTGTTTTTGTAGTTTGAATTAGGCTAGAGTATTGGAATGGGAATGAAGCAAAAAGAAATAGAGAGCTTTGAGAGATCTAAGACAGAGCTGATGGGAGGTTTGATTTGGTATAAGAAATAACGCAGAAGTCAAGAAGAGCAGTAACAACTCAGTGTGACAGCTTCCCACCTCTCTACAGCCTTCATAAGACATGAGCTCAAGGGGGCAAGAACATATCTATGTTGTTAACAATTTTATCCTCAGTAGATAGTGCAGAGTAGGCTCTCAGCTTTTGATTAAATTAATGAAATAACTTAGGTATATTAAAGAGATTTTGAAACTAAGATGAATTTTAAAGACAGAGCGTAGAACAATGGTCTTGATTATCTTGGAAAAGTTTAATGTTTAGCCATCTGGATTTCCAAGTGATGGGTGTGAGTGCTGGGGAGTTCTTAAGAGGCTCTGCCTCTAGGAAAACCTGTAAGGCAATAAAGATTTTTCGGGAGACGAGTGAGTTCTTTGTATATTTTGGAGATTAAACCTTTGTCTGAGGTATCATTGGCAAATATGTTTTCCCAAGCTGTTGCTTCTCTTTTTATTTTGATACTGTTTTCCTTAGCCATGCAGAAGCTTTTAATTTTCATGAGATCCCATTTGTTTATTCTTTCCTTTATGTCCCTTGCTCTAGGGGATGTATCAGTAAAAATCTTGCTGTGTGGAATATCTGAGATTTTCCTGCCAATGTTCTCCTCTAGGGCTGTAATGAACTCACTCAACTCCACTCAAAGAAGATGAGCAACCCAAATAAAAAATGGGCAAAGGACTTGAACAGACATTTCTCCAAGGAGGACATACAGAGGATCCAGAGACACATGAAAAGATGCTCAATATCGTTAGCTATCAGAGAGATGCAAATTAAAACCACAATGAGATACCACTTTACACCAGTCAGAATGGCTATCATAAACAAAGAAACAAACAACAAGTGCTGGAGAGGTTGTGGGGAAAAGGGGACCCTAGTTCACTGTTGGTGGAATTGCAGACTGGTACAACCACCATGGAAAACAGTATGGAATTTTCCAAGAAAACTAAAAATGAACGTGCCTTTTGACCCAGCAATTCCACTATTAGGAGCATATCTTAAGAACCCTGAAACACCATTCCAAAAGAACCTATGCACCCCGCTGTTCACAGCAGCACAATTTATGATAGCCAAGAGTTGGAAGCAACCTAGATGCCCATCGGTAAATGACTAGATCAAAAAGCTTTGGTACATTTACACAATGGAATTCTACGCTGCAGAAAAGAAGAAGGAACTCCTACCCTTTGCAACAGCATGGATGGAACTGGAAAGCATTATGATGAATGAAATAAGCCAGGCGGTGAAAGATAAATACCATATGATATCACCGTTAACAGGAATCTAAACAACAAAACAAACAAGCAAGCAAAATATGATCAATGACACTCAAATATGGAACAGGCTGACAGGGTTCAGAGGCGAGAGGGGAAAGAATCATAGGGGAAAAGGGGATGGACTCACATGATCAAATATAAACGACACATGGACAATAACTAAGGTGGGGAGCACTGGGGGGGGCAGGGCTGGGAATATAAGACAGAAAACTGTACTTGAACAAGAATTAAATAAAAATTAAAATAAAAAAAACAAAAAAGATTTTTCGGGAGAGCTCAGGTCACAAAATGGCAGTCCAGACAGGCACGTTTGGCTCACTAGATATTGGTTTCAATTCATATAAATAGCTACATTTCTAGTTTCGCTTGAAGAAATCAAGGTCTTGCCATATTGGCCTCTTGTTTTCCTTCATGGCAAACATCAGATGGGCAAAATACCATCCAGTACCTTTAGTGGGACTGAGTCATCCTTATTCCAGGTCATCAGTTTTGTCCTACTCACTGGTATCCTTCAAATGTCAGAACCGAGGGAAGGTTCCTTTCCATCATTGTTTTTAAACCTCCACCTGAGGATATGTTTACTGATTTTAGTATGAGAGGGGAAGAGAGGGGGAGGGGAGAGAGAGAGAGAGATCTATGTAAAAGAGTAACTTTGAGGAGATTGGGGATCGAATAGGGACTGAGTAGGGAACCAAACCACAGCCTTTTGGTGTGTAGGACAACACTCCAACCAATTGAAACATCTGGCCAGGGCCCTTTCTGTCATCTTCTTCCAGCTCTCTTCACTCCCTTATATTTTCTGTTTTGAACCTAGAGGGAATGTATGTTGTCAACTGTCTCTCCAGAGTTAGCTTTTTCTCTGCAGTCAGTGTCATTTTCCCCACCTAGTCTTCCTTTCCTCAGCCTGCAGGAACCCAGGAGCTGCATCCTTCCTTCGTTTCATCAGCGTTTGTTTCAGGCCTACGGTGCTAGATGACGGAGATATGACAGTCTCTGAACAGACAGAAGGTTTGCTATTGCCAGTATTAAAGTATGAGGGAAGAGACAGAAGAAAATAACAAACCAACCAATAAACAATTACAAGTATGGAAAAAGCTATGGAGAAAAAGATGACTTTCAATGACAGAACACATAGAGGAAAAAATGCAGTTTAAGTAAGTTGTTCAGAGGAGTGCTTTCTGAGGAGGTGACAATGGAGGTATTGGAAAAGCCAGGGAGGGGAGGGCTGTGAGTTGAGGGAACAGTGCAACAGTCACCCTGAAGCAGACAGGAACCTGGCATTTTGGCATTTTTTAGGCACTAAGGAAAGGAGGCCAGGGGGGCTGGGAGAGTCTGAGTCAGGGGAGAGAGCATGAGACGATCAGAACGGAAGCAGGCAAGTCAAACCCTGTAGGACATGGTGGACGATGGGAAGAGTTTTGTTTTATTTTCAGTGCCATTTAGTTCCAGATACCCACGGCAGGTATACTAGGTGCCCATTAATGATCGGAACTTGCTTTAAAAAGGATTTGGAATGTTTTCATGTTAAACTGAACACACTGGTGGGAATTAACATGTTACCTCTCTTGGTAGAGGTGAATCTTTAATCAAAAATTTTAATTAAAAATAAATTAACTATGACAAAATGAAATGAATCAGCAGGACTCAAGGAGATTGGAATATGAAGACCCATCATCTCCACAATGATATACTTGGGTACAAGAGGTTGTACCTTGGAAAGTAATTTGGCACAGGATTAAATTGAAACTATGAAAAATAAGCTTTAAAATTTTTATTAGGCTGCATTTCTTTACTATTTATACCACCCCACTTATTTGGAGGTCATTTATCTGGAAAATTCAACTGGACTGATTAGACTGGGAATGAAGAAATGAAGAAAATAGTTTTCAGCAGCTGAGACACACATCACGAAACCTGTGTATTACGCTCCCACAGCACTCCACTAATTGTGTGCTGCACAAGCTCCCTTCTGTCTCTCCAGAGCACTTGATTCTGACCAGATTTCTGTTATATGTACTGTAGATAGTCATGAATATATCTATGTTTGTATACATAGAAAGTCTTGCAACCATGGGAGAAAAAGGAAAATATAAAAAGCAGCAGCAAAAGTTTGGAAGATTTATCCACCGGAGGCCATTTGGGACAGAGAAACAGCTTCCTAAGGCTGCCGGACACCTGAAGGAGACAGTGTGTAGCTATGCTCTATTTATTCAACCCCATAGTGACCACCCTGACATGTGGAGGTGAAGCTGAATCATTCTATAGAGAGTCTGTTTGAGACACCAGGGAAGAGTAAAACACATTAGAGAAGGTCTTCTTTCTGGAATGATTATAGACGGTCAGGAACTTAAGTGGCAGCCTAGTTAGTCCAGTCAGCGAATATTCAGGACTGTTCCGTGTGTTCAGTAACAGAGAGACAAAAGTCCCACCCTCTCAGAACTGGCATGGGCATGTCACCGTGTGGAAGGTGTTTAAGGCTACATGATGGATGAGATCACGCAGCTTTGGAACTGGGATGTTTGCTTTCGTTGGAGTGAACTCTCAGCTGATACTGGTCAGGAAGACTATCGTTAAATTGCCTGTATTTGTATTCTAAGGAGAAAATTTGGACAGAAGGCAAAATGCCTCTTAGTTGTTCCAGCTAAGTAAATCTAAGACAGATTAGCTACTTATTCTGGTTCTATCTCCTCAAATGAAACTCTTTTAAATACTAGAACCATGATATCAAGATTTATTATCTGTATCTTTTTTATAAACAACTAGATCTTATTTCCAGAGGTAATTTATGGTTTGCCAAGAATAAAAGTCACCTTTGGTCACTCTGCTCATTTACGATCACACCTAATTACTGAGAGTGAGGCTTACATGAGTAATTTTTTAAAACACACTACTTCTCTTCTATAAAAAGACTTTTTCACTCCTGTTCATTCTTTACAGAAGACGTTGGGGACAGCTTCTCCCTGCCACTGAGCCAGGGCAGAGCAGTGCCCAGCACCTGCTGCAGGAGGGTCACCTTGGGCCCTCCCTTTTCCCTTTTGGTCAAATTTCAGTCATTCAGATTCCAGGGTTGGCCTTTTATTTTCCTTTGCCATATTCTTGTTTCTTTATTTCACATGTATTACTGCCAGAAGCCTATATTATTAACATGCATTATTATTTTAAAGATATCTTTATTTCAATTGACTTACTTTTTAGCCTCAAACCATTTAGAAAGGATAACTTATGTAACTATCACAAATGGAACCAGTGTCAATGGTCATAAACAGAGGCTAGCAACAAAAGAAGTGCTCTGCCACTTGCCAAAGCCTCTGAGCCAGACGCCTGCTTTCACTTTCTTGGCAATTGAGATTAGCAGGAGTTTTCAAAGCATTGCAGCCCCAAACTGAGCCATTCTTCTTGATGGTTATTGTGAGGCTAAAATAGGGAATACATGTCTCTTTGAGATTCAGTATTACTTCACTTGGGTTGGTGAGCCACCTAAAATCATTTCAGTTGCCACTGGTGATGTGCTTGGGAAATAGGGGGATTTTTCAAAGAAACAATGTTTGTCTGGTTTACCAAGGAGGCGGGCTGATCTTCCAGTGTTTGTGCATTCTGTTAGGCTCAGCCCATAACCAGGTACAGGGTAGATACCTCATAATTGCCAGCTTGATGTCTATAATCGTGACTGTATCCCTGCCTCTGCTGCACATCCCCAAACTGACTTCTTTTGGTTACAAGGATTTAGGCATCGTGAGATAATAAAATCATAGTACTGGAATTATTTGGCAGTGAATTACCAACACTTCTTTTGTGTTCTCGTGACACAAAAGTAGCAACGTAGTATTTTTACAGGGAAAAATCACTTTGGCCTTAGGTTCAGATCTAAGCTCAGGAACTCACTAATTTCTGACCTTGGTTAGGTTGATCTCTCTGGCTTTGGTCTCCTCATTTCTCGCGTGCGTCTGACAATACCTTTCTCAGAGGGATTGTATCAGGATTAATGAGGTAACGTGCAACATGGATGTCACATAGTACGGACTCAATAATTTGGAGCTATTTTTGAGGATAACACATAGCTAGACTGTAACAGCTGTAAGGCCTTATATTTCAGTTGAGAAAGGAAAAATACATTTAGAGAATTAGGCAAAGTTAAGAAATCATTGCTACACATGCAAATAAAAGAGAAGTCTTGAGGAAATCACACAGACATTCCCGATCAAAATTCCTGCTCATTAGAACTAACCAAGGCCAGTTTGTATTGGTTTGTTTTGGTCTTCATTCATCTGGATGATTTTCTAGATTTTTCTCTCTTTTGCAGAGTGAATACAGCCTATAGTATGGAGCAGTAGATGAGGCACTTTGCCCATCCTTGCTTCAAGGATCTTTCTGCATATTGAAGGATTACTTTTAGATTTAGGTTTTTACTTAATGCCAAAGCATTTTTCTGATTAGATCAATATGCCAAAACTTTCAACTGAGTCTAGTTACCTGCAAGGTCAATGAGTCCTACCCCACGCACACTTTCAGAACAATCACTCACGCAGACCTCAGCTGCACATTGCCAATGGGGAACAGCTCAGACCGGCATGGTTAATGGAAAAACACACTTGAATCTCCTCCAACGTTGCTTTACAGCGATCCCCAAGTACCCCTTTAGCTACATTGATGCATTGTTGTGATAATGGACTGCCTTTTTCTTTTCATACTGTTCCATCTTGATTTCATAAGAGAAATGCAATTCTCATAAACAGAATTAAAATTCACTGTTTCCTTTACTCACAGACCTCTCTGGAAACACTCTGTTAAGATTTACCACACATAAGCAGTAGCAAAAAATATTAATTTGGAAAATAATTTTGTAGACCAATTATAAATCTTATTATTTATATATTTTTCTTAAATACAATTTGCTTGAGTCAATGCCAATGGGATTCAAAATTGAATTGATGTATACTACTAATGGTGAAAATCAACAGAAAAACAAGTGTTCAATTGGCACATTTTAATAACTATTTCTGCTGTGATTTCAGATTCAGAAACAGTGACTTCGAAGACCTACTTCTCATCATACCTTGCAGGCCCCTTTCTCTGTATTCATCTTTCTTAACTTAAAGAGGTTCTTTTTTCCTTATAACTGTTGGGGGTCGTGTTTGTTCATTGGCTGAAGTTATTCCTTAGCTGCTTGGAATTTCTCTAACAGAATTTTTAGAAAGGCATTAATTGCCTTACTTTCTTTCATGTATTCATGAAATTCATGTATTCATGAAAAGTCACTGTTTCTGAATCTGAAATCACAGCAGAAATAGTTATTAAAATGTGCCCATTGAACACTTGTTTTTCTGTTAATTTTCACCATTAGTAGTGGTCAGCACTGGCTAGATCCTTGGAGGTAATAGACTGGTGGTCAGTGGTACACAAGGGTATGTGAGTCTAAGTCCCTGCCTTCCAGGGGTTTACAATCTAAGAGTATAGTGAATTCATATAAGCAATTAAAAATATACGACAGAAGTAAATGATAGATGCACCAGAATACTGTAGGGAAATTGTGGAATAATCAGAGGAGAGGACATGGGTCAGATTTTGGAGGATGGCCAGAATGCCGGTACATGAAGATGATGTAGAAGGAGGGCCTCAGGAGAGAATTTTCTTAATCCAGAGTTATTCACTTTAGTCTGATGTAACCACCATTTATTGAGCAACTGTTAAAGTTAAGATACCTGGAACTCTGGGAGTTCCCTGTCCATGATAACAACGAGGCTAGTCCTAACCAGTGTTGCTCAGTTGGTCAGGTGTCATCCTACAAGATAAGGGGTCACTGGTTCAATTCCCAGTCAGGGCACATGCCTGGCCTGTGGGTTTGGTCCCCATTTGGGGTGTGTGTGAAATGCAATCTGTCAATGTTTCTCTCTTACATCGATGTTTCTCTCCCTTTCTTTCTCTCTCCCTCCTCCTCTCTCTAAAAATAAATAAAGTCTTTAAAAAATGAAAACAAAGAATGACAAATCTAGGAGGTCTAACATGAAAAATAATAGAAGTCCCAGAAAAAGACAACAAGCAATACTGACGGCGAGAAAGTGAGTTTCCAAATTGCCCTTTGGGTTTCCTAAAGTGGGGAAATTGTCCTGCACTGAGTATTTTAGAAGACTGTGAAAAATTTGAGATCTCCAGAATAAAATAAAGCAATCAAGAATCATAACAACTTTGGGCTTTTCAACAAAACTTCTGGCAGCAGGAGGACCTTGAAGCAACGTTTGCAATATTCCAAGGACCATTATTTTTTCAACAGGGAATTTCACATCCTAGTATATTCTTAGATGTGAGTGCAGATTAAAAGCATTTTCAGATGTGTATTATTTTTCAGGAGTCTATTAAAAGGAGTGCTCTGTAAAAACAAAGGAAAATAGAAAGAGAGCAAAAGATGTAGGATCCGGGAATTGGCTCCAACTCACATGGGTGGTGAAGAGAAGCACTCATGGTGATGAGGAGCTCACCAGCGGCCAGGCATGAAGAGGATCCTCCACACAGGACAGGACAGAAACCTCTGGGAGAATGTCCCCGGGAAGATGAGACTGATGGATTAATTGATGCATTTGAATATAACAAGAGGAGATTCAGATAAATGGGTGAGGATTTAGAGACTGATTGGTATAAATATACAGAAAACTAAGCCAAGAACACACAAGACTAAGCACATAACAAGGGAAAAGCAATCATAGTAGACAATGTGCCTCAGGGGTTAATAGATTTTAGATGGTCTAATCATGCATACGTGTTTGAATAGGATTGTGATATAAGTGCCTGAAGAGACAGAAGTTATCGTGTGTGGTTGGAATGCTATGGTGGTTAGAGAGCTTGATTCTTTTAGGCCAGATAATGCCTAACACTGAAGAACATCAAGAAAAAGGGAAATAATAGAATTTAGAGATGTAGAAATAAAACGGAGGTAAAATACTGAAAGGTGAGAAAGTAGAAAGGGTCATCTTGGAGAAGTTGGAAATGGAATAGATTGAGGAAGGCAGAGGACTTGTGTTTTCATCTACCCAGCAGAAGTGGTTGATCTAATTGTATGTGTAACTTGATATAAACATAACACCAGGCATTTTTAGAGGTACTATTTTTGCCCACAATTTATCTGGGGAGTCTAGTTCTAGAGAATGGGTACACGTTTTTAATGGCATAGGACCCAGTTAAACAGCAAACGGCAACGCCTCCAGAGGTCTAGCTGGCCCACCTCTTGATCCGTTTGTGGTCTTTGTGCCTTGCTGTCTTAGACCAGAGTCTTTCTTCCTGTGAGTATGACAACCTGAACAAGCTCTGCATGTTCATTGGTTTCGGGTTGATTTTTCCAAGGGGAGTACACCCGCCAAGGGTTCAAGAGTTTAAACCCTGGCAGAAACTCATCCCGATATCCACAGCTTGCTCTTGTCTGAAAGGCAGCCAGCAGCCCGAGCATCTGTGGCACTCACTAGAAGGCAGGGAGACTGTTTTCAGAGTAGTTGGCACAGTGCTCGGTACTTGGTAAAATCGTCAAAGTATTTGTTGAATGAAAGAATGAAAGAAATATAGCAGATTAGTTTTTGCTTTTTAAAAATATTTTATTGTTTCTGCTATTAGAGTTGTCTGAATTTTTCCCTCATTGCCCCCCTCCACTTAGCCTGCCCACCCCCCCGCTACCACAGTCAAACCCCACCCCATTGTTCTTGTCCATGGGTCCTTCATATACACCCTTTGACTTATCCTCTTGCCTTCTTTCAATCAATCCCTGCCTGAAAATTACTTTTTGGACTGCTTAGGATAGTCTGTATATGCCAGAGTAAAATATTCAGTTACTTGGTTTTGCTTCTCCCTTAAATCCAGCAAGGTAAGGACTTAAAGTCAAAAGCCCAAAGGACGTAATTAGAAACACTTCATGCACAAATTTTCTGTTCCATTTGGAGTCAAACCTAGGCCTTTAAGATTTATAGCCTGTACACCCATTAATACACTTTCTGTAACATACCCAGTGTGGCAATGAGTAGAGCAATATTTTTCAAAATGGCTTTCTTCATAAAGGGACTTCAGTTTCATGAAAATACTCCAAACGAGGTCCTGAGCTGATTCCCGGTCCCTCATGTCTGCTCAGCCAGAATGGCCCAGTTTTATGTTTTATTTCTCTTCTTATATATATAAGAATTCCATTCAAAATGACACGTCTACCACTTAAAATGTCCAAAAACCACTGATGTAGAAATGTGATATTCTAGCCAAGCAGGGGTCTACTTCTTGTTGCATATTTCCCAGAGAGATTAGAAAGGGTATGAATAAGGTCCCACCACAGTGGACAGCATTTTGGCCAATTTAACTTAGAATCAAAGCACGGCCCCCCTTGGCTGACATCTAAGTTTAACAGACGCGTGCATGTGTGTGCAGGAATGCACACACACCTGAGTAAGCACCCAGTGGGTAAACTACACCTACTGGTCTATAAGTTAGTCTAATTTCTCTTATAAGTCCCATTTCCTTCCAAAATAAAAGGAAGGACCCTTGATCAAATTTTCCAATGTAAACTCAGTGAAATTATTGCTCAGTTATTTTCAGTTCATACTCAGGCAATTTTAAGATTCTGCCCCTTTCTACTTTCTCCCCTGAATGATGTCTAAATCCTAAAGAGGGCTTGTGCACGTGTGCCTGTGTATGTTGAGTGTCTGTAGCCAACAGGCATTTTTTGTTCTCTTCTGCTACTTAAATGGTCCTTCCTGTCCTTTGAAAACTGGCCCCATGGCCACTTCTGCTGCTGCCTGTGGACCTACCATGGGTTCAAGCATTTAATAGTTCACTGGTGTTTTCTCAGCCACTTCCAGGTCCCCTTGGGTCTGCATGCTTTCAGCTATCACCATATCTCTAGAAGCCCAAGAGAAGCTCAAAGGGGTGTCTCATGCTTTCTCATGTCTTGGCTCGTTTTGGTTCTCCCTGGCACTTTCCTGTGAAACCCACACACAAAGTGCTGTCATCCTGAAATCTCAGATGGCCATCAGGTATTACTCCCCTCTGTCCAGGCTTGTTGTTTAGCCAACATGTACCAGAATGATCATATGGATTGATTGGGTATCTCATCTAGTTGGCCAACCCTTGTGCTTTTCTGGTTGTTAAATACTTAGAATCATGACTCTACTCTCAAATACCCCAAATCACAGAAAGCTCAGTGGCCCCATATCTATCCTAGACATTGGGCTGATGAGGACAGGAGATAAAGTTTCAAGCCTAGGCAACTTCTATTTAGTCTCCAGGATAGGGCACTGTGACTCTTCAGCTATTCTCTTTCCAGTGTATTGTTTATAGCACAAACTTTACACCTAACGTCCTTTGGAGCTTGGCCTTGTGAACCTCAAAAGAAGTGGACATTGAATAGCAATCCCTTGACTATATAAGTTATCTTCTCTGCAATGAGGTTTTATTTTTAGAAATTCAAAAGTTGAGCACTGATTGCACATTTTCCTTTTGTCTTCTTGGCATAAAACCCCATGTCCTCTTTGAAGAAACACTTGCTACTGACTGAATAGGAGAGGAGGACGGAGAACCCTGGCTAATACTCCACCATTTCATCCTGCGACATCACAAGTGTTATGCGACTGTCCAGTCTGTCCTTTTTTCAAAGCACAAAAGAAAGCCCAGAAATTACAGAGAAACAACTGGACATGGTACCCTTCCAAGCCATGTTACTTGTAGGCCAGTTTTGTAATGTAGCCCAGGGTCATGAGCAAACAATTCTTGTTCCACAGTAAAGTCAACTTAACAATAGGAAGGTGGATTTCTTATGTAGATCTAGTGAAGGAGGCAATCCTAGGAGTTCTCTGATGTTCTTTTGGACACACAATTATTTTGCAATTCCAAATAGAATCCCGAGACTCTTCGCCCTGCCCCAGCTTCACACACAGCATTGGGACTGGGGCTCATTTTTCTTTTTAACACACATCAAAAAATGCAGAAACCAGAGCGCCTGAGGTCTGCCAAAACTGCAGGAGGCAGAGGACATGTACAAAACAACAACCAACCTGATAACTTGAGGATTCCAGAGAAAGAAGATGAAATGTTCCCAAAATAGAGTGAAAATTTCTGTGAGGAGATGAAATTTAAAAGAGGGGTAGACTGTGAGAAGTAGAGAGAAAAGCTAAGGTTGGAGAAAAAACAATGAAAAGTATCAGCCCCTGGAGGTCTAGTGAGAATTCAAACGAGTCTGGGCAATAAGGCCAGTTCCCTTCTGCGAAGCAAGAAGATAAGGTAGCTACACAAAGCCTTGTGTTTCAATTCTCCACCAACTTCACTCTGCATGTTTCAAATGTACCACCAGAAACTTGGATGTGTGCTCAGTCTAGGGACCAGTGGCCAAGGTGGTTCCTTAAAGAGAAAGGGAAGTGTTTCCTTCCTCAGTGGATGGGGCAGATGCCTTCATTGTGGAGCTCAGGCCTTCAGAGGACAGTCCGCATTATGGGAAACTGATAGCCTGTGTCCGGTACCCCAGGGCAACCCCAAGGAGAACTAGAGATACGGGCCTTGGGGTTTCAAAAAGGAGGATTTCATATGGGTTACTGTTTCTTTTTATTTTACAGAAATTGAATCACAAACTATAACCTTTGATTATTAAGCCTATAAAATAGACTGTAGTCAGATCTGTTTATGGAGAGCTATTAAATGCACAATTCAGGTGTAGAATAAAGTAAACCACACAAGTGTGTCACAATAAGCATCTATGAACTCAGAACCTGGACAAAGCTAGGTGTCAGGATGACTGGGTTGCAGAATTATTACTTCACCTGGTAGAATAGGTTGTTTCTCAGGATTGAAACAGTGTGGAAAGCAGAAAAGAAAACAAGCCCGACCACTCTTTGCCCAGGGCCTCTCCAACTTGTCAGATTTTCTCACCTGCTCACGTTGCTAACCACTGTCCTGTCCCTGGGGGCAGAAGAGGAACGTCAGAGACTGTGCTTGGTCGGAAGCATCTTTGTCAGTGTGGTTCTCATGTTTGAACCCACTACAGTCTTCTCAGGTCTGGGCTAAAGACACTGTGACCTTGGGCAAATTGCTTAAATCTGTGACATTCAGTTTCCCCATTTATAAAATGGATAGTAACAGTAGCTTACTTGCAGATTTTCTCAGGCAAGATTATACGAAAAAATCCATTAGCATACTTAGCAAAAAGTGAGGATGGATAAAGTACTTTGTGTCTGCTCCTATTAGTGTTATTACCTGTCATTTTCCACG
The DNA here is from genome assembly GCF_014824575.4 of Sturnira hondurensis. Taxonomy (NCBI): domain Eukaryota; kingdom Metazoa; phylum Chordata; class Mammalia; order Chiroptera; family Phyllostomidae; genus Sturnira; species Sturnira hondurensis. The sequence goes on along the minus strand of NW_028093985.1, from coordinate 20,161,043 downwards.
GAAAATTTTGTGTATTTCCATATCAATAACTATTCAATTTATTTGCATATTTTTAATGATTAAATAGCTTTGCATTGCCACGTGTTTTATATCTGGGGTCATTTAGATTGTATCTACTTGTTTGGCTATTATACTTACAGGTAAAATTAGCTAATTAAATATGAGTCTCCATTCACTCCCAACAACCCTCATAAATTACAGTAAGAGAGTTTTTTTAAAGGCATAAACTCATAGAATGGGAGAACCCGAGTGGAAGTGTTACAGAACAAAGGTTCAAGGGGGGCCAATATTTGGCCCACTTAGGGATGCCAAAAACTGCTACAGAAAACAGGGGCCCCTCCCATGGAGATATACTAATACCTACTGGGCTCGTCTGTCTGTCGCCAGAGGATAGACATCTCTCAATGCCAGAGATTTGTGAAAAGGAAAGGAAAGGTTTATTTAAAGCTATACAGACTTAAAGTAGTGACCCAATGTCCCCATAAAAATATCAACGTCCTTTAGGATAACCACAGAGGCCCACAGCACTTCCTTCTCCCCCTGCCCTAATTCGGGGTACCGCATCTCAGGAAAAGAAGCACACGTCTGTGTTTCAGGCTGCTGGCACTGTCTGGTGGGTCACCATCCAGGCAGGATCTCTAATTACTCCAAAGTCATGTGGCACCTTCTCATGGTCCACTGGCAAAGAGTTCTTTCACACTTCTGGGTAAAGTCTCTCCTGCTTCCCAGGCCACGTGGCCAAAGGGAGCATCCCAAAGCCACATGGGCCTCTTCTACCAAAGCTGCAGGGTTTTGCACTCTGGCCAAAACCACATGGTTCTTTCCTTCACATGACTGTGAAGAGGGTTGGGTCACCACTCTGGCAAAGCTGAGTGGCGGTTCTCTGCTAAAGCCACATGGTGATTCTCTCTCACATGGCTAGGAGGAGGTCCTCACTCTGCCAAAACTGCGTGGCTCTCCCTCACTTGGGCAAGAGGGGTCTGCACTCCACCAAAACTGCGTGGCTCTCTCTCACACAGCTGTGAGAGTCTCCCACTGTGCCAGAATCACGTGGCTCTCCTCTCAATGGCTGCTGTCTGCGTTTAAATCCTCGTGCCAGTCCTCCTTTGCCACATTTCCCACTCCTCCCACAATTGGTTACACCTGCCAGGATTCCTGTATCCTCCCAGCTTTACTGGGCTGCCATCACTAGTCTGGGCAGGTGTGGCCCCATGGCGTGGAGCCAATCAACTCCAAGCTCTCACGCGGGTGCTGTAACTCAGGGTACCAGCCCCAGTTATATCCTGGGTAGAAGCCACTCCCTTCTCCCTGGCTCAAAGCATGGTCACAGCTATTTAACATATCTATGAAACAGTTAAAGGTTATAGATATGTTAAATGACCATGCCAGAGGTTAGCTTTGAAACTGTTGCTATGCAAAATAGCTCTCAATGGCCCTGCTCCATTTGTCCCTTCCCCCAACTGACACCTGGAAGGGGAGGACATCTTAATATTTCCTGGACACCTTGAGTTCTGGACCCCATTTCAAATCCTTTTTGGTGCCCCCTTCTTGCCTGCGCCCTGTTACAGAAGCAATAGCAATCATATTATGGAAAAAGAAAAGTGAATGATTTTGCAGACCCAAGAAAATTGAATCTTAAACTCAGAGCAGGGAAAGCTAAGAACTAACCCTTTCTGCCTCTCCTACATTCCCCTAAGGCTAGGAAGGGGCTGCACCAAATAGCTCTGAAAGGTGAGATGAAAGAGATGCTAAAATAAAAAGGATTATCTGAAAATCTGCTTCAGAAGCAACCATACCCCTAGATCTCATCACTCTCCAGTGTCTGGAAGTCACACACATTTGCCCCCCCTGGCCAATGACTGAAAAGTTCTTCCCTGGTGAGAGTGAAACAGGGATTTACCTGGGACACAGGGGTATTTAAAAATGGAGGTCACATATGGAGTGAAGTGACAGAATGGATGCTGAGTCCCCCAGGGTTCTTTTCCCTCTGGCAGCCACGCCCTCTCCATTCAAATTGGAGGTTGGAGAGTATTCTCTGTGGAACCTAACAAGGGGAAAGACTCTGGAATTGGAGTTTTCTCAACTCTCCACAGATAGACCATTCTACAGCAAAGCACGTAGTTGTCAGTCCCCCATTGAAATGAGCACAACCTCCAATCAGCCCTTCTTTGCCTTGCTCTTAAATGAGGTCCAGGAACCAAGGATCACCAGAGATGGGAACTGAAGACAAACAGCAGAAACAACAGGGTGGGCTGCACAGGGGCAGAACTACCAAAAAGCAAAAGCTTGGCATGATATTCTCAAAGATGTGAAAAAATATTGCAACCGTGGGAGAGGAGGAGAGACATATAAAAAGGAACATTCGTAATGATACAGGGTGCAGCCAAGGGGGGGCCCAGAAAAGATTTGGAATGGTGTCCAGAACTCAAAGTGTACAGGAATATTGGAGGAAATATTAAGATATCCTCACCCCCCCCCCCCAGGTGTCAGTTGGGGGAAGGGACGAATGGAGCAGGGCCATTGAGAGCTGTTTTGCATAGCAACAGTTTTGGAGCTAACCTCTGGAATGGTCATTTAACATATCTATAACCTTTAACTGTTTCATAGATATGTTAAATAGCTGTGGCCAAGTTTTGGGCCAGGGAGAAGTGAGCGGCAGCAAACCAGGCTGGAACTGGGGCTGCTTCTCGGAGAGAGTGCCTGCGAGAGAGACACGAGGTTTCAGCAGAGTGAGGACCCCCTGTAGCCATTAGGAGAGAGAGAGAGAGAGCCACACGGGTCTCAGCAGGGTGCAGACCCCCTCTTGGCCAGGTGAAAGGGAAGACCACGCAGCTTTGCTAGAATGGAGATCCCTGCGGCCAGGTGAAGAAGAAAGACGTGCACTTTTGGTGGAGTGTGGCTTTGGTAGAAGAGGCCCACGCAGCTTTGGCGTGCTTCCTTTGGCTGAGTGGCCTGGAAAGTGGGAGAGACTTTGACTGGAACTTGGTACAAAGAACTCTTGCCAGTGAAAGGTGCCGCATGACTTTGGATTAATTGGAGATCCTGCCTGGACAGGCAGGTGACACAGCTCACGTGCCAGCGACCTGAAAAACGGACGTGTGCTCTTTTCCTGATTTACGGTATCCGGAGTGGGGACAGTGGGAGAAGGGAGTGCTGTGTGTGTGTGTGTGTGTAGGTGTATACCCTTAAAGACTTTAATATTTTAAGGAAGGCATTAGGCCTGAATAGCATTAAATAAACATTTTGTTTCCTTTTCACAAATCTCTGGCATTGAGAGATGTCTTTCCGATTGGTGGCGGACAGAAGAGCCCTATAGATATTAGTGTATCCTCCTTGGGAGGAGCCCCTGTTTTCTGTAGCAGTTTTTGGCATCCCTCGGTGGGCCAAGTATTGCCCCCCCCCCTCGGACCCTTTGTTCGGTAACAGTAAAACAAAAAAAATTTCCTAGGAATTAACAGTATGATGGCAAAAATGAAACTGAAAATCTGTGTAGAAGGGCTGGAATATAAATTAAGAAAAACTTCCCAGAAATAATATCAAGAAAAAAAAAGAATTGCAAATAAGAGAGAAAAGATCATTTTTACCTATTATAGACAATGATTTTGTGGAAATACGTGAAAAGAGATTTTAAATTACTAAACCAGCATATTTTGCAGAAAGATAGAATCAGAAGAGAATTCTATTTTTAAAAGTTCTTTAAACTTCAAAATAGGAAACAAAAAATTTCTTCCCAGTACCAGAACACTTAGGCAGACAGCAAGTACTAGAACTACATTAGTGAGTGATCTTTTTAAATTAAGCGAGTTTTATGCCTACCGCTAGCAAACTAAAAAATTGGTTATATGACACTTACTGGTAAATCATGATCTCAATGCACATATTTTCCATGGGAACTGAAAAGGCCTAAGCCAGAAATGTAGATCAGTGCAGAGAACGTTCTCTTTATGTAAATCTTTCCAGCTAGTCTCTACAAGCTCCAGAAAGGGTGAGGTGGGCTGAATTAACTGGTAACTCCTGCAGCTGCTTCTACGTCTACTCTAATTCAGCCAGGAGAAATTACTGACCAGCAGGCTTAATTGCTTCTTACTTTCATTTTTTATATCAGTAAGATTCATTTGGAATGTTCTTGAGGTTCTACATGTTATTAAGTGTTGAGAGTATTTTGACTAGATCAAGTATACCCTAGCGAAGTGAAATTGAGGATTGAGACAATTAAAAAGAAATCTTAGACCTTACATCTCACTTTCCTTAACATATGCATGAATTGACACTAAAAGGTTAAAATGTTCCATTTCGTCTTACATTAAGTCTTACTCTATACCTCTGCCTTGCAGAGGGATGCAGAAAGTGCAATTGCCCAGTGAGTTTGACTCAGGTAGATCAATAGTAATTTCATCCCTAGGTGCCCAGGAGAACCACCCAATTGTGCTCTGTGCCATACCAATTCAATCACGGTCTCGGGGTGTCTGGCCATGGCATCAGTACTGTGTAAAAGCTACTCAAATGATTCTATGTGCAATAAGAATGGATAACCACTGATAATCAAATCTATGATTTGGACAAAATAATACTTTGAATTGACTGTTTATATTTTTTTAAAGCTAGTAATTGCAAAATGCCTACTTGATACAGGGTGCAGCCAAGGGGGGGCCCAGAGAAGATTTGGAATGGTGTCCAGAACGCAAAGTGTACAGGAATATTGGAGGAAATATTAAGATGTCCTCACTCCCTCACTCCAGGTGTCAGTTGGGGGAAGGGATGACTGGAGCAGGGCCATTGAGAGCTGTTTTGCATAGCAACAGTTTTGCAGCTAACCTCTGGAGTGGTCATTTAACATATCTATAACCTTTAACTGGTTTCATAGATATGTTAAATAGCTGTGGCCAAGTTTTGGGCCAGGGAGAAGTGAGTGGCTACCCAGGCTAGAATTGGGAGCTGCTTCTCGGAGAGAGTGCCTGCGACAGAGCCATGTGGCTTTAGCAGAGTGAGGACCCCCTCTTGGCCAGATGAGGGGGAGAGCCATGCTATTTAGAAAGATGTAGACCCCTGTAGCCATTAGGAGGGAGAGCCATGCAGTTTCAGCAGAGTGCAGACCCCCTCTTGGCCAGGTGAAAGGGAAGACCACGCAGCTTTGCCAGAATGGAGATCCCTGCGGCCAGGTGAAGAAGAAAGACGCGCACTTTTGGTGGAGTGTGGCTTTGGTAGAAGAGGCCCACGCAACTTTGGCGTGCTCCCTTTGGCTGAGTAGCCTGGAAACTAGGAGAGACTTTGACTAGAACTTGGTACAAAGAACTCTTGCCAGTGGAAGGTGCCGCATGACTTTGGATTACTTGGAGATCCTGCCTGGACAGGCAGACGACGCAGCTCACGTGCCAGCGGCCTGAAAACGGACGTGTGCTCTTTTCCTGATTTACGGTACCCGGAGTTGGGACAGTGGGAGAAGGGAGCGCTGTGTGTGTGTGTGTAGGTGTATACCCTTAAAGACTTTAATATTTTAAGGAAGGCATTAGGCCTGAATAGCATTAAATAAACATTTTGTTTCCTTTTCACAAATCTCTGGCATTGAGAGATGTGTTTTCAATTAGCGGCGGACAGAAGAGCCCTATAGATATTAGTGTATCGTCCTTGGGAGGGGCCCATGTTTTCTGCAGCAGTTTTTGGCATCCCTCGGTGGGTCAAGTATTGCCCCCCCCCTCGGACCCTTTGTTCGGTAACATACTTTCTTTGAAGCTACATAGACATAGTACCCATAGTACCCAAATTGATGACTGTACCATGTTAAAGTGGTTTCCCATTCAGCACTTGGCTCTCTTGTCTAGTTTCCCAGCACCTAGGTATAATAACTTGGGGGTTGGAATGGGGACTGGGGGCTGATAACATCTTTCTTAGAGTACCTGGCTGACTTGAAGCAAAACGGATACAATTTCTCTTGGATTGTATGTATCTGTCCTATATATAGTTATATATATTACTTTAAAACTTACAGTAAGGGCATTAAATTTGGCTCCAACATTAACAAGCTCTGGAAACAGCCCTGGCCAGTGTGGCTCAGTGGGTTGGGCATCATCCTGAAAAGTGAAAGGTTGTCGGTTTGATTTCCCATCAGGTCATGTGCCTGGGTTGTGGGGTCCGTCCCTGTCTGGGGCACTTATGAGAAGCAGTCAATTGCTGTTTCTCTCTCATATCAATATTTCTCTCCCTATCTTTCTCCCTCCCTTCCCCTCTCTCTAGAAATTAAAAAATCTTTTTTTAAAAAAATAAGCCCTGGAAACAAATATGAGCTACTGAACTTTTGTGAGAGGGCCAGACCTCTACAGCAATGTGGGAGTAGATTTTCACTTCAGCCAATGATTGTGCTCCTAATTGGCTTCAGGAAAGTTATATATACATTTTTTTCTTTCACTAATTACTCTGTATTTTTCCTCTAGGCTCAGTGGCATTTCCTTAAAGAGATAATAATAGAGCTTGCCTAATAGTGGAAAATAACCTCAGGCAGTCTATTTGAAATGCTAGGATGAAGAAGAAGGAGATGTGGAAGTAGCTGGGGGAGAAGAAGAAGAAAGAAGTGAGAAGATGGAGGAAAGGATGCTGATGACAAATGACAACAACAAAGGAGGAAGAAGGGAGAGGAGAAGGGTGAGGAGGAGGAGAGACAGTAGCAGAGTAGGGTAGGAGCCAACACTACTTCAGAGCCTGTTGCAGTTTTCTATGATGTCCAAGGGCATTTGTTAAAGTTCAAAGATTCCTATGCTCCATACTACCCTAGAATCACAATGGGAAGAGTAATGCTTAGAAATTTGAGTTGTAAACAAGTACCCCAGGTGAGTTTTATGCATAATAAACCATTTGAAAATTATTGGCCTATAATATGCTGGGTGCTAAAGCCCGAGGTGCTATCCAATTTCTCATTTAGTTTTCAAGCTTTCAGTCTTACCAAAGCAGCAAAGGGTGATAATATTTTAAGATATTATAACCTAGGGACATAGCACTTCTGGGATTAATTTCAAACCATGGGCAGTTCCTCTGATGCGAAGCCAAGAAAGTGACAAGAGGAGACAGACTAATAATCATGACTGCTAACCTTTTCTGAGCACTTACCATGTGCCAAGTCCTGTTCTCACCGATTTACATGGTTTAGTCACCTTCAGGTCTCATAAATAGTAGTTCATATTATTGCCCCTGCTTCACAGGTGAAAAAGCTTCAACTTCAGCTTAAGTAAATTGTGCTAATGAACAACAACTACTCAAACTATTAAATATCAAACTGCTCCATGCAAATGGAGACAGAAGCCCTGCTGGCCTGGGGTTTCAGTTTTAGTTCTGTCACATTCATTATGCAGACTTGCATGGCCTCGCCTGCCTGGGATTTAGGGTAGTTGTCTGTGAAATGGGATTTGGAATAATGGTGTAATTAGAAGCCAGTAGATGTGAAATCCTTGTGAAAAGTATAAAGTACCACATAAATATCAGTTATCCTCATACTCCTGCCATCATCATGGTGCCCAGGCCCTGGATGTAATAAACATTCCCACATAAACTTAGAAATGCAAATGAGGTCACTGTGTTGCTATTCAGTCTCACAGGTAGAATCTACAGGCTGCTTCTGCCAAGGACACGGTGGAGGAGGACATAAAAGTTTTTAAAGTGCCCCCCTGTGACTATCTTCTCTGTGTGCCTCCAAATCTGGCCACCACTCCTGACGTTGGCTGTGGGACACAGTGATTCATGCTTTCACACAATACTCTTCCAACATACTTCCTGATAATAATATTGAGTCAACATAGCACTTTATTTTTTAAGGTGCCATTTTTAGAGAGTGTGTTTAGAGGGAACAACCCTCTAGGTCTTCCTAGTATCTCAGGCACCATTTATCTTCTACCATGAAATCAAATCCAACTGCTCAAATTGGTGAAGTCAGCGGTGTGAGCCATGGGTAAATTTCTTCATTATTCTGCATTTCAGTGAACTGGATATAATCAAATCTGTTCTGCTTCTCTCAGGAGCCTTATGGGAAAAACCAACCGAGAATATGCAAGTCTGATAAAAAGAAAGAAAGAAAGAAAGAAAAGAGGAAGGGGAGCACACTGGAAACTAGTGAGTGGGCAAAAGGGGAGAGAGAGATGACAATCGGGTGTCAGAGCTAAGCCGGTTCAAGCTCCGAGATCACCCCCATCCGGTGTGCCTCACAACCTGCTCCCTGCTGGTACAACACTTTGGTGACACACTGCGGTGTACCCGGGGTGCTACTTTCTCAATACAGATAGTGACCATTTATTTGTATTAGACAATGTTGTAGGTGTATTTCACATATAATAACTGCATCAGGCAAGTTATTATTTCAGCCTCATTTTACAAATGAGGAAACTAAAGCAAAGAAGGGTTGAGATCATGTCCAGACCTACCAGCTAAGGGGTAGCGGAAGTGGGATTTAAACCCTGGCCGTTTGGCTCTATAGTCTGCTCTTATCTCTGTGCTCCCTGCTTTCAAAATGGTGTCCAGACTTTCATAGGGCATCTCACGAGTATAAGTACCAGAAACCAATTCAGGATTTTTAAAGTAATGTGTTGTGGATCCATTCTGCCTTTACAGATTCATTTTCTCTTTCCAGTTGATGGTCGTCAAAGAAGCCCAGGAAGAATGGCAGCGAGATAGGGAACTGATAACAGAGCTGTCCGTGCTGGGAGGAGCCTCAGCTTAAGGCCCCCTGCCCCTCCCAGCATCGGCTGTGGGACTGGTCACCCTGAGGCTTTCTTTCTAGCAGGACCGCTGAGGGATAAACAACAACAGCAGACTGATCTAACTTACCTCTGCTTCTCATCTCTCTCTAGTGAATGCTGGTATTAATCTGCTTATTGTTTAAATAAATGTAATCCTTGAAGAATTGTACTGAAGCTGTAGTAAGCAGATGAGAGAAAGCAGACTTCAAATAATTGTCTCTAATTGTGGTTAAAAGAGTGGGTCAGCCTTGATCCCAGATGTGACCAGCAAGAAATAGAATCAGTAAGACTGAAAGCGATCTCATTACATGTGGCATGAGAAGTAGCAAGGGTCAAGAACACAAATGTCCATGCAAGTAAAATTTTCATTTTCTCCCCAAAATATAAATCTAGATATTATTAGTATACTGTGTTCTCATCATGACTTCAACAACTGTTTTTGAATTAAAATATCCTTTCTCAAATAGTAACTTTATAATGAAGAATATCCTGGCCAATGCCACCTTACCCAAGTGATCAAGGATAGGATCACTAATAATTAGACATGTTGATATCCATACCTCCTGGGTCAAGGCAGTGAAAACGACACACCATCACTTCTTGCTAAAACATGCTTACCTCCAATCTAATCATTAGAAACCTTGAAGACTCTCTGTAGTGTAGTTACTATTATTGTATCAATATTAAAGTCCTTGTTTAGCTAATTGTGATATATATATATATGTATATATATATATATACATATATATATATATACATATATATATATATATAATTGTAAACCTTTGGGAAAGCTGAGTGAAGGGAGTACAAAAGCTCTGTGTACTGTTTTTGCAACTTTTTATACTCTAATTATATTTGAAATAAAAAGCTAGAAAAGGAAATTATCTTTTGTTATTGCCCTGCTGCCTGTCTACTTTAAACAATTTTAAAGGATTTAAATCAATTACACGCTTTCTATTATTTTGTCTGAATTAACTAAGTCAATATTGCTATTTGCATTTAAATGTTGAATGATGCTTAAATGCATAAACTACAGGAAAAATAATATTTAGAATAGGAAAATATAGATTGGCAATGGCTGTTCTTTACTTGCTTTCTGTTTGCTAATGAGCATGGTGATTGTTGTTTGTATTTCTAAACACTTTGCTTCCTTTATTATGGGACCTCCTCCCCACATTTCCTTGGGGAATTGCTCTTTCCTTGCTGAAAACATCGAAATAATGATGGCTGCAAGTCGTAGGAAGCTAATACCCTTCCCCCATTTTCAAAAACCAGGTTGAACACGTGGCCTACATCCGGCCAATAATGATACCAAATCTTTCTGGCTACAGTGATTGGTCCAGGATGAACATATTGGCCAAGTCTTGCACCTAGAATTTTTCTCTGGGATATTCACATTGAGCATGGAAAGGAAGTCCTTTTTCCCCTTTTCGTTATAAACTGGAGAGGAGTGATCCCAGAAGTCCCAATAGTTACGTACTTCTCCCGTGGAAGAGCCTGGAAAATGAGAACTGCAAAGATGTAGAAGCTGAAAGGTGAGGAGAGAGGATGAGAACACTTGCTAATGCTATTTAGTCTCTAAGTCTCAGGTCCAATCTCTTTGGCCAGATCTATATTTTTGTATGCTTTAATTACACAAGACAATAAAGTTCCCATTTCTTAATTCAGCCAGTTTTAGTTAGAATACAGCTCTTTATCTTTTAAAACCAAATACTTTTGATTCACATATTGCTCCTTCTTGGGGCTGATTCAAAAGGAGGGGGCAGGTAATATGGGTAAATTTTAATTTAAGGATAAACTTGTGCTAAAAGAGAGATATTTGAGTCAGTGTCAAACATCCCTGAAGAATATTAGAAAGCGGAACAAGGATCAGCCCTGAAAGGCTAGAGATGGTCACAAATTCTCAGTTGCAAGAATGAAAAGAAGGTTAAGTTCTGTGAACTAGATTCGTGGACTACAGTTTCAGAATGTCGTGTAAGATTTTTTGGTTTGTATTACTGACAAAACAAGTATCGATTCCTGACACCCAGCATGGCACAGAGTAAGCCATGTTATTGCCAGCGAGAGTCAGTCCTGTGGCCACTGTATGTCTGGACTTCAGCACGTTGTGTGACTGGGTCTTTCTGCTGTCTTTGAACAGTCACTGGTGAATTAGTAATTGTTTTTAAAGCATAATGATTACTAAATCAATTAACTTGTGGGGAGGTTTCTGTCTTCTATCTTCATAGACCTTTTAAATAATAGCCTGAATAAAGTCACCAGTGGAAAGCTGACTGCATTTGAGTATAGCATAAAGCTAGGAGAAAATTGTTGGATGATGAAATCAAGATTCCAGAAATCCTGAGAGGCTGAAATTCAGCAGGGAAAATAATTAGTCTTACACTGAGCCTCCTGTCTCCATACACGCAGATAACCAAAACATAACAGTGTTAAGGCAGGGTGGAAAATGTGACTTAATAGCAACACATGTGAGTACAAATAAAGATTCTAGTAAACTATTAGTTAAATGAGAAAAAATAAAGCTAACTTAATTTTAGCCTATTAAGGCAGGGTAGTTTCCAAAATCAGGTGAAATTCTTGCTCTAATCAGCACAGGTTTAGCCAACAATACCACATTTAATTCTGAGTGCCATATTTTAAGTGTATGTTTTTTAAAAAATCCTGTCTAGTCAAGGGTAACCAGGATGCAGTTATTTTAAAAAAAAGATGTTTCACCTAGAGTAGGAAAGTTAGGCAAGACATAATATGTCTTCAAAGTCTAAAGATGTGTCCTACAGAAAAGGGATTGAGGTTTGCCAGTGTGGTGCTATGGGGCAAAATTAACACGCCTGATGAAAGGCAGGCAAGGAGGGAATATTTATATCATTATGAGGAAGGACTTTGTAATTATTTGAGCTAATCAAAACCAAAGAATGGGCCATTTGGAGAGACCCTGAATTACCTAAACCAGTGGTAGGAATATTCCCAAGCAGTTTCCTGTATCTAGGAGGATGTTAAGTAGATCAAAGCTTCTCAAAATTTAATTGTATATGAATCACCAGCAACTCATTAAAAATGCAGATTCTGATGGAGTAGGTCTGGAGTAAGGGCTGACAGGCTGGCTGAATTTCTAACAAACTCCAAAGTTATAACTAGCATGCTGGTGTGTAGATCCCACTTCAAGAAGCAAGGACTAGATAGCTCTTAAAGTCACTTTTCAATACTGCATGTGTCTAATCCTCATGAAACAATACACTTCAGAAGCAGAGAAAACAGTTATATATTGGGCTTTCCAAATGAAAGTGGCAGTGTTTGTAGTACAGGTTGGAAATAACCTGTACTACACAGCTGGAAGTATCACACTCCCTGACTTCCAACTATACTACAAATCTATAGCAATCAAAAAAGTATGGTATTGGCAGAAAACCAGACACACAGACCAATGGAAAAGAATTGAGAGCCCTGTATAAAGCCATACATATACTGGCAACTAATTTTCAACAAAGGGACCAAAAACATACAGTGGAGAAAGGAAAATCTCTCTAGTACATAGTGTTGGGAAAACAGGAAAGCCACACACAAAAGAACAAAACTAGACTGCTATCTGACACCACACAAAAAAGTTAACTCAAAATGGATGGAAAACTTGAATATAAGACTTGAAACATTAAGAGTCATAAAAGTATAGACAATAAACTTATGGACCTTGGTCTCAAAGGTAACTTTGTGAACTTGGCCCCAAGGGCAAGACCAGTAAAACCAAAAATAAGTGAATGGAACTACATCAAACTAAAAATATTTCAGCACAGCCAAAGAAACTATCAACAAAACAGAAAGGCCACCAACCAAATAGAGGAAGATATTTGTAAACCAGGTTTGTGACAAGGGGCTAATAGCCAAAATATATAAAGAACTCGTAAAACTCAATAAGAATAAAAAACAAGCTGATTAAAAAATAGGTGAAAATCAAATAGACACTTTTTCAAGGAAGACATATAAATGACCAACAGGTGAATTAAAAAATGCTCAACATTATTACCTGTAAGAGAAATGTAAACCAAAACTATAATGAGATACTATCTCATACATATTAGAATGGCCATTATCAATAATACAAGAAATAACTAGTATTGGAGAGGATATGGAGAAAAAGGAACTTTCGTACACTGCTCATAGGAATGTAAACATATACATCCACTGTGGAAAACAGGACGGAGGTCCCTCAATGAGTTAAGAATAGAGATACCATATGGCTCAGTAATCCCTCTTCTGGATAGCTACCTGAAAAATGTGAAGACACTACTCATAAATATATATGTACTCTTATGTTTGCTACAGCATTATTTATAATAGCAAAAACATGGAAGCAACCTAAGCATCCTTGGACAGATGATTGGATAAAGAAGGTATGGTACAAGGGGATACTACTTAGCCTTTTAAAAAGATGACATGTTATATTTGTACAACATGGATGGGTTTTGTGAGTATTATGTTAAGTGAAATAAGTCAGATGGAAAATGACAAGAACTACATGATTTCACTCACATGTGAGATGCAAAACAAAAAGCATCAAACTAAAAAGTTTTTGCACAGCGTAGGAAAATATCAACAAAATAAAAAGACAACCCACAGAATGGGAGAACATATTCTCTGACATCTGATAAGGAGTTAATATCCAAAATGTACAAAGAACTTATAAAACTCAATACCAAAAAACCCCCAACAACCCAATTTAAACATGAGAAAAGGAGTTGAATAGATACTTCTCCAAAGAAGACACACAGATGGCCAATAAATATATGAAAAAATGCTCAGTGTCATTAATCATTACAGAAATGCAAATTAAAACCACAATGAGATACAATCTCACACCTGTCAGCATGGCTATCATCAACAAATCAACAAACAAGTGCTGGTGAGGATGTGGAGAAAGGGGAACACTTTTGCACTCTTGGTGGGAATGCAGACTGGTGCAGCCACTGTGGAAAAGCAGTGTGGACATACATCAAAAAATTAAAAATGGATCTGCCTTTTGACCCAGCAATCTCACTTCTGGAGATTTATCTGAAAGAATCTAAAACACGAATTCAAAAGAATACAAGCATCCTTATGTTCATTGCAGCATTATTTACAACCACCAAGATATGGATGCAGCCTGTGTCCAACAGTAAATGAGTGGATAAAACAACTATGGAAAATCTACACAGTGGAATACTACTTGGCCATAAACATATGGATTGACCTGGAGAACATTATGTTAAGTGAAATAAGCCAGCCAGAGACAGACAAATACCATGTGATTTCATTCATATGTGGAATCTAATGAACAAACTGAACTAAACAAGCAAAATAGAGACAAACTCATAGAGAGAGAACAGCATGATGGCTAAGGGTAGGAAGAAGTGAGGGAGTAGAGAGACTGAGCAAAAAGGACTCATGAACATGGACAACAGTGTGGTGATTATGGAATGGAGGGAGACATAAGGGGACTAAATGGTAATGGTAAAAAAATACAATAAAAAATAAAATGAAATGACAAAAGCAACAAACCAAACAAACAAAAATAACCTGTTCTAAAGAAAGACAAAGTGTTAATAAATATTATATATGACTACATTTAATTACCAGCTTTCATTAGAAATGACTGATCATTTTAATAATTATAATTAATAGCACCAATTTCTTCAAATCTAATATTCAATTTTATATTAAATTCAAGACTTCAAGTGTTTGTCTAGTTCATTCACAAAATCCTTTAAAATTAGTTATCCATCTCAAAACTTTTCAGTGTATGGACTTAGCTTTATTAATCTCTTACTTACATTTCTATAGAACAGAGCTTTCCCAACCGGTGGGATCATAGATGTCCCTTAAGATATTTTGTGATCTCATTCTTTGTGAAGGCCAGGCAAATTGCTTGATCCTGGGCTCCTGGGAAGAAGACCCAACCAGATTACCAATTAGTCAATCATAATTAGCAACAGAGCTCTAACCAGTCTGACTGACTTGGTTGGGCATTGACCTGCAAAGTGAAAGGTCATCAGTTTGATTCTCAGTCAGGGCACATGCCTGGGTTGTGGGTTTGGTACCTGTTCATGGTACATTCAAGAGGAAGCTGAAAGATGTTTCTCTCACATTGATGTTTCTCTTCCTTTCTTTCTCTCTCTCCTTTCACTCTCTAAAAATAATTAAGTAAATAATCTTAAAAAAATAATAATGACATTTAACTTTCATGGCAGCTGGCTCAATCAAGTTGAATGAGTGTCTATCACCTTGATATCTACTTCATCAACTTGCTGCAAGCATGTCCTTTCTATCATGGGAAAAGGATCTGTGAATCTGCTGGAGGAGTTCATGTTCTAAGTGCTTAATTAGCATAGCATGCCTATCAAAATTTGGCCACAGGAGGATAGGCAATGAGAAGGTCAGCCATGTATATTTAAGTGTGGCCCTACTATTGTCTTTCTATACATTAAACAAATGCATATCCATTTGTAGCAAAGCAGGTGCGTAGCAACATCTCTAAAAGGCATGTATATATTTTCAAGAATTTTAATATAAGTTGTAATACTTGACATATAAAATTTAGGTGAATTTTAAACCTATAGCATCCTTTTATGAGATTCCAATGGTAAATTTAGTAAGATAATAAAAGGGAGAGTTGCTATATTGAAAATCAAGTGTTTTAATGGCTGTAAAATTGTTTTAAAATATTTATTCACTATTTCTGCACATAAGATTTTTCACTGACAGCAACTATCAAGAATTTGAAAAGCTTATAATTAAAATGGTTTGATTAGAAGTGGTATATACACTCTGGCTGGCAGGTTCAGTAGATTGAGAACTGGCCTGTGAATCAAAGGGTCACTGGTGTGATTCCCCATCTACAGCACATGCCTGGGTTGTGGGCCAGGTCCCCACTGGGGGATGCATGAGAAGCAAGCACACATTTGTGTTTCTCTCCCTCTCTTTCTCTCTCTTTTTCCCTCTCTAAAAAATAAATAAATATTTTTAGAATAAATAAAAATAAAATTAAAAAAAGAAATGGTATATAGGCTTTCAAACATAAATCTTGAGGCAAAAACTTATATGGGTAGAAGTATATTCATATTTCTCAATTTAAAGTATTCTATATTCAATTTTAATATACTTCCCCAAATATTGTATTTTATTTTCTTACCAAAATTGCTTTATATAAAGAAGATATAGTGAATTTCTTTACCAAGCCCCATATAAGTGTCTTCCAATTTCCTTCAGTTTACCCCCACATGCCATACAAATATTGTTATTTTCTATGTTGGGAAACACTGCTATAGGTATATTTGCATCTAGACTATGTTCTGTTATTGAACATCTTCTAGTTTAATTACAAACTAATTAATCACAGATTTGTCTTAATCCAGAGTTGCTGTTACCCAAAGAAACAGGTAAGTCTGCACAATTGGAAAATGTTAAACCTATGCTATTCCCTCACTCCTCCTGTGCCTCTTGAAAATCTTTGAATATTATTCTGAAAGGCTGGCGAAGTTCTTCGTTTTTAAAAAAATGGATTTTATTTATATATTTTTAGATGGGAAGAGAGAGAGAAAAAAAGAGGAAGGGAAACATCAGTGTGTGGTTGCCTCTCACATGCCCCCTGGTGGGGACCTGGCCCACAACCCAGGCATGTGCCCTGACTAGGAATCGAACTGGCAAGCCTTTGGTTTGCAGCCTTGCACTCAATCCACTGAGCCATACCAGCCAGGGCAAAAGTTCTTTTTCTTGACTTCAGTGGTTACACAGTGTTTACTTTTTGTGATAAATTATTGAGCACATTATTTTGTGCACTTGTATTTTATTTCACAGTAACAAAAGGTTTAAAATTGTTTTTAAGACTAAAGAAGTATGGTGATCTATAGATCTCTGAACATATTCTTACTTCCTGCTTATACTGGCCTTGCTCCTGTTACCCTCCAAGACAGTATACTCACTGGGTAATTCATACTAGAAATACAATCTTCTTTAGTTTCTGAATTATCCTGTTTTATATAAAAATTAATCAAATGAATGTAATGCTATTAAAACTAACTTAAGAGTGACAAATGGGTCTTCTAATTCGTGATATATATATATATATATATATATATATATATATATATTTAAAACACTGATGGGCTTGGAAGTTATTACTCTGATGCACACAGCAGAATAGAGCTAGCTATCCCTTTACATGGCAATGTTAATATGAATCCTACATCTCTCTCTCTTTATATATATATATATAGTCCTAGCAAACATTCTTTTCATCTACATCCCAGAAATTGTGGCAAATACAGTTCATAACATAAAACTCAGTCAATTTCAGAATAAGTTACTGATATATATTGTTTGGATGGAGACACAATTTTCCTACAATAGTTTAACCTATTAAGTACATAAACCAAATGTTTATTCCAGGCTTACATAGTGTTCCATTTAAGATAAATGGTCCATTAATGAGACACCAGCCTTATTGCCAACACTGTGCCAAACTGATTTTCTTGAACAGTAATAGGAAAGGGGCAAACCTATTCCAGCTCTAACCATACCTACCACTATTAAACATTAGCCAAAGTTTCTCTTGCTTTTCTCTTGCACATAGCATCTATCTACTGCGAGAATGAACCACCCTAGAGAGCTTGAGGCCACTTTTGAGACTGAGGCACGAAGGGAAAAGAGGGCAGTTCACTCAGCCCTCAACACTCACACATGTAAATTTTTAGAACAGACAGAAGAGCTATCAATCTGAGCCCATTCCACATCTTATGTGAGAGTTACTCACATTATTGTGATACGATTAACTGCATCACGTGGCTTATTAACATTGGCATTTGTTTTTATTGAGAAGTATTATGTTTAAAGAAATGATCATCTCCCACATTTCTGCAAACATGGAGGCAAATGAATAATGAGCACTACTCAGCATCATTCTCCACTTAATGTAGTTTCATTTGCTTCCTGCAAAGGATATCTTTTGCTTCCTTTCTCTACAAGTTAATGTGCCTTCTTCCTAATCTTATCCCTTTTCTTCTCTCTTTCTAAAATAGGCTGCGCCCCCCCGCGGTTGGAAGTTTTTTTTTTTTTTTTAAGGAAAAAAAATAAAACGTTTGCACATGCGAATTGATCCTCTGCAATTTTACTTTTGGGCTGAGTCCAACACGTTCCCCTGAGTTCCCTGTAAGTAGTCACGACCATGAATCTAAACCACACTTCTCTCTGCGTTCAATTTCCTGTTTTCTATTTAAAAGAAGAAAAAGGTCACAGGACAAAAGAAACACAGCTTGGTTCTGGCCAGTTGCAGAACGGAGGCAGTCCTTGGGGCTCCGAAGGAAGGGCCCCGCCTAACCAAGTGCGTTTGGCGCTGTCCACTCCTCGGTGCTGAATACTACATACCGGGGATTTTCCCGCCAGGCTCAACCGCTCAGGATCAGAATAGGCTCCAACAATGCAGACTAAACTCATTTCCCTAGCGTGCGGGGCTCACTTATACATTTGCTTATTCTCTTTCCACGGAAGACATCCTTCCACAAAAACACATTGTGCATTTTATGGAAAAGTAATGGCACAGCTTCAGTTCAACACCAAAGTAAATGCTCTAATGTAGGAAAAATGGAACGTTCAGAGTTAATGAAACCTGCTCTTTCTCTCCTTGAGTCAACACAACAGCATTTGGATCCCTTGACCCCCCGCCCCCGGTTGATAAGAAAATAATTTTCTTTAAAAAAAAATCGTGTGCCTAATCATTTGGGTGATACTGGGCTCTGCAATGTCTGGAATAGAATTTTGGATATTGTTTGCCTGAGATTGAGATGGAGGAAAGAAAGAAGAAAGTAAACTTGTTAATTAAGGTGGTTTGAATGGGTTAAAATACATTTTTAAAGACGTTGCTCTAACATTGACTTCCAGAAGTGCTCATTTTCTTAGGCAATTTAGATCAGAATCTGGGGGGTCGAAGCTTCCCTCCTGCCGCCTTCCAGCCTCAATCAGATTTGAAAGATTTACCAGACCTGCTCTTTAATAGCGGGTGCTGGTTGGCATCCCCAGGGCCATTATAAGAATCCCTCTCCTCCCTTTCCCCCACACAGTAGATAATCAAGTAAATATAAGAAAACGGACAAAAGGGAAGGAAAGTGAGCTGCACTTCTAGCCTCTGGTTCTTGGTAGTTACATTCAAGTGGGGGCACTTCTCTTTGAGACGTGAAGGTGTTTCTCACGGCTACAGAATTTACGACAGGGACATAGTTAACTGATCCCAGCAAACGGTTCCTTCCTTTTCATAATCCCTCGCTACTTATTTTAGCCGCTTCTCCACCCCGCCAGGAATACCATCCAGATTTTAGTCCAGGTAGATCTGACGTCAAGAGATGGCTTTCGTAGATTTGACGTGTAAACACTCATTTCCATTCCAGCTGGGAAGGGCTGGGGCTCCACTCAGCCGGGAGACGAAAGAACTGCACTTAGCGCTCGCCACCGCCCAGCCTCTCCTCGAGTCTCTCCTATCTCCTTGCAGAGCAACCGGGGCGAGAAGTGCCAGAGCCCGAGGGTGGAAGGAGTGAATCTTTCTGGCTTTTCTCCTATCTTGCTTCTTTTTCCCTCTCCTTCCCACTTCTGTGCAAGCGAGTGTGAGCCATGGAGAAAAGAGCCTGGACTCTGCAGTGTACTGCTTTCGTTCTCTTTTGCACTTGGTGTGCACTGAACAGTGTAAAAGCGAAGAGGCAGTTTGTGAACGAATGGGCGGCGGAGATCCCTGGGGGACCAGAAGCAGCCTCGGCCATAGCCGAGGAGCTGGGCTATGACCTTTTGGGTCAGGTAAGAGTTTGCACTTTCAAGAAACTTTCTGGGGCCCCAGGGGACTGGCGGGACCGGAGCACGATCTCCCAAGTGTAAGCCCCAGGTTGCGCTCCCCTGAGCCCCGTGGTAAAGAGCAGTAGCTTCTTCGGCTCTCGCGCCAGCAGGCTTGGAGAGAGAAGGTTTGCATTATTTATTGTTTGGGCTGGGCGCAGGCAGGCTGAACGGAGCCGTTGCAGCTGGGTTGAGCTTATTCTTGCTGTTGTGCGCTCTGGAATTGAAATCAGTTCCTGCACGGTTTGAAGAAAAATCCCTCCACGCTTATTCACAGAACTTGAGAGACACGCAGGCTGCTACCAACCAGGCGCCCCCAGAGCGGCAGTGTGCGATCTGTCCCCTGAGACTCAGCTTAGTCTGCGTCAGGAGCTGATTCCTTCTTTTCAATATGGCAGCATCAGACCCACGTCCTGATGGAAGGGACTAAACGGGTTTGGAGGTGTTCACTGGAAGCCTTTGGGGGCGCGGCCAGGGCACTGGAAGAGCGCCAACCTCTGGTCCTAGTGACCCAGAGGCTGGGGGGGGGGGCGCGGGGTGGCCTGGGAGCCCGCGGGAGAAGAGGTGGGTAAAAGACGTAAACCAACTCTTCACGCCTCTATCTGGAGCCCCAGGTTTTCACCCAAAACTTGCAAAGTCCAAGCTTCACAACTTTGCTTGGTCAGCGCGCCCGCCCCAGAGGGTCAAACTGCAGAATTGACTGTGGGGAAAGGATTTATTTCTCTCTTGTTTCTCAGCCAAATGCATAATTGCTTCCCTGGGGTTTCAGCTTGTGAGGGAAACTATTGCCTCCAAGTGAGGGCTAGATTACTAGATAGCTGGGGGCAGGGCAGGGGTTTTAAGGCATTGACCAGGGGAGGGCTGCTTAGCTGGTGCAATTCCGTGGAAACCCAGGGGTTGTGGGTTCTAATGTAAAATTTTTCCTTTTCCTTGGCTTAGAATCAGCCTTCACCCCTTGCCTTGGAAGTTGAAGCGGGGGAGGAGGGAGTTGTAAAACATTTTGGCGCGGTTTTTTTCCTTCCTTTTTTTCTGGAGGTGGTGATAGAGACGCGGCTGAAGTCACAGATGAGTAATCGGTGTGGGTGTAAGCTGTGCCATAGATCGAATCCACTGGGGAATGCGCTATCCGTTTGCCAGTGGCTTCGTTCTCCAACTTTATGAGCAAAACTGCCTTTGAAATGCCCCACGGGAAAGTCAGTACACAGATTGATCTCTGTGTCCCAGAAGCAGATCAAGACTTTTGCTTTTGCTCGGACCTTATTCTGTGCCAGTCGCTGTGCAAAGGGCTGAGGACTAATGGGAGGAAGAGACGCTTTCAAAAAAATCAAGAATCTAGAAGAGACTGGTTTGGAAACAAATGGTTGTAACTGCATGTAATTTGTGTTAGTAATAGTTGTACACAGAGTCTCCATATTTTTTGATTGAAGGATTGAATATGGAAGGGAATTGGGGAGGGGTGAAAGAAGACAGTAGGAAGAAGGGAACTTTTGCACAGTGTTTAGGAAAAAGAGTACAAGGTTGATGGGAGAACATGATGAAATTGGAGAAGGCACTCCAGTCATAGAAAACAGCTTGTGGGAAACAGGGAGATACAAAGAAAGCTGGCCAGTAGTAATTTAGAAACTGAAAGGAATTGTGAGTATCTAATGAAGAGAGGGTATAGTGGGTGGAATTGTACTGGAGTGTGCTGTGAGCATCATGGAAATCTGTTGTGTCCTATGGGGGTGGGGAGGAACTAGGGACTTAATTCTTATCCTTTGAACAACACTTTGAAATAACTGTGTGGAAGGAGATTGTGGGAGAGATCAAAAGGTAAATTCCACTTCCTTTTCTCTCCTACTAGCCCCAAGCATATATCAAAGCTGGACCATTCATTATGGAAATTGCCTTTCAAAATATAAATCTACAAACTAAAAAACAATAAGCCAGTATTCTTGGTAGGATCTTCCAGGAAGGGATGACATAGTCACAGGCTTTATTCACACATCATTTGCATATGCTAAATTTTCTCTAGGCATTTCCATTTAAAATGGAATTACTAACAAACATTTTAAAAATAACAGTTCTTTGTAAAAAAAAAAAGCTAACAATGCTTTCCTGGTTCTGCTTATTTTTCCTTGTGTTCACACAAATAGCATCACTATCCTGAGCTCTTTAAGGCCTCAGGATAAAGGAAGGATTGAGGGGCATGAAAACCAGTTTGATCACAGGAACGGAGCTAAGCACTGGTGATCTTATTTATAACTAGTGGGTTTTTCCTCCCCAACTCAATCAAGACTTACAACAGATTTACTCCCTGAGGTTCAGGCTTCAAGCTGGGCCTAAGGATCTCTATTTAAAATTTTCTCTAGGTGATGAGAACCAACAATTTGAAAAATATAATTCTTCAGAAATAACCCATTGTCAATTAATTGTCTTTTAATTTAAAAAGAAGGCTTGTCTTTTAATTTAAAAAGAAATACAGAGCTTCAAATTAAGTATTATTTTGATAGAGACACTAGCTTAAAAAATAACAAATATAGTTCTAAATGGACCAAAGGTGTTGACAGTCATCCAGGAAAGGTTTGTTTTATTGTTGTTGTTATTGTTTTTATAATTGAATGAGGGAGAGAGAGAGAGGGAGAGAAACATTGATTTGTTGTTCTACTTATTTGTGCCCTGACTGGGCATGGAACCCATAACCTTGGCATATTACGATGATGTTCTAACCAACTAAGCTACCTGGCCAGGACCACCCAGAGAAGTTTACACCGGTCCTAAGTGTTGCATGCCGGTTTTCCCCCCAAAGCCTTAATTAGTGAAAAGTCTAATGGTCACTACTCGTAGCTTATAAGAATTATCACTATGGATTCAATGATTACACTTTATAACAATAACAAATTATTGTAGCTGAATGTGGCCCTGACCGTATAGTACCCAAAAGGTTTGCCTGCTTTCTGCATATTAGTGTTCTCTGGAAAAATGAATTTGATAAAATTGGCTTTTAAAAGAGAAATGTCTACCCATACAATATTGTCACATAGAAAAACAAGTGGAGTTCCTCTGAAATTTGTGAAACAGAAGCACTGCCAGCCCCCCAAAATAATGGGAGCCCAAGTGATAACTTCATGAGGCTCGTCCCCCTCAACATGCTAACGAGAGGAATGGCTTCTATCGGTATCTTCCTCATGAGGAAAACACTTAACTTGAAGTACAAGGAATGGGCTTGATAAAGCTGTCTCTAATTTAGTTGGGTTTCAATCTGACCCATATGTACTTATGTTATATATGGGCCAGAAAAGTAGATTTTAATTTTAATTTTTTTCTTTTATAGATTGGATCACTTGAAAATCATTACTTATTCAGACATAAAAACCATCCCCGAAGGTCTCGAAGGAGTGCCCTTCATGTCACTAAGAGATTATCTGATGATGACCGTGTAAGTGTTGAGCACTGTCTTCACACCCACCTGACTAATCTGCTTTCTCCAGGACTGCCGGCCAGAGCAAGAGCCCTTCACAAATGTGATCCTTCTTTATCGTGATCAGGATTATTTATCTGTGTGTTACTTGTTATTTCCATAGGGTTGTAAATGCACATAATAACTGGATTGGATTGAACTAACTAAGATTACATGTATAAATAATATGAGCTCACAAACCCAGTCTAAGGGCAGGAAAGTAAATATTGAAAATAGAGTGGCAGCACTAATTAAAAAATGTGACAATGCAATCAATCAACAACCTTTTATTTTATGCCTATTATGTATCAAGCACTTCAGTATCTGATGTGTGGATGCCAAAGAAATATAATACATGAACCCTGCTTTTAATAACATTTTAATATAATTGAAAACAACATTCTGCTATTTCTATATATTTAGTTTGGTTGTATAGGAAACCAGTGTTTATGAGGAAGGTTTAAATCCATGTCTTCACAAGAAGGATGTTATCATAAGTATTATGTTGTTTGATCCAAAACATTTGATCTCTTCTTTATCCTGGTTTGAATACATATTCAATGATTAGGCAACAGTAGGATATTTCTAGAATGAATATAGGTAAATGATGTGGGGACAATTTGAATGTGTGTATAATATATTTATTGATTTTTGAAGTCTGTTTTTAAGGTCAGCAAATATATGGATAGAAATGTTGATTATATTGGAAGCATTACAATTTGCATAACAATGTTGCCTTATTTAGAAAACGTGCATACTGATGGAATTTATCATGGCTGGCCTGATATCTGTATACATGATTTATTTTTTAAGATTTTATATATTTATTTTTAGAAAGGGAGAAGAGAGGCAGAGAGAGGGAGAGAAACATCAATTGAGCTGCCTCTCACACACAACTGGAATCCTGGCCTGTAACCCAGGTGCCTTAACTGAGAATCCAACTAGCAACATTTTGGTTTGTGGGACAGTGTTCAATGCACTGAGCCACACCAATCAGGGCCTGAATACATGATTTCTGTTGTCTGGGACAATCTAGAGAATTATAGAAGCTTTGTAGGAGAGAGAACACAACCTTTCAACTTCCCAGAAAATAAAGCATTAAGTGAAAGAAAGGTAATAGAACTGGTGAAGTTTGTGTAATTCAAAATCTGTGAAATAATTTGCTATTTTATTTGTTCTGCAAGTATAGAATTTAAAAAATAATAAGAGAGATTATGATGGTAGGGAATGACCTGATCTGCATTAATACTGTTCAAATGTGAAAAAATCAATCAGCGCTGGCTGATGTGGTTCAGTGGATTGAACACTGGCCTATGAACCAAAGGGTCACTGGTTCAAATCCCAGTCAGGGCACATGCCTGGGTTGCAGGCCAGGTCTCCAGTTGAGCACGTGTGAGAGTAAACCAATCTATATTTCTCTGGCACATCAATGTTTTTCTCCTTCCCTTTCTCCCTCCCTCCCCCTCTCTCTAAAAATAAATAAAATCTTAAAAAAAAACATACCATACCTAGACAAAGAATGCTGTCCCAGGACCACAACCCATTGGGTGTCATATACACCCATTGCTTGCTTTTACTCAAGTAAATAGCTAGATGCAGGAAACCAAGTCAGAAGCCCAGAACACTGCTTTAAAAGGTTCTGATGCAGTGAAGTCTTTCCTTCACCATCCCAAGGCAGATGGTTTATTATCTGTGGACTCTGAAAAGTAGGCCAGCTTCCAGGATTCTGGCTAGATTTAGTCCTTGGGCAAAACAACAGGGATTTCCTCATTTACTAAATGTATGCCTGACATTAATGCACAAGGAATCAAGCTGACCCCCCTTCTTATCTTCACAGGGCAAAACTGGACAGAGTGGAGCATACCTAACTATTGTTACTACTCAAACTAATTACACTAAAATGAACAGATGCCTGTTCCATTCTTTAGATATTTCCTTAGAAGTGGATTTTTGGGAGATATCTCGAGAAATAATGAAGAAGAGCTAAGAATTTACTCTCTAACATAACTTTATAAGAAAAAAGTCTTTAAGATCCTATAAAATTATCCACAGAATAAATTAATTGTAGGGAAAAAATCCTAGAATCCATAGAAGCTTGAGTGGAATGTTGGACTAGGTCTTTCCTAGACCAGTGGAATGTTGGACTAATGATCTTTCCAAATCAAAAGGATTCTTTACAATTAAGTACATTATACCTATTATGTACATAACATAAAGACACCACTCATTTCTTCCGTTCAATTTGGTCTGCTCTCATAGAGAGCATTAATCTCATAGAGATTAATATGGGATTTGGAGTCAATGACACTGATTGCAACACTGTATTCAATAATTGGATGTTTATGTGATCAGGAGGCAGAATGCCTCTTCTTATAGTCCACTTGTAAAAATTGCTTTTGATTGTCATTTCATTGGTTCTATTAATGGTGACAACATCCTTCAAATTAACCCTCTGAAATGCAGCCATCCTCCATCTTTACAAGACTATTAATGAAATCTCCACCTGTATGTTACTCTCTTCCTCAAAAACCAGTACTTGTTCCCTAGCAGTCCACTTTCAAAGACGGACTCAGATACAGGCAGTGTACTCCAGGTATTGGGTATTTTAAGCCAAAACAATTAATCTTGAAAATACAAGCACTTTAAAAATAAATTATAGTGACTAATTTCTAGCTCTCAAGCCCCTTTAATATTTAAAATAGGTTCCCAGTGTTTTTCTAATTGAAAAATTAGTGTTAGTAGATGGTTTTATCCTTTAATTGCAAATTATTGTTCAGTTTTTATTTTTGCATCTGATCCGTAAGTATCCTCACATTGACAATACCCTACCATACATTGGACTGTCCTCGTGTGTTAGGATAGGAGACAGTCATTTTGCCCAGCAAGAGGAGAGCAGGGTATTGTCTCATAATGAATATAACCACAAGGCAACCCCTCAGCCTCTCAGGACCTTAAGTATAATAGGATTATGCCGTAAATGTGGGGCAGGTAATTTTTGTGCTGTCAGATCTCTTTGCATAATACATGAGACTAAATTAATGGTGGCGTGCATGGCCAGTAGTGCCCATTCATCACCCTGCATCTGTTTCTTATATTAAATACTCTTAAGCAGGAGGTTAAAGCACAGGGGAGCCAGGGTTTCAGATTTGCAAAGACGTAGCACCTTTCCTGTCTTGTGTACATTTGCGATTTCTACCTTTTGTGCTTAAAGAAAGAGAAATTAAGCTGTAAGAGCAACATAACAACAATCTCAGTGATCTCTTAGCTTGTTGACTCCTTCCATGAAAATGGACAAATTTTCAGCCACAGAGCCCTGGAACCTCAATATAAAAAATGGGTATTATGGTCCATTTGCTGATGAAAGCAGGCAGAACTTTTTTTTCCACTGTAATCACAGTGCAAATAATTAGAGGCAATCACCAGTTCACTGACTCCTCTCCTCTCCCTAAAGGTACACTTTACTGTAATAGAGGAAATGTTCATCTCCCCAGTGAGCAATCCCTTCTTGCCGACCTGCCGGTGTGATCTGTAGTTAAACAAAAACTTTGTGGAGCTGCCTGAACTCTGATAGGAAAGGTGCTGAAGGAAAGATCATGATGCAGAGGTGGCTACTTGACTGTTCATTTTTCTTGCTATGAAACTTCTTATAGGTGATATGGGCTGAACAACAGTATGAAAAGGAGAGAAGTAAACGTTCCATTCTGAGAGACTCAGCACTAAATCTCTTCAATGATCCCATGTGGAATCAGCAGTGGTACTTGGTAAGTCCCTGCAGAAGGACTGCATAGGACCCTGCTTATTTATTTTTTTACATCTGCACAGTAGATAATTTTTTTAATGATGAAAAAATTCAGCAGAGGGCTATCTTACTTAGAGATTTGGGCTGATGGGCTATTCCAGGATCTGAATCTTCTTTACTAGGTGAGGATGGCTGAAACACAGATCTCCAGATGCTATGAGAGGAGGGGTTGTTGCCTTCTTGTCTTCTTCCTCTTTTAAATATTTTATTTATTTATTTTTAGTGAGAGGGGAAGGGAGGGAGAAAGAGAGGGAGAGAAACATCGATGCGAGAGACAAACATCGATTGGTTGCCTCTTGTATTCACCAAATGAATACAAGGGACCAGGGACCAAACCCCACAACCCAGGCATGTGACCCTGACTGAGAATCCAACTGGTGATATTTTGCTTCATGGGACAATGCCAAGCAAACTGAGCCACACCAGTCAGGGCTGCCTTCTTTTCTTCTTAANGGAGAAAGAGAGGGAGAGAAACATCGATGCGAGAGACAAACATCGATTGGTTGCCTCTTGTATTCACCAAATGAATACAAGGGACCAGGGATGTGGTCCCTGACTGAGAATCCTGACTGTGGGGTCCCAAACCCCACAACCCAGGCATGTGACCCTGACTGAGAATCCAACTGGTGATATTTTGCTTCATGGGACAATGCCAAGCAAA
Organism: Sturnira hondurensis; assembly: GCF_014824575.4. Classification (NCBI taxonomy): domain Eukaryota; kingdom Metazoa; phylum Chordata; class Mammalia; order Chiroptera; family Phyllostomidae; genus Sturnira; species Sturnira hondurensis. Next base: position 20,133,585 of record NW_028093985.1, on the reverse strand, counting down.
CTGAGCCACACCAGTCAGGGCTGCCTTCTTTTCTTCTTAAGCTCACCTGGAGTAAGTGCAGAAGGATTGTGTATAGCAAATTAGGGGTTCCAAAATAGTATTCATGTCAAAAATCACATTTGATCAGAGCCCTCTAAATCACCCAAAGAATACAGTAAATATGATTCAGTATATAAACCTCTGGGTGTCAATTCTTATAGGCTTACAGGTAAGAATTTCTTAACAAAGCTAAAGCAGTGAACACAAGGAAAAACAAAAAATATTTGCAGATGTCCACTCTTGCACACCATTCTACCTTTAAGATAGTTACCAAGTCCTTATTAGAAGGTGGGTTTTGAGTAGAGAAATTATAAGTGTTCCTGCTGGCCTGCAAAGTATTCTCCCTTCTGTTTTAATGTAAAGCCTCTATATTAGTAATATATGTTAATAAAAGTTTTAAGAATATTATAAAAGATAAATTTTGAGGACAGCCATAAGCTAAGACATGTTTGTTACATAATGGATGAGGAAGGGGATCCATTCCTTTTGACTCTTTTTTTTTACATTTTTATTGTATTTTCCATTACCATTTATTCTCTTTATATTCCCCTCCCCCTACAATCACCACACTGTTGTCCATGAATCCTTTTTTCTTTTTGCTCAATCCCTCCACTCCCTAAACTCCCACCCCAAGAACTATTACCCTGCTCTCTATCTATGAGTCTGTCTCTACTTTGCTTGTTAGTTCAGTTTGTTCATTAGATTCCACACAGGAGTGAAATCATATGGCGTTTGTCTTTCTCTAACTGGCTTATTTCACTTAGCATAAGATTCTCCAGGTCCATCCATACTGTCACAAAGCATAAAACTTTCTTCTTTTTTATGGCCAAGTAGTATTCCATTCAACGTAAGCATTACTTGCTCATTGCAGAAGGACTCATTAGCTACGAGCTGTGCATTTACAGTGTGCCAAATACTATTCTAAGTCTTTGACGTGCATTAACTTAATTCTAACAAAATTATGTTGTAGATATTGCAATTATGCCCATTTAACAGATGAAGAAACAGACACATTGGTGAGTTGAATAACTTGCCAAAATCACATGGTTACTAGTGATGGGGTCATAATTCATATCTCCAGATGCCCTATTCTAAACAACCACAGTCTATGATTGTTCCTGTGGCTTCTTCTTTATGAAGAAGACATAAAGGCCTTCTTCCCTGGCTTTATCTAACAATCTGTGTGTAGTTCCAACCTCCTGTAATTCGGATTCATTTTGGTTAGTAAAGTGTTATTTCCCCCCACCTGTTTCTGAAGAGCATCAGCCAGGGGGCAGTCTGTTCACTAACACTTTTGATTGTTGTTATTTATCAATTCCTTATTGATCCCAGAAATCTGGTTCTCTTCTAATGCATCTCTCTCAGATGCTTTGCTGTGTAGCTCTTCTCTCCTGCAGCCACACATGATGTAACTATTGGAAAAAGAAAACTCCAAAACTCCTCTCATAGATATTTGCTCTCTAAACCACTCATATTTGTAAATGGACAGTTAAAGTGCAAGCCCTAGTGAGACCATAACCTCCTGGGCATTCCAGGTTCTGCCTTTTCTTTTAGAAAAGTTATAAAAAACATCCATCTGATTTGGAACCAGACAATATAAAGTAGGTGTATTATGGCAACAGACGCTTAGGATTTGGGGAGGGGGGATGGAAACATAGGATATCCAATAAACCTTAGGTAGATGAAAAGCTCAAGCATGTCTTTATATATGAAAGAAACTTGGGGACAAACTGCTTCTGTGAAGCCATGCAGCTCAAAGGGAAGGGACAAGGGTGATTCATTCTTTTAAGTGATTTTCCATTGGAACAACTGGGGAAAGAGCAGCTTTCTGATGATTCACTTGGCCCTATCCTCAACTTTGTTTTTATTTCACCTAATTCCTTCTTCTAAAGAGGAGAGTGACCCTAGGAAACAGAAAGATGGATCCCCAGACTGTGGCTTCAGTTCTCATTTTGCAGCAAGTTGATTATTATTTTACCAATGCTTCTTTGTTTTCCTTTACCAGCAAGATACCAGGATGACTGCATCCCTGCCCAAGCTGGATCTCCATGTGATACCTGTTTGGCAAAAAGGCATCACAGGCAAAGGAGTTGTTATCACTGTACTGGATGATGGCTTGGAGTGGAATCACACAGACATCTATGCCAATTATGTGAGTCCGGACCTTCCCATGACTTACAACTTAAGTTGTTTACACAGGCACACAGTTCAGGCTTTCCTTTCCTGAAGCGGCAGGCTGCTTGGATGTTGGCCCACAGAAGGATGGGCCAAGGTATCGCCACTTTGCTCACCTCCCCACCAGCCCATATAAACTCATTGTATCAGGGAGCATTGAAAGAATTTAGTGGAGTTAAGGGCTGTACAAAAACATGTGCATTGGTGATGGGAAAAGGCATTTACACCAACGAAATAATTAAAAGCCATTCAGACTCTGCACCACTCAGAACTGGTGGCATGAAACCAAACAAATCAAGTCTGATGCCTGAGATATTTTCAGTCTTCCTCCTCACACCCGTATGGGTCAGTACCTCTCACACTGCGGAGTTACGTGAATGTAATTCCTTACATGCAAATTCAAAACATGCAATGAACTGCACCAAAATGACAAGCTGAGAAAAGAAAAGCTTCTTCGAAATGGGAAATAAGTAAATGAACAGTATTTACTTGTATTTGAAGCTCTCCATAATATCTTGGGCCTTTATTAGATCAGTGTTTCGTCTTTAAGATGGCCCCTCGTCTTTCTCTCATCCTTTCCATTCATCCACATTTTGCACCTAGAGAGAAAAGGGAAGAGAAGAGACAAAGCGTAAGAAGCGTTAAAAGATATGGAAAACACAGAGAAGTGGCAGGAGCAGTGATAGAATTCCTATGTGGAAGATGTTTAGGTGTAGCAACATTGTTGGAAAAGCGGGTGGAGCCTGGAAGCTTGTTTAAAATATTAAGCACACCCTCTTTAATTAGATTTCGAGTTTATTTAGTATAACTGGGGAAGCCAAAGGAGATCACTGTGGGCCTGAACCACCTCTTTGCACTATATTCATAAGAGACAAGGGTGTCAAAGTGTTGCTAACAAGCTTTGTAGCTTGGTTAAGTCATTCGATTTCTCTGAACTTCAATTTACTCATTTCAGACACGATGTGGTTGAATTAACTGAATTGATTCCTCTGGTTTTAACATCCTATGGGCTTCTGTGAGCTATTGGTTTGGTGACATTCACTGAGAATTAGATGCCGGCTCACTTTTCTGTCTCTGCCTGGATTATGGCTGTAATAAATGATCAGCCATGGGGCCAGAAACTCTGATATGCGGACTTCCAAGCTCTCAGCCTGGATGAACATAGGATAGGGTCGGAGGCTTGGGGAGTGCTGTTTCATTTTTATGGTGCTGCAGTGTTATTTTTGTTGTCCCTTTAGGATCCAGAGGCTAGCTATGATTTTAATGATAATGACCACGATCCATTTCCCCGATATGATCCCACAAATGAGAACAAGTGAGTAAACACGGACTGGGAGAGGGGGGGTTAATACTTTGAAATGCTTTTATCTTATTTGAGTTCTCAGAAACGTTCCTGCACACCATCCACACCACAATATTCTGCAGCTTTTAAAACAGAAACCCAAACTTCTGTTTTTATATTCTTTTTGGCTTATAGAACCATATTTCAATTAAAGTTTCTTCTTTTATTATAAAACACTCCCCTCAAATGTTACTGAATGGTTATAGCTTTGGAATGAAGTGTTGGGACATAAAAACTAAAAACCTTCAGCACACCCTCTTGCCCTCCAAATCTGCTATGAACTTTCTACTGTTAGCAATGTGTTTAATGTTGGTCATGAAAAGAAATAGAGATGCCCAAGTTAAGAGATCCCCACAACTGCCTACGGTAGCCACAGCCATGCTCACCAGTTTCGGTAGAAGAGCATGGCCTGACACCAGATAGAGAAAGGTAGCCCAAGGCCTGGCTCTCAAATTCAACAGTCTCTGGGGCATTGGACTACTTAGCAACCTGTTCCAGAGCCCCTGCTGGGTACTCTAACACTAAAAGGAAGAAAGAGAAGATGACTTCTGCCTCCTAAATTAATTCTCTGTAGCAGCCACGAGATGGTGAGGGAGACCGAGAGCCAGACCTGCCAAAGCAGGCAGCCAAATAAAAACCCAGAGGCGAGACTGTTTAGCCTCCCCTAAGCCCAAAGAAGCTTCGTCCTGTAAATACAGGCAGGTGGCCTCAGGTCTCTGTGCCCACCTGCAGCTCATCTTTGTGCACGGTGACATATCTCAGACTTCAAGGAGACATTCACACTTCCCTCTTCATTCGTTTCCCCCAGAAGAGATTTGCAGTAACACAGATCAAAGCCAAGGAAAAATCAGGGCTTGCTGCTTACAAGTGGGGGTGCAAACAGCAAGCAACAAAAAACTCTTTGTGGATGCCACGTATACTGCTTCCCTTTGCTCTCCCTATGGCTTTCTCTCTCTTGGACTATGACCCAGCTCAGGCCAATTAAGTGCTCTCTCTCTCCCTCTCTCTCTCACTTTCTTTCTCCTTTATTTCCTCTCCCTTTTTCTCTCTCTCTCTCAGAGTTCCCATGTGGCTGATGCTGTAATTGACCTACTGTTGTTTCTTGGATGGTACCCCCACCAGAAGGCCAACAAACCCCAGGAAGGGCAGCTGGGCTCGTGGACTTGGCTTCAACTTCTGGGTGTCTATTTCTTCCTTGGGGAGAAGAGGAAACTTGGGAGGGTTCCAAAACACTGCTTCTTTCAGTACCACTGACTTTTCCAGGGTTCATTTCTTAAAGGGGTTAACTGCAAATGCCCAGTAGAGGTTGGAACTTTCCAGTAACAGTGTAACAAGAATGGTGAGGGAGAGCCCTTGGAGGAAAGTGGGATGTCTAAGGAACTTAGAGCACAGTCCCCAGATAAACTTTCAGCTGTTTCTGAGCCAGGGCGGTGCACAGGGGGCAATGTCCACTCTTGGAGCACAGCCCCGTGCCGTGAGCTCGGCTGGCAGTCATCGCTTTGCAGATTACCAGAGAGTGTCGTGAGGACATCACCCCTCTCTGCCTCTATTTTTTATTTTGTCTCTTAAAGTGCGTGACAGGACATCCATTTCCTACTCTCCTGGAAAGAACTTCCTAAGAAAATGGCAATAAGTGCTTGAAAGAAAGGGGCACCCGTCTTGGAATCAAGTAAAAATGACAACCCTCACCTTACCCCCTTGGACAAGAGTCGGAGGGAAAATGCTTGCAGCCACATGGGTGTAGCAGAGGAGACTGTTAGCTGGAGGCGTCAGTGCCCAGATCCAATGTGGGTGACAGCTACGTAGATGGATATCTGGTGAACTGCTGTTCTCTAGTGTCATTCTACTTATGAGAAAAGGGACTCAGACTTCCCTCTTTCTCTCTCAAAAGGGGAACTCTCACATCGCAGTGTTATAATAAACACAGTGTTTATAATATTGGGTTGGCCAAAAAGCCAATTTAGTTTTTTCCATAAAATAAAGAAAACATTTTCCATTTTCACCAATAACTTTATTGATTTGGATATTTTGAATATGTCAGCTACCTCCCACGTGGTATAATGTTGATTGTCCTCAATTAATGTCTTCATTTGATTGCTGTCAACTTCTACTGCTCTACCCCATCTGGAGCATTGTCCATGAGAAATTTCTAGCATGAAACTTTGCAAACCATTTTTGACACATTCTATCAGTCACAGCACCTTTTCTATACACTGTACAAATCTTTGTTTATGTGTCAGTTGCATTTTTACCTTTCTTGAAATAATAAAACATAATATGCCCAAAATGTTGCATATTTTCTTCCATCTTCAATATTAAAATGGCTAGACAAAAATTCACTAATTATCTTTTTAAAATGCATGCTGATATGACAGCTATGACAATATTATCTAACAAAATTGTTTCAAATGAAGTTAAAGACAACTAAGCACTATAGAGCCATCTTATGGGAAAAAACCAAATGTACTTTTTGGCCAATTCAATATAATTCTTCCAACTCACAGAGCTCCAAAGTCCCCTAAGAAAGCAGCCTATATAATTGTGCTTATTTCGTGCCTGAAAATTCTGAGCTTCAGAGCAGAGCCTGCCATGTATCTCCCACATAGTACAGTTAGTGTGGAGTAGACAGTTAAAAGAGTACAGACTTCACAGCTAGCTTTAGATCAAACATTAGATCTACCACGTAATAGTTAAGTGACCTTGAGCAAATTATTTAGCTTCTTTGTGCCTCGGTGTTATCATCTATGAAAAAGGGATAATAAACATTATCTGTTTCACTCGGTTGTTATGGGGGCTAAATGAGTTGATATATGTAATTGGTTTGAATAGTTCCTGCTACATTAAAAAAGTTAAGTGTTTGCTATCATGATGATAATGATAATGGCAATGCTGCTGCTGCTGCTGATGACCAAGGCTTCTCATTCATTAACAACTAAGGTGGGACCTCTTTTCCGTGAAAAATCAGCATGACGAGAATTATACCATGCAATAGATAGGAGCAGAAACTGAGACAAGTCAGTTTTCTTAGCCAGTTCAGAATCTGCTCTCCAAAAATTACAGAATAAGCAACTGCTTCTCAGGGTCCTCCTGACTATCAACCAAAAAGGTAGTAGCTGCTTCATCATTTAGCAAATGGTATTATAAAAAAATAGAATTATCCTTCAAGTATGTTGTCAGAAATCCCTCAGATTTAGAAAGTGAATGGCCCCATTTTACCTAGCCTTATAACAGATACCTATTATCTCCCAACCCCAGGGAATTATTGCTCTGAACTACCTGTTCTGCTGCTGTTTTTCATTACTGTGTAAATGAGGTTAATAGAAGCTGCACTTGAATTCTCCTCTGCAAATCAAAAGAGGAATCACTAAATAATAAAATCTTAAAAGTGTGGGTAACTCTTACTATTAGGTTGGCATGAATCTGTATTCAGTACTTCAATACCAATTACAGATTATTTTTCTAGTTAAATAATATATGTGACAGGGATGTTTTAACCAGTATAATAGTAGTCTTTAAACTATCTTGTAGAATAATTTTCTAAAAATCATTATGTTTAAATGCCAGTTACTACCATTGTTCTAAGATGATAGAGGGTTATTTGATCTGAGAGCCTGATTTAAGGAAAGTGAAAAAAGCTACAGGTCTATAAAGAATGACAGAGAACCACTCTGATAAAGTCTCCCTTCTTCCCAAGGCTGGAACTGAGGATAAGAGGAAGAAAAAATATCATCCTCTATTTGTAGCATGTTCCCACCACACCTTTCAAGACTATAGCCCTCAGTATATAGAAAGAGATAAGTAATAGGTCATGTCACATGGCTTCATTTTTAGGACAGCAGTACAATGCTGGGGATGTTTTCCAACAGGTTGATTCTGTTGGCTCAGCCTAGAGATTTTGCTGCCCTGGGCCCTGTCTTCCATACTATTTAAATGGAAATAGAGGCATTGGTGACTTTGGGGAGTATATTTCCCAGAGGATGGCAACTGAATTTCTCCTGGAAGGGCAAAGAGGGCTAATCCATCAAAGAAGTTGTTTTCTACGTATTCATTGTGAACATGTTTCTTAGAAAATGGGTGTATTGATCAGGTTAGCTTCAGTTCCAAGAGAGAGAATCCTAACAAAGTTAAGTAATTTGGGGATTAAAAATAAACGAACAAACTTTCAGCCTTGGTCAGTGTGGCTCAGTTGGTTGGAGTATCATCCTGTAGACTGAGAGATCCCAGGTTTGATTCCTGGTCAGGTCACAGGTTTGGTCCTGTCAGGATATGTATGAAGAAGGCAATTGATCACTATTTCTCTCTTGCATCTTTTCTTTTTCTTTCTTTCTTTCTTTCTTTCCTTCCTTCCTTCCCTTTCCTTTCTCTCTCTCTCTCCCTCCCTCCCTTCCTTTCTTCCTTCATCCTTCCTTCCTTCCTTTTTCTTTCTTTCCCTTCCTCAATTCCTCCTTCCTTCCTTCCTTCCTTCCTTCCTTCCTTCCTTCCTTCCTTCCTTCCTTCCTTCCTTCCTTCCTTCCTTCTCTCTCTTTCTCTCTCTCTCTCTCAAAGCAATGAAAAAATGTCCTTGGATGAGGATTAAAAAAACACTTTCACTCAAGAGATGCTCTAGCTTCAGAAGCACTGTAAAATCCAGGAGCTCAGTAATATGCCATCAAGACACCAAACACTCTGTCTCCAACTCCCAGTGCTGCTTTCCTCAACTCAGCTTCATTCTCAACAGAATCTTATCTGGCAACAAGATTGTATGGCTGAGATGGAACTTAAAAGCTGAAGATTCTGGATAAAAAATATATATCACTTCCCCAGAATCTGCATTAATCCTTGACAGCTACCTGGGAGAAAGAGCCTCCACAAAGAGTGAGGGAGGGCCACTTCCAAAAGGGGAAAATTCTAGGAAACAAAAAGCAGATGTTCACTGCACTAGGAAAGACCTTGAGAATTAAAGATAATTATATCATTTTGACTCAGGATTCCTATCCAATACTTTGAAGAAGCAGGAATATCATTTAGTGGGAAATCATCTCTGGTACTTCAGGAAAACCAGAGAAGTGAAACAATTCTTTTAGATGACCCAATTAATTTGGGATTTTTATATTCCTTACCAGGCTAAATTAATAGATGGCTAGAGTGATAGGTTCTAAAGGTAGCTGGCCAACAGAGTTGCTCTGTGCTAACCTTCCTTCCCTTCTTTGTGTCAGCAGGTCTGGGGAACAGCTCCTCCAAGGTCCCAACAGCCTTCACCATACTCCCAGGGGCTTGTACGATGCAATAGGGTCATAAGATAAACAGATTTACATTAAAGTTCTCTTGATTTACAGGCCTTCCTTGGCTCAGGGCAGTGGTGGGAAAAAACAATTTATTATCCCCAGAATTTCAGAATGGATGCTTTAACAGTGGGCTTTGGTCTGTTTTAGAGATGGATTTTTTGTTCTTTAAATACTCTGAAATCATGAATTACCCTTTTTGCCTGATTGCAAACCCAATCTTGTTCAGGCCTCTGGTCCCAATCAGAGTTTTTCAATTAGTCTGTAGTGTCTTCTAAAAATCTCAAGCTCCTCTTGGTACCAGAAAATCTGCAAATGTTTTGGTTTGATGTATGAATAGCGGAGAGGAGGACATCTGGAGAGGGGACTTTGCTCCAGCATATTCTCCTAGAGCTGGTCCAAGATAACCTAATCCAAGGAAGTTCCTAGTGGGCGGGGGCAAGTGAGAAGCCACTTCACTACTGGGAGGGATGGAGCAGAGCCATCTATTTGGAAACAATTTCTGAGTGTCAGAGTTGCTCATAATACTATCCATAGCTAACACCTACTGGGGTCTTACCATATACCAACCACTGTTCTAAGTACTCCGCACACAGTATCTCATGCGATGTCACAACCCTTTGAGGACACTTACCCAAGGTCACACCACTAGTTAGTGTCAGAAGCTATAATTTGAACACAAATACTCTGGCTCCCATACTTGTGCCTTCCATGTGATACCTACACTTCATCTAACGCTGATGGGAAGAAACCAGAAAAAAGGAAGACAGATAGCTAATGTGTCCATGTACCATGGATTCATGTGCAAGACCAATGTGTGTCTTTGTTTATGTTTTGTAATTCCTAATTTTTCATCCTCAGACATGGGACCAGATGTGCAGGAGAAATTGCCATGCAAGCAAATAATCGCAAGTGTGGGGTCGGAGTTGCATATAATTCCAAAGTCGGAGGTAAAGCACTTTTAATGTGAGCCTTGCATCACTTGGTGTAAATGAGGTGGCCTTTCAACAACCAGAAGAAGAACGGACTCCATGAGAAGTCTGGTGAATGACTTGAGTATGAATTGCAAATGAGTCAAAGGATTTGGAGTCCTAGAAAATGATAACTGAAGATAACCCATACATATGGGGGAGGGGTATATGGAAACGCTGAATAGCTTTGAAACCAAATCTAATTTTCTCTGCTCTGATTTAGAAGGATTTGGTTTTGAGTGCTTGTTCAAGGAACAGAAGGAGGAGGTAAATATAGGCGAAGAATTTCCCTGCCTCTAAATTCTGCAGTTCTTCATTTCATAGCAAAGAACAGTTTTTAAAAAGGAAAAGAATTACATATGTGTTATATTAAGAAGCCAAAGGTTATCTTCAATAGCAAGAATTTAGAATCTTGACTTGTTTCAGTCAGTGTCTTTATAGGGAAACATATGGTAAGTTCCATCAGGACAATTAGATTAAAAAAAACTATTTATGAGAGTTCCAAGGAAACCAACAAGGGCTAACAAATGTAGACAGATGTTACCACCTTTAGGCCTACAGGAGCAACTGGAGGTGTCAGTGGAAACTGGAGAGAGAGAGAGCTGAGGCCACAGAGAGAATCACTGGATGGGAGCTGTGGCCTTGATTGCAACAACTGAGCTATTTCTAGGCAAAGAGGATTCAGGACAATGAGCACCTCACTCTCCCCTCGTCCCCCAACCTCCTGCTGCTGTCCTCAGTTGGCTGAACCCAGTGGGAAGACGAGAGAAAACCCGCTGGTGCACTTCCTGTGGAGAAGGTGGCGGGGACTGGATATGCCTCACAGGGACTGTACTCCTTTTTAGAAAACAAATAAGCAGTCATCCTGTAATGTGTGATGCCAATCTGCTAATACAGTGCACTCTTAGATTTTGTTATTCCCAATGACTTTGATGCTAGCATCATCAAACTGCCATGTTAATTTAATGAAAATGAAAGAAGTACAATTTATGTAATTGCCTAGAAACAGAATTCACTTTTTAAGTCATATGAACTAAGTAGCTATAGCTTATGAGAGAATCGTTTGATCCCTTCATTTTATAAAGGAGGAATCAGAAGCAAGATTTTCAAGGTGACAGTGTATGGCAGTATGGAATTAAAACATAAGACTTCTCATTCCAAGTCTACTGACTTTTTTCTATTACTCCACCCTTTGGTACCCTAGCTCTAAGTGTGGTTTTATATAATAATTTTCATTTTTAATCACCTACTATATATCCAAAACTTACCCTACAACCCATTATAGGCAGTGTGTCCTGCAGTTAATAGGATGTATTTGGGTACCAGATTTCTGGGATTCAAGTCCTGGCTTTGCAGTTTCCATCAGTGTGGCTTTGGGCAAGTCACTATTCATCTCTGGCCTCAGTCTCTCCCCCTCTAAAAATGGGGAGAATTGTAAGACCCACCTCAAACGGTTGTCATAAGGATAAGTGAGTTCAAAACTTTCAGGTCTGAAAAATGGTAGCTGAATATAGTATAGTCTCAGTGCATGTGAGCTGTTATTATCTCCAGTTTATAGTTGAAGAAACTGAGGCACAGAGAAGTGACTTGCCTCAGAATCATGCAGCCAGTATGGTAGCAGGGCTGGGATTCCAACCCCAGTAAATGTACTTTTAAACAATTTAAGAAATAAATATGTCTTTCATTAATCATGCCAATTACATGTTCTTTTACCAATGCTCCTCTGTGAATAACGGTGTGAAAATCTAAGTCTGTGTACTCCATTGCATTATCAGCCTGAAGCCAGGACTAACCAGGTAGCTGCCTCTAACTGCCTAAGTTGCTTTGCCTTGCTGGCTTGGGAGTACATGACTCTGGTGGTAGATGACAGCCTGTTGGAAAGCATGAAGAGCTACTGCCTTCTCCTGCTGAAAAATGATTCTCCCTCAGGAGCAAACTCCATGGCAATGACTTCATCCTTGAGATTATTTAGAAGAAAAGGAAGCATGTTCCTTGAAAATGTTTCTTAGCAGACACATAAAAGAATGGCCTCTGGCTTATTTTTAATCAGTGCTTGGAAACAATAGTTCTATCCCTGTTTGTTAGTTTCCTATTGTGAGTAGACCTTTCCAAGCTGCACCGTTTCCACTACGGAGTCATTGGTATGGCACAGGTTGGGCCACAGCCATCCGAGGTATAGTCATGAGTGCATCTATCAGGGGAGGGCTATTTGATGCCTTTCTAAAAGCTATTCTGTCATTTTTAGGTTTTGGACTTGTGAAGGGAGGGAGCACATTCTGCATTGCACAATGCCCATGGCCACTGCAGAGGACATAGAGTTCTCTCTAAAGTGCAGATAAGAGTTTACGGAGGCAGTGACTTGTATCTGTTATGCTATTAGCCTAACAGCCGCCGGTCATGGGCATTTGGGACATACAGTTGTTACCCTGTTTTTGACTCTTGAGAGTCCTTTCAAAAAGTGAATTATATTCAGAGCATCTGTGCCATTCTCCATGTGCATGCTGACATCAGCTTATTTGTTTGTTTTGTTCTACAGGTATAAGAATGCTGGATGGTATTGTGACTGATGCTATTGAAGCCAGTTCAATTGGATTCAATCCTGGACATGTGGATATTTACAGTGCAAGCTGGGGCCCTAATGATGATGGGAAAACTGTGGAGGGGCCTGGCCGATTAGCCCAGAAGGCTTTTGAATATGGTGTTAAACAGGTGAGATGCTTAACGCAGACCCACCTGAAACGCAACCCAATTATGTGGATATATGGAGAAGGGAAGAACATTTAGCTTACATGGAAAGAAATGGCTGTGCATTTCTTACAGTTGCTTACAATTTGAAGTGCATTTAGAGCCAAATCATTCTGCAGAGGGATGGAAGATAAGGGTTAAGAGATTTTTCCCCATTTGGGTCTGACGTTCAACAGAGATTCATTACTCTTAAAACATATATTTAAAAAATACTCTGGATTACATCCTTTCTGCTTTTGAATTTTTGCTCTAGATTAAACTACTATCCAGACTTCTCTCAAATGCTCTGAAAACACATCCTTATATATAGACAGCAGGGGGCTTCCTCCTGCTCTGCACATGCCTGGTGAACACGTGTGCCTTGGTTGTATTGCTCTGTCACTGGGTTTATGGCATTCTTGCCAGGAGTCTAAGGCCTTGTTCTGCAGAGGATGAAACAACAGTAGGAACTCTGCAGAGCACAAACTGAAGTCAAAGAAAGAGTAGCCTTGACGATGAGTTCCGTTTAACTGAAGAGTCCCTTTGAATGCAGCTGCAAAGCAGATCTGAATAATGCCTGATTTTGTCATTCTATTAGTCAACCAAGATTCAATCAGAAAGGAAGTTCAAAGATTCAAATGTAGTGACATAAGCCAAGGGAAGAGTGAAAAAATATGAGCAAGTGCTAATGGCCAGATTTTAAATTTGCACAAAAAAGGAAAGAGAAAAGCATCAGCTCAGCCCCATCCCAGAGTTGGGCCCAGAGGAAGCACACTGGCTGACCCAAAACCCAGTGACTCAATCCGTGACATATCACGAGATTTCCAGCCCTGAAGCTGGAGGACCTGGACTTGAAACAGACCTGCAAATAACTGTCCCTGAGAACTTCATGCATGTATTTGTTGGAGATTTTTATTGGGGTGTGACAGTATCCCCAACAGATGGCAATAGATGTTATATATTTGGTTTTTCTTTTAGGGGAGACAAGGAAAGGGCTCCATCTTTGTCTGGGCTTCTGGGAATGGGGGGCGTCAGGGAGACAACTGTGACTGTGATGGGTACACAGACAGCATCTACACCATCTCCATCAGCAGTGCCTCGCAGCAGGGCCTGTCCCCCTGGTACGCCGAGAAGTGCTCCTCCACGCTGGCCACTTCGTACAGCAGCGGAGACTACACTGACCAGCGGATCGTATGTTATTTTTGTCTAACTCTCTCTGCTTAGGTAAAAGAGCATGGCTTGCATTCTAGAGAATCTTTTGGTCAGTATCTCTGGTAAAGTCGATCTGTCTAAGCTTGATGTCTCCTTTGGGGAGACTCATCCTTTACTCACTTGAAAGGCTGGAATATATTGGGAAGTTTTCTCTCTCTGGAACAATGATGCTTCTGCCAAGATGATGTTGCCTCTCAGTCATTTTTAAACTCAGCCCTGAGAAGCCACCAATCTGTCACTACATATGGCCAAGACACCAAATGTCTATTCGGCTTGTGTGATGACTCCTTGAGAACAGCCTTTAGGGACATTTCAGGGGTGCATGGGCTTTATCGCCCTGTGCTGGTGGATTCCTTTAACAGCAGGGATATGGTCTGGCTTGCCCTTTCGCAGATGATAAAAATACAAAGCCGACACCAGCTATATCTCCCAAGAACAAACCACCTGCAGGGAAATAACTGTCTAGATTTCCCCTGAGGTGAACTTCTCAGCATCCAAATAAGCAACTCAGAAAGGTTACTCAGAGAGCATCTCTGGCCCACGCGTGGCTGTGCCTTGGCTTTCATGAGTCAGACTGCCAAGGGTAATTATTGGATTTCCCTTTAAGTGCACAATGAGGAAGGGCTATTTGAGGGCTTCAAGAACAGAGAGATGCTTTTAATTTAAAAATTTAAAGACCCAAACTTAACTCTGACACAGAAAGAACCAACTAGCTAAAGTATGTGTATCCTAAGCTCAATGAAACAGCAGGTCATGATCCCATTAGATTGTGGGTGAACCCCATAATTATTAGAACTTAAAATGTTCATAAAATTCATATTAATAGCATCTTAACAAAATTGTCAGAACCACTGTCTTCTTCACACAGGATCACTATTCTGGAGCTCTGCCTGCTTCTCTAACCTGTTCTAGTCCAGACAGTAAAACTGGGGCCTCAACTGAAAAGCACTGGCTTCCCTCCCTCTCATGCCCGTATCTTCAATTACACAAATAGTGATATTCTCCTCGGGGATTCTTTACGGTGGACGTACTTCATAGCCTTAGAAAGGGGCCTATCATACATGTGTCTACCTGTGTTGAGAGCCCCTGGTTGTTGCCCCCATGGGTGTCCAGAGATGCTTTGGGGGAAATGGCCTGTTATTACACATTTCAGAGTCACTCTTTCATAGACTGTCCCTCATCTGAGCTACCCTGCTCTGAAGGAGGAGGAAGAATTTCCATCTTTGCAAAGATCCCTCCTTAGGTAAATACGCCACAGGAGAGACAGCTGGTGGATTCTATTTGAGACAGTAGCAAGAACATAGCCTTTGTCATATGCGAATCTCGCCCTCAGCGCAGTCATCTCTGGGGGCTTACTTGCGTCAGCAGGTAAAATGGGCAACCTTGCTTCCGCGGCCCTCCGAGAAGCGAGGAGCAGAGCCACTGTGAATTGAGAAATTCAGCGCCTCCAGGTGGGAAGCCAAAGGAGGTGATAACAGAACAAATTATTTTTTTGCACCTCCCTCCCACACATTGAAATGCCTAGCTAAAAACCATAGTGCGGGAGAGTCTGAGTGGGTGTCTCATTAGAAATCCTTTAGCCCAACTAGTTGTCCAACCACCATGGTCTTCAAGACAGAACGAGTGGAAGTCTTTTCGGTTTCCTCCCTTCATCTCAGCAACCTCTTCAATTAAGCTATAATTAGCCTGGGTAATTCTTTACGTCCAGTGATAGTGTGTAAAAATCCTTTCACAGATAGATTTCATCCCAGCCTCAGAATATGAGTTGGGAAATGTCAACCCTGTTTTCCAAATGGGAACCCAAGGGACTTGCCCTTGAGACCCATCCAGTGAATAGCAGTGTTAGAATTTGGACCCAGATTGAAGCTCAGTACATTTTGTTTGAAAAACTCATCATTTTCATGATTGTGCAAATGTGGACACTAACTTATGTGCATCAAATTATAACAGTAAGTGCAAACTGCACACTAAACATGTTTTTACAAGTAGTTCAAGTGGCCAAAATCAGAATGGCTTAATATTCTTGGACTGAAGAGGCAGTCAAATGTCAATCTGAAAGCAAAAGGGGATTTTGCATGAGGCAGAATTTCTAAATATGCCCGGCCACACACAATGGACCTGATGATTAACTGGCCAGCATGATTCACAATGACTTTGAAACAGCCCCCTTTTTTCAGACAGCACTTCGTTTGGAAATCTCAGAGGAGAAAATATTCATAGTGAGAGAACTTCATCCCGCGAAAAGGCATCCTGATGCCAGAATTATAGACAAGTTGCATATAGAGGAGAGTGAACTAAAATATCAGCAGATGGCAAACATCCGTCTGTGGTTTAGAGGAGGAAGTCGGGAGTCGAGTCAGCGGAGCCTCCTGATCACAGCAGGTGCAGCCTAGGTGCAGTTCACCCCCAGGGATGGGCTCACACTCCTTACGCGTTCTCCTGCCTTTCTCTCCTTCCTGATGCCACCCAGACGAGCGCCGACCTGCACAACGACTGCACGGAGACCCACACAGGCACCTCGGCCTCGGCACCCCTGGCTGCTGGCATCTTCGCTCTGGCCCTGGAAGCAAAGTAAGGCCCAGAAAGTGTCGAGTCACCATTACTAAGCCTGCATCTTCTTTTTAATAACATATCTTGTTTTCTAAATACATGTTTGCAGTAGAAAGCTACAAAAAAGAATAAAAGTAAGCTCTCTTCCTGTTAACATCTCCACATGGATTTAGTACACACATGTATCTTACAAAATTGGGATCTTAATATATATATTATTTTGTGATTTTTTTAATCTACCCTATAATATGTTAAGAGCACTTTTTCATGTTTAAATCAACGTTTCTTGACCTTCAAAAACTGATGCTCTCCTCCCAATTCTCCTCCCACTCAGCTGCAAAGCCTTCTCACTTCCGTTTATTACCGCCAGGGAGGACTTCATCCAGATCATCTCTTGTGGGTACCATTAGGAATGACAAGTTTCCAAAACATCCTTTTTTCATGTGATAGAAACCGAGTCTTAAAGCTGATATAACATATCAGCTTCTCATGGGGACGTGAGAATTAAGAACAGGGTTTAATCTCTTTGTACTATTCTAGTATATAAATGCAAATTTTATGAAAGTTATCTAATCAGGCTTAAACACCCTTGTCTGTAAATGTTGGTTGTCGTCTCTGATAATTTCCTCAGGGTAAATGCTCACAGTTGAAATTTCTGGGTTGCAGGACATATGTGTTTTAATGATTTGATACATACTGACAAGTTACTGTCTAGAAAGACTACAGCATTTTATATTTCCAGGATCGTTATATGTGTGAAAGTGCCATTTTCCTAAACTCTTATTAAAGCCATTTTTATCATCTTTTAAAGTACTCGCTATTTTGATACATGCACATGGTATCTCATCTTTACATACTTTTGTGTCTTTACTAATGAAGCTCAATATTTTATATTCTTTGGCCATTTATCACCTGTGATTGCTTATTTATGGCCTTGATTTTGTTCTATGGCCTTAGTTTAGAAAAGCTGTTAATGCTTGGTTAATTTGATACTTCCCTTTTAATTTTATTTATATGTAATTTTAATGTAATGAAGTTAATGTATGCATGGTTATATTTGTCAGTTTTGTTCTTTAAGGGTTTTTTGTTTGTTTTTACTCTCAGATAAATATTTACAACCCAAAACTAGATGAACATTTATGTATATGGTTTTTATTATGATTCGTTTGCCATATTTAAGTCCTAATCTCCTGGGAATTTACTTTAGTGCATGATGTTAAAAAGGGATCTATACCTGGCTGGTGTGGCTCAGTGGACCAAGGACTGGCCTGCAAACCAAAAGGTCACTGGTTTGATTCCTGGTCAGGGCACATGCTTGGGTGGCTGGTCAGGTACCCTACTGGGGGCATGCAGAAGGCAACCAATCGATGTTTCTCCGCCTATCTTTCTCCTCCCTTCCCTTCTCTCTAAAAAGAAATAAAAAATCTTCAAGAAATGAGGGATTTAACATTTTTTTCTAAATCCAACTGTCTCACACTATATATCTACAACTCTTTATTCTTCCTTATTTCTAGTTTCTAATGTTGCATGGTGAGAAATATTTAAATGTCAAGGCAGGTGATATGGTTACCTGACAAGCGAAGTGATTAAACTTGCAGGTTACTATTACTCTTCCTAATAAGGAGGTTAGCCTAGAACATTCATGTGCTATAGAGAAGACACAGCAGTCCCCTCATGTCACATTCAGTACACGAGGTTCAGAGGAGCAACAGAAGAACGCCTTGGCTCATGCCACAGCTGGACAAGTCTGGAAGCTGCTCAGTCTTTGTCCAAGAGAACCCAGAGTAGCTCCAGGAGCCCCGGGACCACCTGTGGACTTATGAGGTTGTCTCTGGTAGCTAGAGACGGCCACAGTGGCTAAGTGAGATAGGCCTAGTGAGGCTTTTACTAGGAGTCTATCCACCTCCTTGGATGGGCTGGAAAGATGTCTGGTAAGGGAGCAGCAAACGTGGGAAGAGCTCAACCAGAAACAGAGGAATACTTAGAACTCTTGGGACCAAGAAAAGAGCTATGTTTAGAATCTGAGTTCACGTGTAACAGGAAGGGGACGGACAGAGGCCAAAGCCTATGAACATAAGCTAACACTGGCATCAACAGATCCAAACCTAATTTGAGAAAAAAAATCATCTAAGCAGTGAAAAGTGTGAGAAACACCTAGTTTCAACTTCTAGGCATGCCACTCCTTTGTGACCTTCAGCAAGTTAATTCCCACGTGAGGGTTCAATTTACCATCTATAAAGTGAAGGGGTCAGATCAGATGGTTTGTTTCAAACCTTTTCCCTATATAAAATTCTCCAACTTGAAATACAAGGCATCAGCATACATAGATCACCCAACAGGTATTGTTGAGGTTGGTGGCGAGCAGTTCTGAATGGAAAAAATAAGGTCCTGTGAGGGCAAGTGGTTACACCCAGGTGTTATAACAGGCCTACGATATTCATTTCAGGATGTAAGCTGTTAGCTCCAGGCACCTGTTAGAAGAAAACCATCCTTAAAATATTAAGTCTTTTCTACCTAATACCTATAAGGTACATGGAAATAGAACTGACCCATCCTTGTCCAATGACCAGTACAGTAGAAACACCCATCTACATGAAAAAAATGTCATGTTAATTTTACATTAAACTTGAAATTTTAAAGTCTTAACATCTGCTTTGTAAACTTTTAAAATTCTTTTTCTGTATAAGGAGAAAATGAGCTAACTGTGATCTAGCCTTGTTCATTGCAGTTCATTTCTAATGGACTATTTTTAAAGCAGGGGCTCCATGGGTTGCTAGCAAATATGTGGACGAGTTTCCAGGGGTCCATGAACTTTTTTGGAACTAGAAGCAGAATTGTTTGTGAGTGTATGCATGGCATTTTTCAGGGGAACGGTTTGTAGGTCCGTCAGATTCCCACACTGTTCATAATTTGAGACATTAAGAGTTTGTGATCTTCCTGGTACACATAATAAGAATTGAATTCCTTTTATTTTGATTCGATAATCAGTATGATAGACATAATCTATCTTAACATTTATATATACATTCTACCAAAGTACAGAGAGATTATTGAGATGTCTTTTCCAAAATAGATAGTTTTATGAACTATATTCAATTGTCTGTATACCAAGACAATTATTTCAGAAAATCTGAATGCCAGAATTTCTACAAGTTTCCCTAATCAGTCAAGATTGGGAGAATCATGTAACTATGCAATGGTCCTCCAGGAACAACTGTGGGGATAGGAGTAAAACTATGGACTAAATTTATTGGGAATAATAACAGTCAGTATTTATCAGGTTCTTACCATGGACCAGACACTGTGCTAACTTCTTTATATGCAAGGCTGATTTGAATCCTTACAACGTCTTTGTGGCATGGGAATTATTAGTTTCATTTTATCAACAAAGAAACTGAGGCTTAGATAGATTGAGAATGTAACTAGCATCCCACAGAGAGATTCAAATTCTGGTGCGTTTGACACCAAAGCCTGTGTTGTCAGCAACTCCACACTCTGCTGCCTCCCATGGGCCTGACAGAGTGGAAATGTTGAATGGAAGCCCTCAGACAAAGGGGAGTTAAAAAGACTGAGACTGATAAAGGAACATCATAACGCTCATGTGTTTATGAGTTCCTCATAAAAGACACCTTGTCACAAGCAAACTACTCTTACTATGTTGCATTAATTATGAGTTAGCTGAAGCAGTAGGGGATGGGAAGTAGAGAAGGAGAAAGAATGGTCTCTGGCTCAAATATGGAGAGAGGAACTTTCTTCCCTAGAACAGAGTTTCCCAAACACCAACATGAATAATAACCACCTTAGGAGTTTATGTAGCATGTCGATTCCCAGGCCTCATTATTATCAACTCAGATTCTGAATTTTCTAATATTTGGCCCAGGAATCCCCATTTTAAACATATATGTTAGGCAGTTTGAATGCTGGTAGTTATCTCAACCAAATTTAGAGGAACAGTGCTATAAAGAGTTAATTTACAACTGTTTTTTCCTCTACCTCATATAGCTGTAATTATGAAGATGCCCATTCAGGTACTTAATAGGCATTAAAAAGACAGAAATTCCTTAGATAAATGCCTATGACACGTTATTATTATGCAGTGAGTATACATATGAAAGCTGGCAGACAGTAACCTCAGTCTTCTGTGGAGATAGCAAAGGAATCAGAATAATTTTTAATAGCACAAATTCTATAGTGAAACGTTGAATCCCTTTAAAATATCTTTGGAGGTATTAAATAAACAGATTAACCAATTTTCTGTTTTCAGTAAAGGCTGGAGAAAGGAAAATAAACTTTCAATACAGCACGGAACCTTTGGATAAATTACATCAAAGAAACCATTGGCTTAGTGGGTTGTGAAATGTTGGAGAGTCTCCAGGTTAGAAAACCTTCAACATAAGAGGCTTATGTAGGTGTGATTAGAGGCTGAACCAGGTAACCTCTAAGACTCTCTCTCATTTTATAATTTTGTTTCCAGGTTACTTTACCTATGCTCTCTAATTAGAAGCAATGCTTAATTTCGGTGTTTAATTCCACGGTCCTTATTTTCTATAAACATATCCTTGATTAGCAACCTAATGCAGCTTTAAAAATTTTAATTATTGTGGATGCTGTGAGCACTAATTAACAAAGGGAGGCTGTCAGCAATGAGATGTACTATTATTAGCAGCTCCTTTCTATTTATGAAATTCAGTCACACAAATGAACAATAACTGTTAGGAAAATTGGCTTAATTTTCCAAATTACATGGCAATGATGCCCCCTTGAATATTTTGAGAAGAATAGGTAAAGTAACATTAAAAACAATAAAATATGCAATTAAGTGTAAAACAAATGCTCTATTATAGAAATACAGGCAGTCTACGCCTTGTGTTTTATTACCAACACCCTGCCTTATGCTTTCTCAGTGCACTTCCTTGTCCAGCCTCTGTACACCTGCTCACACTGATGGTCTAACTAGGAAAGTGGCATGTTGCCCATTGACCACCTTGTTAAGAGGCTTGTGCCTAAAATACCCTTTAAAAGACCAGAAGGATGCAGGAATTTCAGTAAAATATTTTATCGTTTAGAATTTATTTCTACATTAAGAAAACAGCCATTTCTGCTCTGCTAGTTAATTATTCCTGAATGTGGTGAGATGTCCAGTGTGGAGACAAGATCTGTAGTGAGGTATTTACAATATTGGGCAGATAGGAGTCTGAATAGTAAGGAATTCTGGAGATCACACTCATCCCTCTATTCTTATAAATGAGTCAATTCAGGCCCAGGGAGATGAAGTGACTTGCTTAAGGTCACACAGGTCTTTGGTAGTAGAATATAGTATAATATACCTTTTATTACTCCCTATTCTGACCTCCATGATTTGAATTGATTTCTAACTGTCTTAGTGATATGCTTGTATTCTTTCTTCCAATTCTTGTTTTAGCTATAATATAAAACTGGTCAGACAGCTTTTTCAAATATAAATGTAAAACCATGCCCTACCTTCAGATATTTTGATTCCATAGGTTTAGGATGGGACTCAGGAATTATCAGTATTTACTAGTGTACCAGGTGATTATGGTGCATTCTGGGCCCCGTGGGAATCGTCAGCCTGTAGTCTATCCAAGGCCTCCATCAGTCGCTCTCTGGGTGGTGTGTTTGTTAGGTGCTCAGCTGAGCTGAGAGCTTACTGAGCTGCTGGATGTCACAATAGCCGATTAAAGCAACAAACCAAAAATGAAAGAGTTAAGGCTTTAGTTGCTTACTGTGATGGTATAAGCCAGAGTCTAAAACAAGAGGAAACCCTGACTCCTTCCGATCCATTTCCCTCCATGGAATAATGCACCAGTCAAGTGTCGAGTGGAGCACCACATTCATGGGCATCTTTTCATTGTTGAGGGAGCCCCAACAAAAGGCTCTGGCAGTTTTATGGACTCTGCAGTGGGGTGGGGCCTGGAGGAAGGCTAGGAGTGGAGAAGTTCTGGGTGGTCAGAGTGGGGAAAATGACCTCAAGGTTTCTCCCACTCCCCCCACAAGGAGGCCTCACCAGAGCAGATCGCTGCCCAAGGCCTCAGATAAGGAGACCTAAGAATGAAGGTGTGAGGGGCTAGGAACATACATATGGGGAGAGCTTGACCAAGGAAGGGGGCTGAGTCCTTGACTGCGACTCCCTAGAGGTAGGCTGTGTACCTGGGCTGGTGTGGAGAAGGAGCTTCCCTGTGAGGCCTGCCAGGTAGCCTTTGCAGTACATACCAGGGGCAACTTAACCAATATATTACTGCTCTAGGGAGAAAATAGTAAGTTGAGCCATAATCCCTTGAGGGTTGCTTCACAACATAGTGATAAGATAGAAACCTTGAGGACTAAAGACTCCGGCATTTATTTATTAAATTATGTTTCATTGGCTTACTAGAAACAGTGCAGGTCTCAAAGATAAGGGAAAGCTTGAGATCTTTAATAACTCTAATGACTAATAACAATTAGTTTTTAAATTATATCTGGGGCTTGTTAACACATGGTCACATTCAATCATTCAACCAACCAATATTTACTCAGCAGGTACTCTGTGCCTGGAATTCGTCTGAGTGCTAGGCACACAGCAGACAAAAAGATTGATTAAAATCTCAGCCCTTCTCATGCCTAATCCTAGCAGGGAGACAGACACTAATAATATACAAAACAAGTGAATTGCCCTGTATGTTTGAAGGTGATAAATACTATCTAAAGAAAAAAGTATGGCAAGATCAGAGAGCTCAGGAGCATGTGGGAAGAATGGAAATTTTAAACAGGGTCATCAGGAAAGGTTTCATATGCATTATAATAGATCCAACACTCCTGTGCTCCTCTGATGTATCTTTATATTGTTGTTAAATTAATTTTATTAAGACTTCTGATTATACCATTTCCTTGCCCAAAATTTCTCGCTGATTCCCCATTGCCCAGACGATAACGTGTGAGCCCCTCTCATGGCAGTCAAGGCCCTCACTGTCTGGGCCCCTACGCCTCCCTCATCTCCTCTTCCTGCTCCAGCAAACCAGACCGCCACAGTACTTAGGCCACATCCTGTACTTTCCCCCCCGCTCACGGGTTTTGCTGTTGCCTCGCCCTCTTTCCTCGCATTCCACCACTTGACAAAGTGGTGGAATTCTGCCCATTTTTCAAAGTCCAGCTCAACTATTTCCTTCCAGCAAAGCCTCCCTAGATCTTCCTATCCCCAAAGAATTCTCTCTCCTCTAAATTTCTGCAATGCATTATGCCATAAACACAGCATTCGATAGCTACATTATAATTACAAAAAAACTTAGTTCTTTTACTGGATTGCAAGCTTCTTAAAAACAATAAACACCTCCTCAAATATACTTCTAGTATTCAGCATAGTGCCTTGCGAGAGTGATCTCAAGCAGCTAAGAGTTTCTCGACACTTTTGATACATGAAGAAAAAAGACAAAAAGTATTTGAGTAGGAAGCCAGCCCGTGTCTTTAAAATTTGAGTCTTCTTAAGGAAATCAGAGCCTACAGCTGAGGACTAGGAGGCACAAAAGAAGTGTTACCAGACAGGACACCTGGCCTTGAGTGCATCTGCCCAGGGCCAGCCAGAAGTGTTCAGGTTCTTGATGTCATGACAGAAAAATTTCACAGCGCAAGTCTTGACTATAAAAGTGCATTTACTGAAGCTGAGGACGGTGAAAAAGGAAGGCCCTAGCATAGAAGAATCAACAGGAGAGCCTAGGCTGGGCTGCCTTAGCTCCCTGGACAGTCAGAGGAAAGGGGACCTTGGAGACGAGTTCACAGAATCAGCCTGGGACCAACTGTCACTGCCCATTACTCCCCTGGCTTCAGTCTGGTGGGGAACCTTAGAGTTTAGATGTGTGCCTGTAGGGGAAGGAGAGGAGGAAGGAGAGGGGAAGGGACTGGTGCAGGCTACTCCCCAGAGGGTGAGCTTGTCCAGGGTCCTTCATCTTTAGTTTCTATTTTTCTCTTGTAGGTGGGAATCTTAGGGGAGGTCTCAGGGGAAGGCTTCAGTAGAATATTCCTCAGTTCTTCAGGTGGGCCCTTTCAGGGCCACTGTCTCCACTGATTGATCAGTGCCAGGGAAGGGGGTCTTGGTCATTGCAGCTGGTCCTGGCATCACTCACCAGGTTTTGCTGCTTTTCTGGGCTTGCAGCTGAAATACAACTGAGGCCCAGATGCTATCTCTAGGGAGGTAAACTTTTATATCTGGCTGTAAATTGCTTGGCCAGTGTGTTCAGCTATGTCTCAGTTTCCCTATTCCACTTGTGGTGGCTTACTAGCCTGTCTCAGAAATGCTCTCATTTTAAAGTTTTGCTCCAGTTAACTTTAACTAATTAGAAATCATGAGCCAAGTCCTGCATTTCTACAATGCTGAACACAAAATTTTACCCACAGTAAGAACTTAACTTACATGGTATGGGAGAAGTTTTCCACACCATATTTTGAATTGAATGAAAAGACATACACATAGTAACACAAAATAGAATTACACAAGTACAGTTGCAAAAGGTACTTCATAATTTCCAAATGGAGATGCTTGTTTTCAGCACTTGCTTTTACAAGGAAACTTCATTTTGTCACTGAAAGATATTTTGGATCACTTTCTATCCAGCCCAAATCTCACCTGGAGAGATATGCAGCATTTGGTTGTCTGGACTTCTGAATATGATCCATTGGCTAATAACCCTGGATGGAAAAAGAATGGAGCAGGCTTGATGGTGAATAGTCGATTTGGATTTGGGTTGCTAAATGCCAAAGCTCTGGTGGACTTAGCTGATCCGAGAACCTGGAACAGTGTGCCTGAGAAGAAACAGTGTGTTGTAAAAGATAATGACTTTGAGCCCAGGTAGGTGTCTCAGGAATTTTGAACAAGCATTCCCATGGCATTATTTGCCATAATGTTTGCCATTTTGCCTGGTTTTTTTCTCACCTACCTTTCTGAAGTAGATAGAGGTAGCATTTGCTAGTGTTCCCTGTGGGTCCAGAGGGAATATTGAGATCAAAGAGCTGCAAATCGTATCGGCATATTTGCATTTTCCTCTCATAGCCAACCTACTATCCAACATTAAGTTTAAGGTGACCATTGTTTTATATAGCACTAAGAATAATTATTGCTAATTAAACTATTATCAATCATCAGTTTTAAGATTTATACCAGATTCAGAGATGTTAAAATGTTTAAATATGCATCTTAGATTGATAAAATACAATACTTGTCAGCCAGTATTATTCAGAACTCAAGAGCCTCACTTCACGCCACAGTGCGAGGTGAATAATGACTTTTCTCCCATGAAGGAACCGTTATCATACTGCTTTTACATAGACCACATCTGTCCCAACACATCTGGCCACAAAGTAGAATATGCTACGTCTGTTTTGTTGGTTCTGTCATGACAACCATGATTGTATTGAAGACCCACTCACACAAAATACCCAAGGATGGGAGGTACCAGGGGCATGCATTAGGAAGATAAAATCATCTTTAAAAGTATATTTTAAGAGGGTCTATTGCAATAATAGGCTATTTTTTGATAGGTCCAAGGCAAACCTACCTTGATTCCATAGTAAAGAGCATTTTTTTCAAGTATCTGTATTCCTTATCATTTTCTTTTCTTTTTATTTAATTGTGGTTAAGTACACTTAACTGGGTTCTCTATTCTGTTCCACTAGCCTGTATGTCTGGGATTTTTTTTCCCAGTACCATGCTGTTTTGATTATTGTAGCTTTCTAATGTATTTTGAAATTAGGAAGTATGATGCCTTCAGTTTTGTTCTTCTTTCTCAGGATTGGTTTACTTATCTGTGATCTTTTGTGTTTCCATAAAAACTATAGAATTGCTGAGGTTTTTTTCTATTTCTTTAAAAATCTTACATCTTCTGTGCATTAAAATGCATTTAAAGTCCTGAACTGGGTTCTACTCATAATTGGGAGAAACATCAAGCCTAGTTGAGATCTAGACAAGGCTGATGTGTACATATTTGCATAAAATACAAGGAAGAAGAGATATACTTTATTCAGTGATGATTCATTAATATACTTAGAGCCCTGAAAGCTAATGGAGAAGTTATCATTGAGATTCCAACAAGAGCTTGTGAAGGACAGGAAAATGCTATCAAGTCCCTGGAACATGTACAATTTGAAGCAACAATCGAATATTCTCGAAGAGGAGACCTTCATGTCACACTCACCTCTGCTGCTGGTAAAGATTTTTAAATCTTCAAAAATTTCTTTTAAATCATATTTGTAACTTTGTAACTGTAAACTAAATTATTTCCGTTGAATGAGTTTGTTTCTTTATAGAACTATCTCCCAGTAGATATTTTCAGGTCTTAAAAAAAATGCTGCTGCTGATGCCCTGGCTGAGTGGCTCACTTGGTTGGGGCATCATCCCCTTCACCAAAAGGTTGTGGGTTTAATTCCTGGTCAGGGTACATACCTAGGTTGCTGGTTCAATCCCTGGTAGGTGCATGTATAGGAGACAACTGATCAATGTTTCTCTCTCACATCAGTATTTCCCTCTCTCTCTCTTATCCTGTCTCTAAAATTAATAAAAACATGTTTTCAGGTGAGGATTAAAAGATACACACACACACAATATATCAATATATATGTGTGTGAATATATATATAGTGCTTTTTTAACAACAGAATCCTGCCCTGCTCATTCCCACTGGTCTTTAGATAAGCAAAGAGTCAGGTTTATTCAAATAATACCTTTAATTAATAAGCCTTTCTGGAGTTTAATTAATACCTTAATACTCATTTTCAAATTGTATTCATTTTTCTAGATCACTAATCTGTCATTTTTCTCCCTCAGATAGCATGTTAGTGATAATTACTCTAATAATTAATTAATAAAGCTGGCAGGTACATCAGACACATCCAAGGAATCAACTGAAAAACTGAGAATTCTGATCCATGAAAGAGGGCTGAGAACACTAACAAATTTTCCATAATGATATGATTAAGGCCATACAATACGATTTGGGGGGGGCGTTCACTTTTCCTGAGAGGGTATTAATTCCAATGAGATCTTGGATGGGAAGGGGTGAACACAAACCACAATCCAGCCAGGAGAAACTATCCCAACACTTTTATGTTTCTGTAGGATTCAATCTCTGACTAAATTCAATGTCTATAGGTGATATGTGAGGAAAGATGAGCTATCTCCATAATCTTCTTGGATATGAACTTCCTAGAGGCTTGGAGTAGGTTCTGTTAATTTTGGAGTTGCACTTTCCAGATATCTTGGAATTGGCCTGAAATATTGGTGTAATGATTTTTCATTGATGGCCTTTTCATTTGACCCTTTTACTTAGAAATAGTATTTATTAATCTACAAAAAGTTTTAATTTGAAAACTAGTTTTGATAAAAGATTATTAAATTAATATAGCTTCATTTTTATGTATATACAAGATGCAGTTACCTACTAATTTTCAAAATTTCCTCTTAAATTTCAAAATGATAGTTGCCTTAAAATGTATTTTCGGTCTTTGATTCTCTTATTTAATGTACAATAGTTTGTACATGTGGTTCTGAGTTCTTATGCAAATAAACTTTAATATAGTCATTCATTATTTATTTTTCCACATTATTGAGAACATATGTCAGATAATGTGCAAAGTCCTATAGACAAAAACCTTTTTTTTCTTGTGAATGTCTCTTTCCTGGTCTTATACTCAACAGGAAAATTTGGAGGGCTAATCTCTCCCAGCTGTCATTTTCAGTTATCAGAAGCTAGAGTGTGTGCTATCAGAACTGTTAGGACATTTATTAACTTGTGTTTTTTGTATGAAAATAGGAACGAACACTGTTCTGTTGGCTGAAAGAGAGCGGGATACTTCTCCTAATGGCTTTAAAAATTGGGACTTCATGTCTGTTCACACGTGGGGAGAGAATCCAATAGGCACCTGGACTTTGCGAATTGCAGACATGGTAAGGAAGAAAAGGCTACAGAATCACAAGCTTAAACACTTTGAAGGAGTTTTAAGGTTGGGGTCATCATTAATAAGGCCTCCAAGGAACTTTGACTACCCCTTAGATGAAGTAAGGAAAAGATGTAGTGTTTCAAGTCCTGCCTACTTGGCTACATAGACTTAAAAAAAAAGATTAGGCACTAGGGACAGAAGAAGGAAGAGAAGATACCCCGATCTACAATGTGACAGGCTGTGGGACAGATCCAAGTGTTCCCATGTTAGAACGTAGCCCGCCACACGCCCTACTCACCAGGATGAGCTATACTCACACACACAGTTAAATGCTAGACCGGTCTGCTCTTGAGGATGAGCTATACTCACACACACAGTTAAATGCTAGACCGGTCTGCTCTTGACACTCCACTGGAGTCCCATGAAGGAACCCTTACAGATACTTACTGCAGTGGCTGTTTAGAAGTAGCTTACTTATTAGACAAGACAGTTCATTTAACATGACTTTGCCTTGTTTTTCTTCAGTTATGAAACAAAGTAAAAAGCATTTCTCTTTCACTCTGTTTACTAACACTCTATAATTGTAACATACAGTCCTAAAAATAAAGCAAGGAGTGTCTAAGCAAAAAGCCACATACTTACACAGCTGAATTATTTATTTTTGCATCACTTCTCCAGCATTTTCTATAGGTGAGCATATAAATAAAAGGGTTTTTTGGTCTGAATTCTCCTGTGAGAGATGTGCTATAAGTATCAGAAGCCCCAGATTTCAATGTTTAAGTAATTTTTAAAAAAGAGATGATTTTAAATTCCTGAAGATATCAATTAAGTTAATACAAATCTTACAGTTATTGTTACTTTTTTTCTCTGAGACTAGCTTTCTCCTAAAGACAGCTAAAATTGTAATTTAAAAATGGAAGTGGTAAAAATTCCCACTCTCAGGGAGAACAAGAAAATGTTATTCGTAGGTGGGCAGGCCTGTTCATGAACATGGCCTCCATTCTAACTCAGTTTCACCACCAGGAAACTAAGAAAGCCTATTTACCAAGATAAGTCTGCAGAAGTTGACTCTGTACTTTTAAATAATACTTTTTTTAGATATTTTAGATTTCAGCATATTATTTATAGCATTCGAATCTCTGAAAAGTATTACTGTTCCTGTAATGCACAGTTCTTAAGGGCTGATTGATGTTGAAGGCTATTGGTAATGCTCTGTAGAGGCTGACTTTTTTCCGTAATGGAATGTTTCTACAAGTTGGTAATTGGTAAACATAATTCTGTTTATAGAAGGTATGGTCAACTTTTTAAGAGCACATCTCATATAGAAAAGGAGGTTAGCCCTGGCTGGTGTGGCTCAGTGGATTGAGAGCTGGCCTGCCAGCCAAAGGTTACCGGTTTGATTCCCAGTCAGAGCACATGTTTGTTTTCTGGGTCAGGTCCCCTGGGGGCATGTGAGAGGCAACCACACATTGATGTTTCTCTCCCTCTCTGTCTCCCTTCCCCTCTCTCTAAAAATAAATAAAACCCTTGTTTTAAAAAAGGAGGTTAATATAGTTGTGATTTTTTAATTTTTAAATTCAACTTTTTTTATTGTTCAGTTACAGTTGCCCCTGTTTCCCCCATTGTTCTCCCCCGCCCCAGCCACCCCTGCCCCTGAGAGTTCTGCTGTTTTAATTAAATGAAGCAATTAATTGGTTTTTGAATCCTCAAGCCTGTCAACTGTCAATTTTCATTCCAGGAGTGAATCCAGTGATTTCTTTATTTTCCCTTTGTTTTTTTTTTATTATCTTTTTTAAAAATCCTCTTCTGAGGACATGTTTATTGATTTTAGAGACAGAGGAAAGGAAAGACAGAGAGAGAGAAAGAAAGAAACATCCATGTGAGAGAGAAACATCGATGGGTTGCCTCCTGCACACACCCCACATGGGGATGGAATCGCAACCTAGGCATGTGCCCTGACCAGGGATTGAACCCACAACCTTTTGGTGTATGAAATGACATGCCAACCAACTGAGCCACTGGGTCAGGGCTCTTTTTTTCTTCTGTCTTATTGGGGTGACATTCTTAATATAATTACATAGGTTTCAGGTGCACAATTGTACAACACACCATCTGTATGTTGTATTGTGAGTTCACCCCCCCAAGTCAAGTCTCCTTCTACTACCATTTATCCCCTCCCCGGTGATTTCTTTCTTTTTGCACAGAGCTCAACACATGGAATGCACAGAAATTTTAAATTAGATTTTAACTCTAAAATCCTTTATGGATATTTTGAAGGAGCTTGTTTTATGTTACTCAGAACACACACTAAAGTTATGTATGCTTATCCATCAGTCCGGGAGAATGCAAAATGAAGGAAGAATTGTGAGCTGGAAGCTGATTTTGCATGGGACCTCCTCTCAGCCAGAGCACATGAAGCAGCCTCGTGTGTACACCTCTTATAACACCGTGCAGAACGACAGAAGAGGGGTGGAGAAGATGACAGAGTCAGGGGAGGTCTGTGTGGCTACCTTCTTCTTGGCATGCTTTTTTTTTTGACCTGTAAATTGACAATGTGGTGAGTGAAGCTGCCCCTAACTCTTCAGCAGAGAGTGAGTTAAACATGAGTAAGGAAGAAAGGGAGTGGGTGTGGTAAGTTGTTTATTTTCTGTAGGCTAAAACTGTACTGTTTTATTCATGTATTAATTCATCTAGAATTTAGAAGTTAAAACTAATCAATTCACAGTTATTACATTCCCTAACTTGGACTCCACTTATCAAAGAAGGGTACCAATAAATAGGAGCGCTTCATAACCTAAGTTTAGTCTTCAAATCCACCAGAAATGGAGGCATTTGTACTCCCCTTTTACAAGTGAGGTTAAAGACAATTTAAAAAGTGCCCTGGGTACCTGAGTTTTAGTGTGACCCTAAGCCTCACACTCTCTCTGCCCCTCAACCACCTCTCAAGGGGCAGCAGGGGCAGCAGGCCTGCCCAGCACTGAAAATAAGCCTTCTTCCCTGTGTTGGTGTATTTCTGTGTTTTAGAAGCAGCCCATGGAAGAGAACCTGAAGGAAATGCCCCTGACGGCAAAAAGTGGCAGCAGCAGTGGTGTGGGAAACAGAAGGGATGAGCTGGTGGAGGGTGCCCCCTCCCAGGCCATGCTGCGACTCCTACAAAGTGCTTTCAGCAAAAACTCACCACCAAAGCAATCACCAACAAAGTCTCCAAGTGCAAAGCTCAACATCCCTTATGAAAATTTCTACGAAGCCCTGGAAAAGCTGAACAAACCTTCCCCACTTAAAGACGCTGAGGACAGTTTATATAACGACTACGTCGATGTTTTCTACAACACCAAACCTTATAAGCACAGAGATGACCGCCTGCTGCAAGCTCTGGTGGACATTCTGAAGGAGGAAAATTAAAATAAGTCTGGGGTCCTGAGTTGGAAATATTCATGCTTCTTCCCCTTAGATTTTGCCTGTGCCTGAAGTAGTTGTTTTTGTCATTGAGTCTTATGCTTATAATATCCTTGGTGACACTTTTCCTTTTTCTCCTTAAACTGGACATTTGAAAGAGATGAGCTCACATAGTAAATCCAACTTCCCAAATGGATCACAGCTCTTTCAAAGCACCTCTTCTCTGCTGACGCAAGTAAAGTGTTTGTTCTTTATAGAGCCACAGTTCACACGCAGTCCTCAAACCACATTAGACCACCTTCTCGGGCCCTCCCATTTCATATCTCAAAAGAGAAGTCTTAATCTGGGCAATAGATTAATTTAAAAAGTAATCTTCAAGGAACAAGAGTAAGGAACGTGTTCTGGTAGCTGTCCTCTGTCTTTGCCCTCTGATTCTTTGAATTTTGATGCCACAGAAGGCTTTGGAAAGTCTCATCAAAGAGTTTACAATTAGACTAAGACCCTACATTTTCTATTCCAAAGTACTACTTATTCAGGGCATGACCTGAATAACACGACCATATGGTCATTTGTGGGGGAGGGGGAGCTGGGTTACTTAGATCCATAAACAGGCATCAGAGTCTGTGTTACCTGGTTTGAGTGGTGTTGGAACACCCTTTGCCTGGTGTGCCACACGGCAGGCCTGCACGGGCCTGATGGTGACTATGGCTCACCCTCTGTGCTCTGGTCTTCCTGTTTCCCCTTCTCAAGGTTCTCCTCACTTGTCTTAGCAACAAACTATTAACAAATACTGAGAGAATTAATTTACACTACATTCTTAGAACAGACTTACACTCGGGACTTGGCTAATTCCTAGCCATATTTTTTTTAGCAATAATACCAGAAAGCCACTCATAACACAGAGAACCAAGCTGATAACAGGAAAATATTCATATGGGAAGAGCCAATAGGAGGTGGTGTTTATTTTTAAAATCGTATTCATTAGAATAGGTCTTTCAGGATCTTCGAAACTTCATGATCATTCCTTGACACTAAAGGCTGCTCCCCAACCTTACAGCTGAATAGTATCCAAATTCTTGTCAAATTGCTTTCAAGCTTTTACTCAGAGGACACGAGTTGGCAGCCCACAGGCTGCATTTGTTCTTCAGGTAGATTTCTGCCTGGCATGTAAAATGTTTTTTAAATCATTTAAAACACTGATTAGTGAAAATGTGAGATTTTACATAAAATCTGATTCACAGGCCCATCTTCCCTTGTGGCAACAGTTGCTTGGAGCCAAATAGCAGCTGCCCAGCTAGCCTTGAATGCCTAGTCCCCAATGTGCTCTGCTCTCTGCCGCTTACGGCAGCCACCTCCCTGGTGAGCACTCTATAGACATTTTATGTTGCCTGCTGTTGCACTAAATGAACATGCTCAAAGTGTAAATGCATTTTAAAAAAATCTTCAACTTCTTTCAGACAGGATCTGTATGATTATGAGAATTTTCCATGACTTAATTAATTTGTTGGCCCCCCAAATGGTATTTTCATCTCCTGAAAGTACCTCTGATAACTAGTTTGACATGTTCATTTAATCTCACCATCCCTGGATGCCCATTTCTTCTAATTCATTACTGCCAACCCACTAGCTGCCCACTCTGTGCTCACAAAAGCTCCAGTCACCTGCAGTGGCATTCTCCCATTGGATGTGCTGTTTGCAATTCTTCCATGAAGACTCAACTTTGTCAGGCTACATACGAAAGAGAGAACACCTCTCTCCTACATACTAAGGAGAGAACACTAGAGTCTGTCACTTGCTTTGGTTTGAAATGTGGTTAGAAGACGAACTTTCACCCCCTGTTCTACCATACGAATTTGTGCAGAATAAGGCTTATTCCAGAGCAATTCTCATGGAGCTTTCAGAATGTTCTCCCCCAAGAACTAGCATCACAATGTTCTTGGAAGTTTCCCATGCTGCTTGGTATGGAGTGTGAGATAGAATTTTGAAAACTGCAGCACATCCAAAGTGGTAAAGCTGAAAAGGACCAGGGAGTTATGAGACAATTTTTCAACTAAAAACAAAGCTAAGGCCTAGAGAGCCCAATAAAAATAATAAATGAAAACTCACCCTTTCCTCATTCCTACCCTACCGCTAATTGTCTGAAGCTTTCTTTTTCAGTATCTTTTCCTGGTTAAAAACCCAAACAGCTCATTGGACTGTAGCCAAAGGTTCACTCTAGAGAAGCTTTAATATTTAAATCAAGTCATGTTTGAATGTTTCCAGCCTTGGAGTATATTGTTCAGACAAAAACTATTTTTGTCAGTCTTTCTTAGTGCCTGTGTGAATTTTTGTGAAAATGTAAAAGAGAAAAATTATATAATGTTTCCCTCAAAATTTTAAACTATATTTTCTTTACAGGTATTTATAATGTACCAATGCTTTTATCAAACAATTTTAAAAGGCATAATAAATTATATTCAAGAACCAAAAGTTTCATGAGAATAAGAAAGTTTCATCCAATAAAATATTTTTTGAAAGGCATGTTCTTCTGTCAGTGAAAAAAAAGCATAATATGTATGTATTGTATTAAATTGACATTTGTCTAATATCCCAAATATAATGTGTAGCTGAGTTTAACATATGTGGTCTTAGCGTTCTTAAGGGAGCTCCCACATTATACATTTGATGTATTAATCAGTATATGTAAAATATGCTTATAAATCAGAAGAATAAATGATTTATCACTAAGTCAAAGAGAAAAAAGCTCATGATTCCAACAAAAATAGGCTCTCCTCTTAGTTATTGTGTTTCCCAAATGAACTGCCAAAAAGAAAATTTCAAGGTTTACATTAAGAAGTTAAATCCTTTTTAGAAAGATGTGAAACACAAATTCAAAAGAACATAAGCACCCCTATGTTCATTGCAGCGTTATTTACAATAGCCAACATTTGGAAGCAGCCCAAGTTCCATCAGCAGATGAGTGGATAAAATAACTATGGGACATTTACACAATGGAATACCACTCAGTCATAATAAAAAAAATGTTTATCTTTTGTAACCTTATAATTGGACCTGGAGAAAATTATGCTAAGTGAAATAAACAAGTAAGAGAAAGACAAATACCATGTGATTTCACGCATATGTGGAATCTAATGAGGAAACTGAACTAACAAGCAAAATAGAGAGAGACTCATAAAACAGGATGACAGCTCTGATGGGGGATGGGGTTAGCCGGTGGAGATGTTGAGCAAAAATGAAAAAGGACGC
Source organism: Sturnira hondurensis (assembly GCF_014824575.4). Classification (NCBI taxonomy): domain Eukaryota; kingdom Metazoa; phylum Chordata; class Mammalia; order Chiroptera; family Phyllostomidae; genus Sturnira; species Sturnira hondurensis. The sequence goes on along the minus strand of NW_028093985.1, from coordinate 20,098,751 downwards.
ATGGACATCAGTGTGGTGACTGTGGGGGTCAGGGAATGTAAGGGGACTAAATGGTAATGGAAAAACTACAATAAGAATAAATTTAAAAAGAAAAATGGGCTTTTTAAAAGGCAATTTAAGAATTACTTAAATAGATATATTTTGTTTTTTCTAATAGCTCAGTCATTTACTTATTGACAGCATAAAAAGTATGACTGAGCCTTAACTGAAGTGTTGAGAAAAAAAGCCTGAAGGAACTGACTATAGGTGAGAGAAATGATTTGCAGCAGTTCGTTAAACATGACTTTGTTCACAGGCCCGGTTATAACAGCTAAGCACTAAATCCTTCCAGGAAGGCCCTCATCAGAAGCCCCAGTTCCCAGGGTTGACACCTGCCCTCAGGCCCAATTTTCTCTCTTGCTTCAAATCTTCATCTCTAGATCCCCGAACTTCCAACACACCTTTTCAGAATCTTACCTTCCCACCAAGGGTGGATGGTTTTCCTTCAGACTCCCGTCTTTCTCCTAAGTCATAACTGTTCATTCAAACTAAAATATTTTCCCAAGAATTCCAGAAAGACTTCTAAGCAGCTTTTGTCCTTCACATCAAACAATTTTCAAAGTCTTCCCATCAGAATGGTTCAAGATATGCCTGTTTTCTCTTGAATGCCTGTTTGGTACTGGTTGGATAAATCATGTGCAAGCTTCGAGTACAAACACGAACACACACATGTTCCAAGGATACATATTAATTCTTAAATACAAATCTAAATCCATAAGGAGGAAGGCGGTTTTGTAACTGCCTCATAATTTTGCAAGGTGAGAGCACTAAGGCACATGGTAACAATTATCCACTCCATTCCCCCTCCCCCTGTGGAAGAGTGTACTTTCCTGGCCCACTGATGTTGAGCTTGACCCTGTGATTTGCTTTGGTCAGTGGAATATCAGTGGATGTGATGCAGGCAAGGGCTTTAAATGTGCTTGCATAGTTTGGCTGGCCTCTTGTTTTCAGTGACCCTGGGCTATGTGAGGAGTATGCCCCAGATAATTGCTGCCCCTTCAGCCTGTTTCTAGAACAGATATATAGGCAGTAGATCCACATTCTAAACCTAGCCAACTTACAGCATGAAACAGGGCTGCCCAGGTAAGTGCAGCCTAAATAAGCTGAACTTATTATCTTGCCAATTTATAAGAATGAGAACAAACGTGTTGTTAGCACCTGAGTGTTGAAGTGTCTTGTTACATAGCCTTACTATGTCAACAAAACTCACTAAAAAATAAAAGTTCCATTTTTTCATTCCACTACTAATACCACCCCTTTCAAATTGTAGCTTGTTGAGAGCCTAGAATACCAAAAAAAAAAAGGAGCCAGTGTTAAATCATACACTTCTTAATGCTGATCCTATAGCTAAACAAAGATCCTGACCAGGCTTTGAAATTTCTATTTTTAAAGGTCTGTCTTAGCTTAGTTCCTCCTGTAAGCAGAGTCTCAGACAATGAATGACTTGCATACAGGCAGTCTATTTAATAAGTAACAGCAGAGAGCAGAAGTGATTCACATACGCTCATGAGTAGCATGGAGTAACTTGATCAGCACAAGACTTAAGAAAGACTGGAATGGGTATTTCACCTAATGATGGCATTCATAGAAGATAACTCAGAACAGACATGCTTTCCTCATTCCACTATCTCTACCCCATCCAAAGCCTTGACACTTCCATTAGCTTCTCTCAGAAGTTAGATGCAACCGTCTAACTGGTTGTATCTAACTGGTTGCAGGTAAGGGAAGAAAACATATTGGTTGATAACAAGTTCATAACATTTATTAGAAAGGCAACTTTTAACAGAACGAAGTTCTGCTATTATTTTTTTAAAGCCCTTGCTGGTGTGGCTCAGTGAATTGAACACCAGCCTGCAAACCAAAGTGTCACAGGTTCGATGCCCAGTGAGGACACATGCTTGGGTTGAGGGCCAGGTCCCCAGTAGGGGGCGTGTCAGAGGCAACCACACACTGATGTTTCTCTCTCTCTCTTTCTCCCTCCTTTCCCCTCTTTCTAAAAATAAATAAATAAAATCTTTAAAAATAAATAAATGAATAATTTTTTAAATTAAAAAATGAAGCAACTTTTGCCTGAGTTTTGGCTTGCAATTTGTACATCTATACAATGTATAGTGCCTGTATGTTGTTCCATGTAGACATTACATAAGCATGGCTCTGTCATCATTGGGTAGACAAGGAGGTGACTACAGTCATCACAAAATGCTTCTGGGATAGTGTAAATTTTGAACCAAAATTTTTAAAATAAGGGGGATTTGTAATGAAAGAGAAATGTATGGGTTGTTTTAAGTTCTCTTGTCCGAGGGAGCGGGAATGAAGAAAGCCCACCTGGGAGAGTGTATCCATTCCACAGAGCTCCCCCCGAGTGGAAAGAGCCCAACTTGTTTTTTCTTAACATCCATTCCTTGGCTCTGGCTGTAATTTACCAGCATTCACTAAGCCTTCATGACGTGAATGTGTGGCCCTGAAGCTGCTGCAATCTTGTCATAATGCCATTTTTACTTACAGAGGTGAAAAAACACATGAGATTTAGGCTTATCAGTTGATATAAATTATATCGTTCCAATCATTAAGGAGGAAAAAAGTTCTGAAAACATAACAGCAACAAAAAGTGGCAAGAGGTGTGGGTTCCTGAATCAGCCCCAAGTGAATGTGCACCCTGGTTCTACCATCTCTCAGCTGTGTGCCCTTGAACGGCTCACTTCACCTCCGGGGCCTTGTTTCCTCATCTAGAACACTGACGTCTACCACTAATAGGTTTGCTGTGATGATTACATAAGATAATGCAAATAAATAACTTATGATTATGGTAATTTAGGGCACGGTTTCTGTACCTAGTAAATACTCAATAAATGTTAGTTTTTATTATTAGTGAGATTGTTGCTGTTGTTATGTTGTAAAAGAAAATGGAATTTAGAGCCAAACAGATTTGAATTGGTAGCTCTTATCTACAAATTCAACAAAGGAGAAAATATTACAATCAATGAAGAAGATGGAAATACCATAAACTGTCACTAGTCAAGATGGTGCTGCCTTGGGAATGGTTGTTCCGACATGAGCCTTCTCCTCCTAAGGCCGCACTGGAAATCATCTCAGTGTAGCTCACGTGGACTAGACTCAATGAGGAAGGAGTAGTCAGAGTGACAGCTGAGACTCGAAGAGCAGTTACCTGGGGCCGAGGAATGCCAGAGGTGGTGAGTGAAGAGGAAAATAATAAAAAAGAAAATCATCTGTTTGGTTTGGTCTTACGTCCAATCCTTTTTTTGTTGGGGTACCATTTTTCAAATGCAAACATTTTATAAGGAATTGAGAAATGTTGATATGAACAACAACGAAAATCAATGAGTTCTTAAGTATATCCACAGCATCGTGTACAATTTAACTAGATTCTCACAAGAACTGTAAAAAAATAGGGAATAAATAATATTATTGTCCCAATTTATATATTAGAAAGTTGATGCAGTGAGAGGTAATGGGTTTTGTTCAAGGTCAGACAGCACATCATAGAGTTGAGATTTTTAAACTGGGAGTTATTCTGGAACCCAGGCCATGCTTTACATTAACAAGATGAAAAAAATGACTAATATTAGAAGATATTTACAGTGTGAGAATCAAATGAGTACTGTTTACCTTAAACTACCAATTCTTTTCTGCTCATGGAAATAACAGAAATAGTTTTTTAATTGAATATTTACTACATATTAAGCATACATATTTTTCATAATAATGAGATAATAATTCACAATAATGTCTTATTTCTAATGCTGGCACTATTCTGCAAGTGAAGTGGTTTTTTTTTACAGATATGGTAACTGAGGTTCAGAGAAGTCAAGTCAGTTACCCAAGGTCACACAGTTAAGCCAGGATTGCAAAACTAGTCTATCTGACCCCGTCTTTTCATTATGTCACTCCCTCACTTTTTAGCCTCACTCTCAAATTTTTCAAACTGATATCTTAATAGGTAATTAACACTTCCAGGAACAACAAAATAGATTTTATACTGCTTCTTTACTTCAAATTTTGAAATTTAAAAGTAAGAGAGGCAGTTGTCTTCATTAGTCATTGCTGCTTGATTATTTTGAAATGCACAAAAGCTCTTCTCTTAAGGAAGCAACAGGCCAACCCAATAGCTCAGGCAGCCTTTGGATTGGTAATCAACCCCATATGAATTTGTGTGCCGGGCAGACTCAGGGCTGCAGAAACATATTGAGAGTCAGGACACTGCAGTGTGGGTACCAACTGCAGGAGTTTCCTATGATGCTGGGTCTTTTTATTTCTCCCTCCACTGCTTGGTCTTCCTGCCTCATGCCAATGTGTCTGATTCTTCTTCTTTTTTTTAAATTTCCCAAAGTGTGTCCTTCAGCGTACCAATTAGTGGAGCATGTATGTGTGTAGATAAGGATTCCCTGGTCATGTACATTCACATTCAATGTACATTCATGTACATTCAACCAGGGATGGAGTAATGTGCTAAGTGGATGCGGCCTCCACTCTCTTTTGTTCATCTTGTATCCCCAGTCCTGCCACAGTACCTGCTATATAAGAGTTTAATATATATTCATTGACTTAGCCAATACAGCTTTTTATTTTCCCACTTGTTTAGCACCCAATTAAGATAAAAGTGACAATGAGTGAAAGTGGAGAGGAATTGTAGCTGATGTTTGTGGAGGACACACTGGGCGGCAGGCAGGCGGCTGAGCATGGTACTTGGATAGTTTCACTTAATCTTCATTCACTGATGCAGACCCACTCATTATTATCACAATTTATGGAAAGAAAAACAGAGTTCGAAGAGCTGAAGTTGTTCGATCAAGGTCACAGCTAGTAGGCGGTGACAATGCATTGGAATGAGGGTAACCTCACTATACTGACATCACCTTAAGTTGTGTCAAAGCCTGAGAATCCCAAGTCCCATGGTGAAGGGATATGAGGAAACACTCAAAGCTCAGCAAGGGAAACACTGGCATCAGGAAAGAAGCAGGAAAATATCTTTTCATCCAGCTGCTTAGTTATCTATGAAGATTTTTTCCACTTTTTTCTCTCTTCTGTTTTTATATTCTATATCAGGTAATAATAGGCTTAACTATGTCAGGCTGTACAGTTTTATTCAACATTATATGTCACCAGCTGAAGAACTGAATCCTAAGACTGCCATGTAATTCTATGTATTTTGATAAGAAAAGGCACTTAAAACTGAATTGTAATCTGTTGATTATTCCTTACACGAATTTCGAAGTACCCTGATGAAATAAAATAATAAAAGGCAGACAAAGAAACAAGCCATATGTCGGATGTACTAAACACAAGGAAGCTAGACAGAAGAATAATATCTGAGATATAAAAAAAAACAAAAAGTGTGTGTGTGACATGGCAAAGCCAATAGCTCAGCTAGGAGACCAGCCCTGTGTTTACTTACCATCACATGTCAGGAACCAAGGTCAGAGTCTTTGTGCACATGAACAGAGTACCACAGAGGCTTCTTAAAACTTTGTTTCCTTTTCTGACTTCTCTCAATCGATTATTTATGGTACCGTCATTGGTCATTACACCCAATTTCACATTCAAATGAGGAGGTCATTTCAATCTATTGCTGAACATACTAATTTGCTTGGTATCCACATGCAACAGTTTCCAAGAATAATTTATTAGGTTAGCAGTTCTTAAGTTTTTTGAATCAATGTTATATTTAATGTTATTGAGTACCTTAAAGAACTTTTGTTAATGTGGGTTACATTTACTAAAACATTTTAAAATTAAAAAATATATATCTACTATTTCAAAATCACAATAATAACCCAATTGCATACTAATATAAATAACAAAGTTAATGAGAACAATGGCATTGCTTTTATATTTTTGCAAATATCCTTCATGTCTGGCGTAATAGACAAAAGCTAGATTCCGTTATCTATTTCAGCATCAACCTGCCACAGAATGTTTTGGTAAAAGCATATAAAGAAAATGTAGCCTCACATAGACAGAGTCAGAAAATGAAGGAGTATACTTACACAAAGGCTCAACTAATCGTTTCTTAAAGAGTAGATACAATGTAGACTCTAAAACCGTATCAATAAACTTCGTGCACTCTCTCAAACTATCATCCACTGACCTACTCTGAGTACAGCGCACTGTAAGAACATGAAGAAGGCCAAGGAGCAATAGCGTCTGCGCAATCAAAACATTTCAAAGTGAAGCAGCAGGAAGAAACGGAATGACAGAAGGACCTCAGGAAGAAGCTCTTCTGAATTCAGGGTCAGAAAGAAAAAAGAAATCAGAAGTCCTCCCTAATAGGGCCTGAGGAGCAACTGAAGTCAGTTTCAGGCAGACAGACTGTCATTTGGATCTACAGATATGGGGAGTCTCAAACATTATAATACTGTAAATGACAAGTCAGGGGGCTGGAGTCCAAGAAAGATATCTTTGTTGGATGTATCACCCAGACTGTGCCTTTGGGAAAGCAATGAAAATCTGCTACTAGGAGACCTGATCATTCTCAGCATCTAAGTTTAGCATCTAAGTTATGTCAAGATTTAAAGCAATATAATTTATGATTTTATAGATTCCCTCACATCTCTCTTACCTCAGTTTAATATTTTTTTGTGCTACAAAACATCATTAAAATATTGTTCTGTTAAAAATACATTGATTTTTCTTTCATTATTTTTTATCCTCACTCGACTTCATTTTTTTTTCATTGCTTTTAGAGAAAGACGACGAGAGGTGGGGAGAGAAACATTGATGTGAGAAAGAAACAGCCACTGGTTGCCATCAGTTGCTTTCTTGTATGCACCCCAACCAGGATAAAACCCACACCCTGGGTATGTGTCCTGACCAAGAACGGAACCCACAGCCTTTTAGTACATGGGACAACACTCAACCAACTGAGCCACACCAGCCAGGACAAAATATCTTGAATTTTTCAGTGGAACTTTTACCCATGCATAACTTTGTAATAGCATGCATTATTATTTGGAAAATATTGGTTCAATGAGTTATGTAGATAATCCAAATGTTGACATATTTCATCATACAATATTATTTTAAAAAGCAAACTAGTTAATATCATCACCAATCTCATAAAAGTCTTCAAGTGTTAAGAAGTTGTCAAGCTCATGATGAGAGATACGTTTTCCAAAACTTTAATTTTCCTGCAGGCTCATATTTTATTATTTTATTATTGGTAAGAAATACTCAGTTGTTTTTCTTAAAATGACAAGCTCACTTTATTCATTTACAAGAAAATTTCTGCCAAATATCTAGATCAGAATAACTGTAGTTTGTTAGGCATTTTTTAAAAATTTTATTTATTTATTTATTTATCTTTAGAGGGGAAGAAAAGGGAGAGAAACATCAATGTATGGTTGCCTTTCGTGGGTCCCCTGCTGGGAGTTGGCCTGAAGGGAACCGGCCTGCAACCCAGGCATGTGCCCTGACTGGGAATCGAACCGCGATCCTCTGGTTTGCAGGCCCGCGCTCAATGCACTGAGCTACACCAGTCAGGGTTGTTAGGCATNAATTTTCCTGCAGGCTCATATTTTATTATTTTATTATTGGCAAGAAATACTCAGTTGTTTTTCTTAAAATGACAGGCTCACTTTATTCATTTACAAGAAAATTTCTGCCAAATATCTAGATCAGAATAACTGTAGTTTGTTAGGCATTTTTTCAAGTAAAAATGGTATGCCATGAAAAATAAAACACCCCCCCCCAAAATCAAGCTAGTTCAACTTGCAACTCAAAGAATTGCACAAATGCTTTTCCTCAAAACAACAAGGATAACTTCATACACAGAAAAGTACTGTATATAGATGTTTTCCCATTTTGCCACCTAAATTATCTAAAAGGTACATATTCTAGTGTTCGCATTTAATTGTTAATGCATCACCGGAGACATTCTTGAGTGCTGTTGGGTTTGTGTTTGTCTATTTCAGCTGTGAGTGTGTGATGGGGAAGCACACAACGACTACCTGTGCAGTTTGGTGCCACTTCCTTGATTCTTGACAAAGTGCCACCACTGCTTTTGCATCATCACTGCAAATATCAACAAGCTGAAAAGGCTTTTTATTAAACCAGTTTTGGTTTTGCGGACATCCTTAAAGGTTGTCAAGAGTTTGGGGACTCCCAGGTGTCTGTGGACTATACTTTGAGAGAATTCCTAGGACTTCCAGTACTGTGTTGAAGAGGAGTAATATGAGTGGGCACCCTGGCTTTGTGTTTAGCTGGGGGCTCATTGTATATGGTCTATATTATGTTGAGGTATGGTCCTTGTATACCCAGTTTGTTCAGAGTTTTTATCATGCAAGGATGTTGAATTTTGTCAAATGTTTTTCCTGCATCTATTGAGATAATTATAGCTTTAAATATTTAATATTTCAGTGTATTAATGTTATATAACATATTTATTGATAAGTGGACTCCTATTTATACCACTCACAAAAACTAACTTAAAATAAAGACCTAAATATAAGACCTGAAACCATAAACTCCTAGAAAAAAATAGCTCTTTGAAAAAAAGCCTCTTGACATTGGCTTTGGCAATGATTTTTTTGGACATAACATCAAAAGCACAGAAAGAAAACTAAAAATCAGTAAGTGAAACTACATCTAACTAGAAAGCTTCTGTACAACAAAAGAAACAATAAACAAATTGAAAAGGCAAACCATAGAATGAGAAAAAATACTTGCAAATCATATATGTGATTAAGGTGTTTATATCTAAAATATATAAGAAATTTATACAACTCAAAGGCAAAAGGAAAGCAACAATTTGACTTAAAAATAGGCAAAATAATCAAACAGACATTTTTCCACAGGTGATATATAGATGGCCAACAGGTACATGATAAGATACTCAGCATCACTAACCATCAGGGAAATGCAAATCAAAATCACTATCGGATATCACCTCACAACTGATAGAATACTTGTCAGAAAGACAAGCAATAACAAGTGCTGGTGAAGATATACAGGAAAGGGAACCCTTATTCACTACTGGTGGGAATGTAAATTGGTGCAGCCACAATGGAAAACAGCATAGAAGTTTCTCAGAAAATTAAAAAAAGAACTATCATATGATCCAGCAATTCTAATTCTGAGTATAGCTAAAAGAAATAGCTAGAAATTCTGAGTATAGCTAAGGAAATAAAATCATTACCTTGAAGAGATATCTATATTGCCATGTTCACTGCAGCATTATTCTCAGTAATCAAAACATGGAAACTACCTAAGTATCCATTGGCACTTGAATGGATGAAGGAAAGTGTGTGTGCGCATGTGTGTGTACATAATCATTCAGCCTTGTGACAGTCTGGATGAGCACGGATGCCACTATGCTAAGTGAAGTCAGTTAGAGAGAGGAAGGGTTAAGGAGGGAATAGGTAAAAGTGGGTCATGGGTACAAATTCCCAGTTATAAGTAAGTTTTGGGGATTGAATGCACAAGTAGTTACTATAGTTAACAGTACTTTATTGTGAAGAATTGCTAGAAGAGTAGACTTTAAAAATTCTTACGATGCACACACACAAGGATAATTCATTGTAATGTGATAAATGTGTTAAATAACCCTATTGTGGGAAGCATTTCACAATATATACATATTAAATGATCACGTGGTACACTTTAAATTTAATCAGTGTTATATATTAATTATATCTCAATAAACCTGGGGATGGGAGAGCTAATAATAAGTTTTCCCAGATGATGATTTGGGAAAATGTTTATTTTTTATACTATTTTACAAATTCTTGAAAATACTCATGTTTTCCCCCCTTAGTGCCTTTTCTGGTATAGCTATGGGGATAGTTAAGGGGAGAAATCCTATATTTAATCAGAAGAAGAAATTCCAAATTTAAAGATCCCTGAAATCTATCAGATTCTTTTATTCTATGGAGATTTTGAAGCTTCTACTTCCAATGCCCTTCTTATCCATCATAGCTGAAATTAAACTACTTCCCTGTTACCATGTTTTGTTTCCATTGTTCTGGTCAGGAGTTTAATTGTAAATCACAAGGTGATTTCTAACTAATTTAAACAAAATATTTATGAAAGTGTATTAAGAACTTCACCTGAATCTCAAGGAGAGTCAAAGAACTAGACTTAAAAGGCTAAGTAGCTAGTAATAAAGCACGATGCCCATACACACCTGTGGGGAAATGTCTTATTGAAAACACCAGCTCTGCCATCCCCACTGCTTATCTTCAAGTACCCCTGTGTCCAGACATGCGCCACCACAAACTCTGAAGAACCAGAACCCCTGTGCCAGTACACTTGCCAGGATTTGTGCAGGACCACATCCTAACATTGCTCCCTTACTCATCCATATCTTGTCCAGGGACCTCCAAATGGGTCCATCTAAGTCATGAGTTTTTGTGTCTTAAGTAACAAGGGATTCTGACGCAGTCTTTTGCATGGTATCTTGCTGCAAGACTCAAAATATGGAAACTATGAAGACCTAAGAGAGTGTTTTCAAACTATGTTGAGAATCAATAGGTGCCTACTGTGCCCACTGGCACATGAGTTATTTAGATTAAAGTGGATAATATGATGGGCCAAAAAGAAGGCTTGGAACAGTATTCTCATTGGGTAGCAGCATTCTTACCTCTCCTTACTTGGAGAGTAGAACTTGAAAGTTATTTTAGCCCATGTTTTTCTCTTTCTAAAATATTTTGATTGTGCTGTTACAGTTATCCCAATTTTCACCATTATACCCCAAACAGCACACCCAACTCCCCACAGGCAATCCCCCACCCTTGTTCATGTCCACAGGTCATACATATAAATTCTTTGGCTACTCCATTTCCTATGCTTTTTATGACTGAATCTTTTTTCAATCCCTTCTAGCCTACAGAGTTTCTTTTGAGAAATTAGCTGACAGTCTTATGGGAACTCCCCTGTAGGTAACTAACTGCTTTTCTCTTGCTTTTAAGATTGTCTATTTTTAACCTTTGGCATTTTAATTATGATGTGCCTAAGTGTGGACCTATTTACATCTATCTTGTTTAGGACTCTATGTGATTCCTGGACTTGCATGTATATTTCCTTCACCAAATCAGGGAAGTTTTCTTTATTTTTTCAAATAGGTTTTCAATTTCTTGCTCTCTCCCTTCTCCTTCTGGTACCCCTATGATGTGAATGTTGGTTTGCTTGAAATTGCCCCAGAGGCTTCATACACTATCCTCCTTTTTGGGAATTGTTTTTTCTTCTTCTTGTTCTGACAGTTGTTTTTTGCTTCCTTATGTTTCATATTATTGATTGGATTTTGGTTTCATTCACTCTACTATTGATTCCCCAAAATTGTTAATAATTTCCATTAGTATATTCTTCATTTCTGCCTGGCTCTTTTTCATGCTGTTGAAGTACTCACTGAGTTCCTTGAACATCCTTATACCAAGTGTTTTGAATTCTGTATCTGAGAGATTGCTCATCTTCATTTTGTTTAGGGCTTTTTCTGGAGATTTGATCTGTCCTTTCATTTGGGCCATGTTTCTTTGTTTCCTCATTTTGGCAGCCTCCCATTGTTTGTTCCTATGCATTAGGTAGAACTGCTATGACTCCCTGTCCTGGTAGTGTGGCCTTTAGGCTGTGCCACACTACCAGTGGCACAGCCTTACCTATCACCCAAACTGGCTATTCAAGGTGCCCCCTCCATGTGGGCTAAGTACACCCTCTTCTTGTAGTTGAGTCTTACTTGCTGTTAGCAAGTCAGTGGGAGGGATTTACCCAAATCAGTCAGCTGCAAAGACTGGCTGACCACTGACCACCAATCTCCACCATGCATAGGGCATCAGCTATGTAGGAATAGGGTAGTGGTGCTCCAACATGATCTGTAGCTGTCCACTGGATACACAGAATCTAGGGTTTCCTGGGTGGGGTAGGTCAGGGTCAGCCCCCACCTGTGTTCCCCCAGGGCCACCCAGCACAAGCTACAAAGCAATCTGCAGGTGGCTACTACCTGCGCTGGGCTTGGAGGTTTCTAAGTGGAGTCAAACTGTGATCCAAAGCTGGTTGGTGCTAGTGCTGGGCCTGGGGCCACTTAGCTAAGAGTCACATGGCTGTGGGAGGGCCCATAAGTTGGGTGAGGTGGAGCCTCAGATCAACATCAGTGTGGGCCAAACAGTATTAGGTTAAAGGTTAAAGGAGTCTCAGATACAGCACCAGCCAGCTGGTTCTGTGGTTCTGCGGATCTGTGGCGGAAAGGCTCAAAGAAGGCACAATGGCTTCCACCCACCTTTTAGTCTGGGAGAAAGCTGTCCCCCAGCTCTCACTCTGAGGCCAGACACTTTGGTTCCTCCCTGATGCCACTAGGACCTTTCAAGTTGCTACCCCAGTGCTGAAACTCAGAGGGGATGCATGTGAGTAAGTTCGGCACGGGCTTTTTAAGAACTGCCAGGGGATCCAGAAGGTTTTTTTTTCTACCAACTTCAAACCCATTGGATTTTGCAGCCATAAGTTTTGGGGGTTTATCTTCCTGGCACTGGTACCCTGGGCTTGGAGGCCTGGTGTGGTGCTGGGACCCCTCAATTCCCAGATAACCCTACTGAGTTTTATCTACCACAGGTGGGTGTGGGACCCACTCATTCTGTGTCTACATGCTTCTGTGTCTCTTACCCTACTCAATTGATGTGGTTTCTTTAGTTTCATAGTTGTTAGATTTCCATTCAACTTGATTTCTGATGGTCCTAAGTGATCTTTGGTCCATAGTTTGTTGTGATTTTGATGTGGATGTGCAAGGAGCTGAGCCATGTCTGCCTCTGCCTCCATCTTGACCAGAAGTCCCCACGCACTTTTCATTACACCTTGTCTATGTCAAAAGTTCCAGAATACATTAAATACTAATGGGCATATAAAAGTGTTTTTTTTCCCGGGATGTCCCTTTTTTAAAGAACTGGCTTTGTTTTTGAAAATGAGTCTGGACTATAAGATCCTAAATATTTCCTGCTGTTTTCTCACTTGTCACATCAGCAAAAATCAGATATATAAAGGGGGGAGAACAATCTGAATTAAAAAAAACACTTTGTATTTGGATTATAAAAGATATGGTTCAGCCCTGGCTGGNGATGTGGATGTGCAAGGAGCTGAGCCATGTCTGGCTCTGCCTCTATCTTGACCAGAAGTCCCCACACACTTTTCATTACACCTTGTCTATGTCAACAGTTCCAGAATGCATTAAATACTAATGGGAATATAAAAGTGTTTTTTTTCCTGGGATGTCCCTTTTTTAAAGAACTGGCTTTGTTTTTGAAAATGAGTCTGGACTATAAGATCCTAAATATTTCCTGCTGTTTTCTCACTTGTCACATCAGCAAAAATCAGATATATAAAGGGGGGAGAACAATCTGAATTAAAAAAAACACTTTGTATTTGGATTATAAAAGATATGGTTCAGCCCTGGCTGGTGTAGCTCGGTGGATTGAGTGCGGGCCTGCAAACCAGAGGACCGCGGTTCGATTCCCAGTCAGGGCACATGCCTGGGTTGTAGTCCAATTCCCTGCAGGCCAACTCCCAGCAGGGGGTGCACAAAAGGCAACCATACATTGATGTTTCTCTCCCTCTCTCCTTCCCCTCTAAAGATAAATAAATAAATAAAATAAAAAAAAAAGATATGGTTCAGGCAGACATTGTTTTTGTGCCATGGAAACTCATCTTTTCTCCATCAACAATATTTGAATAGCTGGCAGTTATTCAATTTTCAGTTAGTGGAACAAGTTCTCTACATAAGGTGCCCAATCAATGTTTTTATACATTTTATATCAACTTTATATGGTGATGGAGCAGCAAATCCTCCTGATCATACTGAGAATGGGCAAAATATCAACTCTTTTCAGTAAAAACAACCAATCCAAGAAGGTAACATGCAAGGCCAAAGGTTTCTGGAATCCTGGTAGATTGAGATCTCTTTCTTTTTTTAATTTTTTAATTATATTTTTATTTTCCTGATTCATGATTTTATTTTTAAGTATATTTTATTGATTATGCTATTACGGTTGTCCTAGTTTTCTCCCCTTTGCCCTCCTCCACCCATTATCCCACCTCCCTTCAGCAATGCCCCCACCTTAGTTCAGGTCCATGGGTTGTGTGTATAAGTTCTTTGTCCTCTCCATTTCCTATACTGTTCTTAACATCACCCTATTTTGTATCTACTAATTATGCTTCTTAATCCCTGTACCTTTTGCCCAATTCTCCCCTTTCCCCCGCCCTACTGATAACCCTCCAAAGGATCTCCATATCTTTGATTCTGTTCTTGTTCTAGTTGTTTGCTTAGTTTGTTTTTGTTTTTTAAATTCAGTTGTCGATAGTTGTAAGTTTGATGTCATTTTAATAAGCACAGTTTTGATCTTCTTCCTAAATAAGTTCTTTTTTAACATTTCATATAATAAGGGCTTGGGGATGATGAACTCCTTTAGCTTTACCCTGTCTGGGAAGCACTTTATACTTCCATTTTAATTGGTAGTTTTGCTGGATAGAGTAATCTTGGTTGTAGGTCCTTGTTTTTCATCACTTCGAATACTTGCTAGTCCCTTCTAGACTGCAAAGTTACTTTTGAGAAATCAGCTGATAGTCTTATGGGGACTCCTTTGTAGATAACTTTCTGCCTTTCCTTTGCTGTTTTTAAGATTCTCTTTTTTTATCTTTAACCTTTGGCATTTTAATTATGATGTGTCTTGGTGTGGTCCTCTTTGGGTTCAACTTGTATGGGACTCTCTGCTTTCTGTATTTGTATGTCTATTTCTTTCAACAAATTAGGGAAGTTTCTTTTATTATTTTTTGAAATAATTATTCAATTCTAGTTCTTCATCTTTTCCTTCTGGCATCCCTATGATTTGAATGTTGGCACTTTTGCAGATGTCCCAGAGTCTTCTTATACTCTCATTTTTTTAGAAGTCTTGTTTCTGCATTCTGTTCTGTATGATTATTTATTTCTTCCTTACGTTCTAAATTGTTGATTTGAGCCCTGGCTTATTCCCTTCACTGTTGGTTCCCTGTGGATTTTTTTTTTATTTCACTTAGTGTAGCTTTCATTTCTTCTCTTATGCTGTTGCCATAGTTAGTGAGTTCTCTGGGCATCCTTATTACCAGTGTTTTGAGCTCTGCATCTGATAGGTTGGCTATCTCCATTTTGCTTACCTGGGTTTTGTTCTGTTCTCTCATTTGGGCCAAATTTCTTTGTCTCCTTTATTTGGCAGCCTTTTTTGTTTCAGTGTATTAGGTAGAGCTGCTTTGACTCTCTGTCTTGGTGCACCTGTTAAGTTGTATGGGGCAGAGCCCAAGGTAGGGCTTTGCCTAAAGGCAAGGCAACCTGCTTCACCACTTTGTGGCTCTGTATGTCAGGAAGGGGTCAGAGAGGGGACAATGCTACTGAGGCTTGCTTGGCACTTTCCCATATGTGACTGGCACCCCTCTAGCTGCTGCCCTGGTGTGGTTCCAGAGTAGGTGATTTTGTGTTCATTCTAGGACTGTGTAGGCCCATTAAACAGCCTTTTCCAGAAAGTCAGCAGTTTCTTTTGCTGCCACAATCTCACTGGTTTTTACAGTCAGAAGTTATGAGGCTTTATTTACTCGGCACTGGAACCCTAGGCTTTGTGGTCTGGCCTGGAGCAGGGATCTCTCACTTCCACAGTATCCCTTCCACTTTTATTCACCGCACATGAATGTGAGACCGCCGGTTCTACCAGCCACTTCCCCAACACCACAACACTGCATTCTCTCCACCCCAGTTCCTCATCTCTGCCCCTTCTACCACTCTGGATGAATATGGTTTCTTTAAATCCTTGGTTGTCAGACTTCCATACAGTTTGATTTTCTGGCAGTTCTGGTTGGTTCTGAAGATAGTTTTGAAACTTCTTAGGGTTGTGCAAGGAGGCAAAGTGTGTCTCACTATGCCTCCATCTTGACTGGAAGTCCTTTAGATCGAAATTTCTCCGTCAGGCTTTTTGAGTACTATTTGAGTTAGAAAAATAATCTGTCAAGGTAACTTCCTCCAGTGTTTCAAAGAATAATAAGACTCCAACAACTCAGATTCCACCAACATGAAAGCATGTGCTCCATGTCCAGCACAACCAGCCTCACGGATGACAACACTATTCAAGTAATCCCTTTAAACATTACAATTTAATTCTTAGGTGTGATGTTACTCACAAATCTACCTTTAAAAGGAGCAATTGAGTTTATTCCCTCTGAAAATGTCCACCAGGCTGCCAATCTTCCAGTATATCGAACAACTTTCTAGAAGCCACACACTGTAGTAAAAGAGGAAACCTGCTGTCTCTGAAAAAAAAACACAAAACAAATGGCTACACTCCCTGTGGAATATTTTTGGCAAAAATAGAGAAGATTAATTTGATCTACCAGCATTAGACAGTTCTATTGCATTTTCCAACTCTTTTGGCAGAGAAAAACAACACGGTGTTACAGACCTGAAATATCTCACATCCTATCCTGTACCCGAAGAGCCTGTCTACTCTCTGTTATAAATAGTCTCTTGGTGCTCTCTGCCATCTCAGCCCCAGCTCACAAGTGGAAATGATCTTGAAGCCTTAATTGCTTTTTGTAGGTCACCATCCCTGCCATCCAGTGCTCTTTGAGGAGGAACATTTAAAAAACATGTGATGTCATCGGATATCAGAGTGCTCAGCTTTTCCTTGTAAGACAACCCAGCCTGTCAAATGAAGAGAGAAGTATTACAGCAGAAAGATATACGTGTGAATTCAAGCAGAGGCTAAGAATTCTTTAATGATAAAGAAAGGAAAGAAAATAGAGGATCAGCTCAGAACGAGTGAGGGAGGCCTGTCCTAATTAGCAAACAATTTCCTTTCTTAGCTATGCCTGGCCATTGTACTAAATAAAATCAAAATGCAATTACCCAAGCCACTGAGGAAAGAACGACCACAGTTCTGCTTAAAAGCCTAATCATGAAGAACTACGAGAAGGATGGGCTTTGAGAGGGGGATTTCGGTGATGCGAGGGACTGAGAGTAGCCGCGATTGCAGGAAGCATCGGGTGGTGGCTCCACATGTGTTCTTCAAAGGCTGGGCAGAGACACAGATGGTCAGGAAATCGGCAGAGTTCTGTTTCTCTTATTCAGAATTATATTTTATTGATTATGGTATTACAGTCGTCCCCATTTTTCTCTTTCCACTCTTCCATCCAGTAGCCCCCTCTCCCTCAGGCAAACTCCAAACCATTGTTCATGTCCATGGGGCACGGGTATAGATTCTTTGGCTACTCCATTTTCTATAACTGGGCTTTGTGTCCCCATGGCTATTCTGTAACTACCTATTTTTACTTCTTAATACTCTCACTTCTTCACCTATTCCCCCAAACACCTTTCCCATCTGGAAACCACCAAAACACTTTCCATATGCATGATTCTCTCTTTATTCTTCTTGTTTGCTTAGTTTGTTTTTTAGATTCAGCTGTTAATAGATATGTATTTATTGACATTTTTGTTCATAGTTTTGATCTTCTATTTCTCAAGTAAGTCCCTTAACATTCCATATAGTAATGGTTTGATGATGAACTCCTTTAGATTTTTTTCTTATCTGAGAAGCTCTTTAACTGTCCTGATTCTAAATGATATGTTTGCTGGGTAGAACGATCTTGGCTATAGGTCCACTTTTTTTATGACTTTGAATATTTCTTGCCAGTCCCTTCTAGCCTGCAAAATTTCTTTTGAGAAATCAGCTGACAGGCTTATGGGAACTCACCTGTAGGTAACTAACTTATTTTCTCTTGCTGGTTTAAGATTCTTTATCTTTAACTTTTGGCATTTTAATTATGATGTGTGGATAGACCTATTTACATTCACCTTGTTTGGGACTCTATGTACTCCTTGGACTTGTATGTCTATTTCCTTCACCAAATTAGGGGAGTTTTCTTTCATCATTTTTTTTCCAAATAGATTTCCAATTTCTTGCTCTTTCTCTTATTCTTCCGGCACACCTATGATGTGAAATGCTTGAAGTTGTCCCAGAGGCTTCATACACTATCCTCCTTTGGGGGAATTCTCTTTTCTTCTTCTTGTTCTGATGGTTGTTCTTTGCTTCCTTGTGTTCCAGATCATTGACTTGATCATTGACTTTATCTACTCTACTGTTGTTTTCCTGTTAATTGTTCTTTATTTTAATTAGTGTATTCTTCATTACTGACTGAACTTTTTTTATGGTTTGAGTCCCTCACTAAGTTCCTTGAGAATCCTTATAATCAGTGTTTCGAGCTCTGCATCTAATATATTGCTTTTCTCTTTTGTTTAGTTCTGTTTTTGGAATTTTGATCTGTTATTTCATTTGGGCCATGTTTCTTTGTCTCCTCATTTTGGCAGCCTCCCTGTGTTTGTTTCTATATATATTAGGTAGAACTGCTATGACTCCTGTCTTTGTAGCATGGCCTAATGGAGTAGGTGTCCTGTAGAGTCCAGTGGCATAGGCCCTCCTATCACCCAAGCTGGGTACTCAAGGTGCACCCTTTGTAAAGGCTGAGTACACCTTCCTCTGTAGTTGAGTCTTGATTGGCATTGGCAGGTCAATGAAAGAAATTTACTGAGGACAGTCTATGACTGGCTAGGAGCCTAGCTGTGAGCAAGGACTGGCTGTGACCACTGACCTCCAACCTCTGCCCCTTGTGGAGGATCAGTGGTGCAGGGGCAGTGTGGTGGTGCTCTAATGTGGTCTATAGCTGTTCACTGGGCACACAGACTCTGGGGTTTCCTGGGTGGTGCAGGTCAGGGTCAGCCACAATCTGTGTTCTGCCTGGGGATACCTTGCCTTAGCTGTAAAGCAATCTGAGATGGCTGCTACTTGTGCTGGGCTTGGAGATTCCCAGGCAAACCATGCTGTGTATCTAGGCTAGCTGCTGCTAGTGCTGAGCCTGGGGCCACTTAGCAAGATATACACAGGGCCGGGGGCTTATTGAGGCTGGCTTGTGCTTGTTCGAGAGTATTTAAGAAGTTGTAAAGCATGAGCCAAGATTCATTCATATGGGAAAGTAGCATGGGTGGGATGATGTCTCTGAGAATCTCCAGGGTGGGGCAAACAGTTTTAGCCAGATTGGTGGAGTCTCAGACATGGCACCAGCCTACTTGCTCTGTGGCTCTGTTGGGAGAGAGTTCTAAAAAGGGACAATGGGCCCTGGCTGGTGTGGCTCAGTGGATGGAGCGGGGGCCTGTGAAGCAAAGGGTCGCCAGTTCAATTCCCAGTCAGGGAACATGCCTGGGTTGCAGGCCAGGTCCCCAGTGGGGGACACATGAGAAGCAACCACACATTGATGTTTCTCTTTCTCTCTCTCTCCTTCCTGTCCCCTCTCTAAAAAATAAAAAAATAAAAAAATAAAAGGACAGTGGCCTCTGCCTGCCTTTCTGTATGGGAGAAAGCTGTTCCCCAGCTCTCCCCTTGATGCCAGGCACTTCAGTTTCTCCCTGTATACCACTGGTGCCTTTTAAGCTGCTAACCCAGTGCTGGAACTCAGTGGGAGTGAATCTGAGTAAGTCTGTGTGTAGGTTCTTTAAGAATGACTTTTTGGAACTCCAAAAGTTTCTTCCACTGACTCAACCCTGTTTGTTTTTGCAGCTAGAAGTTATGGGGACTTCTTTTCCTGGCACTGGAACCCTGGCCTGGGGCACCTGGTGTGAGGCTGGGACTCCTTGTTCCCAAGACATCCTTCTCAAATTTTTATCCATCATACATGGATGTTGGACCAGCCCGTTCTGCATCTTTTCCCCTCCTACCAGTTTGGACAGCCTGGATGGATGTGGTTTCTTTAATTCCATAGTTGTCAGACATCCATTCACCTCGATTTTGGATGGTTCTGAGTGATGGTTGTTCTATATTTTATTTGTAATTTTCATGTGGTTGTGCAAAGTGTTGAGCCATGTTTACCTATGCTGCCATTTGACCTGAAGTCCAGAAAAGCTCTGTTTCTTTGGGTTGAGTATAAATTGGTGAAAGAGACACCCAGAGCTAATCGTCTATGATGCTGATGCTGCTGATGATGTGGAATATGCTTTCTTCAGTGTGCACCAATAGGGATTCAGGCTGAAGTCATTAATAAAGCAAGGAAGAAAGTTCACAGAAGACAAAAGAACTTAGAGAGTGCTTCCCAAGGTGCAGCATGAGGAGGGGCAGAACCACTGCAGATTTCCACCAGGAAGGTGTGAGGGAAGCCCCAACGGGTTTGTTGTTTTTGTAGAGACAGGGATACCACTGAAATATTGAAATAACTAGGATTCTAGGCTACCCATTACCTGGCATCAAATGTGTTCATCCTGTGCCCAAGTCTGTGATATCCATATCTGTGATATCCATATCTGTGGCCAACACAGCACTCTCTGGTCAGTGTAGTCTCTAGGAGTGCTCGGCTGTGTCCTGGAACAAGTGGGGTCCATGCTCCTGATGTCCTCCTTCTGCAGGTTGTCCTGGCTTCTGCAGACCACTACCATAGTACTCATTGACTTTAAGGGCTCACTCTGGCTCTTACAGTCAAATTCTCAAAGTCATGGGTGCAAATGAACTATTTTCAAATCATGGGAAAAGGAAAATATAAAGGATTGAAGAACAAAGGTCTCAGGAAATTCTATCCTATATAAAATTTAGGAGGTATGTCTAGGGTGCACTGAAGGAGCCAGCACATGTTTAACAGACAGTGTATTGTAGCAGCCAAATAAACCTAGGTTCAAATCCTAGCCATTCCATTTACCACCTGTGGGAAAGTCACTAAAATTGTCAGAGCCTCAATTTTTCCATCTCTAAGTGATGTCCCTGCTTCCATAATTTGCAGGAGAAAACAAATGTATAGCATCTTTGCACAATATCTTCACTTAATAAATGTTAGTTTAAAAAAACTTAATCAAGAGCAGCTTATTGAAAGAAAAATCAGAATGTGAACAAGAAAAATTTAAATCAGTCATAACAAAGGCAGTCAGTTATACTGCCTTTGTATTAGAATACAAAGGGACTTTACCTCTATATTTATTATAAATCCTGATGTACTTAAATTTTTTTTCTGCTTGTGTTCACTTTTTTTACTTATTTTCAGCCTATATATCTGGTGTGTTAATAAAAAACTAACATAGATTGGCCATCTAAGCTAATGACCAAAATTCCCCCCAATGTATATATAATTTGTTCATACTTTCAGCCAGCAGGTATTTATTGAGCACCTACTACATGCTATGATAGGCAATAAGGACCCAATACTCAGAATGGTTTCTTCCTTGATGGAAAGTATAGTTCAACAGGTGAAAGAGACACAGAGCCTCATTCTGCAAGATAATGAAGGGGAGTGCCATTTCACACCTTGAAAGTTCAATCACCTTATAAAATACTTCTTCGCCACATCACTGGCAAAAAATGTTTCTGAATGAAAGAAGGAAGAAACAAAGGAAAGGGGAGACAGAGAAGGAAGTGTGCCATCAGAAAATAAAATAAACGCGACTATGCTAAGTCTCTGCCCCATACCTCATTGACATTTGACAGCAATCCAAGTAGACCTACCCTCCCTCATGGGCAGCCACAGGATTAGTAAAGGACCCACGGGCAGAGTTTATTGAATAGCCTTGTTAACGATGACCTTCCTGGAAACTCTGCCAGAATCTCTGAGGGTTTTTCCTCCCTTTGAAGCAACCATGCTTTATCAGTTTTCCTACATAATGACCTATGGAAAATGACTCCATTTACTTAGCTCTGAGCTACAGATGGCCCTCTGAACACTGTGAGCTAATGGAAAACTAACGCACACTTGTCCAGGTCAACAGCTGTTCCCACTGTAATTGCGGCTTGTGAGACACAGGTGTATTGCCTCGGCCCTTATGTAGACTGCCATCTGCTCATGAATGTTTTTCATTTCCTTTAAACATGAAGAAAGAGGCCAGGAATTGGAAGAGTGAGTGTATTACGGACATCACCTTTCCTTTCTGAGGCCTACATAGTTGGAAAGCTCTCCATTTGATTTATATCATGAACAGGTGAATCTGTGACTCAGCACCTCAAGCTTTCTCAACACTCTTCTATATAAGATAGGATATTCTATCATTTTGCTTGAGGATTTGTTATTTATGTGCTCTCGTGATTTCATCACATTAAACCTGTCTAGCATAATAGTTGCACCATGTAGTAGAAGCAGTCAGACTGGGCATTTACAACCCAAGCTCTTCACCATATTCTCATCCCAAATGCGGAGATGACACAGATAAAGGAGCTGTACTCTCTGTTCTGTGGCCTATGCTCTACTGTGAGTCAGTGGCCCTCTCTCTGTGAATTCCAGTATTCTGAGTCTGGAGGCTAGTCACAGTTGCGGGGATAAGAGTTGAAGGCCAATCTGGTCCTGCAGGGGTGCTTGGCAGCTCCAGACTGCTCTCTTTGGTCCATCACAGTTCTTACTGCCTGTAGTTCCCAGTTTGGGGCCTTTAACTGAAATTACAAGATAATAAAAATAATTCCATCCAATATCCTATTATACCTGATTCCCTCTCTGTCTGTCCATCTCTCTCCCTCTGCCTCCCTCTCTTTGTCTCTCTCTCTCACCCCACCCCCTCCTCTGTGTGTGTGTCTCCAGAAATACCTAGCAGAGACCATGTCTATTTTAGTCACTGGTTTAGCCCCAGAGCCTCTGATAGTGCCTGGTGCTACTGTTGCCTGACACAGACTGATCTTGGGCAAGACATTGAACTTGTCTGGGCTTGAGTTTCCTTACTTACTATTTATTAGATTACTTTTCTACAATAAACTATAAAGGATAGTCAATGGCTCCTATTATCACCTCATATCACTAGAAAAATGACGATACTCTTTGGTCATTTAGATCCTCTTTTATTTAGTCTGAAGTATGTAAAGTTATACTTTGAAGGTAAAAAATACTTGAATAGCAATAATTTCAGATGATTTAGCCTGACTCATTATGTAAATTTTTACTAAGCACGTCTTCCTTATGTGCAAGGCATTGTTATTAGATATTGGGAACACAGCCAAAAAAAAAGAAGTGAAGTCATGTTTTCACTGACCTTTCATTCTTATTGGGGAAGAGAAAGAATAAACAAATTAACAGGTGAAAATATAATCAGTCAATCAGTGAAGAGCACGAGGAAGAAAAATAAAGCAGGATAAAGAGACAGAATCACTTGTGGGCAGGGGTGCCATTCTGAAAAGAGAGGAACGGAGTGAAATTTACCTACTGAACTTTGAGACTCTCAGCCATTTCTCATACTTCACTCCAGGATTTCTGGCAGTGGCATGGTTAGGTATTTGAAAGAAGATTATTAGGAGTTCCTTCTCTAAAGCTTATGATTATCTCAAGAAGAAAGATCTAAAGATACTGATGTTGAGTATTCATTAACAAAGTGACTCAGCCAGACCACGTTAGAGGGAAGCTCAGCCACACAGCTTCCAAGAGAGATTTTTGGTGTCCAATGCTTAAATATAAACAAGCACCCAGGACTATCACATATTGGAAGCAGCCACTAATCAAGGTTAGAAGACAAAGCCAATAAGCAAAAATAATTACTAGAAGAAACAGACTTTACAAGAGGAAGAAAACGTCAAAAAATTTTGATAGCCTCAGAGGGAGAAGAAATGGATATTTAAATGTTTAAATACAAATTTAGGGGGTAAAACAATTCAAATACCTTTTAAATTGCTGAAAAAAGAAAAAATCAATAAAAAACTTTTATGATAATCTTTTTATTATCATAAAAACTTTTATGATAATCTTTTTATTATCATAAAAACTTTTATGATAATCTTTTTATTATCATAAAAACTTTTATGATAATCTTTCAGGAAATAAATCAAAGATACAGAAAATATAGAAAAGTCAGCAAAGGTATGAAAATCAGCAATCAAAAAAATTTAACATTCCAAGAATCAAGAATATATATACACATCCATATATATATTTATAAATATACATATACACAAGTACATATTTATATTATTCAAAGTATATTAAATTCTGAGACTCTTTTATTTTAAAGATTTTATTTATTTATTTTTAGAGAGAGGGGAAGGGAGGGGGAAAGAGAGGGAGAGAAATATCAATGTGTGGTTGCCTCTCACATGCCCCCAACTTGGGACCTGACCCAAAACCCAGGCATGTGCCCTGACTGGGAATCGAACCAGTGACCCTTTGGTTCACAAGCTGGTACTCAATCCATTGAGTCACACCAGCCAGGTCCTGAGACATTGTTTTTTCATGTATCAACATTTCCATAATTAGATATGTCTCAACCCATGGTGTATCACAGTGTGACTGTCTGCATTCGTCACATATAGAAACAAAGACATTGCTGATTTAATAAAATGTGGTCATTATAAAAAGGGGTTCAAAGTGGCCCCCTCTGGGAAGCAGTAGAGAGAGGGAGGGTGGTACTGAGGGACCACTATTTTAGCAACAACTTTATGAAATTATTCAACTCCTTCAATTATGTATATCCATAGTTTATTTTTTAAAATAAGCATTTAAAAAAATGTCTGTTGGTTGCTTTGTGGAGTAGTGTCTCTAAGAGGGGGCAATTGTGGGGAAGGGGATGAGCCCTTGCTTAGTCCAGGAGGGCACTGGCAATGGCCCGGATACATTGAGAATAATGGAGATAACAAAAAACGGGTAGATTCTGAATACATATTTAAAATAAATCTGACCACACTTACTGATGCATTCATTACATGTAAAATAAAGATTAGAGTCCAACATAACTCCAAAGTTTTTGGCCTGAGCAGTTAGAGGAATGAAAGTTTAATTTCCTGAGATGAGGGAGATAATGAGGAAAGCAGGAGGACGGGGGAAGATGGAGAGTGCAATTGCCACCTGCCTTTGGACGTCTGCTAGACGTCTAAGTGGAACTGGATATAGGCAGGTTCCGTTCACAAGTCTGGGCTCTGTTCTGGCCATGCAGAAGACAAAATTGGGGTTTGTCTCCTCACTGCTCCAACCCCCCTTTTAACAGTATGGCCATTTTTTGCTTATTTTTATGGATAGTAATAAACTCTTAGGTTTTGTTTAGGTACTTAAAGTTGTTAAGTATTCTTTTTTAAAATTAATCATTATTTGCAGGTGTTTGCTTCTGTCTGGAATTGTCAGCAAATTCTGACCACACCCAGGTGAGACTGCATACCTGTCCAAAAAACTGAAGCATGCCTTACCTAGACTTTGGGGTTTTTTAGGCAGGATTAATTCTATCTAGGTGTTTTGTTAAAAGGGATGTTATAACCCCATTGGCAGAAACATACTTCACCTTGGATAAAATGTGAAAACCAGATTTCCTAACCCACTGAACCAAAGATGTCAAACTTCTAACACAACACAGCTAAACAGGCCCTCTGAACCCCCTAGAAACAGTTGATGAGTACCCTGTTAATCAGTCACCTTACGCCTAATTCCCTGAAGTCCCCTGCACACACTTACACTCACCCCAAGGCAATTACAGGAAAATACATTTCTGTCAGTTGACAGAAAATACAATTCTTGCTTACTTTCTTCAAAGTAACATTAAAGTCAGACCCCGGTTTTAACCTCTGATCAGACTTTTTTTAAAAATTGAGATAATTTACATATAACATTGTGTAAAGCTTAAATATACAATGTGTTTGTTTGATATATTTACATATGTTTATAGTCATCAACACTGTCTTATAAACTGAAAATCGCTAACAGACTAGATCTTAATAATTGTCACCACAAAAAAATGATAACTACGTCACATGAGAGGAATTAGCTAACTTTAAGGTGGTGATCGCATTGCAACATGTAAATGTATCTCATCAGGCTCTTTAATCTACATCACACATTTCTTCTTGAACACTCCGAGGGACGCAAAGGGGATTCTTCCTTTCTAACCAAGGAAACACATCAACCTGAAGAAGCCTTACCCACCTTGGAGAAAGGCTCTCTGGTGACTTCTTCCTGAGTTCTAATGTCTTTGGCTATCACGCTGTGCCCACCCCACGGGTGATGAGCAGACCTGGTAGACCCCCCCCCCCCCACTGTCCTAAGCATTGGAATGATCCTCTCAAACGTGACTGGAGGGGCGGGGGAAGCACGCACGAATGCTAGTCTCAATGAGGGGGCAGGAGAACGAAACCTCGGCCTGCAGTTGTCTTGCTCTCTGTGGCTGAAGGCGTTTCCGTTAGTTTACCCTTCTCTTATCCTTTTTTAAAAACCTAGAGAACTTTTCATTTCTTGGTACATTTATTTTTTTTTGAAATTCCAGTTCCTCCACCTCCTTCTCTACCCCTATGCACTTGAAATAAAATATTTGATCATTTCTATCTCTACCTCTAAGCACTTAAACAAAATATTTGATCATTTTTATAGCAGTATATAGTCAAACATAAAAGAACAAGTGAGTTTGCACCAATTCTAGTGACAACTTAAAGACTATTTTCTACCAGTTTTTCCTTGCTACACCCACACTACCTTTTCTCGCCAATGTTGCTTTCTTTTAAAAATGACTCCAGGTATATTATACAGGTGTGCAGTAGAACTATACTCCATTTATCAGTCAAGGTAGCCTGATTACATGGTGGTCGTGGCAACAGCTCCAAACCTCAGTGGATTAAAGCAACAACGATTTTTTTCCTTGCTCCAAACCTTTCCCTCACATGCTAGCTGAGGCTCTGCTTCACTTTGCTTTGTCCTCACCCAGCGACCAAGCCGGTGACAGCAGCCACTGGCTGCATTGTCACTTGCCAAGGTTCTTAAACTTCCACCTGCAAGGGGTTTGCATGTCACTGCCATTACATTTCTTGAACCAAAGCGAGTCATGTGACTCAACCTGGCTGCAAAGGGTCAGATGAGTACAATTTTTTTTGCAAGCGGGGCACTGAATATCAGTAAACAGCTGTGCAGTCTAATACACCAGCTCAACCACAAAGCTATGATACATCTGCTTATACCCAAATCCCTACAATAGAAGAAATTTCTGTACATTTGGTCCAGAAGTTATTTAGAAAAACATCTAATTTCTGAAATTCAAAGTCCCAAGTCATTGTTTCAACCTTTGTGTGTTTGTTAACTAAACAGCTGACGGTGTCACATGTCGATGAAGGTCACCATCTCACTAAATGAATGTTTCAGGCCACAGGAAAAATGTGTGACATGGCTCCCAAGGTTTTTTACACTCTGAACGAAGTTCTGCAAATGTCACCAGGGGAAATCGAGGGCCGTTTTCAAGCTGGAGAAATCACTTCCTGTTGTGACTGTGCAATGGAGATTATGCAATTGTTTTCCATCCTCTCTCTAATGTTATGAGGTCAGTAAATGTACTGTCCCTTGTAACACAAATTCTGCACGGCTCCGAAAGATACCTGGGGGTGTAGGGGGAAGGCTGAAGTTGAAGGGGGTGTAGTGAAGGAAAACATCAGGCCAGGAATTCCACCCTTCCCAGTGTGACGTGACAAAGCAGGCCCGGTAGTCAGCCGCCAACTGTCCGAGTTGTGCACCCACAGTTTACTGTCCCCATCTGTGGTATCGTGATATAATAAGAAATACGTATTTTTGGCTTTGTCCCCAGTTACTGGCACACTGCTGCTAATAATCTAGGAATTTCTGGAGCAACAGGGATGATAAGTGTCTTTTGTTATTTGCAATAAGCCCCTTTCAACCCTACCTGGGTTTATGCTAATGAGGTGACTCTCAGAGAAAGGCGGGGAGGCTACTGCCAGGAGAACCAATCAAATGATTAAGAAGGTTGGAACTTTCATCCCCACTCCCTGACCTCCAGGGAAGGGAGAGGGCCTGGAGTTCGAGTTACGCACCACTGGTCAATGATTAAACCAATCATGCCCAAATAACAAAACCATAAAAGGGGCTTGGAGAATTTGGGGGCTGGCGAACTCACGGAAGTACTGGGAGGACAAGTTTTGTTATAAAAGAATAATAATATCCTTAATAATTTCCTTAATAAAGGATATCCTTAATAAAGGATAATAATATCCTTAAAAGGATAAATAATATCCTAATATTTTGCTAATACAGCTCGCTGAATTTAAGTGAGTTGTTTTCTTAAATTCTGTGAGCTGTATTAGCAAAATATCAAACCCGATGAGTGGGTAATGGAAACCTCTAAGTTACTGCTCGTCAGGGCCATAGGTGACAACGTGGACTTGTGTGTAACATCCGAGGTTGGGAGGGTGTTATAACATATGCGATGAAATTCTTAACTTGTGGGGACTGAGCTAAATCCACACAGTTAGTATCATAATTGAATTGTGGGACACCTAACTGGTATTCAGAGTTGGGAAATTGGTTAGTGTTTTTATTGGTTAAAAAAAGACACCAGAAAAAAAAATCACAGCAAAGGTTTTGTTTGTTTGTTTGGTGCTCTCTTTCCTCCTGCCTGGCCGCCTGCCTGCTCCAATCTTTGCTCCCAAAGTCTTTATTTTACTCTCACTAGCCACTGAATACTGAGGTCTTGTATAGAGGGTTCTGCCTGAAGCTCTTTGCCCTTCTCCCTTGACTCTCTCTCCATATCGTCCACTCTTACGGCTTGTTAGAGAAAGGTAGTAAATGCCGCTGGTAGTAAACGCCACTGGTGGTCTGCAGTCCCCTCAAATCATCTGTACCACTCTATGGGCCTCTTCCCTGGTTTTAGTCTGCTTTTATTTTAAACAACCCCCCAGAGAACTTTCCTTGGGGTGTTGGAGGTGGTCGTAATGCATTTCTGGCTCCCACTACCTTGGAGGGTAGGGTGGCTGACTCACATTAAGTGAGGTAGGGATGTCAGAGGAGCCTCAGCATAGTTCTGAGGAAAATATGGAAAGGTCCGGAGATGTGGGCATGTTGGAATGGTGCTTATATACTACCCGAGAAAACACCCACTGATGGGGCAGAGAAAATAGGTCCATTTTATCAGTGGATCAGCTTGGTATGTGAGTACAAACTGAAAATGGACTCCCCCACTTACTACATCACTCAGACATTGCTGTCCTGACAGAGACTGGAACAGCCTCTTGAAGGGCAGCCCCGTGAGATCGATGTGCTGCTTTCGGAACATAACACATACCTTATGCGAGTGGTCATTGTGTGTTGCTCTGGCTCCAAGAGGCAGAATACATGAATCTGGGAGCCACGGGGTGCAATGAAAAAGAATCCACTCATCTCACTCCCAGTGACCCACTTGTTTCTTGGGAAATTTTTGCTTCTGGGAAACCAGACCAAAGACAGGCTTTAATGACCATCTCCATGGTGCCAAATGCCAAATCTATCATCTGACCCGTAACTCTCTTATGGGCTCCAAATCTGAGTACGCAAACATACGACTGTTTTTCAAATTAAATACCTCACAGACATCTGAAACCTAAGATGTCCAGAGCCGCACTTACCACCTCTCACTTCCTACATTACACCATTACAAGTGAAGGGTTCTGCCTCCGGAGTGCACACCGGAAATCTGGAGTCTCCTCGAAACTCTCTCGTTCCTTTATCCGCCATATCCAACCAACTGTCAAGTTTTATCAATTTTATCTTCTAAATATCACTTCTACTTTCCAAGAGAAGGGATAGCATTACTTCTCTCCAACCCTACTGCCACCACCCAAGAGCAAACCGCATCATTTCTCAGTTGGCAGCCTCTAACATGGTCCCCAATGATCCCTACCTTCAGCTATTCCCACTATTGTGGAGCCCTCTCTGTTTTTGCTTCTAATAAACAGAATAAAGGAAAAATGATGGGATGTCACTTCTAAATGGTTACAAGAAGACTCGGGCTTTTTTTCTCACTCTCGGTCTTTCACTGGCTTGCTCTGTGGGAAGCCAGCTCCTACGTTGTGAGCTGCCCTGTGGAGAGGAACTGAGGGAAGCCTCCAGCAGTAGCCAGCGAGGAACAGAAGCGCTCAGTCCAACAGTCCACGAGGCACTGAATCCCGCCACTGCCACCAAAGTGAGCATGGACGTGACTCCTTCCTCAGACAAACTTTCAATGAGAGCAGCCCTGGCTGACTCCTCATTGCCGCTCTGTGAGGCCTGGAGCCAGTGGCTACCAGCTAAGCTTTGCATGAACTCTCAACTGACACAGACTATGAAGTAGTGTTTTTTGTAAGACACGAGGTTTTGGAGAAATCTGTGGCACAGTAATAAGAGTCTGAATACAGCCTCCTAACTTGTTTCCACTTGTGTATTTATTCCTACTTCCTTGAATCAATCTTCTCAAAGAAGCCAAAGCCTTATTTTAAAAATGAAAATTCAATAGTCATTTTCCTATTTAAACCCTTAAGTTGCCTCCTAGTGCTGTTGGAATCAAGTCTGAAATCTCTTTCTGGGCCTTGAAGTCCCTGATCTCGCCCCTGCCTGCTTTTTGAGTCTCATTTTGTATTACTCTTCCCCTCACTCCCCAATCCAACCATGGCCTTCATCCAGGCTTTGGTTGTCATTTGTTTTTAATGCACCACATTCTTTCCCACCTCATGCACATTGTTCCCTCTGCCTCAATGTGCATCCCCTCACTTTTCAGCTGCTGGTCACTGTCCCCTTGGACCCCCTCAGACACCGCCTCTGTGGGCTCTACTGATCCCATGCCAGATTAAGTCAAGTCCACCCACTACACATCCCACAATGCTAACATAACAGGGAG
Organism: Sturnira hondurensis; assembly: GCF_014824575.4. NCBI lineage: Eukaryota > Metazoa > Chordata > Mammalia > Chiroptera > Phyllostomidae > Sturnira > Sturnira hondurensis. Next base: position 20,068,168 of record NW_028093985.1, on the reverse strand, counting down.
CATTTGTCACTACTTGTTCTGACCTTCCTTCCAAACGGCAAATTCCCCAAGGGCAGAGAAGATGACTCCCTTGCAGACATTTTTATCACTGATGCGAGCACAGCATCTGCCGCTTAATAAGAACTTCATAAATAGTTCACAAAGGAAGGAATGAAAGGGAAAATGAATTATAAAATACAATCTTTCATATTTCATTATAAAATATGATCAAGTATCTCAAGCCACCGTAAAATTTAGGAAGCACACCAAAGGCACCCAGTGCTTTTCATGCTGAATATTTAAGACTGATTATTCACATGAAGGTCTTTCCAGCCTATGCTGTGACAGCAGTGTGAATTATTCCAGAGTTTAGACATTCAAGTGCATGTATTTGTTCAAATATTCCTTCTCGCAACAACTATTTACTGAGTGTTTGCTTTGTGACAAGGAACTTTCATCTCTGGACATCAAGGATAATAATGAAGTTTCTGAACTGAGTAAATGAGAGGGTGGTGATGCTGTTGACCAAGGCCAAGAAGGGGCGGGTTACAGTAAATGCAAAAAATACTTTAAAAAAATGGAAAACATTATCAAAGCATACATTGTTGGTTCACAATTATTGTTGTTACTTCTCTCTTGGGGCTAATATAATTTTTTACCAGATGGTAAGAAAATTACGAGTTGGAAGTCCTGGAAACAGTGGCAAGAGACCAGGGACCTAGTGATGGCTGGTTGGCCACATGGCCTGGAATCGACACCTTCCTTGCCGTTGGCCTCGCATTGCTCACTTATAAAATGAGGTCTAAATTGTCATATAAGATCTCTTCTGGCTTAAAAGTGTTATTACTGTTTCAGTCTAAACGCCACCAATGCAGAAACGTTCTCTGCTGTTTGTACACAAGTATTCAGTTTTCAGGAGAGTTTGGAGGGTGTCAAAGAGAATGACCAAGCAATTGTAAATACAGAAAGCCCTTGACGCAGTGGTTCCACTCTTGGGTGCTTCCAACTGCAATGCTCAGCAAGTTACAGGCCACACGTTTGAGTCTCTCGGTAGCAAAAAGAAACCCAGTTTCATTCATTTACAGGCAGTGTTCTTGCACTGGTCCTGTAAAGTGCACAGCTGTTATTTTGAAAGGAAGTGTGCAAAAGACAAAAAAAAAGCCTGTTATGTATTAACATCATAATGTTTAAACTAAAGAATGTTTTAACTCATCCTTCAACCCAAGAGAAATGAAAACTTATTCTCACATAAAGACCTGTATGTAAATGTTTGTTGTAGCTTTATTCATAATCACCCAAACCCAGAAATAATCCAAATGTCCTTCAATTTGTGAAAATAAACAGGCTGTGATATATCCACATGATGAAATACTAGCTAGCAAATAGAAACAACAAATGGAAAAAAACCAAATTATTAGTACATGCAATACAGACGAATCTCAAATGCATTATCCTAAGTGAAAGAATCTAAACATTCCAATCGTTTGACTTATATGACATATTGACTTATTTGACTTATGTGACATATTGTTCTGGAAAAGATAAAGCAGTGGGGGCAGTGAACAGATCAATGATTACCAAGGACGGGGATGGGAACAGAGGTTGACTACAAACATGCATCGAAAGGAAACATTCTGAGGTAATAGAGTATATCTCACAAAGGAGTAGAACTATTTGTCAAAACTCGGAACTGTTCAGTAAAAGGGGTGAATTTTAATACACGGAAATTTTTAATGATGGGGGAAAAACATGGCATGTTCCAAGAGAGATCATGCCTTTGCACTGAGGTAGGAATGGCAAGTGGAAAGCAGACCACGGACAGAGCTCCAATCATGAATCCCAATGCTAAGTCAAAAGCCCCAAATAATCCTGAATGAACATAGAATCTCATGATCCCCATGGCCCCCTTTCCTGGCAAATTGGCATCAACAGCACAGTTCAGGAAACCACCCAACACATTTATTAAGCGAGCATAGATAAAGGATTCTTCAGGTTAAAACCTGTTTTGGAGAAAGGAAAATTTATGTAAATCAGGTCACCAAAGCTTTCTGAAACAACAGGAGTGGCAGACTGGGAAGGTTCACTGTGAGGTATTTCCCAAGGCAATAGCAGATTGATTAAATATAAGAGAGAGATGTCATAGCCCTGACTGGTGTAGCTCAGTGGATTGAGCGCGGGCCTGCGAACCAGAGTATCGAGGTTCGGTTCGATTCCCAGTCAGGGCACATGCCTGGGTTGCAGGCCAGTTCCTGGTTCCCGGCAGGGGACGCACGAGAGGCAACCATACACTGATATTTCTCTCCCCTTCATCTCTAAAGATAAATAAATAAAATCTAAAAAAAGAGAGATGTCAACAGCTTAAACTAGAAAATAAAGTGATTTGCAAAAGACAAACTGAACTTTATGTCTCTATCCACCTTCATACCCAGCAAGCCAACAGACAGCAGGGCTGACCGGGAAAAGCAGGCGGCCAACAGATCATCCGTGTTGAAATGCTGACCCCTTGTGTCTGCACGACACTAAAACATGGGATTCCATGCTGAACCACCAGATCTGGTTTTCCAGCCCTGTTTATGTAAGTAATGAAAGACCCAATACAAACAAGTCCCAAACACAATTTACCCTAGGAAATACTGCGTTTGGCACAAAAACATGTGTTGGCTCTGCCTCCATTCACCCCAGCCTGTCCGCCACCCTCTTCCCAGGTATCAGTCACTTGTTCCATTTCTCCCAGGAAGAATACAATCATCAGAGGCAAATTAAGCCAGCATATCATCACGATCCCAGGCAGAAATAAATGAAGGCATTTACTTGAAGAAAGGTAGAGTGTATTTATTTTCTCACTAGTTCATCATCCAATTGTCAGAATTTTTCCTGTGCCTACCACCTGATTCTCCATCCCAGTATCCCCTTCCCTCCTACATTATTGCCTCCCAACAGAATGAATCTGGTGTGAATCTTCTTCGTTGCTCTAGGGCTTGTTGCAAATGTACTCTTTAACACTGTTGTTTGGCCAAGGTTCCCAGTTCACCTAAAATGCGGATTTGCTTTAAAGGCACCGCCCTGACAAAGGCTGGGCATTAGCTCTACCACAGCCACAGGGGTCCAAGTAAAACGGCATCCAAGCAGGAGCTCCAGTCAGTCCTGTGGCCACCAGTTCTCTCAGCATGTAAGTACTGAGCACCAGATTCTCTAGGTGCTGGGATAACTGATCACATCTACAGCATCACCGTTTGTACATCACACTGTTTCTAGACTAAGAAAAATAATGATATGAAACTTGCTGCAATGCCTAAAATGATAGATAGCCCTGTGTCTTTGAAATTTATATGTTCTCAGAAATGTGGCAACTTCTTCTGCTTTCACTGCAATGCTTACTTATAGGCCAACCTTTTCTGTGTGTGTCTCAGAAAATGACACACTGCTTTATCTGCTTATGTGCAGCCTCCTCGTACGGATACAGAGGGTAATGCATGCGGCTGTTGCTTTAAAAGGAAATGTCATAAAGGGGAAAAAAGCCTATTAGGTATCAACATCATAATTTTGAAACTAAAGGAGATATTAACTCCCTCCCTCTCCAAAATATACAAACGACCTAATTTCAGAATATAGGGCAGAACTTTAAACTAAAGACATTTTCCTTCATTTTTTGTAGAAAATCAGTACATTGTCTGCATTCTCGTTTTGCTGTGGACAGTTAATGTATTGTGGCCACCTGCCAGCGCTGTGAGTGCCACTTGGGAAACTGCAATCCAGAGCTGAGGGCTTCATTTTTTTTTCTTCTGGTTTTGTATCTCCTAGAAGAATTTTTAAAATTTACCATATGTATGCCTTATTTTTAAGGTGAAATTAGCATTTTCCACCATCATTTAAATAACTAGAAACTATGTATGGGTATGCTGTAAATGTTGCTATTTAAAATAAAACTTAAATCATAGATCTTCATAAAAATATGGAATTGCAATCATTCTCCTAGTGACAAAGTCCTTGCTTCTTACCAAGTGTAAGAAGCCCCACTGCCCCATTCCCACGCCTTTTTTCACACACAGTAACTTTTTGTTTCAATGCTCAATCGCAGTATCATAATTTTGGACATTTTGAATGGCAATGAAACCCACTCATGCAGTACATGCGGTACCAGAAATGCACAGAACGCACATAAAGCAATGTTAACTACGACCAGTTTCTGCATATTCAAGCATCTGCCATGTGAAACAGAGCAATTTCAATGACTTGAAAATATAGGGAAAGGGCCCCTTAGAATTGAGGAGGCATGGGGGGGGGTGACCCCGATGAGAAGGAAATGTGGGTAGCAAGCTTGGGAGAGAGAATACAATTCAATCTTACTTATGAGACTAGCTGCCTTTCCAATTTAAAATTAGGATCTTTCCTTTAAGGAGTCTCTCCACGCACCTCAAACACGGGCCTGGCTGACAGGTAGGAGGCGGGCGGACGGTGCCCAGCAGCAGCGGGTCTCCTCTGCTCAGCGTCTCTCGGAGTCCGGTTCCCAGACCAGCGGCCTCAGCCTCACTCGGGGGCTTGTTGGAAATGCAGTGTCAGCCCCGACCCAGAGCAGCTCAATCAGAATATTTGGGGGTGGGCCCTGCACGCAGTGTTTTTAATAAGCCCTCCAGGTGAATTCCATGTGAGGCAGTTAGACCATTGCCTTCCAGAAACTCCAACTTATCCCATCTGTTTATAAAGTCTTATTTAAATTTCCAGGCCCCTCTCAGGTGCCCTCCGAGGAAAGAAGGAAGGAAGCCTGAGTTCATGCTTGAGCCAGAATGTCCTGGACGGCACATCTGGAGGCCATCCTGGTGGCTGCAGCAGCAGCAGCGGTTACTGAGAATCCCCTAGGAGGGGAAGAATGTTGGTGAAAAAGAGTCATGGGTCCAGCTTGGCTTCGCTTGTAGAGCTGTGCCCTACCACTCCCACCTGTTAAACGTAGGGCATTTGAGCTGGTTTCACTGAGGCACTGATGTTCTAAGGTGGAGATGATTTGAGAAGGGGAAGGTGTTAATACCACTAAATCACATGTGAAAAAGTTCTACCATTTCCATTTCCCTATACTTCTCATTACGTCTCAAGAAAGTATCCATTTAGTCTTTTTCAGTATATCTTTAACAGAGAGAGAGAGAGAGAGAGAGAGAGAGACACCAGCAGAAAAACCCTGAGGCCTTGGCAAGCCCCAGTTTCTACCTAGAATTCAACAGTTTCTGGTTCTCTCCATGACTTCTCTTCATGGTTAGCATCTGCTGTGGCAGGGGATACTGATTTTCCATCCGAAGTCATTATCTAAAAGTTCCATTTTTAAAAAGTTTCTTTAAGTGGAAGATGAATCATTTTAAAGAAAAACATTAAGAACATTATAGTAGAGGTGATTTGAGGATATGGTATGTAAATAGGAACCACTATATTGAGGAAGCCTGTGGGTTGTTAGCCTGGCACTGACACTAATGAGACTTAAATTCGGCTCCTCTGTTCAAAGGGACCGTTTTCATTCCTACTTCAACCTTTAGGTTGCCTTTCAGAAAAGTATATGTATAATACCTTGAGCTTTACTCAATCAGTTATAATAGTTGATTTCAAAAAACCAAAACAACAACAAAACAGAAATAGAAAAGACATTAAACAGAAAGAGACTGTGGCCAAGATTTTTATGATCCTCACCCAAGGGCATGTTTATTGATTTTAGAAAGAAAGGGAGAGAGGGAGGGAGAGAGAACATTGATGTGAGAGAGAAACATTGATTAGCTGCCTCTTGTATGTGCCCCAATGGGGGATCGAACCCACAGCTGTTTGGTGTACTGCACAATGGTTCAATCAATTGAGCCAGTTGGCCAGAGTGTGACCAGGTTTTTTAGGGTAACATTTTTGAGATAGAAACTTGAATTGAATTTATGTTAAGTTATCCTTTGTAATGAGACGAGGACAAATAAGATGACACAACTCTCCATTTCTAGTAACAATTAAAATGTAAATAATTCCCACTGAGAATAATGATTACTTATATGCTGTGCACAAATTATATTCTTCTTTATACAATCTTGTGAGCATTTAGGCTTGATAAAATATGGCATTATTAATCCTAGAATCAGGATTTCTCTACAGCACTATTTCTGTGAATGTTTTTCCATTTAAATGCATCTTGAGAATACACACTAATATTGCTCATGGCATTTGTGTGGATGGTACCCTTTGCACATAAATCACTGACTACTGAGTTAAGTTTCATTATCATTCTACAAAAAGTTCAGCATACAGAGCTATAGCTGTATTGTAAGTTAATTTCTAATTATTCAGTAGAAAACTGTCATAGCATATACTTCATAGAGTTTGGGCCAAGTCATAATATGCTTACTGGCTTGGAAGTGGAAGTTTCTTGTAAGGCCAAGTTAGTGATATGAAAAGAGGGCAGTAACATCCTCCTAGGAAGGGGCGATGCTCCACGGAGGGCAGGGACTGTGCAACTAGAACTCTCTTGGCAACCGGAGAGGCTTTCACTGGATTCCTCTCTTTGGCCATTTCTCCTACTGGGATCCAGTAACCCCAAGCAAGTAAACACACCGTGAATGTTACTGGATTTCAGAGCCTATTGAGAGCCAACAAGCTGATTCGATCCTCACTAGCAACCTACAGTTCCAGAGATTCAGAGCCAGGACCATTGAGTAACTAACTCATTAATAATTAATGATATAAAAACTGAATCAGATTAGCGCAACTCAGAATGAAGATGAGAAACACATTAACCACCAGAGGGGAGTAAGGGCCGAAGAAGTTAACTTCTTTCAGCATCAAGCTCCTTGTACTAAAGGTCTGGAGCTGAAATAGAACTAGTTGCCAGAGGCTCCTAGAGGTAAAAGTAGGCTCCTGCAGAAAATGTTCCAGATCCTGGGATGACAACAGCACAAATTAGAGAATACTGTGTCCCTGTTTAATTGTTGCCATTAAAAATATGCCATTTAACTGTTGCACAATATAACTCGAGGCAAGCAGCAAAGACAAAAGCTTGTCTGAATTTTCTCCTTTCTCTTCCCAGTGACTGCTTATGAAGCCTTGCCCAGTCTTTTCCTGTTTCATAACCAATTGCCATAAAATCTTTTTGAAATACTGTCCCAGGTGAAAGGCCGTGAGTTCCGGCAAGATGCTAAGTGTCTCAGGGTTGAAAATAAGATACCACGGCTCAGAGCTCTGAATAATTTGTTCCTTTCCACCTACAGCCTCTCCACCTATCTCCAAGGAACCTGGGGGAGTTCCCCGGGGGTCACCTGTTCCCTGCCTGCACCTACACACCAACCGCAGGACACACCTCAGCTGTCCTCCAAAGGCAATGACTGGTGGGACTTCACCTGCATTTAGCAAGTGTGGCTGTGTTATTTGTCTACATGCCTGTGACCTCGGGTTCTATGTCAAGTGCCCTCTCAGTTAAATTCTGGGGCTTTTCCCAGATATGACTCTATTTCTTAAAGAAGCAAATCTGGGTCTCCCTCTTCTTTGGGGCTTTCCCCAGCTCAGTGTGTGATGTTACCCTCACCACGTACTCTATCACTCTTTCATTTCTCACTGATAGTGGTATGCAATGTTATAACCAATACTTAGAAAACGGCCCCTACTCCTGGGAGACTTAAAATGTTTCATGAGGACTACCCAGTATCCTTCACAAAACCCTAGTGAGGAAGGTTTTATTATTTATGTTGTTTTTACATTTTGGTTCCATTTTATAGATTCAGATACCGAGGCACCAAGATGTCTGAATAATTTTCTGAGGATCATGTGTTTCCCTGTTTGTTTGGCAGTGTGTTTTCAAAAGCCTCTGACTGTGTCTCCTGGTATGTACTGTTCAAACCAAGTTCTATGGCTAAAAGTAACTAGCACTGGTGTCTGGAGGTAGTCAAAAACTTTAATAGCCACCATTAAAGCCAAACACCTGGCTCATTATTTTAGGAAGAATTAAGAAAGATATTTTATTACATTTTTGCTCAAAAAATAGTTTTTATTTCCAGTGTAAGTGCATGTCCCGTTGCTGCTTCTGAAACCTAATGGAGATGGAGTATCCTTGGGCAAGTGCATGGTCAGACAGTCCAGGCTGCCTCCACCACTGCCACACACGTGAAACCAAGCCTCCTGAAGAGCCAGAACGGCACGTGGATCAAGGCAGAGAACGTGAGAAGTGGCCTTGCCAAGGTCCAAAGGTTGGGGCAAGAACACCAAGAGCCAAGTCTCCAGAGAACAAACAACCAAGCAGAAAGTCTCCCAGGAACAGGATGTTCTGCTGCATTTCCAATTATCCTGGCCTCCGGGCAGGGCATCCGACGCTCACAGCACGCCCTCTTCCCAGGGGCTCACATCTAGGAAGGGCAACAAGACATACCTCGGAAAGAGCTGCAAGGCCATCCACAGAATCACACTTCTCTGTTCTGAAAACTCAGTCACTTTAGACTGATTCTCAGAGCCGTTTACTTGGAGAAAGAAGTGATATGAACAACTTTCCCTGCTCCAGACTCAATGGTCAATACTTCTCTTTATCTAAATATACTGTCAGGTCTCAAGAGCTACCTACACTGCGACCACACCTGGTCCATACAGTTAAAGTTCTATTAATAGAGTAGTAAACTAGGATTATGAAGGAAGAAGAGAATCAGGAGTGAAGCAAAGCACGAAGAGGGCAGGTGAAATTGCATGAAGTCCATCGCATGAAGTCCTAAATCAGAGAGCTAATATAACACCAACAAAGGTTCTTACTGCAATGGTATTTGAAACTGAACTCTGAATGTATTTGAAATATAAGAACAGATTAAAACTAGGCCCGTGCTTTTGGTTCTTGTGGTTGTTTTGGTGTTTTCAGCCTAACACTTGAAAGATGATGCTGAGAATTTCTTCATGATTATGGTCTGACAATGGTTATACCACAACTTTCAGGAAGAGAATTATGGACACTGTTAGTAAAGTGTTCCCTTTCTTCATCTCTCATTTTAAGACATTTCCTACCTGTGGCTCCAGTAAGGAGTTCTGAGTAGATAAAGAATTTCAAATAATAATATCTTGCATGTGTTTGTAACATGCGGGATACTCTCTTAGGTACATCGCTGTAAAAATGTGCACAGGACTTTGCAAAGTTATAGAAAGCAGACTGGTGAACAAAGAGGTAAAGCAATTATTGGCTTGACATCAGAAATCAGGTCCAAAGACATCTAGATTAAGTCTGTTCAAATTGCTGGTCTCCTAACACAGCAGGCCGACTCGAGCGTGGCAGTATCTTTCATCCAAGCAGGTGGATGTCAAAGAGGGCATTACCATTACACCGCACAGAAGCTGCATTGTGAGCATGATGCACAGTTGTGGCTCCCTGCCTTACGGAAGACTCACCTCTGTCCTCAGATGCCAAGCATGGGCAGGAATGCAGGCCACCTGCCTCCCCGATACTGTGTCCTGAGCTTTGTGGCATCTTCCTTCCCAGTGTGATTATGAACGTAAATGGGGTCCTAGTCATGTGTCCTTTTCTCTGGCATACTAAGAAATTCTCACGAGTCAATTTCCACTGTAAGATAATAAGTGTAATTTTACCTATTATCAGCTGTTATTACATAGATATATAGAGGTCACAATTGGCTCTTACCATTAAATAGAAAACATTTTTTTCTTCTCTTGGTTAAAAATAGGGGAGGGGAAATCAAGGCTAAAGGGGGTTTATGCAGTGCTTAATGGTAATTAAAATGTGTCTCTGAATGTGTGTGTGTGTGTGTGTTTCTATGACTCATTTCTGCTTTCATATTGGAATAGACTCTTGGAAACCCCAGATTCAGTTTTATTTTTGTTTTAGCTCAGTTTCATTTTGGGGGGTTTCATAGTATAAGCGTTAAACTTATCCATTCAAATTAAAATGTTAAGTGTTTTCCAAATGTTTTTTTTTTAGTATTTTTCATTTAAAATTTTAAGGATCAATCGCAAACACATAACTTTTGCAAAACAGGTCATCCATAGTGTGTAAGAGTATTTACCGGCATGTCTGTTCCCGGTGGTTTTCCCAAAGAATGCTTTCTGATGATTCCATTCTCTGGACGGCATCTTGTGCCCTCTGCGAGCAGGAGAGAGATCTAAGCTCATAGACAGTAATGAGAGAATCAGGACTTCCTCAGAAGGTGAGGCCTCTGTGAGGGCAGGCTCTTCAGGGCTGTGCTTTCTCCCCAGACACTAACACGGGAGTAAGTTAAAAACAACGAATCAGAACTAGTCACCTGGGAAAGAACATTCTGGACAAATGGTGGTAACAATACAGCTCTTACTATAAAATTTGCTTCTCCGGAGAAACTACTTAAGGCTTTAATATTGTCGATCTGGTTATGTTCCTTCTCTGCAAGCCACCTCTAGAGGGCAGTGTGCTCTTCATAACAGATGGATTTCCCTGGTTTGGAAGAACTCCCCAGAGTGAAAACCTAAAATGTTTGACATACTTGTTAACAGCTCTAAATCAAACTGACACACAAATATCTCAGGCCCAGGATCCTTTTTTCTATTTAACGGGGGAGAGAGACTGAAATGGGTATGCACACAGACCGGCCTTCTCCCGTCTTTCCTCCTTCCCCAAGCCAAAGGCTCTCATATTTAGTATAAACTGAACCTGAAACTTCCTTTATAGCATAAACCTGACACTCTGAAGGAAAACATTTAATTTTAACAGCAGAGCAAAGAACAGAGGGAGAATGGGGTGCGTGCAGAAAACGGCTGCCAGTTGAGTGTTGCTTTTGCCGGAGCCCAAGTAGTAGGAGCCAAGGCCCGAGGAGCAGGCAGGAGACAGCCACAGAGGCCCGGGCCAGGAGAGGAAGTTGAACTTCCTCATATAGGTTCCAGGAAGCCCGAGACGACCAGAAAGGGACAAGGTCAGATTCGAGTGTTATATGGATCATTTTGGTAGCTCTAGAAAGAGCAAAATGAGGGAAACAAGTCTATCAACTAGGAGGCCAGTAGGGAGCTTGTTAGTCCAGGCGAGAGAAGGCACAGCTGAGACAGGGCAGCGGTGGCAGGCATGGAGTGGAGAGGAGAGATCTGAGACGCTCATGGGAGAGAAAATCATCAGGATGTAACGATGGATTGGATGAACTAACCAGGAAGAAAGAAAAGTTGAGGCTCACATTTTATGGTTTTGGTCACTGGGTAAAGAGAAGGTAAGACAACAGAGAGAGATTGAGTTTGGAGGGGAGTGTTACTTCGTTTTTGAGAAATCAAATCTGAAATAACTGCAGAGGGCCCAAGCGAAAGCGCTTGGAGGTAACGAAATCAATGAGTTTGATGAGGGTTGCGGGGGAAGAATTCTGAGTCAGAGAGGGAATTAGAGAATCATCAGCATATAAGAGGTAGTTAAAATCCTGAGAGTGGGTAAATTTACCCAAAAAGAGCATCAGTTATGAACAGAGCAGTGAGCTGAAAGCAGGTACCCAGGACAGGAGCATGTGTGTAAGCAGTGGGTACAGAGACAGTAGCTCATGTTGAGAAGAAACAAAGAAATGAGACAAACTTTTGGGACCTGTGGTGCACGTAGTCAACACTGGCAAATGCCGCAGAAATGTAGAGCCACGTGAAGGTTGGGAAATGTCCATTGGATTTTGTCGTTAGAAGCGCACTGGGGGCCGTAACAAAAGCACAAGCCAGATGTCAGGGGAGCAGAGTGGATGCATGGCACGTGAAGCGGGCCCAGAGTACAGGTCACTCTTTTAAGAAGCTGAGATAAAAGGGAAGACGGCATGGAACATTTTCCAGGGGACATGAAACCCAAAGTGGATTTTTCAAGATTGGAAGGGAGACAAGTAAGTGTGTAGTGTGAAGGGAACTTCAGAGGCAAGGGTGCTGTGGAGCCTGACTCTGGCAAGTCCTGCTGGGCAGGCCCGGAAAGGAAGGGGCGTAGCTGACACTGAAGAAAGATGACAAGGGGCGTAGGTGCCTCTCAGTGTGGAGGTGTGGAGGAAGCAAGAAATCGGGGGATTTTTGTGCTCGATGACCTTCGTAGCAGGAGAATTTGAGGTTTTGATACTGCTCGTATTACTGATTGTTCAACTAATGATCAAGTCAGACTTTGTGTTGTGTTTTCCTGGTCCTGTCTCGAAGGGCTGGAATGGCTTGTTTCTGGGGCTGAAAGCAAGTTTCTGGACTAGCAGGATGGTTGCTCCCTTGTAGGTTTTTTTTTTTTAAAGTGGTGATTCAACTGGGGTCCTATAAATGGTCATTAAACTGCCTACTGTGTATCTATGTTCATACTTGAGGAAGTGAAGGGAGAGCTGGTATTGAAGAGGGTGAGTGATGAGACCTTGGGTGTGACTTTTCTGGAATAGAAAAAGGGGCCTGTGGGAGCAAGTTGTGAAAGCGGCCAGTAGCCGGCCACTTCCTTAATGCAGTTCCTTGAAGATGGCAGGGTCTCAGAGGAGGTGGCATGTGGTGGTGAGGGGTCCTGAGCTCCCTAGTCACAAAAACCTAGCTGCCTTGCCTAAGTTGGCCAAGGCACAAAGAAGGGGGGTGGAGGAATGGAGCCTCCAGCCTCAGATATATCACCCTGGCCCAGACGATAAACAACTAAGCTGTTACTGTGGTGGATTATAGAAGAAAGAACATTTTCTGGACTGAGCAATCCTCCAAGATGCCTAGCAGCTTCTAGAGAGGAGGAGCTCCAACAATAACTGCTACTGAGCATCGCCAGTCTGGAAAGGGAATTTTGGACTTGAACTTAAAAAAAATGCCCTATGATATTTCTTGCATCTGAGTATCCTCAAGAGACTTCATTGCCAATATAGCTCAATTTTCTTGAATGAGTAGACGGGAAGTTTGATAATAATAAAGAGAGTATGAAATGGATGTAGAATTAAGGGCTTGTGACACACAAAATCATTTTTTAAATAGGGAGTCTAATTTAGACTCTTGAAATCAAAGAGCATTGATAACTAGAAGGGGCCTGCTGAACTCTCTCGTCTAGGCTCCACTGCATTTCTCCCGTACATGTAGTTTACAGGTGAGAATAAATCAGAGAGGCTAAAGGTCATACCTAAAGCCATCCCATATAGCAGAGCGTCAGCCTGTTTGCTCCCCTTCCACCTTCGGTTAAAGCAGCGGCCCTCCTGGGGGGTCACTGACCTCCAGTGACCTCTCCTCAGGTCACCTGTGCTGCACACACTCCTTACCCAATGCTGCTGCACCACACGGAGGCTGCCCTGACTTCAGGTCTCACCACGAAGGGTGAGCAGCCTGGGCAGTCAGCTTCCTTCCTGCAGCTGACCTCCAGCAGCACGGTGGGCAGCTCAGCTTTGCACCCAGGCCCTGGCCCCACCTGACATGAAGAGGCTGCCCCAGGGCTGGTACCAGGCAGCTGCTGGGCTCAGCAGAATCCAAGTTGAGAAGGCCCTTGGGCTCCAGTCCCTCTCAGCCTCTTCTCTCACACAGAAGGAGGCCTCTGCACAGCTCAGGGCCTTGTCCAGTCACCTGGGGAATATAAATCAACAGGAAAAGCCTGTTCATTCTGGTTTTTCTTTTTCCAAGCTTCTTTTGCAAACACACAGCTCTTCATCCAACTGTGCAGAAAACAGTAAGAACCTCCCAGTATTAAAATCTCCACCAGGAACACCCCATACAGGTCACTCTAACTCCGGTGCACACTGATTCCTGAAGGTGCTGACAGGGGCACAGGGGCCTTGTGCTCCCGTCTCCTGCTAACTGGGTCAGGCTTCACGCTGAGGAAGGAGGGGAAACAGCACTCTGCACTTAGCTGATGGGATATTAATGAAACCAGAGAATGACAAGGAGAGGAGCTATAAAAAGACTGGGGCTTCCCCTTTAATGCTGGCTGCCCAAGCACCAGGTTCTTCAGGAAAAAAAATAAAGGCCAAACAACAAGAACAGAAGCAGAAATCGGTACTGTGGGTACTGTGGCCAAAAGGAAACTGTGTGGCTCAACCCAGAGGGATAGGTGGGGCCAAAGCCAGGAGATTAAGCTGGGGAGGGGGGAGAAAACAGTCTGGGCAGGGCCCGCACAGGCCCACCTCTGCTCCTGTGTGAAACCACGCAGTTTTCCTGATGATCCACACCCTGATTTGCACCTAGAAATCAAACCGCTCCATCACATGGCATTCCTAGAATCCCGTGTCCTTGCTCCTTCTGTCCCCAAGCTGGGACCTTCACCTCAGTTTCTGGGATCTCCAGCACCAGGGTACTTCAAGGGAGGGAAGAAAAATCATATTCTGTATGCAAAATGATTTTAAAGGCACACAATTTTTAATAGTTACATGTTTATTTTTACACTCATTCACCAGTTGTAAGAAGCAATACTGGTTTTCAGTTTGTAGTGAAAAATTTTGCTTAAGTTCAAAAAAAGTGTTATCCTGACACATACAATGGCATTATCCTGACACATACAATGAAAGTGAGATACTACGGACCAAAATCTGGGAAACACTGCGCAGGACCTTCCCAAACCAGGAGCAGAGTCAGCTCTGGCCAGCGGCCCCTCCTTGCGAGTTAGAGGGAAAGGCAGGGCCCGAAACTAGTAAACATGTGACTTCTCCCACCCTGTTGGACACCCTGGAGGTTTGATTTTGTTTTGTTTTGTTTCCTTTGTGGAGGGTCTCTTTACTGATCTCTTGTTTAAACTTCCCAGGTGGTAGTATTTCTTATTCTCATTTCCTAGTTGGGAAACTCTGGGGCCTCCTTAATCCCAACTCACTTACAGGAGCAGTGGACAGCAGAGCTGTGAGGGGCTCCTGTGTCCTGGTAAGGACCTGCAGAAGAAAGAGCAAAGTATGAGGAGGGACTCTTCCATCATCTTCCAGTGACATGTTGAATCACAAATAGGAAAGGCACATTAATGTTCGCGTGTGATATGACATTCTTTGCCGATGAATGGTTAAATACTCCCATCTTTTCTCTTCATCATTTAAGACCGAAAAAGCAAAACCAGTTAGACAAGGATTTAATCCATTGTGATCTTTATCCTTGAAAAGCCTTCCAAATCAGTGACATTTCTGTCTCTAAACCCACTAGAGTAACTTGGTTCAGTGCTGGAATCAAGTCAAAATTCAGTAAATATTTAATGTAGTCAATGAAATAATTTCCTGAAACCCTGACCTTTGTTTCAGCTGCTTTCTTTTGGAATAAGATAAATACAAGCAAGAAGAGTGAGGCCTGTTTTAGTGCTGCCAAGGACATAGAGATAACAAAGAGAAGCCACAAGAGAGCACAGGCTGATTGATCCAATTAAAAATAGCATGAATGATTTTATATTTTGTCTAAAAATGTTTTTTCATCAAGTTGGCCAAGTTCATTATTAATGCTTTCGGTGTAGTCTCTGTCTGCATCTCCTTATTGCATGGCTTGGAAGTAGGGGGTCCCCCAGAACTTCCCTTCTGTGGACTGGTTCTACTACCTCCTATGGTTTGGTTTTATGGAGTTGTGCCTTTAAGCAAGGGAATGATACTCAAAAGAAAGACACAAGAACTAAAAATGAGTATGTGAGAACTGAGTTTGTGTCTCTCCAATTTATGATCAAAAGTTTTTTTTTTATGCTGGGGATGTCACTACATCTGCCTAGTCCTAAATTTTCCCACTCGTAGATAAGGTGGGAGGACTTCTGAGTTATGGAGTCTTAACCCGGGGTCCACAGATTCTGTAAGAGCTACATAAAACTTCTAAAGTCAGAGTGATTTATGATCACGAACATCTGGAAGCAGCCCAGGTGATCATCAGTAGATGAGTAGATAAAACGACTATGGGACATTTACACAATGGAAATTACTAGGCCATAAAAAGGAAGAAAATTCTACCTTTTGTGACAGCATGGATGGACCTAGAGAACATTCTGCTAAGTGAAATAAGCCAGTCAGAGAAAGGCAAATACCACATAATTTCACTCATATGTGGAATCTAATGAATAAACTGAACTAAGGCACAAAGTAGAGACAGATGCATAAAGAGCAGGCCGACAGCTCTGGGGGTTGGAAAGTAGGAGTCAGAAGGTAAAGGGATTGAGCAAAAAGGAAAACAGACTCATGGACAACAGTGTGGTGACTGCAGGGGTGGGGAGAGGGTAGGTGGATCACCAGAGAATATAGGGGGATAAATGGTAATGAAAAAATATAATTAAAAAATTCTAAAATCAAAGGAAAATGTGGCAATTATTTAATTTCACTTTCCTGGGTGCAGAATTCATCACTTTAACCTGATTTGCTAGTGGTGACAACTGTGTCCTAGGTGACTTTTAAGGGTACTTCCTGATCTCCTTTTTTTATTATTGTAATAGGCATAAAATCACAGGGCAGTGAACAGGCATAGAAGTGGATCTGTTACAGAAGAGAGGCATAGAAGTTACTATTTTCCTCATTCCTCTACCAATACTGAGCACCTATGGGCTCTTTACCTTCATCCAAAGTCACTCTAGGGCCCACACACTCACAGATAATGGGCTACCTCTTTGGAAGAAGGGAACCCTGTAGGCAACATATACAGCAAACCGTGGTTGCTCTTATTAAATCATAAAAAAATTCTTGGATGTTTACAAAGTAGATCTGTATAACTCCTGCCACACATTTCCATTAGCTTTGACAGAAAAGAAAATTCTTCATGGAACTATTAAGTGAAGCTACAGAATGACTGAAGCCATATAGTGTGATGTTTGAGGCTTCTGGAAAGCATGGTCTCAATTGCCTTCTAAAAGTACAGAGAACAATAAACCAATAAACTGCATGGGAACCAGGGAGGACGGGGGTGAGAAGAAGCAATAATAAAGCAATGAGCTCTTAAAAAGATCATAACAATTAAAAATCTAAAATTGGCACATTTGCCCATAAAGTGAAGTCCCCTGGAGACATCACCACATTCACTTTGTACTTACTGAGCTAAGTGAGAGAGACAAGCTGAAACTAACTCCCTCCATCGCTTTGTTGGTCCAGCGAAGGGGGAGGGGGAGGCCAGGGGAAGTGCCTCTCTTTGGTCCACATCTCCGAGTCAAGCTAACTTGTACTAGACATGGGGAGAAAGGATGCGTTAGGTTGAACCATATAAATCTGTCACCTTTGTAAATGAAAAATGGTCAAATGTTGGCAATGTCATGTGGTGCAAACGAGTACACAGAATGCCTCCAAAGCAGGACGTTCTAGCTATCTGGGTGTTGACAAGGTGTTCCTCACTCATGTGTCTTTAGCAGACATAATTAAGACTCTGAAGAAAAAGAAGGACATAGGTAATTCACTGTGAAATCGAGTTAGCCCATTCTTGATGGTTATAATAATGTTTCTTTTTTAAAAAGAAATGTTAAAATTTTGAGACATCTCTTACACCAACCCAGAAAACAGAGTTATGTTTCTTACAGAATTCAACTTCACAAGCCACTATCCGGGGCCTGCAGTGCACAGAGCAGAGACTGCTGGGTACAGGAGCATTTTCAGGGCTTCCCGGGATTGATCTCAATCAATAGATGGGGAATATTAATATCTCAGAATTAATTTCCTAACAAAGAAAGGTTCGGGAGCATCAGCATCATCTTGGAGATTATTAGGTCTTTTTGTTTTTTAAATCCTTGATGCCCATAATCACAGTACACAATAGTCTAGATGTAACGTAATATAACTAATGCCCAATTGCTGGATATATAGTTTCTAATCTTTTAATATTAGCACATTTTCTATAATTAATAACCTTCAACATTAAAATTAGTAGGGTTTGGCAGGAAGTTATTTTATGCAAAGAGAGTCTGACAGGTATTAAAGTTGAAACGTTAAAGTGTGATGTTTCCTGTGAGTTTAGGAGTGGACTAAATTCACCTATGTTTCTACCCTGCAAAGAAAAATGAAAAGATAGCCCCAGTTAGCACATTAAATAACTCATTCAGGCTTTCTGGGCTACTCCCTACAGGCTGGGAGCTTGGTAAGTGGTCTGACAAAGCTGATGGATGCTTCGAGTTTTGAACATTTTTCAAAAAGCAGTTAGAAATTGCAGCTGGGGTTACATGAAAAAAAATCATTACTAGTCAAAGAAAAGGTCAAGGGGAGCCCAGCAGAACAAGAATAAAAGACAAAAAGCAGACAAAAGTTGGGCAGTTTTAACTAAAGCCACTTATTTCTTGATTTGTGAACCAGTTGAGGTTCTGTTAGACATCTGGGCTGATCAGAGTCCTCTGGTGAAGGAGGCCGGATGGCAATAAGTAGAACAGTCATCTCCTGAAAGACTAAGATGTGCACAGCACTTCATGAATTGTGATTTTAAATGCTCGAGAATCGTGTGGTCAACAGGATGGGTCTTATTCTAATGCAGAGACAGAGAAGCTCTGGGTAGATACCTGAGTAACCACCCTCTCCTTCCAGAGTGAGTGGTCGAACTGGTCTCTGACTTCTAGTGCAATGGGCTCTGACCGCAAAACTGTTTCCTCTACCCTAGAGGCACAAAGCAGTTAAAAGGATTTACGAGTATATAAAGAAACCCTTCTTTTTTATTTTGGCTAATCCAAGATAGCCCTGAGCCTCTCAAAAACTTCATTACTAATACTAAAACACACCTTTCCAGCCCAATAGGTCCCTGAATCTAGGCCAGAATGCGATGGTCAGTCTGCTTTTCTGGAAGAGAGAAAATGAATGCTCTAAGGCACTCTTGGCATGCAATGAATTGATGCCTCTCCTATGCAAAGAATGGCAGTCGTCAGCTACCGTCCTGAGAAGAGCTGAGGAAAGGTGCTCAAAGAATTGCTTGTGTTCTGTGGTTTGGGTAAGGAACCTGGTAACATGCTTTTTTTTTTTTTTTTTGAAGGAGTCCATTAGTGTCAGAAAGGCAGCACTACACTTCTCCCTGCCTATTCTCTGTAGAGGCTTTCACAATAAAGGTGATGATAATGATAACAATTGCCATTTACTGGAAATTTACTACAAACCAAGGACTAGAGGAAGTGTATTACCTGATTTAATTCTCACAAGAAATTTTGAAGGCAGGTGTTATCATTACTAGCATTTTAATAACAGATGGCAAATTTGAGGATCAGAAAACTCAATTAACCTTGTCTAAAGTCACATGTGGAGTAAGGAGAGGAACTAAAATTTAAACTGAGGTCAGTTTCATTCCAGGGCCAGCCCCTTACCCATTATGCTACATCATGACAGATGGTACACTACACCATATTCTTTGCTGCACAGGGTGACTGCTTCTCCTCCACCCCATCCTCAATCGTGTCAGAGAAAGAACAGGCTTGCAGGCAGGCTGACAAAGACAAAGGCTGGGCAACTAATGGGATCCTAACATTTGAATCCTAAAATAAGGATAATATTATGAATTATATATAAGTGGAACTACAAACTCATTCATACAAATAACATTCACTGGGAATCCACTGTGTGCTAAATCAGTGACTTTCCACCTTTTTCCTCTCATGGCACATATAAATTAATTACTAAAATTCTGTGGCACACCAAAAACTCCATTATATTTTTACCAATTTGACAAAAAAACACATATGACTTTGACTCATTCATACTGACAGCTATTGTGTTGGCTGTTGTCATTATTATTTTTTTTAAATCTAAGGGAAAATAGGTCAGTACCCCTGACTAGTCAGATATTTCATGTTTTAAAAAATCTTGGGGCATGGCAGTTGAAAATCATTATGCTAGATTATGCTCTAGGTGCTAAAGATGAAAAAAATGAAAAGTCATATTTTCTGCCTTCAAGGAACTTACATTCTAAAAGAACATATGAGCATAAAGACTGTAATACAGTTAATTAGTATAATTATGAGGCATCTACAAATTAAAGAGGCAGTACAATAAAGAGAATGATTGACTCTGGGATCCTAGGATATCTTTCTAGGCAAAGATGTTTGAGGAGAGCTGTGAAGTATGAGCTGGAGTTTGACAGAGAAAAACAAGCGAATATGACACTTCAAGAAAGAAGAAGACATTCAAAGGAATGGGGTACACACGCTTAGGGAGAGTTGGAGACCTATGAATGGTTTAACAAGGCTAAGGTGCAGATGGCAGCAATGGCGGTACAGACATGACTAGTGGGGCTGGTCGTGGATGGCTTTGTAAGTCATTCAGTGGGGGATGAGATGTCATTGAAATCAGGAGGTGGATCATTGCAATAGGCTGGGGAAAACAGGACGAGGACCTGACCTGGGGCAGCAACACCAGAAGGAATAGGTTAAAGGGGAAAGGGGAGAAGAAGCCAAACCAACAACTCAGCTTAACTGCTGATTAGCGGGTGACAGGGAGAGAAGAGTCAGGGAATGACATTCTGGTTCTTAGTGTGGGTTGGATGCCATTCTTAGTTTGGGAAGGGGCGCACTGGAGAAAGGAAGAGTTCAGTCAGGATTAGTTCGACAGAGTGGCATCCATAGAAACTCTGGTGAATGTTCTGCAGGTGCAGTGATACGTGGAGAGGCTCAGCCACGGAGATTATCAAATCAGTGGCATGCAAGTAACCATTTTCTCACCATGAAAAATATTGGTATTTTGAGTTTATATCATTCCTTTCTTAGTATAGAAATAGTATAGCTGACTTTCCCCAAGTGCAAATAAATATCCATAGGAATTCTCTAACTCCTTTTCATATATTTTTGTTTCATAGAAATTCTAGTCTTCACCTCTATTTTCCTACCAATCAACCATTTCAAATACAAATGCACAAATGACTAATTGATGTATAAGAACATGTTTACTGCTGTCACTTCATAAAAGGTAAGAGAAATCTGAATGAAAAGGTGAGGTTAAACGGTAGTGTGCCTTGTCAGGAAGGAAAAAATAGCACACAATTAAGAAATAATCTTTACATACAAAAACTTGACTTCAAAATTTTTATTGAATTTATTGGGATGACATTGGTTAACACAATTATATAAATTTCTTGGGCATCAGGCCTTTGCAATGCAGTGCTATAGTAAAAACCAAAGAACTAAAATACATTCAGCTTTGGCTCAGTTGGCTGGAGCAGCCTTCCATAGGCTGAGAGGTCATGGATTTGATTCCCGGTCAGGGCGCATGCCAGGTTGCATGTTCGATTCCTGGTCGGGGAGCCTATAAGAGGCAACTGATCAATGTTTCTCTGTTACATCGATGTTCCTTTCTCTCTCTCTCTCTCTCTCTCTCTCTCTCTCTCTTTCCTACCCACCCCCTCTTCCTCTCACTCTAAAAGCAATGAAAAAGTGTCCTCGGGTGAGGATTAAAAAAAATACTAATAAAATAAAATGCTTTCATGTTTACTCCCCATAATTGTCTTGAATTGCAAATAAAGGATTACCACAACATAATATAAGGAAGAAAATCCCTTCTATATATTAAAGATTAAAGAGTGCAGGTAGGGTGGAAATGAACTGATGTCTCACATGTATCTGAGTAGGTAAGAAAGGTAAGTGAGAGAGAATTGTTAAAGGATGTTCTGATTATAATTAAGACAAAGGCTCATTCAGCTAAGCAGTCACATCTGGCTTCTGGTGATATCAGTCTGCATAATGGAAATAAGTTAAGGTCGTGAGATTCTTGGAGTCACTTGTGAATACTGGACTTTTTTTCCTCGGTGAGTTGGACTTAAAATGTCAGAGAGATCAATTTATGTGAATACAATTAATAAGATAATTAAGAAGTAGTGAGAGCTCGAGAGGATATTTCCTGATAATTAGTAACCAGCTGGAAAGGATGAGGATCCTAGGAAACAGTGAATTAAATACAGATCAGCATGGAGGATTTCTGTCAGTGAGATAGCTATTCTTTAAGGCAGCCAGGGTGGGTACCTGAAGGCCATCTGCTAAAAAACAAAACTCAAATTAAACAGGGTTGCTTAGAATTATATGTCCCATAACTTTATGTTCTATAATTTTGTATGCTACAGAGCCCAGAGAAAGGGGGCCAGAAGTAGGCAGGGAAAAGGTAACAGGGGGACACAGTTGTCCATGGAGAAGGGCGTCTGGTCTGGACTGGGGTCCTGGTCCCAGCTCTGCTCCCACCCCTGTGGAGATCAGCTACATAAACTGGAACGAAGCCCTTCACTCCGGAACCTCAGTCATTTCATTAGTCAAAGGGAATGGTTGAACTCTGTGGCCACTACAGTTCCTTGAAGCTCTAAAATTTGCATTATGAAAACAGTTCCTTAACCAGGACAACTAAAAAAGGAGAACGCTTGGGNTGAGTTGGACTTAAAATGTCAGAGAGATCAATTTATGTGAATACAATTAATAAGATAATTAAGAACTAGTGAGAGCTCAAGAGGATATTTCCTGATAATTAGTAACCAGCTGGAAAGGATGAGGATCCTAGGAAACAGTGAATTAAATACAGATCAGCATGGAGGATTTCTGTCAGTGAGACAGCTATTCTTTAAGGCAGCCAGGGTGGGTACCTGAAGGCCATCTGCTAAAAAACAAAACTCAAATTAAACAGGGTTGCTTAGAATTACATGTCCCATAACTTTATGTTCTATAATTTTGTATGCTACAGAGCCCAGAGAAAGGGGGCCAGAAGTAGGCAGGGAAAAGGTAACAGGGGGACACAGTTGTCCATGGAGAAGGGCGTCTGGTCTGGACTGGGGTCCTGGTCCCAGCTCTGCTCCCACCCCTGTGGAGATCAGCTACATAAACTGGAACGAAGCCCTTCACTCCGGAACCTCAGTCATTTCATTAGTCAAAGGGAATGGTTGAACTCTGTGGCCACTACAGTTCCTTGAAGCTCTAAAATTTGCATTATGAAAACAGTTCCTTAACCAGGACAACTAAAAAAGGAGAACGCTTGGGCCAGAAAAATGAGCGGTCATTGTTGGCTGTTGGTGTTGAATACACACTAACTGGCATTGAAGGCCCAGATTTTAGAGAGAACAGAAAAAATAGAAAAGGAATCATTCTATTTTCTTTAGTCATGATCTGAAAATACAAATGAGAAATGAAGTGTGGGACTATGATTTATTTCTCTGTTCAGCTTCTGATACTTGTGAGCAGTTGATTTACTGTTATAAGAGGTCTAGTTACATCTATCAGCCGAAAGTCCCTGCTTATAAGAAACAACGTAATGCATTCACCGCAGAGTTTAATTTTCTCAGTGGCAGTGTTCTCTAGAAACTTAAAGAAATCACAGGAACTTACTCAACTAGAACGTGTCATTGCTAATCAGACACTCTGTGATTCGGTGAACGCTTTGAAAATAGGCATCAAACACCTGATGTATACCCAGGCAAGGGAGAAAACAGACAGCTCCCTGTCTGGACCCCAGTTGACCACATACTGCTCGAAAATGCTGCAAACCCTGAAAATCCATGGAATTTCCTAGGCTACAGTTTGGTTACTCTGCTTGGTCTGAAGGGTCGGCACGGGAACTGGGGAAGGCTGACTAGCTGTCAAAGTCAATTTCCCTCAGACCAGAAAGTAAGGTTGGAGGGGGGTGGGGGTGGGCAGGCAAGCAGGAGGGAATTACAGCCTTCACCACACCAAGTGTACAACCAAAACAAAATGACATATGGCAAGAATAACGGCAGAAGTAGGCTGAGAATCTTTTTCCTTGTAAATCCACTGTTGGGAGCTGAAAGGAGTCAGTTATGGACTCTGATGTCATCCATAGTATTAGTGGAGCTGTGGGGAAACAAACATTTTACAAATTTTGGTAACAACTTTTGGTATTTTGAGACAACATGACGGTTTTTCGAACTGAAATGTAGAGCCATCCGTAGCATGGAAACAAACCACTGAGACACATAAGCAAGTAAAACAGGGCAGCCTCTTTCAAAGGCACTGCCTGTGGCAAACTCAAAACATGGCTCAGAGCCTTGCTCTCCCTTGGGCCAGAGGCTGCTGGGTAAATGGGAGGGCCTGCAGTGTCTCAATACTTGACCTGTCCCAAGGGTCTCCAATGGCATGTTTGCTCTTCCCCATTGCGCCCGGACACAGTAGAACCGGGTGAGAATGGCCACGAGGCAAGTTTTCAAAGGGGAAAAATGAGTCACTCAGCACCAGGCAACTTGCCAAGCATGTGTATGTAAGAAGGGCTGCTGCTCAGGATGAGTGGAATGAGGGCACACGCTGCGCGGCTGATTGTTGCTCTCCCTGGAAATGACCACGGGAGCGTTCGGTACCATCTGGCAAGGCTGCCTCCTCTTCCAGACTCACTCCGCAGGCTGCCAGCGTCTGCAGCACTCTCAGAAACAACCGGGGACCTCCCACCAGGCCACAAACCACCGCAATTCTCAGCCCCAAGGTTCCACTTGCATCCTTGTTTCCTCAGAAAAACACTGGGATACACTTTGAGCTGTGAATGTAAATGTAAAAAGTAGATACCCTACAAATACAGGACAGTGTCCCCCTCTGACTGTCCCCTAAGGAGCATGGCCCCAAAGGAGGCCCATTGCTTCAGGTCCCCAGTGAAAAGATTATTTTAACAGTTGATGGTTTGAAAACATAGTAGTTTGAGATTAATTATTTAAAAACCATGTGTTTAGCATAAGATGTCTGGATAGGTAATCACTGGATAAAGCACTGAGTTGGTGTCTTTTGTTTTTTAAAACAAAGTGGCTTATTTGGAGACATGAGATGTTGTATCATGGTAGTACATAGAAATAATTACAACTGACCTGAAGTCATGCAGAAAAGCAACCATAAAAAATTTAATTAAATACTTTCACCAAGACTTCTGTGTATTATGCTTAGATTATTATTTTTTATGGCTCCAGTGTTTGATGCTGTGGAAAGAGTAGTAAGCTAGAAATTTAAATCTACATTCTAGTTCAAACCACTAGCCAGTTATGTGACCTTGGACAATTCATCTCCTTGGGACTCAACCTTCTTACCTGCAAAATGAAGACATTAGTGACCTGTAAGATTCCTCCCAGTGCCAAAAAATGCCCCAATAATCTTGCACCAAGATGATGAGTAAGTTCGTTTAGAAGGGAAGAATTTTCAAGCCTGATCAAAAATTTCAAAGCAATCACAAATCCTGAGCAGTCTTTACCAATTATTCCCCAATGTCACACTGAACGTAAGAAGGGAACAATATTAATGTGTAAGTATTTACAATATTGTTTTATTAGTTTGTAGATGTTAATGTAGTGGTTGGTTATCAACCTGAGGCCATTTCTACCCCTTCTTCCGGGAAACATTTGATAATGTTGGAGACATTTTTGGTTGTCACAGCTGGTGTGGGGTGGGGGCCTAAGGCGGTCAAGGTTGGAGTGGGTGCTACTGGTGCCTAGTAGATAGAGGCCAAGGCTATTGCTAAGCAGCCTCTGATACGTGGCAGAGCCCCCCACCATAATGAACTATCTGGCCCTAAATGTCACCAGTGCCACTGAGGATATACTGGGTAGGAATCCGGCTGAATCATGAAGCAGGGAGGTGACCTGGAGAGGCAGCCACCTCTCGCTTTTGCCAAGCTGTGGCCATGTAGGGACCAGGATGCAAGTGGAACCTTGGGGCTGAGAATCGTGATTCTTCTGTGGCATTTCGGGAGGTCCCTGGTTGTTCCTGAGAGTGCTATGGGCGCCGGCAGGCTGTGGAGTGAGTCTGGAAGAAGAGCACTAATCTAGACTTTTATGTGCATTCATCTGCCTTTTAAATCCTGCTGACAACTAATTAAATTCTTTCAGAACACGAAACTTCCCTGGGTGGGGGAAAGGTGAAGTCAGGTCCCGGCTTCCCATTTGCCGCATTGGTATTAAATCCTAGATGGCAAAAGCCACCTACATTCCTCTAGCCTTCAAGAGAAAGTGTTCAAAAGAAAGAGGGCCACCTGAGCTATTACGCATTTTTATAAGATTAGTTTAAAATTGAGGTGTTGGGGGGCAGGATATTGGCCAAGTGCTTAATTATGAGAAACGTGCAGTAAGTGATAGGGAGCAGCAAATGAAACGCCTGTGTTTTTTCTTCAATCTTGAATTTAGTCTACACTCAGGTTTGGTTTTGTTTTAATGAAAATTTGATGTTCTCGTCCTTCAAGTCATATTAAATCCCAGAGCCTCAAGCCAGCTCCAGGGATAGGGCAAAAGCCTCCTTAAGCCAGCCATGCCCTTTAATGAGTGATCCTTGGTCTCCGCTTCTGCGATGCTGAGGACTTGCTCAGGAAGAGTGGTACAGGCTGAGACTTGCTGCTTCACCAGGGCATGGAAACCTGGGGGCTCCACAGACTCCTTTCAGCAGGGTGAGCCAAATGGACCTTTGGCATGTCTAGCAGAGAGGAGAGGTGGTGACACCTCTTCATATCTGAGGAGGCTCCTCATTCGCATCACAAATGAAGAAGCACCTGGCTGTCCCTGGGCTTTCACTGCTTGTTACTGGAACTTTCATCTGGCCTTTCCCTGGCTTCAGCCATCTGACTCAGACACCAGACACTTGCACTTTGGAGCACTTGGCATTTACTTTCCTGAATGACTAAATACTGATTCAGTGGTTGAGTTTTCTGTCACGTAATTTCATCTGGAAAGTTCTGAAACCCAAAGGTGCCAGTTGTTAACTAGCAACTTTGCAGGGGAGGTTATACCATGTGAGTTTCCAAAGCACGTTAAGGTCTTCTTGTGTTGCTATCTCATCTATCACGACTGTAATACATAAACACCCTGTGAAGTCGGTAGGTGTGATCTAATTATATCTATGTTATAGATAGTATAGCCAATCTTTGATCAACATAACACCTTGGAGAAGGTAGTAAAATGCAGACTCTGGAGCTAGATTGCCTGCATTCAAATCCTGGCGTCGTCTCATTTCAGCTGTACAACCTTGGACCAGTCAGATTCATCATGTGAGAAATGAGAATAGTAGCATCTCCCTCTTAGAGGTGTCTGAGAGTTCCAGGAGTTAGTATATATGTAAAGCACTCATGGAATGTCCTGGCACAAAGTAAACCCTGTAGTTAGCTCTTAATACCATCATCTTCCAGCAGAGGAAACGGAAGCACAGAGAGCCCAGACAGTCTACCCCCAGAGGACAGCCCCGTCACCATTTCACTCTCACTCGATGAAGAAACCAAGGAACAAAGTGCTGAGCGATGCCTTTCATTCATCATGCGCGGGGCACACTGAGACTTAGAAATCTGGATCTCTTGACTCTAGATCAAGTGACTTCCCCCCTCTCCCTCTGGCCCTTGGGTATCACTGCGCATGTGACAGAACACGTGATGGAGGTAAGAAGAGGTCGGCAACACAACAATTGGTCCCGTCTGACTTTGAACAGACCCAAGAAGGTATTGATGAGAAGACCATGACCCTCTGAAATGAAGACGAGGAGAAAGAAGAGTCAATCAGTCCAGAAACACAACGGAGCCACTACCAGGAAGTTGCCTCTGATGTGTGCGCTCCATCCTACCAACAAAGCAGTGTTCATTCCCCACAGGGAATTCTTTGAGTTCCGCCAAACATACCATGTTGTGCGTTAAGTCAAAATAAGCGCCCACCCCTGCCCTAGAGTTTCCAATACACAGCAGCTTGCTAGATATCTGGAAGTTGATCACTTCATCATCAAACAAGATAGCCAGGGGAGCAACCTTCCGGCAAGCAGGTTAACAGGCAAGAAAATGAATTGTCTTGGGCTTACAGACACATTTTTTTTTCTGCTATGACTAGAAAATTGCTGTGATTTTTTAAAATGTTCAGCTGCCTAGATATTTTGCTGCTAAAAGTGTCAAGCCGCTGAGCTATTGTTGTAATAACTGAGTATGCCATGATAGCATCTCATGACTGTTTCTCTGTTGTTATGTGGTCAGCATTACAGATTCTGAATAAATCGGAGCTACTGCTGACCTGCTCTCCAGCATGCAGCATTACTGGCTCTGAAGGAAGCATGAGCTGTGTAGACTGTGACTATATATTATGACTAATGCTAGGGTACAAATATTACCAAACCTTTACATGTGCTCTTTGTTTCCTAATAAAACTCTTATAAGGTCCTCCACGGGGCCCATCTCAGCTACCCTCAGAATGCGCTCGGCCTATTAAGTTAATACAGTAATGTGTGAGTCAGGACTTATGACTGTTAATACATGAATAGGATGTGCCCATTTTTAGAAGTGGCTTGTTTAAAGGCTTTGCACTTCCTTAGAAGAAGGATTCATGTAATATGACTAAATAATTATTATAATCATCATACATTTTCATTACATAAAATTATTTTTCAAGTGTACACAAAATAGAATATGCTAAGTTCTAAGTAGCAGGACATCTTTCTAATGCAGGGTTGCCTCACTTTAAGTAAACCAGTGGTTTTCTGAACAATTGAATGTGTGTGAAAGGGTTTCTTGGCAATGCCCGAGCCGGGCAAGTCCCTCGCTGGGTGTCTGTTCTCCTACCAGCATCTGTTCCTCAGGGGACTTGCTGAGTCCAACTTATGCCTCCTTAGGCACCAAGAACATAAGTACATAATCTTCTGGGACTGTCCAGGTTTGAGCACTTCTCATTCAACAATTCAATGAACAGAGATCTTATGCGCAATATTTTTAAAAAATGACCATGTTTGAGAAGAATCAAAGTAAAACTGGAAACAGGTTTACTTGACAATTAAGTTAGATAAACATGACTAAATGACAGTATATGTAACGCAGGCACAGTCCTATTTAATCTTTCCTCACAAAGAACTCAGTAATGTCTTTTGGCTCCGGGTGGCTTGGATCCAAGTGTCAGTCCCCTTCTTGCATCGCTCCCCTTTGGGAACCCTAATTATACTTCCTGTGGGGCTTCCCAGCCTTCACCTCCACTTGCAGAGAGTTCGGTGCAGCAGGTGCTGCTGTCGGTACTTTGAGCCAGGACTTCTTGCTACCCCGGAAAGTTTACCTCGTACTGATAGTGTTGCTCCTCTATGGTGCTTTCCTCTACACCTATTCCCAGGCTTGCACATTCTCTTATTGTTAACCAGCCTCTTAAATTAGGTCTCAGACATACCTCACAATCCCTCTCAGGTGGACTGCAGAATATTTTGCGGCTTCTAGGGAGCTGGGGATGGATGAGAGAAGAGCAGCAATGTCACTCCAGACTCCTAGCTATGCTCCGGCCAAGGTATCTTGGTTTTGAGTTCTACTTTGTGCAGTGTTCTCGGAATGGTTTCATTCCAAGCAAGATCTCATTGGCAAACAACCAAGCAAATGGAGAAGTCCGAATACTCGATAATTGAAGGCATTCCTCTCTGGACAAAGTCACCAATGGATCATAGAACATAGTGTTTGTATTCCCTGTTGTGGTCATCTATTGCTGTATTATAAAACCATCCAAAACTTGGCAGCTCAAAAATATAACTGTTTTATTATATCTCCAGATGTCACGAGTCAGAAATTCAGGCTTAGCCAGGTGGGGTTTTTTGTTCCACAAGGCACGGAAGGATTTCATTTGGGGATATTCAACTCTCAGGTGGGTCTGGAGGGTCCACAATAGCTTCACTGTCATGTGGCTTGACAGAGATGGTAGAATGGGCAGATTTAGCCGAATCTGTCAGTCCAGGTTCCTGCACAAGGGCTCTGTGGCGTGGTAGTGCCAGGGGAGTTAGCATCTTGTGCGGACTCGTGGCTCCCCAAAGCTGTGTTCTACAGCAGAAACTGAGATGCTTTGGGCTAGGCTCAGGAACTGGCACAGTGTCACTTCTGCAGTTATCCTATTGGTCAGAGCAGTTACAGAGCCCTCCCACATTCAAAAGGGAGGCAATAGATCTCTCTTCTCCATGAAAAGGAGAGCACACAATTGTGGTGTCTTTAACCCACCATAGTTACAGACCTTTACATGTCCCAAATGGCCACAGGGTTAGTGACTTTCTGATCTCAGTCCTCTTCCTGGTCTTGTAACTTAAATTGGCCAGGATGAGTAGCCAGATGAGGTGACTTGTAAGTGGCCATTCTAGGGGAATAATAGCCTCACATTTTCTGTTGTGTATTTCTGAACTGACTTCTAAGACCTCTGACTATCCACTATCTGTCATTCCATTTCACTCTGGTTGGGGTTGCCAGATAAAATACGGGACACTGGTTAAATCTGAATTTCAGATAAACAACATACATTTTTTAGTATACATATGTCCCAAATAATATGTGGGATAAACTCATACCAAACAATTATTTGTTTAGTCCTACAGCCCTAATATTTTGCTGGCAAAGTTAAAGTGATTACATATCAAAGTGTAATAATGGAGACAAGAATCACAGAATTCTTTTAATTCTTTGACTTTGCTTCTCCACTGCATGAGGTTTATAGCCACATAGATGGGTAGGGGTGGGAGGAATCCAGTTCTATCCAGGGTCAACCAAAGCATACAACCACTACTTTGCCAAACTATGTATGAGAGGCTTTAATGAACAAACATTTCTGTTTAGCAGATGCTTCTATCATTCCTTTTCTAAGGTGGAGAAAAGGCCTGCATTTAAATATAGCCATAGTACAAATATAAAGAAATAGTCAAAAATATTTATTGTGAACTATATGTTTGCTCAACAATGATCAACATGTGGTTCTCACCTGGGGGGAGTTCAGAGACTAGAAAGATGCAGAGATGTGAGCAGATAATCACAAGGCAACGTAAAAAGTCTTCAGTCAAAACAAGAGCAGAGTTCAGTGGGTGTGACTAATGGGCCTGGAGGCTGAAGGGAGTTTGGCGTCGTAGAAGAAGTAACATTTGATCTGATCTTGAAGGACAAGCAGGAACTCCTCAGGCAGAGGAGAGGAAAGGCATCCCAGCAGGGAGGAGAAACCATCACGAAGCCGGGAAGAAGCTGCCATACTTGTATAACAGAGAAAGTTCTGATCGGGTCAGAGGGGAGCGGAGGGACCAGCGCCCCGCTCGCTCACACTGCAACCACACAGGAAGGATGAGGGAGGATCGCAATCCAAGTCAAAACCCAGTAACCTCAGGAGGGAGAGCAACAAGAGCACATGATCACAGGGCCCAGCACGTGAGCAAAATAAAGGCAAGAGGAAAGGTGCCTAACTTCTGCAGGGATTAAAAAGTAAATTGCTGCTGTAGCTCTAGTAACTCGTGCTCTCTTCTCACTGTGGAAAGTGCCAATTTTCTGTGTGAGGTTGGCTTGGAAGGCTGCAGTAAACAGTTGGCTTCTTTTCAATTTTGGAAATGATGAGCAGAAATATTTCCCTGGTAGGCATTTCCTTGACATACTGTGTGAAAAAAGGAGCAAAAACTTGTAATGATTCATCATAACTCTTGTGATAGCAGGATCCTAACCTGGCTAGGACGCAAAGAGGCTGGGCCTGCTGAAGCCATTTATGCTTGCATGTTGCATAGTTGTGATTTTAGATTAGCGATAGCCCAGTGGTACAACATCAGGAGGAGGACGTGGTAAAAAGCCAATGTCCAAGACTAACAAACCAGCAGAGCCCTGGCTGGTGTGTCTCCGTGGACTGAGCACCAGCCTGTGAACCAAAGAATCATCAAATCAATTTCCAGTCAGGGCACATGCTTTGATTGTGGGCCAGGTCCCCGGTGGGAGGCACAAGAGAGGCAACCACACATTGATGTTTTCTCTCCCTGTTTTTCTTCCTCTCTTCCCCTCTAAAAATGAAGAAATAAAATCTTCTAAAAAAAACCAGAAACCATCTCTCTGATGTCTAACATATCTTCCATTATTTGATGTTTCTTTCATAACAGATCTTATAAACTTAAATTTGAAAGGCACAGTGAGAGAACACCACACACCTACTAGAATGGCTCAAATTAAAAATATGTAAGACAGTATCAAATGCTGATGAGGGTGCCAAGTAGCTTGAACACTCACATGTTGCTGGTGCTAATTCTACTTTGGAAAAAGATTTGGCAGTTTCTTATAAAGTTAAACTTACAAGTAGGTATATACCTTAGAGACATGAAAACCTATGCCCACACAAAAACCTGCATGTGAATATTGACAGCGACTTTATTCTAAATGCTAAAAGCTAAAAACAACCCCAAATGCCTGTCAACTAGTAAATGAATAAGTTATGTTATATCCACCTAGCAATAAAAAAGGAAGAACTATAGATACATGCAACAACGTGAATGAGTCACTGGACCATTCTGCTAAGAGAAAAAAGTCAGACTCAAGGAATTACATAATAAATGATTCAATTGATGTGATATTATGGAAAAGAACAAAAGTAGGAAAAAGATGGATCCACGGTGGCCGGTAGCTGGAGGTGGGGAGAGGAATCTACTACAAATGGTCATGAGGGATTATCCTGTATCTCGATTTTGGTGGTAGTTACATGAGTATATAAATTTATCAACATTTTTCAAACTTTACACCTAAAAAGAATGAATTTTACTGTGTGTAAATTATACTTCAATAAACAGCAACAAAATTAACTTGTATGTCTAAAACAGAAAAAATCCTGTAGAGTTGGAGAAGGAATTATCTTGAATTTTCATTTGAACATCAGTTCAAACATTTCCAGCTCTGAAGCCTCTTTGCCCCTCAGCCTTTTGTTGGCCATAACATGTACCCTGTGGTTCCCATCCAACGGTAGACTTGAATGTCTATCGGCCCCTTTTAGCCAAGTTTGAGAGAATTAATCCCTATTAACTACAGTGTCCACCGTATGCAATGAACAAACTTCTGTCCAACGCAGCTAGAAAGGTCCTGGGTGTGTATCATCTTTGAAGGGATTGAAGATACACTCACTTAAGTCATTTTCTCTGTTTTATGATTTCAATGAGGAACTTTAATTGAATATATACTTCATATAGATTAAACTGGCAAGAAAGAGACCCCTAGGGGATATTAACATAGTAGTAGCCAAACAAGTTGTATATTTTAGTACAGATTTTTATGAAGTAGTTCTAACCACCGCAGAGAAAATGCATGGAAAAAATTCTCTTACTACTTTTTCTCCGCACCACCTTTTCACTTTCTTAGAAAACTGACACAGACAAGTCTCAAACAAGAAGCCAAAACCAATGACCCAGAGCAGCCAGCTTTTCCCTTTGAAAACAGGTTTCTTGCCTGTCTTATTTTGTTAGTCCTGGTGTTGGGATGCAGAATTTCTGAGGTAAAATTCCATAGTAGACTAGACAGTGCTTCTTGTATAAACAGTTAATCTGTCAATAAACTGCTATTCAGTGGGGCAGAAAGATAAATCAGTGGGTCTTGAGAAACAACAAAGGAGTAGCCCTTAAACCAATTTTCTATGGTGATGTCCGAGGCATGGGCGGCGACCTCTGGCACTAAATTTACAACCTAAAGTGCTCATCAGGTGACAGGGAGGGAAAAAGTTAACTTTAAAATCCATGTAGCATGGAAATTATAAAGCACAATAGTAATTAGGCAAATTTCCTATTAAAACATGTGCTGTGAATGTACATGTGAACTACTGGTTATAAATACTAGTTTGTATCAGTGTCTTCCACCCATGCTTCTGGAGACAATGCTCTTAGGGAATGTGCACCCTCCACCGAAGCAGTCACCCATGTGCGTTGGAGCAGGGCAGGGGCCAGCCAGCAGGAGCGTGGGGGCTGGGCAGGCGGGTGTGAGTACAACTTTATCAAGGACATTTTGATGTTTCCCAACACTGTGAGTTGCTCTCCAACCATTTCAAGTAGCTACTGGAAGCCACAGCCAACCACTTTAAAGTGATTTCACTAAAATATTTCAGTATTTTTTTAAAGATTGTATTTATTTATCTTTAGAGGGGAAGGGAAGGAGAGAAGGAGAGAAATATCAATGTATGGTTGCTTCTTGTGAGTCCCCTGCTGGGAACTGTCCTGCAACCCAGGCATGTGCCCTGACTGGGAATCAAACCGCGATCGTGTGGTTCACAGGCCTGCGCTCAATCCACCAGCCAGGCCTATTTCAGTCTTTTTATATTGCCTCTGTTTTGGTACCTTGTTGATTTTTGATCCCAGATACTGAATCAATAAACAAATTACTAGGCCTCTTTATAAATACAGAATTCCTTTGCTCTGCCTTTAATTTTTCACATTCCAATGCAAGCACCTAGCTTAGTGTCTCATGAGCTTTTCATTTTTCATAAGTTTCCCTGATTGAAATTGTAGCTAATATCTGGACCCCTTAACCAAATATATGGCATTATAACTGTTATTTCTTTTAATTTACATTTTAAAAGTCCTAAAGTTCACTTGCAGATTAAAGTCTTTCATTCAACCCACAGCAGTGGTTCCCAGAAGTCTGTGTTTGGCAGGTGCACTTAGGTCTTGTTCTCGGGAGCTGGAAAATGACAGCAGTAGTCCCAAATCACAGAATGGATAATAGTAGCTCGACCTGCCTATGCACCAGGCCCTGGCCAAAGTACTTCACTTGTACTAACTTGTCTGGATGTCACAACAACCCAGAGAAGTAGGTTCAATTACTTTAATGATGAGAAACAGAATCACACGTCTTTCCTGTATCTACAACCCTGTCTCTGCCATCTACTTGACTAATCACACGTATCCCATATTAGACGGTGAGAGACAAAGACCGACAATTTTAAACAAAGGCCAATTCATTGAATTGCCTGGGAAGGAAAGTCTGCACTACTCAAGTACAAGCAGATCTCACCAAACGGCACTTGAGAGGGCTAAGGTTAGAACCAATAGAAGAGGAAAGCGATATTCTGAGTCCAGACCCCTGCATTGTGGATGGTTTTCATTCTGTCTTTGCAAATGGCTTAACTTGCGGGTTTTACATCATTGACACAGAGTAACTTGGTTTCCAAAAAGACTGGGGTGAGTTCTGAATGATGCCCAGTGGGCCGAGGGTCATCCAGCAAACCTGCTGGTTACACATGCTACAAATGTAGCAGGATTTCTATTTCACACCCAGCAGGTACCACAGGGCAACACCACATCTGTGTACTGTGGAGGGAATAAATACAGTCTGGTTGGAGTAAAATGGCTGAGAATCGGATGCTTCAACATTTCTTTGTGCCCTGAGGGCATGAACACATTCACGACAGAAAGGACCACTGTGAGGACCACACTCACAGGAGAGGAGCTCCAATGATTTCTACTGTACTCACAAACTTCGTACTTGGAAACTATTCCAAACGCAGTGCTTCCCAGACTTATGTGGGAGACATAGTAAACTGAAGAGAAACATTTCCTGTGTCTAGTAGAATTCTGTAAACTTGAAAGCCAGGCATGGCCATACTACTACTCGAGAAAAGAGAAAGCAGAATAAAAGAAAACAAACACGATGGTTATTTTGGACAACCAAACCCTAGTCCATTGTTGGCTCTTCTGTCACTAGCAAAAGACACCTTTCTGGTTCCCAGTGTTTTAGGTTATCTTGCTGCTTAGTCAAGAGCGGGGCATGGAGAGAGTGTAAGGAATGTGCCCCCAGCTGAGGTAGCTGCTGCGAAGTGCCAACCCCAGGATCATGTTTTACATGAGACACCTACGTTGGAGGAGGAAAATGCGGGTGTTCCTGCTTCAGCCCTCTCTCCCCTGCATCAGCAAAGCCCTGACACAAAGGTGCAAGTATGTCTGTTTAGATGTGGGGAGAAATGTTACTTAGACTAGAAATAAGAAATTGTCAATTAGGTAGCTTCCTTCTCTAACTCCCAATTTTTTCCCTTAGATTTCCTTTTGTATAGAACAATTGCTCCCCACATTTCCCCCTTTAAAAGAACTATTGTTATTGGAAAGAACAAGCACCCAGCACCATAGTAACTTCCTGCTCAAAGCTTCCCAATTTTCACCCTTTGTCAAATGCCATATTTCAGTGAGTAAACACCTATTTAAAAAGAAAGTTAGTTAAATATGTAAAAAAGCACTAATTTCCAACCTGTGCATTATACTTTCTAAGAGAATGTAAGTAACTGTTCACTGTAGAAATATCCTCCAGTCCTATGAATTGTGTGATTCTGGAACTCACAATAGAAAACATAAAGATAATTCAAAATAACATGATACCCAATTATCAAACACTACCTAATATAGAAAAATGTTGTCATTTGGGGCCAAAGGGAGTGGTCAAAAAGCTATTATGAGATCTGACATTGGGCCATCCTCCCAGGGTTCCTGCCTCCAAAAACAGTTAAGTCCATAGTATAAAGTGGAGACCTGATAGCCCAGATACCCTCCCTCAAAACCCACAGAACTGCAGAGCTGAGCAGACGTCAGCGAGAGAGATGTGGTTCAAGCAGCGTTTAAGAGTACAGACTTTTGCCCAAATATCTCTGATCAGTTTTTCTCATGAGATTCTTGGTTCACCCTGTTGCTATGCACTCTCAGTCACTTAACCAATGTAGATTCACTCTTCCAGTAGCTTTACAGGAGACAAAAATAGCGGAGCCCTGGCCTCTGTACTTGGAGAATTTAGCCTCTAGATACAAGAGAATGCTATGATAAAAATTGATTTGCATCCCTGACTGACGTGACTCAGTGGGTTGGGCATCATCCCACGAAGCCAAAGGTCACCAGTTTGATTCCAGGTCAGGGTACATGGCTGCATTGTGGGCCAGGTTCCTGGTTGGGGGCATGTGAGAGGCAATGGGTCCATATTTTTCTCACACATAAATACTTCTCTATCTCCCTCCCTTTCTCTCTCTCTAAAAGTAAATAAACAAAATCTTTAGAAAGTAATTTGCAAAGAATTATCATATAAAGCAACATGACAACAACCATTAAGTAATTCCTTAAAATTAAATGCATAACAGCTGAAGATTTACATTAAAAAGTAATCAAACTGGGACAGAATTAATCAGAAAAGACCTACTAAAGGGAGGCAGCTTTATGATACATTTTAAGGGCACTTACAGACACGGATTTTCAGTGAGAAGAGTGGAAGTTATCAGCAAAGGCAAAGATATTGTGCAGTTTCTACTGGAAAAACTGTGGTGTGGGGAAATTAAAGAGGACAATAATACCAGAAAATGTAGCAAAAACTATAGAAGTAAATGTCATGATGAAGAACATGCAATCCAATTAGTTTCATATGCTGAGTAGTTTTACATTTGAAACATTATAGCTCCTCTTAAATACAAAACACTATTTTAAAAGTTTGTGTAAAACTTTAGATATTTTATAGCATTTATTTTCCCTCTACTTATAAGAATAACATGTATTCATGGTAAAAAAAATGAAAAACATAGTAAAGGAGTTTAAAATGTTTCATAATTCCACTATTTAGACTTAACCACTACTGATATTTATAGCCTTTCAATGATTTTGTTCTGTGTATTAATCATGTGTATGCCTTATTTTATATAAAACTAGATATCTTACAGCACATAGAACACGGAGTTTTGTATATTTTTCCACTTTTATCATTATTATTTTATAGAGAGGGGAAGGGAGGGAGGAAGAAAGGGAGAGAAACATTGATGTAAGAGAGAAACATCGATTGGTTGCCTCTCAAACATGACCCAATGGGGACCAAACCCTCAACCCAGGCGTGTGCCCTGACTAGGAACCGAACCTGCAGCCTTTCACTCTGTGGGACAATGCCCAGTGGAGTCACAGTCATTATGGATTCTCCTCTTTTAGTGTTTTAAAACTAACATCTGTTTTATGTGACATTACTGAACTTTTTTGTTGTTCTGATTTCATTAATGCTTTCCCCCCTCCATTTCCCAGGTTTTTAAAAATTTTTTAGGTTTTTGTTTATTTATCTTTAGAGGGGAAGGGAAGGAGAGAGGGAGAGAAATATCAATGTATGGTTGCCTCTCGTGTGTCCCCTGCTGGGAACTGGCCTGCAACCCAGGCATGTGTCCTGACTGGGAATCAAACTGGGATCCTTTGATTCACAGGCCTGCACTCAGTCCACTGAGCTACACCAGCCAGGGCCCATTTCCCAGTTTGTTTGGCAAGTAGCAGCAATTACAAATGAAAGCCCCAGTTATGCTGTCTGGGAGAAATAATCCATAGTTAAATCAATCTCTTAGCTTGATATCAGTATATTTTGGTTTCTTAGATTGAAATATTCAGAGACTACATTAGTAAAGGTTTGATTCATTCTGTGAAGCCATAAGGGACTGATTATTTATTATTTATTTCACATTTCTTCTGGATTTTTACAGTATTCCTGTTTCACTTTGGGAACTAGATATGTTGACGTCAAATAAATGAGGAAATGCTTTTCTTCACCACTGTCAATGTTATTATCAAATCTCATTCATGAAAGAACTAAGTCACATCAAGGCAATGAAGTTTTCGGTGAGCCCACTGATTCAAAATGTTGTACTGCACTCACTACTTTTCCATTGCCCCCTAAACAGTGTGACCTGGACCAAAATCCAGCACATTCCCTTCCAAAGTTAGTTTCTCCTACTCACACACTAAATGAAGAGTTTGTTTTTCCTGTGTCTCCATGGGGGGTGGGAGGATACAATTCAAAAGAAAGATACAAAAATCACTGTTACATTAAATGCAGCTATTCAAGATTTTGATTCTTTTTCTTTCCGACATAAAAAGTTACTGTCAGTGTACATTTAGTTTTATATTGTAAATTTCTATCTATAGTCTGCTTGCTTCAGTATTCACCATAGTAAGACACAGGGAAGTATATTTTTCAAATATATTTTATTAGTTATACTATTACAGTTACCCCAATTTTTACCTCTTAGCCTGCCTCCACCCATTACCTCCCATTCCCTCCAGCAATCCTCCCCCTTAGTTTATGTGCATGGATCATGCATATAAGTTCTTTGGCTACTCCACTTCCTATACTGTTCTTAATATCCCCTATCTATTTTGTAACAACTAATTTGTACTTCTCAGTACATGAACCTTTCCCCTGCTCCCCCTTCCCAAATGATAACCCTCCAAATGATCTCCATGTCTGTGATTCTATTCCTGTTTTGCTTATTGCTGACTTTGCTTTTTAAATTTAATTTTTGAAAGTTATGGATCAACAATTATTTATTTTATTTATTGCCATTTTAACATTTATAGTTTTGATCTTCTTTTTCTTAAATAAGTCCCTTCAACATTTCATTTAATAAGAGCTTGGTGATGATGAACTCCTTCAGCTTTACCTTGCCTGGGAAGCACTTTATCTGTCCTTCATTCATTTAGAATGAATGCCTTCATTCAGGCATTCTCTCTTTGCCAGAGAGAGTAATCTTGGTTGTAGGTCCTTGCTTTTCATCATTTTGTATAGTTCTTGCCTGCAAAGTTTCCTTTGAGAAATCAGCTGATCATCTTATGGGAACTCCTTTGTAGGTAACTCCGTCTTTCTCTTGCTGC
This sequence comes from Sturnira hondurensis, assembly GCF_014824575.4. Lineage (NCBI taxonomy): Eukaryota > Metazoa > Chordata > Mammalia > Chiroptera > Phyllostomidae > Sturnira > Sturnira hondurensis. The sequence continues at coordinate 20,029,128 of NW_028093985.1, read as the reverse complement.
TTTTAAGATTCTCCCTTTATTTTTAACCTTTGGCATTTTAGTTATGATGTGTCTTGGTTTGGTCTTCTTTGAGACTTCAGAGAGTCCCATCTTGTTTGGGATTCTCTGTGCTTTCTGGACTTTTTGTCTATTTCCCTCATCAAACTAGGTAAGTTTTCTTTCATTATTTTTTCAAATAAGTTTTCAATTTCTTGTTCTTTCTCTTCTCCTTCTAGCACCCTTACAATTAGAATGTTGGTATGTTTGAAGATGTCCCAAAGGCTCCTTAACCTATCCTAATTTTGGGGGGGATTCTTTTTTCTTCTTGGTTTCTGATTAAATGTTTTTTCTTCCTTATGTTCCAAAATATTGATTTGATTCTTGGCTTCATCCACTCCGCTGATGGTTCCCTGTAGATTATTCTTTATTTCACTTAGTGTAACCTTCATTTATGCCTGGATCTTTTTTATGCTGTTGAAGTACCCTGTGAGTTCCTTGAGCATCTTCATAACCAGTGTATTGAACTCTGTATGTGATAGATTGCTTATCTTCATTTTGTTTAGTTCTTTTTTGGGAGTTGTGTTGTGCTCTTTCCTTTGAGCCGTGTTTCTTTGTCTCCTCATTTTGGCTGCCTCCCTGTGTGGGTACTAGGCAGAGCAGCTTAGTAGTGTGGCCCATCTTGATGAATGTGGCTTCCTTAATTCCTTGATTGTCAGACTTCTATATGGCTTGATTTTCTGATGATTTGGGGTCAAATTTGTTTTGTAGTCAAGTTGGTTTTTGCTGTGGTTGTGAGAGAGGGCAAGCCATGATCATCTGTGCCTTCATCTTGACCGGAAGTCAGGAAGTATCTTTTCACTTTGCAGTGAATGGTCCACAAATAGAGAGACTTAACATTGGCGAATATTTTCCTATTAAATGATGAAGCTTTTCCCTGGCACTGCTCTTGTGCCCAGCAGCCTTGGCAAGATATCACGAGCAGACAAATGTTTTATACCCTGATCTCCTTCTATCTCTGAAAACTTAGAAATGCTAAGGAGATAGAGCATTTCAATGCAGAATGAAAATAACTCCAGGAGGGAATGCATTTATGCTTGCCACTACATAAAACTGTGTACCTTTTTCTACTGTGTAGAATATGATGACCCTTCTAAAGCCTGGTCGAATATTCAATGAAAAGCTGGCATTCCTGGCTGATGACTTAGTTTTATTAAACAAAAAAATGTGTAGAACATATTCCTTAGGTTTAGCCATGTGCAAAATATTACGAGATATAATATTTTCAGAACTCAACAAAAACCCTTGCACATTATTTCATTAGACACTACAGAAGTAATTTTTCAAAAACTGGCAATTTTATTTTATGCATAGCAACATGCGTTTCTTCTCCACCAATAAGGAACAATGAGTCAGATTTTTTCAACTTTATGGGCATTACTGTGGGAACTAATTCAGCTGGACCAACTGCTGGACAAACAAAAGTAGTCACTTAAAATCTCAATGCAATAGAGTTCATGGAATTCCAGGGAAAAAACTTCCAAAATAACTTCTGAGGTAAACTATGCTGAGGAAGCATATGTGAAATTTAAAAACAGAAACAAAAGTCTAGTTTCTTCTTCATGCTTTCTTCCATATGTCTTTTCAAATTACTGAATGAATGTACCTAGCAGTTAGAGAGAGAAATGAAAAACAAAACAACACAGAAAAACAGCAGGAAGAGACTTAACCCAAGACAATGAACAGATATAGAGCAAGAATTTCCCAATTAAAAAAAAAAAAACCTGTAGCTAGTTGAACATTTTACAGAGCAATACATTATGAAGCTAAATCACCATGAGTTGACTTAGTAAACTGAGCATTTTAAATAGAATAATGCTTTATGGATAGGAAGAATTAAGAATATTAACATGTCCATGCCACCCAAAGCAATCTATAGCTTCAACATAATTCCTACCGAGATACCAATGACATATTTCACAGAACTAGGACAAATATTTCACATAGTTATATGGAACCACAAAGGGCCCTGCATAGCAGCAGTGATCTTGAGGAAAAATAAAGTTGGAACTATACTATAAAAAGTATGTATAAAGTTTTCAACTATATTATAAGGCCACAGTAATCAAAACAGCATGGTACTGGAAGCACAGATACACAGATTAATGGAACAGAATAGAGAGCCCAGAAATAAACCCACACCTTTATAGTCAATTAGTATTTGGCAGAGGAAGCAAACACATACAATGGGCTAAAGATAGTTTATTCAATAAGTGGTGTTGGCCTTGGCTGGTGTGGCTTAGTGGATTGAGTACTGGCCTGTGAACTGAAAGGTCACCAGTTCAATTCCCAATTAGGGTACATGCCTGGGTTGTGGGTCAGGTGAGAGAGAAGCAACCATACATCGATGTTTCTTTCCCTCTCTTTCTCCCTCCCTCCCCTTTTGTATAAAAATGAATAAATAAAATATTTTAAAAAATAAATGGTGTTAGGAAAATTGGATAGATGTGTGCAAAATAATGAAACTAGACCACTTTCTTATACCACATGCAAGAATAAATTCAAAATGGGTTAAAGACTTAAATGTTTTACCTGAAACCATATAAACTGTAAAAGAAAACATGGGCAGCAAAATCTCAGACATTGCTCAGAGCAGTATTTTATTGGATATATCTCCCCAGACAAGGAAAAAAAATAAAAATAAACAAATGGGATTACACCGAACTGAAAACTTTCTCCACAGCAAAGGAGAAAACATCAACAAAGTAAAAATACAACCCACAGAATGGGAGAACATATTTGCTGATACATCTGATAAGGGGTTAATATCCAAAATGTATAAAGAACTTACAAAACTTAACACACACACACAAAAAAAAACAAACCTCAACCCAATTTAAAGAATGGGCAAAAGACCTGAATAAATACTTGTCCAAAGAGGACATACAGATAGCCAATAGACATCTGAAAAGAGGCTCAATGTCACTAATCATCATAAAAAGTTAAAACCAAATTGAAAACACAATAAGACATAGTCTCACACCTGTCAGAATGACTATCATCAAATGACAAGCGCTGGTGAGGATGTGGAGAAAGGGGACCCTTTTGCACTGTTGGTGGAAAGGCAGACTGGTGCATCTACTGGAAAACAGTACAGAGACACCTCAAAAAATTAGAAATGAATTTGCTTTTTGACCCAGCTCTCTCACTTCCAGGAATATTTGGAAGGAACCCAAATTTGAAAGAACATAAGCACCCCTATGTTCATTGCAGCATTACCTACAATTGCTAAGGTATGGCAGCAGCCCAAGTGTCCATCAGTAGATGGGTGGGTAACACAACTATAGGACATTTACACAATGGAACCATGGCCATTGAAAAGAAACCACCTGGCCATGAAAAGAAACTTTTACCCTTTGTGACAGCATGGATGGACCTGGAGAACATTATGCTAAGTGAAATAAGCCAGTCAGACAAAGGAAAATACCAAATGATTTCATATATGGAACATAATGAACAAACTAAATTAAATAATCAAAATAGAGACAGATTCATAGATAGAGAGCAGGATGACGCTAAGGGGGTGTGGTTATGGTGCAGAGGGGTGGGGATTGATCAAAAAGGAAAAAAGGACTCATGGACATGGACTATAGTGTGGTGACTGCTGGTGGGGAGGAGCTATAAGAGCACTAAATAATTAAAAAATACAATATAATTTAAAAATTTTAAAAAAGATAAAAAGGGGATAAAAAAGAATAATATAAAAACCTGACATTTGCTTAAATTGCAAATAAGTATATGATAATGGGGTCTGAGCTTAAGAAACACACATATCCTAAATACTATTTAGCACTGCCAGTTTAATGTTCTGGTGCTCTCTGGCAGGAAAGAACCCCTGACAAGTCATGAATTCATAGCACAAGGGAATCTAGAAAACTGGGTCTGCCCACTTTTGGGAAATAGGAATCCAGGGTCTAAATATTCAAGAACTAAGAACATTCTCTCGCAGATTCTCTCATACCACAATCACCTTCCCACAGACGTGCTTGGTTGCTTCCATCCTAGAGGCATCATTTGTATTGTATTCCACATGAATGGTTACCACTGGAACTGTGGGACATAACAGAGATATCTCCCAGCCCCCCAAAAATGTCAGGGAGAGTTTGGCTCCCACCCCATGCACACACCAGTCTTTCATTAAGCACATATTCAACAATTATTTGTGCAGAACTCTATCAGTCGAGACTCTTTCAGTTTAAGATATCTGTAAACCCAACTCAAACTGGCATAGTCTAAAGAAAGAATTTGTTGTTTAGTGTAACTGAAGGGGTACAGTGGCTTTTAGATGAATAGCTGGTGTGTCTTTCTCCGTTCATTGGTTCCACCTCCTCCGTGTTGATTGTTCTCTGAAAGTGCTTTGTAAATTGTTTAGTTCTATACAAAGTAAAGGCAGAATTCTCCCAGTTAATAATGATTATTTTCTCCTGACATTATTAATTCTAAACTCAGCATAACCATCTGTGAGAACATTAACCTATTGTTCAGTAAGTGAGTAAGCACCTTGTGGAATGAAAATGACCACACCCTTAAATGAAACAGAGGCAATTCAGTCTGAATCAGGACTGCTGCTGGGGTGGACTATGAGCATCTGTACTTTTAACAGCTTTCTAGCTACTACTTATGTGTAAGATCCACTGGCAGGCACCAAGTGGCACGCACATTCAGCATGTAGCACTGAAACTAGTTTGCCTAAATTGGCGAAGTGTTTAAAGAAACTTAGTAGCCCTGACTGGTGTAGCTCAGTGGATTGAGGGCAGGCTACAAACCAAGAGCACACATGCCTGGGTTGTGGGCCAGGTCCCCAGTGGGGGCCACATGAGAGGCAACCACACACTGATGCTTCTCTCCCACTCTTTCTCCCTCCCTTCCTTCTAAATAGAAATAAATAAAATCTTTAAAAAGAAGAAACTCAGTAGTTATTGCAGTATTAAAATGTATCTAAATTATACAACTGTCAACCTTTTTGTTTTGGGGGTGCTGAGAATGGATATTTCAGGTTTTCCAAAAAATCAAGGACCACCAAGTGTCTAAGCTTTACTTAAATTTTATTCTTGAAGCCCAATCCCACCTTCAGGTAAGTTTTATTCACATATGATTTTAGGGCAAAAGCTGGATGAAACTTGAAACCCCTGTTTTGATTGTCATAAATGTGTTGAGATAATATTTTTAAATGCTAACATGTTTTTTTCCCAGTGTTTTCTTCTCTTCCCTGTATTCATACAAACAGGGTGCCTAAGAGGAAGCGTGAAACAAGGCAAAATGCAGAAATGTGTGAGACTCTGGGTTTGGTTTCCAAATGCTTAAGAAACAAGCCCTTTCATTGGTAATAAGAGATTTCAGAAAGTCCTACAAGGGAGACCCTGTGACATGACTCCTGGAGTTAACTGGGGTGGATCTGAGTGGATGAGAATACAGAAAGTCCATAATCTGCCATGGTCACTTCCCTCCAATACTTGGCCCAAAACAGCAAAAATTTACTGACCTACCCACCTCCACCATGACTGGCTGAGAAGTAAGAGAAAGAGATGGAGAAGCTAAGAGAGCCATGTGGACACAAACAGGAGAATTTTGGACTGTCTTGCTTCAGCTGACTCAAGCTCTTGGTCATTTGACATGTGCTTTCTTCTGGGGGGAGGGGAATGAACTTGACAAAGATGGACTGTCATTTGGATAGCAGGTCCACAAAACTTGAGCCACTTCGTTCCCAAAAGATACTTTGCATATTTAACAAAGGGAGGGGAAAAAAAGCTACAGATTCTCCACAAAGCTTTTTTATCTATATATTTCATAAGAATTTTATATACTTGTGCATTAGTTATATATTGCTACATCACAAATTATCTCAACATTTAATGGCTTAAATTATACTAATTATTTATTATCTCATACAGTTTCTGTGGATCAAGAATTTGAGGGTGGTTTAGCTATGTCATTTGGGCTCAGGCTCTCTCTTGAGTCACAATGTCACTTGAGACCCTACTCATCTGATGACTTGACTGAGTCTGGAAGACCTCCTTCCAGGATGGCTCACTCACATGACTAGCAGGTTCGCTTTGGCCTCGGGCAGGCGGCAAATCCTCTCCTCCACAGAGCTGCTTGGGGATCCATATAACATGGTGGCTGTCTGCCCCCAGAAGAGAGATTCAAGAAAAGCCAAGGCAGAAGCTACATGTTTTTTATGACCAAACTTCTGAAATTATAGACTCATTTTCTTCAAGATGATACTTGTAACACAGGTCAAACCTGCTGATGGTGGGAAGGAATTGTACAAGGTCAGGAACCCCAGCAGGTGAGGCTCATTAGACATCTTCTTGGAGTCTACTACAACTTGCTACATTACTGTAATACTTCCACCAGAGAATGGAGGATATTTGCTCCAAATGAGAAAGGAAATGTTCTAATTAAATACCATCCCTATCAATCATCTCAGATATAAAAGAGGAAGGCAGTTTACTCCACTCTCAAAATGAAGCAGTAAGTAGGTTGTCCTTTGAACTTAACTCTAAATAAACTTCTTTTTGTCTGTTTCTCAAAGACAAAGGCATCAGGTGGATATGGGAAGATTTTTTGTGTGTGCTTAGATCAAAGACATAAAAAACAAAACCTCATCAGTAAAGCACTGTGAGAAACCAGTGTGGATTATAACTGATTTTTATTCAATTTTACTTTGAATGGAAAATAAAAGGGACATTACTACAACTCCTCTGATTATTAATGTAAGTTTCTTAAAATCCTGAGTCTCTTACTCATTGCTTTATTAAAATAGCCAACTAACACATGACCTGGCAAAGAGGATGGAGTTTTTCCTGATCTTTGCCCAAAACTTCCCAGCAGTGACTGGTGTATATCACTGACTACAGAAGAGTCTGCATGCTCCCATCCCCGCCCTGGTATTGCATAAGTCTCCAAAACCTGTTCATAACCCCGGAATGGTGGGTAGAACCCAGCACAAGGAAAGCACGAGCTAAAATTATGATGCAGAAAAACAATGTGTTCGTTAGCACAAGTGAACTCTGTAGTCTGAGATATTAGCTGCAAAATTGCTTAGACCAGATGTGAGAGAAAGCTCTGCTCACTAACCAGTTCACCTAAGAGGGAACCTCACATGCTTTTATTTATGATGCATTCCTTATCTATATTGCATACTATAAACCTTATCATTCTCATCTAGTTGCAACTCCAGAAGGAAAATCTAACTTCAAGACTCTTGAACATTTGTGCTTGTTAGCCAAGGGTCTCTTTACACATATTGTTATGCTGGAGAAACCGACACCAGATTTCACTGTCCCCAAGCCATACAAATGAAATCAGCCAAGGAATTCTGCCCTGTACTTCAAGTACAGAAATTCAGTTGTCCTTACAAAATATCCATATGCTCAAAGTTTTCCCATCTTTTGGAAAATGAATCATTCATGCAACAATATGTATTTTTAAGATTATAAAACAATGCAGAGTTTATTACTTTACTACATTGACTTTGGAGTTAATAGTAATCTAGTTATGAGTATAAACATTGCTACTTTATCACTTCCTCCTGGGCAGCTGTGTCACTCTTCAGAAATTTTCGAGATTTTTTTTTTTTTTTTACAAATTAGAGGGCAAGGGGGTGGCAGCAGAAAATATTTTTGAAGGGGTTAGAATTTGGTTCTTAGATGGATTTTCAGTACTGCTGCACCTCACCAGTAGCATGCTGGCAGCCATGAGCAAACAAAAATAATTATGCAAATATTATTAAACTCTCTGTTCAACAGTACTTTTTACTTCCCAAAAGGGGACGAAAGAAGTAAAACAGTTTCTTCACCTTGTGTAGATTCCTCCAAAGTATTTGAAGACCTATAAGAAAATTTATAGCATTATTTCAAAGTGTGTCCAAGATTTTCTTGCTCTCGAGGGTCAGATTCACTGTGTAGTTTAAAAGCCAAACCTTCCCCACAAAAGAAGACTGAAATTCCATCTGAAACCCAAAGCAGCTTTTCAAAAAGTGAAATTTTAAAAACATTTGTATGTTCAAAAAGTGAAATATAAGTACATTTATATTTCACTTCACTATCTTCAGTGATTTTGAAAACATCAAAGCCAAATTACTACTCAAAAACCCCACCACAAAAAAAAATAAAGGTTTTCTGTTTCTAGGACTACAGGAAATACTGAGATTTCCTTTGTGGAACGACTTTCATCAGTTTCAAAGAGACAACAGATATGACTGCTCTTTAAATACTAATCTCACAAGTTTCTCAGTGATTTGAATTTTTAATGTCTTAGAAAGATGCCACTGCCTATACAAATGTGATTTTATTTCATTAGATGTGTCTGGACTTTCAATAATCTAAAATAGGAGATAAAGTTTCAATTTCCTTATTTAAAGTGCTTTTTTTATCACCCTTATATTCAACAGAGGACTCATGCAAACAATGCTGAGAGTTAAGCAGAAACCCTTAACCCCCCAGGAAAGCATCCCAGGGCGTGCCTGCTGGGTTTTCCCAACTACTCCCTTTGTGGGTTTATTTCCCGTCTACCTCACACCTTAGAAAAACGCAGGGTCAATTGAATGAGAGATTTTCCTCTTCTTAACATTGAGTAGAGATTGAGGACTTTGACATTGTCATGGAAATGACTCTGTAAATGCCACTCACAGGCCTATTTCAAGCCAGAGTGAGCCAGAACAATGTTTTCTTTTTCTCTTCCAATTACGAGACTGGCGAGTGGGGAGAGAGCAGGCTGCTCACGAAGGTGGGTGAAACAAAAGGAGTGTGCCTGAGAGAATTCTTCTCACTGATGCTGGCAAACTGTATAGCACAGCTTTATTCAAGAGAGATGTTTGTCTCTTCCATCAGGTGCACAAATGCAGCCTATTAAGAACTGAAGAGGAAAGATAGAAAAATAAGAGAGAAGAAATGGAATGGACCTTACAACTCATGAGTTGTAAATGTTAAATTTTTAGCTTTAAAAAGCTGAGTTTCATACAGTCAATTATGACACACAAACAAAAAAGTCTACTTTTCAAAGCAAGTAATTGATTTTTAAAGTAATGCTTCAGCAACTATTTAAATGGCTATTTAAATTACTATTTATTTTGGTGCTTTATATCATGTAATATTTTATATTCTAACAAACTGCAAAGAAATAAACCCTTTAGTTGTCTTTTGTAAAAATGAAATTAAACAGACTGAAGACAGGGAAGTAACGGTTAACCATTGCTTTAAAAACTGCCCTCACGCTGAGAAAATTAAGTCAGATTTCAGGTTCTATGATCTCAATGTCATCTTAATTTCTAGCCTTCCTGGCAATTTTTAAAAATAAAAATGTGAGGGTCTTACCCAATTCAGACAAAACTTCCCTGAGAAACAAGTTTAGAAAGCATTCCTGGATTTAAGCTTGGAGGACAATTTAAAGCCCATGATACTGGTCACTAGTCTAAAACATGGTGTTTTCAAAGTCACGACGCAGTCTATATCCTCCCCCTCACTTTAGAGGCTCATCCTTTTATGTTTATATATTTTTTAATTTTTAAGTACATTTTATTGATTGTGCTATCACAGTTGTCCCAATTATTTTCTCCTCTTTATCGGCCTCCTCCTTGCACTCCCCCACCCTCTAGTATTGTTACCGAACAAGGGTCCGAGGGGGGAACAATACTTGGCCCACCGAAGGATGCCAAAAACTGCTACAGAAAACAGGGGCCCCTCCCAAGGACGGAATACTAATATCTATTAGGCTCTTCTGTCCGCCGCCAATTGGAAAGACATCTCTCAATGCCAGAGATTTGTGAAAAGGAAACAAAATGTTTATTTAATGCTATTTAGGCCTAATGCCTTCCTTAAAATATCAAGGTCTTTAAGGGTATACACCTACACACACACACACACACACACACACACATACGCAGCGCTCCCTTCTCCCACTGTCCCAACTCCGGGTACCGTAAATCAGGAAAAGAGCACACGTCCGTTTTTCAGGTCGCTGGCACGTGAGCTGTGTCGCCTGCCTGTGTAGGCAGGATCTCCAATTAATCCAAAGTCATGCGGCACCTTCCACTGGCAAGAGTTCTTTGTACCAAGTTCCAGTCAAAGTCTCTCCTGCTTTCCAGGTCACTCAGCCAAAGGGAGCACGCCAAAGCTGTGTGGGCCTCTTCTACCAAAGCCGCACTCCACCAAAAGCGCATCTTTCTTCTTCACCTGGCCGCAGGGATCTCCATTCTGGCAAAGCTGCGTGGTCTTCCCTTTCACCTGGCCAAGAGGGGGTCCTCACTCTCCTAAAGCCACATGCCTCTCACACAGGCACTATCTCTCAGAGAAGCAGCCCCAGTTCCAGCCTGGTTAGCTACTCCTCACTTCTCCCTGGCCCAAAACTTGGCCACAGCTCTTTAACATATCTATGAAACCAGTTAAAGATTATAGATATGTTAAATGACCATTCCAGAGGTTAGCTGCAAAACTGTTGCCATGCAAAACAGCTCTCAATGGCCCTGCTCCATTCTTCCCTTCCCCCAACTGACACCTTGGGGGGAGGAGGCGGTGAGGACATCTTAATATTTCCTCCAATATTCCTGTACACTTTGAGTTCTGGACACCATTCCAAATCTTTTCTGCCCTGCCCCCTTGGCTGTACCCTGTATCAGTATCCCCCCCCTTAGTTCATGTCCATGGGTCGTACATACAAGTCCTTTGGCTTCTCCATTTCCTATACTGTTCTGAACCTCCCCCTGTCTATTTTGTCCCTACCAGTGATGCTTATTCCCTCTACTTTCCCCCTATTCTCCCCCCTCCCCTTCCCCACTGATAACCCTCCATGTGATCTCCATTTCTGTGGTTCTGTTCCTGTTCTCATTGTTTATTTTTTAAAAAGATTTTTAGGCAAGGAGGAGTTGGGAGGAAATACAGACAACTGTAATTGAACAATAAAAATAATTTAAATTTTAAAAAGATTTTTAGAGAGGGGAGGGGAGAAAGAAACATGAATGTGTGGTTGCCTCTTGAACTCCCCACAACTGGGGGACCTGGCCCACAACCCAGGCATGTGCCCTGACTGGGAATCAAACTGGTGACACTTTGGTTCGCAGGTGGCACTCAGTCCACTGAGCCACACCAGCCAGGGTGAGGCTCATCCTTTTATAAAACAGTTTAGCGATTCTTTTAATATCTGTTCTTTGAGTCCAGGGTCTAGCTGAAAGTAGACTTCTCTATAGGAGTTGTCACAATATCCATTTATTGACCCCTCCTTGACCTTTGGAGGAAAGGTAATGTCTTGGCATTGCTAAACAGGCTTGGGAAATATTTCTACAGGTCAGCTACCTTATGGCAACTGGAGACAGCTTTAAGAGTATTCAAAGCATCTTAGAATGAGAGATAATGAGCTTTTAATATTAAATGTTACCAGGAGGGGGTTCCATTTCAAGGAGGCCCAGCTTAATGGAATAGATATCTAAATTAATTTGAATTCCATTACCTCAGTTTAGCAGAACTTCCACCTTAATGCCCAAGGGTAACTCATATCGTACAGAAGCAGTCTTCCCAATTGGAGTCCGTGGTACTCAGGCTCTCAGGTGAGAGTGCTCTGTTTTTATGTTAAAATAAAACCTGCAACTGACTTCTCAGTCTCACTTTGTAATTCCAGCCCAGTAGAAAAATAGAGCAATTTGCTATTCTATCTATTCAAAGACATGCCTTCAATGCAGAGGCACATTCATAAATGTTTTTACAGTATGCTTTTAACATTAACCAAGAAATTACATAAAATGAACTGAGTATAACCACTCCTGGAGATTAATATTTAATACACAGCACCTATGAGGATAACATGGTTACATCTTTATCAAGACTAAGAACAAAACAAAGCACTGAGTAATCCACAAAAAAAGATTGTTCCTATTTTCCAGAATGGAAATTAAGGAAAAAATTTTTTTGCAAAGGCATAGAAAGAGGAATAAGAACAAGGTATAAGGATTCATAAAACACTTAAATTCTCAATATTTATGGCATTGGCTTAACTCCCTCTCTATTAAAAAAGGGATGACTCATTTCCCGGATGTCTCATGCCAATATAAGGACTTAAAAAAAAGTAAGAAAATGGTTGGTTTTTTTAAAAGGCTGATCTTATAATGAACAATAATGGGAATTCTTCTTGTCTGAAAGAATCTGATACACTGTTCAGGACCAAAGATGTGGAGCTAAATCCTATACATTATAGTGAAGCTTGAAAGTAGGGTAAAATCTTAAATTTGTATAGTTCTTTACAGTTTATAAAGCTTTTCATGCAATGTTATACCTCCTAGCTATTTATTTTTTCATGGCATTTATCAATACCTGACATATTTATCCATCGATTTCTTTATCTTTCTCCTCTTGCCAAAATTTAAGCTCCATAAGAGCAGTGGCTTTCATTTGCATTGCTCACTTCTGTATCTCCAGCACCCAGGACAGTGCTTGGCACATGGAAGATAATACATACGTATTTGTTAAGTGAATAAACAAGGTAAACAGATGATTAAATACTATTTCATTTGAGTCTTGAGACCTCCTGGTTAAAAAAGCAGGAGATTTGTTACAGATGAGAAAACCAAGACCTCAAAACACCAAATTATTTATGAGACTATTAACAACTGAGGTTAGAGCTATGATTTAAAAGATCTAATTCTTAATTCCAGGTCCCTTCTAGTATTGTATTACTTTGCTTATTTGTGCATAAGCCTAGGGCAGTCAAAGATTTACTGCACTCAGAATCATCAATCCATTTTCATTTTCCACGAAGATCAATGTGAGAGGAAAACAATGAGTAAGTTTATGTCCTTCCTAAAGGTGTCAACCTGTTGTAGCTTTTTCTATTGACTCACTTTCCTAAATGAAATTGTCCTGTTAAGGTGTTTGTTGACTCATCACCCACTCTGTTCGTGATTTTTTTTCCCTAGTATTTTCTCTTCTACCCTATGTCATTAGTATGGCCTACAGATATTGTTTACTGAGCCCTTTGTACACAACACCAGTAATGTGCCGTGTGTCCTCACAACCAAGACACTGGCGATGTATCAGGCTCCACAGTCCAGGCTCTTTCCACCCCACCATGATGTCCTCAGGAACGACCTGGCTCTATAAAGGCAGCCCTTGGGAGCCCCAGAAAAAAGCCCACCCCCACCACCCTTAACAAGTGAACTCAGCAGAAGCTTAAACTGGTACTGATTAGTTGCAGGGCTGTTGTGGTATAAGAGTGCTCCATAAGTAACTGGAGGCCAGATTATTGGCATACCAGCATCTGTGACTGGTGTGACATCTGTTTAAGCATATCTGAAAATACCCCAGGATTCGACTTAAGGTTTGAATGATAAAGAAGGCAGTGATCCAGCCAATAGTTGTTCTGGGAGGGCTCAGTGCCTGGTGCTTGTGGATGAATTGACTTTATCTTTCCTTCCTCCTTCATCAGCTACCCAAAAAAAGTTTTGTAAAGATATTGTGCTTTCTCTTATTTTTACCTCCTGCTCTTTCTTCCCCTTTCTTCTTAGTGAAACACTAAGTTTGGGCCTTTCAGAGCCAGTTGTGAGCAGCTGCAGAAGGTGACCAAACTCTGCCTCCAGACTGGTGCCTCACATCTCCGTAAGAGTCACCATAATGCCTTCAAAACAATGGCTGAAGAGAAAGGGTGGGAGAACAGATATTTTGGTCGTCAGGTTCCTGTCACTAAAAATGCTAATCAGACCATGAATATAAATTCTCTCTGCACCTGATCTTCAGTTCCTAACCTTTTGTGAGGTCATTAAAGAAAGAAACTAAGTTAAATAAACACAGGTTCCTTGGTAGACTTATGACATAGGACAACAAAAATATACTTGCTTGTTGTAAAGCCAAGTTTGGGGCTGTGGCAGGCCTCTGCTCATATATTAAGACAAGTGGGAGCTTCCGCAGAGTGTCCCAGAATAGGGCTTTTTCTCAGGATATTTTTTTTAAGTTGTTAAATAGTGTATACTGTGTTGAGCTTTAGTCTGGACAAAATGGAAATGGTGCTAAGACTATTCATCTGCAAAGATGAACCTTAAGTTTCAAACAGCAGAATAATCCCTGTCAGTCAGTGCCAGGGATGTGCAAAGGACAGGGGTTTGGATCCCTCTTGGAAGTGAGACCAAGGAGCCGTGGTTAGGAGGACGCTCAGAGTTCTGGCATCTCCAGATGATTGAGAAAACCTAAGTCCTGCGTGTGCCTGAATACGAGGCAAAGAACTGCTCTACCTTTGAGCCTTTATAAAGTCTCATACTCCATTTTGGACAAACTTGTTTAAGGAAGACCAATTAGCCTACATAGACCTCAGTTAATGTTGGTTTTAGTTGCTCATGAGGGCTAATACAAAACTACGTTATAAGGAAGGAAGGGAAGGAGGGATGGGGGGAGGCAGGGAGACCAGGCCTCACTCCCTAGATATTCTGATTTAATTGACTGACAATGAGAACTTGGAAACAATTTGTTTCTTACTATACCTCAGGTGATTCTAATGTACAGTAGCCAAGGCTAAAAAGCACTAATTAGAATTTTTTTTAAAATAGCAGATTTAGTAACTATTCCTAAGGTTACAACAACTTCATGATACAAATGTTGTGTTTCACTTAGTCATAAATAGGTGACTAATTTAAAAAATTAAAGATACAATATGTGAATTAATTTAACAAGAGGATATAAACCTTGTACATATCTATGCATGTAACACAGGAGCACTTAAATATATAAAGCAAATCCTGACTGACGTAAAAGGAGAGGTTGGTAGTAGTAACACAGTCGAAGTACAGGATTTTAACTTGCCATTGTTATCAGTGGATAAATCTTCCAGACAGAAAATTAACATGGAAACAGTGACCTAGAATGACACATTAGACCAGATAGATTTAATTCATATTTTAGAGCATTCCACCCCAAAGCAACAGAATATACGCTTTTTTCCCAAGTACACATGGAATCAGCCTTATTTACAATAGCCAAGCTATGAAAGCAACCTAAGTACTCATCAGTGGGTGATTGGACAAAAAAGAAGTGGTAGAGCCCTGACTGGAAGGTTTGGCTGGTTGGAACACTGTCTTGTATACCCCAAGGTTACATTCCTGGTCAGGGCACATACTCGGGTTGTGGGTTTGATCCCTGGTTGGGGCTCGTATGAGAGGCAGCCAATCAATGTTTCTCTCTCACAGTGATGTGTTTCTTTTTCTCTCTCTAAAATCAGCGGAAAACATAACACTGGGAGATCCTCATTAGACTGTGGACTTTTACAAGGAAGAAACTACCTTATTTACCTCTGTAATTCTGGTACCCTTCTGGAAAATAACCCTGCTGATAATATAAAACGTATTTGTCAAATTGGAAAAAATATAGTATGTGGTTAAGTTGTAATAATTATGAATATTTACCTACAAGAGTCACGGAAAATAAAAACCATGAGGTTGGTTAGGTTATGCACTGTACAACTGTTGGGAACTGCCCTGCTTGGTTTCAAGACCTGTAACCCCTCATGGCCAAGGCTGAGTGAGTGATCTTTGGATCACATAAGCCACTAAGGAGATGAAGCTTATCTCCCTGGCAGGGGTGCCACCTCTGCTCCTTTTACTTCACCCTGCCTGGCCCCCAATGCTTGATCGGTTAGCCAATGATGGGTAAGATTCCTCAAGGGAGGGAGGACCTAAGACAGGCATGATCATGGGGAGCCCCCGGGGAAGGACTTGGGGAGCTATAGAAAAAGGGGGTGATGGACCTCCGCCTCTCGGCTTTAACAAAGCCTGAGTCCTCATTCTGTCTGTGAGAAGTCTCCTAATCTCTTGGTGGCCTTTCTTTCATGCCTCACTTAAGCTTGAAACAATGACAGAGGGAGGTACAGCCTTGTACTGGACAGGGTGGGTTCCCTGGGTGATCAGGCCAAAGAAAGAATATATAAAATCCTATGAAATCTGCTTTCCCAAGAATGCTCTCAAATAAATGATAAGGGTCTGAGCAGGAAATGAATTTGTCTCCCAAAGTTTTGTAGCCCTTTAGCTAACAGACCCTGATTCAGAATAAACCCTTGTAGTTCTTTGTATGCCACTAATTGTTTGATCCTTATTGCCTGACAATGATTAATGAGCTTTACCTGCATTCCTGTGCAAACTGAACCCAGTAGAAGCTTGTCAAGGTAAGGGGCAGCACGCTCCCCCCTTTAGAGAATGGCCAAGCTGTCCCTTTTCCTCCACAGGACTCGGTAGTCCGTGTGAATGTCTCACCTCATCCATAATGACGGACACTGCAGGCCAGTGTCCACGTCACACAGCTCCAAAGGGTTACATTCATACAACATTCACATCTCATTGGGGACATAAGGACATAGATAATATTCAGGCCTCTGTCATACTTAGACATATATATTGAGGTGTTACCTTGACCATTTGTACAAAAATTGTAATGAATTCTGCTTCTCAGTTGACCCAGAATAAAATAGAATGTCCTGGTGCTAAAGCTGGAGACAGAGAAGCTATTGTGGACCTCTGCTTTTTATACCCACCCAGCAACCCTTCTGCTTTTATCTGATATTAGACACTCTTCCTGTATTTTTTCAGGTTGTCCAGAGAAACAGAGCCAATAGAATATACATAGATACATACATATGTAAAAGTAGATTTGTTTTAAGAATCAGCTCATGTGGTTATAGAGGCTGAAAAGTTCCACAATCTGCCATCTGCAAGCTGGGGACCTAGGAATGCTGGTAGTATAGTTCGGTCAGAGTTCAAAGGCCTGAGAACCAGGAAAACTTTTCCAAGTGCAAGAGAAAGATACCTGGGCTCCAGCAGATGGAGTGAATTTGCCCTTCTGGTTCCTTTTTGCTCTATTTAGGCCCTCAAGGCATTGGATGATACCCTCCCACACTGGGAGGGTGGTCTTCTTTACTCAGCCCATCAATTCAAGTGCTAATCTCTTCGGAGATACCCTTGCAAACACATCCAGAAATGGTTTTGCCAGCTATCTGGGCATCCCTCAGCCCAAACAAGTCTACACAAAATTAACCATCACAATCTCTCTACTACACAATGTTTCCCCCTGGAGGAATCCATTCCATGTGGTCTTCTGTGGCTGTTCCAGCCTCTATTCTCTACCCCCTGTCGGCTCCACAGGGATGAGCGCATGAGTAGGTCTGATCAGTCTTCCCACCAGTGAGAGTGATTGATTGAAAACTGGACATGAGTTTCAGGCTGGACCTATCAGAGCATTGCCAGAAGTTTTCTGCTGGATCTACTTGAGAGGATGTTCTCTTCCCATGGAGGTTACAAAGCTAACACAATGTTTTTTGGGCTATGTGGCAAAGGATATTACTTATTCTCCAGTATCTGCCTTCTCCTTGTACCACAGTAATAAATGGTCTTATAGAGTATATAGAACAAACCCTACATGTTCCAGCCTTTCTTGTAGCTACTTAGGGCCCTGTCAACACGTGGTGCATAAGTGAAAATGTCCTGTGAGAGCATTCAGACATCTTTCTTACAAGATAGGTGCTTTGTAACCTATCAGTACATTTCTCCTTCTGCTTGTAATACAATGTTTGCATGATTAGAGCTCCACCTTGGACCGTGAGCCATACGCTCACACCAGTGACGGCAGTTCAGAAAGCTGTGAGAATGGGTGTCTGCAGACTTCATGCGGCACGGCTGTTTTATCAGCTCTGGATTGTCTACAACAGGACCCAGGTGTTAGAGAGAAACGGACTGTGTTGTATAAGCCATTTTTAAGTTATTTTCTGTTACTTGCAGAGGTTATTAACTTCTAATTAATCTTAGTTAATTCAGGCTGCCTTCATCAGTATTCTACCACATGCAGGCCGAGAGACCACCTAAGAGAGAAGGCAATACAGAGGAAAGTAGAACAAAGAGAATTATTTTGATGTAATTTGTATCACTGGATCTAGCCATATACTACCTTTCAATTTTCCAGTTATATAAGCAAACCTATTTACTTTTTTGCTTAATATATTTTCTGCTGAGTTTTTATCATTTTAAAAAAGTCCAGATAAATCTATGGCAATTTTGAGGCAGTGTGCTCTCAACACTTTGTATGACATCATTTTGACCAATTATGAGCTATAGAATTAGAAGGAGGAACTAATTTATTTAGATCTCTCAATTCCCAAGGGAGAGAGATGTAACTGATATTTAGATCACCTCAGCACCCACATTATTTCTTTACCATGGGCGGGTTGTTTTTATTATTTTAAAATATTACATGGGACTCAAATGGTTTGTAAGAGCTAAGGCATTTCCCTGGAAAGTGGTAATTTAAGAAGATTTCCAAATCTGGCTGCAAAGTACAGGAAGGGCTGAAAGGAGGTTGAAAGGTTGAACTGGAGGCAGGAGACCAGTCATGAGTAAGAATTGAGATGATGAGAGCCTAGCAGCAGTGTGACAAAATGAGAAGGAACGAAAGTTAAGAAAAACACTTCAATCACTAGCTTTAGCATATATGCTGTTCTACCGGTATTTTATACAGGGTGGGGCAAAAGTAGATCTACAGTTGTTTGTATGGAAAATAACACAATACTATATAATAATATGAGTATAAGCTCTGTGTTTCATGTACTCACCAATGTAAACTGACTTTCGTCCCACCCTGTATTAATAAAGTCCTTCACAGTTTATGACAATGCTATCTCATTTGATTCTTAACAATATTCTTTGGAGAAGGCAAAGCAGGTAACTAGTTTCACCATTTTACGGAAGTGGAAACTGAGACTTAGTGTGGTTTTGAGTCTTGCCCAAAGACACGTGGATGTCAGAGCAGGGTCTAGAACCCAGAGTTTCTGATTAGTAGTTAGTAGGATGTACTGGGTTGCTCTGTACACAGAGAGCCATCTATAAACTAAGCTTTTTTTCCAGAGGCTTCATTCAGTTTTGTTTATATATTCTACCTAATTGTTCATCATTTTCTTCTTACTTGTGACCTCTCTTGAGCAGTGATGTAAGCTAAAAGACAGAGCTTCCTCCTGAGAGGAATCATCCTCATAATGCAAGATCAGAATCAAGGAGAGTGTGTGTTGATCAAGGGAAGAGAGAGTTACTACCAAACAGTGACAGAAAACCCTGACCTGAGCCCCATAGAATAAATTTGTTAAATTTTCAAATCTCTTCCTCTGCTCAGTGATTCCTCCAATATGAAATCACCTCTCAGTGATTTCATATTGGAGGAATCACTGAGCAGAGGAAGAGATTCATTCATTATTGTACCAGTAGCTCTGATAATTTTAATAATTTACCATTTGAGGAAGACATGAGAAGAAAAGGAAATTGCTTTTAGACAGTGTCTTATTCAAGCAAATGGAAATGGTTTCTGAACCACAGGAAACAAATAAAGATGCTTCTACTTGGAACCTCACTAGTGTCTGCCTGGCACTAAAAGATGTGCTTTAGAATAATAGTGCAGTGTATGACTGAAGATTCTGAAGGCTAGTGGGGCTATCTAAACCTGAGGAGAAGATACTAACTATGTCTAGGACCACTGAGCTTGGATGAAGTCCCAAATGCTGGGTGTGAAACCTCAAGCTAAATGTCTTTCCATACAGCAAAATAAAGTGCCAAACCCTTAATAATCTCAGTTTAGCTTTCACAACTTCCAAAAAAAGCACATTTTGTTATTGCTCAAAATATAACACTAGCATACTATGTATGTAGCGAGTGTTTGACCACCTTTATAACATTGATGCTCGGCACTCTGGTGATATTGTAAAGCACTCTAAAGAATTTCGCATCTTCTATTATTATGTCATTAACTTACCTTCTGTCCTTTACTTGTGAATTAAAACATGCATAGTTTGGAATTCTGTGGGATCTTGCTGAATTCCTCGAGACCATGGTCAAACATAGCTGACTGGTTATGCTTTTCCATAATGTTATTCTTGGGCCTGGAAGGGAGTATCTTTTTAATAAAGGGAAATTGGCAAGGGGATTCCTTGCAGTACAGTCCTGGTTGGACACAAAATTTGAGGTGCCAGGGATGCAAACATCTCGTCTTCAGATCCTTACCTGGCAAAGATGTGAGAGAACACACTTCCCTGCCGATGCACAGCAATCTGCAGCACCATGGTGGGTCTCAGGTCTTTGGACTGACCTTCGCCCAGATGGTAGGAATCCAAAGTAAAGCAGTGTGACCTGGCAAACACAGGGTCCTGGAGCAGAGCGTGTGATTTCTTCCATTCCTATGGACATACTCATTCGGCTGGGAGTCTAGTCCAGGGACCAAGTGTTTCCAGATCTTTGGCAGGAACAGAAATGCCCTCTTTTCAATTTTCTCCATTTCAAAAAAGTAGAATGCTGACAAGAAAATATGAGTATCATCTATACTTTTGCTATAGCAATAAGAGCCATGTAGGTTTTAGTGTTTATATAACAATGACATTAACAGTGGCTACTTATAAGATTGCTGTAAAAATATTACATTCACTTTTTCCAACCTATAGAATATTAGATAGTAAATGAAATATATATGCATATGTATATATGTATATACATGTATAAATGACATGAAATGAATTGTGTACACTTACATATACATAATATGTATGTGAGTTTACACACACTTGGTATGTTGAGCATGGAGGATCAATCAGGGATAATCATAAAGACCCGCTTTGTGTTTGTTTCCGGTGTTCTGCTGCCCTTCTAGTTGGAGGGCATCGTGCTCTGCCCTGGGATGGAAACACAGGCGATCCCATGCCTTTTCTGAGTGCACTCAGGCTGCAGAAAATCCTACAATCATTTTAAGTTGTAAAAAACAATCTGAATTCAGAAACTAGAATTTCCAGTTCAATATATGAATCAGTGTGGTAGAAGCCAGGGTGTTGCCCTCACCCTGCCCCCATCCCTTTTACTGTGCTGGTACACCCACTGCTCAGCAGCTGTGAAGGATGTCTGTGAAGGGCTCCAAGGTAATTCTCTCAGGGGAACTGCCCTCAGCTGACAGGTGCCATCTTGCCAGGAAATGAGAACACTGGCCCTCCACCCCCAACCACCACATACACATTAATGACTGATTTCACAAAACAAGAGACCACCCCCTGGCTCCACGAGAAACAGTTCTGCTGTGCCCCTTACGCTGCAGACCCCTCCCTCATGGATCAAGCCAAGGCTAGATTTTACCCATAATCATAGCCTTGCTCTACTTTTCCACCTTCCTCATCCTTGTCCTTACTGACTTTTTCTGGAGAGCATTCTTCAAAAATTTATTTGCCCCTACATTCTACACTTGGACTCTGCTTCTTGAGAACCTAATCTAAGAAAAAAACAAAACAAAAATTCCCTATTTTCATTTAAAGTTGAGATTCTTTATCTGCCACTCAAGGTATAGCCAACATACTTTAGAACAGACCTCTTTAAAAAGATACGACTAAATCAAAACCACAGTGAGATATCGCCTCATACATGAAAGAATGGCTACCATCAGAAACCCAAGAGCTAACAAGTGCTTGCAAAGATATGGGGAAAAGGAAACCCTTATTGGTAGACTGTAAGTTGGTGAAGCCACTATAAAAAACATTGTGATGATTCCTCAACAAATTAAAAATAGAACTACCATATGATCTAGCAATTCCACTTCTGAGTTTACATCCAAATGAAACAAATACACTAACTTGAAATCCTCATTTCAGTGTTATTTACAAGAACTGAGACATGGGAGGAAACTAAGTGTGTGCAAATGGATAAAGAAAATGTGGCACACACACACACACACACACATGAATATTATTCAATTATGAAAAAGAAGGAAATCTTGCCATGTGCGACAATACGGGTGGACCTTGAGAGCACTGACATGAAATGAGTTAGAGAAAAGACAAATACTGGATGATCCCACTTACACATGGGGATCTTGGGGATTAGCAAAATGAGTGAAGGGGGCCAAAAAACTTTCAGTGATACCCCACAAATTCAGAATAGTGGGGACTCTTCAAGGAAAGCAGGAGGGACTGAAAAGAGAGGGGGGAAGAAGAATAATAGGTGCATTCACAATGCTTAGTTACAAATGCCCAAACATAAAAATGATCTAAGCAAATGAACTGAAGGCTGACATTTGTTAAATGTAGGCAGATAGATACATGGGTATCTGTTATATTTATTTTCTGTATGTTAAAAAATGTTTACCAACAGTCATGTGGAGGGTTATGTGCCACCTGACCATCAGAAGGCCGGGCGTGTTTCTGGTTCCTGCTAAGACAATTGTATGCTCTTGGCCAAATCCCTGAATATCTTTTAATCTTAGTTCTTTTACTTGTGAATGAAAGGTAACAGCATTTTGCCTGCCTTGTTAGGCAAAATGATTAAATGAAGTAACACATGTAAAAAGCCACTTTGAAAACTATTGAGATAAATTATTTTAAATTACTGTTTTCACCTTGACATGTAAAAAATGGATATCCACATGTAAAAATGGATATCCACAAATAGTCATGCTAGTTCAGGTAGCTGATAGCAACATACTGTATATACTTATTATTGGTTACATCTTACCATTTTGACTCTGAACAATTATACTAGCCATCTCATCCTGCTTGAGTGGTTTGACAAGGAGAGGGAGAAAACTGGGTCCCATCATTCCTCCCAATTCTATCTCCTAAATAGACTAAGGATTTGAAAGTGTTAAAGCACAAAGATTGCATGTAAGTTATTTTAGGAAATGTCAGTTTAGTATAAAAAGACCACTGGCCACAGAACACATTGCATGTTTCTATTTAGAGCTTTAAAATTTTTATTTTAGATAGTGGCGTTGAAGAGGAATGTAAAGTGAAGGGAGAATAAATGGACCTTTTGCATACATATTAGGTGTACTCTTCTTAATAAATGACCTCGTCTCAAAAACATTTGTTGGATAGAAGTAATTAAGGCTGAGGCTCTATCCTCTCTCTACTAATTAATTACAGCAAATGAGGCTGTAATGTGCATCATAACAACTTAATAAGCTGGGCCAAACCATTTTAGATTCTGCTACGCTAGTATTTCATCACTGCTGGGCTATTTAAATCAGGTAAGTAATACATGGACATAAATAGTTTTTGAATTGCCTGTGTCCTTGGTTCTACGTCTTGGACAGATGAGCTATTTATGCGGACAGGGTGAAAGCAAAGAATGATATGGTAGAGGAGACTACAAGGAAAGGGGGGAGGCTGGGCAAACATGACAGCTTATTTAAACAATTATCTTCAATGATATACTATTCATGTCCTCTGGAGTATGTCACATGGCTGACAGACGCTGTTCCAACAGGTCCTTCACAGTTTTCAGTATTTGCTGGACCTGAATAGTGGAGGATCCAATAGCCACACGAGCTTCTTTTTTTTTTTTACATCATTGGTTAAGTTAACAATTCTTGCTTCAGATGAGTAAGTGAACCCGGATCAAAGTGTGACTACTATAAGTTGATTAGTAATGTCTCTCCTCTTAATGAAATTGTAAAGGAAATTGGTAACTCATGCAGTCAATGAATACACTTTGTACATCTGGGGATGAGTTAAAATATGGTTTACTGTTGACAAAAGAGATTTTCTTTTTATGGAGCATCTATTTTAGCAAGTCCATGCTAAGACGTCAAATGATAAAAATTTGAAGTGGGTCCTCTCCCAAGTTTCCGTGTATTTTTAAAAGTCCACTCCAAAATCCCAAAGGTTTCAAAACTTAAAGAAGTACAGCAATAATGGCAGATGACAGACACAGGAATGAGAGGGTAGATGGTTAAGCTTCTGTGGCTTCTTAGTACCACACTGGTCCATTCACTGCCACGGCCAATGAGGAACACAAGTGAGCAAGAACCGAGGGAGAAGAGAGATCTGCCTGTGTTTGCTCTTGATCAGTGAAGCAGAGAGTTCAAATGAAAGCTATTCCTTTGATTAGACATTTTCATAAGTATACCCTGTATGCAGAAGAATATCTAAGCAAGTAATTTGGAGTCATCCAAATTATCCTTGGGGTCAGTTTAAATCCTGGTGATGCCTCAGAGGATAACGAGATTCCTTCACTCAACAATATATGACTAAAATATTTTTCTCCAACAAGGAAAGCCAGTACTTTTTATAGACCTTTATCACTCACTTACAGGCAATAAATCCACTGTGTATTTGCTTAGAGTAGAAATGTGAAGATACAACCAGACAATCTTGCTTATATTTCTTTGAATCCTACTATTCTCCAGCTTTTCTTTCCTAGATGTCATGCTGCTCACATGGTCTTGAGTAAAACCTGAAATGCTCCAATCTCTCTGTTGGTTTAAGGAGCTTATTCAACCTACCTAACGATGGAAGCCTTCTCTGAAGTCCCATGAGTGCACTTCACAGAACGGCTTGGCAGCGCTGAATTCCAGGAATAGAAAAGGCCTCTTAAACAATAGCTCCTTTGATTTAAATCAAACTTATCAATATCATATCAACTCTAAAACAGTAGTCTCATTTATTTTTGTATTATTGTTCAACTACAGTCGTCTCCATTTTCCACCACCACTCTCCCCCACTCCACCCACCTCCACCTCCCACACTCAATCCTACCCTCATGTTGGCTTTGTCCGCGGGTCCTTTTTACATGCTCCTTGACTTGACCCTTCTCCATTTTTCCCTGCTATCCACCTCCCACTTCCCCTCTGGTCACTGTCAGTTTGCTCTCTATTTCAATGTCTCTGGCTATATTTTGCTTTTTTGTTTTGTTGATTAGGTTCCACTTAGAAAGCAAACTCCATTAGGGTAAGTTCTTCAATGGGCTAGTTCTTGCTCAGCACTAAGACTGACTGTCTTTTGAGAAAGATATAATTAATGCAGAATATTTTATCTCATCTAAATACATATATTAGTTATCTCATCTGAATACATATATTCAGATTCCAAAATGACAATGCATAATTTTTCTTAAATCTGTTCACATCTATTATGCACTAAATTCATTTAATTTTAGTAAAATCTTCCTCTTTAAGAGACAAAAATTGTTCCCTTCACTACCAAGTAACAACAATTTGAGAAAATAATTGTATTGATTAGCCTAGAGGAGGGAATTTTATTTCTTTATAACTTTATGCTGGTTTTAAAGTTACGCAAATTGCTAGGAAAAAAGTAGGGTAAGAAAATTTGTTTATATATTAATAAAATAACCATGTTATAACAAGCATCAAAAATTATTTGTAGATGGCCAATAAACATGACAGCTACTTAACTTCAATCACCACTAAGAAAATGCAAATTAAAACCACAGTAGAATCCTATACCTATATTGTAATGATGATTAAAAAGACAGAAAATCCAAATGTAGGCACCAAAACTCTCGTCCATTGCTGATGGACACAGGAACCACCAAGGCAACTACTCTGGAAATCTGTTTGGTGGTATCTGTTTAAACTGAATACACACATAGCCATCTATTACACCCAAATTCCATTTTTAGGTGTATTCCCAACAGAAATTTACCAATTTCTACCCAAATGTCCACCAGCCGTTGAACGGACAAACATATCAGAGTTCATTCACACGACAGAAAATTCTACAGCTGTGAAGGTAAACGATCTAGAACTACACCCAACTGTGTGAATGAACTTCACAACTAGTGTTGAATGAAGGAGGCCAGACACAAAAGTATACATACTGTTTGATTCCATTGATATAAAGTACAAAGACAGAGGAAACTAAGTTACGCCAAGTTTATGTTATTTGTTATGAAGGCACGAAGAGGCAGCCTGGTGCTCAGAGGATGGGAGTGCTCACCCCCCTCTAAGCTGCCCCCTTTTTCCCATGGGAGGCACCCCCCAGGCACTACACACATCACGTTTTTCAAGTGAACACTGACGCTGGAGCACATGACGAGCAGGCACAGAACCATGGAGTCATGCTGGATGCTGCGTCCAGGGAGAAGGACATTGTGCTGTTTCCCAAACACAAACCCCTTGTGACCCTGACTACCAGGGGAGTTCTTCTTCAATTCTCCCATTACAACCCCATCAACGTACAGGAAATACTTTGATTTAGGTTATGGTCAGAAATGGAAACCTCGTAGGTGTGATGTGGTTGGGGGAATGGGTTAGCAAGGGGCGGGGGTTGCAAAAGAAGATGAGTAAGCTTACTGAATACATTTGCCAAAAACTATTATAGACATTTATCTCACACATAATGTTTATGGAAGAAGTTGCAGATGAATACTGCATTAAGGCTCCTTTCAATTTGTTTAAACTGTGCACAGAAAGACCACATGGAGGCTAAGATATGAAGGACAGAACAGTGCTATCATTGAATGCAACTTATAACAAAGATAACCCAGTGCATTTAATGACGTGTATGAAATCATCGTGTTGACTAATAAGTGGCAAGTGGTACACAAAGTAGTTAAATGAGGGTTATTTTTATTTGGTCAAATAAATGTTTCTGATTTTTCTTTTCTTTCTGTTAATTCGATGCCGTGCAACTTTTTCCATGGAAGGACCCTACTTTCCTGTCTTATGGCAGTGGCTGGGGCTAAGATACTCAATTAATGATGTCGGATGGAAGAAAGGTCACATTGATAATTCACCCTGAAGTTCTCTTCCATCAGGGGTTCTCGCACTCCACTATCCACAATGGCTTGTGAGGGGCCCTTGCGGCATCTCTTTGGTCATCTTCACCTTCAGGGTCCCTAAACCAATTGTCCAACTGCTTATTACTTACCACCCCCAACACCTGTCCCTTTCTCTCCACAACACTGACCTACCTACTGCCCTGGATACGAAACATCGGTGACAGAGGAATTCTGGGATACACACAGATGGCTAATCAACAAGACCTGTAATTCTCAGGCCCACACACACATTCGAGAGTTGTGTGGGAAACTTACACACTTGCAAAACGCTGATGGCCAGACCCAATGTTCAGAAACTCAGGCTCAGACTCAGTTTGTGTGGGTAGATTCCTGGCAACTGGAATTATGAAAGTGCATCAGTTAATGCTGATATAACCAGGGCTGAGAAAGACTGCCCATAGCATCAATATGTGTTCACTAGATGTAGGGAAGAACCCTGAGTAAAGCAGGATATAGGAGAAAGGGCAACAAATGTGAACTCTGGGCATATTAAAACATAAAAGAGGAAAAAGGGTAAGAGGGGTGGAAAGAACCAGTTCACCGGAGCACCTGTCCTTCACCAGGGCTTGGGCTTTTATGAAAAGAAGCTGACAACTGCCAGATATACCTGTAGTGAGTCCTAAGCACCTACTAACAAGTGAGCTCTTGGTGGTTCTCTTCAGGGCACCAAAGCCCAGTTTTAATCTGATGCAGAGAGAAAATAGCAAGGTCAGAGTGCATGACCCTGGTCACATGAGAAGATGAGGAGGCCACAGGATAACCAGTCTTTCCCCAGTGCAGTGGCATTGGCACCCTCGAACACCACCCCTGTCGGCTGAGAAGGGGGCTTCTGCACTCCCCACGCTCTCTCCTCTCCCACTCAGCGATTCTGTGCCAGACAGTGACATGGCCTTTACATTTATCTCTCAACTATAGTTGACATACAATATTGTATGAGTTTCAGGTGTATGAGACAGCAATTAGACGACCTTACGAAGTGATTGCCACAATAAGTCCAGCATCCATGTCGCACCATACGTTGTTATTGCAACATAATTGACTGCATACCCTATGCTGTATGTAACATCCTGTGACTATTTTTATGACTGGCATACACTGAAGTTTGATGGCCATATTTTGAGAGTTGTCATTATTGCTTGTATTACGAATGTAGTTTCCAACTTTTCACAGTGAAAACTATTTCCCCAGGAAAGGTTCAAGCACTGGCTTTAGGATCAAAGGACCTAAGTTTGAATGCTGATTTGATTATCTTTAGTCAGAAGACCTTGAACAATTGATTCTCCGGGCTTTGGTTATTTTCAGTCTATAAAATGGAGATGACATTATCTTCCCTGCAAGATTTTTTGTGAATTAAATAAGATCTTAAGACACATGTTCCTGATGATTGAAAGGTAATCAAAATACATTAGTTCACCCCTTCTAGTTAAAGGCTTTCAGACCTGCACTAGCCACACATAGCTATATAATTTAAATTAATTAAAAGTATTTATTTATTTTTTAAGATTATTTATTTATTTATCTTTAGAGGGGAAGGGAAGAAGAGAGGGAAAGTACGGTTGCCTCTGTGCGTCCCCTGCTGGGAATTGACCTGCAACCCAGGCACGTGCCCTGACTGGGAATCAAACGACGGTTGTCTGGTTCGCAGGCCTGCGCTCAATCCACTGAGCTACACCAGCCAGGGCAAAAAGTATTTAAAATTAGAGATTCAACTTTTTGTTTTCCCTAGCTACATTTCAAGTAATCAGTAGCCTATAAAGTTAATAATATCTATATTACTATATATAGCATATATACAGGATGAGGCAAAAGTAGGTTTACCATTGTGAGTATGTAAGACAGAGTTTTTTCTTGTACTATTTATTAACTGTTGTATTATTTTCCATACAAACAACTGTAAACCTACTATTGCCCCACCTTGTATGACTATATAACATATGTAGCTATATATACCATATAAGTAATAACTACATGTAGCTCTTATATAACTGTACACAACTACATGTGTACATGTGTGTATATTTATGCTGAACACACATCTATGCATACATGTAACTATGTGTGCATTCATGCATATGTATATGGAATATATCTATCTGCACATACATGTAGCTATATATGCATATATGTATATTTATATTTTGCCCGTGTATACTCGCACACACGCGCACACACACACACCCTACTTGGTAGCACAGATTACAGGTCATTCCCACCATCACAGGAAGAACTAGCAGGCAGTGCTGCTCTACTAACAGAGCCTGCCTGAGTACAGCCACAGTGGAGATGGGAACCAGCCGTGGAACCCACCGGCCAGGCTTGAGGTACAGGGCTAAATCCCTCTGTCAGAATATTCCAAGTGTAACATACCTGCCTTTTCTTGATGACCACTTCCAGGAAGGAAGGGACAAAAAAGGAAGATGCTGAGGAATATGAAAATGAGCCTGGCTCACTCAGCAGTTTGCCGAGGCTGGCAGGTTATGTTAGTCTTTAGCTCTGCATAAGCAAATAAAGCCATCCAAGGTTGTCAGGAAAAGGCATATTAGCCATGAATTTTATGTATTACTCACACACAGCTTCGAGATACTGCCTCGGTCAATTCTGAGTTCATTTGCGTAGCAACCTGGGCTAAATTAAGCAACACGACCGAGCTATGGGGCAGGGAGCCTTCTGAGAACAACTTAACCCCTCATTGTAGACTTTGAAGTTGCCTTTCATTTAATTGCTATGTCTAGTCCAGCCTGTCAGCAGCTGTCATCTCAGGCCTACAGTTTCCAGGTCATTGTTCAGGTCATGATTTGTTTAAGCAGGAAAAATAAGAACATGATGGGTCCCAGGGTGTGGTTGAGCAGGAAAGTACTGCATGACTCTCCAGTGCACCATTTACAAAGTGACTATACATTTCTGTATTTATTACTAAAATTTCCCAGAAAATAGCAATAAGTATTTTAAACAAGAGATGGCCTTTTTTTTTAAGTTCCATAAATGTACTGTATACTTTAGCCATAGAAGCAGGCAGACCACTCTGAAGCCAGAGAGGACAGGAAACAGATAAAGAAGTCAAATCCTTAATCTAGGGGTGATTCAACATTGACACCCAAGAATACTCTGGATATCCCAGCAGTCATTGTTCCAGCAGTTTCTGGAGGAATCCTGTCTCATGATTCACTAAACTGGGCCAGGTATGTCGTCTGGATTACAGATTGTCACTGGTTCTGACCAGATTTCAACACTGACACAGTGGTTCTCAAGCCTGGCTCTACAATCACCTGAGGACTTTTAAAAAATACACTGGATTCAGTAACCCCACCCAACCTGAATGGTGGCTGCCAGAGGCAAGCGTTTGGGGGGTGGGCAAAATGCATGAAGGGTGTCAAAACGTACAGATTACCAGTTATGAAATTTAAAAAATCATGGGAATGTAATGTACAGCATGGTGACTATAATTAATAATACTGTATTGTATGTGTGAAAGTTGATAAGAAAGTAGATCTTAAAAGATCTCATCACAAAAATAAAATTGGTAACTACGTCCAGTGATGGATGTTAACTGGACTTACTGTCATGATCATTTTGCAACATATACAATTATTGAATCACTATGCTATAAATCTGAAACTAATATAATGTTATATGTGAATTATATCTCAATTTTAAAAAAACCTGATTCTGAACCCTATTGTAAACAGAATCTCTGTGGACAGAGCCTGGGTAATATGGTATAAAAGTATATGTGCAGCATGGTGAATAGCTGCTTCTCCAGCAGATGGAAAGAATGGGAAGGAAGGAAAGAAGAAGAATCTGATATCCTAAGTCTAGGCCAAATTATTTAATGTTAGAAGACTTCTTAAATAATTTGGCCTATTTGTATAGGCTTTTTAGTTGTTAGGACCAAAAATAAGCAGAAAATAAATACATTTTAAGTAAGCACTATGATTTGGTAATCATGATTGCGAAGTGGGTCTTCATCACTTAATTTATTTTTAAAATGGTATTTAATTATTTTTAGACATGCCTTTAGGAAGGGCAGGAGAAAGAGAGGGAGGGAAACATCGATGTGTGGTTGCTTCTTGCACAGCCCGCTACCGGGGGCCTGGCCCACAACCCAGGCATCTGCCCTGCCTGGGAATTGCACCAGTGACCCTTTGCTTCACAGTCCGGCGGCACTCGATCCACTGGCCCACATCAGCCAGGGCTTCATCACTTAATTTAAAGGTTTAGAATTGCACTGCAAATGTAAAAAACAATAGCAAATTTTCTGGATAAACTGTTATGTAATGCTCAAATCTAGCTTTAAAGTGTTACAGGAGGGAAGAAAATTAACAAGAAGGGAAAGGGGAGGTCTGGCCCATTTACGGCTGAAAATGAGCCTTCAACTAAATCCTGCAGGTTGCACAGTCAAGCTCAGAAAGAAGGGCTTCACTGTGATTTGAACATAAGTGGCGTAACCACAATGGAAGCCAAGATCCTCTTCCCCCGTGACTTGTTTATTTAGGAGACCTCTGTCGGGGACCCCTCTGCTTGGTTTCCGGAATTGTAACTACCTCCCATGGCCAAGGATGAGTGAGCAACCTCCAGAATGCGAGCCACAGGAGACAAAGCTTGTCTCTGGTAGCAAACACTGCCTCAGCTTACTCCCCTGCCCCCAAAGCAGGGGCAGGAAATGAGTATGTCTCCCAAAGTTTTTGCAATCCCCTTTCCTGACAGACACTGACTCAGACTAAGCCCTCAGATTTCTTTGAAATGTTATCTACTGTTTGATCCTTGCTGCCCTGTATTCCTGTGCATTAGAACCCAATAAAAGCCCCTGGAGGAAAGGGGTCCTGGCCTTTTTCCTCTGAGAAACTGGCCACCTCTCCTCCCCAAGCAGATCATGTCTTGGTAGTGTTGACTTTCATCCATGGTGGATGGGGGGACTTGAGGGCAAAGTTGCCCCTACAGACCTCATAATTACCTGCTAAATAATCCAAGTGTGGCTGTGTCTAGTTTGTTTCACATAAGAATAGCTTAGTCATGTTACCCACTTCGAGACTGATTTCTGAGGCATGGGTTATGTTCATTTCATATTCAGGTCTGAAGCAGCTAGCCTCCTTGAAACACTTCTCCGTAGTTAAATTTGCCCAGCTGATCCATTCTGTGCTATCTCAAACATGAGTAGTCATTGCTTTGCTGTCTTCTTTTGCCAGTCCAAGTTAGTAAAAAATGTTCCAAATTCCCAGAAAAGCAGATGTATTCTAATGGTTCTTAGTAAAATAGCCAGTCTCACAAATGTATTTTCAAATGCATGTTAGGAGCCTGGAAATACACATTCACTTAGAATTCATTAATGGCTGTGTCCACTGGAGATACATGTCTAAAAAACTTTGAGAAGAAAACATATTTTCCTTCTTCCCCATATCTTCTCATCTGAATTCTTTATTGCTTTCAAAAGTCTGTTCACCTCTCATATCTTCAGTTAATATTTCCCAGTTCAAAGTGACCTATTCCTACTCAAGATTATATTTCTCTGACCCTATCATTTGATATTTTTCACATAACACTCCTCATAGTCATTTAACATATTATATGGAAGTATTTTTCTAGCTGTCATATTCCTCAAATATGCCCATGGGCACAGTGCAAAGTAGAATATATACTTTGTAAATGTTAGATGAATTCATTCTGAAACACTCCAAATTCATGAACCAATTTTATCCCATATCTATTTATGCCAGGGGGGTCAAACTCATTTTAACCAGGGGCCACATCAGCTTTGCGGTTGCCTTCAAAGGTTCGAATATAATTATAGGACTGTATGAATGTAACTACTCCTTAACTACAGGCAAGGAGCTCGGCACTGCCACTGGGGAGAAACAAGGTGCTGGGTGGATAAAAGAAAATGGAGGGTCAAATTTGGCCTGTGGGCCTTGTTTGCCACCTGTGACTATGCTATCGTTTCCTCTCTCACAAAGGAGAAGATACAGTAATATGTCAACATATGTGATGAGATGCCCTGTTTTTCTCACAGCTGCAGGACCCAAATGGCACAAATCCCTGAATTCTTTTAATGTGACGTACGGGGAAAGGGTGTGGGGTTCCAATGCTCCCCCAGTAGAGGTGTGTGTCTTTAAAGATTTTTTTAAAGGATGAGGAGGAATGCTGCCAACTAGATAATGGCATTCCACTGACCACAAAACACAGTCTGATTTCAAAAAACGTTAAAATGTGAAAAAATGTGTGCCTTGAAAGTAATGACATATGGTAAATGAATTTTTAAGTAAATGCAGATACTATGTAATAAGAGATAGTTTCTTTATGAAATATCGAACTATTACCATAAATCAAAGAAAAACCTGCCTCAAAGACAGGCATATTTTGGACTTGTCTCTGAAACACAGAGCACCAGACTAGACCCTCCACTATGCTGGGGGCTGGTGATGGCCTAGAATATACCAAGGACTCAAATTTACATTCCCAGAAGGTAAACTGTTTAAAACAAACAAAAACTATGGTGTCATGGCCTTTGCTTCAAGACCACATGGAAGTTGTAAAGTGCAGTCTTAAAAGAATATAACATGAGTTTCATGTTTATAAAAAGTGAGGTTGCCACGTTGTTGTCCAGGGTCCTTATGCAAGATGTTTACAAACTGATCCACACTGGTCCACTGGTGGCCAGAGTCTGCCTATGTAGGCTCGTATACTACAAAGCCGTTCCAACTTCCTGTACACCACTTTGCATGGAGCGTACCACACACGTTTTGTATTATGTTTAGTCGTGTGCCTGTCGGTGGATAGAGGGAGCGTGCCTTGTATCCACTGCTGCATTTCTCCAGGGGGCTTCCTCATTGCCTTCCACGTGGTGAGTAAGCCTTCAGAGAATTGGGAGGAACAGGTGAACAAAGAACCGACCCAAAGCAATGCTATCACTTAGTTCTGGGATTAGCAGTTAGCCAATGAGTCAATAAAGAAAAACACACGAGATAGCTGCTTTGCAGAACCCCATCCAGAAGAAGGATAAATGCGGGGGTTCTTAGGAGAAAGCCCAGGAAGTTTCTTTTCCCCATTCACCATTTCTGTGTGGCTATGAATGAGAAGCAATCCTCTACAATGTTTTTAGCAGCTGGTGTCAACACCAACAGTAAATTCAGTAATCTTGCCCTTTATTGTGTCTATCCCAATATATCCCCACTTTCTTTTACTGTGCAGTAGACTTTAAAAGATCCATTTACATTTCTCAGGTGGGAATCTTTCCTATTCTTAATGCAAACAGATGTTTAACTCGCTGATGTCCCTGCATGGAGTTTACAACATATTAATCAGAGCCCAACAGTTACAGAGATCTCTGTACTGGCTGTATCAGATTCGAAGTTCTGTCAGCCATGAGCCCGGGATCCTCCTAAACTGAAATAAGAGAGTACATTAATTTTCCTCTTGCCCTAGAATTCTCTCTTTTTATCAAGACCTGCACCTGAGCACAAGAAGGAACAACCTACAGGCAGCAAAGACCCACACAACTGCTCCAGATATGTTCCTTCCGGCAGTGTTGTGGATGCGGCCCCCATGGCCCTTTGCTGCCCCACAATCGGTCAAGTGCCATTTGGGTTTCCTGTCCTGAGAAGGCACAAGGAAAAGAAGATGATGTCATGCAGACTTGCATCATGTCTCCTGCATGGGAAAGAGGTCACAATCTGCCCTGGTTATCAATTAAACAGCTAACAAATATTGCCTTCTCTGGGCCCCATCCTGCGGCAGCACGGCCTGATGCTGGTTTCTGGAGGAGAATACGCAGAACATTTAGAGCAAATACAAGATCAAAGAGTAACAGGAGAATAACAAGGCTGTTGTGTATATATATATCACCCATATTGGCTTTTTAAAATGAAGCAGCTGCTTTTATATCTGAATGACATCTGATGAAGCAAGCAAGAGCAAACATTATATAAACTGTTTAAATGACCCATAAGTTGCTAGATATTTTATTCACGTTTGTATCCCCCTAGTCTAACATGCTGCTCAATATGCAATGTTTTGTATCCAATACCACTTGCTGAATGAGTAAATGAATTAATAATAGCTTACCAAAAAATAGATGCCACCTAAGCAGAACAGTCCTTAAAACTTAACTACCTGTCATAGCTTCCATCTAAAAAAAAAAAACAGCACTAAAATTATGTGGTTTGGGCCCTTTCATATTACTATCTTGGCCATAACTACTTGCTCCAGGAATTCCTCCTAAGGCCAAAGGACCATGTGTAAAGGCCAAAGTATTCTGTGGCACCTTGACTTAAGATGGATCAGTAAGAGTGCTTCGTATTGGACAGTGGACAATAGACTCCACTGGACCCTTTATCAGAGAAGGGGGTCACAAGCCCTTTAATCAGGCATGGTGATGAAGACCAGGGTCCAGAGGGATTGATTGCCAGCTGTGCACTTATGAGGTAGCCTATTACTCCACGCAGCTTTTCCTTGTGTTCTGGGGTGCAGAGTTCTGAGAGATTAGAATGGAGACTGCTTGATAATAGTCTGGGAAATGCTGAATGCTATGTCCTTTCTTGATTAGTCAACTTGCACAAAGTCTCTGAAAAATCTTGCTAAAAAAAAGTTTAAATCTATTTAGAAAAGGACCCCAAAGTTTTTATTTTGCAGCATACTTAAGTGCAAAAGTGTTGCATAGAACACCTGACTTAAGAAATGATGCCCTAATGTGACCTGGATGTATCTCTTTCCTTATAACTTAAATAAGTCTAACTAAAGTATTGCCTTAATTATGGGGCCCATAAGTATTATACTTAGGAAATGAGCCTCCAACTGGTAAGAATGAAGCCACAGACTCAAAATTAGACCAGGCCCTTTTCTATAAAGCAGTTACTCAAATTGTAACTTGAGTCAAAACTAAGGGTTCCAAAAATTTTAAGACTCCATGACTTCATTCAGGAATCCTAAAAACAACTGTGGTCATCATTTGTTAAAAATGCAACTTTCAATGTTCCACAGACAGGAAGATAAAATTCCTCTGGGCTGATTTATTTTCATCAGTGCCTTGCTGGTAAATATGTAAACAATTTTAAATGAGGCAAACAAATATGCTGAGCACAATAAAATTCATCTGATTTGCTGCTCTATCAAGGAAAAGAACTCTGAGTACCTTCGTCAAATAAATAAATGATGTATGCCTTTCCTTGTCACCTTTATTCTCTTCAGTAAACTTAATAAATAAAATTTATGCTTTTGGAAAGAATTTTAGGTCCACTCTTCCAATTGTAACATTCCTCCCTTAAATATCAGTTACCACAACATTCCAAACTTTTAAGCAAAAGCTGTTTCCTGCATTTATTTTGATGTATTTAAAGCAGCATCGATCAAGTTCAGTCCATCAGTCCTGGCTAGAGTTTTTTTTCTGATACATGCCAGGTTTTATTTTTCACTTTTCTTCATCTTCCTATTTACTCCCACCAACCCCCTCTCTGCCCCACAGTATGACACACGACACATTGAGCTCATGGCAGGAAAACAAATTTTGTTCTTTAATCATCTGATACCTGCAACATATGCTACAAGGAAATGCATTTTAATTTGTCTAAAAATTCTAACTAGGATCATGAATAACTGAAAAGGTTCAGCAATGAGCAAACATGCATAACATAGGAGAGTAGTGAGAATGAACTCTCACCCTAATTAGTTTAGAGATAAATCAATCTATTAACATTCAGAAAAGGATTAGAAGACTTTTTTTTCAAGGCATTAGAATTTATAGCAACACATTACTGGGTTGATCACATCCCAATCCCCACCCCCCTCCGACCCCACTGCACTCCACGCCAATCATAAGGGGTTTCTGTGACTTTCCAGAAGGAAACTACATTTCTCTCCTCCTCTCTGACGGGTGCCTATTTCCTAGTCTCTCCCATACAATGTTAGAGACAGGTAAGATGACTTCAGTAAAGCGTATACCCAAATGTGTAAAATTTTATAGCACTCCTTTGAGATCAAGCATGCTGTCATAGCTCCCGATTTTAGATTTGGTATTCCAATTATTATATTTCAAAAATTTACAAAAGGAACAATACAATTCCTTCCACTGGAAAATCTTTAATCTCCAAAGCAATTATTCATTTTTCTTCACACTTTTCTTCAGAGAATTGAACAACAATAATAACAATAATAATAATAACTTTTAGCACTTCTGTGCCAGGCACAGCACTACATACCTGTGTACATTACCTTTTTGGAACCTCAGGACAAGCTGGAGAGACAGGAACTATTTTTACTCCTATTTTACAGATAAGAAAATTTAGACTACGAGGGGACAATGATTTGTCTAAATCCACACCAGTAAGAAAACTAAATCAGGATACAAGCGCTGCCCTCTTTGACCCCACTGCTCAGTATACGCCTTACACAAACTTCGACAAATGTAATAAGCATTACCACGCGCCCCTAAAAGAAGACCACGGGCATTGCGATCGTGTGCTTACGTGTGCTGAGGTCACACACAGAGAAATGTAATGAACAGGCGAGTACACTCTCTAGGTAACTAGAAAGCCAGAGAAGTATCTGGATAATTTGAAACCTATCCCTTGTATTTTGGCCCAAAATACCTGAAAACAAAACAAAAACCCAACGAGGCTTCGAATGCTCTAATACCTCACTGGTTACGTTAGGGCATCTGTTTCTCTCCCCCTGCACAGGCACAGCTCTCCTGATCCAGGGACAGAGACAGATGGACAATCAAGGCCTAGGCAATCCTCCTTGTGGAGGTCGCGGTCAAAAAATCAAAGTGCAAGTCACGTGTATCTGGGAGATACATTCATCATGCCTAGTATGTGCTGAAGTGAAAAAAAAGTTAAAGCACTGAAAATTGGCATTTATTAAATTTATATCATAAAATACATGGTTATTTACTTATTTTCAGTTACCATCTGGAAATTATTAAACAAACAAACATAAAAACAAAGAATACATTTTTTCAAACAACAGACACATAGATATTGCTAAAAATGCAGGCAAAAAAAAGGCTTTAACAATAATCAATCAGAATCTTTAATAGTTGGCTTTGCAAAACCTTTGTAACAGTCATCGCCAAAAATATCGCTGTGCTCAAGGTGTAAATACTTTTCACAACACTTGCAAAAATATTCTGATAAGTAACTCAAGTAACATTTGCTGAAGTTCTTCAACATCACTTAGATTATCAAATTGATGTAATTTTTTAGGCATTTTCGATTGTAAATGAAAAAGACAAACAACACTTCGAAGTTCACGGAAAAATCCCAATTACACAGACACTGATTTCAGAGTTTGCAGTATCTCTCAGGTAACATGTGCTATCAGATATCACACAACATTACAAAACACATATTGTAATCAGACTGCCAGCTTAAATGTTAGAGTTTAACGTTAGTTACATACAAACACACAGCTAGTCATGACCTTGAACCTATGCACTTGATATATGTAACAATATTTAAGAAAAAAGTGTTCGAATCTCTCACATCAGCTGCAGTGTCCACAGGGTCAAATGTATTTACATTCCTACAAATTTCAGTTTTAGGAAAAAATCTACTTCAATATAGGCATCAGATAAATGTTCAACACATTCGATTTCAGCAGGCTGAATTCAAAGCCAGGGCCATGTAAACAAAGCAATTTTGTAAGCTAGATGGGATAGCCACCTAAGTGGTGAAATTTAAGGAATACAGAAGACTCCTCTGCTTGAAATAATTTCTGCCCCTGCCTGAATGTCTTCATTACACTTTCTCACACTGAACAGAATCTCCCTCAGGTACTAATTTTGGAAATTCAAATGATACTATAAAGCTGTTCACTCTTTAGTATCGATTAGTTTAATTTGATTACTTTGCTTGATAGCAGAAGTGGGGACCTGCCGCTGTTCTCAACCCCGGCTACACATTAGAATCACCTAGGGATGTTTTCAAATAATGCCAACACCTGAGCCCCAAAGATTCTACGGAACTGAGTAGCCCAGGGCCCAGGCTGAGGCACATCTAGCCCAGCTCCCCAGGTGGCCTGGGTGTGTGCGGGACTCAGAGTCACTGCCCCAGACTCGCTCTGCTTCCCTTAAAGAGAAATGGCATTTACTAACCATGTGCATGTTTTCTGCGTTTTCAGCCCTGGATAGATTAAATTCTTTCACAGCAGGCTATGTTAAAAGAGAGAGTAACCACCACCAAATATACTTTGAAATAAAATAAAGTTGTGTGGAAAGTTTAAACACAAAAGTGAACTTTTGGGTATTTAAAAGAAAAAAATCTGATTTTTTTTTGAAGAAAATTTTTCTTAATTAACCCTTTAAATATGACTTGCTGGTTTGAAATACACCCTTGCTGTGTCTCCTTCTCAAGCCCCCACAGCTGCCTCGGGACAGCAGGCAGACCCCAACTGCCAGACTCCACTCCCTCCGAGGCCACTGGCACCGACACAAAAACAGGCTCAGCAACCAGCAGGTTCAATCACTATTTCTTTTCATCTCGTTTTATCAGCAGTGCGGCTCTTCAATGCGTGACCCAAACTGGACGGAATACCAGTACTTCAGGAATCTAAGTCAGCACGTTATTATTTCTGACAGTTGTTAAAAAAACAAACATGCAATGTCACCTAAAGTTCTTACAATAAATCATACATAAATAACTCAGTGCATTAAAATGTAAAACTTACTCAAAATTAACATTTACCTCTCTCTCTCTACTAAACTGTGCAATCCAGATAGGTTTCTTAACCTCTGCAAGCCCCAGGTTTTTCAGTATTAAGATGAGACTATTAATACTTACTCTGCCTCCTGTGAGATTTTCTTAAAGAATTTTATCATAATGCTTATGCACTTGAAGAACTAAAATACAATGCAAAGATGTTATTAGTAATCACTTAATCATAAGCTTTATGAGGGCAGAAACAGTGTCTCATAGATTTTTGCATCCTCAGAACTGACTGCAATGCCAAGGATAGAGAACATTAAATAGATCATTAATATAAATAAATATAGATCATTAAATAGATGAATAAATGAATCTTGAATGCATGATAGTAATTGCAACTCACAAAGAACACAGGCTAATAATTATAAGGTAAAACAAAATTTGTTCTTATGCTTTTTTTCTTTCCATCACCGAAGCTGCCATTGTCTTGTGAAATCAGTAACCACATTCCCAGCCACATTTACAGAAGCCTTCAGTGACTATCAGATGAAATGCTGTCAGAGCCACGTAAGAGTGTGGGGAGATGAGACACGACGTGCACTTATCCGCCTATTCCTGGAGCGCAGTCTTGCATTCCATTCCTACTTAGTTCAGAAAGACAGGTGTTTTTTGAAATGAGATTGATAAAAGATTGTAGGATTTCAACTCTAACATGAAAGTGAAGAAGAAAACAAGAGAAAGGGTATACTGATTAAGTTTCCTCTCTGTGATGATAAATGTTAGCATCCTTGGTGCTAAGACCATTGTTTGTCTAAAGAATCCAGAGAATCAAGCAACTGAGCCTTTTCTCCAGGTTTTCAGTTACTCAAGCAATGAGGCCTTTGATCATGACCATCACCAGCATCTGGCTATGAAACACGGTTGCGCTAGTGAGGTCTGGGTTTTTCCGTAGAGAGAGTGTGCGTGTTGACAGATGTCTGTGATGACCTGTTAGTCTTCTTATCTCACCGACGAGATGCAAATTTCCAAGATTTCTTGCAAAGCAAGCATGCATTTTCTTTGGTTTTACTTACAGTTTTTCCCATAGAGTAATACTGTGCATCCCTCCCACCCTTTACAGTTAAGTCTGGAATCCTTTGTATAAAAAGAGAAGTTAACAACAAAGTGGTCGGATGCATTTTCTAGGTACCATCCTTCCCAGCACAGCTCTGCGCTTGAGAAAAATTTCTTTCAAAATCATTGGCACTAACACATATCATAAAGAACTTCATTAATTGATTTACACCTTCCTGAAATGCCTTCACAACTATGCCACTTATTTATAGGCATTTTGGTAAGTCACACCCATATGAAGAAATTACCACCCCACCCCCCACTGGAGGCTGGCTTATGAACTTACTACATTCATAGTGCAGAGCAGAAAGCAGTCCAGGGAAGAGCAGGCTTTCAAATTTAACAGGTAGGAAGGCTTGGTAAACATTAACATTATTGGCTCTGAGTTCAAATGAGTTGGACGAAAAAAGCTCTGCCTAAGTAAAGACCGTTCTACACTTTTTTTCTGCTATTTAAGTAGTCAGTACTATCTCCTAGAAGTTAGGTTTTCAGACAGATGTACCTACCCCCATTCTATTCTTCAACGTCTTCCTGGGGGTGGGGCATATTTTAGAAGAGGCTGTTATAACAGGACATCCTGCATGCAGATTGCCAGTTGCCTACCTTATGTCTAGTCTGCCATTTTTTCTTAGTGAAAGAGCCTCACTTTCTATTCAGATAGCAATGAAACCTTGCTTAAAAACTACCTCTCCTTGCCTCCCCTACTTTAGAGTTGAGCATGTGACGCAATTCTAGCTATAAGAAGAAGTTGCTGTAAATGTGTCCAAAAGAGCTCCTAAAGAGAGGGGCAGGTGAGGAGGTATGCACCCTGCTGCTTTCGGCACATCCCATTTCTCCTGCCTGGAATGTGGCTGCAGCCACAGTGGTTGCCCCCAGAGCTTGCAGATAAGCATGACACCTGTGGGATGGCAGAGAAGAAGCCTGGAAGATCCTGGGTCCCCAGTGAACTTGCTTCCACCATGTTGGTTCTGAGCTGTCTACTAAAGGACTTATTTTATGTGAAAGAAAAATAACCCCCTTTTTGTTTTGAGCCTCTAACTTGGTGGTCCGTGTTACTTGTAGCTAAATACAATTCCTAACTGAAATAATTTCAGTTCTAAAGTTCATCCATCATAACATAAGAGCATTCGAAATCATGCCATTTGAGAAAGGTAGAAGGAACTGGGGATTTCGGCTGGGTAAAGGGGGAATGGAGAACAGGGAAAAGGGCTATATTCAAATATGTGAGCCACTGACCTGTGAAGAGCCACAGACACCAAACAAGGAAGAAGAGGTGAAAGCAAGAGAAGCCGATTCCAGCGTAACCTGAGAGGCCTTTTTAATAAACGGGACCAGCTCCACATGCATAGACTGCCATTACTGGAAGGGTTCAACCATCAGGATGAATGTCTACTCCATGGGAATGTGGTAGACGAGATGAAATCACTGTATGAGGCAATTGCAAAGGGCAATATTTACTTAAGTTTCCACCCCCCAACTCAGAGAATTTATAAAGCTACGAGTTAATAGTGCCTAAAACTCAAATCACTTTAATACAGCAAATATTTATTGAGTGACTGTGAAGTAGATTTTTATGGCTTTGTGATGTGGACACCAGCCTGCTGTGTCTGCAGCGTTATGGATAAGATGAGACAAATTCACATAGACCATAGAAATCCTGTGGATAAAAAGGGATGACAAGGCAGCGTTCTCAGTGAAAGAGAGGGCTGGCCCTGACCCTTGCCTGCCCAGGCTTTTATTGGGTTTAATTTGCATAGGAATACAGGGCATATATGGAAAGCTCATCAATCATTGTCAGGCAGTAATGATCTAATAGATAACATTCAAAGAACTCTGAGGACTTATTTTGAGTCCGGGTCAGATAGTTAAAGGGCCACAAAACTTTGGAGAACAAACCTACTTCATTCTTGGACCCTTAGCATTTAAATTGAGGGGATTAGTAAACTAGGTTTCATAGGATTTTATGCATTCTTTCCTAGGCCTGATTGCCCTAGGGAACCCACCCTTTCCAGCACAGGGCTGCCCCCACCTCTGGCATTGTTTCAGGTTTAAGGCATTGTTTCAGGCTTATGTAGGGCAGGGGAAGTAGGACAGCCAACAGATTAGGAGACTTCTGGCAGACAGAAGGAAGACTCAGGCTATGTCAAAGCCAAGGGGCCAGTATCCATCACCCCCTTTTTCTACAGCCCCCAAGTTCTTCCCTGAGGGCCCCTTCAAGACCATGCCTGTCTTAGGTCAGCCCTCCTTTGAGGAATCTTACTTGTCATTGGCTAACCAGTCATCTGCCAAGGGTCAAGCAGGGTGACATGAAAGGCGGAGAGGCTGTGCCCCTACACGGCAGATAAGCTTTGTCTCCGAAGTGGCTTATGGTCCCAAGGTCTTTCTACTCAGCCTTAGCCAGGAGGGGTTACAGTTTCTGAAACCAGGCAGGGCGGTTCCCAACAGCTTTGCTTTGTTTATTGTGTTTAATCCACCTAACTTTTATATCACTTATAGGCCTCTTTCAAAGATCACTGACTTTTCAGTTAATTTTGTAAGTATCTTTATTTTTTCAGAATTCGTATAGAAATTAATTACAGCTAGGACAACCTAAGTGGTGCTTGTAGGACTTTTGTTGCATCTTTACCACATGCTGGGTACCAAGCCACGTTCTTTAAACTGATTATCTATAATTTTGCAACAATCCTATGAAGGGAGTAGTAATATCATTTCCTTTTTTAAAGTAGAAAAATAAGGCACAGATAACTTAAATAATTTTTCAAGATCATATAATTAAGGGTGATGCCAGAATGAAATTCAACAATCATACTCCATGATCCCTTGATGAGCACACTATGCTCCCCAGTCCCTTTCTACATATAACTTCAAAAAGATATGTCTGCCTGCCCTGGCTGCTATGTCTCAGTGGATTGAGTGCCGGTCTGTGAACCTGAACGGTAAGGTCCCCAGTTCAATTTCCAGTCAGGGCACATGCCTGTGTTGCAGGCCAGGTCCCCTGTAGGGGGCACACAAGAGGCAACCACACACTGATGTTTCTCTCTCTCTCTTTCTCCTTCCTTTCTCCTTCCTTTCTCCTCTGTCTATAAATAAAATCTTTAAAAATATATATGTTTACCTAGGGATCATAATAAAATTGGAAATAAATTATAATGACTACAATATCAAACTATAAATTATGAAGGCAGACGTCCTATGTACTTTGAATATTTCTTTAACAATACTTTCTTCTTTTACATTCAAATACCATTTTATCCCGTCTTTAAACATTACCCTGTGAAAAACAAATCTGGAATAATAATGTTGAAATGGCACGTGGCAGCTCCGTGACAAAGGTAAACATGTAGCCTCTGGATGAAGTGATGAGGGGTCATAAGGTCAACATTTCCCTACAATTACCTTCATGAGGCAGAGAAGCCCCAGCAGGAATCCGAACCTTCTTCCACCATTAAATGACTGGAAGCTCTGAGATGGGGAAATGTTAAAAGTGTAAGCAGGCAATAATTTTTCACAGTAAATCTGACAACAAATATTAAAAGCCATATATCAATTTAATATTTGAAAAACAGAATACCTCTTTTGCAATGGTTCCACAGTTTTCTCTTACAACATTGATAATACAAGAATATAAACATGTACAAGTTGTCGCCTTGTGATCATTTTATTGTGAATCAGTGTTAGGATTTAAAGTCTGTGTGTTAAAAACTGAAATAACTGCTAAATTATTTAGAAAATAGTCACCAACATTACAACTAAACAAATGAAACATAATCTAATTACTAAGCATCTTTTCTGTTCTAACCCATGACTATTATTATTTTTAAGTTTTCTTAGAGCTGTATCCTGCTTTGATGCTTTTTCTAATGTATCCTTATTCTGTCTTACAAGCTGGTCAGTAATGATACATTCAGGATCAAAACTTGGAAATAAGTGACTTTAAACATGTCCACATACACGACCCATATTTTATCTTCCTTTGGCACAAAAGTCTGTTCACTCACCCCTCTCCATGGATACTATCCCGTGTAGTTCCGCCCGAACCACGCTGACTGCGGACCCTAACAGCCCAATTAGTCATTGAAACAGTTTTCCCTCTCCTCACACTCAACCAATGTGCAAGTGATCAGCTAGCTAAATGA
This sequence comes from Sturnira hondurensis, assembly GCF_014824575.4. Classification (NCBI taxonomy): domain Eukaryota; kingdom Metazoa; phylum Chordata; class Mammalia; order Chiroptera; family Phyllostomidae; genus Sturnira; species Sturnira hondurensis. The sequence goes on along the minus strand of NW_028093985.1, from coordinate 19,984,666 downwards.
AATAAATGTACATTCAAGATAGGTCCAAAGGGACAAGGAGCAAAGAAGAGAGGAACAGAGAAGAGAGAAAACAAACAAACAAAACAGTAAGATTTGTGGAGACAAACAGAATAAAGCAGAAGCTGAGAGTACTTGCTGATAGGTACCACTTAGCCAGATTTACAGCGCTAATGTCAGAGTGGAAAGCCAGGAGAAAACCCTTTTCACTAACCTCAAGGGTATACAGATCAGTAACTTGCTTCAGTAAATATGTCCCCTATAAGTGGTGGCCCTGTCCATTGCCACTAAGGGGCAATTGTGGGCCGAGACTATAAGCCAGGAACATACTCTCTCTTGTACCCAAGTAGTGCGTCTCTGCCCACAGCTGCTGTGGCACCAAACGCCCGGCTCAGGAATGCAGCCAGGGTGGTGGTGATTTTCTCGAGATTGCGCATTCGTCCTTGTTTGCTGCCCTAAGATAACACTGCAGGTGCTTTTATTTGTTCTGATTACCAGCATATAAAAAATACTTGCATTTTCCTAAGCTACCAAGGAGCCAAGCATTTGTGGCTTATAACAGCTGCCAGGTGATTTTCTAGGGGCAAAATAAAGTAACAAAGGACAGAGGTCAAGTCCTCTTCTTGTTGCAGCCCAGAACCCAGCATTGCTGATATCCTGAGGGAGAGAAAAATCAATGTTCTGACTGTGTTGACTCTGCATTCCAATTGGGTATTTCATCCTTTCTCTCTAGTTTGAGAATGTTAAACACGAATATGCCAACACATGTGGATAAGTGTGCACTCTAATTGTTATGCTATAGACAAGATCTTTTCAGTTATTCAGAACAAACCATCCCAACAACTCAGTCTTCTGAAACACAGCCATACTAGTAAACAAATGAACACAACTTTTGGGGGAGCCAGAATACACAGCATGACATTCATCTCCCAAAGCTGGGACAATTTATCCCAGGAGAGATTGCCAGACCCTTGCCCAGAATTTAGCTCACTCTCATTAAGATGTAGTCTTAAGTGGTTTGGCTATTTGTACTTCAGCTACAAAAATTAGAAACAGAAGAATGAAGGGATTTGCGCTGCCTGGACAAACAAACTGACAGCAGAACAAAAACGGCTGGTCCCTCAGAAAGAGGCAGAATTAACAGCACCACACAGGCAAACCCAAACCAGTAACAACACAAAACAAAAACTGCAGGAGAAAAGGATCTATCCGCTTCAGCAGCTCCACAGTGAAACAAATCCTGTAATGACAAATCTGACTCACCATAAAAATACAAATGTTCAATACTTCCTGAAAGCAGGGGAATTCTAACACTTTCCAAAAAAAGTTTTGGCATGTCAATTGGTGAAGTTCCATTTTGGGGGACCTCCACTAATTACTGAAATCAGCATATGTTAGTATTAGCTTTAAGGTACATGGTCACTTTTCTAGCTACCTAATACGTGGCCAGCACAAAGCCAAGCCAGAACATGGGAAAGAGGCTAAAAATGTCAAATTCAGATTATTGTGAGGTAGTGCTGGCAATACGTGAGGGGTGGATGAAGTCTTTAGAAAGGTGGACATACTGAGAAGCTTCCCCCGAACACAGACTTTAATCTTTCTGAATATATTAGTGACTGCTCTTGTGCTACACATGACAACAATCCTTCTGATGGAGTGAGAAGGGAAGGCCATTTCTTCTTCACAAGAGACTTAACATGGAGCTCAGAATTCTAGCTTATCTTTAGATTACTCGTTAAGGAGGCAGATTCCCAGGATCCACTCTTGGATATGCTAGTTTGGAATGTTTGGCTGGGCACTTGGAGTCTGTGTTTTTTTAACTCTCAGACAGGTTTGCAACCGACAACCTGGGATGCTGTGGTTTGGGGAGGTGGTCTGTGTCTAGGCTTCTCGGTTCAGCCACCTCCACCTTAAGGGATCTCCAGTCCAGAGATCAGATGGTGGTGCTTCTGGGACACACTAACCTGGCTCCCATGGTGGACACACAAATCTCCCTCACCCATAGAAGCTCAGTGAGACTCCTAGCTAGCAGCCTAAGCAGCTCAAAGAGTTTAAGACATTACAAAAAATATATACTAGCCCTAACTTGTTTTTCTGTCATGAAGCAAATGATTTCCACCCACCACCAACAAAAAGTATTCAAAAAGAAACAAAAAAGGCTGGATATTTTACTGTCTCAAGGCCAGTTATAAGGAAAACAAATTTGTTGTTGCTTAGATTTCTTTAGGAAACTGACAATGATGGTCAGCCTATCCCAACCCTAACCATATTCTCTTCTCTGTCCCTCTACTGAATAATAACAGCAGCTCGTACTTAGGTATTGCTTATTTTAGGTATTGCTTGTTTTATTCTGAGTCATTTATTTCTAACTTCATTCTTTCCATCAGTTTAATTTGTCATGAAAATATTATAGTCCCCCATCTGCACAGATTTTTCAATACGACCTCACATAGACCAACTCTTAAAGATAAAATGAATCATTAGTAACATATATGCATACGCAAAAGCTTCCAGCCTGGGTAGAACCAAAACCTAGCTATATTTCTTTGCATTTCAGCTGCCAGAGTATCTACTCATTACCTTTATGGTTTTTTCCATTACGTGGAAAGCAAACATTGATATCTCTGAGCACACAAACATTTTCTTCTGCAAAAATTAAGTAAACTCTACTGTCAACAGGGCAACTTGTTTAACATTTTCCCTTCAATTGTTGAACAGGGATCTTCTAGAGTGTGAGACTGAGGTGAGGGAAAAGATGAAATTTTACAATCTTCTGCACCTCCTTACAAGCTCCCCATTACAAGTGCTAGAAGAAGTAAAAATAAAGTGGTTGCCAGATTTGGCTATCGATGCTATAAAAGCTTCTGCACGATCATTAGATTCTAATAGCTACAGATGCTGAGACTGTAGCTATTCATCTCTGGCCCTGTGCAGCAATATTGGTATATTTTAGATTCTATTCAGTTTCTAGAAATTTTCATCTCTCTTTATCAAGTGACAACTTTTACATTCTTACTGCACAGCAATGGCTTAAAATTAAGTGAATGAAAAGTCTCTAGAACTTAAAAGCTTCCTGAACATACCACAGTATGAGTATCTGTTAGATGGGTAGAATAGATCGGGATTAGGAGAATAAGGAGAAGTAAAGTTTTTCTGGAGTCAACTGAGATAAACTGTGTGTGGAATATCTTGAACAAAAATTAGAGACCGTAGTGCCCTGGCTAGTATGGTTCAGCGGATTGAGTGCCAGACTGAGAACTGAAAGGTTGCCACTTGGATGATTCCTGGTCAGGGCACACGCCTGGGTTTGCAGGCCAGGTCTCCAGTTTGGGGCATGCAAGAGTCAGCTAATTGATATTTCTCTCACACATTAGTGTTTTTCTTCTTCTCTTCTCTTCCTTCCTCTTCCTCTCTCTAAAAATAAATTTAAAAAATATTTTTATATTATTTTATTTATTTATTAATCTTTAGAGGGGAAGGGAAGGAAAGAGGGAGAGAAATATCAATGTATGATTGCCTCTCGTGAGTCCCCTGTTGGGAACTGGCCTGCAACCCAGGCATGTGCCCTGACTGGGAATTGAACTGAGATCATGTGGTTTGCAAGCCCACGCTCAACCCACTAAGCTACACCAGCCAGGGCAAAATAAATAAAATCTTTTTTAAGAAAAGAGTTATTTCCCTCGCTTTTGGCTAGTGGACATGCTTTAGATTTACAAAGTTCCTACGTGCTATTTTGCCATCCCCACTCCCTAAAACACATCCCCCCAGGCTATATCTACACACATTTATTAAGGCCCTATCCACGCGGTCACTCAATAAGTATTTAAAGGAAAAAATGAATTAAGAACGATTTAAATTTTTCACCTTCACATCCCAAGCACAGTAACAAAGAATTTCGCAATTTAAGGAAACTAAAGTGTGTCATGTAGAGAAAATATGGGCTTTGTAGTGAGAAGTACTGGGCTAGAATTCTCATTAGCTCTAATGCACAAGCCTTAAACATTTAGCTTTTCAATCTATAAAACAGAGCTAATACAATTTGCAGACTTGCCTTAAAGATTAGAAATTTCATCTGTAAATCTCTAAGCATAATGTCTGGCATATATGATTTTGCTAATGGTAATGGTGAGTTTTCTTTAAGAATTAATACTACTGTGAAGGCAATTATTTATTTCCATTATTCTCCATGTTCCAACTCTTCCTGTGTCAGATAATTCTAATGTGGTTTTATTATTTTACTTGATATAACTTCCCAGAATAATAGAGCACCATATTCAAAAGGAATAAGAAAGCATACTCCACAGTAAATATAAATAATTTAAAAATTTTTAGAATGCTGCAAATGGCAGCATTTAATTTTTTTCTATGACTGAGTAGTATTCCATTGTATATACGTACCACACCTTCTTTGTCTGGTCACCTATCAAGGAACATTTCGATCGTTTCTATGTTTTGGCCACTGTGATTAATGCTGCAATGAACATAGGGGTGCGTATATCTTTGCAAATAGATATTTTCAAATTTTTTGAGTAGATACCCAGAAGAGGGGTTCCTGGGTCACCTGATAACTCTATTCTTAGTTCCTGGAGAAATCTCCATACTGTTTCCCATAGAGTCCATACCTGTTTACATTCCCACCAGCAGTGTATGAGAATTTACATTATCAACTTGCTTTGTCGATAATGGCCATTCTAATAGGTGAGAGGTGATATACCATTGTAATTTAGATTTACATTTTCATAATAACTACTGAGCTTAAGAACCTTTTCATATATCTGTTGGCTATGGAGGGATCTTGAGAATATCATGCTTAGAGAAATAAATTAGACAGAAAAAGTAAAAAAAATGTGATTTCACTCATATGTGTGATATAAAATGAAAGCAGCAAATGAACAAACAGGAAAAAAAAACAAAACAAAACTCATAGACAACAGTATAGCAGTCACCAGAGGAAAAGGGGTGTAGGGGATTAGTGAAGGGTAGAGAGGGTCAAGTGTATGGTGATGGAAGGAAATTTGACTTTGGTTGGTGGGTACACAGCGTAGTATACAAATGATGTAGCATAGAACTGTACACTTAAAACCTGTATACTTTTCTTAAACAACATCACTCCAATACATTTAACTTTTTTTAGAATGTTACCTAATTCCAATGTTTGGAGCTTCAGTGAGAGGTCCTTTTTATCAATTAAAATTCTTGGATTACAAAGAACATAAACTTGAGTCAAGATAAATTTATTGGAAGGATATAGGATAGCTCATAGAATTGGTGGAAATGCTCAACAGCCAGGTTTGAAGGACAGAATTAGATCACCCTGGGGGTCAAGGTCGGGGAACTAAAGTTGTATGTGTTAGGGCAGCATGGGGCAGTATGGGCAGAATGTTCCAATCTGAGCCACTTTCTAATTTTCTGTCACTCTGCTTAATAATAATGAAAGTTCACAGTTATACACTGCTTACCAGTGCCAGTGATGATTCTAAGTACTTTGTGTGCGTTAGGTCAATCTTCACAACAGCTTTATGAGGTAGGTAATTCTCGGGAAACCAAGTCTCACTGGTGTAGCTTGAGTCATATTCCCTCGGATTTAATAGCCTCACCAAGGCACAATGGAATAGGGAAGTCAAGGGAATTTTCACAAAAGAATGGTTAAATGAGGCTGGGAAAACAAAATCCACAGATTCACCACACTTCATAAAACCCACATGCCTAGCTCTGAAGGATTCATGGCTCTATTTCTAGTTGGCAAAATATTATCTATTAGTGATATGCACTGACAAGCATTTAGAAAGTTCAAAAAACAAATGCCTATTCTCCAGAAGAAGTGATATTTTGTTTTCTTACAATGAGTAATCACACACTGATTCCATTTATTAGTAAATTGAGAAAATCATACATATTTAACAAAAAATACGAGAAAATGTAAATTCAGTCGATTTTAACTTTCCTGACTCCACCAAGTCTAGGAATCACAGAAGAGCGGAAATTCTCTATTACCTCAGGATTAGTGAAATAAACATTTTCCCAGTCTCTTAGAAGCCCTGGTAAAACAATTCCTTCACTTATTTTATTCAAATAAGACTTCCATTGCCAGAGGAAAAAAAAGGACATTTCATTATTCTGAGTACTTCCATTTAAACACACACACACACACACACACACACAATTCTGATGTTTGGACTGAAAAAAATAGCAGTTGCTGCTAATAAACTATTATATTATTGTAATGTGAGGCTTCTGGAGGAGGGTAGAAACCATATTTTATTCATCCTTCTATCTGTTGTGCCTAACACAGGAACTGCACTTTTAAAGAATGCAGTCCAAATTTATTTTACAAATGAATGAATAAATATTTGAAATTATTTCAAGAGCAGTTCCACTTTTTCCAGTTAGAACCTGATCATCATTATTGTCATTTAAAATACCTAGAAATATGAAGAAACCTCAAAGTTTTCAATATATGCAAGAATAATACAAAAGTCATGTAAAGGCAATTAGCGCCCTTTAAGTCCAAAATTATATTCATTCTTCATTCAGGCATTAGCTATAATTTGAATGTCTTTTGTGTTCAAGTCAACAAGTTAATGTAAAGAACTAGATGTGTGAAACAAAAGACAGGTGCCTTATACCCTGAATTTTCAGATTTCCAGTGAAATGTTCAAAGGGCTATAAAAAACAAGAGAAAGTAGCATTCAAATTAGAAACCAGAGAGATACCATCCACAAAGCAGAAACTCACAGGAGTTTCAGCTATAAATAAAATAGATTAGATGAAAAGCAAACGAGACAAGTCACCAAGGAATAACTCTCAAATACTCCACGCACAGTGGTTTATTTGGAGGGACAAGGTCTTAAGCCTAGGGGTTCCAGTAGAGCAGAGAGTGAACGCACCCTTGGGGTTTGGTTGGCTGAGGCAAACCATTGACCTTTGAAAAGAGTGTTTCTTGAAGCTGAATTATTACAGAGACCTTACCAAACAGTAAGATTGCAGCTGGGAAAGAAGCTGGGAAGAGATGCAGTTTTTATAAAGTGTGAGGCAAGCTGGCTAAGAAACAGGCAGGAAAGAAAGCTGGACCTAGAAATCTGATACCGGCACAGTACCTTCACCAAACAAGGAGAGGAAACACTGCACAGCCAATATTGCTCTGCTGGACTCCCCAGGTGTTCACCTCCCTCCTTCCTCCTTGCAGGCTGTGGGAGATGAGTCTGTGAACCTGCAATATCAATGGTACCAAGCTGTCGTCAAGCCGAAGAGCTGTGGTCCAACCCATCAGCAGTTTGCGGGCAAAACCCAAACATGGGTACTCCACTGCCCACAAAAGAATGAGAAGCAGGCAGAAAAAATATTGGGATGAGGTTATAATAATATTTGATGGCATAATAACTTGAAGGCAACATTCAAAGTTTTTAAAAAGTCAAATTTAAAAGTTACCTACTATATAAGAAATAGAAATAAGCATTAGAAAGCACGTGTTCCATGTCCCTAATAAAATTAAGAAAACTTGAACTATGAATGGTGAATGAGGTTAGATTACAATTAGATGCAGGTTTATGTAGGTAAAAGTCAGCACTCTATCCCTCTAGAGTAAAGGCAGTTAGGCTAGAACTGACAGTGCAGAAAATAAAATTAGTGATGTGAAGGATAAGCCTACAAGGTTCTTTCAGAATGCAGAGAAAAGGAGTAGAGACTTAAAAGATGAGAAAAAAATGTTATAAATGAAGGACAAAAAACCAAAATTCCAGTTAATTAGTATTCAGACAATACCAGAAGAAAATGAGATCGAAACAATAACTTAATACATAATAAAAGAAAGCTGAAAGATGTTAGAACAAAAAGGTTCTAATATAGAAGATTAGTAAAGGAAAGGTCAACACCTCTTGAAATTTTAACATTTCAAGAATAAGAACAAATCCTATATCCATCTAGGCAGACAAAAACAAAGCTAGAAAAATTAAGGTGGAATTCTAATAAATTACATCCTGGGGGAAAAAGCTACAAATAACACTCTTCTCATTTTCTCTGGGGTCAAAAAGAACTCAAAACTCCTTTTAAAAGACAACTTAAAAATAAATACCAATAGAAAATAAGTAAAGGATAATGAAGGCAATTTATGAAATAAAACTAAAATTAGTAATAAATAATAATGTTGCAATCACTTACACAGTATATTTTTGTGCCAGGTGCTATTTAAAAGACTTAAACAGATTATATATATGTTTACATATATAAATCATATTTATAAAATTAATTGGTCAATAAATTTATCAAAAGTTCAATATACCTAAGTGTATTATTCTATCAGATTGACAAGGATTAGAATTATTAATTATAGGTATTGATCCCATAACAAACATTTTCATACATGCTGATAGGAGTATAAATTGACATTACCAACCCAGAAAGAAGTTTGGCAAAATTCATAAAAACTTAATACATTCATATCCAATGGCCAGCCCAGACAATTCTATATCTGGAAACTTATGCTAAAGAAATAATGTTTTCTACACAAAGAGGTATGTATAATTATTTCCAATGGCTCCTACCTCATTAATTTCTCAGCCCTCATTATACTGTAAAAATATTAACACTGAAAACAGAAAACAAACTCAATATCCATCAATAATAAGTACTTTAAATAACTTACGGTATATCCAAACTGTGGAAAACTATACAGTTTTTGAACATGATGATATGTATTTGAATTTCATGAAAGTAAAATATCTGAAAAGTAAAAGCATGATGCCACTTTTTAAAAATATATATATACAGAGAGAAAAAAAGTGCAAAGGAATGAGAACAACTTAAAAGGGTTTGTCCCAAAAGGTTAAAGTTTGTTAAACCTGGTAGTTGGACTATGAATGACTTTTATTTTCTTGTTTTTACTTTTTCTGAAGATCACTTGAAAAAATAATGTTGTATTTAAATTTGTTTTAGTTATGGGAGATGGTTTAACTTTTTTGATTAATCTTTCATTATTAATCAAAGAATAATTAAAATGAAAGAACTAAGGATATGATTTCAATAAATTAGAGGGTAAAGCAAACCTAAAAAACAAAAAGAAGTTATTGAAGGTAAAAATATAATTTAATTTTGGAGAGAGACAAAGTTAAAAACAAATCTATGAGCAAATCCATTAGATAAAAACAAGATTTAGGGCCCTGACTGGTATGGCTCAATTGGCTGGGTCACCGATTCCCAGTTGGGGCCCATGCCTGGGTGGTGAATTTGGTCCCTGGTTGAAGTGTATACAACTGATCCACATTTCTCTCCCTCTTTTTCCTCCATCCCTTCCCTTCTCTCTAAAAAAAAATAATTAAAAGCTGTTATTTAAAAAATAACAAGCTTTAGGACAATTAAGAATGAGTAAGAAGGCAAATCAACAGATATAATTTTTAATGGCTAAAAATATGTATGTATAATTTTATGAAAAATAAACAGAGTGAATAAAAATGTTTATAGAAAACTTTTCCAAAATTGAATCAAGAAGATATAGACAATCTGACTAAATCAATGATTATGAAAAGAATTAAAAACTCTGTCAAGTATTATTTCTAAAATATAGAAATATAAAGGATTCTAGACCCCTTTAATTTTTATACAAAATTATAGAAATTTTTAAAGAAATTGATGATTTTCAAACTATTAGTAGTCATTCCCACAGACTAAAAGAGAATAAAAAACTTTTAGACACCATTTTGAGAAACTAATTTATCCCTAATTTTCATATATACAAAATTAGGACACATATATTTTTAAAAACCTCTCAAACCCACATTTTAAAAAAGATTCATGGAAGTTAAATTCCAGCAGAGACAAACCAAGAATCCTACCCCCGATGTGAAGGTCTAGGATGGCTCATCATTGCAGATCTCTCTTCCTGGGGCAGTACGAACCGAGTCTCGACCGTCATCTCGGCCCTCGACACAGATCTACGAACACCCACTGTGGATAGACCTCAAGCAGCTGCCCTTTCTGTTTAACATCAACTATTCAAATCATTGAGAGAGAGCTGTTGTCTAACTTCATCACCAGAAGCATCTGGTTGTCAGCTACTCTTTGAGAAATCCTTACACAACAGGATTTCAAACACATAAACAAAATGAGAGGCAGGATTCAGAGGAAGAAGATAATACTTCTGACTGGAAGGACAGAGATAAGGAAAGTGACACATGTGAGCTGGTTCTTCAAAGACAGTGTGTGGACACTTCCATATCATCACATGTGGAGAGTAATTCAACACAGAAAAACTTAGGTCCAGTCAGTCAGAATCATAATAAGTGCATTGTCCAACTTAGGGTTGCCAGATAAGATACAGGCCACCAATTAAATTTGAATTGTAGATAAACAGATAATACCTAGTCTAAGTATGCCCCAAATATGCAATATTTGGGGAAAATCACCACAGGGCCAGGAGTAAAATATCAAAAAGTTCAGCAGAAGTGCTTTTAACATACTTTTTGAACATTCACAGAATATTTTGCTTTTCTTCCATTCCTTACCCCTCAACTCACTTAAAAATTTTGGGAGATACTCCATAAGTACCTATTCAAGCACACTTGAGACACAATGAGTTCTCGGTGGAGAAAAGGGAAGGGCTGCATAATCCTTGAGGGAGGCAGTCCTAGAGAGGGAAGTGTGTGCAGTGAGCCCAGCTCTGATCTCCGACAGGGCAGAGTGGGCACCGAGCTCTCAGAACTGGCAACAGCCCACAGGGCCAGGCCAGGGAGCAAACAGCCAGGCTCAAGGCACAGAATCCAGGAGGTTGGCAAAGATGGCCATTTTTCCTGGAGATGTCACTGAATTGTGAGTTTTAAAAAGGAAATAGAGCTGACTATTATGTTATTTAGGACTTCCACAAATCTATGTCCAAGGATGACTGTGATAAATATTTCCCAAGGTAATTCCAAAAACAGCCACAGTATAAGCATAGTGGCTTAAAAAACGAGGTCTGGCTTGGGCCACGTGGCTTGGTTGGTTGGAGTGTCATTCCATACACAAAAGGCTTGTGGGTTTGATTCCCAGGCAAGGCACACAACTAGGTTGCCATAGGGCTCCATCCCTGGTCCTCGTGTGTTCAGGAGGCAACCAATTGATGTTTTTCTCTCACATCAATGTCTCTCTCTCTCTCTCTCTCTCAAATCAATAAACACATCCTCAGGTGAGGATTAAAAAAGAAATCAGGTCTGAAGGCAGATAGAGCTGGTGTGAATCCCAATTCCACCCACTGTGAGTTAAGTGACTTTGGGCAGGGTGTTCCTTATCTCTGCAGACTCAGGTTCCTTTCTGTAAAATGGGAATAATATTTACATACATGTAAAATGCCAGCTCACAGTATAGAAGTCACTAAGAGGCAATCATTATAATAGACCAATATATTTTTGATGTTACCAAAAGGCGAAGGAATTGCAAGAAGAACCGTTGATCTTCCTAGCATTTCTTCACGCCAATGAGAGAAATCAGAGATCTTGTGGCCCAGAGCCCAGGTCCCCACGATCTAGCGCAATTCCAGCCTGCCCAGGCACTCTCGTGGCTCTGGAGTGCTAACATCATTCCCAGGATCCTGCTGCAGGAAAAGGAAACCAGTTACCCACAGAGAGGTGGGGGAAATGTGCTCCAGTCCCTGAACAACTTCAAAATAGAAGGATTTTCAGAGGCAGGGAATATGTGAGATTCCAAGAAGATATTTGAGAACTTTCTTCCCCCAGAGGGAAAAAAGTAGGTCATGTGCTCTTAACCCAATGAAGTTTAAGGTCACAGGTGGGGGGAGAAAGAAGATAGTTGACCTTAATTAGCTCCAAAAAAAGCCCAAAACTCCTGGGACTAAACCAAAAGCAAGCAGACCATCTGGTGGAGAGATCCAAGCTCCCAAATGTAAGTACTAGTTTCAGCAGAAGGAAACCAAATCTAGGACAGCTTCTGAACAATTACCATTTAACTAGCATTTCCATATTACAAGAACTAAATTTATCCTTATCACAATTCCTGTATATGGAAAAGGCTCAGTCACTGCCAGAAAGGAAGTTATGTGAAGGGATAGATTGTATTTGCCCTTTTTACTGCTACATGTCCAAGAAACACCGTGTGCCTGGCACATAGTTGGTGCTCAATAAGTATTCATTAAACTAAATCATTCAAAGCTACACAGTAAGTTAGTAGAGGAAGCTGGGATTTGATCCCTGGTCTGACTGGAAAAGCCACATTTGCTCTGTCATGCGCCAGCCAAAGCAGGCCGAGGCCAGGACCAACCCCAGGACAAGCTCCGGGCCTGGCTCTCTCCCTACAAGCTCTCCTGTGGCCCACGAGGCTGAACTGAGAGAAGCACGTGGAACGGCATCCATGGGAAAGTTTATAAATCTATAAATCTATAAATTGTAGTAAATATTGCTAGTTGCCTCTGGAATATCTATTTTTCCCTTGCTAAAGGAACTTTGATTTATTCGGATGACAAAGTTCTCATTTTAAAATATTCACCTCCAAAATAGATGTAGTATCTTAATTACTGTCATGATTTCAAACTTGTCAAACTGTACCCTTTTCATGTATGCCATTAATTTTATGTAAATTATACCTTAATAAAATAGTAACACACGCGCGCGCGCGCGCGCACACACACACACACACACACATACGCTCCGGATTGCCCCCAGACTTCCTGCGAGCTGCTTCTGTTCAATGAGCGTAAGCACGAAGGCACTAGATGGAGTTTCATCACTGTTCACTTGGAACGCACTGTTAACTTGAAAATGTAGAAAATTTATGTCTCCTGAATATAAGCCAGATGCTCTTTGCCTGAAATAACCATGTCTGGAGTAGGAAAATCAAATGCTCTGGTAGAGACTTGATTTACTCTTTGCTTTTAATGTTAAAATCTCTCAGTTTTAAAAAATGACTCATAAATTATCATTTATTTGGAATATGCCAGAATGAAAAGCTCATTTTACAACAGCAGTCATGAGAAAAACTAAAATTTGAAGAATATTTTTTCCTGTTCTACAGTGTCTGATTATACACAAAGACAGGTTTCTGTTTGGTATATGCGGTAGAATATACAAGTGAATGTTGCATTGTCTCATAGCAGAAACTAAGGCTAAGCATTGTGTTCTGACATTTTGTGTGGTGGTCAAACCCCCAAGTTACTGACCAAAATATTTCATTTCCAGAGCTACTTGTTATGTAACTAGGATAAAGTAATTAAACCTTCTAGTTCATCCATCTGTCAAGGAGAAAGGATATTACATTTGCCATCTGTCCGGCTTTCAGCTTGGGCAAACATTGATGAGAGGGTCAACACTAAGTACTACAGGGCTTTATGTCAGCTCGCTCAAAAGAGCTGACCAGTATCGAAAACTACAAATCAATTTTTGTTTATTGATTTTGTTTTTTGAACTATTTCAAATATAACAGAAGCTAATTATTTGCTGCCCAGGTCTAACTGATGTTAATAGTAGAACATCTCTGCTTTTTCTTTCTTTACTCTTTAATAAAGTATTGCACATATAGCTGAAGCTAATTTCACCCCCGTGCCTTTCCTCTCCTCTTTCCCCAGAGGTATCCTGAAGCTTTGGAGAACCAATTCCATGCAAGACTACATATATAATTTTACTACATATGTACGCATAATATACATTATTTTGTTTTTATATTTCACATATTTTATATATACATATCTTTCTTTTAGTAAGTTGCCTTTTTCATTGAACACTCCGTTTTTCAAATCTATTCATACTGATATATGTGAATTCATGCAAGTGATTCATTTTTAACTGTTAATAATAAAACCTACAGTTAATTTATCTCCTCCCTGACTAGTAGACAGGTTGTTTTTCCTTTTCTATTATTCCAAGCAATGCTGTAATGAAGATCTCTGTACTTGTATACAATGTTTCTCTAAAACATATGACTATATTTTGAAGTAATTGCTGTGCACTTTTGTGCATTTTTACAAAAAGCCTTCTGGGAATTTTGATGGAAATAGCATTGAATTTTTAAATAAAGTTGGGGAGAGTTAATATTTTTAGGAGTCTTTCTATTCATGAGTATGGCATATCTCTCCAAGTGCTTGGATCATCTCTTCTGTCTTTAAATTAATTTAATAACAATTTTTATTGTTAATTTTGTACTCAGCAAATTGCTGGGCACTATAAATTTAAAATATGCTATAACAAAGGGAAATGCTCTGTCTCTTTTGTTCAAGCTTCCTTTATTCTGATGACCTTCAGGCTAATTGCTTCTGCTTACTCTTGCATATAGACATGCTAATGATTGGAGGAATTCTGCTTGTGGCCTGAGGAAGTAAGGGAAGTAGGTATTGTTATCAGAGATTGGCAGTAACCTTGTGATTAGACTCAGATCACCTAGCACCATTTTCCTGGGACCCCTGCTGGCACCCAGATGTCTATGATGGTCAGTCGCATCTTAGCTCTCCCCTTTTCCCTTCCCTGGACATCAGCTTAAAGCCTGTACTTTCTTAAGATGGATTTGAGGTACCACTAAGTCTCCCATCTTCTCAGTTGGCACCTTCTCGAAAAATAAACCTTTCCTTACTCCAAACTTCAGCGTTTTGAGTTTGGCCCTTTTGAAGCATGGAGCACATGAACTTTGGACCAGTAACAGTTCTTTCATTTATCTATATTTCCATATTTTCCAAATGTCCTTATCTGCAGATTCCTGTGGATTTTCTTTCAAGCAAACATTATTTGTGGATAAGACCTTATCCACAGTTTTATTTGTTTTCAATTCTCATGCTTTTATTTATTTTTTTCCTGTCTTACGCTGTTAACTAAGACTTAGAGTAGCATGTAGAATAAATGTTTGAAAAGGGGCATCTTTGTCTTGTTTGCCTTTAAAAATGCTTCTAATGACTTTAATTTGCTATGAGTTAATATCTTTAATCAGTGAGTCATTTTTGACAATTTCCAAGTTTCAGTATTAGTGTCCAGAAATAGGGTGTTTAAATTAATATATAATAGATTGACTACAGTCAAAAAAGTAGTTGTTTGAAATATTTTGTTTGTCCTAAATAAACATGGATAATAATCCTTCTATACTTTAGGCTGTATCTTAAGGTTCCACCAGTCCTCAATTCATTCTAGAAGTCTAGGGACCTTTGAAAAACAAACCATTAGTTTAAAAAATGAATTTCAAATATTAATAGGCATATTAAACAAAGTTACCTCACTTGATGAAATGGCAAATATTTAATACCTGTCATCTATTAATACAATTAGCTGTTCTCATAGGACCTATGGCAAATAATCAAAATGAACTGTAAACATTTAAATCAACCTTTAAAAATACAAATACTTGGTACTGTTACTACTGATTTATGTAATCTTTTGGGGGCCATTTTCCTAAAGATATTAGATTGCTCACTTCTTTTTTTAAAATATATTTTATTGATTATACCATTACAATTGTTGTTCTATTCCCCCCCTTATCCCCCTCCACCCTGCACACCACCTCCCCCACCATTCCCCCCACTTTAGTTTATGACCACATGTCTCAAGTTCTTTAGATTCTGTATTTCCCTACTATTCTTGCCCTCCCTGCTATCTATTTTCTACCTACTGTCTATGCTATTTTCTGTACCTTCTCCCCCCTTCTCCTCCTCCCACTCCCCTGTTGCTAACCCTCCATGTGTTCTTCATTTCTATGGTTCTGCTCATGATCTAGCTGTCTTCTTGGTTTGCTTTTGTTTTAGGTGTGGTTGTTAATAACTGTGAGTTTGCTGTCCTTTCACTGTTAATATTTTTCATCTTCTTTTTCGTATATAAGTCCCTTTAACATTTCATATAATAAGGGCTTGGTGATGATGAACTCCTTGAATTTGATCTTATCTGAGAAGCACTTTATCTGTCCTTCCATTCTAAATGAAAGCTTTGCTGGATAAAGCAATCTTGGCTGTAGGCCTTTGGATTTCATGACTTGGAATACTTCTTTCCAGCCCCTTCTTGCCTGTAAGGTCTCTTTTGAGAAATCCGCTGACAGTCTGATGGGAACTCCTTTGTAGGTGACTGTCCCCTTATCCCTTGCTGCTTCTAGGATTCTCTCCTTCATTTTGGTCTTGGCTAATGTAATTATGATGTGCCTTGGTGTGTTCCTTCTTGGGTCCAACTTCTTTGGCACTCTCTGAGCTTCCTGGATTTCCTGGAAGTCTATTTCCTTTGCCAGACTGGGGAAGTTCTCCTTTATTATTTGTTCAAATAAGTTTTCTACTTGTTGCTCTTCCTCTTCCCCTTCTGGTACCCCTATAATTTGGATGTTGGGACGTTTACAGATGTCCTGGAGGTTCCTAAGCCTCTCCTCATTTTTTTGAATTCTTGTTTCTTCATTCTTTTCTGGTTGGATGTTTTGTTCTTCCTTCTGGTCCACTCCATTGATTTGAGTCCCAGTTTCCTTTCCATCACTATTGGTTTCCTCTGCATTTCCCTTCATTTCAATCAGTTTAGCCTTCATATGTTCCTCTAATTTGTGACTTTGTTCCTCTAATTTGTGACTATAATCAACCAGTTCTGTGAGCATCTTGATCACCAGTATTTTGAACTGTGCATCTGAGAGGTTCGCTATTTCTTTTTCGCTTAGAGTTATCAGCTCCAGGGCTTTGAATTCTTCTTGAGCCATATTTTGGGCTGTTCTTGCCCGTTACATATGGGGAGCAGGGCCCTAGGTGCTCACCAGGGTAGGGCAACTCAGTCACTGGGTTGTGATGCTGTATGTGGGGGCAGGGTCAAAGGAAAGCAATGGTGGTCCCTTCTGCCAGCTCCTGCCACTGGGGCCCACAATGTCCGTCTCACTGCTCACTCCTCTGCTGGTTTATCTTCGTGTAAATGTGTGACCGTGGTCAGCCTGCCCCACACCCTCACTGGGTCCGCGATGCTACCCCGACTGCCTATGTGCCTGGGTCAGGGGATCCTTCAATTGCTCACTTCTTGATTGCTCTTTCTTCAAAAGGTAATCCTCCACTTGGAAGAAATACATAACCCTAAAATTCATTTGTTAAGTAGGTTATCATGAACATGAAAAACCTTTTCTAATGAAAACATTATTGTAAGTAGTAGTTGAATTCTCACACTACCCCATAAAAAGCTATTTACTTCATAATATACCTGAACTTCCTTTGTTAAGCCTTTCTATGCAAAGGATTACAAAACTTCCAAAAGATCCTTTAATAAATGGATTTCAAATGCAGACAGTGATCTATAGGACAAAAAAATATATACTGGAGCATCACACTTAAAAACAGGTTTAAGTGAGACAATAATCCATTTATTTATGCAGAGACTAATCAAGTGATGAAATGGGGTAACAGAAGTGAGGAAAAGATATTTAAAAATTAGAAGGGCTAAATTCTAATCAGAACTATGCTACTATGTTTTGTTATGAACTTGAGCAGATTAATTAATTTCTTAGGGTATATTAATTAGGAATGTGCAGAGATATGAGTAACAGAAAAACTGACTAAAAGTATCTTAAGAAATAAAGACAATTAATTGTCTCCCATAGGAAGAAATTGAGAGATAGAATGCTTCAGATCTGGTATAGTGGCTGCCTACGGTTATCCAAGATCCAAGCTCTTTTCATTTTTCTACTCTACTTTTACTCTTTCTATCCCAAAATTCCAAGATGGCTGTCAAACTCCAGGAATCACAATTCTATTCAAAAACATGAAACTACGAAAGCTGAGAAGGATTTTTACGTAGCTACTTTCTCCCTGAAGCAATCCAGCAGATTATCCCTTATATATTGTTCAATTAAAGTTGGTCACATGACCATCCCTATATAAAAGAGAGTTCAAGAAAGTGAGTATCTGGCTAATCTACCCTCAATAGAGAAAGACAGACAAGGGAAACAGGAGCTTTATGGCTCTGTGTATAAAATGTGGGAGTTGGGTAAACTGGTCTCATATGTATAGCTCTAGACTAATGAGTAATTTTTGAAAATGAAAAGTAGTGAGGCTTCTAGTCAAAATGAAGGTGTAGGTAGACATACCTCACCTCATTGCACAACCATAAGAAGGAATACAACTAACTTAAAGATGAAAAACACCCAGAACTGCCAGAAAAAATACCCAGAACTATATGAAATTCTTACAACCAAGGGTTCAAAGCTATATTCCTCCAGACAGGTAGGAGGGGCAGAGAGGTCTTGGTGTGGTGCCAGTGGTCAGCGGAGCAGGCAGTCCCACATTCATGCATAGTGGATAAAAATCAGGGAGATACCTTGTGAGCCAGTGAACCCTGCCTCAGGCTAGAACTCACAGTCCAGGGAAAATAGAGCCTCATAACTCTGGCTGTAAATGCAGTGGGGCTTGGGGCGGCAGAAGAAACTACTAGTTTCTCACGACAGCCCAGAATATACACAAACCCACCCATTCTCTGGACCACAACCAAGATAGCAGCTGAAGGAGTGCCAGCTACTTACTATACAGGAAGTGGGTGAAGTGACCTGGAAGTGAAGCAAGGTCCACACAAGCCCCCAGAAGTTAGGCTGCAGCAACATTGTCCCCTCTTTGGCCCCTCGCTCACACACGCAGCCAGGGTTGCCCTGCCCTGGAGAATACCTAAGGCTCTTCCCCATACAGCTCAACAGGTGCACTGAAACAGAATCAAAGGGCTCTGACCTTTGATATACCCTGACCTTTGAGTCCCTCTCTAATATGCTCTGAGAAATTAATTAATCTGCTCAAGTTCATAACAAAACATAGTAGTATAGTACACAGACACAGGGAGGCTGCCAAAACCAGGAGACAAAGAAATATGATCCAAATGAAGGAAAAGAACAGAACCCCAGAAACAGAAGTAAGCAATGAGAAGATAGCCAACCTATCAGACACAGAGTATAAGACAATGGTTGTCTGAACGCTCAAAGATCTCACTGAACACAGCAAAAGCATAAGGGAAGAAATGAAGACTACACTAAAGAAAATAAAGAAAAATCCACAGGAAACCAACACTGAAGGGAAGGAAGCCAGGATTCAAATCAATGATTTGTAACATAAGGAATAAATAAACGTTCAACTGGAACAAAATGAAGAAATGAGAATTTAAGAAATGAGGAGCATGTAAGAAGATTCTGAGACGTCTCCAAAAGAGCCAACATCCGAACCATAGGGATGCTAGGATGAGAAGAGGAAGAGTAAGAAACTGAAAACTTACTTGAAAAAATAATGGAAGAAAACTCCCCTAATTTGACAAGGGAAATAGACATACAAGTCCAGGAAGTACAGAGAACCCCAAACAAGTTGGACCCAAACAGGTTCACACCAATACACATCATAATTAAAATGCCAAAGATTAAGGATAAAGAGAGAATCTTAAAAGCAGCAACAGAAAGGCAGAGAGTTACCTACAAAGGAGTTCCCATAAGACGACCAGCTGATTTCTCAAAAGAAACTTTGTAGGCAAGAACTTTACGAAGTAATAAAAAGCAAGAACCTATAACCAAGATTACTGTGTCCAGCAAAACTATCACTTAGAATGAAGGACAGAAACAGTGCTTCCCAGGCAAGGTAAAGCTAAAGGAGGTCATCATCACCAAGCCCTTATTATATGAAATGTTAAAGGGACTTATTTAGGAAAAAGATGAAGATCAAAACTATGAACAGTAAAATGAGAACAAACTCACAATTATCAACAACTAAATCTAAAAAACAAAAACAAACTAAGCAAACAAGTAGAACAGGAATAAAATCATAGATACAGAGATCATTTGGAGGGATAAAAGTCGGGAGGGAGAAGGAGGAGATTGGGGGAAAAGCCATAGGGAATGAGAAGCATCATTGGGTAGGTACAAATAGACAGGGGGAGGTTAAGAACAGTAAAAGCAATGGACAAACCAAAGAACTTACATGCACAACCCATGGACATGAACTAAAGGAAGAGAGATTACTGGAGGGAAGGGGGAACAAGGCAGAGGGGGGCAAAGGAGGAAAACTTGGGACAACTGTAATAGTGTAATTAATGAAATATACTTTTCAAAAAAGTAATAAAAACAAGTGACCTGACTTTTACATATATATTTAAGAGACTTCAGTTTTTATTTATATTCCCTGTGATGACACTTTTCCCCTCCTCCAAAAACAAAACAAACTTCCTCCATCCATGTTTCCAAAGTTCTAAAGTGAACAGTTTCTTCCCTCCCCTAACTAGAAAAAAACAAACCTGAGTGGCCCAGACACTGAGTCATTCAATTTAACTTTGATGGGGTTGCATCTATTTTTGAGGTTTTGCCATCGTGGTTTAAGAACACTGTCTGCAGAAACTTTGGATATTTTTTCCAGCAACTCTCTGAGTTTATGCTGCACTAAATTTAAAATGGAAAATTAATGATGTAAAAGGCTAAGTAAATAATTCTATTGGGAAAAACATGAGTGATCATCTTCTTTTTAAAAAATCCAAAGAATTAAAAATGTATGGCATTTGTCCAGCTGACATTCCACTTGTGGTATCTCATACTCCCATGTAATATTACAATGTACCTCTGCTTCTTTTTTTACAGAAAATTATACAGCTGGCCCTTATTATTGATAGCACCCCTCCAACACTGAATAAATGTGCATTCTAAAATTAAAACAAGACACTACATGAGAAAAGCTTGGAAGCCAGAATGTCGCCAGCTGTGTATGCCAGATGTGATTATAGAGCAACAGTGAACAATGCTGCAATCAGCCTATCGGTTAGCCAGAAACTGCGGACACCCAGAAGAGGTTCCATCTGAATACATACCCAATGGTGTGTTCAAAACTACTGTGCAAAAATGCTTGTTTTACCAAGATACTCTATGGGAATATTTAGCTGTTACATTGTAAATGCTGTTATTTTGGTTTCTAAAAATATCATGACAGGAAATGATTCCAGGGAGGAGTTGCCAAGATGGCTGTTGGGCAGACCCAAGACGGGGGGGAAAATAGTTCAACCTAGAGAACAAGAAGCTGAGAAAGGTAAAAACACCACTTGCTATGTGCAATAAAATAGAGTCTTAGAATCCAAAATAAATTTGATTTTCCCTTCCATTTGTCATCACCCAGAAGGTTGGTGGTTTCAAAGAATTCCCGCCGTTCACGGTCACAAAAGTTATAATGTCCTATGCCTCACCTTTGGATTAGTCACCAAGTTGATAAATTGCCTACATGTATATAGAGACAAGAGGTGACTCTTATTCTTCTTTATTTCCCAGCCACTATATACAATGGGCAGCTGAGTCCTTTCAGCAAGAGTTTCTGCAGGTTCAGAAACACTCATATTAGTTTTATTTTGTTCCTGTCTGAAAAATGCAAAATGAGGACAGGTGAGAACAGAGGCTGGTGGGGAAATAACTAATGCCACATGAGGAGTTTCATCGTCCTCAGAGGGCTGCTAAGGTAAGTAGTTCAGTAACTGAAAAGCTGTAGAAATTCAAAGAAAAAGGAAGAGAGAGGGGAGAGGGAAAAGGAGGCAAGGCAAACCAATTTTTTTTTTCTAAATAGGTTTGTGTTTTAGAAGATCTTTCTCCAAGTACCAAGTTCCTGGCTTAGAGAACTAACTTCTCATCAGTAATTTTTATCAATTACGTGTCTATCTTTATGTAATAATTTGTCTTATTTTACTACTGTTTATCTATACAAATACCCCAAAGTCAGAACAGACTCCTAAGAAAATCAGCTAGAGGGAAAAGTAGCCATATATACATTTGGTTCACCACTATATATATTTAGTGACGAGCCAAAACTCATCAGTAAAGACTTCTCATAAAATTTCCTACATGCCTATACTTTTACTGCTTTTCAAGTAAACTCAATGCCTTCCCCTCTTCTACAGCACATTTTATTTTTAGACTGCCCATTTAACCCTTTACTATCTAATATGTCCCTCATGTGTTTTAAAGTACAATCATACATTATTTGATGATGGGATATGTCCTGAGAAATGCAACATTAGGCAATTTCATCACTGTCCGGACATAAAAGAGTGCATTTATATAAACCCAGATGGTCTAACCGACTACACACCTCGGTTGTATGGCATAACTTATTGCTCCTGGACTACACACCTATACAGCAAATTACTGCACTGAATACCGTAGGCAATTAAAACACAACGATAAGCATTGTGTACCTAAACACGCCTAAACACAGAAAAAGTACACTAAAACTGTGGTAGAGAAGATGAAAAATGGCATATCTGTATAAGGCACTTTCCATAAATGGTGGTTGCAGGCCTGGCGGGGTAGCAAGTGAGTGACGGCGCACACTACTGTAGATTGTACACACACTGCACACCTAGGCTGCACTAAATTTATTTAAAAAGTTTTTTCTTCAATAATCAACCTTGGATTACTGTAACATTTTTATTTTATAAACTTTAAGATTTTTTAACATTTCAATACTTTTGTGATAACACATCTTAAAACAAACACATTGTACAGGTGTACGGATTTTTTTTTTCCTCTATATATATTCTACAAGCTTCTCCTATTTAATATTTTTTCAATTTTTAAACTTTTTTGTTAAAAGCTAAGACACAAACACACACATCAGCCTAGGCCTACACAGAATCAGGATTACCTTCCACCTCCACATCCTGTCCCACTGCAAGGTCTTCAGGGGCAACAACACCCATGGAGCTGTCGTCTCCTGGGATGGCAATGCTTTTCTTCTGGAACGCCTCCCAGGGAGCTGCCTGAGGCTGTTCTAGAAGAGGTTTCGCTCTTTTTAGAAATATGTCCATGGTGTTTTGCTTGGTTCCTTTCTTTTTTCATCCTAGATTTGCTTGTAAGCAGATAATACATCATGAATATTCCTCTCTATTAATGAAAACTTTTCAGTGTTGGGGTCCACGTTTTTAAACGTTCTAAGGAGCTTGTTGTGATCTGCAAAACTTCTGCCAAATATCTCACTGTGACTTTCCTTTGGGGTTCTTCTTTTCCTTATGAAGTTTCCTTTTCTCTTGCCTTTTTTTCAGCTATCTGCTCCTGTTCCAGCTCCAACAACTCCTCACTAGTCATCCCTCAGGAACTGCCTCTGGGAGTTCCTTAGTGTCATCTTCATCCACACCCAGGTTCAAGTTGTCTGCCATCTCAGCTATAGCCTTGTTGATTTTTGCAACTTCCTCATCCTTGGCAAAACCTTTGAAGTTGTGAATAAACCTCTGGAATGTCTTTTTCCAGATGCCATTAACATGCTCCTTGGTGACAGCACTCCAAGCCCAAGCCCAGTTCTTGATGCAGACATAGGTGTTGTGGTCCACCCAGAGTTGCACCAGTGTCTTCTCCTCAATGTCTTCCTCAGTTGCAGCAATGGCCTGGGTGGGCAACAGTCCACCTAGGGCAGTCGGCCTTAGAAGTTGCTACAACTCCTTGATCCATTAAGTGGATCAAAAAGGTGGTGTTTGAAGGGAGAAACGTTACCTTGATACTATTTTGATATGGGATGAAGACCACCAACAAAAAGTGGATGTATGTGCTCTTTATCAACAACAAGTAAAATCCTGGAAGGCATGTTACTCTCCAAACAGTACTTCTTTATTTAGCTGGCAGAGCAACTCAGAAGAATGTCTTGGAAGAGGGTCTGCGTCATTCACGACTCCTTACAGTTTGTGCGGCACGCTAGCAGTGTGTGCTTACTAATATGCCTGAAGGTCCTGAGGTCCTCGCCGTGCCAGTTACCAAAAGGGTTTCAACTTGTAGCCTGCAACACTCACCCCAGTAAGACTGTTTTCCTGTCCTTAAAAGTCTTGAAACCTGGCATTGATTTGACTTACTTATGGATGAAAGTCTTTTCAGGCATCCATTTTCAGAATAGGGAGGTTTTGTCCATATTGAATATTTACCCTGGCAAGTGATATTCCTTCTCAATCAGTTCATCTAGACTTTCCAAAAATTCTTCAGCTGCCTTCACATCACCACTCAGAATACTCACCACTCACTTTCACATTGAATCATTTAAACCACCCAGAGCTAGCAGTAAATTCAACATTCTATGTTGTAGTTTGGTCCAGCCTTCTCTTTCACCATCACAAACAAAATTTTGCTTTGGCTATGATGATCACAGTGCTGAGAGGGCGACGCTTCTGAGTCTGGTCTGCAACCCAGGTCCTTAAAAGTTCCTCCACGTCTGAAATCGGCTCACTCAAATTTTTGTTCGTCTTGTTGCCTTCAACATAGCAGACCCTTTAATAGCTTCTGTCACTTTATTTTTGTTCTTTAAAATTGTAGCTATGATGGAATGGGACAGGCCTGCCAGGTGAGAAATAACCATCACTAATTTTCCATCTTCAAAGCTCTTACTCACTTTTATTGTAATTTCCAAGTCAATCACTCAACAAGCCCTCTTACTGGCAACATTAGCAGTGGATTTTGTGCACGTAGGGAACATGATGAACAAGACAACAGGAGATTAAATCAAGCACAAAAGAAAATAATACAATAAAAAAACTATAAACATGAGATGTATGAGGCTGCTGGCAGAGTAACATGGCATACTGTTTCACGGCAAACTTTCTTTTTATAAGTAAAAAGAGTACACTCTAAAATGACAATAAAAACTATAATACAGTAAATACATAAACCAGTAACATAGTTGTTTATTATCAGTATCAAGATATTATGTACTGTACATAATTGTATGTGTTATACTTTTATATGATTGGAAGCACACTTTTTTTCCACCAGCCTCATCATAAGCACATAATACATTGTGTTGCAATATTATGATGGCTACAAAGTCACTACACAATAGGAAGTTTTCAGCTACATTATAATCTTATGGAACCACCATCACATATGCAGTCCATCATTGACTGAAATGTTGTTATGCAGCACATAACAGTAAAAGTTGCATATAATTCTATTGCTCAAGCTATAACCCCATATCCCCCCATATTACCAGTGCCTTGTACAAAAGTGCCTTTGTGTGTGTGTATAATTATAAACTTTCAGAGATCTATTTTTTACTGAACAAGGTAGAGAGAGAGAGTAAATAAGGAAGGAGGTAAGGAGGGGAGGAAGGAAGGAAAAAGAAGAGAAGCTAAGTCAATAAATATTTGAATACCATGGTTGGCAAATGGCAAAGAGGTGATACAACTGCCTCTATATTCATATTAATAAGTGGACTGATTTAAATTTCATGCCATGTATATGGCATGCTTTTAAGTACATGTAAGTTCAAAGCTAGAAAAGTTGCCTCCCTTCTTTCAAGATGTAAGGTAAGTGACTATGCCCTATTCTCCTTCTCCCTGGGTGGTTACAGCTGGGCCCTGTTTAAAGAGAGTGTTTTCTCCTTTACTTATTCCTCCTACTCTAGGAATGTGAATGTGCAAGCTTATTCAAAGTGACTCTGGTTCAGTTAGGAAAATATAAAACATTCATGGTTACTAAATAGCATTGAGCATTTCACACTTTGATAATTATTTGTTCATGTACTCATACATAGGAATTAGCTTTGTAAAAACACTTCAAAAATAAAATAATCTAAAATATCTGGAAGTTATACCAAATTATCTCTCATTATTATGGTGATATGCAATAGTTTTTAAATTTGGTTTTCCTTTCCATATCTGTTCTAAAAGCATTAGTTTGGGATAAGCAAGTTAATAGATAATTGTAATCTCTTTTTAAAATTGGGCTAAAATTAAAGAAAGCCAAACAGCTAGAAATCAACCAATGTGTTAAAAGAGTTCTTCATATTTTCTTTTAAATGGCTACTTAAAAAATAAAACCACAATGAGATACCACTTCACACCAGTCAGAATGGCCATCATAAACAAATCAACAAACAAGTGCTGGTGAGATTATGGAGCAAAGGGAACTCTCATGCACTGTTGGTGGGAATGCAGACTGGTGCAGCCACTGTGGGAAACAGTATGGAATTTCCTCAGAAAACTAAAGATGGAACTGCCTTTTGATCCAGTGACCCTACTTCTGGGATTATACCCTAAGAATCCTGAAACACCAATTCAAAAGAACCTATGCACCTCAATGTTCA
The DNA here is from genome assembly GCF_014824575.4 of Sturnira hondurensis. Classification (NCBI taxonomy): domain Eukaryota; kingdom Metazoa; phylum Chordata; class Mammalia; order Chiroptera; family Phyllostomidae; genus Sturnira; species Sturnira hondurensis. The sequence goes on along the minus strand of NW_028093985.1, from coordinate 19,958,715 downwards.
TAGCAGCACAATCTACAGTAGCCAAGTGCTGGAAACAACCTCAGTACACATCAGTAAATTAGTGGATCAAAAAACTGTGGTACATTTACATGACGGAATAGTACTCAGCAGAAAGAAAGAAAAAACTGCTACCCTTCACAACAGCATGGATGGAACTGGACAGTATTATGCTAAGTGAAATAAGCCAGATGGTGAAAGACTAATACTGTATGATTTCACCTATAAGAGAAACCTAATCAACAAAACAAACAAGCAAGCAAAATAGACCCAGAGACAAGAAAATAAGAACAAACTGACAGTAATGAGAAGGAAGGGGACTGAGTGATAACAGGGGAAAGAAGGGGAAGGGTCATCAAAGAACCTGTATAAAGGACCCATGGACAAAGACAATGGGGGAGAGGAGGATGATTGAATGGGAAAGGTGGGGGGTGGTTAGGGCAGGAGAGAATAATGGGGGGAAGTGGGGACAAGTATACTTGAACAACAATAAATTTTTTTAAAAAATTAGACTACTATGCTCACTTTGCTGAGAGTTTTTTTTGTATCATAAATGGGTGCTGGATTTTATCAAATGCTTTTTCTACATATATTGATACGATCATGTGTTTTTTAGCCTTTATTTTGTTTACCTGGTGAATTATATTTATTGTTTTGTGAATGCTGTACCAACCTTGCATTCCCAGAATAAATCCCACTTGATCATGGTATATGATCTTGATGCCCTTATGTATTCAGTTTGCTAATTTTTTTTTAGGATTTTAGCATCTTTGTTCATCAGGGATATTGGCCTACAATTTTATTTATTTGTAGTGTATCTGGTTTTGGAGTTAGGATAATGCTGGCCTTGTAAAATGAGTTGGGAGCCTTCTTTCCTATCAAATTTTATGAAATAATTTGAGAAGGAGAGGTGTAAGTTTTTCTCAGAATGTTTGGTTAAATTCACCTGCAAAGGCATCCAGTCCAAAGCTTTTGTTTGTTGGGAGTTTTTTTATTACTGCTTTAATTTCACTAGGTGTAATCTATCTATTCAGCTTTCCTGATTCTTCCTGATTTAGTTTTGGAAGATTATAGTTTCCATTATAGTTTGGGATGGATTATAGTGGCTTATAGTGGATTAATGGATTATAGTTTATCCATTTTATCTAGATTCTCCAGTTGTTGGCATATAGTTGTTCCTAATATTTTCTTACAATCTTTTGTATTTCTTTGGTGTCAGATGTTATTTGTCCTTTTTCATTTCTATTTTATTTATTTGGGTCCATTACCTTCTTTTCTTAATGAGTCTGATTAAAGGTTTTTCACTCCCAGCATCACACTCAAAGGGGGAATCTCCAAGTGTTACCCTTTAGTTAGGAACAAAACAGAGATCTCCACCTTCACCTCTTCATTCAATATAGTACTGGAAGTCCTAGGCACAGCAATCAAATAAGAAAAAGAAATTTAAAGCATTCAAAGTGGAAAGAAAGAAGTAAAATTGTCTTTATTTGCAGATGACAAAGATAACCTCAAAGATTCCACCAAGAAACTTCTAGAACTGATAAATGAATTCAACAAAGTAGCAGGATATAAGTTTAATATCCAGGAATCAGCTGCATTTTTATATACCAATAACAAACTAACAGAAAGGAAAATTAAGAAAACAATCCCATTCACAATTGCTTCAAAATAAATAAAAATACCTAGGAACAAACCTAACCAAGGATGTAGAAAACCTGTATTCAGAAAATTATAAGACTATGAAGAAAGAAATTGAAGAAGATACAAGTAGAAGCACATATGTATTCATGGGTAGGAAAAATTAACATCATTAAAATGTCTATACTACCCAAAGCAATCTATAGATTCAATGTAATTCCTACCAAGATTCCAGTCACATATTTCACAGAACTAGAACAAATATTTTGAAAATGTATATGGAACCACAAAAGACCCTGCATAGCAACAGTGATCCTGAGAAAGAAAAACAAAGTTGGAGGAATCACGCTACCTAATGTCAAACTATACTATAAGGCCACAGTAATCAAAACAGCATGGTACTAGCATAAAAACAGAGATTAATGGAACAGACTATAGAGCCTAGAAATAAACCCACACCTTTATAGTAAATATTTGACAGAGGAAGCAAGCACATGCAATAGGCTAAAGCTAGTTTATTCAATAAATGATGGTGAAAAAATTGGACAGATACATGCAGAAAAATGAAACTAGACCAACTTCTTACACCACATACAAGACTAAATTCAAAATGGATTAAAAACTTAAATGTTAGACTTGAAACCATAAAAATCCTAGAAGAAAACATAGGCAGTAAAGTCTCAGACATTGCTCATGGTAATTTTTATCAGATATATAAGAGAAACAAAAGGAAAAATAAACAAATGGGGCTAAGTCAAATTAAAAAGATTTTGCACAGCAAAGGAAGGAAATCATCAACAAAATAAAAAGACAACCCACAGAATGAGAGAACCTATTCACCAATACATCTGATAAAGGGTTAATATTCAAAATTTATAAAGTGCTTATGAAAGTGAACACCAAACAACCAAACAACTCAATTAAAAAATGGGCAAAGAACCTGAATAGGCAACTTCTCCAAAGAGGACATACAGGTGGCCAATATACATATGAAAAGATGCTAAATTTAACTAATCATCAAAGAAATATAAATTAAAACTACGATGGATGAGCTCATGGAACAAAGAACAGACTGAAAGTGACCAGAGGAAAAGGGAGAGGAGGATAATGGTAGAAAGAAGGGTAAAGGACAAAGAACACGTATGAATGACCCACGGACATGGACAACAGTGTAGGAATAGACTGTGGGAGAAGGGGTGGAATGGGCAGAGGAGGGCAAAGGGGGAAATTGTGGCAACTATAATAGAATAATAATAAAAAACGATTTAACAAAAAATAAAATAAAACCACAGTGAGATACCATTTCACACCTGTCACGATGGCTATCATCAATAAATCAACAAACAGTGCTGGTGAGGGTGGGAAGAAAGGGGAAAAAACCCTTTTGTACTGTTGGTGGGAATGCAGATTAGAGCAGCCACTATGAAAAGCAGTATGGAAATACATCAAAATATTAAAAATAAATCTGCCTTTAGACCCAGGTATCCCTGGTTCTAAAACACTAATCTGAAAGGACATAAGCACCCTTATGTTCATTGCAGCGTTATTTACAATAGCCAAGATAGAGAAGCAGCCCAAGTGTCCATCAATAGATGAGTGGATAAAACAGCTATGGGATATTTATACAATGGAATACTGCTTGACCATAAAAAAAAGAGGAAAATTTTACTCTTTGTGACAGTATGGATGGACCTGGAGAACACTATGCAAAGTGAAATAAGACAGTCAGAGAAAGACAAATACCATGTGGTTCCACTCATATGGGGAATCTAATGAACAAACCAAACTGCAAAACAGAGACAGACTCATAGATGGAGAGCAGATAACAGCTAGTGAGGGGAGAGGAGGTTAGGCGTTGGAAGGATTGAGCAAAAAGGGAAAAGGATTCATGGACATAGAGAATAGTGTGGTGATTGCTGAGGGAAAAGGAGATATAAGCGGACTAACTGATAATGGAAAAATACAATAAAGATTATATAAAAAATAAAAAACACTACTGTGGGTATTAATTACTTGAACATTGGAAAGAAAATTCACCTTTTATATTCTGTTTTACAGTAGATGAGAAACTACAATTCAAATAGATCTGGAACTTGATTTTTCATTTCCCCACTGGGTTAGTATTGATTTTTAAATTCTTTTTAGTCATTTTTGATTCACCTGATATTGTTCTATTTTTCAGATCTGAATTGTCCTTTACAAACTTGCACTCCCCATTTATCAGCCAACAATTTAGATAAATGTCAAGCTCACATGCTTAAGAAAAAAGGGTTTCTCACTGGCATCCCTTATTACTAAGGATAGAGTTTCTTGTCATTTAAAGCCTGGACAGGACAGATACAATTGCTTCAGAAGTCTTGACAAGTAAATGTCTGTTTCCTGAGGTATTTATACCACAAACATTAGAGGTCAGAAACACAGTAAGGTAGACTAAGAAGATACATGGCTACTTAGCTGTTATTGTTAAGAAATCAAATCATTTTGGGTTGTGATGACTCATTGAAAAAATAAATAAATGGATGAGGTAGAAGAAAGAATAATGTGTACTGTGAGTTAAATATGTAATAGACAAAATATTACAGAGCTGAAATTATGTTGTACTGAATGAACCTGAATATATTCTCAATGTATTCTTGGCTAATTTTGCCATTACAGTGAGATATTTGCTATTTACTGTAATGGCACAGTAAATCTACAACTTATTATTACTTATTCATTTAATATTAAATTCAACAATATGAATAAGAAAATATTATGTATAGTTTGGGCTACCAACTAAAAATAAAACACTTCATTACCCTTCAGGAATTCACAAGCTGGAAGAAAAAACATAGAAATACAAAACTAACCACAGTGTATTATTTTAATTCAAGTGATCTATAAAGCAAAGCACTGAGAACTGAGAAGAGGGTGGCATCGTTTCATGACAGAGGTCTGATGAGTGTCTTATCATGGATACTCATTGGTTTGGGGCCTGTTGAAAAACTTCCTTTGGGAAACCAGACTGCGCCAACTCTCAGCTCATGTGGATGGGTGGGCCTTTTTACATGAATGCAGGGAGCCAACCACACGGCTCAAAACTGCCCGGTTAGAACGCCTAATTCCCTCGACACACCAAAGGATTCAGGGGAGAGCTAAGTTGGTCACTTCACAGTAAATTCTGTTATCATATGTAAGCCACAATAACAAATTCTCTCTTATTTAATTTACTTGAACCCTGAGGGGAGCTACTGACAATCATCTTGCCATTCCTGTTATCTGAGAAAGGAAATCAGTATCCTGTAGCTACCATAAAAAGAATCAGCACAAACTTGGTGGCTTAAATCAACAGATATTTGTTCTCCCCCAGTTCTGGAGGGTAGAACTCTGAAGTTCAAAATAAAAGTGTCAGGAAGGCCATTAGCCCATAGTCACAGTGAGAAGAGAAGACTCTTTAAGGTGGCTAATTTGTCTCTGTTGTCCATAAACAGTCATTACAATGGAACTAGATTAGTGATGAAAGACAACTGAAGGTGACAGGAAGACTTACAGCCCTCAACGACATCCACCATTTATAAAACTCATACCTTTTCCCCACCTCCCATTTCAATAGAGTAGTGGACATTGACACATTATCTAGAAGAAATTTTCCTCGATCAAGCAAAAACATTCATAAAGAATCCATTACATACAATGACTAAGATAGACAATCTCCCCATTCACCTCCCTTGGCTAGGCCTAAAGCATTCCCAACCTATCCTACGTTCACTTTGGGCCTGTAATACCGGAACGACGGAACGACATGGAAGAAAACCAGTAAACGGTTGTGAATGATGACCTTTGCAAAGAAACACATGGGCCCAGCTCTTAAGTGTGTCATAAAAGTAGATGAGCAAGAAGGAAAAAAGAGATTTGCTTGAGTATAATTGCATGTTAAGTCTGTCCCTTTATGAGTTCAAGAAATAGAAAACCTTGAGTTAAATTGAGATTATATGTTCACTGTTGTGATATAACTCAAAAAATTCATCACATGGACCATGGTATGATGCTCATTAAAAAAAAGTGATAGTATCTCACACTCATGGAGCACTCATCCTGTGTCAAGTATATACTCTCTACTCTACACACATCTCTTCACACACTCCTTACCATGCCTCTAAAACAGGAACACATATCACTTTCATTTCCCACTTGAGGAAACTAAGACAGAGAGAGCATGATCTGTCCCAGACTGACTAAAAATTCCACCTGATGCTACCTCAGTTAGTGCCTCACCTGTGTACTGTCCCAGCCTCCTGTACTTATCTCCAGTGTCACATTTACCAGACTGTATTGAAGGGAGGTTTTCAACTGATCTTTCTCCCCAGTTCACTTAAGCCATTTATCTTTGGATCCTGAACCTAGCATAATGTAGGGATTAAATAAATACACAAACATAGACTGAATCACTGAACAAATAAACTGAAAAGTAGGCAATATGAAGAGTGCTGAGTTCAGAAGAGTAGAAGTAGTCCAGGTTGTAGATGTTGGCAAGAATGTTGTGGGTGATGTAAGGAAGATGGGAGAGAATTCTGAAAAGAGAGTATTATTTTAGTGAAGGCCAAATACCTAAAATGTTTCGGGGTACTAAGTCTGCTTCTCCAACAGAACCTTTTTTTGTTACATAGTTCATTATGCCATGGCATGAATAAGCATATTACATTTTTTTCCATGTCAGCCTGCTCCTTTCGCTGAACCACAAGCATGAAGTATGGTCTCTACTTCATTTTCCACATACAACAATCCACTGAAAATACAAAACTGCACTGAAGTTAGAACGCTTGGACTTCTTGCATTCAACCATATATACTATATTTTTAAAATTCAGTAGGGAAAAATGGTCAATGTTCACAAGGTTAACTGATCATACATATTACTGTACCAAAAAGAGTATATAAGGAATGCCAAATATCAAAAACAAACACCCCCCAAAATACTTAGTGTAAGTCACATATGTCAAAATTATACTCAAAATTTGAAACCAGGAAAATTCTTTCAAAAAACTAAAAATACTAGTATTTAAAAAAGCAAAAAGTCACATATTCTTAATTATTAGTATTCAAACTCACCCAGCCACATAGAACTTTCAAGTAACTGGGGTGAGAAATAAAACATAAGAACATAAGAAACATAAAACATAAAACATAAGAAAATAATTCTTGCCCTGGCTGGTGTGGCTCAGTGGATTGAGCACGGGCCTGTGAAGCAAAGGGTCGCTGGTTCGATTCCCAGTCAGGGCACATGCCTGGGTTGCAGGCCAGGTCCCCAGCAGGGGACACATATGAGGCAACCACACACTGATGTTTCTCTCCCACTCGCTTTCCCTTCCCCTCTATCTAAAAATAAATAAATAAAATGTTTTTTAAAAAAAGAAAATAATTCTTGTTTTATTTTCTGAAATTTTTATTAAAATATGCATACAAAAAGTGTAAATATGGTAAGTGTGCATCTTAATGACTTTTTGCAGTTTGAACATATGCGTGTAACCTGTGCCTAGTTCAAGAACAGAACTTCGCGGCGTAACAGAGGCCTGCTCTCATGTCTCCCTCCTCTCAGGAACCCTGAGTATAACTATTCTTGTATTTCCAGTGCCATAGGCAAGTTTTGCTTGTTTTTGAATTTTAGATGGAAGCGTTCATACCTCATGCATTGCTTTTGGTCTGGCTTCCTTCATTTGACGTTGTGTTTCTGAGACTCATCCTACCTTGGGGACAGGTATAGAGTATTCATTCTCATTTTGTCTAGCAGCAGTTCTCAAAGTGTGGTTCGTGTCATTCAAAGTGTGGTCTAGAAGTAAACAATTTTCATAAATACAGTAAAATATCACTTGTCTTGTTTGCTCTATTGATACTTGTTCTGAGACAAACACAATCGTGGGTAAAACTGCTCGTTACCCTAGCACAGACCAGGTGATAGCACTAAACTGTACTGTAATTGTTGTAACTGCTCAACACCACGTACTCCCAGTCAACAAAAAACACAGCAACGCCAGTTTCATTTCATAATGTCCTTAGTAAAAAATTATTAATTCTATCTACTCTCAACCCTTGAGTCATGACTTTTTAATATTCTGGGCGATGTAGTGTAAAGTATGCATAAAGTACTCACTACTTTGGATGGAAAGAACTCATAAGGAAAAGCAAATGGAATTGCAAGCTAAGCTAATCACTTTTGTTATGGAATGCTATTTTTACTTGCAAGAAGAACTGACAGTAAAACTATGGCTATTAAAAGGGGTATTTGACAAATATTTTCTCAAAAGTAAATGAAGTGAGACTGTAACTTCAAGGAAAACAACTGGCTTTCACACAAAAATTTTGGAAAAACTGTCTGCCACCCATGAACTTCACAGTGTCCCAATACTTAAATGCTGCATTTTAAAAATATTATATAAGGAAATATGCAAATGTGGAGGATCAGTGTAACTTAGTGAACCAATATTTTATAAATAACCAATGCATGATATAAAATCATGTATGAATAAAAGATTCATTCAAAGTTCATGATAAACCAATGAACTTAATGTAGAAAATATGAAAAATTCATCAATGTGATTTAGAATCTGCATTACAATGAGCCTTTAATGAACTACCACATATAAAGTTTTCATGTAGTATCAAAGCATATGCATATTCATCTGCATAAATAAATTATCTATGTAGGTGTTTTATTTATATGATTTAAATATAACATATAATAATAAGTCAAACAGAAAAACAGATGAGAAACTATTTTCTCATAAACTATTTGTTGAAGAGATAGCAAAATGTAAAATAATACCTCTACTATCATTAGTTTATTTGGAGAAAATAATGTCATTTTTATAAAAAATATGTATGTTAGTAAGCAATGAGTTTTACTATTCTTATTTTAAATGAATGTATACATACATTTTTTAATTTCTCCATTTTAAATTATAATGTGGTAAATATGAATAGCTATAATTAACATAATCAAAAGCTCTTTAAAGTCCTCAATAATTTTGAAGGACATAAAAGGTCCTCAGATCAAAACGTTTGAGAGCCTCTGCTATACAGTGTTTCGTTGTAAGCAGGGATTTAATTTTAACAGTAACTTCTGGGAATATTCTTGAGATAGTATATATTTAGCTTAATTTCCTCATATGGCCTTTCTGCTTGTGGTTTCTTCTCTCCAACACTTCTTGCACTGGGCCAATCAGATTATTCTTCAGTCTTGTACTTACAGTGGATATTACATCAGGTGCACTTTATTCCTCCTGGCAGGAATACCCCAGAAGGCTTTACCAAGAATGTGGGGCTGTGCTGTGGCTTTAAGGATTTGGCCAGAAGGAGGTCAGAGGAGGACAGAGCAAACTAGAGGAATGTAAGCAATAGACTTTTTCTTGGATTATGGATATGGTTTCCTGGGCTTCTCAGTTTAACAGCATCTTCTAACACCAAATGTAAAACAATCTCCCTGTGTCTCTGTAACACATAACCCTGTTTTTTCTCTTGGTTTTTATTTCTTTCTTCCCTGCTGTCTTTCCCAGAGTGTGAGCTCCAAGATTGTAGAGACTTTGTCTTGTTCACTGACTGGAACTGTGTCTGGAAGACAGTAGGTTTAACAGATTAATTTGTTTAGTAGATCAAACATTCCCTATTAAGAAGTCTGTTTATTTTGCTATTCATTTAAAATGAAGAAGAATTCCAAGATCCAGAACTCTGTTTTATTTCACGGGTATAGGAGGCTTTTCCCTGTTCTGGTATATAAGAAAATAATAGCATAAAGTATTTTACAAATTTTCTAGGAGCTACATTTTGACTTAAAATACTACCTTTCCTTTTGGTCTCATCCCACTATTCTTAGCCATACAGACAGTTGATACTAAATAATTTCATAACTCCCTGGAAGTATATGACTTATAATAGTAGGATCATACCATATTTCTTCTAAATTAATACCCATTTAAGCTCTATTTTTAGTAATTTATATATTTCATTATAAACTACATTCTCCATTCTGCTCCTTAAATGTCTTCAAGTCATGTAGATTTTCATATTTAATCTTCTTGTGTAAGAGAGCACATTTCCTGGACTGTTACTTAATAGTTTTAAAACTGAAAGAAAATATGTATTTTTATTTAAATGTTGCCAGCATGTTCTACATGTACTAACATAGAAAGATCTCCAAGATATGCTATTAAGTATATACAAAGCAAGAGATATAACAGCATATATACTTTGTTCTTATTTGTATTTTCTTTTTTTTTTATCTTCATTCAAGGACATTTTTTTTTCATTATTTTTAGGGAGAGGGGAAAGGAGAGGCAGAGAGAGGAAGAGTGCATCAGTTTGAGAGAGAAACACTGATTGGTTATCTCCATACACACCCCAACTGGAAATTGAACCCACAACCTAGGAATGTGCCCTGACCAGGGGATGGAACTGTAACCTCTGGGTTTATGGGACAATGCTCCAACCAACTGAGCCACACTAGCCAGGGCTTTTTTTTTTTTTTAAAGAAAGCATATGTAGTCCTTTAAATGTCTGTATGTGTGTAGACCGGCTCTGAAGTATGACAACAGAAAATTAGAGATGTTTTTCTCTTGGGAAGGGGTGGGAAGACTGGGAGAAAGGATGAAAGGAGACTGATGTATTAATATGTCCCGTTTGGTATCTTTTGAATTTTTGTACACTGTGTGCATTACTTAATTATTTAATTTTAAGGAAGTAAATTTTATAGATAAAATTTAATTGGTGGCCACATGTACCTATTAAAAGACAGAGATTGGCAGAGTGAGTTTAAACATATAACCCAACTATATGCTGTCTACAAGAAATACACTTACCTCAAATATAATATAGGTTGGTTGAAGGTAAAAGATTAGGAAAGAAATATATACCATGCAAACATTAATCAAAAGAAAGCAGGACTAGCTATTTTAATATCAGATAAAGTAGACTGGAAAGCCTCCTTCAAGATTTACAAGAGGCAGAGAGTGACGTGACGGAAGGATAAAAGGACACAGCAGGACACAGGACACAATCTCCTAGCAGGACACAGTGGGCCCAGATGTGTGTGTTCCAGACAACAGAGCTATGAAGTATCTGAAGCAAAAGCAGGTGGGACTGAGAGGAAATATAAATTTGTCTAAAATTATAGTTAGAGACTTCAATATCTCTCTTTCAACAAGTGATGGGACAACTAGACAGAAAATCGGCAAGGATAGAGAAAATTCAACAGCACCATCAACCAACAGAAGCTAATTGACTCTGTGGAATAGTCCACCCAATAACAGAGCTCACATTTTTTTACAAATCCTTTGAACACATACAAACATAAGCCATATCGTAGGCCATAAAACAAATGTCAACAAATGTAAAAGAATTTAAATCATACAGATTGTGTTCTCCAACCACAATAGAAGCAAACTAAGATCAACAATAGAAAGAAAGATGGTACACAATGGGGCAAAGATGAGATCTCAGGAGAAATAAAAAATTATATTGAACTCAATGAAATGAAAATATAATATATAAAAATGTGCGAGACATAGCTAGAGAATGCTAAGAGGGAAATTTGTAGTATTAAATGCTTGCATTAAAAAAGAAGAAAAGTCTCAAATCAATCATCTAAGCTCCACTTCAAGAATCTAGATAGAGAAAATAAAAATAAGCCCAAATAATAGAAAAGGAAATAATAAGAAGCAGATATCGGTGAAGTTGAAAACAGAAAAATAATTAAGAAAACCAATGAAACTAAAACGTGCTTCTTTGAAAAGATAAATAAAATTGACAAACCTCTAACAGACTGACAAAGGAGGAAAAAAAGGAAGCCATGAATTACCAATATCAGAAATTAAACAGGGATATCATGGCAGATACTGGATAATATAGGAATGCTGTGAACAATTTTACATAAATAAGTCTGACAACTTAGATGAAATGGACCAGCTCTTTGAAAAATACTAAGTGCCAAAACACAGTATGAAATAGATAAGTCATATATTCCAATAACTATTGAGGAAGTTGAATTTATAATTTAAAGCTAAAAAAAATAACCCTCCAGGCTCATAATAGTTTCATTGGAGAATTCTTCCAAATATTGGCAGAAAAAATGACACCAGTTTTACACAATCTCTTCCAGAAAAAAGAAGGAGGGAGAATACTCTCAATTCATTTTATGAAGCTAGTATTACCCTGACACCAGGTAGAGGGTAAGAAAACTTTGACCAATATCACTCAGGAAAATGCATGTAAATTCCTTAAGAAAATATCAGTAAAAAATAAAAGAAGTTCTATACCATGACAAAGTAGGGTTTATTTCAATGATCTGAGATTAATTCTTTTTGTTGAAAATCAGTTAATGTAATCTATCATATTAACAGACTAAAGAAAAAAAACAGATGACTTTGTCAGTTGAGAAAAACCATTTGCCAAAGTTCAATACCCATTCATGATTTTTTTTTTAAAAATCTTTCAGAAAACTATGAATAGAGGGGCATTTCTTCAACTTGATAAAGCTAATATTACAATTAATGATGAAAGATAATGCTCTACCCCAAAGATCAGAAACAATGCAAAGATATCTGCACACTTATTCAACATAGTACTGGATCCCTGGCTGGTGTGGCTCAGTGGATTGAGTGCCAGCCTGCAAAGCACAAGGTTGCTGTTTTGATTCTCAGTCAGGGCACATGCCTGGGTTATGGCCAAGGTCTTCAGTTGAGGGCACATGAGTGGCAACCACACATTGTTTTTCTCCTCTCTTTCTCTCTCTCTTCCCCTCTCTCTATAACTAAATAAATAGAATCTTTAAAAAAAGTTAAAGCTCAACATAGTACTGGAAGTTCTAGCTAGTACAATAAAACAAGAAAAGTAAATGAAAGGCATACTAATAACAAAGAAAGAAATAAGGCTACCCCTGTTTGCAGATGACATGATTATTTACATAGAAAATCCCAAGGAATCTTTAAAAAAAAACCTCCTAGAAATACTGAATTCAGAAAAGCCACATAATACAAATAAACATACAAGAATCAGTTCCATTTCTGTGTATTACCAATGAACAACAGAATTTAAAATACAATAGCAATTATACTTATTGCCCTCAAAACCGAAATACTTAGGTGTAACTAACAAAATTTGTATGGGCTTTGTTGCTGAAAACTAAAAAATGCTGATGAAAGAAATCAAAGATTGAAATAAATGGAAATACCATATTCATGGGCTAGAAGACTCAAATATAATCAAGATGTTAGTTTTCCTTTAATTGATATACAGGTTTAGTCCAAATCCCATCAAAATCCCAGCCAGAATTTTTGTACATATTGGCAAGATTATTCTTTCTAAAATTTGCAGAAAGGCAAAGCAACTAGAATAGCTATGAATTTTTTTTAGAAAAATAATGACTGAGAAATCAGCCTACCCATTTTTTTTTTTTTTTGCAGCTACAGTAACCAAAACTATGTGATATTGGTGGGGGGAGAACATGGATCAATGCAACAAAATAAAAACCTAAAAATAGGTCCACACAAACATGTCCAACTGAGCTTTGACAAAGGTACAAAAGCACAGCCAAATCAACATGTGGTACTGGAAGAAACTGGACATCTGTGGGGAAACAAATAAGAACTTTGACCTAAACCTTGTGTTGTCTACAAAAATTAACCCCCAATAGATCACCAACTTAAATGTAAGATGTAAAACTATGTTATCTTCTCTTAGTAAAAAAAACAAGGGAAAATCTTTGAAACTGACGTCCAAGCAAGAATTCTTAAGCTAGCTCTGACCAGTGTGACTCAATTAGTTAGGTGTGAGCTTGCGAAGTGGAAGATTGTTAGTTTGATTCCTGGCCAGGGCACATTCCTAGGTTGCAGGTTTGGTTCCCAGTCAGGCGAGCGTCAACCAATTGATGTATCTCTCTCACAAATGATGTTTCTTTCCCTCTCTGTTTCCCTTCCCCTCTATCTCTAAACAAATAGAGTTCTTAACACTTGATTCCAAATGTACAATTTATGAAAGGGAAAATGACAATCCAGACTTCTTCAAACGAAAACATTTGCTGTACAAAAGACTGTAAGGGATAAAAAGACAAGGCACAGACTGTAAGAACATATTTGCAAACTACATATTCAATAAGGGATTAGTATCTAGGATGTATAAATAACTCAAACCTCAACAGTGAAAAAAGCAAAACAGCTAATTAGAAAATGGACAAAGGGGCCGTGGCTGGTGTAGCTCAGTGGATTGAGCACAGGCTTGCGAATCAAAGGTTTGCGGTTCGATTTCCAGTCAGGGTACATGCCTGGATTACAGGCCAGTTCCCGGCAGGGGATGCACAAGAGGCAATTGTACAATGATATTTCTCTCCCTCTCTCTTTCCCTTCCCCTCTAAAGATAAATAAACAAAATTTTTTTAAAATGGGCAAAAGACAGGAAGAAACACTTGTCCTCATTACAGCAGCTCCTGTCGGAAGACTTAAATTTAAAGACTATAAAAAGTATATGTAGACATGAACTTCACCTTACACTGTAGGAGAAACTGAAAAAGAAACAGGCTCAACTTTGAGACTCCTACTCACGGTACCATTTAGGACGAAAGAATCCAGCATGTACAAATGCTGAACAAATAACCTCTGTGGTTATCTAGGTGAATGTAAAAAGGATTGAACCAACTCTCTAAAGAGTTCTACATATGGTATTTCCACTGTCAATCCCAGGAGAGATCTGGACTGGAAATGTAGAGATGAGACTATGGGGGCTAAGAGAGAAGAAAAACTCTCTTCTCTCTGGGAGCCTCTCGGGAACATACAAACACTCCCTCACTGAGCTGGAAAGTGAGAAATCTCTTCAGCTGCTCAGAGACAGGCCTGGTCCTAGAGGCTCTGTCCTGGATGTAAATTATTGTGTGTGGTAATTCCAAATATCACTCCTGCACACCATGTTTGGTGAAGTTTTGTGAGAACTTGCAGCCTGGTCTCTGCAGTGTGTAGAATTAAGAGAGGAACTGGTTTTTGCTTTGGATTGAGTAGCTAAAGTCACAAAACGGACCCCTCCTCCCAACACCAGGTCAGAGAGATGCTAAAAACATCTTTGTGCATCAACCTCACAGGAATCATTGACCACAGAGGCAGCATGTGGTGGCTATGCAGACAGCCCAAAGGGCAGAACATGGAAGACCTGCTCCATCCTGCACATTCTCAAGACAGCACCCTTGAGAACACAGGAAAGTTTGTTGGAACCTTTGAAAGAGGGGCCAATTTCAGGTATCAGCATCTGTGAGACTGCAGCACAAATCATTTGAATATTTAGAAGGAATTAGATAATATTTTGCAATCAAGGGTTGTTGAGGCTGAGACATTTTGGTTTCACTAAGTTAAGAGACAAGATCACTCTCCCCTTTTCAATAACACAAAGTCTTTTCATTAGAAGACTGAAATAGCAGGGTTTTTCTGTGCTATTCCATTCCATTGAGAGCCTACTCATAATTAGCTTCCCACAACTCCTCCTAGATTTCTTCCCCCATTACTCATCTTCCCGGTCTATTTGTTACAGATTATGATTGTCAGCCTCCACCGGTTTCATCAAGTTTAGTACCGTTTCGTTCAGTCCATATTGCTAATCTTTGGGGAACATACACACTTTTCTCTTACTACTAGTTTCAATGCTTCCAAGTTAATCTGATTGTTTGCAGAGGTTCTTAATGTGAGGTCTGTGGCTCTGAAGGTTCATTAGTAAAATTCTAGCAATCCACAAATTTGGATAGGAACAAATTTCACATCTTCATTTTCATTAACCTCTAACTCAAATTGAACATTTCTTCTATTACTACAGCAAGCAACAAATCACAGTGAAATAAATGGAACATCGTAGCTAGTTTTATATTGCATTCTAATTGTTTCAGATATCTCAAAAGTCATTTATATTCATTACTAATTCAAATTATGGTAGTTATGAAATGGCCACTAGGTCTTGTTATTTAATGTTTATACTGAAGCACATACATTTAATCACAAAATTTTTAAATATTCTGATAACCTTTTCAATATAATTTATTGCTTCTGTAACCCTAGGTTTTTCATGCAAAAAAACAAACATCCTGAGAAGGGGTTTATAGGCTTAACTAAAATGTTCAAAGGAAATATAGAACAAAAATTATTTTAAATTATTGAAATAGTCAAAAGTTTTTATCACTCTATGGCAAAAAGATTAAAAGCAACCTAAACCCAGTAACCGAAGATTAGTGAAATAATTTATGATACATACTTACTGTAGAATATCATACAGTCACCAAACAAAATGCTGTAGAATACTATTTAATGGCATATATGGATAGATATCAAAATATTCTGTGTAAAAGAAAAGTCTGTATACATGATCATTTTTTTAAACCAAATGCACATATATGTACACATATACACCTACAATACAAATATATAGAAAGCATGTGTCAAGACACAAAAATGCTATTGGTGGTTACTCACATATGGTAGAAACCATTGGTAATCTTTTCATTTTATTTAGGAATTCTCTAGCAATGTGTAATTGTTTTTGCAAGAAAATATGTAAAAAGTATTATCTTCAAAAGAAATGAAATCCTAAGAAAGGATCCAAAAGGGTGTATTATTGTTATATCTGATGACCTAAACATTCATTCATTCAACAAATAAATCTCAGCTCAGTGGTCAATATTATAGAATGAATTAATACTATTTATATGATCCACTATCATTATGAGAAAAAAGTTACTGATTTTCATACAAATGATTTAGTGGCTAAACCAGTAGAAATTTAACTTATTTTTTAAAGATTTTTTATTGACTTCTTTTTAGGGAGAGGGGAAGGGAGAAATAAAGAGAGAGAGAGAGACATTAGTGTGTGGTTGCCTCTCATGTGCCCCCACAGCCTGGCCCGCAACCCAGGCCTGTGTCCTGACTGGGAATCAAACCAGCGACCTTTGGTTCTCAGGCTGGCGCTCAATCCACTGAACCACACCAGCCAGGGCAAGTAGAAATTTTAATCAAGACCAATTTATCAGCTCTTTAGGCTATGGAACCTGAAGTCAATTCTGTCTTTAGCACAAGTATCAGATAGTCATTCCTTTCAAAACTGTTTCCTGCTGATCAATAATTTTGTCTTCAGAAAGTCCTTTTGGTTTTGTTTGTTAATTTGTATTTTTGATTTTTGAGTATCTTGTGACAAAGTAAAAATAAATTTAGATCCTCTCGTACAAATCATCCTGTTAAAGATAAGCATATTTTATAATAACACATATTTCTGAATTTACATTCCTCAAAACAAAAACTTCTGTATCCTCTATGACTGTGACATATTTCACAATTCTGAATAATTTTGAATCATATTGTCACTAGAAAGAATATTCGCTGCTATTTTATTTTTATATCTGGGCATTTCAAAATGCCTATCATATTCCTTATTTGCTAACATTGTTAACTAGAAAAATATAAATTTTAATAATGCTCCTAAGTGAAGTTTTTATGATTCTAAAATACGACTCTTCTAAAAATAGATAGTCACCTAATATACAAGATGTGACTATGGGGTAATTGGCCTGATATTACTGTTTCTGTTCAGTAAACCACCAGAATCTACATCAGAAATAAAGGTCATCCCCTCTGAGTGGTCACCTTGAGAGACCCCAGACAGACTTCAAAGAACAATGTTACAACCTCTCTTTGGGGCTTGTCTGTAGTCTGTTCCTTTTTTTTGAAACAAATGTCTCTAAAGGTGGCCAAACTATGTTCTTTAAAGTTAGCTGAAAGTGTCAATAGCTAAGAGTAATCTAGAATGGGAGAAGAGTCCCTGGGTGCACCAAGTAGAAAAAGTGGGTGTGGCCTAAGCCCTGGGGGTAATGCAATGTGAAACTCTGTATTGGGGTGATATTTAAAATACTCACTAGGTATGGCAGGACACTAGTTAAGCAGAAGAGATGTCACTTGGAGGACTCTGACCAAGAAACAAGTATTAACCCTTTAGTAGGTAAATTGTAAGGCATTCTACAGGATCCTACAGACAGGAAACCATAGTAGTGGGAATAGGTGGGCACTTGGAGATTTCTGAGTTGTGGCATTTACCAACCAATAAAGGGTATTCGGGGTATTTTAATGTCCACTGAATATTGGTCCTTCCAAAAAGTAAGGAGGCCACTGCTGTTTCTGTGCAGCCTAGGCATAGACTGTGAAGACACTGCCCATGAGTTGTTCAAAGGTGCTAAGCAACACCTGCAGTATTGGAATAAATGTGTGGGATCTGAAAACACTGATTGGGAAGGATATCGCTTATGCAAATGTTTAAGTTCTCTAAACTCATTAAGCACAGGCACTACGACTTTTTCACTTTTTCTCTGTAGGACCTAGCATAATGCTTGGTGTATGGTAATTGCTTGATAAATATTTGTTGAATAAATGACATGTTTGTTAAAGAAAAATAACTTTAAAGTTCATATTTAAATATTTAAAAAATTACTTTTTATTTTTGAGATCCATAATTTATCTTCAGTTTATTGGAGATAATTCTAAAATTCTCTTGGAAGAGAGAATTCCATCCGTATATTATATTCCTGACTCAAAATCCTTTGGATAGCAGCATACTTCTCTCTGGAAAGAAGTCCTTTTCAACACTCTTTTGATTATTACATGAATTAAAAAGCTACCTTAAAAAGGTAGATAGGAATCTGTCTCTAACTCTTTGAAGTTCCTATTATTTATAGCCAAGAAAGAATCTTCCTTTTAGCAGACAGTACTTGAGGTTTTCTGGAGGTGAGGGTTGCTACACTGTGGCTGCTGGCCAACGTTTCTCAGGCTATAGGTGTCTAGTGCTACGCACTGAATACATCATTTACTGGTCCTAACAACCCCCTCAATAGTTGAGGAAACCAAGTCCCGGAGGAGCTAAGCAACTTCCCTATCTTTACACAGCTAGTAAGAGGTGAAGATACATTTTGAATCTGGGAAGCTTGATTCCAGACCTGAGCACTACCAACACAGGATACTAGGAAGCAGGAGCTCATTTATCTTTAGTCAGTCAACGAGGCAGGACCTGGAGGGTTTCCTGTACCTAAAAAGGACCTGAGAGCTCCCATTGCACTGACTCTCAAAAACTAGGTACTGGAAGGGAGACTTTCTTGCACAATTATCTTGTAAGTGTGTACTGAGTACATGTGATATTCAGGTGCTGTTCTAGGTTCTGAGAGGGCAGGTAAGCATCCACACTTTTATTATGATTGGTAAATGTAGCACCTAGAAACGTACTCAACTCTTCTAGGGTTTCTTTACTCACTACCCCAAGTGGGAAATAAACTGAGTCCCTGTCTTCAGTTTGAATTCTGGATCCTAAGCAATTATCATCCTTGATGAACTGCAGAATAGTCTTCTCTGTAGAAAGGAGGAGAGCTACTGTTTTCTCACTTCTGGATTCTCCTGGGGGAGTATTTGATCTTATTCGACATTCTGTCCTTACCAGGACGGCAATAGAGGGAGGAGGAGGTAGCAGAGGGAAGGGGTGAAGCATACGGACTGTTTGGAACACAGGTATCGCATAAACACTCTGTTAGCAGGAGCAGCCTTTTTCTGTTATTGCAGGATTATCCTGGACAATACTGGTATTCAGTGCCGGGTGTTGTTAAGGCTAATAATTTCGTACTTGAATTTTATGTTTTAAAAGGTATTTCAAGTTATATAGTGGTCTTATGTATTATCATAATTAGAACCAATAGAAATATTAACTGAACTTTGTACCTTGAATGATGAAGTTGTACTTCAAATGAAGGTTAATAAATAACCAAGGAGAAAGCTATCAAAGAACTAAACCTAGAATAGTGAACTGTACTAAATGTCCCAAGCAAGCTGAGAGATTTTTAAAAACCATTAATTTTTTCACTATAAATTATCTAACATGGGCTAAGAGGTTGTCTGTTCCAAGTGGAGTTAGTGGCTCCATCCTGCCCCTGCCCAGGTAAGATCTCAAGGTAAAAAAAGGGTTTCTAAGAATCACGGAATAAAGAGTTCTTCCCATTTCCCCTTAAATCCCAAATTCCCAATTTTAAAGTCATCTTAATGTTCTCAGGTTTTTATTTTTAACTTTTTTTCTTATTTTATGATGCATGGCTTTGAATCTCTTTTTTGAAACAGAGATTCAAAAAAGAGTATAACAATTTTTAAAAGATTTTATTTATTTATCTTTAGAGGGGAAGGGAAGGAGAGAAGGAGAGAAGTATCAGTGTATGGTTGCCTCTCGTGAGTCCCCTGCTGGGAACTGGCCTGCAACCCAGGCATGTGCCCTGACTGGGAATCCAACCGCGATTGTGTGTTTCTCAGGCCCGTGCTCAATCCACTGAGCTACACCAGCCAGGGCAGAGTATAACAATTTTTTAAAGAAGCAAACAAACAATATATATGTAGATAAATCAATAATTGGAAGGATCCATTTTTTCACCTAAATATTTGATCCTTGTGAAAATACAAGTTCCTTTGGGAGAAACCATGTTTTAAGCAGTGTTTAGTCATTTTTGCTTTAGTGTAAATAAGTACTTGAGTCTTTCTTAAGAACAAATTTTGCCAAAAGATAAAAAGTGGGAGCTCTTACCCTCTTCTAAGAGGCAAATGTGTAGGAACTTTACTTCACTTTTGATTTAGGCACAAAAATAGGACTGCTTTAACTTTAAAGCTGAATATCAAAACTCTTTCTCAAAAGTAAATTTCTGAGGTGTATTTATCTTCTATACTGTGAAAGAGAAATCATATTTAAGTTTCAAATTTAAAAAGAGCGTCTTCTCACACTTCTTTCTTATACTCCAGGCAAATTATCAAGTTAACCATATCGTAGTCACATACCCATAAGAAGAAAATGTTAAAGGGTTTTGTCAAAGGGATTGCAGAAAGCTGGTCCCTTCATTTCATAAAGTGACTCTGATTTTTCCGGTCCTCTAAACTTTTTTATTCCTTTGTTTAAGTCAAATCATCAGCTCAATAACACATGATGCTCACACCTTGCCATTTCAGGCTCAAGAACGATATGGAGCCCACAGAATGGATGTTACAGCACACAGTTCTGCTCCGCGGAAACTATGGCATCATAGCCTGAAAAATAGCTCCGGGTCATGAAAGGCAGTGCCCCGAGCCCCTGGAGGGACTCCTGCCCCCAGGTCCCAGAACGATGTCTGCTGTCCCACACCCTCACTCCACGTTTGAGCCCTTGCACTCCGTGTGGTTTTCTCCTTGGGGATCATTATTGGGTTTCATAATGATTAGCTTGTGTATGAAAAAGGAAAGCTCGAGACTGTAATTTCATACATATTTTTAAAAAACACATAAAGGAAATTCAGCCACGAGACAAGTAATCTCCTGGGGCCTGCTGTGACCAAGAGAATACCTGTGAGAAGGACAAGCTGATGAGGACTGTCCCAGCACATAAAGGGACAAACCACGAGGAGGAAGCTTTGTGCCCCTCTCACCTCTGCCCTCCCGGGGTCCCCTTCAGACACAGAGAAGCAGATGGCAGCTGTTAAACCGAATGATTATAAGACCATCCAAGTCAGAAATTCAGTGACCACTAGAGGGAAAATATTTCTTTTAATATTGAAGACATATATTTAGGGAGATACTTTTCAATAAAGTCCTAAGTGAAGGGCATTTTGAGGCAAAGTGTGGCTGAAAGCAAAGCCCAGAAGTAAAAAGTGGATTGAGCAAAAAGTACCTGAAAGAGGAGTTAGAACCACATTAAGAGGCAGGGAGCCAGGGCACAGACCTGCTGAATGGCTCTTCAGCTCCAAAGTCACGCAGATTCCCAAGTCATCTCGCTGCATAGTCTGGAGAAGAGAATAACGTGGCTGTAAATCTTGGGTTGGCATCTCAATCTCTGAGACTTTGAGCCAATCACATAATAGCTCTGTGCCTCAATTTCCTCATCTGTGAAGAAGAATAACAATTATGACAATCCGTCTAAGAAAACACCTACAACAGTGCTCAGCACACAGCAACAGCTGAATGTTAGATTTTATTATATTCTTACCAATAGCCATACGAACATATTATTTTTCCCCTTTAAAAAGGCATTGAAAACATGTACTTAAAATTTAATAAAAAGGAAAGTCACCTTCCTTAACTTACTCCATTCCACTGGTGGAATAAATTCAGGGGGTTTCTATACATTTTTACTTGTACTCAGCTTGTATTGCTCTCCATGAAAAAAGTAAATGTCTCAAAACAACGGCAAAAAAGAAAAAGAAAATCTGTGTGTCTTTTTGATGAGTAGGTGAGAAGTTAGGAGCCTGGGTTCCTCTGGGGACAGAAAATGAAGTGACAGGAGCTGGGAAATGGGCCTGCGGGAAGGAAAAAGGGACATGGCAGAAACAACTGAGGGCCGGTCTCTTCATGACCTGGCTGGATGCCATTTTTGGCTGATAAAGTCCAAGTTGTCCTTCCCAATTATCTACACTCCAGCTATATCAGAATAAAATAGTCATGAAAATGACAAGTTATTTCCAAATAACTAAAGGCCAAATATAACTTCTCACTCACAGGAATAAACATATATTTAATACCATATTAGGCCAACACACTCTTTGAGACTGGAAAGAATGAGTCAATGATCTTGTAAATACAAAATTTGGGCACAACCGTGTTATCTGTTTGCCAGTTTTACACATCCATATTTCGTAATTAAGTCCATAAGTCCTTTTCTTCATGTGAATCTAGTTCCTCTCTCAAGCTCAGAGCAAATATTCTTTTAAAAACGGGTCAGTGCTTTCTGTTTGTATTGGTGTTCAGATAACGGGTTGAGACATAACTTTGAAGTAACCAATAATAAAACGTGTGATATTAAGTAGATATTCAAATATTGATGTAATAACAAAATGCTATCTCTTCACAGATTTTATCAGCTCATTCATCACAGATGCTTCAAGACAGTGGAATTCACTAGACTGTTTTGCAAGGCTGCAAGCAACTTAGAATTCCCTGTGGGGCTTACTAAACATGGAGATTCCTGGGGTCCACTGGTAGAGATTCTGTTTTTAGAGAGCTAAGTGGAGTCCAGAAATCTGTATTTGTTTACATGACTTCCCAGGTGTTATCCAGGCCTGCCAGGGTTAGAAAACAGCCAGTCCAGAATCCCTTCATCCACATTCCTAACAAACTTACTCAGATGTGTTTTGAGCTCTTCCAGAGGAAGCGATCTTGGCGTAGTTTGTTAGGTTAGCCTTCATGGGGAAGGTCTGATGGTCTGACATCTTTTGTTTACATTAAACTGAAATGGGTCTGGCAGTGACTTCCTTGCACAGTTTCAGTTCTACCCTCTAGGATAACAAGTGTTGTTATATATGAAAGCCCTTCACCCATCCTAATATGCTGTCAGGTCCCCACATGTTTTTCTTCTACAGCCAGTTTCAACGACTCCTCACAGATCCTTTACCATTGAAGGCATCCGTGCACCCACCACAGCATCTGTAGTCTCTGTTCAGATCCCTTCCTTCCACCACTGATGCAACTAGTGTCCCTAAACCAGCCTATGAGCCACTGGACCCTGCAGAGGAATAGAGTGGCATGTTGCCAGAGACCATATGGAGCTATACGTACCATTTGCTATTGATGCTCAAATACTGGCAAGTGTAATAACGTCACTATGTGAAGAAATGGTCACCAATCCAGGATGACATGAGAAAAATAACTAAGTTCATTTGATCTAAAAGACTGTACTTTTCTTCCTATATTATATCCTGTCCAGGTCCTATTTAAATTTAATTTCATTTTTAATGAAATTATAAGGATAACAGGTGGTGTGCTTGGCTATCAGTTTGTTATACTAGGAAGTTAGCCATCGTATGTTGGTGAGCCCTATTTCTTTAAGATGTACTGGTCCATGAAGACCAAAATCTGGGAACTACTACCCTGACCTTGTCTCCCTCGCTGATACACCATTATTCTCTAATCTAACTCTTAACTTCTAACAACCACAAGATACAGTAGCTCACAAATAACTAGAATCATCAGAGCATGAGAATCAACTGAGATTCATGAAAACACAAACTCCCAGGGCCCCCCACCAGAAATTATGGTTCAGTAGGTCTGAGGCGAGGTTCCTCTCAGTAAATCTGTAAATTTTTAAAGCTTCCCAAATGATCCCGAGATCATTCAGGATTAGAAAACACTTTCATAATGTGTGTTTATTTGGTATGTCTCGTCTATGTATTTGTAACTTAGTACCACCAGGGAGCAGGGGCGATTAGGAGAGCGGCCATCTGGTCGAGTGTCTTACAGCAGTCAAGCAGGTTTTGATACACAAACACTATCCTCTTCCCTCCCTTAGATATTTGGTGTTGTTACCTTTTCCTCCCCTTTCAGCCTACTCAACTCCACCCAATAAACGGACCCCAGGCTCTTGGGCTTTATCAGTATTCCTATTAAAGTATAGTACCCAAACTAATACATAATAATATTAATTAATATGGACACTAAACATCTATTAATATAGCTTCAGAGCACCTTCACTTCTATGGCAGCACCAGCACGTGAATTTATTGAGGTTTGGACCAATCCTTACTATCTGGTTTTACCTAAATTCCATCACGCAGGTCTCCTTCACCCAATACATCTGGTGTTTAAAAATACAACTTCAAGCTACCATTTATTCAAGTTATACAACTTTAAGTTATAACTTGTATCACACTTGTTACATTATCTTTTTAACAGATTATATATTTTTAATTTCAAAATATTGAGTATCTTTTCCAGAGAGTATGTTATGTAGTGGGCCCTACACTATATGAACTTGAGAAGTATACCTTCTTTTTCAGTGCAGAGGGGGAAGGAAATGAAGGCTCGGATACAAGACACGTCAGTTCCAGCCTTGACTGCCTCCAACTAGCTGTATGCCATTACCATTCCAATATTAATTTTTATCTGTAAAATATCAGCTAAAACTTCGGGCTCTTAGAGCTCTAAAATATATAATCTTAGAATATGCCTGTGATATAAAAGAACCTTCATTTTTATATCCTTTAAAGTACTCATGCTCCCTCCATTTATCTATTAAACTTGTAAAATCAACTCATTAAAAATAAATAAATAATAAAATAAAAAGAAAGAGATATAAATATTATGTTTTTATTGAATTACTATGTAATTCAAGTAATTGGTAATATATTTTTAACAGTGAGGGGAGAAAACATGGTGTTTCTTAAAGATTCTATTTGGAAGTGACTAATGTCACTTCAATTCCATTGGCTACAGCCAGACATACAGTCAAGTCTTACACTGCAGTGAGACAAAGAAAGTATAATCTTCCTGTACGAAAAGACACCATTGAAAGGTGCCTGCAGAAAAAAAGTAGCAAATATTTTAAACACATAATATAGCCTATCATAGCCCTCATTTTGAACATTGAGGCCACATGTACCTTTCTCCATTCTTTTAAAGTATTCTAGTTTTCCAAAATTTCTAAAATAGGATATCATTGAGTTTGTTTATTACCTAAAATGTAATTTGTCTGGGTCTGAGGATTTGAGTTTATCTAAAATAGGTAAGTCATTGTTAAGCTTCTCGTACTGGGGATGTCAATGACCTCTTAATGCAATGATCCCTTGATGTTGCCAACTTAAAGATTGTTCTCAGTATAGACAGAAGAAAAGCGGAAGTGCAGTGTTTTCTTTTAACATGATACTGTCATTCTCAAGCAATAGGCCTATAATTTTCATCTATCTATTTTCCTGAAAATAGCCCTAAAAATTGCTGCTGCTCTTTCCAGTGGTTTTTGCGAACCTCAGCTAATCCTTGGCTTTAACGCTCTTGAAATTCCTGTCCCACTCCCTTGTATTCTCCTTAGTTATATGTTATCCCTTCCACCATTCACACAGCTGCCTTTCAGCCTCATCAGATAGCTTTACTGCAAATGTGGCCAGGTGCTCTAACTGCTCCCCATGTTCTTCCCACTGAGAGTATTTTTTTTAAGATTTTATTTATTTATCTTTAAAGGGGAAGGGAAGGAGAGAGGGAGAGAAATATCAATGTATGGTTGCTTCTCTGCGTCCCCTGAAAGGAACCGGGAACTGGCCTGCAATCCAGGCATGTGCCTTTGGGAATCGAACTGTGATCATGTGGTTCGCAGGCCTGTGCTCAGTCCACTGAGCTACACCAGCCAGGGTCCACTGAGAGTATTTTTAACTGTGTAGTCAGAATTCAGCCCTCTGCACCACCAGAAAATTGCATCTACTGTTTGAGTCTTTCCTTGACAAAATCATTATTTTTTAAAGAAAATACTTCATCAGATATTATTTGATACTTCACCTTTACTATATTCTCATGGCTTATTTTTTTAGTAGTGTGGAGACAATATTGCATAAAAGTTAACTACTCAGTCTCGAGACAAACTTGAATGTTGGTATTTTTGCTCATTAATTGCATCACATTGGGCAAGTTACTTAACCTCTCTGTGCTTCAGTTTCTTCATCTGTAAAACGGGGGCAATTACAGCATTTTCCTTATACTGTTATTATAAGAATTGAATGAGTTAATATACAAGCATATAAACACGTGGAACAGTGCCTGGTACACAAGCAACCCTATGTGCCTGTTGTTATTGGGTCATACAGTTCAAGTGCCTCAGGCATGACAGTTTTTCTGCCTCTACTGAAATACAGAAGTTATAACTTCTCACAATCTTACATATGACCTTCCTCTTTCGAATAATGCCCTTCAGCGCTTACTAAAGTTTTCATCAAACTGGGAACTAGCACCTACAGCAAGAATGTGGGGAAAAACACTAGTTCAGGGTGGTGGGCCCACAACTCAGGTGGTCCCACCTTCTTCATGAGACAAGGAAAGAGACTATAAATTCCAAAAGGAATGGAGCCTTGACAGGAAAGAGAATAAGAGAAAGAACTCCACAAATTCCTAGGAACTGAAAGCAAACAACCTTTGGATAAGTGAAATGGGGCCTAGGAGGCCATAGCACAGAACAGCAGAAGGGGCCACAGTGAAAGCAGAGCCTAATTTTCAATGGGATTTTGGAGGGGCTCCCAGCTCACAAAGCGGAAGTGTAGTGGGAGAAAGTAAAAATGGGGGTGGGGGTTCACTGAAAGTTCTTCAATAACATAGCTACACTAGGTGGCCCTACATACACATGTACAACACACCCCAGGACCCGGTGCTCACTCCTACAACATAAAAACAGCATACGCACATACAGGAGTTGAGTAAGCTTCTTGAGGTACAGGCTGCTAGGGTGAGCCCTGGTTTCTCAGTCCCTCACCTGCTCACCCTTATGCAAATTCTAAAGATAATAAGCCCTACCTACATACAAAGAGCCTTCAGGGAAGCATCCTGGAAAAAGAAACTGACCAATAGAGCAGCCAAGGAAACCTAGGAAAATCAACCTAAACATGTAGCCTAAAATAGAAACTGGTAATCAAGGACTACCCGACAAATGAGGAAGACTGACCACTTTAAAGAAAAACATCAAGGTAAAGTCAGAGCCCTAGACCCAGGAGACAATAGTGGAAATGCCAAGGAACAAGAAAAATCTTTTTTAGTTTTTTTTAAATTCTAATTAGCCCCAGCAGGTGTGGCTCAGTTGGTTGGAGCATTGTCCCATAAACTGAAGGGTCATGGGTTCAATTCTCGGTCAAGGCACATGCTTAGGTTGCAGGTTTGGTCCCCAGTTGAAGAGCATATGAGAGGCAACCAGTTGATGATTCCCTCCCTTTCTTTCCCTCTCTCTAAAATCAATAAGCATGTCCTTGGGTGAGGATAAATGATTCTTTAAATCAGTTAAAATTCTAATTAGACTCCTTGTAAATTTTTAATGATGCCGTAACCTTAAAAAGAATAAGAATCTATAAAAATGTGATAAGTCATACTAACTAATACATTAAGTGCAAAAATGAAAAATTCATAAAGGGGCAGGGAAATTTTGAAAAAATACATCAAAACATAGAAAAGAAAATAAAAAGATGAAACAGACAAGAGAGAAGAGTCACAAAGAACCAATCCACAAAAGTTCAACCAGTTGGGGTTTCAGAAAGAGAACAAAGAAAACTGAGGAACATAAATTATTTAAAAGAAAAAAAATTAAACATGTAGAACCATACAAGCCATCACATTGAAAGGGTTACTGAATACTGTCACAGTCTTACATAGTCTTGATTGAAGAGATACATCTAAAATTGAGGCAAGCAGAAATAAACACACTGTTGCTACAGACATTGAAAATTTACAGTTAAAAACCTAAAGTTAATAATATAATATCAAACACTGGGAGAAAGAATGGAAGAAAAGTTGAGTAGTGTTTCAGTAAATCAAATCCACAATATTTGTAAGAGAAAAATCATCAATAATAAAATTATTAAGAAATAACAGCATAAACGTATTACTATATATAGAGAGAGAGACAAAACCATTGAAAAAGATAGAGGTGATTTTAATTGAGAAGAATGAGATTTACAAAAAGGTCAGAGAGCAGTATATACATACTACTACTAGAGCTTTCTATATCAGATGAGTACTTAGTGTCTCACTCTTTATTCAGGTTAGCCCTTTTTTGCACAACATAAAGTCTTAGGCCTACATAGACAACAAGTAATGAATTATGTGATGAAGTAGTATAAACCATGGCCAGGCTCTATGAGAGAATGTAAACAGCCCAGGTGGGAGAGTGGGTCACTGACTGGGCTAACCGAAGGTGAACGTCATTCCTTGGGTAACTACAAAAACATTCAGTCTCTTTCCAGAATCCAGGGCAAGAATCTGTTTTCAGCTTGACTAAGCTGTCAAGATTCCCACATGTTAATAAAGATCAGACTCTTCACTGGAAGCCAGCAAGCTCAGATTTTAATACCTCTGTTTAGCTCTAATCCTGCATTGGAATTTAGGGAGATAAAACACAATGCTTTCGTAGTTGTTTTCTTTTTAAAAAATATATATTTTATTGATTATGCTATTACAGTTGTCCCTTTTTTCTCCCCTTTATTCCCCTCCACCCTGCACTCCCCCTCCCACCAGCATTCCCCACCTTGGTTCATGTCCATGGGTTGTAGATAAAAGTTCTTTGGCTTCTATATTTCCTACACTATTCTTAACCTCCCCTGTCTATTTTGTACTTATCATTTATGCTTCTTATTCCATGTACCTTTTCCCCCATTCTCCCCCCTCCACCTCCACACTGATAACCCTCCATGTGATTTTCATTTCTGTGATTCTGATTTGTAGTTGTTTTCAACTTCAGTGGTCTCAGCTACTGAGCTGAACTTTGCATTCACTTCAACGAAAATGACAGGGTGACTACTTTGTGCAAGGCACCAGAGAAAATACATAGATAAATAACACAGATCAGTTTTGTTTATCTCAAAGAGCTAAAAAACCACTGAAAGAGAGTACTGTGCACAGCTAATTTTAATACAAGACTGAACACAAGTGAATTGGAGCATAAGAAGGGAGAGAGTGCTTCCAATTTAGGAAGAAATCAGGAAAGACTGAAGGTGTGTCAGAAGTGAGCAGGGATAAGGGCCTTGAGTCAACAGCATGCCTGCAGGCTAGTGCTGTGCTCAGCGTGATTTGGGAGGTAATCCGAGATCAACAGTATCTGAGCTATAGCTGCTTTTGCAAAGAACAATGTTGGTATCTCTAGTTTGGGGTAGCCCTAAATTTCTGTGATTAAATGTTACATTCATTCCAAATGCCTGGCTTACCCAGACATATGCATTTTCTTTGGAAAATATGAATTGGCAAAGTACATATCTAGCAGATTACAGTAGTTGTATTGTGGTATAAGCAAACCAGAACTCATTTATAACACCAACTAAAGCCAAAATTTCTGGGTTGTTTATATTTTTAATAGCATACCTCAATATGTGTTCATGTCTATGTGTCTTCATTCTACCCTCAAATCCAGAGGATTAAAGAACCAAAGAATGTTAAAATTGGAAAGGACCTTGACTATTATTCAGTATAATCCTATCATTTTACAGATGCAGAAACTAGGCCAAGATAGGGTAAATGTGACTTGCCAAGGATACACAACCATGAGGAATAAAGCCTAGATTTAAACCAGGCTTTCAAATGGAAGGCCAGGAGCTTTTTCTTCTGAAAGGAAAAAAAAAAATCAAAGATAATAAAGAAAATAAAAGGTAATGTTTAACTAAATTATTGGTAATAGACTTAAAATTATTAATGTTTCTGAAATAAATTCCAAATAGCTTTTAAGAGTTCTATTTTTCTTAAGATTCTTTTTTCTATTTATTGGATAAAAAATATATACATATTGTCTATTAATACAAGACACTATTTTCAAGACTATTTTAATTTTAAAATTATTTAAATTAATTACTAAAGATAAATACTTTTGTTCTGTGAAAATAGGCAGAAAATGGTAATTAGCTAATCATCTGCTTATATATGATTTTTGTTTCATCAAAGAAAAAAAGAAAATATTTTAAAAATAAGTATTCTCACCCTGACTGGTGTGGCTCAGAGAACTGAATGCCAGCCTGCGAACCAAAGGGTGTCGGGTTCAATTTCCAGTCAGAACACATGCCTGGGTTGTGGGGCAGGTCCCCAGTCGGGGGTGCATGAGAGGCAACCACACACTGATGTTTCTCTCCCTCTCTTTCCTCCTCCCTTCTCCTTTGTCTAAAAATAGATAAATATAGTCTTTAAAAAATAAAAATGAGTATTATCTTGCTTTTATTAATATTATATACCTAGAAGCATCATATTTTTAAATAGACTGTATTAAAGCACAGACTAGGTTATATTTGCTTTTGACTATCAGCATCTACCAACAGCTATCATAGCACCTGCCTTCAAGAATCTACTCAATAAATATTAACTGCAAAAATAAGTGAATACTATATTACACTGAATTCTCTATCAACATTTGTATATCACACATTATGTCCAATATTTATATGACCCAAATATGACAGATAACATTATTATTTGAATGGGTTCAAAACTTTGCCTCATCTTGATTTAAAATCAGTCCATTCTTTCCCAAAGCAAACTCCATGATTAAAGGTCTTCCTCTAGACCCACCTGCAATTAAATCCTAAATGATAGATGGAGCTTGTGCAGAAGTAGAATACTGCTTTTCTGCCTTCCTTACACCAACAACGCAAAGGAAGCTTCCTCAGCTGAAGGCCACACCTGGCTCTAGACCATACTCCCAAGTTCAAGTGAGGACTGGCTAAGAGTCTATAGTTCAAATCACCAAATGGCTTCTCAATACTGACAAACATACTGCTAATGGGCTAATTAAAAAAACTCTAGAAGTTGTGGAGGGAATTTGTAACCAGGAGGGCTGCTTGCTAGAACATAAAATATAGAAGTACACCCCAGGAAGAGAAAAGAGAAATTCACAAAGTTTTATCAAGGATATTAAGAACATCGCTGAGGAAGTTAAAGATGGATACTAAATATAAAAGGCATTTTTTTTCAGATCATGAGAACTTTATTTAAATGTTATGCATATGATGAACATAGATGCTAAAATCCTCAACAAAATATTGGCAAACGAAATACAGCAATGTTTCAAAAAAAATAAAAAAATAAAAACTGATCAAGTGGGATTTATTCCAGGAATGCAAGGTCAGTACAACATTTGCAAATCAATAAATGTGATTCACCACATAAACAAAATAAAGGATAAGAACCTTGCGATTATATCAATAGATGCAAAAAAAGCATTTGATCAAACTCATCACCTTTTATGATAAAAACTCTCAGCAAAGTGGGAATAGTGGGAACACACCTAAACATAAAAAACACCATATATGACAAACCCACTGCCAGCATCATACTCAATGGGCAAAGACTTAAGTGTTTCACTTAAGATTGGAAACAAGACAAAGATATCTGCTTTCATCTCTCTTCTTCAACATAGTACTAGAAGTTCTGGCCATAGCAATCAGACAGGAAAAAGAAATAAAAGGCATCCAAATTGGAAAGGAGGAAGTAAAACTATCTTTATTTGCAGATGCCTGATATTGTACATAGAGAATCCCAAAGTTTACACCCAGAAACTATGAGAACTGATAAATGAATTCAACAAAGTAGCAGGATACAAATTTAATATTGAGAAATCAGTTGCATACGCCAATAACAAACCAACAAAAAGGGGAATTAAGAAAATAATCCCATTCACAATTGCTTCAAAATAAATAAAAATACCTAGGAACAAACCTAACCAAGGATGTAGAAAACCTGTATTCAGAAAATTATAAGACTATGAAGAGAGAAATTGAAGAAGATACAAGTGGAAGCACATATGTATTCATGGGTACGAAGAATTAATATCATTAAAATGTCCATACAACCCAAAGCAATCTATAGATTTAATGCAATTCCTATCAAGATTCCAATGACATATTCCACAGAGCTAGAACAAATATTTCAAAAAATTATATGGAACAACAAAAGGCCCTGCATAGCAACAGTGATCCTGAGAAAGAACTACAAAGTTGTAGGAATCATGCTACCTAGTATCAGACTATACTATAAGCCCATAGTAATCAAAACAGCATGGTGCTGGCATAAAAACAGACATATAGATCAATGGAACAGAAGAGAGAGCCCAGAAATCAACCCACATCTTTATAGTCAATTAATATTCAACAGAGGAAGCAAGCATACACAGTGGGCTAGATAGTTTATTCAATAAATGGTGTTGGGGAAATTGGACAGATGCACACAGAAAAATGAACCTAGACCATCTTCTTTCACCACACACAAGAATAAATTCAAAATGGATTAATAACTTAAATGTTAACCCCAAACCATAAAAACTGTAGAAGAAAATATAGGCGGCAAAGTCTGACATTGCCCCTAGCAATATTTCACAGGATATATCTCCCTAGGTAAGGGAAACAAACAAACAAAATAAATAAATAAATAAATGGGACTGCATCAAACTAAAAAGTTTTAGCACAACAAAGAAAAACACCAACAAAATAAAAAGACAACCCACAGAAGTGGAGAACGTATTTGCTGATATATATGAAAAAGTGTCAAATCAAACATTTATAAAGAACTTATAAAACTCCACACCAAAAAAACAAACAATCCAATCAAAAAATGGGCAAAAGACCTGCATAGACACTTCTTCAAAGGGAACATACAGGTGGCAATAGTCATATGAAAAGATGCTCAATGTCACTAATCATCAGAGAAATGCATATTAAAACCACAGTGAGACTCCATCTCACACTGCCAGAATGGCTATCATCAATAAATCAACAAAGAAGTGGTGGCGAGGATGTGGAGAAAAGGGGACACTTTTGCACTGTTGGTGGGAATGCAGACTGGTACAGCCACTGTGGAAAGCAGAATGGAGATACCTCAAAAAATTGAAAATGGCTCTGCCTTTTGACCCAGCTATCCCACATCTGGTAATACACCTGAAGGAACCTAAAACACTAATATGAAAGGACATAAGCACCCCTATGTTCATTGCAGTGCTATTTACAATTGTCAAGGTATGGTGCCAGCCCATATCTATCAGTAGATGAGTGAATAAAACAACTATGGGACATTTACATAATGGAATACTACTTGGCCATAAAAAGAAAATTTTACCCTTTGTGACAGTATGGATGGACCTAAAGAACATCATGCTAAGTAAAATAAGCCAGTCAGAGAAAGACAAATACCATACGATTTCACTCATATGTGGAATCTAATGAACAGACTGAAGCAATAAGCAAAATAGAGACAGACTCATAAAGAGCAGGATGACAGCTAAGGGGGTGGGGGTGAGGGGGTAGACCTCATGGACATGGACAAGACTCATGGACATGGACAAGAGTATTGTGATTCTATGGGTGGGGGGGGTAGGTCGTACAGAGGAAATTAAATGGTAATAGAAAAAATACAAGAAAAATTTTGTTTAAAAACATTATGCATATAAATAAGTTAACACAGTCTATCTTACCTTCCTCATCCATTTTATAGAAATGAAAATAATTTGTTTTAAAAATTGGTGTTACTGAGGTTCTCCAGTTGTCTAAAAAACAACAAATGAAACAGCCACTTTTAATCTAAGCAATGTTACAATTACTCCTAACTTGTCTATTTTAATGTCTGCATATTTATGTAACTATCTATAAATTAAATATTATAAATATAGTCACTTTTTTCAGTTATTTGTATATAAATTCACTTAAAAGTATAAAATTATATTACCTCTTATTTTCCTAATATATAACCAAAGTCAAAACACTGAGAAAAATAAAATCTTAAGAAATACTAAATTAATAAAATCAAATATCAAGAAAGATAAAAATAGAAGCAAAGGAATAAGAAGCTGTGTTCTTCCTAAAGCAGCTTCTACCACTGTATCATCAGTGATGCTCCATCTGTCTGCACCCAAGAAACGAAGGCCTAGGTCAGTTATGCGATTGAGAGAAAAACAGCAAACAGTGGTTTGCAAGTCTTGGTAACCTCCTTGGGAACTTCATTGTGGCCATTTAAGACCATGTGGGCACACTCTCCCTGCTTGGAGCTCAGTGTCACTTTTTCCTTCCTCTTCCTTCTCTCTTCCCTCCGCAAGCATGCATCTCCTAAACTCTAAGGGTCCCTGTGAGATTTGCAACCAGGGGAGTAATGGGCAGCTACATCTCTTTCTGGACTAAGCCCCTGAACCTGCCTTCAAGGCTCCTTTTCTCAGACTTTGCAGTGAGCTGATTACAGCCCTGCCTTGGCTCACTTCTTTCCCATAACATTTCTTAAGAGCCAAAGCAGCCCCACCTAGTCTCTCTCCTGGTGCTCCTTCTATCCTAGACCTTCCCTGGTTTCACTGTCCCTGGCTTTAGTAAATGTACTCTCAAAGTCACCTGCACTTGTATTGTGATACCTTCCCTGCATGGAATCCGGAACCCACATGCTACCAGCTGGACTTAGGCAGACCTTTCCTGGCGTCGTCCCCCAACAACAAAAGAAGATGACCATTTGATACCTTATGTCCCAAGTCCGTTTCAGAAGGTGGCAGCAGCTCCAGACAGGAAGCAGAGAAGAAAGGACAAAGGCAGGCGTTCATTGCACAGAAACTGGAAATTCATCAGAATTTGGCCACACCAGGAAGGAAAATTTTGCACTGACTCCAGAGGAAGAAATATAATCTTGATATATACATTTCATACTTTACTAACAAAATTGAATCAGGGACTAAAAGTAATCTGGAAAATTGGGGGCCAAATGAAGATTTTTAAGAGATTCTATCAGGGTCTGAAAAAATAATGGCTTGATCACTGTATAAATGTATGTTTCCCATTGTGGATATTTTCAAAGATACCCATGCATTCTTATCTGATGGCAAGAAGAGAAAACAACTACAATAGTGTGTAAAAAGAAAAAGAAAAGCAGAGCATTAGTAATAATAACTTTGTGCATAGACATATGTTAGCATATAAAACAATTAAATAAACAAATTATTTTATTTGGCACCTTGGTTCTAGATGCAGTCTGGTCTTTTCCAGTACTCTGGAAGATAAGACAGCTGAATCTTCCAGCGAGGTCAAAGAGGTCTGTTTGCTTACTGGGTTAATCCAAGCACGGTTTACCTTTTCCTGCATCCACTATTTGCATGAAAAAATTACACTTTCACAATTTCCCCCGACTACAGTAGTTAAATATTACATTCAGGTGGTAACCTATTTCACCTGAAATTGTAAATATGCTTTTTTATTTTTTAAATATTCTTAACCTTATTTAAAATATTGTTTCTAAGCATATTCTCTGAGTCTTTCCTTTTCTAATTTTTCAAAATTTCCCTTTTCTCATTATAACTTTTTGTGTGTGTGCCCTTTTCTAAGCACTTAAAGGCAGAGGGGTGGGGGGTGTTGCAAATAAGCAGAGACAGGGCATGACTTTCCAACCAAAGCATTTTAAAGACAGGACAAGTTAAAAGGAAATTAGGGATTTAGTGTTGTGAAGGGCCAGCTCATATTTTCAAAGTTAAACTTCTAATGTCGCCTCCCCAGGAGGCTCTACACAGCTTCATACATACGTGATGGTATTTATGGAAGACATGTCACAATTCTAAACCGTGAGGCTGCACCTCTTGTAGTCTACTATGAACAATACTCATTTGTACGCACACATGTAGTATGTATAATTTCTCACAAATAAAATCAAGCTGCACTGGAATTTTTTCCAAAAGGGCTAATTTCTTAAATGTAAGCACGTTAAGACTATTATTTTCCGTAATCCTGTTTAGACACTTCATTCTCAACTCTACCTAAAGCCTCAAGAAAAACAGCAGGAAGCCTTGCCAACCCTTTGAGACAAGCTGCTCACAGATTGTAACAAATGTGTTATAATTCTGAACATGGCTCATGACACAGAATTCTGTATCTCACCTTTCATTCTCTGGCAGCTCTAAACCACGTACAGTTCTCTAAACACGGCAAGCTCTCTCACGCTCCTGCGCATGCTATTCCTTCTGTCTCAGATATCCTTCTCTACCTTATTTCTTTCTCAGGAGTTAGTCTGTTCAACTCCACCTTCTCTGTGTGCCTTTCTGTGACTACTCCCTGCATTCATTCACCTGCAATGTGCTGGATCGAAGTGTGAAAGACGAATGGTACCCAAGAAAAGAAAGGAGGAGAAGAGGGCACTCAAGATAAAAACTATAACGAAGCAAGGGTGGGAAACAATAGTATTTGATTGAGAGGTAAATATACCATTCAAGAGTTTAGATTTTTTTTCTTGAAGGCAATGAGGATACTTTTAAGCAAAAGAATGCAATGATCAAATGTAACTTTTGATCAAATGAAAGTATAGAGATCAGATTGGCATGAACAAGTCTGGGGCAGTCAGGAGACATTTGTAAAGGAGATGACATGTACTCTTACGATGGAAACGCAGAACACAGAAGAGCATTTGAGAGAGATGAATGAGTTAGAATTAAAAGGATTTTGTGATAGGGTGGCTGTGGTGCCCAAGGAACAGGAAGGAGTCCAGAGGAAACCCTAGCTTTCTCTGCCTCCTTACTGGGGTGGATAGTGGGACTTTCACCGAGATCAGGAATTCAGGAGAAGGAGCTGGAGGTGAATGGCTGT
Organism: Sturnira hondurensis; assembly: GCF_014824575.4. Classification (NCBI taxonomy): domain Eukaryota; kingdom Metazoa; phylum Chordata; class Mammalia; order Chiroptera; family Phyllostomidae; genus Sturnira; species Sturnira hondurensis. The sequence goes on along the minus strand of NW_028093985.1, from coordinate 19,922,037 downwards.
GTTCTGAATGTGTTGAGCAGGAAAGGCCTGTGAACTAGCCACGTTGATAGGTAAGTGCTCATTCCCCTGTGTGTCAATTACCTTGTTGTATTTCCTCATGTTACCGAGCTGAGATGGTCTATCTACCACCTCTGACTTGCCCCAATGGGAAGGCCTATCTAAACTCAAACCTTCCCTTCAGGGCACCCTCAACTAGCCCATGCTCACCCTGACAAAGAGCTTCCCCATTTTTCCTCTCTCATTAAAGCAGTACTAACTCAGAGGAAATATCCTACAAGGGCTGAATTCTATCAATCGTTCCAGAGAAAGCAAAAACACAGATTGGAGAAAGAAAGGCTATTTCCCCTCCATTTTAATAACTCCCATTTTCAAAGGCACCATTGTTTCAGAACTGAGTACTTTCTAAGGTAAATAAATAGAATGAATAACAATCTTGTTTAAGATTCCAACTTATTAACAGAAAACATATGTAGACTTAAGACTGAAAAATAAATGTGCCTTTAAAGATGACCTGGAAGGCTTCCTACCTGCCAAGAACAAAGTTCAAGACCTCAGAAGGTCTGTGTTTTCCCAGAAACAGTATATTATATTGCTAATGATGGGGAAAAAACATTAAACCATAAGAGATCCCCTCCTCTAATTTTGGTACTAGTAAGGTGAGTTTTGTAATGGTCTGAAATAAGAGAAGTAATATCAAGACTCAGCTTGAGTTGTGGACATTGGGTCTATGATTTCATCCTTTGGAAGAATGGTTCCAGCTCCTGCTTTTCTTTTCAGGCACGTATATTTGAGACAGATGCTTCTCATATCTGAGTTTATATTTTAGTAATCTTGGTTGTGTTAGTAACAAAAATATAAATTCACTTTTAGAGCACTTCTCATCACACACAGTTCAGTTCAGTCTAGCTTTTCTAATGAAGAGTTTAGTTATTCTTTCAATGTTTTTAGTTATTCCAAATTAGAGGAGGATTTCTGAAAGTTGTTATGAATCAACATGGCAAAGAACCATAATAAGTGGCAGACCCAGAGGTGGGTAAGCCTGCCAAAGAAAAATTGATGTTGCCCTCCACATTCATTGACTTGTCTGGTTTTCATACGGCAAATAAACAGATGGGTTAGTTTTTCCTTTTTCTAAGGGACTTTATGTGATTAGGGTCAGAAACTCCACACAAAAAAACCTTCCCCAATTTTATAAGGGTGCACTAACAATATGCCACAGTGATTTATTTCAAAAGTGCTGGCTATTTTCAAACAACTGCTGAGAGACTTTGCTTTTCCCTGAACTTGGGAGGCTGATTCTAGGATGTGCACAAATTCAGCTTGCCATATGAGCAAAAGTGAGATCATAGGAGTTGATGCTGGCAGAGTCCCCGAGAGTGTAGTAATTCATGCTGTCAGTTACTATCAGTAGCAATTTGCTTCTGGATTGGTTCCCTGTGAGCGCTCATGTGAGCATTCTGCACAAAGGACCAGAGTGCAATATTCTCCTGGGTTTCAGGGACTTAGTGCAGTTTCAACATATAATCAAAAGTGCCACGTACTTTGCCACCTCGTATTGGGTTTTAAAGAGACAGAGGCTTAAAACTGCTTTCCTGTCTTTTCTCCAAAAATGGGAAGTTGATGGCAATTTGGAACTACCTTTAATCTGCTGGCACGTCCGCGGAGTCTAACCTGTTGGTAAAATGTAGCTGTTGTTTTTAACTATTTAAATGTAAGTCCACTGTTTCCACAATATTAATAATAAACTCACTAAGCCACATAACTTCTTAGATCCAACTCACATTATGTGACCAACTCTTAATTACTACAGAGAAAGTACATTGGGAAATGAAAAGTTTCCTTGAATGGGTATTTTAATAGCATATTCTTTCAAATTGAGTATAATTTCCATAGAGATACAGTTTTTAAAAACTGGTTAAACAAGGATATTCCCAGCATTTCAGAACGGCTCAAGAAGCAGTCAAACACTGTTGCTGACAGACAGATTATGTGATAAAAAAATTAAACAACAACAAAAGGCACTGGAATAAAATTTGCTATGAGTCTTCCTTGGATCAATCTACTTACAAATTAAAAACCCATGACTAACTCTTTTCACGGTCTCTCTTCTCTTCAAGTCTTTCCAGGACACAGACTGGAGATGGGAGGCCACCTAGGTGTGGTGGGATCTTATTTCAACTCCAGTTTGTATTGTTAGGCCGGTTTTTGTCTTCAGGTTTTCAGAGGTTTATTTATTTTTTTTACTGGCATGTATCATGTTTCAAGAGCTTTGCTTTTTGTTCAGTTTTTGCCCTGGGAAAACTAACAGAGTAAAGATTATATATGGAACTAATGGGAGATTTCCTTAATCAAATCTGTTCTGTAGATTAACATTTATTAGTCATGTCCTAAATCCACCTGCTTCAGTAAAGGAAACACTGAAAATAATCAGCTCATCTCATACACAAAGGCTTAGAAAAGGAAATGAAAAATTTTTAACATAATATAATCAAGAGAGTAAGGGGGCCATTGTTGGCATATTGGGATAAAATTTATTGAATTCAGTTCTCAAATTATGTTTTCTTTATGAATAATGTCATTGCAGGCAGTTTCACAACTCTCCCACGTAGTCAGCCCCCTGCAACCATGGGGCTGCAGGCGTGACACTCTACAGCGGCATTACCCCTACGCACACCTCATATCTGAACCATGTAGCAGGAGGTGGTTCAGGGCACCAAACCTCCAGAGCCAGAGGATGCTTTTGTCTTTGGGGAGTTTTCTGAAAGAGATTTTTTTCCAAATTCATAACATCCACAGTCAAATTAGGACAGCCTTCTCAAACTCAGAGAACATCTTTTGTGAGATTTGCCAAATCAAATCCTATTATCCAAATTATAAAGCTGGAGGGATTTTAGGAATCATCAGGTCCAAGCCTTTCCTTCACAGAGAAGAGATAGGCAGGGCCTGGGGAAGTTAAGTGGCATGCTGCTGACTACACAGATTGGGCAAAACGCACAAGACTCCAGGTCTTTCTGGTAAAAAAAAAGTTAAGCAAAAGGTTCTGTTGTAAATAGAGAACATTTTTTTCCAATTACTGACATTAACAGTTTTGTGAATCTATCCAGAGAGGGGGAAAACATACACTAATGAAACTATAAATAACAATGAACTATTTAAAAACCATTCAAGCTACAATAGAAGACTTCTCACAAGGCAGTCTATAAGAAATTTCCAAAACAACTGTATAAACTGTTTTATCACATACATATTGTTCTAGTTGTAAATGTGTTTAAGACTTAAGTAGTCAAATAATTTTTATGGATAGATGAGATTGACAAAAAAGTTTAGAGGCTTTTGCTATAGGCAATTAAACTCAACAATAAACGATGCAGTTTAAAGACCATAGAAGTTAGGTTAGAGGGGATTATGTGCCCCCCCCCCACCTAGGGGGGGGGCCCTTGACAAAAAAGTTCTCTGAGAGACTCCAGTCAATTCATCAAGTGGATAACCAGATGGTGGATAATAAACTTATTTATCTAGACTATCATTATGTTTAATTTTTAGGATTTAAAAAAGACACAACTAAAATCAAATAGTGGTTTGAAATATTTTGTTTCTTCGATGCCAACTTGCTTATTTCTCCCAAACTGGAGCTCAACTTCGGGCACTTATTTGAAGATAGGTCATTATCTAAATTACATACAGCTTTGTGTTTCCTTAGAAATGTGTACAGTTTGAAGACATCGTCCCCTCTCTAAATCTGGGAGAAGAGATAGGATCGCTCCTTGTTGCACTAAAGAGATGCACAGGATTGCAGGCAGTGAAGTCATGGCTGGAGAGAGATCAAGTGAAATCAACAGAAGAGGAATTTCCTGACCCATGCTCCTCTGAAGACTCAAGCAGGAAAAACTCCACACATTCCTGCCAGTGCATTTTTTAACAATTTTGGTGCTGCCCAGGGCTCATACTATCTTGTGAGATTAGCCCTAAAACCATGATAACATAAGCTATTAGGATCCAGGGGTAAGTTTAAACAGTAACATATCAATATTAGGTCACAATCTTAATTAGGCCCTAATTAAATGGATGCCTCCTTGGGGTTCCAGTTACCACTCCACAAGCTGGAAAGTCAACCCAGGGAGTGTGTCAGCAATGTGTCAGTAATACATAAGTGGAGACAAGACTTAATTCCAGAAGGCTCCAATGACCAATATGATGCAAAATATATTTAATAACATCTACTTTTCTCGTGTGTTAAAATGTCAAAAGACTCCTCTTCAGGTTAATAAACAGCTGCTGCTCTCAGTCATTCCATGTCTTCTCCGGCATCCTTCAGTGAAGCCTCTCCCATTGCACCCTCTGCACCTAAACAGGTAGTGCCTGGCACAACGAGGCCCACTGCAACTCTGGAGTATAAACTGTCAGATACTTTGAATACGACCACTGAATAGAAGCAAGTTTCAGCAGCTATGTGAAAACCACAGGGGAGCTAGGATTGAACTAAAAATCCTATGAGGGTCCCATCCAGCTGGAAGGGTAGGAAGAAGAATTGAGGAAAAAGTGGACTTGGCCTAAGACTGGGGGCTGGTACGGGACATTTCAGAGGGAGGCAGGAATGTAGGAGAGAGGAGTGTGTCCCTCATTGACTGTGGGCAGTGACTCCGCTTGCCCAGGGCAAGAACCACCTAGATTTCTTTCTATGCACACCTCTCCCAGTTCTGAGTAATGCCAAGTCAAGAGTTTTTATGAAAACGCGTGTTTAAAAAGGTCTGACAGAAGGAAGAAATGGAAAATAATTTGTCTTATTTTTTTAAGCTTACACTTTTAACTTAGCCATCACCAAATTTTCCAGTATTTCCCTACAGTCTGAGTTTGTTATGAAGGTATGGAAACAACCACACATACTTCACGTTTAGAAGTGTGCAGCCAAGCTCTGTGTGATGGGCAGGGAACACCCACAGCTCTGGGAGACATGCCACCATGATCCCTTCCTACCAGTCCCTCTCTTCTTATAAGGAGCTCCCACTCAGTCTTTTCTGTCACCAGAGGGGTACAGTGGGTGCAAACATTACGTAGGACTTTCAACTTAGATATAACCCTTTCCACAGTACCAAAAAATGTAAAAGGAAAAAAAGAGATTTCTTAACCCATTTGTCTTCAAACCCTGATCTATGGCGAAGAAGAGATTAACCCCCATGAAGAAGAGTTCCAAATAATTTACAGACACTCTGCCCCTAGGAGGGGGATCATAACGTACCACTCCTTAAGAATAGGTCAGGCATAGCAACTTTTTCCCAAAAAAAGGACAGAATGAAAAGGGGAGGGAAAAAAAGAGTAAGTTTATAGTGCGGGAACCTGACAAACACTATCACAGCCAGATGATCAAGGTCAACATCAACAGTAATCAGTCATGTTGATAGTATGTACCTCAAGATAGTAATATGATGAGAATGACACTTTACTGCTGTGGTCTTCTCCCCAAAAACCCATCTAATCATGAGAAAGCCACAAAAAAATCCCAATTGAAGTGTATTCTAGAAAAGACCTGATCAGCATGCCTCAAATTGTCAAGGCCATCAAAAACAAGAAAAGTTTCAGAAACTGTCATAGCCAGCAAGAGTTTGTGGAGACATAATGACTAAAATGTAAAGAAATGTCCTAGATGGAGTCTGGGAACAGAAAAAGAACAATGGGTAAAAATCAAGGAAATCTGGATCAAATGTGGACTTTAGTTAATAATAATGCATCAATACTGGTTCCTTAGTTGTGACAAACACACACCATACTAAGGTCAGATGCTAACAATATGGAAAACTGGGCACAGAGCATAATGGGAATTCTCCCTGGAATCTTTGCAATCTTTCTGTAAGTCTAAAACTATTCTAAAATTTAAAAAGTTATTTTTCAAAAACTGACATGAGACTATGTATGGTCTTTATTTATCATACATATTCATTCAATAGGTTTTGCTATGAAAATATTAATGTGCTTGATACCTTGGTCCTACCTCAAATATTCCAGGTGTAATGCAATACAAGGTTATACACTGAGAGTGGTTTATTCTCTCCCACTTCTGCTCTTTCAAACTGGCTCTTCCCTGTCACTAGATAAAAATCTCCCACAGGTCCTGTGGCTATCCTAGTCACTTCCCAGTCATAAACAAATACTTGCTTGTCTCAGTGATTTTATTATCAAAGCTCCAAACCTAAGTTAACCAGCAATTTCTTCCTCTGCCAGCTCATTTTTGCTTCAGGCTTGAAAGCTTGTCTGGGAAGGCAGCCTTATCGGCTTTCTGTTCACTTCCTCCTCCCCTCTTGCCAGAAGTAAGTTTGGGCCCTTCCAAGCTGGGTCAGGAGACAGATGAGAATAGGGGAAAATAGATCTAACTTGTCAGATGTGACTGTAATCTGGGGTTAGTGCCTCTGCACTAGCCAGACACCAAAGCTTCCCAAATCTGCTCTTGATGCTTTTTGGGGACTCCCATCATGACAGATGTCTTACCCACAGCTGTCTTGCTGGGCAAGGTTCTTCCTGGTTGGTCTTTTAAGAATTTCCCCTCATTCCCACTCAACTGCACCATTCCAGAGGCCCACATTTTTTTTCAGCCACCTCATCCCTCCACGTAGTCCTCTTTGTCAAGCTGTTTTCAAGATTACCCAGGCTGCTCTTTCCTCAGAGTCAATTCTTACCCAGTCAACTTTGAAAGTACTGGCCATTCCCAATGCGGCCACCTCTTCTCTCTGCTGCCTTCCTCACGCCACACCCCTCCCCACACCCCTGGTCTCTGTCTTGAGATGCCTCAGTCCCCAAGTCCCCAATCTTCAGGAGACACAGGACAGTGCTCTCTGAGTGGTTTCCCAGAAGCCTCCCAACTAGGTTTGAGTAAGGGGACACATAGCTCTTCCCTGAAGCGAGGAGAACCACACAGCATAGTGACGACTCTCCTCAAATAAGCCTTCTCTGCCACACTCTGGAACCTCCAAAAAACACTAAGCCTTCTCTTCGGTGCCCTGGAGGTAAATAATGAGTCCAGGCCAGCAGAACCAGTTCTGAGGTACCCTTTCTGCAAATCCTGCAGAGTTTGTCTAGCACCTCAAGTTAGAAAGCCAAGGAACTTGACACCTGCTGCTTTGTTCTTCAGTGGCTCAATCGAAACTGAGACAGAAATATCCTGTTACTCTTGTTTGTGGTCAGTCTCACGATTAAGCTATAAATTCCAGGGGGCAGGAACCTTAGCTCTTTTATTCACCATTGTATCAGCAGAACCTAGCAGAATGCCCTGTATAAGTTCCCAGTGGGTGCTTAATAAATATTTTTTGAAATAATGAATATGTAATGAAATGAAGATAGTGATGCAGCTGCCATTTTACTGAAAAGGGGGAAAAACGAGATGAGGTGACTGTCGTTTAATCAATAAAATATCTGATCTTCAACTAAGGTACCCTGTGATTCTTTCCCTTGAAAGAACCTCCTAAAGGACCTAAGTCTAAATCTTAGGGCTACGGTTTTCATTTTAAGCCAAAATTAAGAAACAAACAAACAAACAAACACGGCCTGAGACACAGACAGCAAATGCTTACACAAGAGTTAACAGATTGGATGCTGGCTGATGATGCTAATATCAATTCTTTGTCTAGACATGCAATGCCAGTTCTGCTGACACATTCTCTCAGAGCCTTTTTTTTTTTTTTTTTGGCAGGATGTGAAACTAGCCTTTGGGTCAGTGATATTCAGAAATAAGCAGGACAGCTACAGAGAAGACCCTTTAAAGGGACTCCAACCCCCTATGCTCTGCCCTTGATGATTCTCACCAAGGGCCCTTTCACAGGAGCAGGTGAGGAAATGGGGAGGGGCCATTGTATTTTAATGAGGTCAATGTTACATTCTTCTCCCTTGATGAAAGGATGGGAGGAAAGAGAGAAGCTGAAAAGCAAATTTCCCCAGACCCATTACGTGGCAAAACAACTAAGTACATGCGGTGAAGGTGGATATAAGTACTACCAAAGTAGCCTGACAAACATCCTCAAAAGATTTCTTTTGCCCATCGGTAAGGTGCTCTGAGTAGAACGAGGTGGTTTAGAAGTCAGCCTCCAACTCTGGGAAAAATGGGAAGCACGGTTAAGAAGAGAGCCTGGCCTTACAAGTTCGTGCCTGTTCCGCACACTCAGACTCCACACAGCCAAGCCTCATTCCGCAGTTCCCTCTGTACTCTTCAGCAGAACTGATGACGGAGAGAAAACTGCAGATGCCAAGTCAGAGCCAAGGAAACTGTCTCTCCTAGCAAGTGTACTTAAAAATAAATCTTTAAAAGAATGGGAATTTCTGGTTGCATTAAGATTCACTTAAGGATGATCCTTCCTAAAACAAATATTAGCAGTTTCAAAATTCCATAATAAAAATTTAGATCTTAAAGAACATCTACTCCAGTGCCTCACATTCTGCAAATGAGACACTGAGGTTCTTGAAAGATTCGGTGACGTGACCAAGGTTTCACAGCTCTCACGAGAACCTGCTTCTTCCAGCTGGAGCGTTTTGCTCTTTCCACACGTGATGCAGCATCCTGTGTGCACGCGAGGATGGGAATGCTTTACCCATCCCAGGCGGAAGAATACAGCCGCACTTCTAGATGAATGGGATAACTTGTTTTAAATAGCCTCCTTTTTTTTTTTAACTTTTCATCCAAGAAGTGTCTTTATTTAATTTCCTTCCAAAGAACAGGCTAGGTGCAACGAGTTGGTTCCATCTCATTATTCAAAGAAAGGGGGGCATGCGTGTCTGTGACGCTGGGCTGTGCTCTGAAGGCTCCCGGTGAGTGCTACTTCCACGAGGTCCTCAGGCCCTCAGAGGACACACACAATGCTCCGCGTGTCCTTAAGCTCCTAGGTGTGTGTGTGGCGATGGTGGGGGTCGGGGCGGCCTATGAATAGTCCAATTTTTATAACTGCCATCATTCTATTTTTCTAGCAATATAAAAATAAGATGGTATNGGTTAGGTGCAACGAGTTGGTTCCATCTCATTATTCAAAGAAAGGGAGGCGTGCGCGTCTGTGACGCTGGGCTGTGCTCTGAAGGCTCCCGGTGAGTGCTACTTCCACGAGGTCCTCAGGCCCTCAGAGGACACACACAATGCTCCGCGTGTCCTTAAGCTCCTAGGTGTGTGTGTGGCGATGGTGGGGGTCGGGGCGGCCTATGAATAGTCCAATTTTTATAACTGCCATCATTCTATTTTTCTAGCAATATAAAAATAAGATGGTATCCCCGCCTCCAGAAATTTAACTTCAGAGTTATACAAGGTGCTTTGGCCTGCACACACAAACTAAAGTTTAATCCTCCTTTCCTGACTCACCAGGATGCTTTGAGCTAGTCACAAAATTGGCTCAGTTTCTTCATCTGTTCAGTAAGAAGAGTAATGCTGATCTGTCACTTAATTTAAAGAAGCTTCCTGCCTGGTAGCTACTAAATAATTTTGAAGAAAAAATATCGATAACAATTCTAAGTATAAGCAGAGACCATATAACTAAATCATCAAAGTGCATAACTCAGATGCTTTCTAATAATTGTGACATGCAGTATTTCAGTTGACCAAAGACAGGTGACTGCTGTTAGCCAAGCATGTTTCTACAAAAAACATATCGTCACCATATTGTTTCAACACATCAAAAGTGTTCATTAAACCTGCACAATTGAAATGGAAGTTTGCCTCAAAGCCACTGAGACTGGGTGTGTAGCATATTCCTAAGGTTTCATCTCTCAGATAAAGTCTTCCAGTCAGCAGGGAAAAACAGGAGCTGCTTTCCCATGACCGGAGTCTCTCTGTGGCCAGAAATTCTGCTCACAGTATTAATTTTTGTGCAGGTACCATAAGGCAAGAATTCTGGAAAAAGGTAGACAAGAGCAATAAGAAGGAATCTGATGAACAAATCAAACCCTGGTCAGTTTCTCACCAAAAATATTCTTTTCTATTTTATATAATATTTAGCTAATGGTGAGGTCAATGTGGATAGGACAAGAATAAATTTCATTCCTTTGTTTTCCAAAATGCCCATAAGATGATTGTAAAGTCCTGATAACGCCTTGTTGCCAACTGACACCAGCCATTGAGACTCCGGCACCATAATGAATCACTTCAGCCCTCACCTAAAAAATATGTGCTTGGGAAAATCATCAAAGAAAGAGATGCTGTCTTATTTAACCAGTCTTTAACAGGACAACTACAGTGGCCTGATGACAAGTGCTCACAAAATCCTTGGTGACAGGGGAAAAAGAGTTTTTATAGCAGATTTTACTTTTGAGATAGTGATGTTATTAGGCACTCTGTTGAATGCCACACAAAAAAATTAGGAATAATACCATAAATTACCCCCAGAAGATAATAGATATTTTAAAGGAAATAAGAATGCTGTTTCAGTAATTACTGTTGCAGGTGGTGTATATACGGTTTTGACGGCTCATGGGACTTTCCACTTTCAGCTTTGCCTAGTCACAAAATACGGGACACTGAAGTAACTTGGGTGCTGCAGCGGAGACAGGCAGGGCTCATTAATGACCCATGCACTCTCCTACATTTTCCAGCTTCCTTTGCCCTGAGGTTGAGGTCATGTGACTAGTACTGGCCGAAAGACTCAGGGAAGGTCACCTGTGTCACTTCCAGGCTAAGGTAGTTCAGAACCAATATGCCGTGTTCCCCCCTCTCTTCTCTGTCTCAGCAATACTGAGGGCCACCTGTTCCAGACGCGGCACTGCCATGCAGGGGAAAGTGCCTGACTCACATTCACCCTCCCACAGGTGGGACTGAACCTTTCTCCCGTCAAGCTAATGAGATTTCAGGGTTAATGTTGTAGCACAGGATAAATTACCCTGACAGACGTCAAGACCTTACAGTAATGTGTTCATGATGGCCTCAAACTGGAATTTATACTACTGATACGAAGCTTGTAAAAACATCATTAACGAAAAAATAGTATATTTCCTTCTTTTCTCTTTTTATTTTCTCACTTTTTCTGGCCCTGCACAGTCTAAGGCAGTGGTTTACAAAGTGTGCTTTTGAGCCTGACTAGGGGGTCAGCTAGAAATGCAAATTCCCAGGCCCTACCCCAGGCCTGATTTATCAAAAACTGGGGAGGGGTCCAACAATCTGTCTTAACACGCCCTCCTGGTGATTCCAATGAACACACGGGCTTGAGAACCAATGGTCTAAGCTGACTTTTCCTTCAGCCCAGGGAGTGGAATCATCCAATTTCCAATTTAATAAATGAGCCAATTTCCCCTTTACCTCATATGCATTCAGGAGGTACTTAACAGTGAAATTCCTAGTCTTATTATTCCTGGCTTTTATGTTGGTTAGTTTCTCACAGATTTACTACAGTAGATTAAAGATAACTACAAATTCTTTATTACTGGCCCCACTGAGAACTGAAGTCTATTTCTTCATTCTCCTGAACAGAAGCGAGACCCGTGACTCCACTGACATAGAATAAAAGGAAGTGCAGCTGAGCCACTGTCAACCTTTGAGAGGGCTGGCAGCTTCCACTTGCTGCTTTTTTAAAATAATTTTACTGTCAACGCTATTACAGCTGTTCTCCATTCTCCCCTCTTCACCACCTCCACCCAGACCCTGTCCCCCATTCCCCTTGCCCCCACCACACTGTTGTCTGTGTCCACGGATCATGCCCACGTGTTCTTTGCTAATCTCATCATCTTCTTTCATCCAGTCCTCCCACCTCTCTCCCCTCTGACAGCTGTCAGTCTGTTCCATGTGTCCGTGCTTCTAGTTCTATTTTGTTCCTTAGTTTATTTTGTTCACTAGATTCTACATATAAGTGAGGTCAGATGGTATTTATCTTCCTTTGATTGGCTTCTATGGCATAGCCTAAGAATCTACAGGTCCATCCATACTATGGCAAAAAGGAAGAATTTCTTCTTTTTCACAGACACATAGAATTCCATTGTATAAATGTGGGGCCTTGATTCTCTTCCCATGAGGCCTGAAGGAGAATCAAGGCCACCAGATGACAGTCCCACTGAACTACCAGCTGACATACCGCATCAACTGGGGGTTAGTTGGCATAAGTAAGTACGCCCTCCTGGATGCTCTGGTCCAGCTGAGCTCCAAGATAGCTGTAGCTCCACGTGACTTTACATGAAGCAAATGAACCACTCAGCTGAACCCAGTCAGCCCAGAGAATTAGGAAATGTAATAAAATGATTATTGTTTTAAGCCACCAAGTTAAGAAAAAAGGAAAGTTATAAAGCAATAAAGAATCAAAACTTTCACTTCCATTTTTTTCACTTTTATTTTTTTAATTATACTTTATTGATTATGCTATTATTGTCCTGATTTTTCCCCCTTTTCCCTCCTCCACCAAGCACCCCCCCACTCACTCAGGCAATCCACCCACCATTGTTCAGGTCCATGGGTCATGTGTATCAGTTCTAATCCATTTCCTATACTGTACTTTACATCCCCATGGCTATTCTGTAGCTACCTATTTTTACTTCTTAATCCCCTCAGCTCTTCATCCATTCTTCCTCACCCCACTCCCATCTGGCAACCATCTGGTAACTAACTTCTTTTCCCTTGCTGCTTTTAAAACTGTCTCTTTATCTTTAATCTTTGGCATTTTAATTATGATGTGTTTTGGAGTGCGCCTCTATGTATCCATCTTGTTTGGGATTCTCTGTACTTCTTGGATTTGCATGTCTATTTTCTTCACCTGGGAAGTTTTCTTTCATTATTTTTTCAAACAGATTTCCAATTTCTGGCTCTTTCTCTTCTCCTTTTGGCACCCCTATGACGTGAATGTGTTGGATCTTTTGAAGTTGTCTGGAGGCTGCTTTTAATATCCTCATTTTGTTTGGCTTCTTTTTCTCTTGTTCTCATTGGTTATTTTTTGCTTCCTTATGTTCCAAATCATTGATTTGATTCTCAGCTTCATCCACTCCACTGTTGTTTCCTTGTAAATTGTGCTTTATTTCAATTAGTGTATCCTTCATTTCTGACTGGATCTTTTTAATGCTGTTGAGGTCCTCACTAAGTTCCTTGGGCATCCTTATAACCAATGTTCTTTTTTTTAATAACCAGTGTTCTGAATTCTGCATCTGATATATTGCTTATCTCCATTTAATTTAGCTCTTTTTCTGGGGTTTTGATCTGTTGTTTCATTTGAGCCACATTTCTTTGTCTCCTTGTTTCAGTGTGTTGGGTAGAGCTGCTTTGACTCCATTTCTTGATAGTGCAGCCTAATGTAGTGGGTGTCCTGGAGGGGCCAGTGGCACAGCCTCCCCTATCACCGAAGCTGGGTACTCAAGGTGCACTCCTTGTGTAGACTGGGTACACCCTCCTCTTGTAGTTGAGACTTGGTTGCTGTTGCCAAATCAACGGGAGGGATTTACCCAGGCCAGTCAGTTGCAAAGATTTGCTGTCACCACCAACCACCAACCTCTGCCCTGTGTGGAGCATTAGCTGTGAAAGGGCAGGGTGGTGGTGCTCCGATATGGTCTGTAGCTGGGTACACACTGGCCCTGGAGTTTCTCGGTGTCACCGGCCAAGGTCAGCCCCTATCTGTGTTTGGTCTGAGGCACCCTGCCTGAACTACAAAGCAATCTGAGATGCCTTGAAGATTCTCTGATGAAGCCAAGCTGTGATTCTAATCTAGCTACTGCCAGTGCCAGGCCTGGGGCTCACTGATGCCAGCTGTTGCTTGTTTGAGAGGATTTAGGAAGTTGTACAGCCTGCTGAGACCAGCCATTCATATGTAAAAGCAGCTTGGGTGGGCCACATTGGGTGGGGCAGAGTCTCTGGGTATCTCCAAGGTGTGTCAAACAGTGTTAGCCAGGTTGATAGAGTCTCAGATATGGGACCAGTCTACAGGCTCTGTGGCAGGGGTGGGGATGGGGGCCGTTAGCAAAGGGACAATGGCCTCTGCTCACCTTGATACTGGACTTCAGTTTTTCCCTGTGTGTCACGGGTGCCTTTCAAGCTGTTACACCAGTGCTGCAGCTCAGCGGGAATGAGTCCATGTGAGGGTTCTCTAAGAGAAGCTGCTTAGGGCTCCAGAAGCTTCTTCCACTGATTCAATTCCCACTAGATTTTGCAGCCAGAACTTGTGGAGACTTATTTTCTTGGCACTGGAATCCTGGGCTTGGGGGCCTGGTGTTTGGGACTCCTTGCTCCCAAGATATCCCTCTGGAATTTTTATCTACCATGTGGGTGAAGACCAGCCAGTCCCATGTCTGCACCCCTCCTACCAGCCTGGATGGATGTGGTTTCTTTAATTCTGTAGTTGTTGGGCGTCCATTCAACTTGATTTCTGATGGTTCTCAATGATGGTTGTTCTCTATTTTAGTTGTAATTTTGATGCAATTGTGCGAGGAGAGAAGCCATGTCTGAATGCACCATCTCTCCATTGTTTCTGAAAAGTACTATCAAAATTAAATTTCAATAGGTTCTGTTTACTCAAAATTTCTTTTTGGCTCAGACTAACTCCTAAAGCTCCTTACTGTGTATGACCTTTTCCATATATGTCCCTCTCCTTAAGGTTAGCTACAACAGCCTTAAGTAGCTTCTCCATCTTCAACTCTGGAAGCTTGCAGTGATTTCTTCAACTATGCCATAGGCTTCAAATGGAGACAGGAGTCTTTTTTTCTCCCATACCCACAACTATTAAGAAGAAAGAAAAAAAAAGTAGAAGCAAGCAGTTTATAGTCTCATCAGAGAAATTCAGTAGAGTTTTGTGAGACTTTGAAACCTAAATAAAATTTTCCTTTCCACATCCATCCCAAAACACAGTAATCAAATAAGATTAGAACCTGGTTACAAGAAAGCTTAAACTTCAAAATCATTATGCTAGTTTTTAATTTCTTGTTAGATAAGACACTTGCAAAATAAAAGAAAACTACTATGAAGTGCTCATATCTATTCACTGGTGGCTAAAGACAGCTTCAACTAATTGACTTTCATAATATTTAGGAGTCAGTTATTTGAAGCTAAGAGTCAAAAGCTAAGCATTTAAGATGTCAGTAGATGCCCAGAGGTTATAAATAGCAAAGGATCAAGCTTGCAAAGATATTTCACCCAAAAAAATGACACTGGGCAGTAAGCTTTTAGATGGTGAGAAGTATATATCTAGCTCTCAATCCTCAGGATCCAACAGAGTGTTTGGTGTAGAAAGTGTCCAGTTTATGAATGAATGAATGAATGAATGAATGGATGGATGGATGGTCATGGCAAAGCAAGAAGCAAAAGAAACCAAAATGAAGAGGAAGGAACAATAAGCAAGAATTTCAAATATTAATCTCTCCAGAAATAGGCATCAATGATTTTTTCAAAGGCACTTTCCCAACTACAGAGTTATGATGCATGAGCAATAGGAATACAGACCTTGGTCAGCATACATACACAGCGGCAGCTGAACAGGTCCTGTAGCTTTTAGCTCCCAAAGCAAGTCAGAACGGGGGAGCAGAGAAACAAGGCTTTTAAGCACCTTAAAAAATGTCAAAAACAGGAAGGTCTCACATTTATTCTTGGCCAGTCCTCCACATCTTTAAGAGAAGGCAGTCTGTAGTGATATCATAATAAGTGGGGTCATGTGGAATTAAGAGAAGGTCAATTCTGTATGTTCAGAAGCCTCACTGTACGTGGAATTTTTAATATTACAACTCTTGATAACTTTCAAACATTGAAATTTCACTAAAAGGGACAATTTCTCAACTTAGGACAATAGTCATATGCTCATAGTTATGGTTGACATTTGCTTGCATTAGACACCTAATTAAGTTTTATTATTTTAATTTCTTGTCATTATTTATGTAAGTACATTTAAGATATTACTTACTTTCTTACTATAATACAATCCTCAGAAGCTGTTCTATCATGTATATGTATGAGGTCTGTCATGAAAGTATACCGCCATGTAATATGAAAAAGAGACATTAATTGAACAAGATACAAGATACAAGAAACACTGTATATAGGACAATGACACCTCAGTCCCCTTCAAAGTAGGCAACTTGGGACCTCACACAGTTCTCCTTGTGTCTCATTCACTGTTCAAAACACTCTGCAAAATCCTTTGTTAGAATTGCCATCAGCTGACTCATCATATTTTCCTGAATCTCATCGATGGCCTGAAATCTCTTCCCTTTCAAAGGTGATTTTAGTTTTGGGGAAAAACAGAAGTCATAGGACATGAAATCTGGGCTGTAGGGGAGCTGGTCATTTGATGTTTCACCCAAAATTGCATGAGACATGATGCGTGGGCGGGTGTGTTGCCCTGATGAAGTTGCCAATCACCAGTTGCCCACGACTGTGGCCATTTTCATAGTATTGCGTCTCTCAACTAAGGAAGAACACTTGAGGTAGTGTTCCTTATTAATTGTTTGGCCTGGAGGGGTGTACTTGTGATGGACACCACCTTCCCAGTCAAAAAACACAGCATGGTCTTGATCTTGCTGTGACTTTGCCACACCTTCTTCTCAACCATCTTTGAAATGTTTGTGCCACATTTTTATTTGCACTGCACTCATTACATGGTTCCCAAAAGCCTTCTGAATGATCTGAACAGTTTCTGTGGAAGAATGTTCAAGCTTAATGCAAAATGTGATGTAGATTTGTTGTTCCACTTGCTCAGTCATTTTGAATGCGATGGCCACACAGCACACATGCTCACTCGGGGGCATTGACTGCCACCTATGACTAGTACGGTGAAGTCATCACTGTCTCATCAACAGTGATGAATGCACATTCCAGTCCACTCTCTTTGGCTGCCAGGTTACATCGGTGTCACACAAACCATTCTCATTATATTAACAATGGCTGGACTTCTCATGTATAAATAAACAACTCCCAAATATCTGATCACCTAATTATTTCTGAATACCTTCTGAAATACAAATGAGTATAAATATACAGGTAAATAAAAAGTACACAATAATATTTCAATAAGACAAACTCAAAATCTGTTTTCCCACACCATCCAAACCAAGGCTCCATGGATACTTACGGTTATGTATATTTGCCATGTTTTACAACACATAAAATCATAGAGTTAAATTTTGTAGCTCTAAGAAAACTTTTTTTTATTTATGCATTCATTGGTTGCTTCCTTTTTTAAAATATATTTTATTGATTATGCCATTACAGTTGTCCCATTCCCCCCTTCACTCCCCTCCACCCTGCATACCCCTCCCCCACCACCCCTCCCCTTTTGTTCATGTCCATGTGTCACGAGTTCTTTAGATTCTGTATTTCCCATACTATTCTTGCCCTCCTCCCATCTATTTTCTACCTACCATCTATGCTACTTATTCTCTGCACCTCCTCCCCCTTCTCCTCCCCTGTTGCTAACCCTCCATGTGCTCTCCATTTCTATGTTTCCGCTCCCAATCTAGCTTGCTTTTGTTTGCTTTTGTTTTAGGTGTCGTTATTAATAACTGTGAGTTTGCTGTCCTTTCACTGTTCATATTTTTTATCTTCTTTTTCTTACATAAGTCCCTTTAACATTTCATATAGTAAGGGCTTGGTGGTGATGACCTTTTTTACTAGCTTCACTTTACAGACGGAAAAGTCTGAGGTCTCTAAGTAACTTAGCCTTATTAGAGTAAGTGGTTCCCCCAAACCACTGATGATGGATATCATTCATCCATTCAATAATTGTGCATTGAGCAGGCAACTGGGAACCAGGCACTCTACCTGCCCTGGGAGATACAAAGATGGAGAAGTTGGGTCCTGCCCTCAAGGTACTCGGTTTAGAGACGGGACCACCATGGAACTAAAAAAATGCAATTTTGGGTCACAGCTTCTGTAAGAAAAGTTAAGTGGTATCATCAACAAGATAATAAATTCAGCTGGGTCAGGGGATAAGCGGGTGAGGATAAGTTGAAGGGGACTTCTCATAAAAGGAGATTTTAGCTAGATGATAAAAGGGAATATGCGTCGGACAACATCTTCACCTTAATGGAGTTTAAGTCAAACCCATCAAGTCTATTCCACAGGTCAGACAAGAAGTAAAAATTGTGTGGAGTTACTGCTTATAGAAGAAAGGTCATGCATGTGAATGAGTCATGTGGGAATTAAAATTGAGTCAGTCTGTCATTACATCCTCTTATACATATTGTCTATATACATGTCCAATTACTACTTATTATATTCATTGAATTGTATAATTTCCTTTTACAACAATGTACCTTTAAGTCGTTATAATATCTTTATGTTGGAGGTATGGGAAAGAAAAACAGTATGTCCGTTATTGAAACTCAGACATTGTAATGCTGACTGACATTTCCAAGAGCCTGGCAAATAAGTCAGAGTCACCACAGACAGTGTCATACTTCAGGGTCTGTACTTAATGCACAGACTCATACTGTCTTTTGCAAATAGATCTCCTTTCAGATGTCTGCTGGGACAAGATTTGGTAATAACACAATAACCATCAGGTAGTAAGAGCCAATTAGTATGTGCCTCATGAAGGTGTTTTGGATGAACTTTATTCTGAAAGAGAAACGAGAGATTGCCAAATCTCCTACAAGTCATGTTTGTTCCTGTACTAGAACTGAATGATACAAATTTTCTTGAGTAAATTTTAAAATATTTTCCTGGCTGCAGCTCTCCATTTCTTCCCACATCAATGCACTAAATGTATTAAAGGTTGTACAGTTGAAAGCTCACTCTGGGTTTCAAAAAAAGAAAACAAATTCAACAGCAAGTAAAAACAGGAAGTACCAACCTAGTGTAGTTTAACTTTTGCAAGTTTCAAAGACTGATAAGAACCTCAAATTCCCGCATTCTGCTCAGAGAAAAATACTATCTCTTTATTTAATCTAGCTTTTATGCTGTATCTGTAAAACATGGAGTAAAGTGATCTGGCAATTTTATGCTCAATGTAGTCAGCGCAAACAATAAAAAGTGCACAATTCAAGTTTCAAAACACAATATGATATAGCCAATTGGAGTGTCTACATTGACCAAATTAGCTGCATGACTGCTAAGTAATTCCTCTTTATTTATTTTTTATGGATATTCTCCTAAGCATGGGAATTTGGGGGTTACACTTGTAGCCATAAGACATGGACAGATATTTAATTACTGAAGTAGTCAAAATTTGAGTGTATGTCCCCTGCCCCTCCACCAAGAAACTCAGCTTGTAAACTGGCCTGATAACCATGCCGCACACTGTCCTACACGGCCTCCTACCATGAGTGCACATGGCCCCCAACCTGTCACCAGGAGGCCAACCCCACATGTCCCTTGGTCATAGGGCTGTTAAGACTACAAGGCTCAACTAGCACAAAGCACCATCTCCATAAATAACTCAAATTCATCTTCACAAACTACAGGGCTTCTCAGAAGAGCACAGACAAAGTTAACAATAGCAATTTTGCGTAAGATTGTCAGTAGTATGGTTATACATAGCAATGGAAATCTAGGCTTTACCAAGATGAGATATTTTTAAGACCATTGGTTAGGTAAAGGGGGATGTGGTGTGAGTGGCTGCCACTCTCCTTCAGGCAGATCAGTTATACTCTACCTGCTTGGGAATGAGTAGAGAGCATTGCTTTCTCTATTCTGTGCTAATCAAATCAACTTTTCTGGAGGAAAAGGAACTTTCTGCTGGTAGCCATAGAAAAAGCCAGTACTGTGGAGTGTCTGTTTCTTTTGTTTGAGTGAAGAGTGGCTTTAATTAAAGAATCCCGCCCATCTCTAAGTAGCAATTGAAGTTCATTTACTATATTTCCAACCATTTCAAGAGAAGCCAGAAATCGAAATTTTGTTGTAAATTCTCCTGACTTATTTTTACATCAAGAGATCAAACAAGATAGTTTTATACTTATTTTAGACCATTGCCTACTGGTTTAAGATATCTTGTATACACAGGGATTTTTATTCACGTTATTATTAATGCATTGACTATATATTTATCTAACCAATTATTACATATTTATGATCATCCCTCTATTAGTTTAATTCTATATAATTTTCTTGATTCAGCTGGCTGTGCAGTCTCACTGTATGTTAACTAAAGAGGATCCAACTATGAATCGGCTAACATTTCTGACATCAAAGGGGCACAGCCTGATGGTGAAGAAGTCATGAGATAAGTGGAGTGTGTGGTAACATACATAGAGAAACGTAGTCAGGATAAATAGGGTTGAATATAGGAGGTTAATGCTGGCAGATGAGGTTGAAAAAACCCAGCAAGTTAGGCCTTACATGCCATGGTGATGTGGATACCAGCAGCTACCAGTTACTAAACACATAAAATGAACCAAACCCTGTGCTTGCGCCCCACATACATTACCCAATTCTCACACCAATTCCTATGGTGAAGGGACTATTACTCTCTTTGTTTTACAGACAAGAAACCTGAAGCTTAGAAAGGTCAAGTAAACTGTCCAAGAACATGGCTGTGTGTGGCAGAGTCGGACTCTGGGCTCATAACATCTGTCTGATTCCAAAACCTGTGTTTTCAGCCACTATGATATTGCTAAGGAATTTGGATTTCAGCCTATAACTAATGGAAAACAAATGAAGTATCTTAGGCCCACATTATTCTATTCTGTTCCTACAAGATTCTGTGAGTTAAATAATGGAAACTATGATTACTGTATTATATGTGGAGAAATAAAAAAGAGTTAAGGCATTTAAAGCAAAGGAAACAGTGGGTTCCTATTACCTTAGTGGGCCAGTTTCTAGCCCAGGGCTCATGCTGGTTTTACATGGTTGGCAAATACTACTTTCCAAACATTTGGTATGCTTTCAACAATCATACTAATTCAAATTCAGAAATTCCAAAAGCACATTCCCAATTAAATCTTCTTCCAGATAGAACCTTAGGTATTTCTAGCCAAGTTGTTCCTAATTTGTGATGTCAATCTAAAAAATACAAAATAACTACTGTGACAAAGAAGGACAGCAGTTGTCAAACTCTTCCTCTCACCAACTGTGTGAGAATGACAAATCCTATCTGAATATCAATGATGAAATAATAGTATTTACCTTTTGTATACTAGTAAAGTATTAATAACATCTTGCATTCACTTATAATTGCTATAAGTTATTTAAGCATTCAACTTTCCAATTTATACTCACAAGATTTTATTTATAACAGTGAACATTTATCCCCATCAAGTTTGCCTGCAACAGTTATTGAATACCCCTTCTATTGTTAAGGTCAAGGCTAATAATCAGAAGATTACTCACATACAACAGTGATATAACAAGGCTGGACCTAGAATATGACCAAGATATTTCTCTGCTCACAGAAGAAACAGTTGCATAAATGAAACTATATTCTGATCACTTTTGTTCCCCAGACATGTCACATCTTAGTGCTTTCCAGAAAAAAATACAGTAACTCTCTCTACAAAAGATAAAGGTAGTAGCAACTGCTTTTTGAGCACTGATAAACATGTTACATAGACCCTTTGAGGAAGGTTTAACACACCAGCTCTTTCAGAGGAGAAGATTAAGGGTTAGAGAGGTAAAAGAATTTTTCCAAAGAAACCAATAAGTAGAAATCTAGAAATTAAATCCAGAAAAATCTGACTCCTAAATGCAATAAATCCTGGGCATTGGAGAGAGAAACAAAGGAAAAATGAAAAAAAAAGTGATAGAAAGAAATTCAAGGTTTATCTGAGAGCTCATATATGATGATTTTGGGAAACAAGTATAAAATGTATATATGGCAAGAAATAGAACAAAATATAAAGACAAATTAGAGAATTGAGATAATCTATGACAGACAGAAAACTAGAAATAGATGAGACCTCCTAGAAATTGGTAAAGACCATCTACAAAACACCTACAATTAACATCATACTGGGGCCCTGGCTGGTGTACCTCGGTGGATTGAGTGTGGGCCTGTGAACCACGTGATCATGGTTCAATTCCCAGTCAGGGCACATTCCTGGGTTGCAGGCCAGTTCCCAGCCGGGGACTCAGGAGAGGCAACCATACGTTGATATTTCTCTCCCTCCCTCCTTCGCTTTCCCTCTAAAGATAAATAAATTTAAAAATATATATTAAAAAAACATCATACTGGGAAGAAACTGGGTGTTTTTGCCCTTTAATCTAAAACAAGACAAGGGACTTCCGCCAAGATGGAGGCATAGGTGGAAACACTGTGCCTTCTCCCACAACCAAGTTTGAACATAACAAAGGTTTGGAGAACTAGGACACACCCAAAGACCAGAAAATGGAATTATATGGAAGTCCGACAACTACGAACCTTTCAACGGGGACGGTAAGAGGGGCAGAGCCAGCAGCAGAGCTGGGTCGGGCAGGACAGATCCCCCCGACCTAGGCGGGCAGGCAGCCCGGAACCAGACGGGGTGTGGGGCAGACTGCCCTTGGTCGCACATTCGCGCACAGTGAGATGGACCACACAGGCCCCAGGGGGCGAACCCAGTGGTGGAGGGCTGACGGCAGTGGCACACTCGCGTGCAGTGGAACGAAATGCGTGGGCCTGGTGACGGTGGTGGCTGCGGCGCCTGGGAGGGGGTGGCAGGCGGCAGGCGGGAAGCCATTGTCCCTCTTTGACCCCGCCCCCACATACAGCGTCACAACCCAGCGACTTAGTTGCCCTGTTCTAGTGAACACTTTAGGGCTCTGATCCTGCTACGGAACAGGCACGAACAGCCCAAAAGATGGTGCAAGAAGAACTCAAAGTCCCAGAGCCAATAACTCTAAGCGACCAAGAAATTGCCAGCCTCTCAGAAGCACAATTCAGGACACTATTTATCAGGATGCTCACAGAACTGGTAGATTATAGTCACAAATTAGAGGAACAAAGTCACAAATTAGAGGAATATATGAAGGCTAAACTAATTGAAATGAAGGGAGATGCACAGGAAACCAATAGTGATGGAAAGGAAACGGGGACTCAAATCAATGGAATGGACCAGAAGGAAGAACNAAAAAATATATATATATATAACTTTTATTTTATTTCTTGTAATGGCTTTTTAAATAGCTATTATAAATGCCATTTTAAAAACCTTCAAATTCCATCATTACTGGTGTGTTGGAAAGCAATTGATTTTTGCATATTAACCTGATAACCTGTGATCTTGCTCTACTCCCTTATTAGTTCCAGGAGCTTTTCGTTGTTGTTACTGATTTTTTCTTGTATATAGGCAATCATGCCATCTGCAAATAAAGACAGTTTTATTTTTTCCTTTTCAACCTGTTTTCTTTTATTTTCTCATTTTGTCTTATGGTACTAACTGGAACATCTAGTACAGTGATAAATGGGGGTGAATGGGAGCATCCTTGTCTTGTTTTATTTTTATTTTTTTATTTTTTAAATATATTTTATTGATTAAACCATTACAGTTGTTCTATTCCCCCCCTTCATTCCCCTCCACCCACACCTAAAACAAAAGCAAACCAAGAGGACAGCTAGATCAGGAGTGGAACCATATAAATGAAGAACACATGGAGGGTTAGAAACAGGGGGGTGGGAGGGGGAGAAGGGGGGAGAAGGCACAGAAAATAGCATAGATGGTAGGTAGAAAATAGATAGGGAGGAGGGTGAGAATAGTGGAGGAAATATAGAATCTAAAGAACCTGAGACATGTGGTTATAAACTAAGGGGGGGGGGGGAGAATGGTGGGGGAGGGAGTGTGTGGGTGGAGGGGAATGAAGGGGGGGAATAGAACAACTGTAATGGTTTAATCAATAAAATATATTTAAAAAATAAAAAAATAAAAATAAAACAAGACAAGGATGCTCCCATTCACCCCCATTTATCACTGTACTAGATGTTCCAGTTAGTACCATAAGACAAAATGAGAAAATAAAAGAAAACAGGTTGAAAAGGAAAAAATAAAACTGTCTTTATTTGCAGATGGCATGATTGCCTATATACAAGAAAAAATCAGTAACAACAACGAAAAGCTCCTGGAACTAATAAGGGAGTAGAGCAAGATCACAGGTTATCAGGTTAATATGCAAAAATCAATTGCTTTCCAACACACCAGTAATGATGGAATTTGAAGGTTTTTAAAATGGCATTTATAATAGCTATTTAAAAAGCCATTACAAGAAATAAAATAAAAGTTATATATATATATATATATTATATATATATACAAAATCTACAAAACTGATGAAAAAATGTTTAACCTAAGTAAATGGAGAAACAGTCTGTTTGTGATTTGAACACTAAACCTCATTAAGATGTCAATTCTTCCCAAATTAGTCTGTGGCTTCAATGCAATGCCCATTAAAATCCTTGAAAGCTATTTCACAGATACTGCAAAACTGATTCTTAAGTGTACATGGAAAGGCACAAGACCTAGAACTGCCAACATAATAGTAAAAAAGAGCAAAGCCCTGGAAAGGTGGCTCAGTTGGTTAAAGAGGCATTCTTTACATCAAAAGGTTGCAGGTTAAATTCCCAGTCTGGGCACATAGCTAGGTTGTGGGTTTGATTCCCAGGTCAGGGCACATGTGGGAGGCAACTGATCAATATTTCTGTCTCACATCAATGTTTCTCTCTCTCTCTCTCTCTCTCTCTTTCCTTCTCCCCCATCACCTCAGTCCATTCTTCTCTCTTAAAAAAAACAAACAAACTTATCCTCAGGTAAGGATTTGAAAAAGTTGTAAAATTCACACTACTAAATTTTAAGCTTTAAAATCAAGCTACAGTAATCCAAGCAGTGCAATGTTGGCAAAATAGTAGACAAAGGACCAGAATAGAGTGTGCAGAATAGGCCCACATGAATAAAATCATCTAATCTTTGATGAAGGAACAAAGGCAATTCAATGAAAAAAATATTCTTTTCAACAAATGGTACTGGAACAATTAGAAGTCCATAATGAAACAGAAATTAAAAACACCCCAGGGCCCTGGCAGGTGTGGTTCAGTTGGTTGAGCATCATCAGTGAGGCCAAAGGTCTCCCTGCTTCAATTCCTGGTCAGGGCGCGTGACAGGGCTTCAGGCCTGCTCCCTCGGTGGGGCACCTGCAGGAGATCAGCTGTTTCTCTCTCCCTTTGGTGTTTCCCTCTTCCTCCCTCCTTTCCCCTCTTTTTAAAAATAAATAAATACAATCTCTAAAAAGAAAAACAAAACACCCTAGATTCAGCATATCTTACACTTTCACAATAGTTTACTCAGAATACATCATAGAACTAAATGTAAATTGTAAAACTAAAAAAATGTTAGAAGAAAACACAGGACAATATCTGTGCACTTAGGTATAGTGATGACTTTTATTTACATCAAAAGCACAACTCATGGAAGAAGAAATTGGTAAGTTGCACTTTATTAAAATTAAAACTCTGTAGAAGACACTGTTAAGAGAATGATAAAACAAGACAAACAGAAAATATTTGCAAAATACATATCTGATAAAGAACTTATACCCAAAATATTCAAGGAACCCTTGAAATCAACAGTAAGAAAACACATGGCCCAACCAAAAACACAGGCTAACTACTTTAACACACCTCACCAGAGATGGCAAATAAATACATGAAAATACACTCAACATCATTTGTCATTAGGGAATTGCAAATTAAAACAAAAACAAGATATCTCTACATTCCTATTGAAATGGTTCATTAAAATCCAAAAAACTCGTGCTGAGCAGGAGAGGTGGTAGCTGAGGAAACAGTGGAATTGGGCCAGCAGCATGGCCACAACACTCCTTCCTGGAGGCAGGTGGCTCTCAGTTCCACCTGGGCTGGCAACTGAGTCCTGGGACAGGGAAGTCAGATGGGGAACTAAGACGCTTATATCTCTGCACCCTGACCCCTGAAAAACAACTGATCTTTTTAGTTGTGTTTTCTTTTTTAAAATATATTTTATTGATTATACCATTACAGTTGTCCTATTTCCCCTTCATTCCCCTCCACCCTGCACACCCCTCCCCCACTATTCCCTCCCTTTAGTTTATGTCCATGTGTCACAAGTTCTTTAGATTCTGTATTTCCCCTACTATTCTTGCTCTCCCCCTGTCTATTTTCTCCTCACCATCTATGCTATTTATTCTCTGTACCTTCTCCCCACTTCTCCTCCCACTCTCCTGTTGCTAACCCTCCATGTGATCTTCATTTATATG
Source organism: Sturnira hondurensis (assembly GCF_014824575.4). Taxonomy (NCBI): domain Eukaryota; kingdom Metazoa; phylum Chordata; class Mammalia; order Chiroptera; family Phyllostomidae; genus Sturnira; species Sturnira hondurensis. Next base: position 19,895,996 of record NW_028093985.1, on the reverse strand, counting down.
GTTCTGCTCATGATCTAGCTGTCCTCTTAGTTTGCTTTTGCTTTAGGTGTGGTTGTTAATAACTATGAGTTTGCTGTCCTTTCACTGTTCATATTCTTTATCTTCTTTTCCTTAGATAAGTCCCTTTAGCATTTCATATAATAAGGGCTTGGTGATGATGAACTCCTTGAATTTAATCTTATCTGAGAAGCACTTTATCTGTCCTTCCATTCTAAATAAAAGCTTTGCTGGATAAAGCAATCTTGGATGTAGGTCTTTGGATTTCATGAGTTGGAATACTTCTTTCTAGCCCCTTCTTGCCTGTAAGGTCTCTTTTGAGAAATCAGATGAGAGTCTGATGGGAACTCTTTTGTAGATGAGTGTCTTCTTATCTCTTGTTGCTTCTAGGATTCTCTCCTTCATTTTAATCTTGGCTAATGTAATTATGAAGTGCCTTTGTGTGTTCCTTCTTGGGTCCAACTTCTTTGGGACTCTCTGAGCTTCCTGGATTTCCTGGAAGTCTATTTCCTTTGCCAGACTGGGGAAGTTCTCCTTTATTATTTGTTCAAATAAGTTTTCCACTTGTTGCTCTTCCTCTTCCCCTTCTGGTACCCCTATAATTTGGGTGTTGAAATGTTTAAAGATGTACTGGAGGTTCCTAAGCCTCTCCTCATTTTTTTGAATTCTTGTTTCTTCATTCTTTTCTGTTCGGTCATTTTTCTCTTTCTTCTGGTCCACTCCCTTGATTTGAGTCCCAGTTTCCTTTCCATCACTATTGGTTTCCTGTGCACTTCCCTTTATTTCAATTAGTTTAGCCTTCATACATTCCTCTAATTTGTGACTAAAATCAATCAGTTCTGTGAGCATCCTGATCACCAGTATTTTGAACTGTGCATCTGAAAGGTTGGCTATCTCTTGGTTGCTTAGAATTATTGGCTCTTGGGCTTTGAGTTGTTCTGGAGCCATAATGTTTTGGTGTGTTTGCACCTGTTACATATAAGGGGCAGAGCCTTAGGTGTTCACCAGAGCGGGGCAACCCAGGTCGCTGGGTTGTGATGCTGTATGTGGGGGTGGGGTCAGAGAGAGGCAATGGCGGTCCCTTCTGCTGCTTCCTGAGAGTGTCTGGAAGGCATTCTCAGAGCGCTGGGGCCTGTGTGGTCTGTCTCACTGCTTGCTCCATTGCCTGGTTTATTTGCATGCGAATGTGTGACCACAGTCAGCCAGCTGTCTTGCACCCTCACTGGATCGGCCCATTGCCACCCCACTCCTGGGATCTGCCAACTGCAGCCTGCATGCACCTGAGTCAGTCTGGCCAATTTTTCCTGTGCAACCCCGCTCCGCCAGCCACTGGCTCCGCCCCTTTTACCAGTCTGGCTGAATGGTTTGTTGTTGTTGGACTTCCGTACAGCTCAATTTTCTGTGCTTTGGTTGCGTTTTTGTTACTAAAGCTTTGTTGTCTTTAAACTTGGTTGTGCGAGGAGGCACAGTATTTCCACCTACGCCTCCATCTTGGCCAGAAGTTCTTAGTTGTGTTTTCTCCGAATGTCCTATATACAGTAATTGGAATCTGTGCAACCTTTTAAGATAACTTCTTTCGGTTAGTAATTTACACATAAGGTTCACACATATCTCTACATGGCTCAATAATTTATTTCTATTTGATGCTGATAACATTGCATTGCCTGGATGTATCCCATTTTATGTGTCTTTTTACCTATTAAAGGACACCTTGGTTATTTTCATTTTTTGGACAGTTATGAATAAAGCCATTGTTAACATAAAAAAAACTGGCAATACAAATGCTGACAGGAATGGAAAGGAACTAGAATTCTCACTCATCGCTAGTGGTTACAGCCACTTTGGAAGACATTCTGGCAGCATCTTACAAAGCTAAACCTAGCTTTACCATAAAGTGCAAGAACTGCACTCTCAGGTGCAATTTGCCTAGCTGGGAACATGTGTCCATGCAAAACCCAGCACATGAACGCTAGTAGGATCTATATTCATAATCAGCAAGCTGGCAATAAGCAAGAAATTCTCCATTAAGTGAATGGATAAACAAGCTATGATACATCCATGTAATAAAATACCATTCGGTGATAAAAAAATTAGGATATATAAAACTGTAAAAAATGTGATCTTAAATACATACTGCTAAATGATAGAAATCAGTCTGAAATGGCTGCTTAGTCTATGATTCTAATTATATGCCAATCAAGAAGATGAAAAACTAGTAAGATGGTAGAAAGATCAGTCGTTATAGAGGGAGAAAACATTGAATAAATAAAGCACCAAAATTATTTTTGGGCTTTACTGAATGAAGTATAGGCTTTAGTTAATAATAATGCATCAATATTGGTTCATTAATTGTGACAAATGTACCATACTAATGTTAGGATGTTAATAATGGGAACTTAAGGGCAGAAAGAATGAGGGTAATACAGGAACTCTGTTCTATCTTCACAATTGTTTGGTAAATCTAAAACTGTTCTAAAATTAAACATTTATTTTTAGCAATACAAGATTGCTAGTTCTAAAATATAAAAAACTACAAATTGAAAAGAAGAAAACAAACAACTCAAAAAAAGAATGGGCAAAGACTATGAAAAGAATACTCACAGGACAGGAAATCCAAATGACCATAAAATGTAAACAAACAAACCAAAAAAAGACATTGACCTTATCAGTGGACAAAAGGAAATAGAATTAAAATACGATACCCATCAGTTTAGCCTGCCTACACTGAAAAGAACAAAAACATCCAGTGTTTAGAAGGACACAGAAAAAAGGACACTCTCTGACCTGGCGGATGGAAGTGTAAATTGCTACAACATTTTGCAAAGTAATATGGCAATATCTATTGCAATAACAAACACCTTGACCTAGCTTAGGGATCCCTACTTTAGGAAATCAGCAACAAAGCACCAAAATGAAAAGATATATACATAAGCCTTTTCACTGTAACATTGTTATGTTATTATACAATATTTCTGGTGTTGAAAAACTAGAAAAAACCATCATGTCCATCAATAGGTTAACAGTTAAATAAATTATAGTACACCCATGTTGTAGAATATTATGCAGCTGTTTTTAAAAGAATAATGTAATCTGTTAACGTAAAGAGATGCTACCACATAATTTTAGGTGGTGAAATAAAATTACAGAGGAATATGTATAGTGTGCCAGGATTTTTTTAGCCCTTTGTGTGTACCTCTGTGTTTGAATGTTTTCAGAAGACTGCACACATGGCTGTTGATATCAACTGCCACTAGGCAGTGGGGTACAGCTTTAGATCAATCTCTCATTACTTCTTGTATACTCATACATTAAAATAAAAATAAAATAAAATAATCCTCAAACATGATTGTCGTGTTTGTCATGTCACATCTAGCTGTGAGGTGTTTAGGAAAAATACATGCCAGACCTGCAGCCAGGACTCACTAATTATTGTCCAGAACAGACATTGTAATACAGTTAGATGAGAAGATATTCTCCACGGGACCAAAGTAACCCAACTTCTGCATCAAGAGAAAAAGCATCAAGTTATTTATTTTTATCAGTGACCTACATGAGAGAAATGAACCAGCAAGTCTGTACGTATTTGCCTCCAAGTGAAGGCAATTGCTAACTTCCTAGAAGTTGGGGAAAGGGTTCAAGTTGACTGTCAAAGTTCAGAGAAACAGAATTTTTGAAAATAAGATGGAGTCCAGTGTACATAAGGGCCAAATCATACACAGGAGAACAAAAAACAATGAATTCAACTCAGCTAATGTCGACACCCATGGGCAGTGTCTGAAAATGGAAGTCTAGTCAGCAAGAGGTGCAGGGTATAATGAATAGACACAAACTGCGTAATCTAGAAAGAAAAAAACAGAGAAAAGTTAGAAGAATGGCTCTCTTTCTTCTGCACTCAATGTAGGCAAAACTTGATTGAGTAATGCAGGTGAAAGATGGCACCTAAAGCTACTCAATTTAATTACTGAACATCTGGTTGTGCTTATAATTATACGCCGTTTCACACAAAGCAGTGTCAATGAATGTGTTTTGAAGGAAGAAGGGGAGGAAAATAGATAGGGACACAGGAAGGCAATTAGAAGTTAAGTAATTAAAGAGAATGATGAAAGAACTCAGTAAAAAATAGCTAATCTTAAATGTGAAAGATTATAAACCTAAAAAGAAAGAACTTCTAGAGTTCTTTTGTGTACTGACAGAATAAACAGAAGTGAAACTATTGTTTTATAGCCAACCTGGTTAGCATGAATCTTGCAAATGGAAGAAAAAGAGGTCCCAGTCATAATGAACCTACAGAATGGTTTATGAGCAAATCTGTAGCACATTCACTAGGTTTTACATTAAGTTTTCTACAAAAGTGGACCAAAGATAATATGATAGAAGGAGCAGGGTACAGAGGCGTCTACATATCAAATAAAAATGTAAGTGTATTGCAGATTAGAGCTTTGGAAATATTAAGAAGTTGCAGACAAATTAGGCCCCAGAGGCAGCATATTATAGTGCTTTCTATTGTAGCGATGTCTGTCATACGAGGGGTGTACCTTAACTCCAAAGGTTCTCACAAAACAACACAAAATAAATTAAAGCCTTACTTATCCTCACACATTAGATGAAACAAAAAGAAGAATGCACAGAAAAATATAAGCTGTGACAAGACAAAAAAAAATTCAGAGACTTGCAAATGTGTCTGTACTGATTCAAAGGACATTTTGGGTTCTGGTCATAGTGCCTCAAAACACTCATGAGGAGTTCCAGTCAAGATGGTGGCATAGGCAACTTGGCTCCTCTCTTTGCACGACCACATCAAAATCACAACTAAACTAGAGAACAATCATCCCTCAGAACTGGCAGAAATCGATTTGAATGCAAATCTAACAACTACGGAATTTTTCAAAAACCCACATCCATCCACACTGGTAGGAAGGGCTGGTACCCCAACCATGTATAGTGGATAAAAATACAGGAGGGATATCTCAGGTGCAAGGAGTCCCAGACAAACATCTGGCTCCCCAGCCCAAGACTCCGGTGCCAGGAAGATAAGTCCCCAAAACTTCCGACTGCAAAAACCAGTGGGAATTGAGTCAGTGGAAGAAACTTCTGGATCCCTGAGCAGTTTCTCTTTAAAGAACCCACACATGGACTCACCGACTCAGACTCACTCCCTCTGAGCTCCAGGACCAGGATAGCAGCTTGAAAGTCACCAGTGGCATACAGGAAGGAACTGAAGAGTCTGGACTCAAGACAAGTAGAGGCCGTTGTCTCTTTTCTAAACCCTCCCCCACAGAGCCAGCAAGCTGCTACCATATCTGAGACTCCATCAAACAGGATCACGCTGTTTGACCAGCCTTGGAGATCCCCAGGGACTCCGCCCCACCCAATTTATAGGCCCACCCAAGCGTCTTTTATATATGAATGGCTAGTCTTGGCTTATGCTTCACAACTTCCTAAATCCTCTCAAACAAGCAACAGCTGGCAACACAAGCTCCAGGCCCAGCACAAGTAGCAGGCATTTTAGATTGCTTTATAGTTTAGGGAGGGAGGCCCAGGCAAAACATAGGTGGGGGTTGACCTTGGCCTGTACCACCTGAGAAACTCCAGGGCCAGTGCACCCAGTGGACAGCTACAGACCATATCAGAGCTCCACCACCTGGTCCCCTCGTTGCTGATTCTCCACACAGAGCAGAGGTTAGTGGCCAGTGGTCACAGCAAATCCTTGCAACTCACTGGCCTGGGTAAATCCCTCCCATTGATCTGCCAACAGCAACCAAGGCTCAATTACAAGAGGAGTATAATCGGCCTGCACAAAGGGCGTGAAGCTTGGGTGATAGGGGAGGCTATGCCATTGGACCCTAGAGGACACCCACTACATTAGGCCACACTATCAAGAAATGGAGTCACAGCAACACTTCTTAATACATAGAAACAAACACAGGAAGGCTGCCAAAACAAGGAAACAAAGAAACATGGCTCAAATAAAAAAACAGATCAAAACTCCAGAAAAAAAGCTAAATGAAATGGAGATTAGCAATCTATCAGATGCAGAATTCAGAATGTTGGTTATTTAAAAAAAGAACATTGGTTATAAGGATGCTCAAGGAACTTAGCGAGGACCTCAACAGCATAAAAAGGATCCAATCAGAAATGAATAATACACTAGTTGAAATAAAGCACAGTTTACAAGGAAACAACAGTGGAGTAGATGGAGCTGAGAGTCAAATCAATGATTTGGAACATAAGGAAGCAAAAAACAACCAACAGAACAACAAGAAGAAAAAGAAGCCAAAAAAATGAAGATAGTAAAAGCAGCCTCCGGACAACTTCAAAAGATCCAACATTCACATCATAGGGGTGCTAAAAGGAGAAGAGAAAGAGCCAGAAATTGGAAATCTGTTTGAAAAAATAAAGAAAGAAAACTTCCCTACTTTGGTGAAGGAAATAGACATGCAAGTCCAAGAAGCACAGAGAGTCCAAACAAGATGGATACATAGAGGCGCACTGCAAGACACATCATAATTAAAATGCTAAAGGTTAAAGATAAAGAGACAGTCTTAAGAGCAGCAAGAGAAAAGAAGTTTAGTTACCTACAGAAGAGTTCCCAAAAGACTGTCAGTTGATTTCTTAAAGAAAATTTGCAGGCTAAAAGGGATTGGCAAGAAATATTCAAAGTCATGAAAAGTAGGGACCTACAGCCAAGATTGCTCTACCCAGCAAATATATCATTTAGAATCAGAGCCGAAAACAACAAACAAAACTAAAGGAGTTCATCATCACCAAACCATTATTACATGAAATTTTAAAGGGACTTATTTAACAAAAAAAAGATCAAAACGATGAAGAATAAAATGGCAAAAATACATAAATATCAACAATTGAATCTAAAAAGCAAATTAAGCACACAAGAAGAACAAAGACAGAATCATGCATACAGAGAGTGTTTTGATGGTTACCAGATGGGAGAGCAGTGTAGGGGAATAGGTGAGGAGGTGAGGGGATTAAGAAATACAAACAGGTAGTTACAGAATAGCCATGGGGATGTAAAATACAGTGTAAGAAGTGGAGTCGCCGAAGAACTTACACACATAACCCATGGACATGAACAAGGTGTGGGCATTGCCTGAGGGAGTGGGGGTTGCTGAGTGGAGGCAGGCAAAGGGGGAAGAATCAGGATAACTGTAATAGCATAATCCATAAAATATAATTAAAAAACACTCATGAAAAAGCATATTTTTTGTAGAAATTTTGTCTCCCTCAGTGAGGTAATTTGGAAAGGAAACGGTGTGAGGAAGAGGCAGAGTGATGGAAAGGGTTATAGGAGGAGTCAGGCATGGTAGGGTCTAGCCTTGGCTCTGAGCACCTGGAGTTTTTTCTACAACATTCTCTGTTTCATGAGAGAAGTGTCCCACTTCAGTACATCATGTACTGTAACTGAAATTTGTTTTGTTTTCCTTTAAATGGAAACCTACTTGGGCTTATGAGTTTGAACCAATTTCCATTTTTCACTTCTGAAAATAAGGCTACAGTTAAATTTTAGCTAATTGTTTTTATTACACATTTTTGTCATGTTTTAAATCCTCACCTCACCAGAATGATAATGACAACTAGAGGATTGCTCTCCAACTCTACCCGAGGCCTATTTGCTTGAGTTGATTTGTAGTTTTCTTTGGTGTGAAAAGCAGAAAAAGGCTATTTCAGGATCAAAATATGAGTGCCATGGATTTCTCTGAGCCATAGAGGAAGACTGGCAGTAAGCCAGGGGTTCCCAAAGGCACAGGAGGACATCTAAAAAAAGGATTCTTTCACTCAACCAACATTTATGGAGTGCTCACTGCACAAAGGTATTGGGGATGTGGCAGTGAAAAAGCCACAGATTTCTGCCTCTGATGGAAGAGCAATAGCACATAAGTAAGTCATAGACCTTAACAAGTACTATGATAGAAAGCAGTGCAGTAAATGGAGACAGCTTTCAGTGGGACGGAAAGGGGAGACAGCCACAAAAAAGGACATTTGAATTTGCATGGAAGGATAAGCAAATGGGGGCAAAATGAGAAGGAGAAAGACATGTCCGTCCAGGAGACCATCCAACATAGAGGCCACAACCAGCTGCTAGTTGGTAAACTGGGTGTTAAATAGGGGTTCGTTATTTTATTTTCTCTATTTTTATGTATGTTTGAACTTTTTATAATAAAAAATTTCAGTACCTGAAATAATACTGAAAACATTTTTACCTCTTACTCTAAATGGTAAAAAAAAAAAATGTATCACCATGTTTGGGCATAAGCTTTCTCTCCAAGGAAATATTAAATGTATTTTTCAGGTCTGCAGAATAAAGGAAATACAATGAAACTCTAAGGCAGGAGAAAGCCTATTGAGAGTGGATGGTGCAGGGGGAGAGCCCAGCTTCCCCCCAGCACTGCAGGGGTCTGCAGTCTATCCTCAGAGTTACAGGAACTCATTGGAGGATTTTAAACAAAGAAGGGACTTGGGTTTATTTACTTTCCATGTGTCACTCTACTGTGGAATGAAGGAGCATAGAAAGCAAGAGTAGGAAAAGAGTGATTAGAATGGAGATGAAAATTCTTTTGTAGCTGACCAGGAAGGTATCGAAGGTGTCCCGGTGGCAGCAGGGACAGTGGAATGGTAGACATGTGAGTGTTTTCAAAGTTAGTTTGGAAATAAAACTACAAAATAGGGTTGGCTGTAGGAGATAGGGGTAAAGGCAAACTCAAGAATGACTTCTAGGTTTTGGCTGGAGCGACTGGATGCCGGGTAGGGGTTTGAATGGGGAGTGGAAGAGAAGTCGGTGCAATATTAAGAGAACTTGAGATACTGACTGATGTTACCCAGACATCAGAGGAGGTTCCCTAATTCTTGAGATCTGGGTAGGACATTCTTGAACCCTCAACTCTGCAGCCTGAGAAGAACTAGATCTCCCCAAGACTTCTCTCTTTCTCTTTCATCACGGGGTTTAGGATTCCATCATCACCCTGTGTCTCTTCCTCTTGCGTTCTCACCTTCTACCTCCTCTCACCACTGCCAACGCTTCATTCATTTCCTTTTTCTTTCTCTCATTTTAAAAGTATGTGTTTGTTTTCCTTATTAGTTTTGTTATTCTTAACAAAACTAATGGCACTGTATGTAATGCCACAGGGTTGGGATACTGATTTCAACAAAGCACAGTTAATTTAAGGGACGCCTTATAATGCAATACTCTAGAGGGAAAAATCCCCAAAGTAATCAAGACAATACTATTATAATTAACACTTTTTCAAAACAGCTTCATAGTATTTGAAGTGGTATAGATTTTTATGTTTGTCAAAGCCTTGTTACGTTTTCTATATGACTTTGTGATTTCCCTGGAGTCCCTGTCACTGAAGTCACATTGTTCTTAGTACTTGTAATATAGAAAAACACCTCTGATATCATCATTGTAAACCTAATTATTTTCAAATGGGACTAGAAACGATACAAGTTCTTCATTTCATACATTCATGTAACAGTGACAGACACTCTTGTATCAAGGGCTTCATACTACTGTGAACAATTTCTTTCTGATACAGCAGTGATTCACGACAGTATCTAATAGGGAGCATGCTGTCGTAATTTCTGCTTTGTCTTCTCTGGTGCAGCATCACCCAGAGGCCTGGGAACCAGGACATTCCAGCTTCTCACAAGAAAGTTCAGGAGAAACGCATGTTCTTGTCAATGGCTGCCTCTCTCACCCACAAGTTCACAAAACAAATCCACTCACACTTAGCTTTCTCTGACACTTGACTCACTTTAATGAAGATATGAGGGCTCAGCGAGACCATAATCAGACTTACAACGTATTTCAAACCTCCACAAATTGTAAATCATGTAAAATGATCTTGGAAATTAAGAATAACTATATGCAGTATATCCCGACTAGACAATGTTTTAATTTTACCAAAAAATATTGACCATACACTTGTAATAGGACAGAAACTCTAGGTGGTAAGGATAGAGTCCCTATCATCACGCAGCTGAATGGTCTCCGGGTCTATGTTGTATTATTCCAGCTGCAAAAGGAATCAAACGTACTCTACTTAGCCCCGAGCCTCCTGTAAGCCTTAAAAAGGCGGGTCGGGGAGAGGGGTCTCACAGAAGTTCTACAGTGAGCCTACCTTTTTCACAGCTTTTCAGGTTGTCTCATATTAAGTGAGATAATACATTTAAAGTTCCTTATACATTACCTGGTGCAATGAAGGCACTAAGGCAGTATTGTCCCCCTGACCCTTCCTTTGTTTGGTATACATTTAAAACAAGTCTTACTGTCCTTCTAGACTGGGTCTCTGCAAGGGAACTGAGCGCTAAGGCCCAAAGGCATCCACTGCATATAATGAATCAATTTCTGCCCCGTGCACCCAGAAGGGCACTACCTAAGTACCACTCTTGGGAAACTTCAGAAAACAAGCATCGAATCATTTTCAGTAAGGCTTACTTTTCTCACACAAACCTCAGCTGAAAATTAGGAAAGATTAAAGGACAGAATCACTTTCACCTTCTCTTTTAAAAATCAGGGTAAATTGGGAGGAAGATCTAATTTGGTAAAGGCACACAGACCCTAGAACAACAATAAAAAATAGACAAGAAGTGAGAAAGTCTCTAGAGAACTAAGGGCTTGAAGTTAGACTCACTGGGGGTGAGTTCTCTAAGGAAAACAGAACTGAGCAGAGGCCAGGGCCCAGGAAACACCAGTCAGATGAAAACCAAATACTGTGCAGCTGAAACCCCAGCAACTGCTCTCACTCAAGGAAAGAGACAGACCAGGAAAGCTTAGAAAATATTACACTTGTCTGTCTGTACTCCTCAGGGGTCCCCCAAACTTTTGAGACAACTGCTACGTGCTCACATATCCAAAAGACAATGTTCTAATCACACAAATGGAACACAAAAAAAACCCTCAAGGCTGATAATTTACTCAGATGAGAAAGGTTTATATCGGAAGTTAATTTAAAATTTTAAAAAGTGCTTAAAATCATTTAATCTAATTGCTCCGTGTTTCTTTCCCAAAGCAGAAATTACCTAACTCAAGGACACAGAAACTCATCAGGGCCTATTTCAAAGCTGACAAAAATTAAGTTGTAGAGACGCATTAATACTCCTTAAATAAATGTAACTGCTTACCTCCATGTAGTTTAACAGTAGTGACTAAACACGCAGTAATTCATATACACATCTATCATAACCAGCAAAGCTTTGTCACAAATCGACTTTAAGCAAGTGATATAAAAATGAGATTTATATTTAATACCTGGTTGTAAATTGCACCAATCATCACTGTTAACACAGCATCAGATGCCAAAAAAGCTTTTAAATGCCTAGAAGAAGGATGCTTGCCAAAACTGTTAGGAAAAAGAAAAAAAAATTAGAGAAATTGGAAACAAGAAGAGACAAAACAACACCTTTTTCTTTTCACTTAATATTCTGTAGAAAGACCATAAAGGTTACTTAAAAAATAAAGAAAACATCTTTGGACTTCTCAATCAAGAGTGGAAGAAAACAGGCTGCTTCCTTTTTTTTTTTTGCAATTTGTCAGGACAGCCAGGAGGTGTGGCAGAGATAAATCATCCAGCTTTCAAGCACAGCGAGTGGCAACACTGAAGTATACTAGCTCATTTTCCTATTAATTTACAATTCACTTTTAAAATCAACAACAATAGCCCTGGGTGGTGTAGCTCAGTGGATTGAGCGCGGGCCTGCGAACCACACGATCGCGGTTCGATTCCCAGTCAGGGCCCATCCCTGGGTTGCAGGCCAGTCCCCATTGGGGGACTCACGAGAGGCAACCATACATTGATATTTCTCTCCTTCCCTTCCCCTCTAAAGATAAATAAATAAAATATTTTAAAAAAATAAATAAATAAAATCAACAACAACAGTGAAAGTTGCTGTCTTCACAAGAGCAATTATAGGATTTCACAATATTTCTAAAACTATAATTTGTAGGAATGCAAATCCTACAAATTATGGTCACTCTCTACAAGTTTTAAATCAGCTTAGGTAAAATTATCTTGGACATGATACAAATAAAAAGGTCTATTTTGCTCTCCCTAAACTGTAATTTTAAATTATTTCAACATTATTTTAAAGGCCCAGAATATTGAATTGTTCAAATGCCATTGCCAAATGATGATTTGGATAGCCGACGTATTTTGTGCCCCAATATACAAAAGACATAAATTAATAAGTCTTCAAAACATGGAGGCTGACTTACCTTTCTCAAGTAATTAGATGGTAGAAACTAGGGTTCAAGATTTGCATACAACTGACTTCAAAGCCTGACTTCCTAATTTATTAATATTAAGACCTTATTTCTCTATACTTTAGTTTTCTCACCTATAAATAGGGAGGAAAATGTCCTCTGCAATAGCACTATTGAAAGAGGTGATTTACAAAGTGCAAACCTGGAGATCAACAAATGACAACTGTAATTATCGTAAGGAAATAAAGGATGCTCAGAATGCTGTCACATGAAGACTTACAAACATAATAGCTTCTATATACTACTTTGGCTTCAGGAAATTTTTAAGGTAGTTTACAAAGATATTTAAAATACAAAGTCCCCATATCAAAATGTAAACATAAAAAAGAAACATTAAAAGTGAGTTTTTAATGTTTGTTTTTAAAAAACAAACTTTTAAACATAAAAAAATAAAAAGTGAGTTTAATGTGTGTTTTTTAATTTTTAAAAAACAAAATGCCAGAAAAGATGAGTTTCATCAGTTAATATACAGGATGATTTCTAAACTAAATCAGAATAATTACTTAGGAAATAGAAAATCAATAATTAACTGACAATAAAGCAAAGACTTCCCCCAAGAGTCTTTGAAAAGAGAATAACAAATAAAATGAAAATCATATTCAACAATAACCTTATAAAAGATCAATTTCACAGATTGTCCTGATATAGACACCCTACGAAATTGCAGTGAAACATTTTTCATAAAGTCAGAAATCTTATACTAAGCAACCAAAAGCACTTTTCAAATTTGAGAAATTAATAATATAATAGACTTTGTGCTGGATTTGCAAAGAATTTCCCCAAAGGACCATTTCTGTGTGAAGCAGAAATCTACAATAGATAAAGGTCACCTCATCAAACAAGCCTGTCACCTTCTGTACTGATTATTGTGGAAGAGGGAAGGAGAAAACACACACTTTTTGTATTAAAATCATTTGAATGAATGGACAACATCCTTATAAGGGAGGGAAGAATCATACCAAAGATCAAAATGAAGAACTCTGTAGAATTAAGCTTGTTAAACTTTGTTTTCTTTTAGGAAGTAACATTCAGACTCTGAAAATGGAAGAGTTGACAAATTAGAAATATTTCATTACATGTTACTGCCAATTTGAAAAGGAGGAAAGGAGACAAGGGAAGAGAATGGAAGTCCTAGGGAATAGACTTTTAAATAGTCCTGGGGATCAGGTAATTCCTGGCCAAAGTCATGCAGATGATACAAGAAAGAAAAGAAAAGAAAAAGAGGAGAAGAGAGGAAAAGAGAAGGAAGGAAGGAAGGAAGGAAGGGAGGGAGGGAGGGAGGGAGGGGGAGAGAGAGAGAGAGAGAGAGAGAAAGAAAAAGAAAGAAAGAAAGAGAGAGAGAAAGAAAGAAAGAAAGAAAGAAAGAAAGAAAGAAAGAAAGAAAGAAAGAAAGAAAGAAAGAAAGAAAGAAAGAAAGGAAGAAAGGAAGGAAGGAAGAAAGAGAAAGAGGAAGGAAGGAAATCTTATAAAAGGAGATTATATTATTCTGACCTTTATGGAGTACTAACTGACTACTTTAATTTATGTATCTTACTTCAAGTTCATAACAACTTCACGAGGAATGTATTACTATTATTATTCCCTCTGCCAATAAAGAAACAGAAGATACAAAAAAGTCAAATCATTTTCTGGCACTTCCACATGGCTTGCAGCTGGCAGAGCCAGGTTTCAAAGGCAGGCAGTCGAACTCCAAAGCTCTCCCACAAAGCCTCACATCAGATAAAGACTTCACTCACACAACTGATCAAATGCCTCACCATCTAAGTTAGCTTTGAACTTTAAAGAACTAACCTTTAGATGCACATCTCACATCTCACCACTAAAGGAAATCGTTGAAGTCACTGTAAATAAATCACAACGATTCATATCTATCCATGAAATATGACATTTATAGAGATCTTACTCACTGGGCTAACAACCCAAAATTTCACTCTTCAAATTCAAGGGCATTTCAGATACCATGTCAAATGTAAGGAAAAAACCTATCATCAACTTTGGAGAATACATCCAATTGCTTTGCTCTTAAGGCTGCAAAATTCCCTTGTTAAATAACAGGCTTAAAATAACCTGCCCAGAATGAGAGCCTGATTTGGTAAGATGTGGGAAGTTGGTATACACATAACTGTCCCATCTTTGTCCCCTCCATTACATTTTGTGCTAAGAATGAGGATAGTCATTTTAAGAATCACTCAAGGGGGAGAGGAAGATAACTGTGTAAGACTAGTCATTAAAGTCCATTGATGTCCTAATCAGACACTCAAGACAGAGAAAAAAGGTTAGTAGGACACAAAAAAATGAGATTAAGATAACTTTACCATCATCTTCAGTATACAGGCTTGTGCATTAACAGCTGTTGTAACCTTTAGTTCTATAAAAACAATTTTCATTGTTTTGTTACCACTCTTCCTAATTTGTCTAACATTTATATGAAATCGATGCTGAAAGTGTTTATTGCTGTTAGTATAAAATACAGGTATGGATTATAATCAGTTTGCTCATTAAGCAAATAGCCATGTATGATGATCCTCCTATGGAGGTACCAGGTACTTATTACATTATAGGAATATAGAAAAATATGAAACAAAGTAAGTCCTTCGTTCTTAAGGGGTTTACACATTTAGATCAAAAAAATTTTTGAAAGTTCTAATGAATTACAGTTAAACCTGAGTTTAACTGTAAACTCAGTTGGGTATATATTTGAAAATATTAAGAATTACAGGGTATTAAAAAGGAAGAAAAATCTTTAAAAATTAGAAATCTTTAAAGATTTAGGATTATTTTATTTAGAGAGAAACCAAAGACTAAGGTGCAACTGAACTACCTTAATAAAAGTTTTTGGAGGCCAAGGCATTAGTTAGCTCTATCTCCCCCCGCCCCCCAAAATTTTTAGGAAATGGGGAAACTTTGGTCTGAGCAAACATAAACAGTCTGGATGATCAGGATGGTTAAATTTTGATAAAACAACTTCGTACTTTTCCAGGTCTACAATTCTGAAAAGTCAATCAAACAAACATTGCCTGTCTACTTGACAGAACCAACTGGAAAAATTGTTTATAGAAGAAAGAAAAGGCAAGTGAATAGAACCTCAAGCCTTGGGACTCTGAGAAGCAAACAAAAAGACCATGAAATAGGCAATGTGGGGGGAAATTTTTAAGCAGACAATTTTAAGAAAAGACAGACCATTTTTTTCTAACATGTTTGCAAGCCTTAAATAAAATTTTTAATGTACAACTGTTCACAAAATCATCTCTCAATTTTCCCCACTGGGGGTTTGGACAATAAGTTCATCAGTATAACAATTCAGAAGACATTTCCATTATGTGGATTTTGCTGTTAAAACTGTTTTGTAATCTGTGGAATCCCCAGTGAGAAGCCAACCTTGGAAAAAACCAACAACCATTTTACTAATCCACCAAGTAAACAAGCAGAAAGCCCATAGCTGATTTTTCCATCATGCTGAATGTCAGTTTGGAAAATAACTTCTTAAGATAAAGCCCTAAAACTCATGCCAACAATGTACAGCACAGGTGGCAAACACAAGGCCCATGGGCCAAATCCAGCCCTCCGTCTTGTTTTATCCAGCCAGGAGCCTTATTTCCCCCATAGGCAGTGTGGAGCCCTCACTTAACTGTTAAGGAGTAGTTACATGTATATAGTCCTAAAATTACATTCAGCCCTTTGAAGGCAACCTCGAGGCTGATGTGGTCCCCAGTGAAAATGAGTTTGAAACCCCTTTATTGCAATAATTGTGAAAGTATTAGAAATTTAATTTCTGAATCTCCCATCATTATTTTAACACTAACAAACCTTTAGGAAGAAATTTTTAAAAGATTTTATTTATTTATCTTTAGAGGAGAAAGGAAGGAAAGAGGGAGAGAAATATTAAAGTATGGTTGCCTCTCATGCATCCCCTGCTGGGCACTGGCCTGCAACCCAGGCATGGGCCCTGACTGGGAATCCAACCTCGATCCTTTGGTTTGCAGGCCTGTGCTCAATCCACTGAGCTATGCCAGCCAGGGCGGAAAATTTTCTTTTATTTGAAATCAATAACATGTTCATGAAGCCCACCATATGGAAAAAAAAAATCAAGACCTGGCCTAAAGGTCAGAACAATGTTGAACAATCTCTTAACCTGTAGGCTTCCATGCCTCTTGATTTCATAGAGACCGGATGTGAACATGCACAAATAATGTATATGAGTGTTTCTCAGAAACTTATTCAAATTCAAGGAACTATTATAAAACCAACATGTGTATCCTAAGAATTTCTTAATGACATAATAGTAAGAATAGAAGATATCAAAGAGATGCCAGTTCGACAGGTCAGAAAACTAGATTACAGTAACAAGCCATCCCATTAGTTCAGCTGACTCCCATTAAGCAGGTACATACTGGCCAGTGCTAGGCTCTGGAGACAGAAAAACTCAAGAGAATGGTCTGTGCCATCTGGAACTTACAATTGCCTCACTGACTACAAATGCACATTATCTTATACATAATGGAATAATAGTCTGAGCTGAACAGTTACTTTATTTGATCTCACATGTGTAAGGACATTTATTGAAACAGACACAAAATAAAATAAAAATGAAAATTGATGCTACAGTCTAAATGTCTAAGAAAAACCCTCATAACAAATTCCATTTGCATTAATGTGTAATCTTAACTAAAACAAAAAACAGACACCCCCTATACACATACACACACACAATAACAACAACAACAAAACAGTAAACTCTTGCTTGGTAGTTGGAATAATTATCTTACTTCTTCAATTGATCTGTGCACATGAAGACTGAGAGTCAACCCTCCATTCCCTTTAATGGGGCTGCTCACTTGTTTGCTCAGATACCAGGGTGCAGCAGAACCACCTTAGGCCCCAGGTGGTTTTGATTTGAATGGCAGGTCTCCAATAAGAGAACTTCCCCTTAACTGGGATTTCTCTAGCTCACTGGTGGCAAACACAAGGCCTGTGGGCCTCCACCTTGTTTTATCCGGCCCAGCACCTTGTTTCTACCCAGCCGCAGCACTGAGCTCCTTGCCCCTAGTTATATTTATCAGTCCTAAAATTACATGCGGCCCTTTGAAGTCAACCATTAGGCTGATATGGTCTCCGGTGAAAATGAGTTTGACACCCCTGATCTAGCTCAAATATCACCAGTGTTTTTTTTATTAAAAAAATTCAAAATGCTTTTGGGATTTGGAAGTAATCCAAGGAATAAACTTTGAGTTTCAGAGTTGACTTATAAAGAAAAAATAAAAGTATCTCAGTATTTTAAAAAACTGCAGAAACTCAGAAAAGTTCTCAGTTTTACAAAGAAGTTTTACTTCAACAATCTTATCCTAAGTTTTTGTTTAACTTTTTAATTATTGTTCAAGTACAGTTGTCTCCATTTTCCTCCCATTGCTCTCCCCTGCCCCACCAACTACCACCTCCCACACTCAATCCTACCCAAGTTTGGCTTTGTCCATGAGTCCTGTATACATGTTTCTTCATGATGCTTCCCCTTTTCTCCCCCACTATCCCCCTCCCCTCTCCCCTCTGGTCACTGTCAATTTGTTCTTTATTTCAATATCTCTGGTTTATTTTGCTTCTTTTTTCTATAAGTGGATTACGTTCCACTTATAGGTGAGATCATATGGCATTTGTCTTTTACCACCTGGCTTATTTCACTTAGCATAATACTCTTCAGTTCCATCCATGCTGTCATGAAGGGTAGGTACTCCTTCTTTCTTTCTGTTCATACATAGTATTTCATTGTGTAAATGTACCATAGTCTTTTGATACACTCATTTACTGATGGGCACTTAGGTTGTTTCCAGCACTTGGCTATTATAAATTGTGCCGCTATGAACATTGGGGTGCTTAGATTCTTTTGAATTGGTGTTTCAGTGTTAGGGTATAATTCCAGCAGTGGAATTGCTGGGTCAAAAGGCAGTTCCATTTTTAGTTTTCTGAGGAAATTCCATACTGTTTTCACAGTGGCTGCACCAGTCTGCATTCCCACCAACAGTGTACTAGGGTTCCTTTTTTCTACAACCTCACCAGCACTTATTGTTTGTTGATTTGTTCATGATGGCCATTCTGACTGGTGTGAAGTGGTATCTCATTGTGGTTTTAATTTGCGTCTCTCTGATGGCTAGTGATGCTGAGCATCCTTTCATATGTCTCTGGGCTCTCTCTATGTCCTCCTTGGAGAAGTGCCTGTTCAGATCCTTTGCCCACTTTTTAATTGAATTTTTTGTCTTCCTGGAGTGGAGTCATGAGAGTTCTTTATATATTTTGGAGATCAAACCCTTGTCTGAGGTACCAATGGCAAATGCGTTTTTCTATATGGTTGGTTCCCTTTTTATTTTGCTGATGTTTTCTTTAGCTGTGCAGAAGCTTTTTATTTTGATGAAGTACCATTTGTTTATTTGTTCCTTTATATCCATTGCTCTAGGGGACATATCATTGAAAATATTGCTGCGTAGAATATCTGAGATTTTCCTGCCTATGTTCTCTTCTAGGACTTTAGTGATGTTGCTATTCATATTTAAGTCTTTTTTCCATCATGAGTTTATTTTTGTGTATGGTGTAAGTTGGTAGTCAAGTTTCATTTTTTTGCACATAGCTGTCCAGATCTCCTAACACCATTTGTTAAAAAGGCTATTTTTACTCCATTTTATGCTTTTGTCCCCTTTGTCAAAAATTAATTGACCATAGGGACATGGATTTATTTTGGGGCTCTCTATATTCTGTTCCATTGATCTATGTGTCTGTTCTTATGTCAGTATCAGACTGTTTTGATTACCATGGCATTGTAATATAGTTTGGTGCCAGGTGTTGTAATCCCTCCTACTTTGCTCTTCTTTCTCAAAATCGAGGAGGCTATTTAGGGTCATTTATGGTTCCATATAAACTTTTGAAATGCTTATTCTATATCTATGAAATATGCCATTGGTATTTTAATAGGTATTGCACTGAATCTATACATTGCTTTGGGTAGTATGGACATTTCAATGATACTAATTCTTCCAATCCATGAACACAGTATATGCTTCCATTTATTTGTGTCTTCCTTAATTTCTTTCTTCAGCATTGTGTAGTTTTCTGCGTGTAGGTCTTTTACCTCCTTGTTTAGGTATCCCAAGTTTTTAACAAAGCCTTTTCTCTACTTCTGATAAGAACACAAACTTGTCCTTGAAGATAAAAAGGATAGTTTCTCAGAACTTATATTTTTGCCTTTGTGTTTTTTCTAACAAATCTGAAACTGACCAATGAGTTTCTGAAAGGACCACATTATTCAACATTATCCTATAATCACAGAAATTCTCTTCAAGTATTGAAATAGTTTAATGATTAGAAATTATGGTTAATACCATTTGATGGCCTGCCAACAGAAAAGATACAATTTTGGAGTAAGAAAAGAAAATTAGAGTGCTTAATTGCAAAAGGAAGAAAAGAAATATGCTGACTGAAAGAACAAACTAAATTTAGATTAGAATTATATTTATCTTGTCACAATCCCACAACCACTTGGTTTAACTGGTATGTGTTGGGAAGGGGAAATTCTGGAGAAGCAAGGAGGGGTCAAAACACTTCACTTAGTAATAGTCCCTTCTTACATCTTTTTTTTCCCCCCACAAGGACTGTCTTTAAGAACAGTGCATTGACAGCCCATGTCTGTCTGACCAGGCAAGCAGACACACATTTTGCTATCCTGGAAATTTGTGCCTCCAAGAGAACTAATAACACGATCCCATTCCACTTACACTTCTGTTGAACTTGCAAATAAAATTTGCAGGCTAGGATGATCAATTGTATTTCTTGGCTTGATTCAGCCTCAGAGCTTCTCCAAACTGCTGACTATGTAAGCTTTCTTCAAGCAAGTTCTGCCCTAGTCAGGTTGACAATTTTTTTCCCAACATGAATATGAGCTCAAATACTAGGTGGAGTTGGTTCCTATGATTATTACAAACCACTTATCAACTAGAGTGAAACCATGAAAGAATTAGATCCTGTTGATGCTGTCATCTTTAATAGTACAGAAGCTAGGGACAGAAACAAATATTTATTATGTGCCTATTCAGTGCCACACACTATGCTAAATATTAAGAATACAAGTTAAATAGAACACAAGTGCTCTGCTAAGGGACACTTTTATTTAACAAATCAATGTGCCCAGCACTATTCTATACATTAGGAATATAGAAGTGAACATTCCATGCCCCTTTGAAGCTTATAGTCCAGTGGGCATAGATAGGCAAAAAGAAAATCATGTATTATTTTAGCTGGTAAGAAAATTCTATAATTTAAAATTAAAAAATAAGCTACTAAATGCATAGGAAATGCCAGTGGTGGGAGGGTCTTGATATTTTAAACAGAGTGGTCAGGTAGGTGGTGTTTGAACAAAAACCTGAAGGTGAGAGATAAGCCAAAGGAGCTATCTGAAAAAAAAAAATGTTATCAGACAGAAAAAGAAGTGAGAGAAAAACTTGGAGTTAGAGTATGCCTGGCATTAGAGGATCAGCAAGGAGACCAGTTTAGCAAAGAGGAAGAAAGCAGTAGGAATAAAGTGGTAATAAGAGGGCCAGATCACTGTGGGCCTTCCTAGGCATTGTCAAGATTTTGGCCTCAACTCAGAAAGAACTGCTGAGCCATTGGAAGAGTTTGAGCAGAGAAATAGACAGGTAGCCTGGAGAGCCACATTTGGGAACAGGATCGGAGTAAGGCCAGGAACTACCTGACCATCAGAACAATATCCCAGGAATGCATGCGCTTCAACTATTGCTTCTGAATTTGCACCACTCTGCTCAAGATTCATATAACCAGAAGAGTTAAGCTTTCCAAGTTTGAGCCACATGGTCATCCTTAGCCCATACCCAGCAGTAGAGATCTTCTCTAGTGGGAATCTAAGGTAGTTTGAATTACCACCACCACCTCCTAGACCCACAAGACTACGTTAGATAGGAGAGAGATAACACCACAAAGGAAAATCAGAATGCTATTAGGAAAAATGAATGAATGCCAGGAAGCCTAGTCTAAGAAGCAATTTATGTCTAGTGGATAAATGCAAAATTATAAACAAATAGACATATCAATGCATATTTTCCAGCAAAGAGGTATCAAGTGTTTTTGATCATCCCTTTATCTCTAAATATAAATATACTAATATTGGTACTCACCAGGCTACAGTGAAGATGAGTTTATTTTACTGTCAAAGGGTCACACAAAGTTTTTTTCTTAAAAGGTCCTAAGTATCTAAATAAAGCATTTAAAAATATTTAATATTCTTTTTAGCCTATATAATGTATAATACATATATATCTTACTCCCAGAGGTATCAAAGGAAGTATATTTGACTCAGTATCTTTGAATTTGAATTAGGTAACCTTATAAATTTCTGACCAAAAAGAGCCACATAAAAGTTCAAATATATCATCTTAAGTCACCCTTTTCACTCTCTCTAGATACTTCCTGTCTAGATTGTTCCTGATAGTAACAGGAAATAGACATGGGAAAGCATGATAAAGAGTCATTCATTCTCTTATCATGCTTTCCCACGTCTATTTTCTGTTTTTAAAAAGGCGGGGGGGTGGGGGTGGGGTACTATCTATAAAGAGTGAAAAGAATGCTTTAAGATGACCTACCTGGACCTTTATTCAGAGCATGTAAACCCTGCAGATCGTATCTTGAGGGGGCAAGACGGTGATACAAGCCTTCAGCGCTTCCCGAGGGGCAGCTGCTGCTCCAGTCCAGGCACTTTGCCACGTCAGCGTGCAGACCCTGAGACACCAGATTCTCCAATTTTTAAAAAATAAGCCGAGATTACAAATTTTAAGTGAAACCTCAAGATTTTAAATACCAGGCAGTTTGGTTTGGGTTTTTTGGTTTATTGTTTTTGTTTCGTTGTGGCTTTGAACACTATGCTAAAAACATTAGTCTATAGTGGTGTTTTTGTTTTTTTAACACTACATAGGTCAAATAAAACACCAAAATGTGACTGCTCTTCTGCATTCCTGATACCTTCAAGGTGTGATGAGACCACAACAGAGAAGACCATCTGTCCTGCTTTATTATTCCTGTTTCAAATAATCACATCACCATCCTCTTTCCCTCTGGCAAGGAGGTGACGTCTATGACAGAGACTCATGGTTCCCTGAGAATTCCCTTCATACTCCAAGTGCAACCAAAATGGTTAATGCTCTAGGAACAGTTTCAAAAGGACATTTTCCAGTGAAGAAGTGGAAGGGCCCTGGCTTGCTGCTCCCTATGTAATGCCTAGAACCAAAAAGGGGAGCGTTTTGAGGCAGCCATGTTGCCTAAGAAAGTTGCTGAGGGATGCAGAAATTCATCTAAAAGAGGAACTCCAGCAGTGAAGCAACTGAATCGAAGAACAAAATATGCCGAAACAGGACCTGGCATGGGGGAAGGGAAGGGAAGCCACAATAAAGAGGAGGCCCTTGTGAGTTCCTCAACCCTCAAGCCTGACTTTTTCCCCCACCCATCTCCTGAGTTCTTTTAGTTGTATGCATTGGCTTCTTTAAGTTAACGGAGCACTCTTGAAAGGCACAATAGCCAAGAAATATATATGCATGAATTTCCAGAAGAAATTACTTAACAAGAAATTTTTATGGAATGCACTCAGAGGATTGGTTACTCAGTGAAAATTTATGTAAATATTTTCAAAGGTATTTATAAGTGACCTAATCCAGACAACTAGGCTTCCTTTTACACTTTTTTCCTCAGAACAGTGGAAGCTTTATTCATAAGCTCCACGTGAAAGAAGCATATTTTTCCATCCTATGTCTAAGGGTCTGTAGAACCATTTCCTTTTTACATTGCAAACTTGGCACATGACTTACCCACTTACTCAGGTGAAGGACAAACCACAATCACAAGGGGGAACAATAGGACACTGCCCTGAGAAAGTGCTTTTCATCCTCTCAAAATATTCACAGACATTAACCAATTAATTGGTGGGTGAAGTCAGCCTTTAAAAAAAATGAGAAAACTGAAGATATTTAAAGGCTTTTCCTACAAAGAGATTCAGTGTCTGAGTCTGAATTAGAATTTGGACCTTCTTAATATTAGCAGTTCAGAGATTCAACTCATGCAAACATTTGAAAGGTCAGCTGTTCATCAAATACTTTTCCAACTACAGCAAATGTATCCTTATTAAGTTTCTTTTGCAAAAGTTCCAAGGTGCTGAACACTCATCCATTGCCACCAATAATTAACAATCCAAAACAGCCTAAATACAGAGAATTTTTTGTTGGCATTTTGAAACTTCAGACTATCTTAGGAACAGAGTGTGTGGGAGTAGTTATGGGCAAAAGGCAGGCTAGGAAAAAAGACATCAGGCTGAAAATTTTTCTCAAGATTGGTCCTTCTCTGTTGCGAACTGGTTTGCGGCAGTAAGAAAAGGATTTGTTCTCTTCAAAAACAAAACAAAACAAAAAACAAAACAAAACAAAAAAACCTCTGTGCTTCCTGGAAATGGGCAGAAAAGTAAAAACCAAGCAAAATATATCACTTGATCTAATACTTAGATGAGTTAACAAAACTTGGACTCTTAAGTAGGCATTTCAGCCTATCTTGTTAACCTTGAATCAAACGTACCTGTCTGCCCAAAGTTTAAAGACTTCAAATTACTTCAATTCCATATCTACCATGAGATAGTTCCCTCTCATTCTTTCTACACACCGCACCAAAGATCACAAGTTTAACTTGAACACTATTTATTGTGGGACTTGAGAATTGAACATCTACCAGCTTTAAAAGGTTACCCTGATTCTCACATGCACACGCTCTCTGATTCTGGTTTCTATACAGCCATGTATGGCCATCAGGTAAAACCTGACATGGTTGCATGAGAGCTATGTGGCACATCAGCAAGAAGAGAGGACTCTAGTGAAAGCAGAATTTAAATCTCCAATCAGACTCAAAAATAAATGATGGTAGACCTCAATGTAAAAAACTATTACATTTCTAGAAGAAAATCTCTGTGACATTGAGTTAAGGAAAGATTTTTCAAGCAAGATACAGATAGTGCAAAAAAGAAAACAATGGACAAAATGAACTTAATCAAAACTCAAAGTGTTTGCTCTTCAAAATATACAATTAGGAAAACAAAAATGCAATCCATAGACTGTGAGAAAAATATTTTCAAACCTTGTATTTGACAAAGGGCTTATATTCAGAGTATTTGGGGGAATATATATATGTGTGTGTATATATACATTTGTATATATACAAATACATATATTTGTAAGTGAACAATTTTTTAAGCGAACAAAAGATTTGAACAGCCACAGAACACATGCAAATGGCCAGTTGACCCAAGGAAGATGTTCAACATCATTAATCATCAAGAAAATGAAAATTAAAACCACAGTGAGCTACCATTAACACCTAGTAGAACAGCTAAAATTAATAAGAATGTTGTGAAGGATAGAAACAACCAGAATTCTAGTACACTGCTGTGGCAACACAAAAGAATAGAGCCACTTTGGAAAACAGCATGGCATATTTTTTTAAAATTGAACATAGATTTACCATATGACCCAGCAAAGCCCCGTCTGGGTATTTACCCAAGAGAAATGAAAGCATATTCCACACAAAGACCTATATGAATGTTCATAGTAGTATCATTCACAATAATCAAAAACTGGAAACAACCCAAATACCCATCAACCAACTAATGGATAAACAAATCATGGCATATCTCTAATATAAAAGACTACTTATCAATAAGAATGAAAAACTACCGATAAAAACAACAACACAGATAAATCTCAAAAGCGTTATGCTCAGCAAAACAATCCCAGCACAAAAGGCTACCATGTAGTATGATTCCATTTAGCTGACATTCTGGAAAAAGCAAAATTATAGCGACAGAAAGCAGATTAATGGTTGCCCAGGGCCAGGAGTCAAAGGAGAGAGTTGAGCCTCAAGGGGATTTCCTGGGTTGACGGAATTTTTCTCTGATTGTGGTGGAGGTTAGGCTGCTATACATGGTTACCCAAGTTCATCAAACTGTGTACATTTAAGTGAGCAAGTTTATTATATGTAAATCGTACCTTTAAAAAAAGCTAAAAAAAAGAAATCTCTGGGTCAGGGGGTCTTCATTTCTTCCTGCTATTCCACACAGTCTTGCTCTTTGAAATAACCTGAACATTTATTATTACAATTTCATAACAAACTTGAGGTTTCCTTTTGGAAGGAAACCACTGAACATTTTATATCTGTGATTTGCTTTCCTGTTGTTTCACCTTAATAAGATACATCAGAAAACTGAATAATGATTTGATTTGCTCCTCTGTCATCCTCAGAGCCCCCATCCTCAGAAGAAGACCTCCCCCAGAGCTGACCTCTGCACAATGTAATGCAATTCAACAAGTGCATATTGAGGGTCTGCTAAATCTTGAATTTAGGGACCAGACTGTCTGGCTTCCGATTACAGGTCTACCACCTAGCAGCGTGGATTTGGACGAGTTACTTAACCTAATTTCGTCTCAGTTTCCCATCCATCAAATGGAGATAAGAGCAGTATCCACTTCACAGGTGTGTTCGGAGGATAAACGAGCTAACCATACTGAGTGCTTAGAACAGTGCATAGCATACAAACAAGCACCTTGACTTAACTGATATTATACGCTAGGTGCTAGAACTAGGGGGAAAAGGGATAAAAAGGGATAAGACAGGGCTCGTTTTTGTTGTGTTGTTGACTTGTTTGTTTTAATGAGCTCACAGGTCGGCAGAGAAACAGAACAAACTAGAAACACATGTCACAAAGGGCACAAGGAGAGAAATGTTTAAGTCCAATGAGACTGCAGATGCATGAATGATTCACGATGGCAGTAAGCAGAGCTCATTAAGGAATTCTATAAAAGAGCAACTAATCTTGGAAGGAAAATTTCCTCCAGACCTACCCCCACCCCTGCAAAAAACAGCACAAACAGTAGATGTAATCCTGTACGGGATGTCTGCTAAATGCTACGTGCTATGCGGTATATTTTACACACCCCGTTTCTCGTGTAATTATTACAGTAACCCCACTTTAAAACTACAGTACCCACTGTACACATGAGGAAACTAAATGTCAGAGATTGTGAATCACTTGCCTAAAGTCACCAAACTAGCACATGCCTTAAGCTTGAATCCAAACACAGCCTTCCAGACTCTAACACCTGCACAGAGAAAACAGCCCAGCGAAGACTGAGACGTTGAAGTGAGCAGTGAGTTTCGGGGGAAGAGCAAAGAGCTCAGTGCCACTAGGACACAGATGAAGCGAGGAAGATGACTGCTTGGTGTCCTGCAACTGGTTATCGTGTCTCATACAGGGAACTCCGTCACACTACTCCCAGAAAGGAAGCTTTTTATGGCTGCTTTAATAGATTTTATTTTGTAAGCATATTCTGCCTTCACCAGATCTTGTCCTCTTAACATCTGAAACCTATATAGGAAATTTTTAGAAATACAGATTTTCCAAGTACCATACAAGCCTATGGAGTCAGAACCTCCTTGATCTGGGCCCTGAACTTGCCTTAAAAAATGATTTCATTTATTTATTTATTTTTAGAGAGAGGGGAGGGAGAGGAAAAGAGAGAGAAACACCGTTCTGTTGCCTCTCAAACGTGTCCCAACTGGTGACCAAACCCACAACCCAGCCATGTGCTCTGGCTGGGGATCAAACCAGTGACCTTTTGTTTTGTGGGACAATGCCCAACCGAGACACACCAGTCAGGTTGAACTTGCCTTTTTCACAACTTCCCCAAGTATTTCTCACACACGCAAAAGTTTGAGAGCACTGGCAATTACAGATTTACTCAGAACTGAACGCTCAAACTTCAGTGTGCATAACAATCACCTGGAAATCCTTTTAACAGGGAGACTGATTCCATTGGCTGAGGGGAGGAGGAGAGCTGAGATTCTGCCTGATGTTGCAGACGTCACGGGTCCACAGTGCACGGTTGCAGTCACAGGGCGATAGGATGTCCCACCCAGCTCGTTCCTCCCTTTCTGCCATGTTTCATGCTCTTGCATTCATCTCTAGCCTAGTTCTCCTTGCCCAGGCTCACTGCACTTTAAGACAACCATCTGTGTATTTACCATCTAAAAAGGTACCTTTGCCAAGAAGTGATGGTCAATTTTTTACTTTCATATGCTCAGCATTGAAAAATAGTACTTTTACAAAAATATCTCTTGGATGTCTGGAATTGTTTACTGAAATTCCAGGAAGCCTAAGAGGTCTGGCTAGCGACTATAAAATAGACTGATGATGAAAAAAGGTGTAAAAACTTGACCTTATCTCATTTTATAATGTGTCCAGTCAGTCATTCTATTCTACATTTTCGTTAATACGTTGTTTTAAATAACACGATGAAGCCAACAGGGCTACTGTCTCTTGAGTCATCAAGGATCGACTAATGAGAAATCTTAGTCAGAATGAATCACCTTATTTAGACCTTAAGGAACCTGAGCTTTCTGGTCTCCTGTGCAGACATGCCCTGGAAGCCTCTCCTTGCTGGCACTCTTGCAGGGAAGCTGCTGAGTGAAGCTGTCTGCCAATGCTGCAGCTCCCTGGCACCAGGCAATGGCAAAGTCCCCTCCAACTAAAAGGCATCTTTTGCACTCTGGGTGAGAATGGCCGTGTTAAAAAATGGCTTTTTCAATTCCTGATACTATTTTTCTATGTGCTATCATATTTTCAAAGCACTAATCCTTAATCCTATGAAGAAGATCCTTTGCAAGGCCCTACTTATATTTCCCAGTGCCTTTCTTAAGCCTTTCTAATGTGTGTCCATTAACTGGGATTCATTCTTGGCTTTGCAATTCAGATGGTTACTTTATCTCTGCAGTTAAAACTATTCTCTTTGTTGTTCCCACTTAATTCGGATTAACTGAATAGACACCATCATAACAGGGCTACATTACCCACTCTCTATAAAATGGAAAGGTCTACATGCTGAAGATTCACTGGAGACAATAGTTTTATTTGATTTGGTGCATTTTAAGTGGTGGAAAATGTATTTTGTCTGAAATCCCACATCTTTGCCCTGAAGTTTTAGTTCTAAGACTGCAAAGAAACTACCAATCAAATTACTAGTGTTGTTAAGAAACATATTGTCGAAGGAAAGACAAATCTCTACTTTGAAAACTAAAATTAAGATTATCTTTGGTATTTAATAAGCCCTGCCAGGCTGAGTCAACCCTCTATGGTTTATGGGAAAAATCAAGAAGATTCTAGGCAAATTTGGAAATAAATATAGTTTAATTTTGAGGTCTTCCTACCTCTCTTTCTTGCTTCCCTCCTTACCCCCCTCATTCCATTTTCTCATTTAGTTATAAATCACTTTTCTCAAACACCAACTATGAATCACAAACTGTTAGGCTCTAGAAATTTAACTTTAAGTGAGTCAAATGCAGTTATCACCCAGTGGAGGATTTAGGAGTAAGCAATGACAGTACATTGGATAGTATGCCCCATTTGTCACGTAAAGGGTGTGCCAACTGCCCTCGCCAGTTAACTCAGTTGGGTATAGCATCATCCCAAAGTGCCAACGTTGCAAGTTCAATTCCTAGTCAGGGCACATACAAGAATCAATCAATTAACATATAAATAAGTAAAACAATAAATTGATATATATCTCTCTCGATCTCTGTCTCTCTCTCTCCACTCCCTTTCCTCTGTATCAATAAATTAAAAATATAGAAGTGTCTGCCCACCAATCCCTGTCATGATTTAATGTTTACTGTCACTCAGTACGATTGGATTTGCAAGGCTGGTTACTCCTGCCTGGGTGGGGTGGCTATGCCTGCAATTTGTGTTGTTGCCACAAGGGCATAGAATAAAGCCTGGG
This sequence comes from Sturnira hondurensis, assembly GCF_014824575.4. Classification (NCBI taxonomy): domain Eukaryota; kingdom Metazoa; phylum Chordata; class Mammalia; order Chiroptera; family Phyllostomidae; genus Sturnira; species Sturnira hondurensis. The sequence continues at coordinate 19,866,875 of NW_028093985.1, read as the reverse complement.
AGTTCCATCATGTGTTCCAGCTGGCTTTCACCAGGCAATCTCTCAGAATAGTGAGCATAAAATTGAGCCACTTTTTCCTTTTATATAAAAGAAGCAGCTACTAAACTAACCATATAAATGGAAAACTTCTCATTAACATTGCTGATTTTAAGCAATATAAAATATAGTTTTAAAACTACCTAAAATAAGATGTAAAGAAATGCAAACCCATACAAGTAAGGTGGTGCTTTCCACCACAGCATTATTTGACTTCTGTCACTACTTGTCTAATTTAATGTAGTGCTTCTGAGGCCCAAACAAAATGTCTCCCTGTCTTGATTTTTAGAATGGGAAACATTTGCGCTGTATGTAGTCATCAGATCTTGACTGGAGCTCCTGAGTGAAAGCTTACTTCTTCAACCCACTCCTGAGTATGAGACGTAAAACTAGACATGGGATCAAGTGTTTAACCATCTCCTTCTTATTTACTAGGCAGACCCTGTGTCCCCCTCCTATAATATCCCAGAACCAGAATTTCACCAGCCTTCCCATCTAGAAAACTCCTTCACAATCCTGGCCAGGTTCTTTGTGCCTCGGCTAGAGTGAAAAGAACAGAAGACTGACACAGGAATGCAAAGAAATTACCCAGAGATAATCCCTTTGAGTCAGAAAAATACATGACCTCTGACAAGTCCTCCAGCTAATTCACTCTGAGATTTTTTTCTGCACAGTGTACTCGTTTGAGGGGTGTCTTATACATAATGGTGTAAGATTACTCTAACTATGGTTCGTGTATTCAAATTTTGCTTTTCCAGAGGATTATCTTTCTTGATTGATTGTTATGGATATTTCTACTTCTCAAAAGGATTTGAGATGACTTGCACAAAAGCCACACATACAATTAAACTCTAAGGTCACAAAAAACAAGGGTAAAAAGAGACACAGAGAAAACCTGGTAATAACACTTCCCAGAGCCAGCCCAACCCTTGCCCCATTGTATTAATACCTAGTGGAAATATGGCCTGAGAGCCCACCCACAACACAGGGCAGTGCTCACTCAGTGCTGTGTGTTGCCCTCAGCCTGCACGGCACTGGGAGTTAGTTCTCTGAGAACTGGAGAAGGTCTTGCCAACTTCTGTATCCAGAGGCCTTGGTGGATGCCTGGCTACTGGCTACTGGATTTTCACTAACAGTTGCTGAGTTCACTCTGATTTTCTGAATTTCCACTCTATTTCTGTACAAAGCTGTGGTTTGTTTTTTTTCGTTTTAATGTTTTAACATATAAGTTAAATATTCTAAAATATAAGGACCATTTTAAAACATAGTTTTATGTGATTTCCCATGATATTAAGATATTAGTCTATAGAGATTTAAGATGTCACTCTTCCATGAGTGATTTGTATTTTAAAGGCCTGGGAAACCACCCTCCCTGTTCTGCCATTCTGTCACTTTTGCTGCCCTAGAATGTCCTGAAATGACTGCTACACCCAGCAGACAACCTTACCACAGAGACACGCAGAGAACACGAGCTTTGAACTGCGGTCATTTCTGCCTTACCACCACTCTCGCTGCCATCACCTTTACCTCTTCGCAGCCAGGGACACTGTCCTACCGACTCAGAGAATCATAATAAATGAAGAGCTGACTTTTTTACTCCAAAAGATCCCTCGAAGAGGGTGACTGATCACCGTCAAACAGTGTTTGTAAATAGTACCACACCAAACTTACCTTAGAGCTTCAGAATCATATCAGCATTTTCTAAAAGATATCGGATCACCAGGTTAAAACTGTATACCTTTATTATTCAGTGTGAAGGTATAAAGTAAAGGTAGAAAGATGATAGAGTGATTGCAAACTAAAGCCAATAAAGTTGAAGGAACTTGTCAATTCAATCAGGAAAAAAAAGAGCAAGAACTGACGAGAACAAATGGTCATAAATGAGGCTGGTGGGGGGAGAGGTCTGAGGGTCCCTAGAACACAACTGACTTCCGAGGAGGTTGGGGGATGAAGAAGGGGGAAGACAAGCAGCTGGAAACCAACGTGTTAAGCAGTGTGATGGACAGGGCCCAAAGGAGGTGGCGAACTCAACCTCATATAGCAGACAAAATCTGGAATCAAGGAGGCAATGAACAGTTTCATGGCTTTGAATGAGCCAGTGATAATCATAATGCGAGCAGCTGGCACTTATTAAGCCCTTCTTTCTACATGTGTTGTCTCGTTTAATCCTCACAATGCTGTGAGGTAGAGACTAACAAAGATGAAGAAAGTAAGACGACCAAACCAAGGAGTGGTTAGGTCACTTGCCCAAATTCAAGGTGGTGAAGCCAGTTTTCACCCCAGGCTGTTTAGAGATGCACTGTTGACTCACAGGACATACACTCCAGTGCCATGAGCTTAGTCAGTAGAGAGTCTAGAGAGCAGGCCACAGGAGAGAAGAGGTAAGAAAAGAGCTGGAGAAGTGGGCTAAAACCACCTGGAAAGTTAGGCTGGTACACTGAGTCAGAAGCCAGCATGTTAGGGAAAGGAGAGGCTCTGACAGGGAGGTCACACAGCATTCACAGCTGGCACACCAGATTCAACCCATGTGTGGGAGGACACATGCTGGGCCCAGGAGAATAAAGACTAAGGTCACCAATCTACTGATCTACTTTCAGGCCTGGGTAGGACTGCAGCAAAGACGATGCTGATCCTGCAGTGGTTGTGGAGAAGGGGGGGAGGGAGAACGGGGAAGATGAGTTGACCAGAAACTGCTACCTCTCACACAGCCCATCAAGCACATCACAGAAACTGAAGGTGACTTCAAAAGAGCCTGTCCTATACAGAGGGCCAATAAACATTTGAAAGATGCTTAACATCACTAATCATCAGAGAGATGCAAATTGATGTGGAATTGTGCACCTGGAGCCTATATAATTTTGTTAACCAGCGTCACCCCAATAAATTCAATAAAAAGAAAAAAATGCAAATTAAAACCACATCAAAATGTCACCTCCCACCTGCCAGAATGGCTATCATCAATAAATCAACAAACAAGTGTTGAAAAGAATATATGCATCCTTATGTTCCCTGCAGAATTATTTACAATAGTCAAGATATGGAAGTAACCCAAGTGCACATCAACGGACAAGTGGGAAAAAGTTGTGGTACATATATACAATGAAATATTACTAGGCCATAAAAAACTGAAATCTTGTCATTTGCCAACAGCAAATGTATGGTCTCAGAGGATATTATGCCAAATGAAATACGTCAGCCAGAATTAGACAAATACCATATAATTTCACTTATATGTGGAATCTAAAGCACAAAATAAATGAACAAACAACAAAGAAACTACTAGAAGACTTGTAGATATAGAGAACTGACTGGTGGTTGTCAGAGGGGAGGGAGGTGTTGGAGGACTGGGTGAAAAAAGGTAAAAGAATCGCCCTTGCTGGTGTGGCTCAGTGGACTGAGTGCCAGCCTGCAAACCAAAAGATTGCTGGTTCAATTCCCAGCCAGGGCACATGCCTTGGGCTGTGGGCTGGCTCCTCAGCTGGGAGAGTGGGAGGTGTGAGAGGCAACTGATGCTACATCTCTTGCACACTAATGGTTCTCTCCCTCTCTTTCTCCCTCCTTTCCCTTCACTCTAAACATAAAGAATTAAAATCTATTTTAAAAGTGAAGGAATTAAGAAATACAAATTGGTAGTTACAAAACAGTCACAGGGATATAAAGTACAGCATAGGGAATATAGTCAATATAGTATAGTAACTACGTATGGTGCCAGGTGGGTACTAGAAATATTGGGGGAACATTTTGCAAAGTTATGATTGTCACACCACTGTGCTATACACTGAAACAAATATAAATTATATTGAAAAGTAAACTGTAATTGAAAAAAATTTAAAGGAAAAGAAAAGCTGTCTTACATTGAAATCCCAATAAAGACCTGGGTATTAACTATGAACTTTGTAGCAGGTACAGCTACAAACTTTGTAGCAGGTACAGCTAATTCAAAAAGGGCTGGTAATAAAATTAATTCCAAAGCCCTCTAAAATGTTACATTTTTAGACAGGTGAACAAAGTGTTAAAGCTCAAAGAGCTTCCTCATTCACTCAGAATAAATCATCCAGGTGCCAGCTCTGATGGTGGCCAATGGCACTGCCCTGCTCGGAGCATTAGTGTGGGCCTCTCGCCTCATTTCATTTGATCAGGTGCTTAAGGGATCTGATGAACCCAACCAGGACCAGCCCTTCACTCAGATGGTCCAGGCCATCTGGATACAGACACTTCTGCTGCGGATGATAATGAAGCAGCAGGGCTGTCCAACCTGTGGCCCACGGGCTGCATGCAGCCCAGGGTGGCTGTGATTGCAGCCCAACACAAAACTGTAAATGTACTTAAACCATTATGAGATTTTGTCTGTGGTTACATGTCCCAATATATTTAATGGGTGGCCCAAGACAACTCTTCTTCCAGTGTGGCCCAGAGATGCCAAAAGGTTGGACTTCCCTGATAGGGTCTTAAGCCAGGGCCTTCATACAAGAAGATTCGAGAAGGAGGAGGTCAACTGTGGATAAGTAGGAAACAGATTACTAAGTGGTTAAATGAAATGGAAGCATGCTGCCGTGTTGCACAGCGGTAGGTATGACTAGTAAGAGAGAATGCCTGTCCTGAACTTGTGACAGTTGTCAGCGGGAATGATCAGGCCAGTGGTTTGGCTCTGCCGCCATCACCTTGGTCTTGTTCTACCACCTTCTTTTGTCCTGCTCTGGTTGGAGGCTCGCTGTACGCTCTGGGACTGGTTTTTCTAAACAAGAATAAGAATAGTTTATTTTTACCAAATGCTTAGAACTGTTGCATTTTGCCCTAAATTGTTTATAAGCAATTTTATTGAATGAGCAATTTTCAGTCCCTAGGAGGACTTGAGCAGCAAAGAGGTCTCTGATGATTTATTCTAAGAATCCAAAGTTTCCTACCTTGCGGCATGTATGGGGGCTTCTTACATAGTAAATGTCAAGACACTATTTCCAATTTCTTAGGGCAGCTTCAGAGGACGTTTGCTTGATACACCCTTGGAGGTTTGAGACTAGGCAAATGATACATTTACTGATAATGAGGTTAGCTCTTTCACTGTGACCTGGGGGCCACATAATCCGATCTGGTGTCTTCTTCCACATGAATAGATGATGTTTGCACAATCAACTCAACTGGCTGTGTATTGGGCCAAAACAAACAGGAAGATGGCTACGGAGTCAGTCAACCTTGTCATCATCTGCTTTTCTCTGCGATTTAAACACAGTCTAAATGGCTAAACACTAGAATTAATAATAAAAGGAAGTTAGACTACTTTCTTAAGGAGGTTAATAAATGTGATGCCTTTCTCTGAGCTATTTTTAATGGGTCCATGTTAGGAACATAGGAACAAGATAGAAAGAACAAGTTGGCCTTTCGGGGCCTCTCAAGTCAGAGAATGCTATGATTCTATCACATGCAGAAGAGATGCCAGCCAGCTTTTCTTTGGCGCCCAGCATATGGTATCGGAATTTCTTTTAAAAAAGACCAAAGTTGAGGATTTGCCACAGATACAAGCAGAAAACATAAAACTCTATTTTAGAGTGACAAGAAACCAAAAAAAAAAAAAAAACCCCAGCTGATCAAGGAAGACTAATTGGGAAGACTAAAACAGGGGCAATTAATAAAATCAGAGCAAACAACCCCAAGTGTGTTTGCAAACCAGTATTTTCTTCAGCCATGTGGCAACATTTTCCTCAAAATGCTGCCCTTGTAAATATTGCTGACACAAGATACACCCTAAACTTAGACACTTAACCCTTCCCTGGTGCAACCCCCTTGGCTTTGAGCCAAAGTCTCAAAGAGCAGGTAGAAGTTACCACTCCAGGCAGCTAAATATAGTAAAAGAAATGAAACACCCAGTTTTTCCAAGTCAAGCAGGACCTCGTAAGAAGCAAAACAAGAATTCAGATTTACTGGATAATTTCAATAGCTGTAAGTAAGGATGTCTTCTGTAGCATGATTAGTTTACAGGAGCTAACAGTCAATGGAAAGAAATTCACAATCCTTTGACTTGATTACTGTAATAAACAACTTCAAATGACGTCCATAACTGAAACATGAAACACGTAAACAAGTTGACAGATTTGCTGAGCCTGACTTCTTGCCCATGCTCTGTGCAGCAGAGTGAGGGAAATTCAGGATTGGAGTCAGAAGGCCGCTTTAACATGCAACTCATCTTACCTCTCAGCTTTTGTCATGCCATCTGTAGAATGAAAGTGAGAATGACATCTACCTCAGGAGATTACTGTGAAGATTAAATAATAATAATAATAATAAACAGCGTATTTTACCACATATATGTTTGCTGATATTAGGAATCTTGCAGCACAGTCCTCTTCTAGTGTTATCTTCTTTTCAGTCTCTCTCAGGATGAAAGAAATGTGGCAGTGATACAATGAGACATCCCATGGACCAGAAAAAAGTTTCACTCTTTATAAAATATCTGTAGGCTTCTATGTCTGCAATCCTTTTAAATTTCATCAGTCTTCAAGTAAGTATTACTAAGGTCCCCCAACTGGCTCCCTTAATAATAGATGTGAATTAAGCCCTTTCTAATACTTCTTCTCTTAATACAAAAACCTTTGGGGACTCATTTGGCATAGAGGGTGGATCAATGTGATAACATTATTAGTCAGAGAACAAACATTTCAGGTAAATAATTTTGTTTTTTTCCCATAGGTTAAATACATTCTCACTTGCAGAGACTAATGGACTCCAGGATCTTTCTCTGTATATTTAACAATGAGATAACAAAGTGACAAGGTCAATAATTATCAGAAGGCAGGTGCAATGAACCAAGCAACTTTTTTTGCAAATATTGTTTTTCCTTAACGGAAATAAGGCACACCTTTAATACTACAGCTTTGTAACTTGAAACAAGAAGAAAAGAGATGTGGGGAAAGAAAAACTGCCAACCTGGAATGGGTTCTTTTAGAGCAATCAACTCCAACTCTAATCTTGGCAAGAAATGAAGTTCAAGAACACAGAGAAACTTCTTGGAGCTTTGTCAGCCAGGTTAAAACCCTTGCACTCATCTTCAAACAATTTCTTCTCTCAGTCTATCAAATCTAAACAGACACCCCAGTGATTTTTCCTTTGGAATGCCTTATATTTTCTCCTTCTTTTCCGTCTCTACTTGCCTCTGCCATCTTACTATCTCTTGCCTAGATGCCCAAGTGCTTTCTAACTAATCATCCAGACTCTCCAAACCCAACTGTCCAAGCAACAGTCTCCAACAGGTCTCTAGAGAGTCATGATTTAGCTCAAAATGCGTGGTGAGCTTCCTATGGTCTGCAAGTCTGACCTCTTCTACCTAACTTTCAAAACCTTTCATAATCTGACTCGACCCTACCAACCTGGCCTCATTTTCTAGTCACACTGGCTCCCTCACCAGTCTCCTATGGACACACAAGATACACACTCACCCAGCTCCACCGCCTCACCCACTATTTCATGAACGCTGCTTGCTGTTGTGTTGAAGCCCTGCTTCTCCAATTGCTTATCCAAACCAACCTCCTCCATGAGGCCTCTCTCATTAGCCTGCACACCTTGACAAAAACTTTCTCTGCACCACGTACTCTATCACTTCACAGAGCATCTGTATACTGTCCACCACTCATTTCATGGGCACTAGACTTGTCTCCACACCTAGATAATAAATATGTCACAGAACGCTGGTCCTCATGGCAAGTGTGATCCCAACACCTTTCATTTAATTCTTCATTTATTTTTACCCACATTTTCATAATTTTTCAACTTAGTAATTTTATTAAAATGGCTATTTTAATTATTTAATTAGCACCATTGTCACTGCCTATGCAATTTCTTCAATAAATCAATCTTCTGCCATCAGTCCTCATAATGTTTAAATTAAGAATAACAATATCAGAATATATGTCAAAACTTCTAAGTCATGAGGATAAAAGGAAAGGCTATGGGTGAGGTAGAAAAACCACTGAATGATGATTTAGGAGATCTGGCCACCATTCCACTAACTAGCTTTTCTATTCTGGTTTTAAGTCATGAAGTTTCTCTGCAAAATGAAGGGATTGGACTGGGTGGCCTCTACAATCTCTTCCCGCTCCTTCTTACTATGACTTTAAAGCTGCCAACAAGGTATCTGAGCCCAGTTTGATCATGTCTGAAAAGCAGAAATGAAGAGGTTTCTCTCCAGGAAATAGAAAAGCTCCGGTGTGTTACCTCTTTAATCATAATATTAATATTTGGGGAGTAGATGATATTAAATTATTTCCACCTATTAGGTGGTATGTTATCATATCTTCTAGGTCAAATACAAAAGAGGTGGCTGGTTAGTTTTCACTTTTTGAAAGCCATCACTATATTTTCAACCAACTCAGAGTGGCCTATCTTGAATTAAAATGTCATAAAGCTATATTATGAAGCTATATAAAAATTTAAAAGAGGCCCAACTCAAGTTTGGAGGGAAAAGTCATACTGAATCTCAGTGTAAACCTAAGATAATTTTACATATAAAATCATGAAAAGCAAATATTCTACTCTAGCCAAATATATATTTTAAGTAACAAGAAATACTAACAAAATATATTATAAATCTCTGAGATTTTTTGTTTTTCTTTCTATTGGTCTTGAGAATGAAAACGTTTCTTAAGACAAAAAAAAAGAGAGAAAACAAACTAACACGAGGAACAGTGAAAGATAATTTATAAAGCAATACATAGAAGCAGCAGAGTTTCCTAAGGGTAGAGAGCAGTCAGAAGGGAAACTGATGTTAAAAGGGGGTCTTTCAAGGATGCCAGTCAAATAGCAGTGGTAAATGTGTCACAAAATCAGCCACACAGCAATTCTGCTTTGGGGATCTCATCTACTCGTCATTCATTTCTTCATCCAGTGCATAGGTGATGTGCTGGGCACCTGGGATATAACAAAGGAAAAGACACAGTGTCTATTGTGCCAGAGCTCACTATCAAGTGAAGAGACAGCCAGGGCCCAAGGTAGCACTGCCCCCGCTGCAGGCTAACTGTGCTCTGGGCACCGTGCCGGGCGCATGCCCCACGAAGCAGGCAAAATCCCTTTACACTCCCTCTATCAGGAATGAAGAAACCAAGACTTTGGGAGATTCTGTAATTTGTCCAAGTGCTATGATCTGAATGTTTGTGTCCCCTAAAATTTCACGTGTTCAAATCCTACTCCCCAATGTAGTGGTATTAGGAAGTGAGATCTGTTGTTAGGTCGTGAGGATGGAGCATGAGAGGTTAGTGCTTTTATAAAAGAGATTGCAGAGAAATCCCTCACCCCTTCCTCTGCCATGCGAGGCTACGAGCAGGAAGGCACAGTTTATGAGGAAGTGGGCCCTCACCGGGCACCAATCTGCCAGAGTCTTGATCTTGGACTTCTCAGCCTTCGGAACCACAAGAAACAAATTTCTGTTGTTTATAAGCCACCCAGTTTATGGTATTCTGTTACAGCAGCCTGAACAAACTAAGACACCGAGGCTACCCAGCTAGAAAGGAGCCAGGCTGGCTTTTATACCCAGGTTTGTCTGTCACCCTCTAGTGCACTACAAACTACTCTACAATCCTGTACTATAGAACTATGTGGACAGAGCAATGTGGAGAGAAATGGGAACAGATACAAAGTGTTCACCCCAGGAGATATATACCTGTAAATCTGTACACAGAACAAAACCCAAAAGCTAGGAAAAATGGATTGGTATCTGGCCTGGTGCCAGAGCTCAAAAGAACTCAGTCATCCTCTGTGGGTTCAAGGCCATGACCTCTGGCTTCAACAGCATCTGAAGCTGATGTGTGTAGAACTACCCAGGATGTGGTATACTGCAACTAGACCAGGGCCACAGGGGAACCAAAGCAAAACACTTCAGTTGCTTCAGATTCCCTGCCAATCTCCAAAAGGAAACAAATGCACACGCACACGTGTGCACACAGGCACACACTCCATGGCCACAGCAGTCCCCCCACAGAGTAGTTTATTCAAAAAGTGCCCTCTTCTTTTCATCAAACAGAAGCAATTTTTATACATGTTTGAAAACTAAAACTAAAGAGGATTAAAAACAAAACTCTTCCTGAAAGTAGAGGCCCCACGAGACTGGGGTAAAAGGACTCTGGGTAGCTCAGTGGCTGTTTGGTCCTCCTAGGCTAAGCAGCTGCCACACTCAGAGGACCCCAGAGGGGCTTAAGGGTCACAGCCACAAAGAACCACAGAGCCTCAGGGGCCTTGGGGAGGAGGCTGTAAGCTCAGCGGGATGTGGCCCCACCTGCTCTAACGCCAGCCTGAGGCCCTCATTGGAGACCTGTTTTAAATCATAACACACCAGTGAAGAGGTTTTCTTTATTTGCTTTATGGTATCTTTTTGCAGGGTATAAGGGGAAAATTTGTCTTCAGATAAGGGCAAAAAAATTGGCTGCAGTGAGGTGCTAGAAACTCCTGTCCCACCAGCATTACCCTCAAAGGGGGAGGGGCCTTTTATCACGGCTCCATTACGGATTGTGTCCTAGGCATTACGGGAAGACCTCATTTTATTTAAGCATCACAGTAAGTTTTTTGATACTATTAATCTCTTCCAGGAGACAAAAAGGTGAGGCTTTGGACAACACTGAATGGTTTGCTGAGTGTCACGTGGCTAGTCAGCAGGAGCCAGAACGAAAGGTCTATCTGACCCGAAGGCCCAGGAAGAAAATCCTTTGTGTGGAAAGCAAACAATAAGAAAAAATCCTAAAGAGAAGATGAAAAATTAATATCTTTCTATATTGTTGGTTCAATTACCTACTTTCTGGAAAGGAATTATAGCCACAAGGAACATATTTTAAGCTTTATAAAAGGGCATACAATGAAAAGTAAGATTCCTCCCCCCCCCCCAACTCTCTAGTTCTCTTCATCAGAGACAATGCTGATGTCAACATAGGCTACACACACACACACACACACACACACACACTTGTGGACATATAGCCCCCCCTTTTTACACAAGCAGCAGCATTGCTTGTCCTCTCTTAGATGCCTGGTATATGTTAGCAATTTTCCATGTTGGTACATAGAGACCTGCCTCATTCTTTTAACAACTGGGAAAAAATTCTATTGTATGGATGTATAGTAATTTATTTAACTAGTTCACTCTTAAATGGTCATTTATACTGTTTCCAATCTTTTCCTATTGTAAACTATGCTATATAAATATCCTTATACATTTTTCTTGAACACACATGTTAGTATACTTTTGAAATACATACTTAGAACTGAAATTCTTCAGTCAAATATACATGCATTTTAATTTTGATAGATAGAAACAAATTGCCTCCAAAAAGTGTACATGTATTTACAATCCTTAAAATATATATATTCACGCTTCCTTCCCTCACAGTCCCCCAAGCACCATGTTGTGTTGAGAAGTGTTTCATTCTGTGTTGAGAAGAAAAGCAACATATGTTCACCTGCTCCTTTAAAAGTCACATACTTCCACAGAATGAATAGGGGAAACCTATATATTTAGGCCTGGGCATTAGATTCCCAGCATAAAAGAAGATTTTTGGAGCTTCTTGCACTGCGGACGATCCTGATTAAAAGCATCTGGTCCTCAATTAGATGATGTTGGCAAAGTAGAAAAATGGAATAAATCCCTGAAAACAAGCAGTTGGCTGTGACTAATCAGCTCAATCCACCAGGGCACTGCCGGAGCCGCAGAGCCACCCCTGGGTTTCCCAGTAACCCAACCAGCTTGCTGCACAACAAGGCTGGGGCTGGCTGTGAGCCAGTGAGGCGGATGCCTGCCACCAGCAGGGGCATTCAAAATCCCCTGTCTGCCCCTGCTTGTTGCGGGGGAAAGGGCATGGGGGAGGGGTGGGAACATCAGACTAAGGAGAGACTGCCAAGTATTGAACACTGTTTCCTAATTACACTGAAACAAGGGGAGAAAAGATATGGTGGAAAATAACCCCCTGTAGTTATATTTTTCAATACCAAAATTTTCTAGAATGAATAAACCCCTAATGGATTTCCAACACTAATATCTGCATCCTGCGGTGCAGTCTAATCAAAACTGTAGGATCTAAGCAGGAAACCTGGGCTTCAAAGGCTGAGAGTAGGTAAGGCACACACTTTCGCTTTTCTCAGCTTTGCTTACTTGAATCTACTAAAAGTCTGGGTTTGACATCCTTTCAAGGTGCATCACAAAATGTTCCTCTTGTGCTTGGCACTCACCTTAATGAGGTATTGATTGTCAGGACCTGGGGGGAAACCTGCTGGTACCTCGACCCACAGAGGACACAGGAAGGGGGCTGGCTTAGTGGGCACTGACAATGAATTGACGTGAGAGGAATTTTGTCTCTAGAGGGGGTGATGAGGGCCCAGTAGTGGCCACATTAATGACCATCTGTAGCTTGGCTTCACTTCTGAGCTTGTGCACAAATAACATGACTAAAAGAACAAGTAAATATGCATTGCTAACACCTCCTGCCAAAGATTTTTCAACCAGGTGGTTGCCCTATAGCGCTGAATATTTTAACCATTTAAGGAAGGAGCCCTTCAGCAACAGAATGCCTTCTAATTATTACGTGTGCTTTTTTTCCAATTAGCAACCAACAGTGTATTGTCATGGAGGCATTGTTGGTAGTTGTTTGCATCTGTGCAGATGTAATTAAATACTTAATGTAGATTTTTAGGCTTGGCACATCTTATTATAAAAACTACAGGGCTGAAAAAATTAATTTCATGTGGACTTGTTTCAATCCATCAGATCTGAAGCAGACTCTGGGTCAGCTTCACAGGCAGTTGGAGGCTGGTGGGTAGAATTCACAGCTGCCCAGCCCCCGTCCTTTCAGCAATATGCATAAATTAACATGATTTGACATTGTGAGTTCTATTCCTCAGAACTCTCTCTAAATCTGTCTCTAATTTACTTTCAAGGACCATCCATCTCCACTCAGATGAGCTCTGCCCCATTCTCACTGATTGAGTGTGATTGATTGATAGATTGATTCCCTTATTAGTCCATCATTTGAACAGAGAAAAAAGTAATTTGGAACAATCATCTCTGAATTGCATTCCAGGTATCATTTCCCCCAGTGTGGGTTTCTATGATTCTCTCTCTCCCTCCAATCTATCCAGCCTTTTCTCTATTAGGAGCTTCTGGTATAGAGGAAGGTTTCATAAGCAAGAATTCACCAGGATCTATGGAAAACAGAAAGATAAAAATTTAAAATCCTTAAAAAAGGAAATAATTAAACAGAAGTTCAAAATTTACATAAGAAGACTGGTCTTCCAAGTTTTAGGTGGAATATGCTAAAAACCATATATCTATGTCCATACATGTGCACTCTTATCTCTCCTGTCTTATACAGTTTAAGATGACTTTGGGAAAATGTGAATGAAACCACTGATGACAAAATAATCCAGAACATAAATTGGATCTATCAGAATGTTATGCTAAGGAATTCTTCTCACCAACACTTAGGGAATACAATTTATTATAGTAGTTATATGAAAGCTAATCATGTAATATTGAGCAAGTTGTTCTAGGTCGCTACAAATTGGGAAATCTATAGGCAACCTGGACCTATCCCTACCGGTGGGGATAGGTTCACCAACAGCCTTTAGAGGGGCTATTTTTACCTGCATGTCCTTTAAATTAAATTTTGTATCAGAGAGGTTTTAGCCAAAACAGTTGTAGGAATGTTCACTAAAATGAAAAGTGGACCTCCAGCAAATGTGTCTACACTGATACCTCACAGATTGTATGCTTTTGGTTTATTTATTTTAAGTAGTGGTGATGCTTGAGGGAAATTGGTAAATGACATGAAGGGATTTCAGAAGATAGGGCTAAATGTCTCCTGTAGAATTTCCTGGATTAATCCATCAGGGTCATCCCCAAATCCTACCTAGACTCACACAAATAGGTAGGGGCGGAGGCAAGACAATTCAGGTCTTCTAACTCTCGGCTTCAGTGTGGCAAATTAATGGAGCCAAAGGAACCACTGAATCACACTCTGGATACTTTTCATTAACACAGATAAGAGAATTGATGCAATATTTAAAACAGACTTTATCTTTTAGAGTGTCCTCATTCATTCATTCATTCATCCATTCATTTTCTCTTTGCTTTCGCACCTTGATCTAAAAAGTGATCTCATGCAGTTTACAGAGACATATGACATGCAACAAGGTGAAGCAGGAATATCAACATAGAAGAAAAACATTTTCCAACATGTTAGAAATTTTAACTTGCCAAAGCCATACACTACCATTATAATAATTACCATTATAAGAAATCCTGACATATTTTCTCTAATTGAGAATAATCTGTTAATTGGGGTCTTCATTATTCTATTTTGTGATGAAATTATTTTTACCCACACTAATTTTGAGTTCTTTGTTACCACTATATTCCTGACTCTTGTTTTACTGTTTCTAGAGAAGACTGAATTCCAGACACATTGCCAACCAAAGGCATGTTATAAATTAGTTCTAACCAAGATCTGAAAGATAAATGCATAAATAGCCCCTGTACTAAAAGGCAGTAGCTGACCTAAGACCCTACCTGATCCAGGAACGGTTCTGACCTCCAAGCAGCCTAGCCAATGACTGAGAGCTCCTGGGATGTTTCCAAGGTCTTCCAGGGACCCAGCCCATTGCAGAGCTAGTTAAACTAATGAAACTACAGTTAAAGAAACAGGGCTTCTTCTTCTTCTTTTTTATAAATTTCTGTAATTTAGGAATGTGACAGTTTGTTTCTCAGTTTTTTACTTTCAAACTATTATTTACCAGCTCACTTCTTAGCCTTAGAAAACCAAAAGACAATATATATGTTGCCAGTAAATGAAATCAGTGCCCTGACAGCAGTGTGAATAATGTTTATAATCTGGGGTCACAGTTTTGTTTTTAAATTAAGAGTTTCAATTTAAAATGACAAGTGCTCTTTCAGTTTTCAAGACCCCAATCCAACACCACTTCATGGAATCCCCAAGGCAGGCTCAGCCGGTGCTTTTTGTTTCTCTATCACCCTGTTCTCCACGCTGCATGGTGATCGTGTAATGTATGTGTTTATATGTCTGTCTGGCTTCCCTAACTACAAGCCTCTGAAAGGCAGGAGACAGGGCTTATTTGTCCTTTAGATAAGACAGTCAACAAGTATCTAATAGAAGAAAAACTATCATTATTTTGATAAAAATCCATACACTGGATTGAGCTGTTTATGAAAGTCAGACTGTGGTAGGATCAGAAGAAAATTCCACCAGAGACTGAGGGTTCCTTCTGATGGAAGTCCAGGGTTTAGAATCCAGCTTCAGGGTCAGAGGGAAAGGCAACTTGGATAGGGGAGAAATATTCAAAATAAGCTTTCAGAGTCTCCTTAATTTTTTACGACTTTCATTGTCTTTACAGGTTCCTTGAAACAATATAGAGTAGTAAGGTGGACATTTGTTATTCTGGTCTACTCTGCTTTCTTTCTTCCTTCTTCTAGTAATAGCACCTGGATTTTGCTTTGGGGGTGCTCCCCCGTCAGCTACAGTCGGATGTGGTTGCCCATGTAGGTGCCTTTCCCTCCTCTAGACAAGAGGTGGGCACCTGATCCACACTAGGCTGATCAGATTTCTCTCTGGAACAGGAACAAAAGACAAGAAGAAGCTGATTGACCCTTTCATGTCAATCCAGCTGTCCCTGCTTCCCAGCCCCAGGGTGGCCTTCCTTCCTGGTCCTTCCAATGCTCTGGCCTTGCCTTTCCTCTTGGTTGTTTGAGCTTCCTGACTTCCAATAAATTGCTTCTCTTACTCAGTTAGCCGGAAGCAATTTATGTGCCAGCAACCAACAAATGATAGCTGAGAGAAACAGTGAATTGAAGATTAAAACTCTATTTGATTTATCCAAAAGCCTAGCAGGAAGGACTGACTCTGGATATCTCCAAATAACTCTGGTTATAGACCCAGGCTCAGTTTGCCTGTTTTAACACATTTACCCACTGTCCAGGTAAATGACCTGAGAAGTCCCATCCCCCTTTGAATATTCATCCTGTTCCTAAAGTAACCCAGTTTTCTCATCAAGTCCCCAGGCCAACCCCAACATACCTTGCCTAGTGAAGCAACCCAGTGGGCTTACAGACCCCTGCAGTATTCAGCCCTAACCTGTTTCTTGCTTAACCACCCACCCATACTGCCACAAAAACATTAGCACTTTTGCATTATTATGAGATTTCCAAGTCAGCCATGTGTCATTAACCCATCTCCATTTAACTGTTTAACTTCCCATTCACCAGCAATCATGAATGGGAAGCCTAATTATATTAATTTTTATTTAACACTTTTATAGTTCTTACTTAGCAACAGGCATACTCAAAGTGCTTTGTTGACAAAACAATGTCCAGCCCAAGAAAAAGCCTTACAAGAGTTTATTTAAGCCAAACTGATGACAAGCGCTGAGGGAAAAAAGAGATTTCAGCAGATTGAGAAAATGCTCCAGAGAATGGCAGTTTTACAGTTTATTTTATATGCTAGAATCAAAGGAGAAAACATAAGAGGGATTACACAAAATCCACTGATAGTAGATTAGGGAGGCGAGAAAAAGCAGAGTAGTAAAATCTCTGAGATTGGATAAAGAGTATAGTGGAGAGACACATACTTCTTTCACATCGGTGGGTACAGGATAGTTAGCATTTATAGCATATGGAGATGGTAAGCAAGAGAACAAGATAACAGTGAGAGGTGCTGTGGTCTCTTCTGGCAGAAGATTGTGTTCTCAGAGGTCCAGGAAAGGGGGATTAGTTTGACATTCCAAAGGTATGTTATCTTAGATGCAAAAAGACAATAGACAGGTTCATTTAAAGATTGACCTCTCTCAGAAGAAGCAATATTTCTGGGACCTGACTACCAGCCATAACTTGCTTTTGGTTAGAAATTTTTATTTTCAGACCACCCTACGTGGTTACTTTTGTTCCCTGAGTTTATAAGGTCCACAATGCAAGTGCCCCTCAGCTTGTTGGGTTTACTGTATGTCCACTTCTTTGGCCAGTTTCACCGCTTTTAACTGAGGGGTGAAACTCATGTTAAAGATTACTCATGTAATCTTTATAAAACCCCCTGAAATAAGAACAAATGAGGAAAATGAGGCATGAGGATCTTTAGTAACTTGTACAAAGTCTCGAAGCCCATAAAGGAACAGAATCGCAATTAAAAAGTAGGCAGTCTGGCTCCAAGACTGTACTCCAAACCACCAAGCCATGCTTTTGAGATGATGAGTTTATTACATGGCCAATTAAAGGGAAGAGCTAATCACATTTAAATTTGCAGCAGCTGACAGAGCACACTGACCTGGAAATAAGATTAGTTCCCACATGTCAAAACCTAAAAAACACCAAGTCTAGTTGGAGCACCGTATAGGCTTCTTTTTTTAAACACCAGGAAAACAAGCCAAAATATTCAGCAGTGGTTTCCATTCATATTGAGAAGATTCTACTAACTTGCATAGAAGGTGCTTTTCTTCTTTAATTGGCCTGAAACTCACATGTTAATTTGCTAGAAAGTCTGAAATGTAAACCTAATGCTAAACTTCTACTCCTTGTTGTGGCTGGTATTTGGACCACCTCTGAGTGGGAGGCTGCTGCTTGCTCAATCGCTGTTGTGCCCCAAGGTTGACTCCAACTTGATTAGATGTACTATATAATGTTCTGGGTTAGATGGATCTTTTTACTTTCCTCGAGTCTTTCACAGTTTTCTGGTATCTAAAGCAAGAATTTGCACACTGAGTT
This sequence comes from Sturnira hondurensis, assembly GCF_014824575.4. Taxonomy (NCBI): domain Eukaryota; kingdom Metazoa; phylum Chordata; class Mammalia; order Chiroptera; family Phyllostomidae; genus Sturnira; species Sturnira hondurensis. The sequence goes on along the minus strand of NW_028093985.1, from coordinate 19,849,111 downwards.
CTTCCACTTACTGCAGAGCTTCAACTCTAACGACTTCTTCACTTACCTAGCTCTACAATCTAAACAGATTCCGTTCCATGGTCATGATGTGCAGAACGCTTATGATATAATGACACATAAGCAAAGTACTGATATCAGTTTTCTAATTTTCTAAAATCAGGGTGAAATATCACTGAAGGATAATAATAAGTGCTTGTAGGAAGTAGAATTATTTGTGAATTTTAGCTCCTTATATTTTTCTTATTTTATATGCCATCTACAAAGAACCTTATTTCTTAATAGAATACAAACATTAAGCTTTATCTGTATCTTTATTACATTTTTGGCATCATGGTTATACTATAGTAGGTGCTTTTTTCTAATTGGTAGTTTATAATAAAAATTAAAATAGTAGAACTGCCCTGGCTGGTGTGGCTCTGTGGATTGAGTGCTGGACTACAAAGCACAGCATCACTGGTTTGATTCCCAGTCAGGGCATGTGCCTGGGTTGCAGGCCAGTTTCCCTGGTGCAGGGAGCATGAGAGGCAACCACACGTTGTTTCTTTCCCTCTGTTTCTCCCTCCCTTCTCCTTTCTCTAAAAATAAATAAATAAAATCTTTTTAAAAAGGGAAATTAAAAAAATAATACAACACTCTGCTCTTTATTTTGTAAGTAGCAAAGTAAAAAATGCATAAAAATTTACTAAAAGAAGTGAAAAACTTATTTTCATTCTTATTCCATAGTTACATTCAGACAGTAAGAGAAAAAAATATTTTTTACCCAGGAAGACAGGCTGGTGTCATAGGGCCTAGGTTGTGAATGACACATCCGCCTCCCACTGGCCATGAATGGGTCACATCAGTTCCACGTGCTTTAATGTTCCCAAGTGCAAAATGGACGTACTAACCCCCAGGACACAGGGCTGAGAAAGCACCTGGGCTAGGTTGTGGCACAGAAAAGCTATCCAATAAATGTCCACCTACTCATTCAAAAGCTCACCACAGGCCTCCTCTGTGTCAGCACTTGAAAGGCCCAGAACAAATAAAATAGATATTAAAAACCTAGTGACGTCCCTCAAAGAGCTTGTGATCCAGAGAAGCAGACAAGAAATCAAACATTTATAATGGAATGTACAAATATTAGAGGTGCTAGGAATCTTTATTTAATTTTTTTTTAAATTCTAACAAACCAAAGTTCTACCCTGGAGTTCCTACAGTTCCGGGTTGCAAAAAACTTTATCTCAGTTGAATTGGGATTTCCCCATTTCTCTAGGACATACTAGTGGTTGCTAAGATGTCTTCTGTCTTGTCTCCACATCGCTGCTGATTTCTATTCACATTTCCAATCAAAAGTACCCTGGGGGAGCAGGAAGGAGATAACTTTAACTCCCTTAGCCCTCTAAAGTACCTGGGACCATTTTGTGACTCTCAAACCACACTGGGCACCAGGAAACTCAGCAGAACCACCCTTAGTTTTTCATCACATCTGTGGTCCGCCCAGAGAACAGGAATTTTGTCCTCTGCTCCCCTGCCCTGCCTAGCTCTACAGAACCTCTGCAAGCTCTCCACCTGAGTGCCCAGTGCAGCCATTTCTATGCTAGGTTCTTCTCACCTCCAGGGATTCTACCCAGGAGAGGAAACCTGTGTTCACTCTGTGCTCAGATCCCACACACCTGTCCAGGTTTCTGGCACTCTCCTTGTCCCTGTGCTGAGCTCAGGGGCAGCACCAGGCAGAGAAGCTCACTCTTTGTCAGGAGTCCACAGTGTCACCTCAGTCTCGCCTGCACTTGTCAGAGCACTTTCTTCCTTCCAGAGCATGGAAGCTTAACTCAGCCCGTCTTCTCCCAGTGATTGTTTTACTATGCACATGTACTCTCTGAAAGGTCCAGAGTTTTGAAATTTAAAATCTAAAAAAAGATCGTATCATCTCTTCCTTGATACATCAAAAATGCTGTACCAAAGCCAAGTCTGTGGTGATAAAAACTACTAGCCAATATTTGAAAACTCATATCCCATCACATAACACAGGGAATAAGTCAGCTGAAAGGGAGAAAGTACCTAACTAAGCCGGAACACTCAGAACTGACGTCACAGGGAAGAGCTTAGTCCCTGAGGATGAGTCAGGGCCCAGCTGCACAATCAGGAAAGGGGGAAGGTCATTCCATGAAAAAGGAACAACATGTGCAAAGTGACATTGGTGTATGAGTCAGGATATAAATATATCTCCACTGTCCGAGCAATAGAAATTACATCTCATTTTGAGAATGAAATAAGTACCAACATAATTATTTGAGCTGGAAGTTACTTTCTTGATAATCTAACCTAATCCCTGGGTGTAACAGCTAAGGACCCTGAGACCCTGAATGTACATGTAAAGGTCACAATGATGATCTTTAATCCAATGTTCAAAAACAAGTAAAACTAAATCCAGCCTCCCCCTCTACCTATAGCAGAAATTCTTACTCTCAATTTACCCTCCCAACCTTCTCCTTTGAGCAAAAATTCTGCAACAATTATATCAATGTTTGTAACAACATCAGCAAGTTTTTAAAATCAAGTTCAAAATAAAACTTACTCTCCAATAATAGCATTGCTGTTTCTGGAGTTTCCTCATAAAATTAAAAATGAAACTGCCTTTTGACCCAGTGATCCCACTTCTGGGATTATATCCTAACAATCCCAAAACACCAGTTCAAAAGAATACATGCGCTCCTGTGTTCATAGAAGCATTATTTCAAGGGCCAAGAACTACAAACAGCCCAAGTGCTCATCAGTCAACAAGTAGGTAAAAAACTGTGGTACATTTACAAAATAGAATACTACACAGTAGAAAGAAAGAAGGAAATCTTACCTATTGTGACAGAATGGATGAACATGGAGATTATCATGTAAAGTGAAATAACCCAATCAGTGAAAGAGAAATACCATATGATCTCACTTATGCGTAGAACCTAAAGAATAAAATAATCTGAAGACAAAATATAATGAGAGACATGAGTACCTAAAACAGCCTGGTAGAGAGGAAGGGGCAGGGGGAGACTAGATGAAAGAAGGTGAAGGGATTAGCCAAAGAGCGTATATGTATAGTCCACGGATACAGACAACAGTGTGGTGATGGCCAGAGGGAAGAGGGAGTGGAGGCTGAAAGGAGGGAAGTAAAGTGGGAGGGGAATGGGGATATCTACAATAGAGTCAACAATAAAAATAAAGAAAGTATAGAGAAGGTCCTGGATTCTAGGAGATTATCCTAAAGATAATTGGTGAAGAACATTTTATATGCTGATGTTAGAATGCTGTACTGGTACTAGCTCCTTAATACCTGTATCTCCAATGTATATCCTATTATTTATACCCATTTCATAGATGAGGAAACTGAGGCACAGAATGTTAAGCAACTTGTCCTTAGGTTACATGGCTAACTAGTAAGTGGAAGGCAGGTATAAACAGTAAAACTCTCGTATTCATGCTTTTAACCACTAGAGCACCACAGTTGTCTTCATGGTCTTACTCATCCTACAAACATAGCACAAATACACTCGCACAAATGCACAAAAACACACATGCAAGGCTTTTCATGGTAGTTGGGTTTGTCCTTTAAAAACTATAAATACCCTAAATATTTATTAATAGGAGGCTAATTTAATAAATCCCAGCATAACCTCATCATATAGCCAATAAAAAAGAATGGGATAAGCTACCAGTATATGTGCCGAAGTGAACCATCTCCAAGATACAAGACATAGTTAAGTTAAAAGTAACAAAATAATAATAAAAAGTGTATATAGTACTTTCTACTTGAGTTTTTCAAAATGAACTATATAAATAATATTTAAGAATGTTTGTAGAAGGCGTTAGCAAGATATTAGTCATGGTTGCCTCTGAGAAAAGAGGCAAAGAAACTTGGAATGTGAGCTGAGAAAAAATTTATTTTCCACCATATACCTTTTATAATGTTTCATTTTTTTACCATGTGCAAATAAGACATTCAGATTCTAGTTAACTAGTTAACATTTTTTAAATTATCAAATAATGGGATTTTTAAAAAATCCTAGGGTAACCAGTCAAATTTAAGAATCATATAATTAAAGATCATAGTTACTTAAGAGTATTTTTAAACACTCAAATTATCATGTTTGTATTTACCTACGAAACAACTCTTTGTAAAGGCCAGCCTTCTTAACTCCTTGCCAGTACATTGATTCATTGCTGACTCACGAAAGAAAAAAAAGAAATAGCCAGATGTGTATCTAGCCTGATGTCAGTTGCTATGTTGGGAGCTTACGGCAAGGGATGTGGGTAGGGAATGAAATGAAGGGAAGGGGGTGAGGGGGACAATACTGAAGAAGTAATTCTTAGTAGTGCTAAGATCCCTACGTTAAGGAGCTCCATCCCTATCATTCAAGACAGGAACTCAAAATCCAGAATGCATGTGTTACGAGATATAAAAATACTCTTCCAAATGAACTCTCAAATCCCACACACACCACGTATCACTGTCATTACCCATATGACAAATCATAGTTAGCAATTGACCCTGACATAAAATGTCTCAACTACTTTCTTTCCACACTACTCTTTTGTTTCATTCTGTTTCATGTCTACTGATTCTATTTTCTAAAGCTCAATTATGTGTTCATGAAATTTTACCTCTGTCTTTAACACCCACCACGTTCCCTCCAACTAGGAGGGTGTGTATTTAGGTAGAGGCTGGAGTGACCTAAAGGAGAGGGGGAGTGTTACAGACTCAGTGTTTGTGTCTCCCCTCCACAATATTTGTACCTTGAAGTCCTTATCTCCAGTGTGATAGTATTTGGAGATGGGGACTTTGGGAGGTAATTGGGTTGGATGAGGTCACAAGGGCAGAGCCCTATCATGGGAATAGTACCCTTATAAGAAGAAACCCCAGAGTAGACTCTCTCTCTCTTCCCCCCCATCTCACCCTTTCTCTGTCAAGTGTAGACACAGTGAGACGGTGGGATAGTTTCTTCATGTTACAAACAGAAAAAATGGTTCTGATGTTCCTGTCCTGAAGATCACTTCAGAATAGACATTCAAGTGTCCAGTCATCAAAGTATATTCTTCCTCAGAGAAACCGTCAAACAGGAAAAAAGAAAGTTGTTAAACTGTCATAGATAAGTTACCTCTAAATAAATACAACTAGCAAAAACAATAAAATAAAATCCACAAGGAAAAATGTTCATACCAGCAGTAATTAAAAATGCAAATTAAAACAAACAAATGCTAATATACATAAATACTGTAGAGAAAGCCAAATAGTCATATTATATAAACACTTAAGAATGCAATATATTGATATACAGCAAGAACCATAAAGCTATTTATAATTTTAACCTTTATATCTTTTGGGAGAATTTGATTATGAGAAATTCAACTGAATACTACTAATAAAATAAAAAGCTATAGACATGAAGATGCTCAAAACAACATTATCTGTAATATACATCCATCTCTATTTCTATGATTTAATAAGTTAAGCTAGGCGGTCAACAGAAGTTAGCAAATTAATACAGATAATATGAAATGTTATACAATCATTTCAAATAGCAATGGTTAATATGATGGGAAAATTTAATGTGGAGAGACAGATGGAATGTTACATGAAAAAGTCATAATATAAATAGTATGGTTGTAAATATTATAAAACACAAAGGTCTATGAAAAGAACTAGGAATTATTGTACAAAATACAGAGTGAGGCAAAAGTAGGTTTAAAGTTGTTTGTATGGAAAATAATATAACAACTTATAAATAATAATACAAAAATAAATTGAGTATGGATGGAACTGGAAAGCATTATGCTGAGTGAAATAAGCCAGATGGTGAAAGACAAATACCATGTGATCTCACCTTTAACAGGGACCTAAAAACAAAACAAACAAGCAAAATATAACCAAACACAGTGAAATACAGAACAGGCTGACAGTGACCAGAGGGGAGAGGGGAGGGAATTCCAGGGGGAAAGGGGAAGGATTTACAGGAACAAGTATAAAGGACACATGTACAAAAACAAAGGGAGGTGGAAATGGGAGGGAGGTGGGGAGCACTGGGGGGTGGGCTGGGTTGGGAGTAAAAGACAGAAAACTGTACTTAAACAATTAAAATAAATTACTAAAATAAAAAGTAAATTGTTTCATGTACTCCCAACTGTAAACCTACTTTTGCTCCACCCTGTATGTATCATTGTGTGGAAAAAATGAGATTGTGAATTGTTTTTAAGTGTTTGTTTATATTAATGTTGACCTTTATTAAAAATCACAGGGATTTATCATTGAAAGGTTTGTAACTATAATCTAAATACAAGGGGAAAATAGCTAACTTACAAAATACAAGTGATAATTATTACACTTGATATTTAATACTTTCCTTTTTCTTTATTTCAAAGAATACTGAATATTCTTATGACACAGCAAATCCTTACGACATAGCATATGCTTTCAACTACAGAGACTGACTTTCTACATTCTATGGCTACTAATTGTCAACTTCAGCAGCCCATTCTAGCAAGGACAGCTCTGATGTTGTGCTCCTCACCAAACGATCACTTTGATTGTTGTCTTTTACTTACACACAGAGGGACTTGGGAGCCCAGGCCCAGAACCCAAGCCCACAGTGTTATTAAGAAATACCCTTTTATTCAGAAGGAAGATTGTAGGCTTTAACTGCTCTATTCCTTTTTAATATTTGCTTTTGTGGCCTAGAGGAAAGGAGAAAGATGTGTGTTTTCACTTAATATATTGATGACTTTTCATCATATGTTCTTCAGAGTAATATGTTTACAGCAGAGATAGTGAAGAAAGATTTCATTTCAAACAGAAAGTTGACAACCCAACAAAATGTTATTTGACCTTTCTCTTTACATTTGCATTCTCAGCCTTTTGCCTCAGGGTCCAATCTTGTGGTTTCCAACCCAGAAAAGTAATCCTGGAACAGCTGGCACTGTACTGAAAACAAACCATCCTGACCCAGGGCGATGTCATCCAGAAAGAGACAAGCTACGAAGCAGACCCTGGATATTCGCTCCAGAGCTGGAAGGGGAGCAGGCCACCCAGACAACCCTCGCTTCTCACAAGACAGGAAGGCACTGGAGCCAGTGTGAGGAATAAGACTAAGTCTCAGTTATGCTTAGCCTGTTTGCAACATAGATGCAGAAACCAAGGGAATTGAATGTGACAAACCCCCAAAGGAAAAAAATAAATTCTTTAAAAAAATGTCTTCACAAGGAAGTAAGGCAGTGTTTCATTCACCTTAAAGGGATCCTTTAATGCATGAAATAAGCATGCAGGCACTTGCCCAGAAAAGAAAGCAATCTGGCAGTAGGCTTAAAACCCATCTTTCCAAAAAGCAGCACCTCTCTGCCCACTGCCTCTTTCTTCCACATGGCTCAAAATCTTCCCCTTTTGCTCAGTGAAATTCAATACTTTGAAAGCCCTATTTCTTCTCCTTTTTCATGTTCTTTCTTTTAGTTTGGGTTAATTGAGAATTGCTTTTATTCTCTTGGCTTGGTCAATTATTTAGCAGCTTGTGGATATAGAATGCATGCTGAACTGGAAATCTGAAAAACTGTGTTCAACTCTCTATACAGTCCCTAATTCACTACATCATTACCGACAAGCCAGATACTTCTCTAAGCCTCTACTTCTTCATCTGCAAATAAGAAGGGTAAATGCACGATTGCTAGGACACCATCAAACTCAAAATATTCAGTAACTAATAGGAAAAAAATTAAAAGAATGACACCAAGAAATGCTGCTGGGAAGTTACACATTTTAAAAGCGGATGAAACATATTATAAAGGTGGTAAAACTTTACATTTCATCTTCACCTGGCTTGACTTCTCAAAGTAAATTATCTCATGGAATGAAGAGCTAAAAGATACATAGATCAAAATAAAGCTCTAAAAAGAAAAGATAGCCTATGGTAGAAAGTGATGACTGGGAGCCAGTGAAGAAATTCCTGCAGTAGGGATTTCTTACATTCTTTAAGATCGAAGCAAACAAGTGCGGAGGAAACATTGAGGTGCCCATTTGGGGGCAGCTTTGCTTCCTGGCAGACCACTTTCTAGGGATTAGCTTTCATTATACCAGTTCTGCGGCCTGAAGGAAAAGCTATCCTGGGCCAACTTATTTTCTCACTCTGCATTGGCTTATACCATTACAGCAAAATCACAATCAAGTTAGGAAAGAGGAATGTACAAACGAGACACAGGGAGAGTAAGAATTAGTGTAATCCATAAATAATTCCTAAACCCCACATTATGAAATAGTTCAACTCCTTCCTTATTCATAAAACTTTTCCTCCCAGACATGATAGTCAGTTACTGGATCTACTGGGTTGATCTTTGTTTTTCTTTCTTCCACATCTCAGAACCAAGCTTCTAAAAGCTGAAATACATCTTCTCACTAGTCATTTGGTAAGTAATGAATTCTTCGGTATTAATCAACAGAAACTATCTGTACTAGTCAGCTCAGGCCACCGTAACAAAATACCATAGACCCATGGCTTAAACAACCGGTATTTATTTGTCACCATTCTGGAGTTGGGGAAGTCCTCGATCAAGGAGCTGGCCAATTTGGCTCCCCAGTGGAGACCCTCTTCGTGGCCTGCAGACACCCACCTTCTCACTGTATCCTCTTATGGCAGATAGAAAAGAATTGGTTGGTGTCTTTGTTATAAAGACACTAGTCTCTTCATTAGAGTTCATGACTTCACTGAAGCACAGCATCACTTCACTGAAATCCATTTACCTACCCAAAGTCCCCATATCCAATTGCCATCACGTTGGAATTTAAGGTCTCAACGTACGAATTCAATGGAGTGAAAGGTACAAGGCACAATTAGTTCCATAGCACTATATAACCTACAAAAGAAATGAGTGTATTAAAGGATACTGAATAGCTTACAGAACCAAAGAGAAATATAGAGAACCAGCAGGGTAAGCTCAGGAGAACTAAATAACAGGAACCAGTAGTTCATTTATGGTGTCAATACTACAAAGAATTAGTTCCAAAAAAGTTTTCAATCTTTGATTCTTTCCACACAAGATTCAGACAACTCAGAGAATGTGATGATACTCGTTTGAGTCATAAGGCAGGGTACCTTGATTACCAGTTTCAGGAGTGTATCATAGAAGGGGTGGGAGTGGGGTGAGGAACAGGAGGAATACTTCTTCAAAGACTTAGAAGAAAACTAGATTTCAATGCTTGCCCAGCCACTCACTAACTGGTTATCTTGGGTAAATTTATGAGACTTTCCAAACTTCAGTTTTCACATTGCTCAAATAGAAAAAGTAAGAACTATCTAATGAGGATACTATGCTGACTAAATAAGTTATAAATGGAGCACATATGTGTCTTTAATGCTTGATATACACATATGTTAGTTTCTTCCTTTGTTTTTCTTAAATATGGCAGGACAGCTGCTGATTTGCTGTATGAGTCTGTGACACACAGAGTTTACTTTTAAGTACAAAATAATATACAACTTGTACGTAGACACATTATACTATCACAGTGTTTTCTATATTAGTCAATAATCTGACATCAAAAGAATAACAGACTTTGAGTCTGACTTAGATGAATAACTCTCAGTAAATCCTCCTGGACTAAGTTAGGGTCAGGTTTGGACATTCGAGGTCTGGAGAGTATATCTCAGTGACAATACCATTCATAATTCTAAGAGCCCAAAGTGAGCCTTCTGTTTGGTAAACACAAATAGACACATTCCTCTGTAAGGTCTCCTACCACATGGCTTGGATCTGGGATTTTAACTGAGACTTTTGGTCTTTGAACCCCTTGAAATTATAAGTGAAATTGTGTATGTGCCTATGCATAAAGAACTCGTAAAGAACTCATACAACTCAACAGATGTCAGCTAAAGGGTTAGGAGGAGGTTAGCGGGTGGAAGGACTGAGTGAAAAAAAAAGGGACTCATGGACATGGACTATAGTGTGATGATTGCAGGGGAGGCATTATAAAGAGACTATCTGGTAACTGAAAAACATACAATTAAAAAGTTAAAAAAAACAATCCAACTAAAATATGGGCAGATGACATGAATAGACATTTCTCCAAAGAGGACATACAGATGGCCAATAGATATATGAAAAGATGCTCAGTGTCCCTAATCATCAGGGAAATGCAAATCAAAATCACAGTGAACTACCACCTCACACCTTTCAGAGTTACTATTATCAAAAAGTCAACCAATAACAAGTGTTGGTGAAGATGTACAAAAAAGAGAACCCTCCTGCATGATGGGAGGGATTATAAGTCAGTGCATCCACTATGGAGAACAGTGTGAGCATTCCTCAAAAAATTAAAAATAGAACTATCATACAAAACAGCAACTCCAATTCTGTTTTTTTTTATCTGAAGAAAATGAAAACACTAATTTTAAAAGATATATGCACCTGTCCCCTACATTCATTGCAGCATGATACACAATAGCCAAGATATGGAGGAACACTAGGTACCCACCGATAGATGACTAGATAAAGAAGGTGTGGTATGCATTAGAAACATAATAGAAACTCACAGAAACATAGAACAAACTGATGATTGCCAGAGGAGAGGCGGGTGGAGGTATGGGTGAAACAGACACAAACTTCCAGTCACAAAATAAATAATCCATAGAGATGTAATGTATAACTCAGGGAATAAAGTCAAAAACATTGTAATAACTGCACAGTGACAGATGGTTGCTAGATTTAGTATGGTGATCACATTGCAAGATATAGAAATGTCGAATCACCACGTTGTACACCTGAAACTAATATTGTATGCCAACTACGCTTTAATAAAAAATTTTTTAAGTAGCAGCAAGTCCACAATACACAGAAAGTACACAGCTATGCCAGGGATAATTCTTATGTAGTCCAACATTTTTGCAATGGAATTTTTTTTTAAATAAAAGTCCTCCCTTGAAACCCAGTATATAAAACAGAATTTCTAGACAAATAGGTTCTACAGACAATTTACATATTCAATGATTTACAGAAAAAAAAAAAAAAACTTCTCATGTTTTTCAGAAAACCCAAAACACCCCCAGGGTTCCTAGAGTCATTAGGATCCTACCTGGACGGTGGAGACGGCGGCGGGTGGGCAGCCCCTACTGCAGATCCGCGTCCTCCGGCTTCAGCTGCAGCCTGCCTCTAGCTGCCTTCCTTTGCCTTCCCCACAGGGGCTGTCTCAGAATTCTCAACTCCAGTCCTACCTGCTCCTACCCTGACCCCCAACACTCCCTCGAGATCACATGGACTCCTTCACCAAAAGGATTAGGCCTGAATGATGGAATGGCTAAGTCTCCTTTCCTCTTTCTCGAAGCTTGCTCTAATGGTCCGCCTCCCCACTGATTCTTAGCTCTTTCTCTACCAGCTCAGTGTTTTCCCCACTTCGGGCATTCCAACTATCACTGCCGTGGTTCTTGCCAAGTCAGACTTTTGCCATAATGGTACCAGTATTACCTAATAGTTTTCTTTGTGTTGATTCATTTTATTTACATACGTACATTTAAACGCCTTTCATTAAAACCTTTTTGATGGAAAACTTTAGACATATGCAGATATAGAGAGAAGAACATAAGAAGCCCCCATGTACCTACTCATCAGCTTTAACAATTGTCAGCTCATAGACCAGACATTTCTCCATTCATACCCACCTGCTTACCCTCATCCAAAATATTTTGAATCAAATCTAGTCGTTAGTCGTTATTAATTGCATCAATAAATATTTCAGTATGCGTCTTTGAAAGACAAGATTTTTTGACATTTTTAAAATTAGCAAAAAAGGAAAAAGAACAGATACAAAAGAAAGGAAAGAGTATAATTCAGAGAGAAAAACACCATCCAAAGTGAGAGAAAGGATTGGAAATGAGAGAGACAGGCAGAGAAAAGTAGGACAGAAGTTGGCCAGCAAAGTCTCCGAAAACTGAGAGCAACAGTCCTAGTTCTGGGAGAGTGCTGGATCAGGTGGGGGCTCTGGTACAGGAAGAGCTGGCAGAACTTTCAGAAAAATGGGAGTGCCACTGGTGAATGGTAGGTGTATCCAGAAACAGGCATGAGAAGGATGGAAACTGGGGAAGTGGTTCAGGTCGAGGTACTGCTGTGGGATGCTAGATAAATGACCCTACATTTGGAGAAACACCTAAGAGACCTGAGAGGTGGGTGGGACCAGAAAAGGAGAAAAAGATGGGGTTGAGGGAGCAGTGCATCTGGGACAGGCATAGCTGTGGACTGAGATTGAAATGGGGTGCTGGTTTGGGGAACAGTTTGTTGTTAGGAAGTGAAGGGCAAGGTGGTCTTGAGAAGAAACACTGCAAGATTTAGGAGAAGGCAAAGTGAAAACTTGGTAGGAATGAAGAGATGAAAGCTATATATTGGGTGGGGGCTGAGAAGAGTTATAAGGCATGTGACTCTCTACCCCAAGTGGGTTATGACCTTGGCCTAAGGCAATATAACTTTTGTATACGCCAATGAATCTTTAACTGCAAGAACCAGTGACCCGTAGCTCTCACCCTACTGTGTCCACACTGATGTGCTGCAGATGTCTTAAATTCTATGTATTTAAAAACAGATTAAAAATGTTTAGCCCCACCATTTAGCTCCTCCCATTTTCCTTATCTTGGTCGCAACAGCTCTAATAACCCATCTGCTAAATGAGAAACCTTGGAATCAGTTTTAATTCCTCCCTCTCCTAGAGTAGGCATGTCTGTGGCCACCAGCATCCTGTGAACATCTATTCTACATTTGAGAAATTCCACAGACCTCCTAGAGTGGAAGCCAAGACATCCTTTTCCCAGCCTCGTTTGGAGACAGGTGCAGGCTTCTGACTGAGGAAACCAGAGCTGTATAGCATCCACGTGCGTGAGGCTGGAGGTAAGATGTGCAGTCTGGGCCAAGCAGTGATGTAGGTTCTGGCATCCTATACCCAGCATCAGAGGTCACCTATGGTACGCTATGGAGTGCCCATTGGTGCCAACAGTGGACTCTTCACTCTAGGGGCCCCGTGGTGTGGTATAAGCATGGCTCCTGGCTGCACGGCTCCCCAGCCTGACTCTCTGGATCTCCTGGAAATCTTGTAATCTAGAAACTACCCTTCCATGGTCCTATTCCTACTTCATTAAGCTGAGAGTGTTCCTTTGCTTGCAACTAAGCACCCCGAAAACTAAGCATTCTGACACTCACATTTCCAAAATGAATTACTAAGTTTTGTCTTCTGAACTTACAGAATATTCTAAGGTTAAGTGCGTCCTTTTCAATTCCATGGCCTCATCTAGGTTCTGGCTTTGTGCGCTGCCCAGGCTCCCAGGCCCCCTTGCTTGAACACCTTGCAGTATGCAGACCTTTGCTCACATCTCCTGCAGCACTCATCACTCCACCATCCGTGCCTTAAAGAAACCTCCATAATGGCACTCACCCCACTCCTTTGGAGTCATTTGTTAACATCACCATCTTCGTCCATCAGGCTGCTACATAAACAAAATACCACAGACTGGGTAGCTTATAAAGGACAGAAATTTATTTCTCATAGTTCCAGAGGCTAGAAGGCTGAGCACAGGGGGCCACCATGGTTGGGGCCTCTCACAGCTGACAGACTTCTCATTGGACCCTCACACAGTGGGACGGCTGAGGGAGCACTTTTTCATATGAGCTTTCATTGAATTCAAGAAGGATCCAACCTCATGACATAATCACCTACCAGAGGCCCCACCTTCTAATACCATATCACATTGGGTACAAGGACTTCAACATATGAATTTAGGGGTTAGGGGTGGACACACCTACTCAAACCATAACAATCTCTGTTTCGCCCATCAGCCTGGCAAGTCAAATATTGTGGCTAAGCGGAAAGAGCAGTCACAGGTTGAAATGCAACTTACTACCTGTGGAATTCTGGGAAATTCACTTAACCTCTCTAATTCTGAGTTCCTTTGGGATAATGAGAGTGATTACTTTAGTGGAAGCAAATTTAGCAAAGAACTGAAGACAGAACTGTTACAGATTCCATTTCCTGAGGACTGTCACACAAGTGTCCATCTCTCTACACCAGAACAGCTAGTGTGTGTGCTCAGGCTGGGCTCAAGTCCTGCCTCCTCCGGGGCCAGCCCAGCGAGGTCAAGAGGTATGCCTTTCAGTCCCAGCTCCCCTGCCATGCAACTCCCTGTCCTTCCTGTGCCCCTCACTCAGCGGACCCCTCACAGTCACTGATACCACACTGCACTGGCCAGGCCTCACCACTGAGAACCTTTCCCACAGAGCGTTAGGACAACAGTTGTGATAATGGGTGTAAACACTTGGCATAGAACTTAACACATGGCAAGATTCACTCAAAAAAAGTAACCATTATCATTATCCACTCTGAGAAGAGATAAATCTTCTTTGCATTCATCATATCTAAACAATAGGAGGCATGAAAATTGCACTTGATAGAATTTTAGAGAATATAGGAACTCACGAACAAGTTCTATTTTTACTGGACCTAGGATGTTTTCCTCTCCCCCAGTCCTTACCATTTTTTTTTCACCTAGAAAAACCCTACTTAGCTTTTGACATACATCACAAATTGCACCCCTTTGACAAAGACTTTCTTGCTATCCAAAGGCAGGATTAATCATTTTTTCCTCTGGATCGTAAAGCTATTTATAGCCGATATAGAACTTATCACAAAGTTCACAATTTGGTTTAGCTATTTATTTATCTACTTATTTATGTGAGCGTCTCTCTAATTAAACATTTATTCACTGAGGACAAAGTCTATGTTACTTTCCCTTGTAAGAGTCATACTACCTATGATGGTTAGTTTTATGTCAGTTTAGCGAGGCCATGGTACCCAGATAGGTGCTGCTGTGAAGGTATTTTTAAAAATGAGATTAACATTTAAATCTGCAGTGAGGATGGGTTTCATTCAATCAGTGAAGGCCTTAATAGAAAAAAGACTGGCCTGCCCCCAGCGGAGGCAGTGCTCAGAGTGCCTTCAGACTAGAGCTACAGCATCAAGTCTTCCCTGGTCTCCAGGTGACCAGCCCTCTCTGCATATTGCGGGCTTGCCGTCCTCCACAATCTCATTCCTTAAAACAAACCTAGATAGATAGATGGATAGATAGATAATAGATAGATAGATCCTGGGGGCGGGGGGGATGTGCGTGTATATCATGTGTTTATATAAACATTTATTCTGTTTCTCTGAGAACTCTGGCTAATACAGTATCCCTCGAGGATGTGCCTGTCTATGGTAGATGCTCAGTAAGAGCTCCGTGAATGGCTGGAGCTGGAAGTGTGTGGATGAAGTGAATTGAAGATGAAAACTGTCAGAGAATGAGAAGCAATAGAACACGGGGACAAAGAGGGAGGGGCAAGGCCTGGTGGGGTAGAATACCATCCTGAGGGTAAGCCTTAGGAATCACACGTCCTATCCAGTTTTTCTGCACAAGCTTCAGGGCAGACACTGCCCGTTCAGTAATAAAGACAGAGGTCCTTTTGACTGTGTCTCTAAGAGACCAGGGTGCAGACAGGGCCATGATGAAGAAACTCCGAGGCAGTGAGTCAGTGCCCACTAAATGCTGCTGCCTGACTGAAACGATGACACAGTTGTTTTCTAGGTGTACACCTAAGTTCATCAGCACAGCCAGTCATGCCCTCCTGCCCTTCCCACCCTGTGCTTCCCTTTTGGCTCGTCAAACCTGTCGTGTTGCCGACATCTTCCCTCCTACTCTCCCTGACAGCATTAGCCCCTCTTGTCACCGTGCTGCACCCACTGGGGTAGCGTGTCCAGTGCTTTGGGCCTCCCAGCATTGCCCAGCCAGGGCCACATTTAAAAGCCATCTTATTCTCTAGACTCTGCAGACACAGGAGCTGCATGAGCAGGTTTTTGAAAGGGAAAACTATAAAATGTGGACAGTAAATTACATTGCTGTTTTCTCCTCCTGTTGAAAAATGGCTGCTCAGTGGTTTGGAGCTCGGTCAGTGTTTAAAGGGAGTTGAATATAAACCTCACATCACTTCTAGAGAATGAAAAAGATAGAACCTTAAATAGTCCCCATAACTTACGGGGGCGGGGGTGGTGACCGTCAGTCATTAGTGCTACTTTTATATATGTAAATAGGTGAAAGGTCTCTGGAGGTTTTTAAAGAAAAAATAAGCCCATTTTAACATAAGCTAATTTAAGAAAGATCCAGTGTAGCAAAACAGATGAATTAGCGAGTGTTTCTTCGTGTGATAAAAGAATTCTTCACTTCGAAAGCAATTAAGACCGTCTCTATGATTATTCATGGTTTAAAAGTCCACCTCAAATGTGCTTCTAATTATCCATCAGAAAAGTATTTCTGTTATTGAAGGGTTCCGGTTATTATTTAGAGACCAATTTAGCGTTCATGTTGCATTATTTAAAACCTGTATTTACTGAAAGCTTATACTGGGCAAAGGATTTCCTACACGTACACAGATAGCCCTCTTGTCAGGCTGAATGGTAAAAGGCAAATTAAAAGTAAATAAAGAATGCAAGCTTAAGAATGAGATTACTTGAAATTCAAATACTATGATATTTTTATGTACCCATTTTACAGCATTACCTTTAAACAAAAATTAGTACTTGATATTATACAAGCCTTGAATATATAATTTGTTCCTTCCATAGGTATATTTTCATTATCTAATACCTCTGAAGCACTGTATTATCTCCTAAAGTGAATATAAAATGAAGTTGATATTGTCCCTCCAAGAAAGTTGGAGAAATAAGCCATTCACATGAAGCACTTAAGAAATGAGGTTAGAAATCATGTAGTGCCACAATGAAAGTCACAGTCAGTCCAACAGGCAGGGAAGACCAATACAGGCTAAATTAAGAGATGAAACTTGAGCTAGCTGTTCGGGGAGAGATAGCTGAGAGGAAGAAGGGCAAGAATTTGTATCCAAGCTAGCTTAAAAGAACTCCACGAAAGGTACTAAAAATGGGAGCAGAAAGGTGGAGAGGTATAAAAAGAAGAAATGGAAGTAGTTAGGGAAAGGCTCATCAAACAGCAAGCTCTGGGAACAAATGGAACAGTACAGAGTCAGAGGGGAGAACAGAGTCTGAAAACGTAAGAGCTCAAACTCCAACGGCAAAAAGCCGCAGTCATGCTGGCTCCATCTACAGGAGTCACGCTAAGAGGATACACTATAACTTGACAGTGTCCTGGTGACGTCTAAACCTGTTTTAATAAGGGACCTAGTTCGGAACTCACAGAACAGTTTGTCTTCTCCCTTCATTAATCTGCCAGTCCTAGCAGTTTTTTGTCACAAAATGCTTAACAAAGTGATGAGAGAAGTGTAAGTGTTCTGGCTGTTCTCATCCTCATTGCACTCAGGCGTTCTCTCTACCTCTATAAGGATTTCTTCAATAAAGCTCCACCGAATATGACTCCACTGAATTCTCCTTCAACTGTTGGAGACTCTGTCCATGGTCATCCCAGGGACAGTACGTGCTATTTCATTAAGTCATAGTAAGGTGACAGATTTTGAGAAATATCAGCCCATTAACTGCCCTAGAATCAAACCTTTAAGTTCCACAGCAGAGGCCAAGATGACAGGTACCCAGACTCCCTCTCTGGCACCCAGCTGGGGGCTGAAGGGGGTGTAAAAGCTCCAGGGCTAGAGGGTCGAGGATAAACCACTTTGTATATAGTTAATATGCCAGTTATATTTCTATAACATAATATCTTTTAATTGAACAGCAATTTATGCTTTAAATATTTATTTCCCTTACCTTGCCTCATGTTCTAAATGCTTTCAAATAAAAGACTTTAAAACTAGAAAATATTAATTTGCTTTATTATGGTATAACATATATACAGTATAAAGCACAAGTCTTCAGCATACAACTCAATGGATTTCTACACACACACACACACACACACACACACACACACACTCCCAGGTAACCACTACTCCAGACCAGGATGTAAAGCATTTCCAGCACCAAAAAGGTTCTCTTGTGCTCCTTTCCTCAATAATTTTTTCCTTCATAGCACTGAAGCTTTTCCTTAAAGTAAAAATTATTAAGTTGGAGATAGTAACTCTTGGCTATGCTCAATCCACTGATGTTTGGAGAAGCTAGTTTGATTCACTGATATACTTTCAAAGATTCAAGAAATAGTGATAACAAAAGCAAAAAAGTTACCTGTGTTCAAGGTTTACATTAAGAAAAAAATGTACAACCCCTCTCATCAAATACAAACCCTTTCAATTCACTCACTAGGGATATTTTCAAAAATGTTTTTGAAAAAAACTGTATCTAAAAAGTATTGATACCAGGAACAATAAGCACCCAAGGCCAATTATTAGCCTTTTAAAAATGTAATTTCTAACATAGAGCTGTCACTGACACAGGAAGTCAGTGGGAAGAGGACAGAGGGAGCTGTACAAGGGGGACATCTGATCCGGCTGTTTCCGTGAAGTCTCTTATTAAGGTCTGTGCTTTCAACTCTGTCTCACTTACCATGGAAATAAGATACTAACATAGGTGTCCCTGAGGGCAAGAATCAGAAGCAAAAAAAACAATTCCCAGAAGAGGGAATTTCATACCTTTCTGAGAAATTAGACTGGGTTATTTCAGGAAACGATAGAGTTACGATTATTTGAATAGTTAGGCAGATGGGTTTTTTCCCCTGAAGGCCACATAACACAAACCACAACAATAAATATCACTTGCAGAGATCAGGCAGAATGAGAAGTGTAACAAACGCGGTGAACTACAGGCAGCATCAAGAGACTCGCCATGGTAACTACCCCCATGATCAGGGTTTGAAGCACATTCATTAATTACCAAAGGCTGAAGTCTTTAAATTTAATCAACATCAATTTACTAAAAGTAAAAAAATGAAATCTTTGTAAGAGCTGTAATTGCCTACTTTGCCCATCATTTAACAGCTGTCTACAGTACTCTAATGCCATCTTTATTCACAACATGATTTAACCAAAGTTAGCTTTGAGCAAAGCAACCTAAATAAAGGATTAAGACCCTGGTTTTATGAGGGTATCTAACTTTCTCCACTCCCTGACATAATCGTTATTCGACATTCATGGTTACCTGGGAGTGTGTGTGTGTGTGTGTGTGTGTAGAAATCCATTGAGTTGTATGCTGAAGACTTGTGCTTTATTCTGTATATATGCTATACCATAATAAAGAAAATTAATATTTTCTAGTTTTAAAGTCTTTTATTTGAAAAGTGAATATTGCTGCCATTACCCCTGGCAGCAAGAGGCAAGAGAACATGATTGGTTTCCAATGACCAAGTGGTTGATAGCATTAAGAACCACAAAAGTCAAAGCAGAAAAAACTACTTTTCTTCACTTCCATTTCTTTCTCATTCTCATGGCCAATAGACACACAAATCTAGTTTACTTAAAACCTTTTAACACTTAAATCTATTTTGAAGAAGTTAACAAGTTAAATTATTCACCTGTCTTCATCTGAAGAGAAGCCACCAGGACCATTAGCCTAGCTGTCCCACAGGTAAACTTAAGAACGATCGTGCACTGTGCAGGAGGCCTTGACCCACAGTTTCATAGACTCAGTTCAAACTAAGGCTGGATTAGGAAACAGCAAACACATACTATCTTGTATTCCAAAAGCCTTTATAGCAGCATTATATAGTAGGAGGCACAATGATGAACCTCAAAACCGAGCTTTAGCCCTGGCTGGTGTAGCTCAGTGGATTGAGCACAGGCCTGAGAACCAAAGGATTGTGGTTCGATTCCCAGTCAGGTCACATGCCTGGGTTGCAGGCCAGTTCCCAGCAGGGGATGCATGAGAGGCAACCATACATTGATATTTTTCTCCCTCTCCCCTTCCCTTACCCTCTAAAGGTAAGTAAATAAAATATTTTTAAAAACTAGCCTTAAGGCTACTTATGTGAATTGAGCAACACGTCTAACTTCTGTGTCTTAGTTTCCTCATCTGTAAACTGGAAATGACAGGTAGCTGCCTCTCAGGGTTGTTGAAAGATTTAACTAAAATAAGTCTTGTAAGGTGCCTACTACATCTTCCAACTAAATAAGACCGTACATCAGGAATGTATATTGAAATGGAGTTGTGTGTCTCTGTGCAATGAGATGGAATGGGGTTCTCTGATCTTCGCTGACCTACCAGAATAAGGAACAGTATGACTTCAGTTGTGTTCCTTGGAAAATGAACCCTGAAATGGATGTTTCTATGCAGGAAAATTCTTAGGAAATGCCCTCAGGATGAATAATTACAGATGAGTAAAGTAAATAGGAATGTGCAGAGAGACATGGAACTATATTGCAGTTGAGACAAAGGATTCAACTAATTCCACAGGGTTCTCTAGAGCTTGGATGGTCCTTCTGAGTTGCACCACTTTAGTCATGGCACTGATCTTTACAACCCACACTGACCAATCATGCAATGTGGGTTATACCCCAGGTAGGGGCATCACCCTGGGTGAGGTGGCTCTCTTCATCTGAGGGCAATGCCCAGAGAGGGATTCAGCTGAGACCCAACAGCCAGCGCCAGCCCAGCAGTAAGTGCCCCAGTCCGAAAGGGAGGGATCCCAGCAGGGCAATGCATCCACTACAGACCAGCACTTGTGCCATTTGGATTCACTTGCTGCTTATAATAACTTCTGAGGAAAAGTCCTCCAAAAGTCGGATTCGTCCCTTTTCCTGGGTAATTTACAGAACGGGGGTTAGTGGGACAAACTCACTGCAGCTGGCCTCAAGGCTACAGCTGATATTCTTATATCCCTGCTTTATTCCTCTTTCTTGCTAGATTCTTCTTACCCTCAGCTAGCACCAATTCTGGTGTATGCAGTTTACTTTGTGGGGTGACCCAGACCTCATCCCTGAGGGGAGTGAGTCCCTAGTCATCATGCCTTTCTGAGGCCATGACTGACATTGTTTTCCATTTATTCTTAAAACTGGGCAAGTACGTATTTAAAAATTCCCCAGGATCACCTAAGTGCCAAACAGATTTTCCACACATGCCGTTTAGCAGCAGCCGTGCTGCTTTCTCTTCAAGATCAGTTACCCCTGCTAGGGCAGTGACTACTCTCCTTGACTGCTGGCCTCCTGGCCTAAGGAACCTTAGGTGACAGGGCATTAGCATAAAGTCTGACATGACTGCAATGCTGTCGCTGAAAGAAGTGCTTCTCTTCTGCGAGGCAGGGCCTCTAAGCTCACAGATCTCAGAGTTATGGAATGGCAAACCCAAATCCTCCCAAAGGGCCACTGGGAAAGTCGATTAAATAGGGCTGTATATGCGTGCAACCCTTGGTTCCTGGATTCATGCATTCTGCCTCTTGAGCACACAGAACTATACAGCGTGGGGCAAAAGTAGGGTTACAGTTGTGGATACATGAAACAGAGTTTATTCTTGTATTATTTTCTGAATGAACAACTGTAAACCTCCTTTTGCCCCACTCTCTATAAAGATTGAGAGGCCACGCTGCACATACCCCCCATCCTTACAAGTTACCAGCTCCAAGCTGACACTCGTTTGTGTTTTCACAATGTTATTCTAACACTCTCCTGGGCAGGCAGCTTCTGTGTGGTGTGGTATTTGCTGAGTCCAGTAAATGCCATAATCACGTATCCACTTCCGTACCTCCTTTGCTGTAAAAAAGGGTTCCTTGGTTTGATAGAATGTTGTGCAGAGCCTGTGCTGGTGGATCAAACACTCTTTAAACTGTGGGATAGTGGTGCTGATTGATGCCCTACAGAAAGGTAAGGCTAACCCACACCCAAAACATATGCTGATTCCTGGGTGGAAAAGTTACTGTATAATTAGGCTGTCACCAATTGTTGGTTGGTCTTCTGCAAGGGTGGTGCCATATGAGAGACTCAGTGTTGGTCTCTGTTATGAATTGGATGTCTGTGTCCCCCCACCAATATTCATATGTTAAAACCCTATCCCCATTAGGAGGTGGAGAGAGGTCATGAGAGCAGAGTCCTCACGAATGAGATTAGTGCCCCTATCACAGCCATAAAAGAATTTGCTTCCTTTCTTTGCTGTCCACCACGTGAGGACAGGAGTCTGCAACCCGGAAGAGGGCCCTCACCAAAGCCCAGCCATGCCGACCTCCTGATCTCAGACCTCCAGCCTCTAGAACTGCAAAATAAACTTCTGGGGTTTGTAAGGCACCATTCTGCAGCACTTCATCGGAGCAGCCGGAACTGACTACGACAGCATCTACCGCTGAAATTTGGACATTCAGTGGCGGCAGTAACAGGATGAGCCCTGGAAGAGAAGGCCCATACCATCGTTCCTCTGCACAACCCCCACCACTGCCACAGTGGCTGCCCCACTTAATGTTCCCATTGGGTCAGCACTGAGATGGCCAACAACAGGGACTGGCTGATGTCAGCTAAGTCATTTGGTCCACTTGGCTGCTTAGTGCCCCTTCCATGATAGATAGTCTCTGGCACAGATGAACATACGCTATAAATAACTTCACACTCTTTGCCCACTCTCACGTGTCCATCCATGTGCTTCTCTTTAGACCTCCTTTTCCCCTATCTTCTAATCTTTCTCCTTCCAGGCCCCTCACCAATAGACGGGCCACTTTACATAGCCTGTAAGTTCATAAATATTCTTACTTCAGTCTACTTCTCTTTCCACACACAATGGATAATGGGGGCATCATCCAAATTCTACCTGTTGGGAAGATTTCAGGGCCTCCTCTGATGGTCGGTAATGCCACAGTGTGTTTATGGTTCATACCTACTCATCTTTGAATCAAGCCCCAGCTTTTTTTCTTTTTTAGTTAATCAGAAAGACCCTCTGTCCCTGCAGCGCTCTGTGGGTTGAGAAAGAAGCCCCAGAGCAACAAGGGTCAATGGCATGGGCTTCGTGAATGTATAAGTTTTATTTACAATTGGCTGTTGCTGGGCTCGCCACACCTTACACTTGGTGGTATGACCCCACCCAGTTTATGACAGGTAGTTCTGGCACACGGCCATTGGGTTTGCCGCTGTCTAGGGCCCAGTAGCACCCTAAGAGCTATTTATTAAATGATGTATAATTCCCTGCAGGGCCATGTTCTAGGAGTTTGCACTCTTGTTCCTTCAGGAGTGTTAAAGACTGAAAGTTTATTTCCTCCCAAATTCATATGTTGAAGCTCTAACTTCCAGTGGGGCTATATTTGGAAAGGAGTCCTTTAAGGAAACAATTAAGGTTAAATGAGGTTATAAGGTTGGGGCTCTGAACCAGTAGGATTAATGTCTTTGTAAGCAAAGACACTGGAAACCTCTCTCTTTCTCTCTCTCTCTCTCTCTTTCTGTTCATCTACTCAGGAAAGGCCTGAAAGGACACAGTGAGAAGGCAGGCACAGTATCTACAAGCAAGGAAGAGAGCTCTCACCAGAAAGTGATCCTGCTGGACCTTGACCTGGGACTCTAGTGTTTAATTATTTCTGTTAAGCCACCTAGTTTCTGGGATTTTGTTAAGATAGACCCAGCAGACTAACACAGGGGACTTCCTGCCACCAACACATTTTATCCTAGAGTCTGCTCGGTCATATGATCTAAGCAGCAAGGCCACCTATACCACAGCCTAGAACTAGTGCAGAGTGCTTCCCTGCTACGGGCCCTAATCCAGGAGGGCAGCTTTCTGGGTCATTCAGAAAATGTATTGAAGAAACGTTCCCAAGTGTGAAATATACCGCCTGAAGAACTTAAGAGGCTTAGCGGATGTTGTACTTACTTCTTAGTGATAGGAAGCTTGAAATGCAAACATTTGTTCTTTATTTTGGACAGATATTCCAGCATGCCTCAAAAGAATGGACTCCAAAAAAAATTTAATTATTGTGACAAGCACTTGAATCTTCATAGGTTATGTTTAATTTTGCTTTTTTCAATAATGTAGACTCAAACTTTTTAAGCACATCCTTAGTCTTTGGAAAAGTAGGTGTGATATAGCAACTATATGGCAGAAATTAAGAAGCTAAGATTACTTGATCTAGCTTTTTCATAGCTGTCAGATATATAAAGATACACTAGGAATTAGCAGCATATGAAACATTGTTTACTGGTGTCATTCACATGCCACACTGACCACTAGATTGTAAGACAGAACTCCAAAAATAAAATCTTCCAATCCAATTTGGCACAGGAGTGTGGCTGAGACTAGGGAGAGATATATGAGGTATCTAATGTGGATTTTCAAAAAAATTTTACAGTTCATGTACAATATTATATTAGTCCCAGGTATACAACCCAGTGATTAGACATTTATATAATTTATGAACCTTTCCAATAATCTGGCACATATCTGACACCATATATAGTTACTACAATATCATTGATTATATTCCCTATATTTATATTGTCATGACTATTCTGTAACAATCAGTTTGTACTTCTTAATCCCTTCACTTCCCTCCCATCTGAAAACCATCAAAATGTTCTCTTTATCTATGGATATGTTTATGTTCTGCTTGTTTGCTTGCTTTTTATTTTAATTTTTAAGTGTTTTTTAAAAGACTTTTATTTCTCTATCTTTAGAGAGAAGGGAAGGAAAGGAGGAGGAAATGGAGAGAAACATCAACGTGTGGTTGCCTCTCACATGGCCCCTACTGGGGACCTGGCCTGCATCCTAGGCATGTGCCCTGACTAGGAATCAAACTGATGACCCCTTGGTTCACTGGCCCAGGTTCAATCCACTGATCCACCCCAGCCAGGGCTGTTTGCTTTTTAGATTCCACATAAAGGTAAAATCACATGGCATTTGTCTTTCCCTGTCTTATTTCACACAGCACAGTACCCTCTAGGTCTACCCATGTTGTTGCAGATGGCAAGATTTCATTTTTTTATTGCTGAATCATACTCTATCATATATGTGCACCACTAATTCTTTATCCATTCATGTACTGATGGACACTTAGATTGCCTCCATATCTTGGCTATTGTTAATAATACTGTAATGAACACATGGATGCATATGTCTGTTTGACTTTGTGTTTCTGGTTACATTGAATAAATACTCAGAAGTGAAAATGCTCGGTCCTTTTCTGTCTCATATTAAAACATTTGTTTCAGAGCCTATTTTGTCTAGTATAAGTATTGCTACCCCAGCTTTTCTGTTTTAATTTTCATTTTCACAAAATATCTTCTTCCATATCTGTACTTTCAATCTGTGTGTTTTTCGATCTGAAGTGAGTTTCTTGTAGACAGCATATGTAAGGATCTTGTTTTGTTATCCACCCAGCTACTATATGTCTTTCGATTATAGCTTTTAATTCACTTGCATTTAAAGTAATTGTTGATACATATGTATTTATTGCCCTTTTATTGTTCATATTTTTATCTTTTTATCTTTTTCTTCTTCTTAAAGACCCTTTAACATTTCTTGTAATGCTGGTTTAGTAGTGATGAACTTCTTTAGCTTTTCTTTTGTCTGGGAAGCTCTTTATCTCTCCTTTGATTCTAAGTGATAGCTTTGCTAGGTAGAGTAATCTCAGTTGTAGGTCCTTGTCTTTCATCACTTTGAATATTTCTTGCCAGTCCCTCTGGCCTGCAAAGTTCCTGTTGAGAAATTAGCTGATACTGTTATGGGAGCTCCCCTATGAGTAACTAACTGCTTTTCTCTTGCTGCTTCTAACATTCTCTCTTTGTCTTTAATCTTTGTCATTTTAATTATGATATGTCTTGATATGGTCCTCTTGGGGTTCATCTTTTTGGGAACTCTCTGCATTTCCTGGACTTGTATATCTATTTCCTTCACTAGGTTAGGGAAGTTTTCTGTCATTTTTTCAAATACATTTTCAATCCTTTACTCTCTCTTTCCTTTGGCAGCCCTGTGATGTGAATGTTGGTACACTTGAAGTTGCCCCAAAGGCTCCTTTCACTATCCTCATTCTTTTGGATTCTTTTTCCTTTTAACTCTTCCGATTGGGTGTTTTCTGCTTTCATATATTCCAAATCACTGATTTGATACCCTGCTTCATCTACTCTACTGTTGACTCCCTATAAATTACTCTTCATTTCTGACTGGTTCTTTTATGTTTTCTATCTTCATTTTTATGTTTCCTATTCTTTGTTGAAGTTCTCACTAAGTTCCTCTACTCTTCCTCTCAGTTCATTGAGCATCCCTATCCAGTTTTGAATTTGCTTCTAGTAGGTCTATCTCCATTTTATTTCATTCATTTTCTGGAGTTTTGTTCTGTTCTTTTATTTGGGACATGTTTCTTTCTCCCTCAATTTAGACTGCCTCCTTGTGTTTGTTTCTCTATATAAGGCAGAGCTGCTATGTCTCCTGATCTTGGTAGAGTGACCTTATGTACTAGGTGTCCTATATGGCATGGTGGCACATCTTCACCAGTCACCCAACCTGAGCATTCAGGTGCACCCCCATGAGGGCTGTATGCATCCTTCTGTTTTAGTTGAGTTTTAGTTGGTTGCTACTGGCACATCAACAAGAGGGATGTACCCCCAGGCCTATGGGCTGTGAATACTGCCCACAACCACTATGAAGGGTCTGCTATGCAGGGACTGACATCATAGAGCCAGACTCACTTCAGAGGGTCTCTGGTGCCCATTGAGTCCACCCTTTAGTGTGCAACTTGTGTAGGTGCTTTGGTGTGGCCTGAAGCTGTCCACCTGGTGTGCTAGCTCTGGGGCCTCCTGGGAGGTGCAGTAGTCCACAGTCAGCTGCTGCTTATGCCCTGCTGGGGCTTCCTGGCATGAGCTACAGAGTGATCTGCAGATGCCTGCTACTCATGCTGAGCTTGGAGGTGCCCAGAAGAGGCAAAACTGTGGACCAGGGCTGGCTGCTGCTAGTGTCAGGCCTGGTGCTACTTACCAAGGCCAGATGCTGGTTTGAGGGATTTTAGGAAGTTGAAAGTATGAACCAAGCTAGGCCATTTGTATGAAAAAGTCACTGAAATGGTTTGGATGGGCCCACAAGTTGGGTGCAATGGGATCTCAGGGAATCACCAAGGCATGGTGAATGGTATTAGCCACCTTGACGAAGACTATGTGGCATCAGGTATGTGGCATCCATTTCTCAGCTCTGTCCTGGGAGTGCTTAGCAAAGGAGCAATGGCCTCTACCAGCAATCTGTCAGGGAGAAAGCTGTTTCTCTAAGCCTAGCTCTGATGCCAGATAATTCAGCTCCTCCCCTCATGTCCCTGGCACCTTTTAAGCTGCTGCCTCAGAGCTGGAGCTCAAAGCAAGTGAGTCTAAGTAAGTGTGTGTGCAGCCCCTTTAAGAGGAATGTCTGATACTCCAGAAGCCCTTTGTTTCACTTAGCCACAATCCTCACTGGTTTTAACAGCAAAAGTTATGGGGGGCTTCTCCTTCAAGCACTGGAACTCCAGCCTGGGGAAGGTGGTGGAAGGCTGGGACTCCTCACTCTTCAGAGGACACCTCCTACAGCCAAGATACCCCTCCCAATTTTTAGTTGCTACGGGTGGGTGTGGGACCAGCCCTTCTACTAGTCTTGATGTGGCTTCTGTGTATCCTTAGTTATAGGACTTATGCTCAGTTATATTTCAGGCAGTCCTCAATGATGGTTTTTCTGTAGTTCAGTTCTAATTTTGATGTGGTTCTGAGAGGATGCAAGTATGCATTGCCTATACTGCCATGTTGATAGAAATCTCCTCAGAAATATGCTACTCTTAAAATTAAATCCTGGTTGTTGTTCTCAGTGTTTTCTGCCCTCAGGCTGCAGATGCGTCTCTTTTATTGCCCCCCAACTTTCACACTTCTCTTTGAAGGGTAATTAATCACTGCATTTCTTCTATGCACAAATGGCACTCAGCAGGAGCCATCCAATTCCATCATCCTTATTAGTACTTTCACCTCTAAAAGTCTGATATGTTGAACCAACCAAGTGCTTTCCTTGCATGGGAATTCCATTCCAGTTCATCACCAGTAAAAGTGTTATCGAACCCACACACACATAGGGCCAAGCGGGGGTATGATATACTATTACCAAAATTATGCCCACTAGGTTCACACTGTCTGCCACCAGATAGGAAAGATATCTCTCAATGTCAGAGATTTGTGAAAAGGAAAAGCAATGTTTATTTAATGCTATACAGACTTAAAGTAGTGACCTAACATCTTCATTAAAATATCAAAGTCCTTTCTGGATAACCACAGACACCCACAGTGCTTCCTTCTCCCCTTGCCCTAATTCGGGGTACCATAACTCCAGAAAAGAAGCACACGTCTGTGTTTCAGGCCGCTGGCACTGTCAGCTGCGTCGCCATTCAGGCAGGATCTCCAATTACTCCAAAGCCATGTGGCACCTTCTCATGGCCTAGTGGCAAGAGTTCTTTCACCCTTCTTCCAGCAAAGTCTCTTCTGCTTCCCAGGCCACATGGCCAAAGGAAGCATCCCAAAGCTGTGTGATCCTCTTCTACCGAAACTGCAGGGGTCCCCACTCTGGCCAAAACTGCATGGTTCTTCTCTCCATCAGAGCTGTGGGGGTCTGCACTCTGGCAAAACCACTTGGATCTCTCCTATTCACTGCCACAGTCATGTGGTCCTTCCCATGGCTGCTAAGTTTGGGTTCTCAATCCCCATGCCAGTCCTCCTCTGCAGCCCTCCCACACTTGGCTACACTTGCCAGTACTCTCATATCCTTCCAGCTTTACCGGGCTGCCATAGTGGGTCTGGGTAGGCATACCCCCATATCATGAAGCCAATCTTGTCCAAGCTCTCACACAGGCACCATCACCTGGGGGACCTGCCCCCAGTTACATCTTGGGGGGAAGTCCCTTTCCATCCCCCTGGCTCAGAGCATGGCCACAGCTATTTAACATATCTATGCAGCCAGTTAAAGGTTACAGATATGTTAAATGACCATGCCATGGGTTATGTGCAACAATGCAGCTGTACAAAACAGTTCTGCATGTTTCTGCTTCATGTGTCCCTTCCCCCAACTCACACCTGTGATGGGGAAGAGGTGAGGCCATCTAATATGCCTTTCTAATATTTCCTAGACACCTTGAGTTCTGGACCCCATTCCAAATCCCTTTTTGGGGTCCCCCTCTTGGCTGCACCCGGTATCAAAAGAATAAACAATCAAAAGGACAAAATTTATGCTAGGGATTACCCACCCTTGCCATCCAACTGCAAGAACCCAGTTCCAAAATCCCATTTTAGAATCAGTTTCCTCAGAGCACTCTGGCACCAAATCTCTTCAGTCTGTTTCCCTGAAAAACAGATTTGGAAAATTTGAGTGCAGAAAGTTTTGAGGAGGGTCCTTGGGATGGACACCAACCGGGGAGTCAAGAGTCGAAGGAGAGAAGGAGAGAAGAGTCGAACTTCCAAGCTGTCACACTGGGAATATCTGGAGCAAGAATGGGCCTTCCTTAAAGCATTGAAACTGAGTTTTTATTCCCCTGCCTGGCCTGTCACTGTACGTAGGCTGCCCCTGGGAAGCTGGTGTGATGTAGTATGAGACAATCCTTTGGCTGATGGCAATTCCCACAGAGCAACTTAGTTTAGGGCCCTCGGCCCCCAAGTTTCTCAGGTACTGGGAGAATGAGTTACTTGGTTGTTAAAGAGAGTTCTGGGTAGTCTTCCATCTTATCCAGTATAAACACACGCTTAACACACACACACACACATACACACTTTTTTCCCCTAATGAGACCTAGGCTAAGATCAAGAAACAATGCTTCATTTGCTAGATATTTCTAAGAAAAATAAGGCACCCACCCTTCAAAATGCTAAAGACTGTTCTTCTACCACAAGAAAAGTACACAAATGATTTCAATCAAGGACATGTTCAAGAATTTAAATGTTCTTACCACAGTTGAAACCAAAAGCATAACATCTAACATAGATAATATCATTTCAAAATATTTAATTGCACAAACATACAGAAGAAGATATCTGATATGACAACATTTTATATAGAAATATCTAGGGGGAGGGAATATTTTCAAGCTTAGTACATTTCAAGAGTATAAAGGCAATTACCACAAAAGCAAATGCATGCCGTTGTAGTAATAGAAATACAGTGTTGCTAGCAGATGTTATGGTTCTGCCATATTTCCATAATGAACAGCCACATCTAGAGAGATACTCAGTTCTCAGCCTCACATTTTAAAAGACACAATTCAAAACCAGACTGAGTCCTGAGAATAGCAATCAGAGGTTTGAAAACAATGCATTATGGAGGAAAGCTGAAGGGTAGGATACTGGTCATTCCAGAAAGAACAGGCCTTCATGACGAAGGGATTCAATTGAATATATCAGGTCTGGGTTTCTCTAGAAAGAAGGACTAGGATTTGTGGGTAGAAATTAAAGGGAACAGATCTCAACTCCATATAATGAAAAACTTTCAATGAGAACTGTCTGACAATGGAGCCAACAGTGACGGCCCTGCCCTGAAAGTACCCAAGCCAAGGCTCCCTCAGGGGTGTTGGGGTCCCCCACAACCACAACTGCTGCCGACACACACATTTCAAACTCTTACTTTTTTGAAGGCTGAGGTGAAGAAATAAGACCATCCCAGACCAGGAAAGGGGCAAATTTCAAACAAGAAGGTAATTTTTCTTTTACTCCTCCTTAAAGACCTGTGTTATATATAAAAACTCTCTCCAACTCAGCAACAGAGCAGGAATCCACCCAGCTTCTAGCATTCCACCCTGCCAAGAAAACAGAAGTATGGAAAAATAACACCTGGAAGATTAAATGGCAAATAGCTCTTTAGCAAACCAATACAATTCAAATATTTTTTATTTCATATCTAGATATGCCCATTTATATGCTTTCTCAAGAACTTTCTCAAGAAATGAGTCATCTACGTGAACTCAAGTTAACTGGCACCTCTTTGGGGCCCAGTTCACACTTCTGGCAATAAACACAGGAGTTGGGGCTCAGTAATCCTTCAATCTTTTTCAGCCCAAGCAGCCTCACAGCCCAGAGAAGGAGGCATTGCTTTTATTAAGAATGTCTTATTGAAGTGGTGAACACACAATACGATATACAGGTGAAGCATTATAGAATTGTATACTTGAATCCTATATAATATTACTAACCAAAGTCACCCCAATAAATTTAATTAAAAATATAAATACATACATACATACATAAAAAGAATGTCTTAAAAGCCATTAGTTAGCCAGGAGAAGCACCACTTTTTTTTTCTTGGTTATACAAAGTAATTGTGGAAGATCAGTTGGTTGTTGAAGTTTATGGCTTATTAAAACACGGAAGAAAGCAAAAGATAAAGACTTCCCAGGAACGAAAATATCTTGAGTAATCACAGATGTGAGTTGGTTTGGTTTTGTACTCGTTTTTATTTCTCCCTGTGAGTGCATGGAAAAGTTTGAGTTTGACGGCTCCTTGTTAGGTGCACGTGACTAGGGGAGTCAGCTGCTTACAGGGGCTCTGTGCTTAAAAAACAGTCTCTTAAAAACGATGCTTTTAAAAAATATGTTGGGAAATGTGCTTTTGGTAGAAAATGGTGTAGAATATTATTGAAATAGGAACAGAACTGACTGGGTTTTTTTGTCCACGTGCTTGAGAGGATTTGCATAATATTCTAAAAGTTTATGATCTTGTATTCGAATCAAAGTTCAACAAAAGAAATAAAATATATTGCTTCATGATATTAACATTGTTTAAAATATAATCAAGATATTATCTAATAACTTTTCCTCTGAATCCAAAAAGTAATTTCATTTTAATTTGTATTTATTTATTTATTTATTTCCACCCAGGAGCAGCATTATAGCTTAGCAGAGTGAAGAGCTGACTAGACGTGATACGGGGTGCAGCCAAGTGGAGGGGGGGCAAAAAGAGATTTGGAATGGGGTCCAGAACTCAAGGTGTCTAGGAAATATTAGAAAGACATATAATATGTCTTCACCCCTTCCCCCCTCAAGTGTGAGTTGGGGGAAGGGACACATGGAGCATGAACGTGCAGAACTGTTTTGTACAGCCACAGCTTTGCACATAACCCATGGCATGGTCATTTAACATATCTGTAACCTTTAACTGGCTGCATAGATATGTTAAATAGCTGTGGCCATGCTCTGAGCCAGGGGGATGGAAAGGGACTTCCCCCCAAGATGTAACTGGGGAGCAGGTCCCCCAGGTGATGGTGCCTGTGTGAGAGCTTGGACAAGATTGGCTTCATGACATGAAGCCATACCTGCCCAGACTCATGATGGCAGCCCAGTAAACCTTGGAATAATACTGGAATGCTGGCAGGTGTAACTGATTGCAGGAAGAGTCGGAAATGGGGATACAGAGGAAGATTGGCTCGAGAATTTAAACCCAGACACGGCAGCCATTGAGGGAGAGCCACACGCTTTTGGCCAGAGTGCAGACCCCCACAGCTCTGGTGAAGAGAAGAACTTTGTGGTTTTCGCCAGAGTGGGGACCCCTGCAGCTTTGGTAGAAGAGGACCACATGGCTTTGGGGTGCTCCCTTTGGCCACATGGCCTGGGAAGCAGAAGAGACTCTGCCTGGAAGAAGGGGGAAAGAACTCTTGTCACTAGGCCATGAGAAGGTGCTACATGGCTTTGGAGTAATTGGAGATCCTGCCTGGATAGCAACACAGCTGATGATATCAGTGGCCTGGAACATGGACACTTGCTTCTTCTCTGGAGTTACGGTACCCCAAATTAGGGCAAGGGGATAAGGAAGCACTGTGGATGTCTGTGGGCATCCAAAAAGGACTTTGGTATTAATGAAGATGTTAGGTCACTACTCTAAGTCTGTATAGCATTAAGTAAACATTCCTTTCCTCTTCACAAATCTCTGGCATTGAGAGATGTCTTTCCTATATGGCAGTGGACACAATGAACCTCGTAGGGGGTCTTTTCAGTAATTGTATATAGTGACCCCACCTTGGTCCTGTATGTGTGCCTGTGTTCTGAACAGAAGGTGTAGTCTAAATGGTAACAAAAGGTACATCCTTCCTTAAATACATATCTCAAATCTAACACAGACCTGAAATGCTTACATTCATCATCACTTTGTGTTCTAGGACCCTGGGTCACTGCTAAAATACAATATATTCTCTAAAGGAACAGTGCAATCTGTTAACATTTATCTTGAATTAATTCAGCAGATTAACTAGTTATCTAAAATGCTAGCCACAAGCAGCTGTAAATCAGATGCTAAAAAGCTAATGTAATCTTAATACATATTAATAGATGTATAATTACACAATTAAGAAAGCAAAACCTAGGGAAGGAAAAGGTCTGGGTAATTTTGGGGAGGGGTGGGTGTAAAGAAGGTGAGAGAAGGAAGGTGGGCAGGTGCAGAGGTCTAGAGGGGAGGACCTGGGAAATGAGTGGTGCAATGGGAGCAAGCGGGAATTCTGGAAGTGGCACTGAGGATCCAGGCCTTGGGGGCTGAGCATGAACATACCTGACTTGAAAGAGAAATCTTAATGACTCCAGGATGGGTCATGCACCCAAATTTAATTGAAGAATTAGCTAATGTTTGTGAGGTGCTTGCTATTTTCAAAGTACTTTCATATTCATGATAGTAATTAATCTACTCACGCTCTGAGATGGCTTCTATTGTCCTCATTTTAAAGATGGAAACTGAGGCTGAGAAGCAATGATTTGCCCTGAATCACACCAGGCCTTCTACCTCCCATTTCACGTGCTCATCATACACCGCCGTGCAGCTCCAACATTGTTTTCTATTTATTTTACTGAGTTTGTGGCTGTTAGAATGAAAGTGAACTAGTTAAGTATAAGGAAATGGTACTGAACTACACCACACTTTATGTAAATATTCCAAAGTGCTTTCACATATGGTCCATTGTTTGTGCCTTAGATACTATTATCTCCATTTTATAGATTAAAGGAATATGACGTAGAACAACTCAAACTTCTACAGAAAATTACTGATAACAGAATTAAAAACAAACTCTTTTACGTGTGACTTTTCCTACGCCACGACTCTGGGCCGCATTCCCGGCACCTGGTTTTTTATAAAGCTGAAGTCATGACTAGGCCATAATGATGAAGACTTATGGGAAAAAAACACAGGAAGGAGAAGGGAAAAGCTCCCAGGACACACTAAATTCAAATAGGGTCTCATACTCAGAGTTACATTAAACTGGTTTGAAAAAGCCTGTGTTAAAATAGTAACAACAACAACAGCGAGTGCTTTGGAAAAGGAAAATGCTAGGTCTCTGCTAAAATCACCACACGGCTCTCCTGTAGCTGCTGAGTTTAATAGGTAAGAGTCTGGTCCTTCTGAAGCTGTATTGCAGATAAGGGAAGGCCTGTTGCTATCACAGATGGGAGAGCAGTTTTTACAACTAAGCTCGTCACATATATGTGGTACGCAATCGGAAGGTATTTTACTTTTATAGAACAGTAGATAAATATTCGCAGAAAACCTAACATATAAATAAGATTTAATTTATTATAGCAGACATATTTTCTTTTTTTGAGCTCCCTGTCCTGGCCTATTTGATGTTCAGTTACAGATGAAAATGTATTAACATTTTGCTGATACTCTTTTTCAAAAAGACTGCTTATGTCATGCTGCGGATGGTTTACTGATTTTAAAAACTGCAAAATAAAGATCTGAGAAATAATTACCTCAGCAATTCCTGACCTCAATTTAGTAATGCAGTCTTTCTACCCATCTCACACCAGGATATCTTCAATTATCCAAAAGTCTGTGATGTAATTTTTCCAAAATTCTCCAAGTAAGCCAAAGAAAAATGTTGCAAAATGTTGAGGAGATAAGGTGGCAAAAAAAGTCATAAAATCAAATTATAGGCTACACAAATTTAAAAAGAAATCTGGAGATCATTGAATTAGACCAGTTATTCTCAACCTTAGCTAAACAGTAGAATCCCCTGTGAAGCTTTAAAAATTCTGCTGCAGAAAGAAAGAAGGAGCTCCTATCCTTTGCGACAGCATGGATGGAACTTGAGAGCATTATGCTAATAGAAATAAGCCAGGCGGTGAGGAACGAATACCATATGATCTCACTTTAAATGGAACCTAATCAACAAAACAAAAAGCAAGCAAAATATAACCAGGGATATTGAAATTAAGAGCAATCTGACAGTAACCAGAGGGGAGGTGGGAGGGGGTTAATGGAGGGGGAGAAGGGATTTCAGGAACAACTATAAAGGACACAGGGACAAAACCAAGGGGACGGTGAGAATCAGAGGAGGGAGGTGGGGATGGCTGGGGTGAGGGGGCAGTGGTGGGGGGAAAATGCAGACAACTGTACTTGAACAACAATAAAATAATTAAAAATAAATAAATGAATAAAAATGGAATTTAAAAATTAACAAAAAATTAAAAAATAAAAGTCCTAATGCCGAGGCTACACCTCAGACCAAATACATCAGAATCTCTGGAAGTAGAACCCAGACCTGAGTTTGCTTGGTTTTTTTTTCTCGGGTTCCCCAGGAGATTTAAATGTGCAGCCAAGGTTGAGAACCATCAGAATAGACCCATTAAAATAACTAAATCCTTAAAATGGTGCTGTCTTCTGGTAGGCTTAAGGGCAGAAAACATATGAGAGATTAAGTGAAGCTGGTTGAATCATTTCTTAACTGTACGAGTAAGGCACGTCAATTCTCTGAGTCTCCAGACTTCCTCCGAGGGCTGCCATGAAGAAGAAACCAGAGAGAGAACATATGAAGGCCCCTAGCCTACTACCTGGCTCATAAACGCACCGGATAAATCTCTCTTCCCTCCCCTCTACCCAAACCACCCCCACCCTAAGTGTTTTAGGTACGTATTATTTCCTGACCAAATAAATTTGATAATAGATCTAAACATAGCCACAAATGTTCCCAAAGAATTTTTAGACAAATACAACTATAGCCATTCTTTCATCAATAATAGAACAGAAATAAGCAAACGGAGTCTTCAATTCACTAACAATCATGCCAAAAGCACATTAAAACTTGGTTGATTGAAATAAAAATAAGTTACCATTTTTGGTCTGGTGGCTAAGCCAAAACATTGATAATAATCAATAATCGCCGGTATTGACAAGGATGTGGCAAAACAAGGTTGTGGAAATGGAAATTAGTACAAACTTTTTTGGAAAGTAATTTGGCAGTATCTATCAAAATTTTAAATGTATGTATGTTTTCTATCCAACTAATCCATTCTGGTCACCTACCTTTGAGCCATACCTACACATACCTTCTCACAGAGATACTGTGTTTTTGTTTTTGCTTTCAAGGCACTTGATACTTCCTGAAATTGTTTGTTTGTGGTCCTTCTTCATTACTAGAAGGTAAACCCCTGTGGGAAGAGTATCTTTGGTCTTGCTCCTCAGGCGGAAGTGGCCGAGTTCGCCAACAGGCCCATGTTACATTTGCTGCCCACAATGTCATGCTGCTTGGAATGTATATTTCCTTGGTTTCTAATGCACTATCTCCATCAATCCATTCATGGCTTTCTTTGTTTTATTTTTTTAAATAATATATAAACCCCCATAAATACCTCATTTCACCTAAACAATGATATCAATGATTGCTCCTGTCTTGCTAAGCTTTCTCCAGGCCACCCTTGCTGCCGCAGGGATAGCTGCCATCCTGAACTTCATGTTTATTATTCCTTCGCTTGTTTTGAATATTACAAAAATGGTATTATGCTATATATATAGTTTTCTGGAATTTTCTTTTTGCACTCAGTATTGTGCAATGGATTCATGTGGGTGTTAGGTATATCTATATTTTCATTCACTGCAAGTAAATATTCCATTGTAAGAATTTACCATAATATACTTATCCATTCTCCTCTAGTTGGCATTTCTGTGTTTCCATTGGGGGGCTATTAAGAACAGCGGTACTAGGAACAGTCTTTCTAATATTTTTATAGCACCAGGTTGATTTCTGGCGGGAAGTCTGGCTGCCATCACACCAATCCCATCACCCATAGGAGTCATTGATGGGCTCCCCTGAAAGGCTTAATTTGTCTCCCCAACCCCTCCTAGTTCAGAGGCACCCTGGGGAAGGAACCCATTGAAAGGGCAAGCACTCCTTTCAAAGGCAGTGCTTGGCAGCAAACATTTATCGAAGTAACTAGCCCTTTCCAGGCTGGCCACTTGCTTCGCCCACCTCCTGCCCAATTATAAAGATATTTCTATTTGAAAGATAAAATCCTAAACAGTTGGAGTTCAATACTTCATTCCTATCATTTAAAAAATTAACTACAAAGAGAATTTTAGCCACTGGTATGAACTCTCAAAGATAGTCTTCTTTTTTTTTTTTAAAGACTTTATTTATTTATCTTTAGAGGGGAAGGGAAGGAGAGAGGGAGAGAAACATCAATGTATGGTTGCCTTTCCTGCGTCCCCTGCTGGGAGTTGGCCTGCAGGGAACTGGCCTGCAACCCAGGCATGTGCCCTGACTGAGAATCGAACCGCGATTTTCTGAGTCGCAGGCCCGCGCTCAATCCACTGAGCTACACCAGCCAGGGCTAAGATAGTCTTCTTTAGCCCTGACGCTTCATATCTAATCCCACAGAATGCAAAGGCGGACTCCTTGATTGGTGTGGTCAACACACACACACACACACACACACACACACACATATACACACACACACTCCTCACACACTAGCCTGAGTGAAAAACGCAGTAACAAAAGCCACTTACGACCCATTTCATTTCCTCTCACTAACAAAACAACGAATTGGATTTAGCATTTTGGGATGGGAGGCGGGGTAAGGGTGGTGTCACAGTTTTCCAGAGCCCCTTTGGTGGAGCAGCAGGACTGGAGTCCAGACCGCCGTCCGTGGAGGAGTGGGCAGGAGGTAGGAAGTGGGCAGGAGGTGGAATTGTCCTCTGTCCTTTCCGGGAGGGTTAAAAGAAAAAATAGGGACGGTGAAGTTTTGTTTGTTGGTTTTAGGAAGTGAACTGTGGGGAAGTAGCCAAACTAGAAAGATGAGTGAATAAGGGTGATTCTGATCTACGTGGGAGGGCGTGGAATTTGCCAACACAGGTGAAGGAATTAGCCAGCAATCAGAAAAGGGAGGTCACTTCCTCTGGAATGAGAGGAAAGCTGGCACCGGTGGGTGCAGATAAAAATAGATAAAAGTGTGGGTTGGGGAGGTGTGAGATGTTCAGGAAGTTCACGCTGATGTTCTCAATACTCTTGTGAAGAGGTCTGTGGGGGAGCGTGACACTGGCCACCGGCGGGGAGGGTTCGGAAGAGGAGACCTGCTTGGGTTAAGCTGTTTTGGGGGCCAGGAGCAGTTGCCACAGGGGGGCTCCAGGAGAGATCATTGAATAGTGCTCCAGGTCCTGTGGGAGTGGAAGGTAGTTCTCTGGCTGGGTGTTCCCCACCAGTGATCCCTGTGGCAGCCACGGAACTGAGGGAGGGGCTGGCAGATGCCCAGGGGCCGCGGAAGGTGGAAGGGCAGGGCTGAGTCTGGGGAGGTGCTGACTGGGAGGTGAGGGTCGGAGAGCACTCATGCTTCTCAGGGACCTAGGCCGGGGTGGACAGCGGGACTGGCAGGTGTGCGTTTTAACAAAGAGGTCTTTCTTCCTCCACCCCCACCCCCAACACCTGCGATCCGATCGGAACAGAAACGCAGGGAGGAGCATGTGCTTGGCTGCAAGGCTGTTTTTAGTTAGACGGTCTCTAGTTGGCGGTCCCTGTTGTTTTCTCTTTCCTGAGAGGAGGCAGCCACTTGAAAAAACTTAATAAAAAATAAACGATTTATGTAATTTGAGGTCTTTGGACAATGGGAACACAGAAGAGATCTTAAAATAGTGGTGAGACAAAAGCAGTGTTTGCAAAGGGATTACAAACAATTTGGGCCCAATTGTAAAATAAGTAAAAATAATCATTATAAGACAATACATATGTTATTTTCCTCTTTTCCTAAATTGTCCTAAATCTTTTATGTCCTTTCTCAGTAAGAGGAAATAAAATGGGCTATAAGTAGCTGCTGTTACTGGACTTTTCATTCGGGCTATTGTGTGTGTGTGTGTGTCTCGGGAGGTGGGGAGCTGCTCATTCACACGCACCAAAGAGTCCCTCTTAGCTGACCTCTGTGGCAGTTGATATTAACCACTCCTTTCCTCTTGACATTCTCTCTTGGCTTATAACTCCTCTTTCTCTTCTTAACTACATAGGACCATTTTCTCATCTCCGTTTTTTGCCTCCTATCCTGTTGCCTTTCTCTCAAAATGCTCATGCTCTAACCTTGGTCGTCTGCTCATTACTCTGAGTGCATTTTCCTTAGAACGAACTGCCGCTCCGATAGCCACCCTGGAGTCCCAGCTCTCTCACAGAGCCACAGACCCGCAGAGCCAACTGTTTGGGAGCGCCGCAAGTGCAGCAAGTCTCGGGCTGAGTTCCTAATTCCCCTTATTCCCAACTCCTCCCCCAACCCGTAAACCTGATCTTCTTCCTGCTTTCTCTTTCTAAGTGTGTGGAATCTCCACCTGTGTAAACTCACCCAAAGGGAACCCCTGGGAGTTATGGCAGCTCCCCAACATTTATCCAATCGGTCCGGAGCCTTGACCAATCTACCTCCTTAACATCACAATAGCCATCTATTCCTCCTTCTCCACTCCCACTGCTTCTGCCTACATTTATACTCTTTTTATCATTAAAATAAGAACTATACTAGTAAACCATTAGGTTATACAGTTTATAGAAGACTGATATTCATATGTATTTGGTTGAGGAAATACATCTTATCACTCCTTTAGTAAGATGCTTTGTCAAAAGGAAAAGTGATCTCTCACCACACTGCAGGCCATGAGTAGAGTCGTTCATTGTAGATACTGATGTGGGAACAGATCATTGGAAATGGAGGAGGCCTAACATACTTAGTGTAGATCTTTCTTCCATGGAGATTTCGTGCAATCATTTCACTTTGTGGATAATTTGCAGTGGGGTGGAGATAGACTACAGAGTTCTCTTTGGTGAAAGACTATGCCAGAGTCGTTCCCAACTTTACCCCACAACTCCAGTGTAGAGCTGAGTTAATCACACCCATGACACTTCAGTCCAGCAATTTCCAACCCGTACGTCGCATGACTTTTAAAACATGCAATACCTAATTTTAGTCAGGGCCACTGACCTATTTTCCCTTAGATTGTCAAATAAAAAAATGACAAGCCAACACAACAATAGCCATCTAGTGTGAATGAATCAAAATTACACCTATTTTTGTCAGGTTGGCAAAAAATATTTTTTGGTGTGCCAGAGAATTTTAGTAATCAGTTTATGTGTGCCATGAGATGAAAAAGGTTGAAAACCACTTAGCTAGCCTTTAGCTTGGTGCTAAATCCCTACCTTGTATCTATTTCTTTTATTCAAGATCCCCACCCCACTCCTCTCCCTGTGGTAACCATTCCATCCAATATGTCTACTCTGCATATTGTCAGGACTGTGTACATCCTTACAAAGAAAAAACTACAAGGCCATGCATGAGCTGCTGTTAACTCTCTGACTTCATTTCCTCCCACTCTCCCTCATCTCATTCTATTTTAGCCATCCTGGCATCCTAGCTATTTCTTGAACTTACCAAGCACACCTACGGGCCTTTGTACTCGCTGTTTCTTCTGCCTGAAACAGTTGTTGCTCAGATATCTATGTGGCTCACTCACATCTTTCATGTCTCTGTTCAACTGTTGCTTTTTTAAAAAGAAGGAGGGGGAGAACCTGTCCTAATGAGAGGCAATAGGGCATCATGGTGGAAAGCCAGACCCTAGAGTTCGATTTACTAGGCTTACATTCTCCCTCTGCCACTTTCCCTTTGGCCTTCAGCAGGTAGTGCTGTGCCTTAGTTCCCTCTGCTCTAAAA
This sequence comes from Sturnira hondurensis, assembly GCF_014824575.4. Lineage (NCBI taxonomy): Eukaryota > Metazoa > Chordata > Mammalia > Chiroptera > Phyllostomidae > Sturnira > Sturnira hondurensis. The sequence goes on along the minus strand of NW_028093985.1, from coordinate 19,808,390 downwards.
TGGGGTTGATAGTATCTACCTCATATGGTTACGATTTTACCTAGCATATAGTCCACACTATTTAAGTATTACCTTATGATATTATTATTATACATTTATATTTATTATTATAATTAAGCTCCATGAAGGCAGGGACTCAGTTTTCTTGGCATTCCCAGTGCCCAAACAGTGCCTAGCAATAGGCACTAAATATTACATGAAAGCTACTTCACATGTGCATAGAGTGTTTTTTTAAGATTTTATTAATTTATCTTTAGAGAGGAAGGGAAGGAGAGAAATATCAATGTATGGTTTCCTTTCATGAGTCCCCTGCTGGGAACTGGCCTGCAACCCAGGCATGTGCCCTGATTGGGAATCGAACCGCAATCGTGTGGTTCGCAGGCCCACACTCAATCCACTGAGCTACACTAGCCAGGGTGCATGGCTTTTTAAGGAAAAACTTTAAAAAATCTAATGTGCATATCTGTGAATTTTCACAAATAAACCCTCAAAATGTCTCTTACAGTCTTTTATAGGCTAAACAAAATTTCAGTATTTCATCTTCACACGGTATAGAATAACTACACTTGATGGAACATCTATTCTGTGTTAGGCACTGAAACCAAGGCTTTGCAAGTATTATTTAACTTTACTCCAGTGAAGTACTTCCTTCTAATGTTTAGAAGAATGAGATAAGGCTCCAAGAGAGTAAGTACCTTGCAATTTACACAAAAAGTGAGGAACAGGGGTAGAATTTGAATCCAGGCCTTTCCGATTGTAAAACACACACTCATGGCCACTTTGCCATTTGATGCCTCTAATTCTCCCACTGTGATAACTACATGCATATTTCAGGTCAGATGGGGGTTTCATAGCAAAGGTTTAGCCCTCTAAATTAACCTGAAATAATAATAATCAGTAATAAATATCTAACATTTGTTGGGCGTTTTCTGTGCACTGTGCAATTATTCCAACTGTTTTAAGTATATTAACTAATTTGCTCCTTGGAACTTTATCTTCTGATTAATAATGAATTATTTGGGAATAAACAGAGCAGCCTCAAAAAAGCAGCAATCTTAAAATCAATTAATATTCTGATCATATTTAACATAGAAATAAACTTGAAGATAATTTATTGTTTATCTTATAATTTGGGAATAGTTTCCATTGCAACAGACCAAAAACACTCCCACATCAAACCAACTTAAACAAAACAGAAAGACTATTGGCTTATGTCACTGACAAATCTCCAAGGCAGAGCTCACCGTCCCAGTTTTGTTGGCTTCTTTCTCAGACTCTAGTTGGTGGTTCTTGCTACCTCCAAATTATTCCCTCCTGACAGCAAGATAAGAAGCAGTAGCTCCCACGTCACATATACCCAAGTTCAAAACCAGAGGGACTCGTCTACCAGTCTTAGGATTACTCTGATTGCCCTGGCTTAAGTCACTGTCCACTGCTGAAACTAGTCTGTGGCAAAGGAGACTCAGTTCCCTGATTCTGGTAAAGCAGGTGAAACTCACTGATTGCCATGGGCCAGAGTCACCAGCTCTACCTCTGAAACCAGAAGGTGAGACTCCAGCCATATAAACTGGGAATAGGGGTAGAGAGATGGGTCCTCAGAAGAAAATCTGTGGGATGGATGCTGTTGTCAGTGGTCCCCCAGTGAACACACACATCCTACTATATCCATGCTTTATGTAGTCCCCTCCTTAAAAGTCTGAAGCCTAAGACTAGCTTTTTTTAAAAAAATAGACCCTATTTTTAAGAATAGTTTTAGATTTATAAAAAGAAATGAGGTAGTGGTACAGGCAGTTGTTACATATCCCTTCACCAAACTTTCCTATTGCTAACATTTTATAGTTGTCTGGTCTATTTGTTACAATTAGTGAACACATATTAATACATTACTAGTAAATAGAGTCCACAGTAACTTATTATATTTCCATAGTTCCTGACTAATGTCTTTTTCTGTTCCCAAATCCTGTCCCAGATACCGAATTGCACTTACTGGTCATTGACTACTTAGGCTCTTCTTGGTTGTGACAGTTTTTCATCCTTGTTTGGATGACCTTGACTCTTTTGAGGAGTATTATTGATCAAACATTTGGTAGAATGCCCTTCTGTTGGAACTTGTTTGATGTTTTTCTCATGATTAAACTGGAGTTATAGGGTTTTGGCAGGAAAACCACAGAAGTAAAGTGCCATTTTCATCACACTATATCATTTTCATCACAGCTCTATTGATCCTGACCTTGATCATGTGGCTGAGACACTCTTTTTATTCCCTTCCATTATGCTTTCTTTGGAAGGAAGTTGTTATGAGCAGCCCACACTTAAGGAGTGAGGGTTAATGCTTTTCCTCCTTGAGACTGGAGTATCTACATAAATTATTTGGAATTCTTCTTCAGGAGAGATTTGTCTATTCTCTCTCATTTATTTATCTATTCATTCAATCATTTATTTTTATAACTACAGACTCAATAGATACCTATTGATCCCTACTTTGGGGTTATAATCCAATACTATTTTATTTATTTATTATTTGAATCCTCACCTAAGAATATGTATTTTTAAATTAATTTTAGAGAGAGGGGAACGGAAACAGAGAGAGAGGGAGAGAGAGAGGGAGAGAAAGGAAGAGAAAAACATCAATGTGAGAAACAAACACCAACCACTTGCCTCTTGTACATGCCCCAACAGGGTATCAAACCCACAAGCTACATGTGTGCCTTAACCAAGAATGAAAACTGAAACGTTTTGGTGCATGGGATGATGCTCCAACCAACTAAGCCACCTGGCCAGGATTATTTATTGTTTCTCTTCAGTTGTTCCTGCTTTGGCCATTGGAAGATTTATTGGTTGGCTCCTATGTATCACTAGCTTTTAGACCAACAGTATGAAACAAAGAATCATGATGCTGCATGGCTGCTGAAGCTAGGCCCTAAAAAAGTCTTGCAGCTTCTGCCAGGGTTTCTTGAACTCTTACTTTGGGGTAATCAACCCCATGTAAGAACTCTAACTACCCTGAGACAGTCATGTTTTAAGTAGTCCCAAGCTAGCCAGGTGGAGAGGTTGTGTGGAAAGACAGACAGCCGCCTGTAGGTCCTCCAGCCATTTTAGCTTAGATGTCCAACCCAGACGAGCCTTCCGATTGCTCTTGCCTCAGCACCACCCAACCACAACCACATGAGTGGCCCCAAGCAAGAACTCCAAGCTCAGCTGAAGCCAGTCATGCTACAGAACCATGAATGATAGCAATAAATTGCTGTTTTAAGCCACTAAATTTGAGGGTGCTTTGGAATGTAGCAAAAGTTAATTCATAACTCAAAACAGATGCAAAAATCTGCTATATATGGTATTACCTCTCAAGCTAGAACATGTTTTATTAGTCAGCATATAATAATGACTTCCTTATTTGCTCACCCAGAAGAAATCATTTATCCAAAGGTATGTGACAGAATGTTATTTAATCTTTTTCCTCTCAAATAGTTGATCTCTGGGGCTCTCAGGTCAACATTCTGTTCAGAAACATTGCTTTGTACAGATAGTTAAGTTTTCTAAGGATATTAATACGAGTTCAAAAACAGTAATAATAGTCTTGAGTAACTCTTCTGCCTGCCTAACAATTAGTCATCACAGAGCAGACTACTGAATGGCATTTTCAGGCAGCAGAATCTTTAAGAATCCAGAAACCTGAAATGTTTCCCATTGTCATGGTGGAAAATATATTTCTACATCCGAGCCAATACAAACTTCTATTGGCACCTTTACTGGGGCTTGGAAAACATAGATCTCCATTCTTCCAGAGGGCAGGACATACTGCTTTTCTACAAGAACTGTAGGAGTTCATGGGGGTGGGGAGGGTGAGCTGAGGAGAGAAGCCAAAATACACCTCAAGAAGAGAGATAAGGTTGTGTTAAGATTAGATTACCCAATTCAATGAGGCTACGTCACATCTGTCTTTTTTCTACGAGGGAATTCAAGTCGGGTTTCTATTTTATCCCTGGTTGCCCTTCTCTCTTTATGCATATTTCTGGTCTCTCATTAAGAACAGTTGGCTCTCACTATTTTTTGTTTTTGCAAATATATTTAAGCTTCCTTAATGCATATTCATTTCATCTAGAATTTGAAATAATTTGACTTGGCTTTGGTTCAAGTTTACCTTGAGATAATGAAAAAAAGTATTTGCCTAGCAAATTGATAGAATAAACAAGGTTAAGAAGGGTTTATTTGAAAAAAGGTAAGATCAAAATATTCTTAGGGTCACCAAGAGGGGCCATTCAAATCTAGAAATAGAAGGTACTTTGAAGGCAGAGAGAGGCTGTGAACATGAAGACTAGACCTGACAAGGTGGTCAAAAATGTTTATCAAATGAATGAATGATTCAGGTTTCAATAATTTAAGGTTAGGGATTTGCATTTAATACACAGGTCTCAAATAACAGTTCATGGGACAAATTCAGTCCACAGTCTTTTCCAGTGTAGCCTGAATATAGTTATATTTTGTTTTGCTAAAGATAATAAATTCATTTGATTCAAAATCCTTTTTAAATATGGTATATAGGCACCTTCCCTCTGGTCTCCCTCTTCTTCCCCCTTGTATGTGATACCTTCATCTTTCTCCTAAGCTCCAAGGGCACTTCTCCTGCTTTTGTAAGTTGTTTCTTGAGTCAATCAGCTCAGTAGGCTCACTTCTACTACCTTTGTAACTTTCTAAATACACTTTTTCTTATTATTTGGGAAAAAAATGGTGTAGTGTGAAAAGTCTCACTCCTACCTCTGTCTTATCTGCCCATCTATCCCAGCTTATCTCAAGGTGAAATCTTCTATTAGTTTATTTTTGTTTATTCTTCTAGAGTCTTTTTAGGCAAGTATAAGAAAACATGCAGAGTCTTATTTTTGCCCTGTTTTACACAAAGGTAGAATATTGTACACATTGCTTTTTCTCCCTAAAATTACACTTGGAGATTTTTTTCTCTTTCCTCTTAACTTAAACTAGTCAGTTTCACCCATAGCATTTCATGCCCGTCCACAGTGACACCTAGAATAATAATGCCAAAGGCAGAGGGGAAAAGAGACATGTTTTGCCTGGTTTATTACACCAGAGTAGCTGACCAAGGATGGGAAGGCCACTACACAGTAAGATGTCTTTAAACATAATGAACACATCCTACATACTAGTTACAGGGCATGAATTTCATGTTTGACACTGACATACTGTTTGCTGCCCCCCTCTCTGGGGTACACACACACACACAGGGACCTGAAAATGCCAACCAGTGACAATGACAGAATTTCTAAGTGAGAAGATCACAAGACATCTTTCCCTTTTCTCCAAGTACCTGACCACTCCCACCCCAACTCCCTTCACTTTCCAGAACTGAATTCAACAGATAGAGAGTTTCCTAGACTTGCCCAATCTCAAAAGTTTTAGTTTTTGTTAAAACTTCAGACTCCTAGTTCTATCTAGGTCTGAATCTCTGCTTTTAGGATCAGAAAACTTTGGGAGACTCTTCTAAGATGTTGCCAAATATGTTCTCATGCCTATGTTGAAATAGTATTCTTAAGGACTAGTATTTATAATTAGATCACAAATACCTGATTATATGTCATTTTGAATGGCTATTTTTTAAACAATCCTCTTTTGGAGAAGTGCTCCCCAAAGGTTTTCATAACAATAAGTGTATATAATGTTAATACTTGTTTGGCTCACTGAGGAAGGCCACTGTCAGCCCAAGGCAACAGGCCCAGGGACTTTGGAGGGATGGCGAGCTGAAAAGTGGTATTTCACAGGACAACATTTGAGAAATTCTACTTTAGAGTATCTTTAGAGAAGGATAAAGGAAACTGGCATTTGTTTAGCTCTTGGATGCCCGGTGCTATACTTAGAACTAAGGCTTTTATCTTGCATACAATTTACTAAGCACAGACAGATGTGTATTAATTCCTGCATTTTAAAGAACAACAAACTGAGATAGATTTAGATCAAACCTCTTCCAAAGGCTGAGTCATGAGCTAGAATTTGAACTGATATTTCTGGCTCCCAAGTCCAACATTTTTTTTTACCATTGCCTCAAATGGTAGCCAATACATATATTAAATATTAAGAAATGCTCAAAAAGGACTCGAATGACACAGCTTCTCCTGGGTGCATTTTGGCTTCAATCCTAGTTGCTGGGTATGCCTAACACAGGCCTGCTTGTGGTAGCCAATCTCCAAGCTGGCCCCAGTGACCCCGCCTCTTGGTATTTATGCTCCAATATTCCTCCTTCTACATTGTATCAGGATTGGTCTGCATGACCTTTAAAACACAGCAGACATAACAATATGTGAGTTCAAAGGCTAGGTCACTTGCTCCAGGAGAATCTAGCTCCCACACAGTTAGGACACTCAAACGGCCCTCTAGGAAGAACTGCATGGTGGAAAATTGCCAACAGCCATGGGAATAAGCCATCTTGGAAGCAGTTGCTTTAGCGACATCAAGCCTACAGAAGACTACAGTCTCAGTTTGTATCCTAATTGCAACTTCATGAGATACCCTGAGTAAAAGCCCCCAGTTAATTTGCTTCCAAATTCCTTACTCAGAGAAAATGTAAAATAATGTTTGTTGCTTTAAGCTACTAACTGTTGTAGTAATCTGTTTTGCATCAATATAACTAGTATAGGTTTCTATTATAAGAACTAAAAAACAAAAATACAGTATACATGTACCTCTATGGTAGTCACTTTTCAACGTCCTCCCTTGATCTCTGTTCTGTTCCCTGCTCCTTCCTTATAAAAACTTCTGCCTTGCCCTGGCTGGTGTAGCTCAGTGGATTGAGTGCAGGTCGGCTGAACCAACGGATCACGGTTCAATTCCCAGTCAGGACACATGCCTGGGTTGCAGGCCAGTTCCCAGCAGGGCACCTATGAGAGGCAAACCATACATTGATATTTCTCTCCTTCTCTCCTTCCCTTCCCCTCTAAAGATAAATAAGATATTTAAAAAAAAAGATTCAAAGCTCTAAAAAAAACCCCCTCTGCCTCCACTGAGACATGGAGATGGGCTTTAACACCTGAGTCCCCCATTTTCCAAATGGCCAGCATCTGAATACACCACTTTCTTCTACATCAGCACCTGCCTCTCAAGTATTGGCTTTTGTAGCCACAGGCAGCTGGTTCTGCGTTCGATTACAACATGATAACATAATCTGATAAAGGAGTTGGAGGACAGAAAGGGTGGTGAAGAGTACCACTTAAAAGTAACCTCTTCCTTACTACCCTTATCCCCAGGCATCTGGTATTGAGCCTGCTGTAAATCTTGCAAGAGGTCACAAGTAGTGTTGCTTCTAGCCATCTTTGTGTCATCTAACTCCAAGCTGCTAATCCTACCAATCATTAACCTACATGGGGCTGTCCAAGAATGGCCTCCAGGCTACTGTCCAACACCCATCATACGCAATAATTGCAAATACTGAGCATACCTGGAATAATTCCAAACCATGAATTGGTTTATATGGAAGGAAGCAAGAAAATGGATGCTCAGCACCAGTGGGAAATGAAATTTCATTATGCAAGAAGCAGTTCTACCCAGGTCTATCCCTAACATTTGCAGGACAAGGGCAAGAGTATGATCGGAGGCCCATATTTAAAAGTTATAAGTCAGGCTACCAAAACTATTAGCTAAAATGTCTTCCTATCTTGCCAAAATATTGCCAAAATATCTTGTTATGAAATATTATAATTTCATAACAAGATTTTTAAAATATGTGCAGAGTTCTGGGTTTTATATGACTGAAATTCAGCAAAATAACAAAGATGACTGAATTCAATTATTAATGTACCTGTCTGAATATCTGGATGAGTAATAAAATAAAGGCAGCCATAATTCATAAAATATTGTGTATCCTATGAAGTATATTTTTCCTGCCTTTGGTTCACCAAAATTCCTAATTATGTTTTTAAATAAAGATTTTTTATTAAAAAATTTGAGTTCTCAAATTTTTGAGAACTCTAAAAATTTGAGTTCTACAGACAGAAAATGCCAAATTAGACAACCTTGCTTCAGTAGAAATTATTGCATAGTTTTTATTAATTCCATTTGGACAATCTTAGCTCTGCTGACATAGTGGTAAATAAAATTGTAAATAAAAATTTTAAAACAATACCCAGTTCAGATGTGAATATTTATTTCGCATAGCAAGATCAAATGTTGTAGTAGTTTTGCACATGATAAATTATTGCAAAAAATTACAAAGTATTTTAATTTTATCATATAGGTTGTTATCACACTATGATTTTTCAAACTTTAAGATCATCATCCACTAAAATGCTCTGAATGAGTTCTTCCTGTATTTGCTGATTTCGGGACCACCCATGTCTCCATCTTCTAATGGGTGGCCAGCACAGATTGCACTGTTTCTGGGGGATGAAACTGATGTAAAATTGATTTTCATTCTCATTGTTTTAATTAGTCATTTAAATCTTTATTTAATAAAAATATAAAGTTGCAGAAGCTTTTTATCTGACCGTTTAAGTTGTGGATTTAATGAGAATAATGTTCTTGTTTTTTAATTTATTGTTTTAATCAGTAGTTTAATCTCATTAAATAAGAATTGATAATTTCTTGTTTGCCAATTCTGTGTGGGTCATGCTCCACAGCAGTCTGCTACCTTTCATTGCTCCCATAGTTTTCTTTTTAATCTAAGTAGAATTTCTCTTTGAAATTTTTTCATTTCTTTTTTCTCAGATTTTTTTCTTTTCTAATATCTGTTTTTGACATTTCTATCATGATTCTGTATTCTTCACTAGCCCTCATTTTCAGTGATCTAAAAGATTAAATGTAAAAGGGAGCTATAAAAAGGTATATTTTAGTCAAAACTATACATTTAAAGTACAGAAAAATAAAAACTTTTTATGTGTTATTTTCCTTCTAAATTATACAAAATTATTAAAATAAAAGGCAGAATATAAACTATAATAAATATCTGATTATAAGAGAAAATGAAGTAATGTTGAAATTTTTATTTCATTATTTGAAAATTTAATCTTAAAACATTTTTATAAAAACAAAACTATTTGCATTTCTAGCATTAAACATCCACCTAGTTGCCAACATTAAGAGTTGATATCACACTTTTTCAAAAGATTTTATTCATTTATTTTTTAGATAGAGGGAAAGGGAGAAAGAGAGGGACAGAAGCATCAATGTGTGGTTGCTTCTCATTTGCAACCTGACCTGAAACCCAGGCATTCCATTCCCTGACTGGGAATGGAACTGGTGACCCTTTGATTCACAGGCCAGAGCCCAATCCACTGAACCACACCAACCAGAGCTTGGTGTCACACTTTAAGTATATTACATCTAGACGCAGATGTATACAAATTTAAGAACAATGTGAATTATTTAATATTGCAAGACATTCCTCAGCTATCCTATGCAATAATTGCAAATACTGAGAATATGTGGAATAATTCCAGAGCCATGAATTGGTTTATATGGAAGGAAGCAAGAAAATGGATGCTCAGCACCAGTGGGAACTGAAATTTCATTACGCAAGTACCTATTGCATTCACTGCATTCATTAGAAGGACTTGACAAGTTAATTAATTTATCTTTTCTCTTATTTAAGTGCTCTGCCATTCAAATCCTCCCTGGACTCTGGAGCATTCTCCTTTTCTCATGTTGGAAGTAGCATAGCCAATAATATGTCATAATGTTCTGATGCAATTGCTTTTCACGTCCAGGAGGTAGGTTAAAAGATCTGCAAAGGAATTTCCCTGGTGCCTGATGAGTGGTAAACATTCCTGTCACTAAACAGGAATGTTTAGTGACAGTAATGCCTATGCTGTGTAAATAATTTGTGGTTTACATGTTGTATTTATTTGCAATTTGAAGGTCCTCTGAAGCACAAGGCACAGAACCTCTTCCCCGCCCCCCCTTTGGATCCAAGTATAGTTTTGGGCTCATCTTATTACTTTTTCCTCTCCTCCATTTTGATGTCCACTGACTCAGTGGACTTGCCAGACCAGTTTAAGACTCTAGTTAATTTACTCATTTAGCCACTCAATAATTATTTAGAATTTTAACTGACAACATTCTTCAAATTCCTCCATGTTGCAGAAAATTATCTGTGAGGAGAGCAAAAGCCCCTGTGGGGTAGTGATGGGCAGTCAAAAGTTTGTACCTCTGCCTGAAACACTGTGCTCTCCTCTTTCTGGCTACTTAACTCTTATGTAGATCTCTGCTCAGTTGTAACTACAGCATAAAAGCCTTCCTTGGAAGCCTCAAGTAATTCAAATTCCCTTTGTAGATGTTCCCATACCATCTTGTTTTATATGAGTTTACATTCATTTCTGTAATATGATTAGTGCCTCCGTAGAGAAGTGTTGACATAAGGACCGTGTCTGAGTGTATTTTGGCTCATCATTATATCCCCAGAGCTTAGTCTGTGTTGTGTACACAGAAGACTCGCAGATTTAATTAATTAATTAACTAATTCATTCATTAATGGAACTGTTCAGCTGCACCTTACATTTCTTCCTCACTTTTAGACGTTAGTTAATCATGTGGCTAAAGAAAATCTATTAGTCTTTTAGATCTCAGCTTAACAGTACCTTTGGGGGGAAGCTTTCCCAGCCTTTCCTAATTCAAATTCCCTTGTTTCTTTATGTGGGGAAAAAATTGAAATCTCCTTTTGGCCCCTGACATGATTTCACATCATGGCTTTACACTTGAGCACCTTGTTCCAGTGAATTATCTTCGAAGTTGTGGGAAACACTCTGCAGGAAAGACTGGTTTCATAGTGAGCATGTGCATTACATCAATCTTAGGAATATTTCCACTGGCTTAGCAAAAATCTTAAGTGTGGTCACAGAGCATGGTCAAGTTTAGCAATAGGTGCATTTTCCCCCAAATATTTTTGAATACTGACTGACATGGGAAATAGCAAGTACATTTTCTAATAAGATCACATTTTTTGAAGTAGTTCAGAATTTTTCCTCAGCATTTAGTTTTACCCAGACACTAAGCAGCCAGGGAAACACGAACAAATATTTCCAGAAAGTTTCTTGATTTCTTTTCCTTGCAAGTTTTAACTCCCTTACCATGAAATAATTGTTTATTTTAGAATGACTTTCTTCGTGGTTCTGCTGAGAACTTGAAAAACTAGAAGGACCAACAAATGATGATAAAATGTCTCTACATTTTCCCAGTACTCCCAACATTTGGTGGACACAGACCAAACTTTAATTGGATTTCCCTCCTTCAGCTTTCCTATACACATTTCTAGCACATTTGATCCCTGCCCCTTTTCACAATTTTCCTTGTACTTTCAAGAAAAAGACAGCAACGTTGGCTGTAGTAATTGGACGTTGATATCACAGCCCACAAAAATAACTGTTGTTAAGTTGAATCAGCAGTGAAAGTTGTTCAGGAGATTTTTTTTTCTTATTTGAGTCTTCATCTATTTTAAGCAATGGCATAATTTAAATGGAAATGGCACCTCAAGTTGGAGACAAACAGGATACTTCCTTCTCCTGAGTTACTGAGTCTCCATGTGGCCTGGGGACATTGGCTAGCTTTGTCTCAAACAACTGAAGTTCTACCTAGTTTCCCCTTGGTAGAAAAGTATCTTATTAAACTCAGTCAGTTAGGGAAAATGTGGGAAAGCACCAGACTATTTACACCCAAATCCAAGCACCAGTTTATTGGCTCAATCAGAAGCTTTACTAAGTGAGACTCAGGAGCAGAAAATACTGTTAATGTGTTAAAACAGACATTTGCAAAAACATGGCCTAGAATATGACATTTAACCATGCCAGAAAGCCTGACCTTTATTTGAAATCAATGAGATTATCCTGGCAAAAAAAGTGTACCATCAAGTTCTAAGAAAGTAAGCACTGGGTACTGATTCTGTAGCCTTAGAAAAACAAAGGAGAAACATGTACCTTTTTCCCTACTCATAAGAAAACAAGGCCAAAATTGCTTGGAGGTCTTTACATCACACAAAATAGCATTAACTTGCTTTTATCAAGGTAATGTGTTACAGGTAGAGAGCCTAATTATTGTTTCTATCAGATAATACAATGAATGTAGAGGTCCTAATAACTGTCTTGTTAGCTTGCTTCTAGCTGTAAAAGACACACCTCAGTAGTTTTATTTGCTGTGAAACAGCAGATACTTCTGCTGAGATTCCGTGTAAATTCTCTTGCGAGCAAACAAAGCCCTTTTCTTTGTGATTGAGAGGAGCCCTTATCCCTAGGAACTCCAAATAGCACTGCTCCATTGCTTCCCACTTGGTTTCAATGGGAAGTGAAAGATTATTTAAATGTTTCAACCATTTGTAAATGCAGAAACGTGTTAACATTTTGCCTTTTCTAAAGCATCGAGTAAGTATGCTGCCCTGCCCCCCTTGGGTTATTTGTGTCTCTGTGGTTTTCATTTGTTTATTTGTTTTTAACCACAAGTAAATTAAAAAAACAACTGAAATGGCACAATATGAGTAAATTAAAATCCTTTCCTTTAACATAATTAACTTCGATGGCATTCTAGTGGTAGAGACTACTAAAAATTAACTTGGAGCAAAGACTGGACAATTTTTCTGCAGTATTTTCAGGTAGTGCCAATTTTGGGGATTATGGTTTTAGTTAATGCTTTGCCTACATTTGGATGATAATAACTCTTGCTTTTGTTAGCTATTTAATTTCTTGGCTAAACTTAGTAAGAAATAAAGGAAAGTCTGGGTTTATTTTGTAACTGTTTCATTAGTGGAGTATATGTTGCATTTTCTTAGTGGTTAAGTTTTATTAGGGGGAGACAGGAAAGTAATCTGTACAGGATCTTAATAACTACCCAATTTTCTAAAGGTAGTTGGACACAAAATTTCATCTCCTTATTAGGTTGCATAAGTCTTATATTTTAATTCCTACCCTTCATTATTTAATTGGCCTGCTACACAAAATAGGACTATAAGATTGTCTCAGAACATTGTTATGTCCTTAAAATTTTCCATGACCCATATTTTGGATTATATCTTCAAGACTTTTAAATAGTGAATAACTTTATACTCATCTGGGGCCCAATCTTTCCGTTACTGCTCCTGTTCTCTGTGTCCCAGTTCACAGGCTTTTAGCATAAACCAGCCATAGGAAGAAAATGCATTTCAGAGGTTCTGAAAGCAAGAGAGGTTTGGAAACCTCTGATCCCCCAGTAGTCTTGAGCCTAGCTTATTGTTAAGTATTGTAAGTTTGTGCCAGTGAGGGAAGGCACAAACGGCTTCCTTAAGAGGTATTCCAAAGTAAAACCTCATCATCAAAACTCACATCAGCGAAGTGAAACCAAGAGCATCACTTTCACTTAAAAAAAGTAAGTGAAAATGATGCTCTTCACCCTGACCCCCACAAGAGCTACTTGTTGAGAGCCATCCTAAAATCAGGATGTCCAACCTGTGGCTCATGGGCTGAAGATGACTATAAATACAGCCCAATGCAAAATGGTAAATTTACTTAAAACATTATGGGATTTTCTTTGTGATTACATGTCGCCATGTATTTAATACGTGGCCCAAGACAACTCTTCTTTCAGTGTGGCCCAGAGATGCCAAAAGATTACACTGATAGATCTTGACTTATTACATCCAAGTTTCCCAGGGATGATTAAACTGTCGTTTCCTAGTTTATCCAGAGCACAGCTTCCCCTCAGCCCAGTCACTGAGGAAGTAGTATGGAGGATATTGGAGGGGAAAAACAAGGCAAGAAGTGACACCTATTCTGTCTCCTTTCCCCAGCTTCTCTTAAGTAGTTGCGCTATGTCTGAAAAACTTGCAGAGACTTCTGTCCACCAGCACGGTTGCCGCCTAGAGACTTGGTGATATTGAGTTACTGCGTCAACGTGGTCGTGCTACAGTACCCAGCTACCAAATCAAACCCTCATCTCAGTGTTGCTGTGAAAGTATTTTTGTAGATGTGGTCAATATCCACAATCACTTGACTTTGAGTAGAGGAGACTACCCTCAATAATGTGAGTGGACTTCACCAACCAGTTGAAGGTCTTAAGAGCAAAAACTGAGGTTTCCTAAAGAAAGAATTCTGCATTATGGCTGAAACATCAACTTCGGCCTGTGCTGCCAGCCTATCTGCCTGGCTGCCCTCACATCTGGCACTCCCTACAATCTCACAAGCGAATTCTTTAAAACAAATTTCTTCACATGTGTATGAAGAGATTCATGTATAAAGTTAATTATAAGGCAAAGCATTAACTAAAGCCATATACATATATTATATATATGAAATTAGTTTTCTTTCTTTGCAGAACCCTGACTGATAGAGAGCCTTATTATTCCAATCCTGCTCCTTTCTCATGCATTTGTATATTGTGAATTAAGAGGAGCCAAGAACAGACAAACCTGTTCATGTTGGAGAGTGACAGTTCTAAGGACTGTGTTTAATACTTGGGAGGGTTTCTGGAGAACATCAGAACACAGCTTTCTTCTATGTTTGAGCTATGCATACATGGGGTACCATTGCCCTAGATGCCTTTTCTACACCTTTTCTTTTGCTTCATTTCAAATACGTAATTGTATATATGTTATTACAGAACAACAATTGGGATCCTGCTGCCCACCACCACCCTGTAGGCAAAATTCCAGAGGCCAGAGTTTGGTGATAAAGGAAAGGGGTCTTTATTCAAAAGCTTCACAGTTTTGGAATTACAGCCGTCCACGTGCATTAGTCACTTAAGCCTATCAATTAAGGCTAAACTCTTTAACTCTCTAGTTACAGCTTTAATCACTGAAACCCATCAATTAAGGCAGAACTTTTTAATACCTGAGTTCTTTTAGCATTCCTCTTGTTAGTTTTTAATTACCTTATTTCTATAGGGTTAGTTCACAAATTAAAACAACGTAAGATACAAAAGCTACACAATTTTGGAAGAATGGCAGGCTTCTGCCTCAGAGCTCATGCCCTCTAGAACACCCAAAGAAGAATAACCCTGTCACCGTCTGCCAGGTCCGACTGATCCTCAGCTGTGCCCAGAGTTCCTTGCAATTGAAAATGCCCTCCAGTGAGAAATACCTCCGCAGGCAGCTACAGCAAGATCACCCAAGCATCTTCAAGGAAGAAAGCCAAAGAACCAGCCAGTCTGAGAGCCCAAGAGCCTTCTTTTATTTCAAATCTTCTTGCCCATAATTCCATTCACTCTGGAGGCATTCAGCTTCTCAGCCAATCCCATTGGAGGCTGTTTTCCATTGCCTTGAGCAACCTCCTTCTACAGCTGCTTTCCTACTCCTCCCCAGTGATTGCACCAGGTCTTTCTGTATCATTACTACAGACAAGGTTTCACAATTCTGCATCAATTTTTTGCAAATATTTGTTGGAAATTATTTGTTATATAAAATCATAATCTTTATGACATGCATTTTGGTATTTATACTAGCTAGGTATAAATGTATTTTATATAACTATAATTAGATCATTCAAGTTGAAAACAGTAATTCTTTAAGATGAGGAAACCACTTTCTAGAAAAAAATTTATTTATTTATTTATTTATTTTCAGAGAGGGGGAAGGAAGGGAGAAGGAGAGGGAGAGAAATATCAGTGTGCAAGAGATATATCAATTGTTTGCCATATTCCTCCAACTGGGGATGGGGTCAGCAACGCAGGCATGTGCCCTGACAGGGAATTGAACCAGTGCCCTTGCAGTTCACAGGCTAGTGCTCAGTCTACTGAGCCACACCAGCCAGGGCCTAGAAGTGTTGCATAAACTTTAAAACCTAACTGAATTGTAAATATGGAAACTGCTGATCAATAAGGATCTTGTAAATAATAATAGCTCAGCCCTGGTTGGTGTAGCTCAGTGGATTGAACACAGGCTTGCGAACCAAAGGATCCTGGTTCGATTCCCAGTCAGGGCTCATGCCTGAATTGCAGGCCAGTTTCCAGCAGGGGACGCACAAGAAACAACCATACACTGATATTTCTCTCCTTCTCTCCTCCCCTTCCCTTCTAAAGATAAATAAAAAAAAATTTTTTTAAATAGCTCAAAACAATTGAACAATGGGGCTCTCTGGGCACAAAGCTGATTTCTTGTGGTATGCTTTTAGAACTGTAAGTACCGGAAGGCATCTATAATTTTTTTAAATTATTCTTTTGTGTGAAAAAGTTCCATCATGTCAGCTAATTTTCCACCATAAAATGTTTAGGAATTTCAGAAAAGCACAGTTATACTGTATATCAGTGTACTGTGTAACTCTATAACTGTGAAGTTATAACTGTGAAGTTATACAGGTATACTGATAATGCTGTCTCCATTTATTCCATGATACTGGAATTACTGAATCTTAGTTGAACAATCTCACTGGCTTCCCTGCTCTGTATTTGGCTAGGTACATTCTAGACTTACCATAATTTATGTAAAGAAACAGGAAAGAAACTATCAGATCTTAACAAAATAGAAGATTATATTCTAATTCAATTAAATTTTAATGACAGATTTTTTAATATTAACTTCTGACTAAACTTAGAATTATCTAGGGTAACTGAATTAAATCTTTGTTTTGAAAACAGAATGTGAAACAAATGTTGTAATGGTACAGGACTAAAGGACAGATATTGACCAGCATTTAACTTTAGAGATGTGTTATAAATCTGCTGCTTATTTTTATTAGCAGTTAATCTACTTTGCAATCAGAGCCCTAGTAAAAAGAATATACCTACTTTTCAAGCAGGTGTTGGCTTATAATTGAGTGAAAAAAAGTAACATTTTCTGATATGGGAGTGTGGACAAAAAAAAAGGATTTTATGGTAAGTAACCTCACAGGGTAATCTGATCATAAATTCTTAACTGGACTGGTCATGGTGAGTAGTCACGCTCCAGGTACATAGCTTTTTGGAAGAGGTTTATCTTTGCGTTAAGCAAGCCCTGTCTATTGTTTCTGTGTACCCGGGTTAACACAGTTTTGAAACACCTCTTTTAGACCCCTCCTTCTAAGACTTAATCCTTTAAAAGAGCAAATTATTTTAGCTATGCCATATTCCAGTCCAGTTTTGCTTTCTCTCACTCTCATGTAATTTTCCTTATGTTCCCTCTTAATTTCAAATGCATTAACAGAAACTGCAAAACTTACTCTCTAGAGCCTTTGAGATATTGCATCCCAGCACATGTCATCAGTTTTGGCTCAAGTAATTGCTTATTAAAATTCTTTACAGATTTTGACGTTTCTTATGTTGATAGGAGGCAACATATTATGGTGGTTCCGTCCAACAGTCTGGGTAGGAATCCTAGCACCTCCACTTCCCAGCTCTGTGACTTTGCCAAATTGACCACCCTACAATTCAGTTTCTTCATATGCAAAATGAGATAGTGGTCTTACTTGATGAGACAATGTAATGACAAATATATATATATTTACTACAGGTTACTGTACACACACATACCCACCTACACGCATATACATTTAGCATGATAGTTGGTAAGTAGCACATGTTCAACAAACGGTAGTTAACCTCCTGTTTTAGAAATTGTCTTTACTCAAAATCATTAAATCTTTGTTCTAAGACAATGTATCTTTTTGTTCAATACATTTTAAAACATGTAAAATGTCTATGTTAATTCTCACTGTGAAAAACAAAAAACAAAAATTTATTGTGTAAGAATTGTTTATAAGCGATAGAAATGGACTAAAATAGAAAATGAATTTCTGGAAGGGTGTGAGATAACCCCAGAAGCCACAGAGATAATCAGTAATCAGGCAGTTCCAGGGGTCTCGATAGCAAAAGCTAATGACGTTTATTCTCCCTTTGGGGTTTTGTTGCTGCAATTATCTATTCTAAATCTGTAAGTCATTTTTGTCACTCAAGATTCCCAAACACTTCTTTTTTATTGATTTTATTATTTTTCCACAATCATTTAGTCCCCTTATACTCCCCTCCCCCTACAATCACCACACTGTTTTCCATGCCCACGAGTCCTTTCTCCTTTTTGCTCAATCTCTCCACCCACTAACCTCCTCTCCACTAGCCATCATCCTGCTCTCCATCTATGAGTCTGTCCCTATTTTTCTTATTCAGTTTGTTCTTTAGATTCCACATATGAGTGAAATCATATGGTATTTGTCTTTCTCTGACTGGCTTATTTCACTTAGCATAATGTTCTCCAGGTCCATCCATACTGTCACAGAGGGTAAAATTTTCTTCTGTTTTATGGCCGAGTAGTATTCCATTGCATAAATGTCCCATAGTTGTTTTATCCACTCACCTACTGGTGGACACCTGGACTGCTTCCATATCTTGGTGATTGTAAATAACACTGCAATGAACATAGGGGTGCTTATGTTCTTTTGAATTAGTGTTTTGAGTTCCTTCGGATATATTGCCAGAAGTGGGACAGATGGGTCAAAAGGCAGATCCATGTTTAATTTTTTCAGGTATTTCCATACTGCTTTCCACAGTGGCTGCACCAATCTGCATTCCCACCAACAGTGCATGAGGGATCGATCCCCTTTCTCCACACTGTTGCCAGCACTTGTCAATTTATTGATGATGGCTATTCTGACAGATGTAAGATGATATCTTGTTGTGGTTTGAATTTGAATTTCTTTGATGATTAGTGACATTGAGCATCTTTTCATATGTCTGTTGACCAACTGTATGTCCTCTTTGGAGAAATGTCTACTCCGATCCTTTGCCCATTTTTAAATTGGGTTGTTTGTGTTTTTGGTGTTTAGTTTTGTAAGTTCTTTATAAATTTTTTATATTATCCCCTTGTCAGATAAGTTGGTGAATATGTTTTCCGATTCTGTGGGTTGTCTTTTTATCTTGTTGGGGATTCAAATTCTGAGAGATAATATCCAAGTAGTCTAGATTGGTTGAGGGAAATAGATCTCTTTCCAAAATCTCACCTTTGCTTTGTACCTTGAAAGCAAAGTCCAAGGGCTGTATAGAGAAAGAAGAAATAAATGTCAATGAGAAAATAAATGCCCTATATGTGCAGAAGTATTGCTCTTATTGTTTTCAGAATTCATATGATAATTCACAATCACACGTATAAGACAAATAAGGTCAAAAACTATATTATTTCATTTACTGTCTAGTACTCCTGAAGAAGCTGATATCACCTGAAAGTGGTAATGACTTATTTCCACTTTCACTTGTATATTAGGAGGGCATTGGGAAAAATTTGCTCTCTTTCCCACTCTCTTTTCCCACCTCTACTGGTCCTGGCCTCCATGGTTTCTCAAAGTGACAGGAATAGTGGCAATATTTTCCAGTCCCAAATTTCAGTTTGGATGAGCTTGTGAGGCAGGAAATAATAGCAGGCCCTTGAACCTCCACAAGCATCCACGCTCATTTACTTATACTGGAAGTGATGCTAATCTACTTATACATGTGATGGATGGCAAAGTGATGGAACACAAACATTATCCAATTTAGACTCTATTTAGCCTCTCAATTACAGTGAAGTGAAAATTTTTCAATAGTAACAGAGGATTAGATGAAATTCTTTATAGTGATGTATGCTTACCAGGTGGTCACTTAATTCAGGCTAATTTCTTTTAAGTTACATATAATTCTAAAAATAGCACTGGTTAACATCTTCCAAAATTTGTAGCAGACTGGAACCAGTACAACATGAGGCAATGAAATTTGAAAGAAAATGTTGTCAAAGGCACACTGAGAACACTGACAAAAAAACAACTGTTATAAAAATATACAAAACCCCAAATATCACAGCAGATGCCCTAAACACCTCAATGTGTCCTGAACTATATTACATTACAGTATAATAACTGACATATACAATGATGGCCTTAAGTCCTCAAGAATTCTATTTAAAGTGGAAAGGATGTGATATATTTTAGAAAAATGTGCAAAGAAAAATAATTCTTTAAAAAGGCTCCATATAAAGGGGGTAAAAATTGGGGACTTTAAAATATTTTAGCCCCCTAGACTCTGGATAATGATAAAGATAGTAACAGTAGCAGCCAACACTGACTGAGGATGTCTCCTGTGCCAGACATCAGACAAGGCCAAGTGCTTTAACTGGATAATCTTATTTAGTACTCACACCAACCCCAACTGTGGTGATACTATTATCCCTATATTACAGATAAGAAGTAGCAAAGGTGAAGAAGCACTTATTCAAGGACATTATGTTAGTAAGGGTAGGTGAGATTACAATAACAAATAACCCCCAAATCTCGGTGATTTAAAACAACAGCTTTATTTTTATTTTTCATTCATGCTACTTGTCCACTGTGGTTTGACTAGGGCTCTGCCCTTGGTCGAATGATGGAACATACGCTGTCTGAAATGAAGCTAGTTGCCACTAGGAGAAAAAACGACAGTTACTTTGCTCCCTCAAAGTCATGTGCCCACAACCTCTTTCAGGAAGGAGGAGAAATGCAAACCTATGCTGAACCCAAAGGAGTAGACCAGAATATTGGTGAACAGCCCTAATGACATGATCAGCCCCATTAGGCATGATCACAAAACTAGAGGGCGTAGAGCAGGATTCAAACTCAGGCACCCTAAAATCAATGGTTTTAGAGTAAGGACTAGAGAGATTTCTAAGGTTTGTGTAGCGACCAAGGAGAGTGACTACAGGAAGACAGGAGTGGGCCACATCCTTTAGAGAGTTCCATTCCCTCCTGGCAAAAGTGTTCTTTAATGGATCTTGCTTAAATGCTGTCACTTTGGGGAAATTATAAAGTTACAAGTCAAGCTTGTCTTTTGTACGAGTCACAGGGTTAGCAGATATGTTTAATGCTGATAAGAACAATGTAGGGTAATTATTCTTATTTACTTTCTAGGGGTCAAATGTCCCATTTGCATTACCTGGGGATAACACAAATACAAACCTTTTAAGAATAGAATTTATCCCTGTATGGTGTGGTTCAGTGGATTGAGCGCTGGCCCGCCAATTTTAAGGTCAGTGGTTCGATTCCCAGTCAGGGCATGTGCCTGGGTTTTGGGCCAGTTCCCAGGTTGGGGGTATGCAAGAGGTAACTGATTAATATTTCTCTTCTGCTTTTTTCTCCCTCCCTTCCTCGCTCTCTAAAAATAAATAAATAAAACCTTTAAATTTTTTTTATTTATCTATAGATACGAAGGGAAGGAGAGAGGGAGAGAAATGTCAGCCTATGGTTGGTTGCCTCTTGTGCATCCCCTGCTGGGAACTGGCCTGTAACCCAGACATGTGTCCTGACTGGGAATCGAACCAGAGTCCTTTGGTTCGCAGGCCCGCACTCAATCCACTGAGCTATGCCAGCCAGGGCTAAATAAAATCTTTAAAAAAAAAGAATAAAATTTGCCGTTAGTATTAATAAAGTGTTTTATAATCTTGATGCTTAACAGTAGTATTCATGGACATTCTTGACACCATATCTATGCTCACTTAATTAAACAAGGCTCCTTATCAAGTAAATTGTGCTTGCAAGTAAATGAATGAAGTTTGATTCTTTTTTTCTTTCTTTTGATAGCTTGCAGAGGGCCTTAACAGGTTTAGATTTCAAAAAAGCTATTTGCACCTTTTCTTTGGTAGCCAATATTGAGAAAAGTTGAATTTGCTCAACTTTTTACTTTACAGATTTGTAAAAGTATGTTAGATGTTTACATATCTTCTGCATTACTCCAATGTAGGGAAATATTCCTTGCAAAATTCTTGCAGAGAAAAAGGATTGACAAGGGGATTATGTACATAAATACCTACATTTTCCACAGGGCAGAGTAAGCAGTGCAACACAGTATCAGCAGTTAAATTACCCAGAGTAAATTTAAATAACCATCTCAGTTTTCATGTTGGTTGCAAAATTTTTCCAAACAAGATGTATATGATTTTACCTTCTATATAAAATAAATGTATTCTATATAAACTTTAATGTAAATTTTATAACCTTAGGAAAGTGAGACAGATCCCATATTTTGTGGCCCAGTTCATGTAATCTATGATCCATCTAAACAAATAAAATTAATTTCTCAATTTTTAAATAGAGTCAAAAAATCTAAGCTCTAGTCTTAATTTTGATTATAATTGAAGTGAAGGCTAACAGAGGACCTACTATTCTTTACATTGTGTTTTCTTACACTTTACAATAGCAACAGACATACAGATCTTTTTCTGGTGCCTCAACCCAAAGATTTACTGATTCATGACAGTAATACCAATTGTTATATAAATGCTAATTGTTACTATTTTTCATATGAGCCATATCTCCAAGTACTTTGAAAGAAATGTGACCATAGAATGTAAAAGTTAAACTGAAATTTATTACTATTGAAAATGGGCCTGCTAGGTTATAAAAAGGTCTGAGGGAAGACATCTTATTCTCTTAGGAAAGGATTTACTTTGAGCCTAATTGATAGGAGATAGAACATGTTTAAAAAATCTTACTTAAATATAATACAAATAGAGAGGCAGAAAGCCAAAAAAGTGTCTTTTTGGACCTATCTCTTAATCAAGTCTTAGGATTTGCTCTTTGATAACATTTTGACCTTGGAATCAGGGCTAACATATAGCAGGAAACATTTTTCTCCCTGTACTCATTAGAGAATTTACATTTTGAACTTTACTTATTAATATTTGTCAGAAGTGCAGCCTTGGAAGGACTGTAGCACATATTAAAATAGCTGAACTAAATCACTACCCAACATCTGAAAGAATATCACCTTTCTTCCATTAAGGTTTTACATTATCCAGGGCAATTCCTAATAATTAGTGAGGTGGGACATAACATTGACTGAAGTTCTCAGCTTCTACAAACTTGCAAGTTAAGAACTAAAACAAAATAGAGAACAGGCTGACAGGGACCACAGGGGAGAGGGGAGAGAATTTCAGGGGAAAAGGGGAAGAATTCACAGGAACAAGTATAAAGGACACAGGAATAAGTATAAAGGTCACAGGAACAACTAAGGGGGGAAATGGAGGGAGGTGGGGAGCACTGGGGGAGGTGGACTGGGATGGGAGTAAAAGACAGAAAACTGTACTTGAACAATAATTAAATAAAAAAAGAATTAAAACAGAAAAGTGAAAGAAAAGTTGGAAAAGGAAAAATAATGATGGTTTCAAAATTTGAGAGAGTACAGAAGCAAGAAGGCAAATGACCTAGAGCTCTGTGCAAGTGTGACCGAAGTCATTCTGACAAGAGCTGTGGGTCCTGTGTGCATCACCTACCTCATAGGGGAAAAGGAGATAAGCAAAATCTGGTGTCTGTCTTCAAAATGCTTATCAAAGTACAGAATACAAAATATAAAAGCTAACTGTATGGTCGCTTTTGATAAGTGTGATGTGAGGTTCAGATGCATGTGCAGGACAGAGGGCTAGACTTGGATTTGAATTCCTAATTTGCCACATACAGTTGCTCCTCGACTTATCATGAGGGCTATGTTCTGATACACCTATCAAAAATTGAAAATATCATGAGTGGAAAATGCATTTAATATGCCTACCTACCAAACCTCATAGCTCACTTAGTCTAGCCTGTCTTAAACACACTCAGAACACCTGCACCAGCCTGCAGTTAGGCAGAATCATCTAACACAATGATTATACTTTAAAGTATCTGTTTACCCTCTGGCCGTGTGGCTGACTCAGGGCTGCTGCTCCCCCCTGCCCCAGCATCACAGTGGAGTATCATGCTTCATATTGTTCACCCCAGAAAATACCAAAATTCAAAATTTGAGGTACAATTTCTACTGATTGCATATTGCTTTCACACCATTATAAAGTCAAAAAAAACCTGTAAGCTGAACTGCCCTAAGTCAAGGACCATTTACATATGAGAATGAGTATAGCATTCAGATTAGTGCTTGAGCTTTGAGTTTAGACAAATGTATCAGTCAGAGTTCAACCAAAGAAAGATAACCAGAAGGAGATTTATATTAAGAGCCTGTGTCATTGTAGAGAATTGGCGTACATGATCTCGAAGGCTGGCTAGGCAAGTCTGAAATTCACGGGGTAGGCCATCAGGAAGGGCAGGCTGTGAGGGGCTGATGCTGTAGTCTGCAGGCAGAATTTCTTCTTTAGGGAAGCTTCAGCTCTGCTCTTATGACCTTTTAACTCTTCAAATCAGGCCCATGCAGATTATCTAGGATAATATCCATTACTGAAAGTCATCTGATTATGAACTTTAAAATACCTTCACAGCAATACCTGGACTAGTGTTTGACGAACATTGCAGTGGGGACCATAGCAGCAGTTGACCCATTAAACAGACCATCATTAAAAAAACAGGATTAAATGCCCCAAACTGCTACCTCCTTACTATGTGGCGTTCTAAAAGTTTCTCAATTTGACTCTTATTTTATCACCTGTAAAATAAGGACAGTATGAATATAGATAAGATGAACCTCCCTTTAAAACCACATAGACTGAGGAGTGATAATGGGAAAAGGTGATTTTCCAAGGAAAACAAGGCATTGCAACCAGGTTATTGGGGAATGGATACCAGAGAAAGGAGAAATAAGACATTTACACTACAGCGCTCCTCTAGGTTGTTGACAAAAAGTGCTGGGCATGCCCAAAAGAAAGGATAAATAAGACTCTTAAAAACATAAAGAAGTCATCTCCAAAAATAATATATATTTATATTTGGTTTTAGAGTGTGGTACCAGGAAAAAATGAATGGGTGTTAGGTCCAAAGGATGTAGAAGAGTATCACCTTCATGTGCTCAATATGGATTAAGGTTTAATTGCCCGGTTCTATTCTTACTGGACATAAGTAGAAGTTAGAAAAGGCTCTTATTTCAGATAACCAGGCTGCCTTAAAAAAATCATAAACTAATTTGTGGCTTAAACAACAGACATTCATTTCTAACAGTTCTGTAGGCAGGGAGGGCCAAGACCGACGTGACAACAGATTGGGTGCTTGGGGAGGGCCCTCTTCCTGGCCTGTAGATAGCTGCCCTCTCATCGTACACCCACGAGGCCTTTCCTCAGTGGGCGCTTATAGACAGAGAGAATTCTCACTCTTTTCCTCTTCTTATAAGGGCATTAATTCCCTCATGGGGGCACCGCCCTTATGACCTCATCTAAGCCTATCTGTTTCCCAATGCGCATCTTCAGATACTATCACATTGGGGGAAGGTCTTCACCATAGGAATTTTGAAAGGACACGAACACTCAGTTTATAAGTCTTTGGAAGAACTGTAACCAGCTTCAAAAGTCCAGGGAATGGTCAAAGTAAGAATGCAGTTTAGTTAGCCATCATTCACACAATGAAAATCAACAGACCCAAAGATGATCAATCCAACCTTGAACCCAGGAAAAGCATTACTCTATGGGCAGTTTTTCTACATGTACAATGAGGAGAAAGAACATCATCTGTACCATCTCCAAGATTACTTGCTTGAGCCAGGAACCAGTGTTAAAGTGAACAAATCAGGAAAAAAGCCTCAAAGGGCACTATTGAACTAAACTATGACCCTTAGTCAGGAAGTGCAAGCACAAGAGATTATACTTAATGGAAGCAAACCGGTCAATTAATTGAAGAACATGTCTTCAAAACCACTTTTAAAATCCACAAGAATATCTCATAATTATGTGATTGAGGGAAACTGGAAGTACAAGATATAAAATGAGAGATGCCAAAAAGGATAAGAAAATTACAGGTTATTATGCCAATTATGGCTTGTAAAATATGTTGTGAGAGCTTAAATATTTAGCTGTTGCAGAACCATCATTTTCATGTGCTAAAACCTGCAGACAGAAAACGAGGCATGAGAGGAGGTTCCTACAATGTCTAGTTCTTAAGATATAGAAAGGGATTTTAAAAGTGTAGAACATAATAAGGAAATAAGTAAACCTGCCTTAAAACTTGCTTGACAGCTCAATCCAAGCACTGTGTGCTCATCATAGTTTCACTTGAAGGTCAGCCTCACTGTCCTGGAGTTTATGCTTTCAAGTTCAGTGCCTATTACAATGACATCAATAGCAGACACTACATAGCTTTGGTGTACCTGGACAAATTTACACTTTTACCCTTGGTACCAGAGGGTTTGGTTTCTAAGCCCCTTTCTATCACTAGAACAGCAGATCAATCACTAACTTCTATAGACTTGGACTTGCATTTAGCCAAACTGAGAGGAACAAAGAAGCAATAATGCCCAACAACAGACAGTGCAACATTTTGAAGATATGGCCTAGCTGGATGGGCTCATGGACCACCTCACCCCCAGCTCGTCCTGCACAACTTCTAGTGTGGTCTGTTCTAAGTGATTTTGGATGCTTAAATGGCAGTGAAGAGGAGATTTGAGTAATCATAGTCCAAAACTATATTAATCCACTGATGGAAAAGTACATGTCAACCACTTAAACAAGAGTATTCATCATTATTTTAAAATAATGCTTTTCTATGATGAAGAATAAATTGGTAATATTGAATAATTCAAAATATAAGACAGGTATAGATAATATTTATTAACAATAGTGCAATAGTTTATTTTTATAATTTATTTTATTTTAAAAATCAATAATGAAATTGATTTAATTTTCTGTATATTTTGATATCCATTAATTTTATTGTGTTATGTTTAATATGTGAGATGTATGCATTATGTTGTGCCCTACTGTTTTCTTGTTTCATCTTTCCTGTTTCTTCAAATTAAGTTTTAAGAGACTCTACTTCTCAGAACAGTTTTAGATTAATAGAAAAACTGTGAAGAGTTCTTATACACCCTGCACACAGTTTCCCCTATTATTAACATCTTTGAAAGGTTTATTTTAGTTTGAACTGCTTTTATTTTCTTTTGATTTTTAGATTATGTCATATAACTGGTATGATTGATAATATAATCAAATAGTACTAAAAAGATGCTAAAACAAATTCATTGGACTCTGCTGCCTTCTTCCCCAGGAGTAATCACTTTTTTAAAATTGTCGTTCAATTACAATTGTCTCCATTTTCCTGCCACCACTTACCCCCACCCCACCCTCACTCCTCTCCCCCATTGGCTTTGTCCATGGGTCCTTGATACATGTTCATTGATGATTTTTCCCCGTCTTTCCCCCATTATCCTCCTCCCCTCTTCCCTCTGGTCACTGTCAGTTTGTTCTTTAAGTGTCTCTAGTTATATTTTGCTTGCTTGTTTGTTTTGTTCATTAGGTTCCACTTTCATCTGTATAGGTGTTTCTTCTAGTTATTTAACTTCTGTGATTCTAAATAACATATTTATATTGAAATTCCTTAATTTGTCAATATTAGAGGTTTGACCTCAGGGAGGTGTTGGGGCATCCCCACCCCTCAAAGGGCCCTGGGGGCCAAGCCCAAGGGCCAGCAAGAAGAGGAGCTTCCCTATCCCTGGTCTGTCCCCACCGCTTTCCCATCCACTCCTCGGTATAAATCACGTTTGTAAGTTATGAAAGAACTGGGATATTTTACAGAAAACACCACCACCATCAACAACAAATATACATGAAAAAACACTAGAGGTTTGATCATCTTTCCCTATGCTCCATCGGATTTATCACAGACTTATCAATTTTAATTTCTGAGCAGTCTAGTGTTATCAGATAATCCAACCATTGCATTCCTTCCCTCTATTTCCATTATGGAACTCTCATCGCCTTGCCCCAGTCTGCAACTGGCGGCTCTCTAGGCTTGCTGCAAAGCTGAGATTTCCTTCACCAGGCTTCTGTGCTAGATTCCTTGTTTCCTGGGCCCCAGGATTTTGTCTATCTTGGGTTGCACCCTCTTTTTGCTGGGAGAGATCTTCTGGTTGTTTCCTACAAAAAGACTCAGAGGAGGGGATTTTTTAAAACTTTGCTTATCTAAAACTGTCCACACTCAAAACTGATTATTTGGCTGAGTATAGAATTCTCAGTTGAAAATCATTTATTCTCAGAATCTAGCGGCATTGTTTCATTGTCTCTCTTCCAATATTTCTACTGAGATGTACTATGCTATTTTATTACCTATTGTACATGAGCTGGTCTTCCAGCATCTTATCTTTAATCCTAGGGTGATGACATTTCATAAAAACTTGTTTTAGAAGGGTCTCTTCTTATCCATTGTGCTAAGCACACAGTGGACCCTTTTAAACTGGAGACTCGTGTTCTAGCATCTTGTTTTGTGTTTTCTATCTTCTAAAATAGTGTTGAAATCTCTCATCTATTAATGACTCTACTCCCTCATTTTACCAGAAGTCCTTTGAGGTAATATTTAAAGTGTACAGTCAACTCAATTATTAACTCTAATGGCATGTATATCGACTTTGGAACATGGTCCAAAATTGTGTATTGTATAGCATTCCAAGCCAACTAATAAAGCTACTTAAGAAAAACTGAATCACCTGAGTTGAAGTTATACAGTTTTCTCATCTGCCTCCACATATAATTACCCACATAGGACTGACTGAATAAATTATGAAACATTTATATAAAAGAGTATCATGTTATTATTGCTGTTGTTCTAAATGATTTGAGAATAAGTCGGAGACATCATGCCCTTTACCACTAAATATTTCAGTGTGTATTTCCTAGGAACAAGTCATTCTTCCACATAATGCTTCTCATTTTCTGATCATTAGATTGAAGGAACAAGATATGCTCTTGCTAAAATTAACTGTATACATAGAAACTTTGTATAAAATATATCTACACTGACATAGTCCAAAGAGATTTAATGATAACAATTCAACAGGACCTGTTAGTAATGATTTTGCCTCTTCTTTCAATGACGGAAGGCTCCTAAAGCTAGAGCACAGTAACAGAGCATGATGAGCCATAATCAACCTACATTTTATGACTCATCTTTGATATGCAAAGAATTCTAATGTGCTATATTTAAGTGTTGGTGTATTCTATATGCATGACACCTCTTCTTACCCTATTTTAAAAGCTGAACCTGTCCTAATTTATGAGTACTTTAAAAATATATTATATCTGGACTTGCTATTTAATATGCCTGAATATGCCCTGGCTGGTGTGGCTCAGTGGACTGAGTGCCAGCCTGTGAACCAAAAGGTCACTGGTCTGATTCCCAGTCAGGGCACATGCCTGGGTTGTGGGGTCAGAACCCCAGTGAGGGAATGTGAAAGGCAACTGATTGATATATCTGTTGCACATTGATCTTTCTCTCCCTCTGACTCTCCCTCCCTTCCCCTCTCTGTAAAAAGGTAAATAAATAAAATCTTTTTAAAAACCTAGCTTTAAAAAACAAATAAATATGCCCTGGCTGGTGTAGCTCAGCGAATTGAGCGTGGGCCTGTGAACCAGGGGGTCACTGGTTCGGTTCCCAGTCAGGGTACATGCCAGGATTGCAGGCCAGGTCCCCAGTGTGGGGTGTGCAAGAGGCAACCACACACTGATGTTTCTCTCCTTCTCTCCCTCCTTTCCCCTCTCTCTAAAAATAAATAAATAAACTGCCTGAATATAATTCTCTTCTTCATATGTATTTTTGGAATATTCCTCTATCAGAAGGCTTATCAGGGGCAACATGTGAGAACTGAAAATGTTCTATATGAGGCAGATGTGGTTTACCTGAAGCTTATGACTATGGTCACTTAAAAACTCTTTCCTAGTCTTTTGAAAGCTTTAAGACAAATTCCACTAAATTATTTTTTTAAATTCTAGATAACCAAACACTGTCAACACTTCTAACTTATCAAAGAAGAACTACTTTTTAAAATTATATCTCTCAACTAGGATACCTGTGATGTTTATTGTGAAATAAACATAGTTCAAGCAAGAAATCATTATGGTAATATTTACAAAAACTCATTAATGTTAAGAATTGACACAATGTCAATATTACACAAGATCAAAAGAGAATGAGTTTAAAAATCCCTAGAGTATTCGAGATCATTTCAAAGACAAATGAATGTTATAATATTATTAATAGTAGGTTTGCATTTTTGTGGCAAATGAGAGTTATGCTCCTTTCACTTTAAAGAGTTTAACACTTTAGCAAATGTAGCTGCTCTGTTGTTCTTTGTGTTTGCCCAGCATCCACTAGGGACCAGCTTCTCTTTCACCCATGTCAGTCCGAGGTATTTGTCAATCAAAGTGCCTTACTCTGCCCTGGCTTCATGAACTGGGACAATTCTTTGGCAAGTCAATCTTTATACCTTCTTCTGCTATTCACAAAGATTGGTGCAAGGAGTGAGCATATGACCCAAGAAGAACCAATCAGAATTTCCCAATGAGATCTAGTATATGGACCCTACAGAGTCTCCCTTTCTCTGATCTTGACTAAAGACTGGGTAAGTCTGGAGGTACCAAGAGTCACCTTTGACTACCACAGCACATAGAATCTGCCTGAGAATGATGCCATTACCCACAGGTATGCTGAACTGAGTGGAAGAGAGTGAGAAAGCCAAGAATCCTGTTGAACCCTAGGATTCAGCTGTGCTAAAGCCAGATCCACACTTGGACTTTCTAGTTAAAAGAGCAAACAAGTTTCTTTTTGCTTGAGTTAATTTAAGCTAGATTTCTGTCACTGGCAACCATGCATCCTGATTAAGAGACCAAGGCAAGGCCTTTTCAAAACCTAATGTGTAATTAAGGCCTAACTAAGTACACTTGAACAATGGTTCTTCCGAAATGGTACAACTGCCAAGTAAAGATCATAAAGTTATATAACTGTAATGTAATGTTAGGTGAATTACTTATAACTTTACAAACAGTTCTACTAGTGACATGCAAGCAGTCCTAGATTGTCTACTGCCAAGAAGAGCAAATGTACATGTGTACATGGCGATCAACAAAGAAGAGTTGGAGGGAAAACTCAAGTCAGAGGAGCACAGACACCCCTGGTCTCAAAAGCTTTCAAGAGTCAGTTGCTCAGTATCTATACTTGAAAGACTACTAGTTTATTTAGGTTCAAGTCTGAGATGAGGTAGTTTTAGAAGGAAATTCAGAAAATGCACGGAAAAGAATGTGACTCAAATCTAAAATACAAATCTTGGGAATGGGGGCACAAAGTCAATTTATATCGGATTCATGTTCTTGTAATACATAAAAAACATACTTCTTAACAAACTGTCTTATACTGAAGGTTTGCTCTTTGGGAAAATCTAAAACAAAATATCTATTCTAATTTTCAATACAATAAAGAGAGCTGGATACCCAATATCTGCTAAGTTCTTTATACAGTCCCTTTTACTTCTCTTAGGGAAATAAATAAACTTTTTTACTGCAATGTGAGGAAATTTCGTTGTCCCACGGTTGGCTGCAGCCTGGAGCTCCTCTGTCACATGTCTGCCACGTGGACTCCCTCCTGCCGTGTCCGTTCTGTGAGCTAATCCTGGGGGTCACTTTCCTTCTTGCTGCATCCTTCTTAGTTAAGTCCTCAGTCAGAGAAAAATATATAATTCTAGACCAAAGGAGTCACAGAACTAGCCTAAAATGCACAACATTTCCTTTTAATGATTTGTTTTCACATAAAATCATCTGTCTCTATATAATCATCTGGCATCTTTGTCTTACCTTTGCTTAATAGTACCTCACACAGCTTGGCACAAAATGAGTATGCAAATGTTGACCAAATGAACATTGGCAACTAACTGCCACTTTATACTGGGAGCAAACTGAGAGTCTCCAAAGTTGTGTGATGTTTCCGGAACACAAAGTCATTAGTGGTAGTCCAAGGGCTAAGTCTCTTGATTACTAATCTAATGTTCATCCACTAAACCAGATTTTTTAGCATGTTTTAATAATGCCAACCTGAGAGACATGTTTTCAGGGTGTAACCTGGTATCTGATCAATTCTAAATCATCACTATAGCCCCTATCCTAAGCATATCAAATGTTTTTTTCTTAAAAATATAATCATTAGCAAATATCTCTATTTGAACTGTTTATTGATTATACATTTTTGAGCTATATCTTAGAACAGATGGTAACACACTAGTATGTTAAGAGATCAAAGAAGCTGAAACCATTATACTGCAATAGGCAAATATGTACAGATATTTTGTCTGAGGACACCAAAGCCATTCTCTTCAATTTATCTTAGAGTCATCGTTCTTGAAGTCACCAGACCTTGAGCTGGTGTGTCCCTCTATTCTATGTTCACTGGTTATGAACATATACTTCCCAACAACTATCCGTGAAGTTGAAAATGCTATAGCTCACCTTCATATCACCAGTGCCTACCTACCTCAAGCTGACACTCAATAGATGTCAGTTTATATAGAACAAGTGAGGACAACTGGCTATCCATATGCAAAATGATTGGCTTAGATCCTCACTTCATGCTGTATAAAAAATAATCAAGTGTATCACAGGCTTAAATGAAAGAGTTAAATAGAAAAAAATATAGGAGAAAAATTTTGAGAACTTACAAAAGGCAAAGATTTTTTGAAATAAAATACTAAAAACACATTCCATAAAAGAAAAATTGATAAGCTGGACCTCATCAAACTTTAAAACTCTTGTACTACAAAAGACACTGCTAAGAAAATAAAAAGACAGACAACATATTGTGAGAACATATTTGGAAAGCACGCATCTGGTAGAGAATTTATATCCAGAATATTTGAAGAACTCCTACAGCTCAATAATAAAAAGGCAAATGATCCAATAAAAGAATGGGCAAAATATATGCTCTGATATTTCACTAAAGAAGATATGCAAATGACTAATGGCTAATTAGGATGTGAAAAGATGCAAATTAAAACAAGAATGAGATACTATTTCATATCCACTAGAATAATTATAATAAATAAGGCAGACAATAGCAAATATTGGTGAGGATATAAAGAAATGGGATCCCCTCATATGTTGCTAGTGGGAATATAAAATGATATGGCCACTTTGAAAAAGTTTGGTTGTTTGTTGAAAGGCTAAATGTATAACTACCAAATGATGAAGCAATTCCATGCCTAGAGATCTACACAAGAAAAATTTTAAAAACATATGTCTACACAAAGACTGGCAATGTTTATAGCAGAACTATTCATAATAGTCCCAAATTATAAAACAACCTAAATGCCAATCTTCTGGTGAATGAATACTAAATGTGATTTATTCATATAATGGAAGACTACTTGGTAAGAAAAAGAAACCACCAATATGCTACATCACAGATGAATCTCAAAAACACAATGTAAAGTGAAAGTAGATAGACATAAGAGACCACATATTGTATGGTTCCATTCACACAGTGTGTCCAGAAAAGGCAAATTTATAGACACAAAGTAGATTCCCAGTTGCCTGGGCCTGGGCTTGGGCCTGGGAGTGGGAATGGGGGTAACTGTAAATGGGCATAGGGATCTTGTTGGGAGGGTGACAATGTTCTAAAACTGATTTAGGATGATGGTTGAACCACTCAGTAAAGTTACCAATAATCATTGAATTGTACACTTGAAATGAGTGAATTTTTTGATACATAAAATATACCTCACTAAGTTGTTTTTTAATTTTCTTTTTTACTTATTGATTTGAGAGAGGGAGATATCAATTTGTTGTTCCACTTATTGATGCATTCATTGGTTGATTCTTTTATGTGCCCTGACCAGAGATTGAACCCACAACTTTGATGTATTAGGATGATGCCCTAACCAACTGAGCTACCCAGCCAGGGCTAAGTTGTTTTTTAAAAAGACAAGTGAATGAATCATTGTCCCACTTACAAACACTAAAAACATCCTTCTCCTCATTGTCATTTAGTGTTCAATTATACGGATATACTGCCGATTTCTAGAAACTCTCTACTCTTTGTTTCTTTAAGATTCTTACCCTTGCCCTGGTTGGGTGGCTCAGTTGATTGCAGTGTCATCCCATACACCAAAATGTTGGGAGTTCAATTCCCAGTCAGGGCACATACCTGGGTTGTGAGTTTAATCCCTGACCAGGGCACATATGGGAGGCAACCAATAGATGTTTCTCTCTCACATTGACGTTGTGCCCTCTCTCTCTCTCTCTCTCTCTCTCCCTCTCTCTGAAATCAACAAACATATCCTCAGATTAAGATTAAAAATAATAATAATAATAATAATAAAATTCTTACCCTTTTCCCCACCTTACACAAAAATTCTATCAAAAGTCCTTAAGTACAGCCCTGGATGGTGTAGCTCAGTGGATTGAGTGCAGGCCTGTGAAGCAAAGGATCGTGGTTCGATTCCCAGTCAGGGCACATGCCTAGGTTGCAGGACATATGAGAGGCAACCACACATTAATATTTCTCTCCCTCGCTCCTTCCCTCCCCCTCTTTCTGAAAATAAATAAATAAAATATTTTTTAAAAGTCCTTAAGTACAGTTTAGCATGTTTGTCCCAGTACTTTCATTCACAGCAGAGAAGCATGAGCCCTTGGACAATGGCTCATTCACATTTATGAAATCATTATCCAAGCAGGTACCTTAGCCTGAGAATGCTAGCAGTTTGACAAAAAGATAGAGACTTCATATAAATAACTATGAAATAGAGATTCTGAGGATGGCAAGATCCAAATGGATGGAGGAAAGAAACAAGAAAGTCTTTCTGTAAGAAGGTTATCTGAACAAGACACTGAATAACAATCAGAATTCCCACAGGTGGAAATGAGTTGTATAAGACATCCTTGATCAGGGCCAGTGGGTGAGTCCATCTATTCCTAGTGCTTCGAGCTACAGTCCTGTTCCTGGTCTTTCTATTTTCTTGCCAAACCATGTTCACCTGCTGTTGGCTCTGTTATCATGCCTAACTGCTCTAACAAACCATGGCAGATCAAAAGAGGAGAAGTTGGAGAAATAATTGAGCTTTTATCTGAGCCCTGTAATTATCTTCCCATCTTCAGTACATACTCATATCTTAAAAGGTACCCTTTCAAATTTAAGCTCTTGACAGCCAGACACGGTGTCACAGAGTGGATTCTAGAAGAGCAGTAGGAGGGGACGTCCTGCCAGAATACAAGTCAGAAAGCTCTGGGAAAACATACCTTACCAAGTGATACACATGTTAGACATACGGGTACAATTTTCCCTAATAAATATGTGAATCAAAAATCACTATGTAGTATCTTACGTTTGACTATGTGTGGAAAATTAATTAATCTTGGCTTTAGTTGGAAACTCACCAAACTGAAGTTTGGCCCTCAGAGAAACTTTTAAATTGCCATATGAAAAATATTACTCAACTTGCTTCTTTGGTTTCAAAGCATTTTAGATTTTGAGGAACATGGATACATAAAGTATTCCTACTTCCAATATTTCTTTTTTTAAAAAATATTTATTTATTTATTTATTTTTAGAGGGGAAGGGAAGGAGAGAGGAAGAGAAACATCAATGTATGGTTGCTTCTCGTGCATCCCCTGCTGGGAAATGGCCCCTGCCGGGAACTGGCCTACAACCCAGGAATGTGCCCTGACTGGGAATCAAACCATGATCGTCTGGTTCGCAGGCCCGTGCTCAATCCACTGAGCTATACCAGCCAGAGCTCCTACTTTCAATATTTCTGTTATTTATCATTTGCCATTCGATGAACAGACTCAGCCATTAAGCAAATACTTACAGAGTACCTACCATATGCCAGGCACTGGGCTAACATTGATGAATGAGAATAAGTAAGGATGAAAGATTTGTAAGGAGTTCAAGTATAGTCCAATGTTTAAAGTATGGTCAGTGGACCATCTTAACCCCTCTGCTTATACTGTTTCTAACTGTGGCCAGGGATAAGTGGTATTCTCATGGCCCAGATCTGGGTCATACATAGAATGTACAGGAGGTTCTCCCCATCTCTTTGGGCTGCTATAACAAAAACACCACAAACTGGGTGGTTTATATAACAACAAAAATTTTATTTCTCATAGTTCTGAAAGCTGAGAATTTTAAGATCAAGGCATCAGCAGATTCAGTGTCTAGGAAGAACCTGCTTCCTGGTTCATAGACTGTCTTTTTGCTGTGTCTTCACATTGCTACAGGATCTCTCTGTGGTCTTTTAGAGAGCACTAACCTCATTTATGAGGACTCTTGCCTCACGATCCAATCAACCTCCAAAAGGCCCCACTTCCTCACACTATTGCCTTGGGGTTATGTCTCCCCCAAATTCCCATGTTAAATTTGGGGGCAACATAAACATTCAGTCCATCGCAGGGGTGTCTGGAGTAGGAAGGGATGAGTGCTTTACGGAATGTATTCTAACCCCAAATGGATTGAATACAATTGTTTCCGATACCTAAACAGCCTGAACTAGATCCTAGCACAATAGATGAAAATGCAAAAATATTTCCCTCTGTTAGTGAACTGAGACCACAAGAAGTAATTGAATCCATTGATCAATTGTTTCAGAAATTAAGAATCTAATATCAGCCCTGGCTGGTACAGTTCAGTGGATTGAGCATGGACCTGTGAAGCAAAGCGTTGCCTGTTTCATTCCCAGTCAGGGCACATGCCTGGGTTGCAGGCTAGATCCCCAGTAGGGGACACATGAGAGGCAACCACACATTGATGTTTCTCTCCCACTCTTTCTCCTTCCCATCCACTCTCTCTAAAAAAAAAATAATAATAATGAATATTTTTTATATTTTTATTTATTTATCTTTAGAGGGGAAGGGAAGGAGAGAAGGAGAGAAATATCAATGTATGGTTGCCTCTGGTGTGTCCCCTGCCGGGAACTGGCCTGCAACCCAGGCATGTGCCCTGACTGGGAATCGAACCGCGATCCTCTGGTTCTCAGGCCCATGCTCAATCCACTGAGCTACACCAGCCAGGGCAATAATGAATATTTTTTTTAAAAAGAATTCAATATCAAGTATATCAAGGTCCAAATCTTCATTTTCCACATACAAATTTCAGTAGCACTTAGATAGAAATACTAAATAACTCAATAGGTCAATAGGTCAATCTGAGGTTATATCTTTTTTTTTGCTCCTTATAAAAGTAGTACATACCATAACAACTGGAAAATATGGGAAAGTAGAATTTACTTTAATCACTCCAAATCCTACCACCTCAAATACAGTACATCAATTTTTTCCTTCAATTTTTTATTTGTACTATTTAAAATTTTATTACAATAGCTTTATTGAGCTATAATTCACATACCATACAATTCACCCATTTAAGGTGTACAGTTCAATGGTTTTAGTATATTTGCAGAATTGCAAACATCACAATTAATTTTACAACATTTTCATCAGCTCTCAAAGAAACCCTATATCCATTAGTACTCATTCCCTATTTTGCCCTAAACCAACAGCCCCCGGTAACCACTAATACATTTTTTGTTTCTATAGACTTGCCTGTTCTGGACATTTCAAGTAAATGTTATCATACAATATGTGTCATTTGTGGCTGGCTTCTTCCTTTCTGTTTTTTTAAATTTAAATACTTTTTATTTTTCAATTATAGTTGACATACAAAATTATACTAGTTTTAGGTGTACATCACAGTGTTATAACTTGGGATCATCTCAACAAACTTCATACCCCTCTGACATCATACAGTTATCAGAATATTATTAACCATATCCTCTATGCTGTCTTGTATATCCCCATGACTATTCTGTAACAATCAATGTGTGCTACTTAATCCTTTCATCTTTTTCATTCACCACCCAATCCCTCTCCCTTCTGGCAATTGTCTAAACATTCTCTGTATCTGAGTTGGTTTCTGTTCTGCTTGTTTATTTATTTTGTTATTTAGATTCAATTCTTTATATGTATGTATTTATTGTCATTTGTTCATATTTTTGCCTCTTTTATTCTTCTTAAAGATCTTATAACATTTCAAGTAACACTGATTTGATGGTGATGAACTACTTCAGCTTTTTCTTGTCTGGGAAGCTCTTTCTTTCTCCTTCAATTCTAAATGATGGCTTTGCTGGGTAGAGCAACCTTGGCTTTTCATCACTCTGAATACTTCTTGCCAATCCCTTCTAGCCTGTAAAGTTTCTGTTGAGAAGTCAGCTGAAAGTCTTATGGGAACTCCCTTGTAGCTAATTGCTTATCTCCTGCTGCTTGTAATAGTCTCTCTTTGTCTTTAACTTTCACTATTTTAATTATGATGTATCTTGGTGTGAGCCCCTTTGGGTTCATCTTTTTGGGGACACTTTGAACTTCCTGGACTTGTATGTCTATTTTCTTCATCAGGTTATGAAAGTTTTCTGTTATTATTTTTTCAAATAGGTTTTTAATTTCTTACTTTCTCTCTTCTCCTGACACCCCCATGATGTGAATGTTGGTACCCCTGAAGTTATCTCAGAGACTCCTTATCCCATCCTGATTTTTTAAAGTTCTTTTTCTTTTTGGTTTTGCTGATTGAGTGTTTTTTGCTTCCCCATCATCCCAATCTCTGATTTATCTACTCCACTGTTGATTCCATGTAATGTATTCTTCATTTCAGTTCATGTATTCTTCATTACTGACTGGTTTCTTTCTATGTTTTCTAGTTCTGCTTTTATGTTTCCTCTTTGTTGAAGTTATCATTAAGCCATCTACGCTTCTCTTAAGTTCACCGAGCATCCTAATAACCATTGTTTTAAAGTCTGCATCTAGTAGATTGCTTATCTCCACCTAGTTTAATTTTGGGGGGGTTGGGGGAGTTTTGTTCTCTTCTTTCATTTGGGACATGTTTCTTTTTCTCTTCATTTTGACAGCTTCCCTGTGTTTGTTTCTATGTATTAGGTAGACCTGTTACATCTTACTGACTTGATAGTGTGGCCTTATGTAGTGGGTGCTCTGTGGAGTCCAGTGGTACAGCCTTCCTGATTGCCTAAGCTGAGCTCTCAAGGTACTCCTTCCCTCTAGTATTGGTTGTGTACACCCTCCTCTTGTGGTTGAGTCTTGGTTGCTCTTGGCATGTAAATGGAAGGGATTTTCCCCCAGGCTCATCAGCTGCAAGAACTGGCTGTGACCACTGAATCACCAACCTCCAACCATTGTGGAGGATCAGCTGTGCAGGAGCCCACCTCACAGAGCAGGACTTACTTCAGTGGGGCTCTGGTGCCCACTGAGTCCACCCCTCAAGTGCGTTGCTTGTGGAGGTTGTAGGGTGGTGCTGCTTTGATGTGGTCTGAAGCCGTCCACTGGGTGCACTAGCTCTGGGGCCTTTAAGAAGGTATAGGCCAAGGCCAACTGCTGCCTTTGTTCTTCCTGAGGCCACCTGGCATGAGCAACAAAGTGGTCTGCAAATGGCTGCTACTTTTTCTGTCCTTGGAGGCCAAGCTGCAATCCCAGGCTGGCTGCTGCCGGTGCCAGGCCTAGATTCATTTAGAGAGAGGTATGGGGCATGTTGAGGCTAGATGCTATTTATTTTAGAGATTTTAGGAATGTCTGAAACAAGCCAAGACAGGTCATTTCTATGGAAAAGCCACTAGAAACAGGTTAGATGGGCTCACAAGTTGTGTGGGGTGGGAGCTCATGGAATCACTATAGTGGGGTAAGCATGTGTGAGCCAGGTTACATGCTGGTGCCAACCTGCTGGCTGAGGGGGTGTTCTAAGAAAAGGAACAATGCCTTCTGTCAGAACCTTAGTGTGGCAGAAAGCTGCCACTCCAGCTCTTGCCCTGAAGCCAGACAGTTCAGTTCTTCCCCGTATGTCCCTAGTACCCTTGCAGCTACTGCCCCAGAACTGGGGTTCAGAGCCAGTGAGCCTAAGTAAGTTGGTGCATGGATCCTTTAACAGAAACTGCCTGGGATTCCAGGAGCCCTCCGTTTTA
Source organism: Sturnira hondurensis (assembly GCF_014824575.4). NCBI lineage: Eukaryota > Metazoa > Chordata > Mammalia > Chiroptera > Phyllostomidae > Sturnira > Sturnira hondurensis. The sequence continues at coordinate 19,768,862 of NW_028093985.1, read as the reverse complement.
GATACCAGTAATCTCATCTGTGCTGGTTTTTGCAGCCAGAGATTATGGGAACCTCTTCTCCTGACACTGGAACCCTGGGCTGGGGGACCCTGTTGTGGTACTGTGACCCCCCAACTCCTCAGGGACTTCTTCAGCTGAGATATCCTTTCCAATTTTTTAATATTTTATTATTGATTTGAGAGGGGAGAGAGAGAGAGAGAGAGAGAGNGTGCATGGATCCTTTAACAGAAACTGCCTGGGATTCCAGGAGCCCTCCGTTTTAGATACCAGTAATCTCATCTGTGCTGGTTTTTGCAGCCAGAGATTATGGGAACCTCTTCTCCTGACACTGGAACTCTGGGCTGGGGGACCCTGTTGTGGTACTGTGACCCCCCGACTCCTCAGGGACTTCTTCAGCTGAGATATCCTTTCCAATTTTTTAATATTTTATTATTGATTTGAGAGGGGAGAGAGAGAGAGAGAGAGAGAGACCTATTTGTTGTTCCACTTATTTATACATTCATTGGTTGATTTTTGTATGTGCCCTGACTAGAGATCAAACCTCGGCGTATGGAGATGATGCTCTCATCAACTAAGATACCCAGCCAGGGCCACTCCCAATTTTTATCTGTAACACATGGGTGTGGGACCAGGCCATTCTGCATCTCCACCTCTCCTACCAGTCTTTGATGCGACTTCTAAATTCCCTAGTTGTAAGACTTTCATCCAGCTAAATTTCAGGCCATTCTGAATAATGGTTGTTCTGTCATTTAGTTGAAATTTTAATGTGGTTGTGGGAGGATGCAAGTACAGCATTTAATATGCTTCCATCTTCACTGGAAGTCTCAGTTATATCTTGAAAATAACTTGGTAGGCTTATCAGGTTGCAAACCAACTAACATCAGAATATTGTACATTCATATTAAAGTTCTATGGAAGAAGCAGGTACTTTTTGATTCTTGCCAATGGAATTTGTCTTCTCTGCTGGTGATATAAAATTCAGGAATCCAACACATTTATCTAAACATTTAAGCAAATAAAAATCCATACAGGGTGGGATGAGTTCTATTGATGTCAAGGTTATTTGATTCTCATAAATATATCAACATCTACAAACTTCATTTTTAGATCATGTCTTAGAACAAGTCCTCTCCATGGACTTCAAACACATCTCCTTTGTTCTTGAGCTCACATCAATTGTCTTGGTCAGGTTACTGACATCTAAAAAGCTTCTCCAAGGGTAAGATAATAGGTAGCTATGTACTTTACTTTTGCCCCTAAAAAAATGGTTTATTTGTGGTCAGTATAAGAGTCAACCACACGAAAAATATTCCCAACTTTTTAAAGTCTTTTAGAAAATATTGCCCAGTTTGGTATTTAATGTTCTTATGTAAAGATGCTTATGGAAAAGTATTTTTCTCTGATTGCAAAAATGTGTAGTCTTCTGTCAGGCAAATACTCTTCCATTTATGATGTAATGAAAAGTACATAGCACATTCAGTTTTTACATTACCTACCAGGAACCATGAAGCTAAACTTAGTGTTCAATTGCAATAATTACCTTCAGTTATTTTTTAAGTATAATGAACTTTTTTCCTTTATTATTTGGTTCATTATCTTTTAATAGTGTGCTATCAATTTCAAAATTTCAAATTCATTTTTCAACTATATTTCAATTGGTTAAATTTAATATAAAATTCATTCACTTTAAATGTACAGTTTGATGAGTTTTTACAATTACATGTAATCAATTTTGGACCATCACCATAATCAAGTTATAAATTTCCCTTATGGAGTTGATCCCCTCCCTGGACAAACCACTGCCCCCATCACCACCTTGGCCCTAGGCAACCACTGATCTACTTTCTGTTACTCTAGTTTTACCTTTTCTAGAATTTCATATGAGTAGAATCATGCAGAACATAATTTTGTGACTTTTCACTTGATATAATGTTTTGAAACTTATCCAAGTTGTTGTGTATCAATATTTTATCCCAATTTTATTAATAAATAGAATTCCATAGTATGGTTATACCAAACCTTGTTTATTCATTAACTGGTTGATGGATAATTGGTTGTTTCATTTGAAGCTATTATGAATAACATGGCTACAAACATTCACATACAAGTTTTTGTTATAAACACGTTTCCATTTCTTTTGGATAATACTTCATTCAGGAGAAATGTTGGGTTCTGTGGCAAGTATATGCCTACTATATAAAACAATACCAAGTTATTTTCCAAAGTATCTGAAACATTTTGCAATACCACCAGCAATGCACAAAAGGTCTAGGTGCTCCACATCTTTGTCAACATCCGATGTTGCCAGACTTTTAATTTAGCCATTCCACTGAGTGTGTAGTGGTATCTCATTATGACTTTAATTTGCATTCCCCTGATGACTAGTGATGTTGAACATTTTTTCATGTCCTTATTGACCATATTTGCATGGTTTTTTTGAGGTGTCTGTTCAAATACTTTGCCAATTTTTAGTTAGTTTGCTTGTTTTCTTATTATTGGTCATAAAAGTTTTTTTGTATTCTGAATCCAATATATATGTTTTCAGACATATGTTTTAAAAATACTTCCTCCCATTCTCTGATGCCTTTTCATTTTAATTGTGTCTTTCACAAAGAAAAAGTTTTAAATTTTTATGAAATTCATCATGTCAATTTCTTTTATGATTCATGATTTTTGTGATCTATTTAAGAAATCTTGGATAACCTCTCTATTATTGAGGTTTTGGACAGGAAAGTTCTTTGTTATAGGGAACTATCCTATGCATTGTAGGATGTTTTTCAGCATATTGGGACTCTACTCATTAGATACAAATATAAATGCTCCCCACCCCAGTTATCACAATCACAGAAATGTCTCCAGACATTGCCAACTGACTCCTGAAGGACAAAATTGCCCCTGGACCATTGGCCTTCCCCAGTGCCACAAGAATTTTCTCCTATTTTTTAGAAGTTTTATAGCTCTAGCTCTTACAGTTAGGCCTAAATTCATGTCAAGTTAATTTCGTGTAAGGCTGAGGTAAGGCTCAAGGTTCATTTTTTTCCATACAGATATCCAACTATTATAACACCATTTGTTGTAAAGATTATCCTTTTCCCCATTAGATTACCTTGACACTTTATTCCAAAATAATTTGATCATATAAATGGAAACCTATTATGGAACTCTCTATTATATTCAATTTCTATATGTCTATCCTTATGCTAATACCACAGTCTTGATCATTGTAGCTTTAATAAGTCATGAAATTAGGTAATCTAAAAACCGCATTCTTGTTTTTCAAAATTGTTTTGGCTATTCTAGGTTCTTTGCCTTTCCATACATTTTGGAAGAAGCATGTCAATTTCTTTTTTCCTTAATAAACTTTTTATTTTGGAATAATTTTAAATTTGCAGAAAAGTAGCAAAGTTAGTATGATAGTTTCCATATACGTCTCACATAGTTTCTGTTCTTCCTAATACTTTTCTCTTATATTACTGTAGTATATCTGTCAAAACTAGGAAACTAACATTGTTACACTTCTGTTAACTAAACTTAAGACTTTATTTGGATTTTGCCAGTTTCTCCACGGATGTCCCCTTTCTGTTCCAGGATCCAATCTAGAATACTACATTTTATTTAGTCATTAGTCTATTCCTCTCTCCTCTGGTCTGTGACAGTTCTCAGACTTCCCTTGTTTTTCATGCATAACCTTAATGTTCTTGAAGAGTGCTGGTCAGGTATTCTGTAAAATGTGCCCCAATTTCTTTTATATGCTATTCGTCTCATGATTAGGCTGGGGTCATGGGTTTTCAGAAAGAATTACTCCAAGGTTCAGTGTCCTTCTCATCACGCCATACCAGGGACACCTGCTAGCCACATGCATCCCTAAGGATGTTAGCCTTGAAGCCAGTTTCCTTTTTAAAAGCCTGCTAGGTTATTGATTGAGACTGCAATGACTCTATATATCAATTTGGGGAGAATTGTCATCTTAACCACCTGGAGTTTTCCAACCTGTAAACATGGTTTATCTCTCCACTTATTTAGGTCTTCTTTAATTTCCCTCACCTCCTCTAAGCGTAGATTTCTCACCAGGATCTGCTTGTTTCTGTTCACGCTTCTGTACCTTCAAGTAGCTGATATTATTTTATTATTAATTAATTATTACTATGCACAAGTTCCAGAGTCTATAATTATTATCTAAAGAAGGTAAATTCAGTAAGATCTAACTTAGCTATTCCTGTAAAAAGAACCCAACATTGCCTCAAATACTTTTTGAAGGAGAACAGGGGAAAATAGGTAGACAACCTCATATTACTATCCTCAAAATATCCTTAGATTCACAATTACAATCAGTACTAAGGATACCGGCAATCTTAAAGTTCATCAACAATTAATAGACATACAGTCTGTGATCATGAAACAGAGCGCTTCTCTATGTCAAATGAATTTGACCATATGAAATTGATGGCATCATACTTGGTTAAAATTTAAAATCCTAAAAGATCAAATGTGGAAGAGTCATATTAAAATCTTGGTCAAATTATTCAATGCTACCCATGTTGTGGTAAAATTGGCATAATTCTATAAAGTTAATATATATGTTTAATTGTAATGCAATTTGGCTAACTCTTTTGGAAAGCAAATCCATAAGAGTTCTAAAATTATTCTTATCATTGACCTTGTAATTCCATTTACAAGACTACCCATTGAAATAATGCTAGAGTAAGAGGAAGAATAACACTTATGCACAAATATTTTCACTAAAACATTGTTTATATATAAAAAATTGATACTACTTGAAATCTAATAGAAAAAGAAGTGTTTATATTCACACACCCATTTAAAAATGGTATTTATGCAAAGCTTTTAATGTTACAATATTAAGCACATATATATACACATATATATGCTATATAAACTCCACTCTATTTTTTTTAATGTAGAAAAAAACTAGAAGTAAATATACCGAAAACTTAGTGGTGGCTAGTGGGATTATAGATTATTTTTCTTCTTCTGACTTGCTATTTTTCAATAGTGAGCCAAGAAATCAGTAAGATTGTTTTCCATTTTGTAAAATTGTACCTGATCATTGAATTTCTGAGCAGGAAAAAACTTGAGAAAGCTAGTTTGTCCCTGTATTTCATTGATAAGAAAATCTTCTTACCAATAGGAGGCACAGAGAGCTGAAAAAATTTTTGTAAGTCCACAGTGTGAGGTACTAATACTCTGAAACTGGTATCTTTGGACACAATACCACATTTCAGTTATTTTTGCTGCATTCCAGCCTCTATTTCAAGGGTTAAGGGAATGAGCATGGTTCACATGAATACTTAATTAAAACAATTAAAATTTTTAAATAATATATCTCAAACAAACTTAATTTTAATATAAATGCTCTACAGCCTGGACTACAGAAAAATTTTAGTTATGTTTCCAATGAATATTTTAAATGCTGAATAGAAGTGAATTTTTATTCTAGAAAGCTTTCTGGTTTTGAGATAATAAAGAGTCATGGTATATTTTACTTATTAAAAGCTCATTGTCCACTTGTTTGAGTTACTACTGTTTGTTTAAAGCAGCCCAAACAGAAATGACAGTATACAATGTGATCTTATAAATCAAGACTTTCTGACCCCAATAAATAAATTTTTTAAAAAAGACTTTTTGTTACGAACTTTACTGTTCAGCTCTCATGAGCTAATGATATAGTAGCAGCATTACTGATAATTAACTACTAAGTCATACATTGGATATAATGACCTTTAACTTGGTTTCAAATATCCCAACATTTTTTTCTAAAGTCTAAATAGAAAATTTTTTTTAGTTTAACATTTCATACCACCAGAGAATAACCCAAAGGGAATGTTTAAGGTTAGTAGAGTGTTTATCTTATCAAAAGTGGCTTGGTCTCTTTGGGTTACTATTTGGATTCTAGCTAATCATACCTATTTACTAGTTTAAAAACTTTCAGCAATTAACAGTGTTCAAACAGCACCAATCTGTTATGTTATTTCAGCTGGGAAACCAGCTATATGAATCAATACAGCCTGCTACTAAAAATAAATGAGAGCAGTTTCCACTCACTGGGGAGCTAGCTTTTAGGTATGTCACACTGAATAACAAAACAAAAGAGCGTGAAACGTCTAAATAATAAAAAACCCAAAAGACACACCATGTTTTGGATTAAAAAAAATAATAAAGCAATGTTGCCACTAAAAACACCATTGCAGAAAGACAAAACAAATATAAAGTGAATTTTAGAGGTAGGTTATGGTCCCTTTTCCATTAAGAACCTTCCTTGTTTTTAAGAGTGTTCGGTTATATTGCAATTTTTAACACATGGTAGCTCAAATCAACAATACATTTGCTCTTCAGACTTTGACACATGCCCAGCTGCTAGGCCTGTGCTTAACTAAACAGTACAGTAGTGCAAGTGGAACATTTATGTAACACAGAAACTATAAATCTTTTCTGAGAAACAAGGAGGCCTACTTATTCTAGTGCATATGACAAAGGGATGAGCATCACATTTTAAAACAGATTTAAAACTCCAGTAGGGGATGTGTTTACTAACAAAATGTCCTTCTTTTTCCTCTAAGTAATTTTAAAAAATGATCTGAGTGATTTTTAAAATGAGCATCGATCTGGTGTTAGACACTGCATGAAAGACTTTACATGTAGTCTTTCATTTAATCTGTGCAACAATCCTATGAGGTGTAAATACTAACATTTATCTTCATTTTGTAGGCAGAGGAACTGAGACTTAAAAAGGTCAATAACCTGCCCAGTGTTATGCAGCTAGTCAATACTGAAGCATGGTTTAAACTCGGAAGGCCTGACTTGAGAGCCTGTGCTCTTACCTACTGTTGGACACTGAATCAAAAAGACACTGAAAACTTTTTAGAATAGAAGAGATATCAAAAGGCCTAAAATAAACATTACTGATCATAAAATCATCAGACACATCTTATCTATGGCCTTTTTTTCCCATGGACAAATATTTAGTGACTTCCCTTACCAACGCTAGCTCTTTCTTCCCCTTTCTGCTCCTTCCTCTTGCACTTTCCAGCAAACACACACTCACATGCATGTACACACATACACATGAGCAGCTTCACTGATAATGCCTGTGGTACTAAAAACTAGGACAGAAGAAAGTTAATGTTCGACTTCAAAAAATGGACTAAATGGTAAGCATGACCTCAAAACCTGTGGGGTGAGAAGGGGGGGAGCGATCATTATTTGAACAATCGATTGGATGTTCCCACTTGTTTGTTTATTACGAAGTAAAGTCATTTATATAAGCCAGGTATATAAGAACAACAAAAAGTCTCCATAGAAGAGCCGGTTACTGAATTTCCCTCACTTCTCTGCTCAAGTCAAGAGGCCTGCTGTTTACCTGACAAATTGTAGTAAGTTTTTCAGAACAGAGGGAAAAATGAGTTTTCCCTTAATAAACTTAACTCTTAGTGAAGCAGATGCTATAGACTAGTGTTTTCCAATCTATGGAACTTTCTGTGATAAAAGAAATGTTTCATATCTCTACTATCCGATATGGTAGCCACTAGCCACCTGTGGTTACTGAGCACTTGAAATGTGGCTAGAGAGACTTGAAAAGAAACTTTTTTAATTTTATCTCCTTTTAATTTAAACAGTCACACATAGCTAATGGCTGTCATCTGGACAGAACAGCCATAGTCTCATTTCAGTAACTACTATTCACTTTGTATGCATTATGTGCTACATAACTATAGCTACCTTTGTGAAAGATACAATTTTCCCCCATTTTACAGATAAGGAACTGAAGCCCAGAGGGAGTTCTTTCTCTGCTCTTGACTTGCTCGTGGGTTTACATCTAATAAGTGGCAAATTCTGGATTTTATATCCACATCTATCTCTCTTAAGGCCTAATGTCTTCACTACAAGAGTTTCTCAACACTGGCTGCATATTAGGTGTTGTGTTTTAAAAAAACACTTGTGCCCCGGTCCCAGTCCTCAGAAATTTCTATTTAATTGGTCTGGGGCAGAGGGTCCAGGCACATACACATATCTCTGAAACCTCCACTGTGCAAAACCACCACTGTGACCCAGGCACCCTAGTAGTGGATGACCATTTCCAAAAGGCAGCTCTGATGAAGTTCTACCTCTGCTTATTTTTTAGGCATGGTTGACAGTTTAATGCTAAAAAGAGTCCCACTCCTTCCTTTTGCAGATCAGAGCAAATGACCGAACAGCAGCTACTTCAGTCTAGAGTGAGGTCACATAGCTGGCGTCTTGATAGAGTTAAGACCAGAGTTATATGTAAATGCTTCATTTTCTGGAGTTATGGGGACAGCAAAAGAGCAAAGAGCAGGAAAGCTCAGGGATTTAAACCATATGCAACAACTCAGAAGCCTGAGGGTAGAAAAAGGATGGGAATGTGTAGTATTTGACTATTTCTAGAGATGGGAATGCTGAGCTCTCTCAGGCTATGTTAGGTGCATACTCTCCATCCCTTCTTTCTCTCCCTCCACAGGTCCTTAGGAATGGTCCAAGGGCTTCTCTGCAGCATTTTCCACTCTGCCAAGGTCACTTCTTTTTTTAAATTGAGTTATAACTGTCATTTAACATTATATTAGTTTAACATTATATTAGCTTCAGGTATACAATCTGATTCAATATTTGCAAAATGATCACCAAAATAAGCATAGTTAACATCCATCACCATACATGCTTAAATTTTTTTTTCTTGTGATGAGCTGTCAATGTTACAGATGAAACCCTACCCTGGCACATAGTAGGTGCTTAATATTATGACTGTGAAATGAATGGAAGCAGATTTTGGATTTCAAGAGACTGAGCTTCTAGATAGGTTCAGAAATCTGAATATGTATTTGGTAAATAACATTTTTAAAAATATTTTATTTACTTATTTTCAGAGAGAGGGGAAGGGAAGAGGAGGGGAAAACATCAATGTCTGGTTGCCTCTCACATGCCCCCTACTAGGGACCTGGTCTGCAACCCAGGCATGTGCCCTGACTGGGAATCGAACCAGTGATCCTTTGGTTCACAGGCCAGCACTTGACCTACTGAGCCACACTAAACAGAACATGGTAAGTAACTTTTTAAAAAAATCAAATTAAAATTCCATTTAGAACCTTTGTTTGCACTTGGCTCACAAAAATAGAGAAGATGTTATTAGTCTCTCAGGATTATTTTTTGTTTCAGGGATTGAAAGGGCTTGAAAGTAATGAAATAAAAAGAGAAAATGAGAATACTGACAAAATTTAAACAGAAGAAATTATAACATACCCATACATACTCCAAGTGTCCTATTAAGCACAGGCCACCTGCATTTATTGTTGCCTTGGGTCTGGGGACCACTCAATCAATCGTGTTCTGGGGTTGAGAAAGAAAGTCAACAAGGCAAGGGCTTTAAAGAAACTGCCACAAAAATAGAAAATGCTACTGTAAACATTACCCATCTGACCAGCCAAGTATGTTTTTCTCTTCTACAATAAAGGAGTGAAAATAAAAATAAATTGTTTCGGATTATCCTCAGGAATGGTGTGTGGCTACAAAATGTACTGTGGAAGTCATCTCTCCATTCAGGAACTCAGCACAGCTGCTCCAATAAAGGAGGCTGTGTACATTCGGAAGCTAAATGAATTTGTGTTCTAAGAGTCTGTCTTCAGAAGTAACAGCTCTGAAAGTCATGAGCAAAATATTTCAAAGATGATTGTAGCAAACAGCTTCAAATAGAAACATCTAGTCTGTTTGCAAGTGCCCTTTAGAAGGCAGGATTGAATTCTCTTGAAACAAAATCACTGATCATTTTTATAGCCTGCTGCTTACAAAAGTAGGAAAAACATACAGGTTTTTCGAGCCACAGCTACAGATGCAAAAATTAGTTTGTACCAGATTTTGCATTAGTAATGTAAAAAGTGAAGCACCCCCAAAAGAGCAGAAAGAATTAACTAATAGAAATGTTAGAAATGTGTTTAGAAATGTGAAAGAAGATAATTAACGTTAGGAAAAGCTACTTCAAATATCTCCAGACTTGAATTTCAAGCCATGATTTCTTGTGAACCTTATCTGACTGCTTTTCATCCCCACCATACCCTAGGCATTTTTTTTCTTTCTTACTGTAATACTTGCCCAAGATTTAAAAATAACAGAGAGGTATGTAAAATAGAATGTTAAAGTCTTCTAACCTCTATCTACTCTCAATCCCATTCCAAACCCCTAGAAATTTTTTTTATCATTGTATGGCTCTTACAAGGTGAAAGAAACAGTGTCTGATGTGTAAGTGAATGAAGGAAATGTGTTTCTCTGGCCTGGAATTTTCCATTAGGGGCCAGGTATATAAGGTAGAAAAAAGGAGACAGAAAATCAAAAGATGGAAGCCACAGTCCCCACTTCTTCCCAGTCATGTTTGTGCCTTTGAGCAAAGTACTTTCCTCCCTGGAATTCTTTTCCCTGTTGGAGAGTAAGAAACATGAGAATGCAGATCCTCGGTTACATTCTAATTCAAACCTTCTATACCAGCACTGTCTGACAGAATCATAAGTGAGCTATAAATGTGAGTCAAATTGGTAATTTTAAATCTGCTTATAACCACATAAAACATTTTAGTAATAATTTTCATCCCAATATAATTCAAAGTATTATTTTAAAACGTAGTCAATATTAAACATTATTACTATTTTAACACATAATTATTATGAGTTCACATTCCATTTCTCAAACTAAGTCTTCGAAATCTAGTGTGTATTTGACACAAAACATCCCAATTCAGACCAGCCACATTTTAAGTGCTCAGTGGCCTCACATGGATAACTGCTATTGTTTTCAGCAAAACAGTTCTATATACCCGTGCTGGACTTTATTCCTAAAGACTCTATTTCTGTGAGCAGATCCCTTCTTCATCTCTATATTGGATTGTCTCTGTTTTTATAACAAACATTTTATATTATTATTTGTTGACAATATCTAATTACTAGCAATAAAATGTTAGATCTACTTAGATTACTCATTGAGTTTCAGTATCAGAGCTTTGATGAAAACCAGTACCATTTCCCCATAACACATTTAGATTTCAAGTGAATTTTTCTTTTCTGCTCAGTCATTTCTATTGAACTTTAGATAACTTACTCTAACCTTCACAATTAGGATACAGTATCGTTCTTAATTAACAACTTGAAAAGTATCCTATGCTTTAAAAAAGCTGGCTAAATTACCCACTTGCATCGTATCAATCATGTTTGCAGCTCTCACCCCCTAATAAAACCCCTAACACATCACAAAACATGAAGCATCACCGAGCAGTGAAAGCTTAGTAAGTGAAAAATCACTTAAACACTGTACTGTTTTCAGTAAATTCAACAATAACTCACAGGCCAGACCCTGTGCTTTATTTTAAGGGTTCCTGCCTCGGCGGTTTAATTTCGAAAGTTCCGGCAGAGGCTCAGGCAGCGCCTTGGGGCCGGGCCATGGGGTTATGTTCCAATGCGTGTTTTCCGACAGACGAGCCTTTCCCCTCAACTTAGACTGTTTTAAGTAAACCCCTCTCTCTCCCTCCAAGTTTATTCTTCTTATAAAACAAACCATGCTGAAATACGCTGAACGCCGCTTTTGGTGTGTGCTATAAATTTAAAAGCACTGCATGCTCACATAAAGGGGAAAAATATATAAAGCAATATATAAAGTAAAAAGTGAAAGTTCTCCCCTCTCTTAATGCATTATGCCCCCAGCGAACTCCTCGAGGTGACCACTATTAAAAGGGTGAAAATAAAAGGAAACCTTTACAGAGGGGTTGGGGAAGCTAGATGAGAGAACTTCGTGCCACTCAATCCACCGACCCCAACAGGAAGAGAAGTACCTTCCACCTCCGATAGGAAGTGACGCTACTTCACTATCTCAGCGGGTGGAAGAAAAGATCCCTCCTGGCCCAGTAACAGCTCAGCCAATGGGAGACTGACATAACTCAGCCAATGAAAAGTCAGTATACTTTGAACTTTCGGTTTCCGCCAATGGACTCTATGTTTACAAGAGCCCTTCCCAAGTCTATAAAAGAGCTTTTTCTGCCTTAGTTTCCCTAGATTGCACGTGGTTTGCCATTATATTGGATGCTTTGAGTTGCAACTCTTTGTTCCCAAATAAACCCATTTTTTTCTGGAGAAATATCTCCAGATTTTTACATTTGTCTAAGGTCGTCAAAAGTTTTACGAGTATCATTCCAGAATTCCCCAAGCACATGTAATTATGTATACACAATAATCACATATGTATACGCATGTATTCACGTGCAAATTTTGAGAAAGTATTTTTAAGATAATACATGATTATGAAGAAAATTCAAATAATACAAAAGCACATAAAAATGGAATGGTCTATATTTACAATCTCTTATCATAGACAGAAGAGGAGCAGAGTAGCTTTCCCCCATTGGCCATGATAGCAGCAGGGGGAGGGTCTTACACTGAACTAGGGAAAGCTAGAAAGATGAATGGATAGGGCCTTGAGTGCCCCAAAAGCTAGAAAGATAATTGGATAGGAGAAAAGCCCTCCACTTTTAAGAACCTCTGGCTCAAGCAAGAAAATTGAGATGGTCTTTGAGAAGGGAGTCCACCATTCTCCCAGGTGTGTGGCACCTAAGTAACCCTCTTTCCTTTTGCACCAGCACCTCCCTCAAGAGTTTGGCTTTGTTGCGGCAGACAACCAAAACTCCATTTTCGTTTCGTTACACTTTGAGGGAGTATTTGAAAATAAAGTTAACATATGATGATAGAGAAAATACAAATTTTGGTAAAATGTAAATTGTAAGATGTAAAGTGAAATCTTCCCTACCCCACATTCCCCAAAGGTGATAACAAATATCCATATATCTTGTTAGTTTGGGTATATCTTTTATAAAATACAATATGCACATACATAAAATAAAAATTAGAGATTATATATATATATATATGCTTAATGTAGTTGTAAAATATAGTTTTTACAAGAGAGAACCACTGCCCCAAAGTGGAATTATCTCCTGGAGGGTGGGCACCCCTTGTAGTACAGGCTTTCCCTGCCAGGTGAGTGTTCTAGGAGCCGTGTCCCAGCTTGCGTTGTTGTGAGAGGCCGTGTTTCGGCTTTAGTGAATTCTTTTCAAGACTCTTTCCTGTGTTTGCCCATTTCATGATGGGTGATTTAGGAGCACACCTGCCCACACTACACTGAATGTTCAGCAGTTTTTGACCAAAAATAGCATGAGCCCCAGCCCCACCCTCTCTACTCACCTGTTCTCTCCTCCACTGACTTTTTTTGTTTCCCCAGATGAAAAAAAAAGTCATCACAGGGAAATATTTTGCTGATGTGGAAGAAGCATAACATCAAACAACAGAAGCACTAAAAGGCATCAAAATCTCTGAGTTCCAAAACTCTTCTGAGCAGTGGAAAATAACGTCTCTACAGGTGAATTGCATCAAATGGAGAGTACTTTGAAGGTGACTAAAGTTTAAACATGTAAAAGTAAATACACAATTTTTATATATAAATTTTGGTTTTTCAGGGTCCTCCTTTGTATGTTAAAATGTAATATACACATAGATAAGTGTCCAAAACAACAAAGTGAACTCCCTTGTGACCACCAGCTTGAAAAGTAAAATATTTCCAGTCCTTTAGAAGACTTCCCTGTGATTCTTCCTAATCACTACCCCCACTTCCCTTCCTCTCAAAATTTTCTCCAGCCTGACTTTTAATCAATTCCTTGTTTTTTTAATTTTACTGCCTAAGCATACATCAGTAAGCACTATAACTTTTCAGGTTTCTTAGGTTTTCAATAAAGAGTCATACCAGATGTATTCTTTTGTGTCTGGTTTCTTTAATTTCAACTTGTTTATTTTTAGTTTAATACATTTTGGGCATCTTAGTCAATATATATGGAATTACCTCATCCTTTTGATTCCATCATATAAAATTGAACAAAAGGCCTGATAAATAACTAAATTATTTTCATTCCTTTTGGTCAGTATGAATAATGCTATAAAGAACATCTTAGGCATTCATCTTTACAAGTCAATTTTTTTAACTTAAAAAGTAACCCTACTGCTAAGGTAAAATGAATGGCATGTTAATTATTTCAGAAGTCTTGAAAAAGTTTCAGTTTCAATACAATAAAGTTTTAACAAGAATGTTCCTATTTCCTAAATTCTAGAACTTTTTCAAACTTTTATTTTGCTTAGAGACAAGGAGACAACTTCAGAGCACATTTAAGGACAGGGGAGTTTATGTACTGTTTTCGCAACTTCTGATGAGTCTGTAATTATTTCCAGATAAAAATGTTTTTTTATGGGGGAGGGAGATGTGGAAAGGTGATTCCCAGACCACCTTTTGCATCAGCTGGGTAGTTGATAGAAATGTAGAAGCTCAGACCCCACCCCAGATCTAAGTTAGAATCTGCATTTTAACAAAGAACGTCAGATAATTCATATGCACATTAAAGTTTGGAAGCATTACTATACAAGAAGCCGTAGTGATATTCAAGTTTTTCTTAGTCTTTCAAAAAACAGTTTCTTCATTCTAGCGTCAGAAAGGTTATTCCGGAGGCCCAGGGCATAATTCATTAGTATGCAACCACTTCAGTCACACTGGGTTCTGGCCCAAGACTCTCCTCCACTCCTGAGGTTTAATAGTCTGTCTTGAAATTCTTAATTTTATCTTTGCCTTTGTGTTTTGCAAGTGAAGTCCTATGAAATTCAGAGCATGCACAAGTAGCTAGGAGCCTCAGCTTACTTAATAGTCCACTTCTGGACCTCACTGGAATGGGTTCTCAGCTGCCCTGGCACTTTGGAACCCCTCAGCTCTTCTCTCCTGGTCCTCATCTGGTGATTGCTGCTGGCCTCCAGCTCCAGCAGGGGCCTGGGACAGACAGAAGGGTTGCTGTTGCTCCCTGAAACATCTCAGGGAAAGCTGTGACAACAGCCATCCTCGTCCCAGACTGGCAGACTATGGAGTGTTCACAGGTGACTGGTGGGTGGAAAAGAGCTTCTTACCCACCTCCAATCCAAGTACCTACCACATTCTGGTACAGAGCTTGCACTACCCTCGGAGGGTCCACTGTCCACTGTGGGTTCCCATGGGCACTGGGCCCAGGGAAAGGAGACACACCTGGTGTAATTTCTCCAATTCCTGCCAGAAAATGGGTCTGTCTAGGGTCTGTCTAGGGAGTCGGGGCAGGGGGAGGGTGGCATGTGTGCTGAGCACAGAATGGGGCCCTGTGATAATCTGCATTTGGCAGGAAAGTCTCCCCAAGCCTGAGGACACAAGATATTAAATAGCAAATAAAAACATCATTATAGACTGAGGGAAAGACTGTGGAAGAAAGGAAAACATTTTATATTTTAATTTTTTTGTTCTTTGAAATAAGGAGCTGCACATTTTCATTTTGTACTTGGCCTGCCAAATTAGGTAGTCAGTGTTGCAGAAGCCACTGGGAATCAAAAGATGAACTTCTAACACCTGCATGGCAAGTACATGGATGGGCCCAATGGTGAAATTTAATGCATACCTAAAGCAGCCTTCATTACAAGATGGCCCCAGGAATCCTTCAGCAACCTAAGGTTTGCATATCCTTCTCTTTAAAGGAGACTTTCTACTGTGGAACACAGAAGCCTGCACCACGCATTGTAAGCACAGATCCCCCAATTCTTTGTGTTTACACCTACTACCCACTTCCACTTCCATATTTTCTAAATTTTAAAAAAGATATAATCAGCAGTAATTTTTTTCACCGTTAAAAATTAAGAGTTCTGAGTGTCAGAATATAGAAAAAAAAGTAGGAGTTTGAAATACATCTGGGATGAAAGAGAAAGGATTTAAAATTTTGGGAATTGTATCTGTATTCCTACATATTTAGTTCTTCCTTAATCCAGTCATAAAATAATTCATTGAGCTACCCCCCCAAAAGATAAATAATTAAGCCCAATTTTCTCTGAAGCATTTTTGAGATTCTATACTTTTTCCATAAATAATTTTAAATCCCTGCCTTTTTCAACTCTCCCATACATAATTTATTACTGAATAAAAGGGTGATATTAATAAATAATACCCATTATTTATTCCTCAATTCCTGTTTTTCTTCCCTGTGTATAGTCAATCTTCCTTTTACTTACATTCTTTATCTTGCATGTCTCTGATTTTCATTATTTTTTACATTTTTTATATTTATTTATTCTAGAGGAAGGGAGAGAGAGAAAGAGAGAGAATCATTGATTTGTTGTTCCACTTATTTGCATTCATTGTTTGCTTCTTATATGTGCCCTGACCAAAGGTCAAACCCACAACCTTAGCATATGGGGACAACACTCTAATGACACTCATTATTCTTTAGTATGAACTACTTAGGTATTTTTTCAGAAGTGTAATCTGATCTTTTGGATACTGCCACCAGTTCACTGACAGAACTGATGAAGCTAAGTGTGAACTTTCCACATTTAAGGAGTGTTCATTCATTCAACAGCCCAATTAAGTCACCACCGGATAACCCAATTCATCACAACATATCAGACTACAAACACCCAATTAATTTCCTCTTCTGTCTAAATAAGCACACATATCCCATGTTTGTTAACTGAATTATGAAGTTTGCTTTTTTAAAACCATTTATTTTCCATATTATATTGAAGGACAGTGAGTTGAAACAGTCTAAAATTGCTTATGATATTTTACATTGAAAAAATTGCTTGATTTAGAATCATAAAGAACCTACCATAATAAAATATTGGGTTTGCCAAATTTTTATTTTATTTTTTCCATAAGATTGCTCTAGATCACTTAGTTGTCTTTAATTTCATTCAAAACAATTTTATTAGATTGTATTGTGACAGTTGTCATATCAGCACACATTTTTTAAAAAACAACAAAATTGGTACATTTTTGTGTAGCCATTTTAATACTGAAGATGGAAGAAAATAACATTCTCCACATATTATGTTTTATTTTTTTAAAAAAGGTAAAAATGCAACTGAAACACAAAAGAAAAGAAAAGATTTATGCAGTGTATGGAGAAGAGACTGTGACTGACTGATCAAATGTATCAAAAGTGGTTTGCAAAGTTTCGTGCTGGAGTTTTCTCACTGGATGAAGCTCCATGGTCAGGTAGAGCAGTTGAAGTTGGTGGCTATCAACTTGAGGCATTAAATGAGAACAGTCAACATTATACAACACAGAAGAGAGCCGACATACAAAATATCCAAATCAACAAAGTTATTGGTGAAAATGAAAAATGTGTCTTATTATATGAAAAAAATGAGTTTCTTGGCCAACCCAATATATCTACTATGTACATGCTAAATGATTGTAAATTATATTTTTCTACTTTTAACAGTTTTCAATGAACTTCTATCTTCATAGAGTATTTTCTAGACAGAGCTTAAACTAAAAAATGAAAGGACATAAAGCATAAACATGTAAACCCTATTAGGCTACATTTTGAAAATCACCTAATTTAGCAATTTTCAACCCTTTTCAACTCTTGGCACACATAAACTAATTACTAAAATTCTGCAACATGCATGCCAAAAATATATTTTTTGCTGATGTGACAAAAAATATGGGAACATTTTTGATTGATTTACACCAGATGGCTACTGTGTTCGCTGTTGTCATTTTTTATTTGACAATTTAAGGAAAAAGAGGTCAGTGCCCTGACTAAATAGCCAGGTTTTGCATGTTTTAAATTTTTTTGTGGCACACTGGTGTGCCTCTTGTGGGCACAATGAAATCTCTGATCTAACCTATGGTTCTCAATCCTTACTGCACATGAGAGTCACCTACAGAGTTTCTGGTACATGCAAAAAAATGAAACTAGGCCACCAACTTACACCATACACAAAAATTAACTTGAAATGGATAAAAGACTTAAATGTAAGTCACAAAATCATAAAAATCCTAGAAGAAAACATAGGGAGTGAAATCTCAGGTATTCAATGTAGAAGTATTTTTGACGATATATATCCTAAGGCAATGGAAACAAAGCAGAAAACAAACAAATGGGACTACATCAAATTAAAAAGCTTCTGTACAGGTAAGGAAACCATCAGCAAGATGAATAGGGAACCCACTATATGGGAGAGCATTTTTGCTAATGATGCATCTGTCAAGGGTTTAATCTCTGAAATATATGAAGAACTAATACAAGCCAATGCCAGGAAGACAAACAAACCAATTAAGAAATGGGCAAAAGACTTGAAGAAACACTTCTCTAAAGAGGAAATACAGAGTGCCCGTAGACATGTGAAAAAATGCTCAATATCACTAATCATCAGAGAAATGCAAATTAAAACCTCAATGAGATATCATCTTACACCTGTCAGAGTCCATAGATATATGAAAAAATGTTCAACATCACTAATCATCAGAGAAATGCAAATTAAAATCTCAATGAGAGATTATCTTACACCTGTCAGAATGGCATCAATAAATCAACAAACAACAAGTATTAGCGAGGTTGTGGAGAAAAGGGGACCCCCTAGTGTACTGTTGGTGCAGACACTATAGAAAAAAATATGGAGTATCCTCAAAAAACTAAAAATAGAACTCTCTTTTTACCCAGTGATTCTATTTCTAGGAATATACCCCAAGGATCCCAAAACACCAAAAAAAATGTATATGCATCTCTATGTTTATAGCAGAACTATTTACAATAGCCAAATGCAGGTAACAGTCTAAGTGCCCAACAGTAGATAAGTGGATAAAAAAGTGTGATACATTTACACAATAGAATATTACACAGCAATAAAAAGGAAGAAACCCTTAACATTTTGCAACAGTATGGGTGGACTGGGAGAAAATTATGCTAAGTAAATTAAGCCTGTTAGTGAAAGAAAAATACCACGTGATCTCATATATAGCATCTAATGAGCACAGTAAACCAATGAACTAAATAGTAACAAAAGCTTAGATACATAAAACAGACTGACAGCTGCCAAAAAGGAGGGTGGGGGGGATGGGATAAAAGATGGTGAAGGGGTTAACCAACGAACATTTGTGTACAACCCATGGACAACAATGTGGGGATGGGCTTGGGGTAGGGAGAGGACAGGGCTGGGTGGAGGTGGGGAAAAGGAGAAAAATCAGGAATAACTTTAACAGCATGAACAATAAAAACAAAACAAAAAAATTACAAGAGAAAGTTACAAAGGTAGTAGCTGTCAGCTAGCTGAACTGTGTAGGCTCAGGAAACAAGTCAGAGAAGCAGAAGTAGGGTCCTTGGATCTTAGGAGAGAGAAAGGCAAAGATAACATGCCTGGGGGAAAGAAGAGAGGGAAGGGAAAGGCATGGGAGTACTGTGAGGAGTATATACAGTACATGGGAGTACTATATACATTTTAAACATATATACAGTATGTTTAAATATATCCTGAGCCACACCCCAGATCATTTAATCAAAATCTTAGGGTAGGGCTTGGGCATGGTATCTATTTCATGTACTAGTCACCATTCTGAGTGCTTTTACATATGTTAAACCATTTAATACTACATCTCTTATGACATAGGTACTATTATCTCTATTTTATCCATAAGGAATTGAGGCTTACTGAGGTAAATCGAAGTACATGGCAGATTTAGGGTCTTACCAGTCTGCATCATAGCCTACATTAGGCTACACAATGTTACAACCCTTCAAACCATCATTCCAAAGCCTGGAGCACTGCCATATAAGTCTTGGTACTGCAGAATTCTGCTGGACAAGATATAGCCAGAAATTAATAAATACAGAAATTGCAGACTGATGTTAGGGAGAGCTAAAGGCATCAATGCAAATAGGAGAGATGACAGAAATCTTGTCAAAGACACCCTGAAATGAAATAAACTTAAGGTGGTCAGGCTGGTGATGATCAGGACCAGGCTATCATCTGACGAGTGCCATTTTATAGCACAGAAAGCTAAGGCACAGAGTGGTTAAGTAAGTTACCCAGCACCACACAACTGGTAAGTGACTGGGCAAAGATCCAAACTGAGGAATTGTGACGGCCAAACCCATGTACCTGGAAAATGCAGTATGAGAAAAGACATCTGCCGATTTTATGACCAAATTCACCAGTCTTTATGTAGGCCGTGATATAAGAAATGTCCAAACCTGTAGAGAATTTATATGAGTTCAAGCCAAACTGATGATACATGCTGGGGAGAAAGATATCAAGTGCTCCAGAGAATAACAGTTTTCTAGCTTCCTTTATGTGTTTTAAATCAGGAGGGAGTGTAAGGAAGATTATAGGAGGCTAGGAGAAATCGAGGTGGGGATCCGATTACAGGGTAGTTTAAGGTTATGTGCTCTATCGAGGGTAATCATGCTTTAGAAGGAGGGATCGGAGAGAATGGCCACATACTAAAAGGAGGGGCCTGAAAGGGGGCATAGCAACAGTGTGTTAACCTCAATGCTCATAAACAATGGACAGGGCTTGCTTAAGGCAAAGATAAGCCTTTTATAAAGAAGCTATGTGCTTGGGCCTGACTGCCCACCCACACCTGTCCAGTTAGGAATATTTGACCAAATCATAGAACCCCTTTTGCTGTCCACAGCCAATTGTGTAAAACGAAGCCTTTTCCCTAAAGAAGCTGAATTTGATTACTAGTATATGAAAAATACATATTAGTAAAATAGAAATGTTTTCTTAAGGAGCTGACAATTAAGTAAAACAGTTAAAGTAGAAGCAACATGAGATTTTAAAATTAGGTATATGATGGGATTGGATGTTCTTTAAAGTACCTTCCAACTCTGGAAGATTCTACAAATGTCATTGCCTTATCAAAGCTTTGCTTTGAAAAATTTCAAGAGATACATAAAAGAACCATAAGCACAAGGCTTCCAAGGAAGGAAAAAGTAACCTCTGCCTAAGGTGTTCTAATTCTGCAAGCTACAGAATTTTGTCTAAATTGGAACACCAGGTCGGTTAACCTTATTTGCTTTTTTACATACAGGGAAACCAATTTACATCTTATCATATTCATTTGTGCAGCTGCTTAGAGTCTAGAAACCAGAAACGCTCTCTCTCAAATGAGCATCAACTAAAGAGAGGGGAAAAGTCTGTTCAAAATATATTTAAACTATTGGTGTAGGCAGATGGAAATATGCAATGTTAGGTTTACAGAATACCGGGTGGAGAATCTAGATTTGATTACTTGTATTTGATGAGACTTTCAAATTACTTTTAAAAGTGGGTCATAAGTGCCTGCCTGAATAGAGAAGAACTCTCTAGGGACTCCTGTTGTGTTTTAAGAAATCTTCTTTGGAGCACAGGTGTCTTGTCCTCAGAAAGGATAGTGCTTTTTGAAGATTACAGGCAACAATTTCTATCTTGTCACTCACATGATCAGAATGGGGTGGAGCCGCAGGGTTAGACACCCCCTGGATATTGTCAAGGGACCAATTACTACATGCACAACTAACTTAATGGGATCCTGAGTAACATCATTAAGGGCACAGCAGGCTATAAAATGATTATAAAGAACCTTGTGAAATTCCCCAGATATTTATGTCTGGTCTACCTGCCTGATCTAATACCACCTGTGGATGCATAGATGACCTGGAAATGGAAATTGTGTAACTAATAACTTCTAATTGAAAGAAATCTAACTTAAGTCTCTGTATGCTGCTTATTGCCTGTGTATCTTGGTTCACACCTAGGGAATCTAAACTATTTATTGCTAACCTCTCTGGAACTCTGGAGCTCAGTCATTATTAGGTTTCACAGCACCTACTTGTTGTAAATGAAATAGTCTCCTGAACATGCAGTTAAGAGAGAGCAGTTTCTGCTTGAAGAATTCTGAGACTTAAAAGATGACTCAGGGTGCCAAACAAGTGAGGTTCTTGTAAAAATGCACATTCTTGGCTGCTCTGTAGACCTACAAAATCCCAACTTTGAGGGCTGAAGCCCAGGGACCTAAATTTTAACAAGCTCCCCAGGGGATTTGTCTGTATGTCAAAGTTTGAGAACTTCTGCCCTAGGGTATTACACACAGAAATCTAAGAATTACTTGTTACTACCAAATGTTATAAAATGTTGAACTTCTAACACAACTTTAATTGTCTATAGGAAACCAGCACTTCTTAGTATTAGAAAAATTCCAGCCACAATTTGACTTTCTCATCTTCAGGGGTGTGATTCAGCATGTAGCAAAAAATGCTATAGAAGATCATTTGAGAAAATAGATCCATCCTGTACAGGCTGCTGGTAACAGGCTCCCTTTTTCCCCACAGTGCACACAACTAGTACCATGACTGGTACATCCTGAACTTAATACTGTCTTTCTCCTTCATCATCATGCTTTTTTGTCTTCTCTAAAGTAAGGACAAAATTAATTTTGGGGTAATTCATGAAAACTAGTACACTTTTCCTTTACTAATATTTTAAAATTAATTTCTCTTATATTGTTCTTTTCAGTGTACTGTTTATTAACTGATTGGCACAAAAAAGGTGTCCCGATGGTTGCAAATTTCTTTGACCTCCTACCAAATATTCTGCTTTGAAATAATATTTGTAAGTCTATCTGAACTAGAAAAATTACAGTAAGTATGTGTGTGTGTTGGGGGGGGTGAAATTGGCTTCCACAGCCCAAGAGGAAGGCCATGTCCTTAAGGTATGTGAGGTGAGGCTATCTTCATGAGTGCTTGAGATTGCTTCACCAAATCTAAAACAGAACAAGTCATATCTTGGACAGAGACTGTTTCAGGCTTCTCATATTCTCTAGAATGGAGAATATGAGAAGCCTGAAAGCTTGTAAACTATTTAAGAATTGGTAATGCAAGAACCTTTTTTAGGACTTGCCACATTTGTTTGTTTCTCAGAAAAAAAAAAACACCTGCCAACCAGAGGGGAGAGGGGAGGGAATTTCAGGGGAAATAGGGGAGGGATTTAAAGGAACATATATAAAGGATACATGGACAACAACTGAGAAGGGTGGAAATGGGAGGGAGGGGGGAGCACGGGGGGTGGGATGGGATGGGAGTAATAGACAGAAAACTATACTTGAAAAATAATTAAATAAAAAAAATTGGAAAAAAACCTGCCAGTACAAACACTTGATGAAAACATTTATCTATCAACCGAGCTCACATAGAAACTGGGATTTGGAACATACCTATCAGAAATTAAAAGTCCAATTGCTGAAACACTAGAACTCTTTCGTAAAGGAAATTCTTCCCAATCAGACACCATTCAGCCTAATGAGCACCACTTTTCAAATGGCAGAAATATTAAGTGGGATGAATTATAACAGTTGGTCTCCACCAACCGCCATTCCACCATACAGGAAGCTGGTTGTCAATGGGTGGTAGGGTGTCACAACTGTGCAGGCAGCTCAGGCTGAGAGGTGGTGAGGCCAGTAAGAGAAGGGGAAAGCCCCGCAAGGGAACTTCTACAGATAGTAGCTTAATATGTGGTTCTTTTGCAAATTTTTGACTGTGATACAGAGAAAGCTCCAGTTAGAAGCCATAGTTCACAAGGATCATTTTCTCCTCAGGGAAGTGATATAAGAAATAGGGCTATGGCCCATTCTGAGTTTATAATAAATACAGAATGTGACTAAAGATACAAGAAATTAAAATTATTGAGAAATAATACATTTGCTTGGATAAGATTGAAAAGGAAATGGACTAAACTGCTATAGAGGACTTGCTTCTTTCTGCCAGAGATGTTTAAAGTTAATTCTACTATAAAGCTACAATAATCATGAAAATGTGTACTACTGATGAAAGGACAGACACACAGATCAAGTAAAGAACAGAGAGCTCAGAAATAGACCCACATAAATGTTATGGTCAATTGATTTTTGATATAGGTGCAAAGGCGCTTCAATGGAGGAAAAAAAACATCTTTTAAAAAATGGTGAAAATCTATATGCAAAGCAATGCATATAGATTTTGCTAGACATATATCTTGCACTTTACATAAAAATTAACTCAAAATGGGCCAGACATAATGTAAATGTAAATTTCATAATATTTAGACAAAATATAAGGGGAAATTGTTGTTACTAGGTAAAGAGTTTTTAGGCGTAATACCAAAAGCACTATCCATTTAAAAATTGATAAATTAGACTTCATCAAAATGAAAAACTTATTTTTCTCTATAAAATATTTTGCTCTGCAAAAGAAACTTTAGGAGAATTAAAAAACAAGCCACAGACTGGGGAAGATATTTGTAAATCATGTATTTGACAAAGAACTTATATCCAGATTATATAAAGAATTTTCAAACCTTAACAATATGAAAACAAATAACACAACTTTAAAACATGAAAAAGAAATGTGAAAGACACTTCAATGAAGAAGATATAAGAATGGCAAATAAATACATAAAAAGATACTCTAGCCCTGGCCAGTGTGGCTCACTTGATCAGAGCATCGTTCTGTAGACTGAAAGGTCATGGGCTCGATTTCCGGTCAGGGTACATGCCTGGGATGCAAGTTTGGTTCCCAGTTGCAGCGTGTATGAGGGTTCCTCCTGGTTAGACATGTATGAAAGGCAACCAGTCCATGTTTCTCTACCACAGCCATGTATGAAAGGCAACCAATCCATGTTTCTCTACCACATCAATTTTTCTCTCCCTCTCTCTTTCTCCCTTCACCTTTAAAATAAATAAGCATGTCCTTGGGTGAGGATTTAAAAAAAAGAAGATACTCTACATCATTAGTTATTGGGGAACCCTAATGAGATATTAACATGTTATTAGGCTAATCTTATGAAATACTAATATAAATCACAATGAGATACTAATATGCACCCTCTAGAATGACTAAAACTAAAAACAAAAACCAAAACAATTGACAATACAAAATGCTGGTAAATATGCAAAGAAACCTGAACTCTCAAATGCAAAATGGTACAACCACTTTGGAAAATAGTTTGGCAATTTATTATAATACTAACTGTACACTTACTACATGCTGTTACTTCTACTCTTAGGTAATTGCCCAAGAGAGATAACACTTACGTTTCCATAAAAATAATTTGTGAATGTTTATAGCAGATTTTTTCAGACTCACAAAAAACTTAGATAAATTGAAACATCTTTCAACTGTGACTAAACAAACTGTGGAACAGCCATACCATAAAATACTATTCAGCAATAAAAAAGGAACAAATTGCAGAGATAGGCAACAACATGAATGAATCTCAGATCAATATACTAAGGGGAAGAAATCAGACTGAAAAGGCTACAGACTGTTTAATTTCATTTATATGATATTCTGCAATAAGCTGTAAGGACAGAGAACAGATTCAGTGTTTGCCAAGGATGAAGAGGAGGGTGAAGAGTGGAGGAAGGGACAGTCTGCCAAATGAACCGCATGAGGGATTTTTGTTTGGCGGGCTGCTAGAACTCTTGTTTCTCAGATGTGTACAATAAAAAGTACATTTTACTGTATATGAATTAACTTAATTCATATACAGTAAAATATAAAAATTAAGATAATTTTTGAAGAGTTTATTCTGGGCTAACCCTTAGATATTTTACAGTATGCTTTCTAGAATAATTGCCATTTCAAATGAAAAAATAGCTTCAAATTTTCTGCTTTTTAAAAAATTATTTTATTTATTTAATTTTAGAGAGAGGAGAAGGGAAGGAGAAAGTGGGAGAGAAACATCAATGTGTGGTTGCCTCTCATGTATCCCTTACTGGGGACCTGGCCTGCAACCCAGGCATGTGCCCTGACTGGGAACTGAACCAGAGACCCTTTGCTTCACAGGCCTGTGCCCAATCTACTGAGCTACACCAGCCAGGGCCAAATTTTCTACTTTTTAAAACAAAATTTTAATGCCATGTTTCTATTTTGGAAAATATTCAAAAATAACATTCAGCCAATCTATTTAAACATATATACTGAGAGTGACTGTGTAAAAATAGGTTAACTTTGAAATGGCAAGATAATTTTTTTTTAATTTCAGGAAACTAAAAATGAAGCAAAGATACTAATCAATTCAAGATATACATAGGATGGACCTCTTCCTCCATGCAAAATAGAAGACTTGTCAACATTTGGCAAAGCTAAATCATGTTGCACAGCTTTCTATACCACTGAAGTTTAATACGATCTGCTGACTCCGGTATCATTTCTTCCAGATGGGTCAGAGGCATAATAGATCGTTAACACCGTGGAATGCTGCTGTTTTTGAAAACTGTGAATACCCTTGTTAGAGGCCAATACTACATTAAAAAATTGAGATGTAATTGACATATAACCTGTTATTTTAAGGTGCACAATATACTGATTTGACAGCAATTTGAGGCTAATTTATACAGCAATATGAAGCTAATACTCTATGGCAGGTAAATCAAATCATAACATTATTTTTAAAATAAATTTTATGTTGAGGAATTTTGAAAAGAACTATCACAATTCAAATAACTAGAGTATTAAATCACCTAAAATCACATTACACATAAGAGAAGTGATTTATTCAAAGCAAGGATTAGAAGAATGGAATCAGAAACTAAGAGCAGTTCTCTTTATTCTCAGTTAGTGGCCCTGCTTTCAAGATCAGATTACAATCAAACACATTCTGTCAACTAGTCACTGTTAGAATTAATCTTCCATAACAATTGGGAGAGGGGGTATTACCACTTGGAGTACTATTCAATAACATCAGTCCTTGGAGATAAATGTATTCCTTTCCTTTTTCAGTTATATAGTATTCCCCGGGATTGAGCTAAAATTTTAATTTATTTAGGATGGAAAATATTCAATGTACACCCAGCAAACTTTATTCAGTATGTAACTACTATTAATAGCAATGATCTCTTACCCTTAAAATGCTTTTTGCAAGTAATTACTTAAGTATCACATTGTTCATGATGTCCACTGACACTATCCTATTTCAAACTCCCAAATGATATAAAGACTTCTTTGATTATTGTTCTCCTTGCTTACCATCCCCCTAGTAATCTTTCATTACCTGTACATTTGAAATCAAAGTATCTTCAGGCTCCCCCTCTACTATGTATGATACCTACTTTATGGCATAACAAAATGAATGAGGCGTGCAAATCAACACATCTCCATGGGTATGCACTGAGGGTAAGTGCAATGTCTAAGGAGCAGTTGTTTATTCACCCCTTTTCTTCAGATTCCAAAACACAGGTTTTAATGCAAGTGACTGAGCTTAATGTTCCTATCAGGAACATCTTGGAAATATATACAGGGTCACACACACACCCCTCAGACATAAGATACCGTGTCAAGTAGTACGGCCCACAAGAATTCCAAATAAGCAGGGATACAGCCCTTACGGTGAGCATGGTTTGGGAATACAGCCAAGTTTTTTCCCTTCTCTTCCTTCTTCTTCATAACCTCCCTAAGAAAACTTATCCAACTCCATGACTCCCTCTATTATCTTAATAAAATTGACCCTAAGACCTAAGGTCCACATTTCCAAATGCCTGCTAAACATTTTAACTCACACATTCTACCACTATCTTTAACCTAAACCAGCTCCTTCTCCTTATTTCCTTATTTCTTTTCATATTAGTACTATGATAGAAGACTCTCCAAAAAACAGAATTATCTTCTGGAGGACAGGACCCTTGTAGTACAGGCTTCCCCTGCTAGGTGAGCGTTCTAGGAACCCATCTGTATCAACTGGTGTTGTTGTGAGAGGCTGCATTTGGCTTCAGCAAATTTTCCTGAAAACTCTTTCAGTGTATTTGCCCATTTTATGATGGGTGATTTACGAGCGCACCTGCCCATACAGCACTGAGTGTTCAGCAGTTTTTGATCAAAAACAACATGATCTCCAGGACTCACCCTCCCTATTCACCCAAACTGGCCCCCAGAGACTTTTTTTTGTTTCCATGGATGAAAAAATGTCCTCAAGATATGGAAGAGGCAGAAAAAAAATGGCAGAAACACTGAAAGGCATCTAAATTGATGAGTTCAAAAACTGTTTTGAGCAGTGAAAAAATGTCTTAATAGGTGCATTGCATCAAATGGAGAGTACTCTGAAGGTTACTTGAAGTTTAAACATGTAAGAATAAATACACAATTTTTTTACAAATAAATTCCAGAGGGTTTTTTTTGGCTCCCCCTCATATGTTCTAGTAAACCTAACTTTACTAGCTAGTAATTTGGGATTCCTCATGCTCACTCACTTATCATGCCCAAATAAAGCTGCCAAATCAGTCAACTCTACCTTCATAGAGCCTTTCATATCCTCCTCCTCTTCTGCATCCTATTACCAATACCCCAGCACAGACCTTATTGCCTTTGTCTCCTAATTCAGCTTCCTTTTTCCAGTATCTCCCACTCCAACCCAATTCCTCATACTGCTATCACTTGGATAGTCCTGATTTATGGATTGGAATATGCCACTTCCTGGTCAGAAGCCTCCAACAGTTCCCTACTGCTCACAAATAAAAGTTCATACCCCATAACCCCATATGGAAAACTCTCTTAGCAGTCTGTCCCCAACCATTTCTCCATCTCCATCAGTTACAACCACCTTCATGTGCCCCAAATGCTTTTTAAAATAGATTACTGTCTTTCCCCAAAAACATCTTGTGATAGATGGCAAACCACTACTTATAAGATCCCTAAACATAGAATGCTTTAATACTCCCATTATTACAGCGACAGACCTTCGATGCTCCAATGCAGACTCTCCGTGGAACCTTCCCAATGCCCTGACTGGACGTGGTCCAGCGCTCCGGAACTGCTACAAGTCTGTTAAGTGCCTGGATGCTACTGCTCATCCAACACCCCTTATCCTCATATCCTACTCTCCTTATTAGACTATACTTTCATGTTGCAAATTATGTAAATAGTCTAACCTACAAAGGTCATATTGGTACTTAAATTTCCAAAATCCAAAGTAACAGCAAAGGCTTCCAAATAGGCTATAACAGATCAAATCATCCAAGATATGATACTTGAATAAATGGCTGACTGTAAACAAAATGGAATCAGGGTGACTACAATTCTACTTCTCTAAGTAGAAGCAGAAAAGTCTTCTGTGTTCATCTGTGTGATACAATTATTTTCTACTTTTTGCCACAATATGTTCTAGAAACCATATTATAAAGTGAGTGGTATTTTCCCACGGGAACAAGTGATATTATTGGGGATTGTGCTATTGACCAAAACTCATTATCAAATAAATCATAAACAACATGCAGTAAAAGCAAAGATACAACTGTACACCCTTATGATTTAAAATTATATGAGCATTTTCCAATGGGCAGCTATGTGTACATTTGCTATATCAAGGGTTCTAACTTATCATAAATTATCTGTGCCACACATAAAGGAAAGTTAGCTTTCATTAATCTCACTAAAGTCAATATGCTACCTATAATAAATCAATGCTGAATGGATCATTTTATTTGCCTTATTATTTGACTGTATATCTGGTATTTGTGTAGAGGGAGTGATTCAAATGACTTTAGTTTTGCTTTTAACACCAGCAACAAAACCGACTCTCAAACTGCCCCCAAACATAGAACCAACCATGGCCTCTTAATTAATTTTACTGTGACAATCTGACAGATTCAGTATAACTCCTCAGAATTTAGAGCCATGCTCAAAGACACAAGTGCTATATGACAAAAAGGAAATCTTAGGATCCAGCTAGACTCCTACCAATTGGGTGATACACAGCCCCCCTGAGCTTCATTTACCTCAATGATAAAATGAGTATGAAATAAAGAGATAATGTAACTTAACTGCTTTTAATCTGCAAAGCCCCATCAAAAATAAGCTGTTATTAAATATCGATTTTGTTCTTGATGCTGACAGTGTTTGGCCCACTATTAGCATGTTTACAAGTGAAAAACTGCAAAAAGCTGACATTTTGCCCTCTCCAGGCTTCTTACCTTCCCAGTTTATTTAGAAACACATGTACTCCTTTTTAGCACATCATGGACACAGTAAAAATTGTGAGATCACTCTTTACCGCCCTTCTCATTCTCAATGTTTATCACTTTTCAGGGCACTTTGTGCTGTGCTGAAAATCCATAAAAACAATGATCATATGGGAGAAAGGGACACTTTGATCTGATTGCGCAATTCTGTGGATAGGACATTTTTTCAATCAGTACAAGAGTGAGTTTCCTTGGTGTGCAGGAGGATTGAGTCTGAGCCTCTTGCTTTCAAAGGATATGAACTTCCTAAAGATTGCTCTTCAAGTGAAGAAAGGCAAGGAATAAAAAGGGAAACACACTGAAAAAGGTGTTAGTGAAGTCTGAGTATCTCTGTCTTGGGAGCCAGAGTTGTGTTTTCTAAATATCTGAGAGTGAGAGAGAACCCCGCCCACGTAGTCTTTTCCTCAGCCTAACAAAGAGTAAAGAGGGGATTTGATCTATGAATTTGTTTGTTTGTTCATTTATTTTAAGATCCCACACATAAGTGAAATCACATGGCATTTGTTTTTCTTTTTTAAAATTGTTTAATTAAAAAAATTTACTATATTTTTTCCATTACCTTTTAGCCTTCTTATACCCCTCTAACTTTTTTTAAATTGATTTGAGAGAGAGGAAGGGAGAGAGAGAGAAACACTAATTGCTCCAACCATTTATGCATCCATTGGTTGACTCCTGTTATGTGCCCTGACTGGGATTGAACCAGCAACTCTGGTGCACTGGGATGACACTCCAACCAACTGAACTACCCGGCCAGGGCTGTCTGACTTATTTCAATTAGCATACTATCCTCTAGGTCCACCTGTGCTGTTGCACATGGTAGAATTTTATTCTTTTTAATGGCTGACTATTATTCCATTGTATATATATTGCATTTTCTTTATCTACTTTTCTATTGATGGGCACTTAAGTTGCTTCCATATCTTAGCTATTGTACATAATACTGCAATGAGCATAGGGGTGCATATGCCTTTTTGAATTATTGTGTTGTACTCACAGATACAGGGAATAAATTGAGGATCACTAGATGGTAGGGTGGTTGGGGGGATGGGTGAAAAAAGTGAAAAGGATTACGTAAAAATTATCAATTACAAAATTAGTCTTGGGGATATAAAATACAGCATAAGGGATATAGTCAATAATATTGTAATAACCATTTATAGTGTCAGATGGGTACCAGACTTACTAGGGTGATCAATTCCTAAGGCATGTAAATGTCTAACCATTATGTTATACACCTGAAACTTATAATAAATACTTCATGTCAACTGTAATTGAAAAATAAATTATTTTTAAAAAAGAAGGGGTCTGAGGTGGAAGTGGGGGGAATGACAACAGAATGGAGGGTCCTTTACCTACTCCCAGATTATAATTTTTGAAATGAACCAGACTGTTTCAGGAGAAGAAAAGAGCTCTGGAGACTAAGAGAGTATAGAGTTAGAAGTCTAGGGGTGGGGTAGCTTCCCCCAAGGTTGGGTTGCCAATCCCAGGAAAGATAAGAAGGTCAGACCACACAGGACCCCCGCATCTTCACCCAGAAACAAGCAGCTGCACCTGCAAACCACCGAGGCCTTCAACACTTCCACATCACTGCAGCCCAGCACCTTCAGTTCTTGTGGCATTGTGTCTGGTCTGCTTCACTCATTTTGAGGAGCTAATGGCCCTTAAGACATATGAATTGGTGGCTTCAGCTCCAAAGGATAAGTGATAAGTGGTTAGTAAGTATGTAGTAACCAGGAATGAGGGACATCCTGGCATTTGAAGGGCAGCAAAGGCCTTGATGTTCACATGTTTTCCTGCCTACATTGTATGCTAGACATCAGAGATGGAACGGGATCTGCCTCAGATTACTTTATTTTTGCCTTTTCCTTGTAGGGAAATTACCATGTAAGACATATTTTTCTCAGTTGGTAAATTCAAATAATAGCTACTCAGTGTATATAGTGACTAGGACACTTAAACAGCTGATTTCGGACCTGTCTCTCCTGCTTGTAATAAGTTAGGCAGTGTGAAAATGAATGAAGGAAACAATCACATTGAAGTCAGGAGGCTACGAAGGGAGAGCTCTCCCGCACTACAATGCACGGAAGCTTATAGAGCCAGCAAAAAGGAAGGTTTCTTCCCTGCTTGACTCAGCATGAGCAACTTCTCTCTACTTGTTTCCAATAAGACACCATCACAACCTCAAACTCTCATTGTCCACCAATTGGTTCCTGTTCAAAATAACATTCCCAAGTTCTTTTCTGAAACCCAATAAAAGCTGATCTATCTTGTCTCTTTGAACTTGTCTATGCTTCACTATAGTTTTGTATGTCCTAAATTGCAATTCCTCTGCTATGCTCAAATAAACTCATTCGCTGCTTGAATAACCTTTGCTATTTTAATTTTAAGGTTGAGCCCTAGCTGGTGTGGCTCAGTAGATTGAGCCTGTGAACCAAAGCATTGCTGGTTCCATTCCCAGTCAGGGCACATGCCTGGGCTGTGGGCCAGGTCCCCAGTAGGGGACACATGAGAGGCAACCATACATTGATATTTCTTTCTCTTTTGCCCTCCTTTCCGCTTTCTCTAAAAGTAAATAAATAAATAAAATCTTTAAAAATTTTTAAGTTTGACAGTCAGTTGCTTTTGAAATAATGGTGTCTCAATTTCTTCATTCATAAAATAAATAGGTTCACTTACAATGCTCATTAAGATAATTTTTAGTTGGCCTCTCCCCATCTATGCCATCTCCACTTATCTAGAATCTACTCAGCCCTTGAGAGCTGTTTATGTCTCACCACCTCCACAAAATCTCTCCAAATTTCTCCTTTTTTTGAATTTTTGAGCTTATCACCATTATCACCTAAGTGGGCATTTATTCTCTGTTTTTGCTTTGAGTATGTTAGTTCATTCATCATATTAAAGAGAAGATTCCTTCAAATAAAAGACTATCCCATTTATTTTTAACTCCCCCATAGCATTTTACACTGAATTGGCATTTGATAATTTTTTGTTAATTATTTAAACTGAATAATAATACAGAAAAGATTTATAAAATAGTGAATTTTACAAGGAGCAATTTCCCTCAGCCCTCTCAAAAAGACTTACCCATATTAGCACCACAACTTGCCCATCTGATGCCGGCAGGTATAATTCATCTTATGCAATACTACTAGATTACCATATTACTTTGTATATGGTCATTGCTTCCTTCCATAGTTAAAAAAAAAAAGCTTGAAAGAGGAAAAATACAAACAATAACTCACTACAATAATTTCCTACCCAATGAAAGATTTTCACCCACTAAAACAGGGTATGAGGACATTTTTTCTACAACAATTAAGAAAAGAAAATCAATTACTAGAAAGTGACTGCAGGTCAGACATTTGAAAGCTGCAGTGAAAACCACCCTTGCTCCTCCCCCACCCCGGATGTCATCAGAAGTTCTGAGTAAGAGAAGGCCATGTTAAGATGCCATGTGGGAGGGGATTTACCCAACTTCACAGGAAAAGCAGTGGGATACAGGTTTTACTTGTCCTGGTGAAACTCCTCCCCCTGACAAATAATTAAGGCTTTAGATATGTCAAAGGAAATACTTTCCTATTAAAGTAAAGTAAACACACACAAATAATTCAAGTTTAAAATTATTTTTTGGCAATTGCCTTATATCTCTATACAATGAATTTTAATATTGTTAACACTGTAGTAAACTAAATTAACAAGTGTGAATCATGTCTTAACAGCTAGCCAATTCTGGTGGTTTAAAATTCAGTCAATTTAAAATACGCTTTTCAGTGATGCAACCAACACTTAGTACAGATGTTTCCACTTAACCCATCTCTAGGGAAGAAGAATTAGTTCTGTAATTCATATCGTACACATACCATACTTGAGAGCCTGAATCAAGAGGCAGTGTACCTGTGGGCTGAAGAAGCTAAGAAAGGGATTTATTGGGGGGAGGGGCAGTGTAAATAATGAAAAACTCCCAAAATTCCCACTGGCACCTTTTGAGAAAATCTAGCCCTACCCATTTTAAAAGGATGGGAAATACTACCTATAAATTTTTCTGGGGAATCCCTGTACAACGCAACAAAGTTTTACAATCTGAGGAAAACAAGTGTCTCAATATCCTTTGAAGTCATTTTTAAAAACTACCTTTTAAGAGCTTCAAGATTTTCAATGGTTTGTTTTCATCTGGTGGTTCTGACCACCCAGTTAATTCATCCTCCCTAACGGGAAACCTGTCAGTCTATCCACACACAACCTCAAGAGGACTCAGATTAGATTCCTGCTTTAGCCACGCCTACGTACGAAGCTTCATGAAGAATGGAAAATATGCCCAGCCTCCGCACACCCTCGCACGCCCATCTCCCTACTTCACATCAATAGCTTAAATCTCTGCTAGGTTTTCCCACATCCCTGTTAAATAAAATGGACAGAACTCAAAAACCAGAACTCAGAACCAGAAAATGGGAGGTGTCGATGTTTAATTTAATTTAGGTGGAGGTTAGTTCTACTCTTCCGCGGCCCTTTAAAAGTAGATACCACCCCCAACGAGGACGCCACTCCATAACTAGGCTCACACAACCCTGCCCTTGGCAAACTCACGAGGAAAGAAATATATGCCTACAGGATTGCAAGAGGTCCTGGCCGGGAAAGACCTTGAAATTCAATTTCTATAATACCATGCCCACCACACCACAGGCATTTAAGCCCTAGGCATAGTTTTGTACTATAGATGTACTATAGACATAGATGTTCCACACAGTCCAACGCAAACTAAAGTCTAGGGTCGACTCGGGAATTTCAAGTTTAGGGTGAAAATTCCACCTGCTCAACAGTTGTACTAAACTGACTTTTGAGAAGCTCACCAGTGACACCCCCTACTGTGTCTCCCTTCACGCGCACACACCAACCTCCAAAAGCTCCCTGTGGCCGTTGGGGGACGAAGTCCTTACTCGGACACACATTTGGGGTAAGGGTCCTCCTCTCCAGACCGCCAGCTCAGTAAGGGACTCCCCTGTACCCGCCACTAGTATCCCCCAAGGGGCAGGGTTCCAACTCCAGATAACCAGATCAGGAAACTTGAACACCCAAATAGCACGGGATCCCACCAAACCAGGCTGGCCAGTCGCGTCCGGTGAGTTGAGACGACCAGACGTGACGTAAAATGTGATTAAGTTAGCGCGTCACCTGGACGTCAGCCTCTCACCTCTCGGACGTCCCGTCCGGAGAGCAAAACTCCGGCGACTTTGGGCTCCTCCCCCGTGAGGATGGCGGCCAGTGAGAGCGGTTCTGAGGAGAACGGAGCCAATGAGACAAACTAGGGGCGGAGCGAGGGGCAGGAGGGCGGGGCGGGTGGCGGCGGTGGCTGCTCTAGGTCTGACTGAGCGCAGTATATGACAGTACGTCAGCAGCGGGATGGCCGTAGCTGTGGCGGCGGCTGCAGAAGCGCGAGCAGCCGCGGCCGCAGTGGAGACTAGAGCCGGAGCGGCGTCGGCAGCGGCACCCCGGGGAGTTTAAGATGGCGGCAGGGGGGGCGGCGGGTCTGCGGGAAGAGCAGCGCTATGGACTGTCTTGCGGACGGTTGGGGCAGGACAACATCACTGTGCTGCATGTGAAGCTCACCGAGACGGCGATCCGGGCGCTCGAGACCTACCAGAGCCACAAGGTGAGTTGGCCAGTGGACAGACCCGCCCGGCTCGCGGAGGGGGAGCACCGTCCATTGCCGCCTGACCGCGCCTCTCCCGAACCCCGCACCTGGCGTGGGGGTGGCGGGCAGTGGCTCGCCGGCGCTGCTGTCAGCGCCCGCGAAGGCAGGGCTAGGAAGGGCCGGGCAGGGTCGCTGACGACGGCGTCCTGGGCCAGCCTGGTGCTGGGGCGTTGAGAGGCGGGCGGGCGGGCGGGCGAGCGGCCCCTGGCGGCGGGGTCGAGGCAGCCGTTGCTCTATCTTGGTACTGTCGCCTCTGCGGGACTTTCCGACGGCGCCCGTGGGTTTACTGGCTTTTTCTCTCTCATTGAGGTAGAGAGGTACTAGGGAGACAAGTGAGATAACCACGCTGCTCACAGCCGGGGGGTAGGGTGGGATGAGGACTTGGCGGGGGGGTGGGGGCTGGTTGCAGCGGGCTGGTAATAAACCCCGGAGGACCTGCGGGCACAAGCAGTTAGCGTTTCGGGGGTACTATTTATGGACTGTAGACTGCAGAGACCGGGACACGAGCGGTCCGCGTATAAAGGTGGGGCGCACCTTTTACTCTCAGACTTAGTGACATAGGCGCTTTCTGTATGGCGGGGCACAGTGTGTACTCACAGAGATGGGGACACAGGCACTTCGCATAGGGGGTGGCGGCAGCACACCGTGCATTAGCAAAGGCTGGGACACAGGCGCTCCGAGTACGAGTGAGGAGGGAGACACACTCTTCCACCGCACTCCCAGGACTCGGGGACACAGGCGCTTTGCGTTGGCAGAGAAGCAGCAACACCACGATCCAGGGAGCTAGCTACACACACCCAGCCCTCTCCTAGGAGCGAGACATCGGTTACTGGGGAGATAGATCTGTGGAGGCTCCTCGTACCCGAAAGAAGCTCCTCATCTCGGGAGATTTACGGATATAGAGACGTTGAAAGAGGGTGAGGGTTAGGGGAGGATACACTGCATCCTGTGATGTTACCCTGCACCGCGTTCCGGAGAGAGACCCATGGACACACAACTCAAGTACAGTGAAGGCTCATATGGACGCACATGCACCGCAATTGGAGTACAAGTCCAGGAACGCATTCTCACCTTGAAAAAAAGAGAAAAAGTGAGAGACAGAGAAAGAGCCACAGAAAAGAGGCACCACAACCAGGGTTCCCGCATGGGAAAGCCGTTTCTGGCCATGCACTACTGTGCATGAATGAGGGAGACCAGAGAAGACACATTGCACACTGGAGGTATATTCCATATAAGGACAGGTAACATTTACTCGAAAAGGAGAGACAGCTGGAGGGAGATATAACCCACAGAGTACCCTGACAAATAGCCCAGTCTATACCAAGGAAACATGCTCTGATGAACTGATCTCAGGAAACCGGCACAGAAGGATACTCAGATGCAGACTCAGTTATTCAGATAAAAGTGGAGATTTAACATCTGTTGAGCTCCCACTAGTGCCAGGCACTTTAAATGCATAGAAGGAAGACTGAGTTGGAGGCAGAGCCACAGGAGAGGTGTGAACCCTGTTTCACGGGGAGCATGTGAACCTGGGCCAAGGAAGACTCACCTTCAGAGAGGCCAGCTACATAACATCCACACAGGGGGAGGCATTCATTTGTGCATAGCTTGGGAAATACATGAACTCACATGATCGTGTACATGTAAAAACATCAGGAGAGGTAGAAGTGAGTATGCTGTCAGGAGGGCACTCACAGAATTGAGTGGTCACATGGATGTACACTTTAGGGCACATATGTTACCCACCAGAGAGGCATGTAAATGAAAAACACTCAGATTTGGGAGAGGGGGGAGGAGTGCATGCAGAGGGAGAGACATACTTTCCTACACCCCATGAAATCCTAGGGAAAATGTCTCATGTATGACTGGCAGGTCAGTGTACACCAGCAATAGGAATGCAATGAGATACAAGAAATACAATACTGCATGTGTACTCCCAGACAGGTGCACCTGCAGGAAAGAGACCAGCACCAGCATGGAGAGAGAGGGGAGGGCCATCTGGGAGAAGCCAGATAGGCAGGCTGAGAGACAGGCAGACACTAGAGAGAAACTCAGCCCTGAAAGATGGAGAGATAAGCTTGCCTGTTCCAAGGGGTGTAAGTGGGAAAGAATGACAGTGGGAGAAAGGTAGGTCAGGGGATGTAAAGAGAAAAACAATCTGGAAAGGAAGAAGCCAGCAGGAAAAAACCAGCCTCTAGTCAGAAACAGACCTCAGGAGCAAAGGCAAGACTGACACACAGGGCAGAGAGGCATTTTGGGGACAGCAGATCAACCTTGGGAAAACAACCGGCAAGCTGTACAGCTGATGGCAGCAAAATTGACAGACGCTGTGCACTTGGCAGATAGGAGGTGCATGAAGAGGCCCACAGGAGGAAAGGATTGTACCCAGGGAGAATGAGGTGACAGAGAGGCCCCTGGTGCTCACTGATCTATCTGTTCAACCAGTGGGGCCCAGGAAAGGGGCGAGGATGTTAACTTCAGGTGGTTGAAAAGTCAGAAGAGAGTGGAGAAAAATAAACGAGGGACCCTTCAGGTGACTGTACATCTTTTTGGTACTATTGCAGGATCCTCTGGCGCATTCAGAAAAGCCTCCCATGAATGTGTCCTCACTGCCACTCCTGGCTCTGGCCAGACCAGGGCTTCCCCACTGGCATAGTTAACAGTTGCCACCAGTAGCCATCAGGCTGAGCTTTTATCCTTCAGTGGAAGGATGCTTACTTGGCATTTTACACCTTCCATTTTTATCAGAAGTAGGGCTCATGACTTTAAATTACAGCTGCTGTTTGGAAATATGTTGGCATGTGTAGGTAATTGGGAAGAAGTTTCTGGTGCTCAAGCCTGTTCTGACATAAAACTGCTCCCACCATTCCTGTGCTCAGATAGGAAGGTGCATAACACTTGACAGGGGTCTCCAAGTGGCATGGGCCTGTGCAAGGTTATGACTATCACTCCTCCTCTTCTAATGGCTTTCTGAGGGCTAGAAATTTCCACAGGTTAATTTCCTAAATTAAGCATCAGAGAGTTATTTTTATCCATTAGTTTACCCATTGTATTTTGTCTTTTAAATTTATCCACTCGAACTAAAGGCTTCAGGGAAGTACATTTAGGAATTTTAGGAAACTATGATTTAGTCAACATACATAAGTTCTTTAGATGTAATTGAGCAGGTATATGAAATTATTAGGGTTGATGAAAGCAATGTTTAATTGGAAACAAGACAAACCTAATTGACTTTCATTATTCAAGTTTTCTATTTTTAAATAAGAAATGAAGAATGCTAACTTGGGAACCTTTTTAAATAGGGACTAGGGTGGGGGAGAGAGATACTCACCCACTAGGGTGGGTGAGTGCGGGAATGGTATAGTTTGAGTAAATGTCTTCTAAAAGTTGTTTTCCCACTTAGTTTGAATACAGAAGTAGTTTCAAATTGATTTTATATAAAAATGTTAACTGGAACGTTATTTTCATAGTTTGCAGAATAAGTTTAGATAAAATGATATTGATATCTAGGATATAGTGCAAAGCTATTTTTTTCTACAGATAGATTATATTGGATGAGGGATCAAGTTGCTAAATAGGTAAAGTCACAAGTTACAACTTTATAGTCATCCTAAATTCATGTCTGCGATTGTGTGGTCTGTATGTGCTCTACATATTTTAAATGACCAGGTATTACTATAATTACATAATTCTCCCAAATGTATCCTAAAACTGTATTTAAAATTAAAGCCTGAAATTCTAAAGTATATCTTAGCTAAATTTCTCAGTAATATAGCTGGCTTTGTTTTGATATTTGAGTAACTTGCTGGTATTAACAAAAACCCTATCAAGATATTAACAAAAACCCTATCAAGATATTCTGAGAAGACTGTCGGTGCTGCACCTGTCAATTTATTTTTTTAATATTTGCCCAAAGCGTCAGATGTGGTGGCTCAGATAATATCATCATGTTTATCCAACAATTATATAAAAAGTCTTTCATAGATGCATTTGAGGGCAAGGGCTTGGCTGTTCATTCTCCATCTGAAGATCAGAAAGCAGATACTTTGAAGGATTCTGTTAACACATTCTCTTGACAGCTCTACTGGTTTGCTTTTCCTGCCTTGATTAATGTCTTCTAGGAAAATAATAGTGTTTTTGAAAGTTTGTACAAATATACTTACATTTAATTTTGCATGAGGACTCAATCTCTCTCTGTATTGCCAATCAAAGCATAAAGGTTTTTATTTATTTATTTATTTTTAGAGAGAGAGGAAGGGAAGGAGAAACAGAAGGAGAGCAACATCATTGTGTTGTTGCTTCTCATGCCCCCCTCACTGTGGACATGGCCTGCAACCCAGGCATGTGCCCTGACTGGGAATCAAACCAGCAACCCTTTAGTTCTCAGGGCAGCACTCAGTCCACTGAGCTACACCAACCAGGGCCTCAAAGCATAGAGTTTTATTTAAACCTCCAAAGTAATATCCTTCATGGCAGCCCCCTTTAATGTGTTGACCTTTTGAAATCACTGATCTCACAGGTCAAGGGGTAGGTGATTTCCTCTCCTTAGCCTTTTATTCTACCAGCAGAGCTTTTCAGCATTTGATTAATTGTGGTTTAAGGCAGAGTACCTTACTTTTTTCTTATCTCTTTCTTTTTCTGTTTGACCTCAATTTTGTATGAATGTGTGCACTCAATAATCTACCTTATAAATACTACAGAAGACCTTATTCTCCTGAAGGTACCACTCTAGCATCCAGACTTGCCAGCACAAAGCTGCCAGTCAGCTGACATGTTATTAAGTAAAGCAATGAGTTTGCATTAGCATATTCCTTTTGTTGCACTTTTTAAATGCCGCAAGGTTTAATTTAAATAGGTTTATCTTACTGACTTTTAACTTAGACCTATGTTCAGACTGAACTTGATCTTAAAATGCAAAAGTAAAGTTTGTGCCCCTTGAAAAGTTTATGATTGAAAAGTTTATTCAAATGATCAGGTACTCAGTGCAAAGGAGGGTGCTCCTCCCAGTGAAAAGCAGTAGCCAGATTGCCTACAAAGATAGACAGGAAATTTTGGCACCAGAATTGAGAGCAGAAAGAAAGAACATATGTGAAGGATTGGAACATGTTCAAGAAAAAGAATTTAAAAGGAAAGGGGCGTAGAATTCTTGGAATGATTTACAGAAAAGCTTACCAGAGGACAATGACTGTATCCAAGCCTTTCCATTTGCTCCGTTTGCATCATGGAAGCCATGCTCATCACACTTATTGTGGATGTTTGTGATCAAGCCAGCAGAGGGAGATGAATGAGAATTTCAGATAAAGCAGTGTCAGGTCATTTTAACAATTCACCAAAGTGGCTCAGTCCTGGTACCAGAGTTCATCACACTTGTTTGCCAGTTTGGGCCAAGTGTATTTGGAGTATTTGAGAAGATGTCCCTGAAATGTGATATTTTGGGCAATTCTGCATTTAAGATGAGCTAAGTTTTAGAATAAAGAAAATGTGTGTAATACTACATTTGACTTTCCTGCATACCTCTAGTTCCATATGACATTTCCCATGACTTAAGGAACAATCTGGAAAAGCAGGTCTGGAATAGAATACAGTAATTTAATGGCCATGTCTGCACAGCTAAACTAAAGCTGAAAAACATGGTATAACTCAGGTCAGATTTACCAGGAAGAATTGCTCTTTCTTTCCCTCCCTCCCAGTTTATTTACCTATCTGTAATTTCTGTTGTGGGATTATGTCTCTTCACAGCCAATGTTAAATCTTTAGGAAGAACTGGTTTAAGTTCCACCAGTAATACTTGCCAGTGAAGGCCAAACCTAGCATTTCCATGGCTAGCAGTGTAATATAGGATATAGGAAGAGAGAATCTCATTAATTAGATTATATGCCCCTTAAAGATTCATTAATCAAATCAGCACCTTGAAATGGACTCTACGGTCTGAGCTTTTGGCTACTAGTTTCATAGAGCTAGATTATTAGACAAATGCCATGCTTCTTTTCTTATTGCAGATCCATTATGTTATTGGTCTAAAAAACATGCTGGGGTCTTTAATGATTTTAGCAAGATTTTTGCAGGCAGAGACTAGATGGCGGACCACATTTCCAACAGAGAGAATGTCATAGGCAAGGAAAGGACAGCCGTAGAAAAGCTAGAGCAGGCTCTGAGAGTTGTAAGGAAGACCCTGTTCCAGTCATTTGCAGTGCAGGAGAAAAAAAATGTAGTTAGAGTGAGAGAGGGAAGGCAGATACAAGCAGATTGGATTTTATTTCATTAACATTGGGGAGACACAGAGTAGAAATTTAAGGTGATTAGAGTTATGCTTTTGAATTATTCTGGCCTTGTGCATGATGAATATAAGGTACCAATAAATCTAGATCATAGACAAGTTATGAAAATGTACATGGTTCAGGCCAGAGATGATGTTGGCCTAAAGTAGGTGCTTGTGGGAGGCATTTTAGATGAATAGAATCTATAGAATTGAACAACAGGTTTTAAAGAAATAGGGTTGTATTGAGATTTCTAACCATTAGCATTAGGAGGGGGTACCCTTAGTATAGTAAAAGGGAAATCAGAAGCAGTTGGAAGAGTAGGGTGGGTTTGAGGGAGGTTAAAGATGATGTTTTAATGAACGTTAACACTGTGTTTTGTTTGATGATTAAGGGACTTAGGTTTGATTACATATTTTATATTTGAGAAATATATCTGGGGGTTTGGGGCTAGACTAGAACAATACTATATTGTTTACATGTCTCCTATAAGCTTATGTTTGGATGGAAATTTGGGGAGAAGTTGGAATTTTAGGTGGAAGTAATTTTGGTTTTTAGCAGGGCTTTTAAAATTTTGTTTGTATTTTTATGTACTTCCTTTATTCAATAACCTTCTCTATAAATTGCACTTAAGACTATCACAGAATACAAATAATATGAAAAGCAAATTTGATTTTAACATGAAGATGAGATCTGTGGTTTCTGTCCAAGATGATTATTGAAACATTAAGTAATTGTCTATAATGTACCTGGATGTACATTTCAAGCATCATTTTGAAGTGATTTCTGAAGGCTTTGAAAGTATAATGTTTTCACTTCTAT
This sequence comes from Sturnira hondurensis, assembly GCF_014824575.4. Classification (NCBI taxonomy): domain Eukaryota; kingdom Metazoa; phylum Chordata; class Mammalia; order Chiroptera; family Phyllostomidae; genus Sturnira; species Sturnira hondurensis. The sequence goes on along the minus strand of NW_028093985.1, from coordinate 19,726,235 downwards.
ACTTCCTCCATATCTGTTTTATTATTTTGATTCTCTCCTTTCTTTTTTGTTTGACAGTTTCATTGTGAAAAAGAAAACAAAAGATCGTCATGAGTATATAATGCTTTTGTCATACATATCATTGTCATTGAGTAGTTATTGGTGCTGGGTTCATGGTCTATGAGGCAACCTTGGTAGAAGACTTTTTCAGTGAATAGTGAGCTTGTTCAAGGGTGGAACCAGGCTTGAACTTTACAATAAGATTCACCAACATACCTTAGAATCTAAATAGGCTTACCTGGAAGCTTAAGTGTTAGCATATTTTAAAATAACATTTATTAGTATCATTGCTCTTGGTGTTGATTATTGGAAACCCTGATGTTTCAGAGAACCACAAATTGTATTTATGTGATAAAAACAAAAACAGAGCTGAGTATCTTAAGATGTTCTTTCTTTAATAAAAGGTTAAGAGATAGCAGTCCTAATTGTAACTATGAAAGATTCATTTAGCAAACATTTATTAATCTTTTGACATATGCCAGGCATAGAACTAGGCACTGGAGATACAAAGATCAATAAGTTATGGACAGTCCCTGCTGTCAAAAAAGTGCAGACATATGGGAAAAAAGGGCAATGATGTCTTTATTCAAGGGGACATCAAAAAAGAAAGTGATTGTGTTTGAGGATGTGCCTAACAAGCAGTGTCTGCTTCTTCACTTCCCATCCTCTCTCAGCCCACTCCTGTTGTCTCCACTATTACCCTGAGATTGCAACTGACTGGGCATCCCTGGTTACCAAGTCCAGGTGTCATTTTTCTGTACCTGTCTTACCTGATATCAGCAGCATTTCATCCTGTTGACCACTCCCTCCTGTTAGAAACGCTATCTTGCTTTTCTTCCTGCCTCCCTGTCCATTCTTGCACAGTGTCTTCTGCTGACCAGCCTCTGCCTGTCTAGACTCTGAATGCTAGAGGTCCCAGCTCCCTTCCTTTTTTCTCTTCACTCCTTAGGTGAGCTCTTTAGTCATATGGATTTAAATACCATCTATATGTTAATGATTTCCAAATATTATCTCCACTCTGACCTTCTGACCTTACTCCAACTCCAAGCATTTACTTTCAACACCTCATCTCCTTAGCATAGTCTAGTAGGTATCTCAGACTTAACAGATCCAAATGCAATTCTTTTTTTAAAAGTTGATTTTAGGTGGGGTGGAGAGAGAGAGAAAGAGAGAAAGAAAAAGAAACATTGATCTGTTGTTCTACACATTTATACATTCATTGGTTGATTCTTGCATGTGCCCTGACTGGGCCTCAAACCCACAGCCTCGTCATATTGAGCAATACTGTAACCAACTGAGCTATCCCTCCAGGGCCCAAATAAAATTCTTGATTTCACTCCTCAATCATACGTTTTCCTGAGTATTTCTCGTTTTAATTGGCGGGATCAATTAGTAGTCCTTGATTTGTCTCCTCTTTTTCTCACTTCTTTGATCTATCCTTCAGTCCTGTTGGTCTTCAGTCATCTAAAATCTAACTCTGTCGGCCATCATCACTCCAGTCCCAGCCATCATCTCTCTTGAGGACCACTGCCACTGACTTCCAGCTTGTCCCTCAAGCTTCCATTCTTCCCCCCATAACTGATTTTCCACACAACCAGAGTAATCCTTTTAAAATGTTAAGTAGGATCATGTAGTTTCCTGATTTCAGGCCTTCTAATAGTCCCTTGTAAAAGCGTTTTTGATGCTTTATTTTAGGAATTTTTAGTACTTTTAAAAATCTTCATCTTTCGATCCAAGAGTATTTGTATAGCTCACCTTATCCTTCTGTTCTAGAGATTATGATTCCAGGGAATAAGTCTTCATTTACGTTTACTGTCAGATTTAACATGCGAGCTTGTTATAGAATTATAAAGCCCACATGAAGCTCTCTCTTGGAAAAAAATGGTAGTATATTATGCTTCAAGTATTGTTAGTTTAAAGGCTGGTTCACAGTAACTAACTGTTTAGCTGGTTTAGATTTCAGTTTAGATTTTTGCCTTCCATGTTCCTTTAAGAACTATTTGAAATAGATTTAAAACAACAATAATGTTTTTTTTAAATTTGGCCTGCAGCACTACAGTTTTCCAGAAGCTATCTTTCGAAATGAGGATTGTGTTAAATAAATTAGGTTTTCCGCTTCTCCCTGCTGTTTTGGTAATCCCTTTTACATTTCACTCTTTTCTATGCTATAATGGCCAGAAAGAAATTATTCTTTATTCCATATGCTTTTTAACCTGCTTCTTCTAAATCTGCAGAGGAATTTCTCCTATGAGTTAGGTTGGATTGGATGACAAAACAAAATACTAGATGTTCTGAAGCTTAATGATTCCTTTTTTTTTTTTTTGGTGTCTAATAAAAGATTGGGGACAAAGAAGGAGACGCCCTTTATCAAGGCAGCTTTGGATTATCTCTAAATTTTACATTCATGCTGTCATTCTAATCATTACCAGTTTATGACCAGAGCTGAGTATATTTGATTTCTTCAGGATCAACAGTCTGATTTCCTGTGCTGTTTCCTGCTTTAGCTCTAATTTTCTTTCTTTCTTGTCTTTCCCTGCCTAGATTTTTTTTCCCTTACAGTGGTTAAAATATAATGATTAAATACTCTTTGGTTTCTCTATCAGGATAGGTTTTAAAGAACAGAATGAAATGACTTTTTAAATTAAAAAATCATAACCACAAGTTATTAAAATAGCATAGTACCTGTTTTAGAAAGAAATATGGTCTATCTTATACAAATTTTATCCCATGCAAATAAATACTTTCTACTATTTACTTGCACAGGTGAAAACAAATTCAAGTGCCTCGTATTTTCCTTAAGGTTAAAGTGCAATAAAAATCAAAAAAAGCAATTCCCTGATATAGAATGTTTCACATTCTATATAACTGTTTTAAGAAGGGTCAGGAGAGGCTCGCTGTATAAGGTGTGGGTAAGAGCATAGTTCTTAAAGTGAGACCAGCCAGGGTTTGAGTCCCAGGTAGTTTATTAACTATGTAACATTAGGTAATTCATAGGATTTACCCAAGGAGTGGAAATAATGGTATCTGTCCCACAAGGGTGTTCTGAGAATTCCCAGAGGTGACAGTAAAAGTGATAGTACCTGACACATTTTAAGCACTAAATAAATAGTGACTGGGTAGATATAATGTTTCTTAAAATAATCCCACTTAAAGCAATCACCATTATAGAATTTTTTGGTTTGGGCAAAGTTCCAAAATTTTATTTGACTTTGGAATTTATTTCAGCACCGTATTATAATTTTAACAGCTTAGGTATTCAGATAAATACCAAGTGTTTAATAAATGCTTGATGGTTGATTTTAAATAATTCAAGAATTCTTAAATTAAGTAATTCAAGAATAATTCAAGAATTAATTTTGAGTTAAGTCAGCCTTCCATAATGGGTTCAGAAGGGAAGTAGAAGGTATTCCAAGTACATCTCTAACCTTAGGAAATAAGTCAGAAATATTTCTATAATGTGTTTGTTAGAGAAATCACTCTTTTAGGCCAAGAATGCTATTATGTTTGTATATTCACAAAAACATGGTGGCTGATGGAGTGCAAGTAATCATAGATTTAATTTGTCTATGTGTGTAAATAATATGTAAACAGTCAAGAGATGGTTAACAACTTTTATAGGGTAACTTTCTTCAAGTCCAAAGAACCATGGGCTTTGCTCCTTCTCTCTCACCCGTAAAGGGTTATGTCAGAAATAAAGATTACTCATATAATTAACATTATTTAGTAAATTACATACTACTTTCATAGTTCTGATATATCACAAGGAATAGTCCCTGAAAATAAGTGGACATAGAACAGTTTTTGTTGTGGAAGAATTGGCTTGTAACGGCAGGTGTCAAGAGTGTGATCAAACTTCTGAGCATGTTAGTATTGCCTACACTCTTGTTCTAGCCTTAAGAATACCCTACATGGATTGAGCACAGGCCTGCGAACCAGAGGATCTTGGTTCGATTCCCAGTCAGGGCACATGCCTGGGTTGCAGGGCGGTTCCCTGCAGGCCAACTCCCAGCAGGGGATGCATGAAAGACAACCATACATTGATGTTTCTCTTCCTCTGTCCTTCCCCTCTAAAGATAAATAAATAAATAAAATCTTTAAAAAAAGAATATCCTACATTGTCTAAGAGATATAGAAAGTTACTTCAAGGAGCTCTGAAAACAGTGAAAGGACTGAGAACTTAACAGAGACTTTTGACTGCAAAACATCACCTCTATCAGGTTGTTGAAGCATTTGTCAAAAGGAGTTTCCCTACCTAGTTCCAGTCTGCATTGTTTCTTGGTTGGATGAAGATACCAGATCACAATCTTACTTAGATTATAGCTCAGCTGCTATTCATTTAAATGCTAGAGTTACTTGATTTTTAAAAGAGCTACTTGGTGTAAATATTTAATGAAAGTTGAAAATCGAAAGCTGAAGCCCTATTGAAATTCATTTGTAATGGGAATGTATTTAGTGAGTTAAACATTACTTTAAAACATGCCACATCATATTTGGCCACCTATACATGATTTTTAAAACTGCATTTAAAAATACACAATAGGTTCAGGCCATGTTTGTGCTGTTGAATTTAGGCTTAAAAACATTTAGATAAAAAAATAACAATGCTTGAATCATTTGCTTGTAATAGCATTGACTTTTAGAACTTTTTCCTGGTAGATATCCCATTAATACAGTGGTCAGATGCATAATAAATGCTATAGAGTTCTAGCTGCCTTTTGCATTTTTAGAAAACATTCAAGAACTATAGCCTAGTCACATCTTATCTAAAATTGAAAATAAAATCAGTAAGGCATTTAAGGTTTTCTTATGTATTTTTCTCTTCTAGGTTGTTAGATATCTTATAGGAGTTTCTTAGTAACTGTGATCTTAGTTTATCTAATTTGGATAAGCACCCGCAACTATTCCATAGATGAGGGTATTATTATTTTTATTAATTAAAATGCTAGCACAATATTTATATATGTTCCTTTATAATACATCATCCTTATAGCAAAAAAAGGAAAAAAAGTATCATTTTTTTCATGAGAAACTGAACTTTGAAAATTATAATGATTTTATGAAATTTATTTTCTTTGGAAACAAAATGCCAGAAGAACTGAATGAGCATTTAAGGGCTTTTAAAAGTTCAGCACTACGAGGTAACCTGCTTTAGAGGCAAGAACAAGAAAGGGTTCTATTTGGGACTCAGATGGCTGGATTTGAGGTCCAGCTCTACTGATCACTAACTTGATGATCCTGAGCAACATACCTTACCTACTGGAGACTCATATATCTCCCCCTTTGAAATAGGAAATAATGATGCCTTCTTACCACCCAGGGCTGGTTTTAGGAGGCTCACTTGAGACAATGGGTATAAAAATGCTCTGTGCATTACAAAACTATATAAAGCAATAGACATAAGCATATGAGGATGTTAGGTTTTAAACTCAAGTGATGAGGCAAAAAACTGGATAAAGTCAAAATTACTTTTGAAGGTTTCTAAATTGATATAAAGCATAGTTGTACTGTTTTTTTCTGTATAAACCCAAATAGTAACCTGTAAGGTACCATGTTTTTCAAACCATAAAATGCACCTAGGTTTTAGAGGAGGAAAATAGGAAAAAAATTTTTGAAGCAAAAACATGTGGTAAAATATTTAATAATATAAATAACATAATATTTCACCAATGTAAATGTAAACAGAACTCAACCGCATCATTAACAACCATTATTTATCCCAAATTGGTGGGGGGGTGAGGATGTTTCTTATAGTCCAAAAAATACTTTATATAATGTGTAAAGTGTATACTGCATATATAAAGAGAACATGGCCAAATAATTTTGTAATGCTTTTTTTAGCTGAGCATAATGTTGATAAATACTCGTTAAATATGTGTTAGAATCCTCTATATCCTAACAACCAGGAGTAAGACAACCTATGAAAAAATACAACCCCATTGTAGCTGAATTGTAGACTCAGGCATCTGGAAAAACAACAGCTGACAGGCGTTAACTCAAAAGTGAGCAACGAGCATAGGTCAGAATTAGCAAAATGGTGGCAGCAGTGTTTTTGTTTGGCCTGAAAAAGATTTAACTTTAAAAATTTGAATCCCTTCTAGGTCTGGCATTCATTCTCTAGGTGTTTGCCACCCTTTGTTTGTTGCTTTACACCCTGTCTCTCACACTTTACCTGCCTCGTGTCATTTAGTACATTGAGTCTTTCATTCCTAATATATCCAAAGGAAGGCCTAGCCGAGGAAATGAGTCTTAAACTTGAATGTTAAGTGAGTGATTATCATGGATTGCCAAAATATGTTTGGGAAGGCCTGCCAGTTTGGAGGAAGAGGAAGATGAAATTAGTTAGTCCTGTAGATGGTGGGTCTGTTTTCTCTGTGGAGGAGTTTGCTTTGCTTTGAGGAAACCACTGCAGGCTGTGTAACTTGCTCAGAGTGTTGTCTGAGAGCTTCTGCTAGCGATTTGAAAGATGAGCAACATTGCAACATTTGGAAGGAACTGAAGGAAGGGAGGAAGGCCTTTATTTAGGTTCTTGGCAGTAGGGGCCTGAAGTTGGCCAAGGTTTTCAAAGTAGAGACTAAGAGCTTAATTTGAGAAAGTTTGGGGCTGGCCGGCCTGAGATGGAGCCACCTTTGCTTCTTTTTTTTTGCTACCTGGTATTCACGCCTTCAGCACATTTTATCATTCTTCCTGGGGGAATATCTGCTCATTCCACCAACTCTGGTTTGCTCCAGATGAAGTCATAGTAATCCAGGCCCTTATCACCAGAGTACTCCTAAATAAAGCATCCCCTGGAGCTGACCTCTAATCCCTTCCCCTAGGAAAGGATCCCCCAACTCCATCTTTCTTACACGTGACTGAAAGAGCTACTTTCCCTGGAATACTTCTTTTGGCAACTCACTTTCTTATTCCCCAAATTAGAAGAGCCTCCAGTTGTTTATCATGACAAAGACCCTGCCTGAGAGGGTAATGGAGGAAATTAGAGCAGGATTATTTCACTGGGTGATAAACCTTTTCAAATCCCAGAAGTCCGAAATTTAAATTACTGTCCTATTTATTCTCTAGTGGATGCAAGCTAAAGTTGAAGACAAATTTTGAGCCCAAGGAAAGACTAGACAGGGATTTCCAGGTCCAATTCTGATTCTTTGTGTAGTGTTTCAAGTTTGAAAGCACTCCACACAGAGACACTTGCCCTCTGCCCACATAGTACCCATTTCTGTCTCCTTTCTTTTTTGCTCAGGTAGGGCACTTTCTCTCCCTGGAGTCTGTCTTTTCTAAATTGCTACCCAAATCCACCTTTTCCACAACACCTTTGGCTTTTCTGGTATCTCTTCTAACCCATACAATTCTCTCTTGAGAGTCCTTACTATATCTAATAAGTAGTAATAATGCTACTTATGAATACTAATTTAATAAGTAGTATTAAAACAGCCTAGTATTTATTTAATCATTCTCCAGTGTTTCCCAACTAAAATGTGAACTCTCTCGCATGAAGTAATAGGCTCCCGCGCTCTTGAATCTCCCATACAGATGTGTGTGGAGCACTAGGTAAACGGGTAGAAGAAAAGCATAACAAAGGGGCAGGTGCTGGTGAGCATTAAGTACATTATCTCTGGATTCCGAATTGTGTGATTCTGGTGGCCTGCAGTTGACTAATAGAATACAGTGGGAGTTGGGGGAGAGAAGACTATAAATTAAATTCAAGGTTATAAGTCTGGAGAACCAAAAGAAAAAGAAGTACCCTTGACAGAAATGTAGGAAAGAGGTGCCAGTTTGGAGGGTGAGGTGGGGTGGTTTAATGTTCACCAGTTTTGCTGTCATTGAGAGTTTCTAATGCGTAATATTTTAGGCGTTGACTTGTAAGTAGCAAGTTGTGGACAGATGCTAGTTGAGAAATAGAAAAGAGATGCAGAGTCATCACCAAACAGACTAGGTGAGCCTCCAAGCAGGAGTGGATCTACAACAGAAAGAGGTAAGAGAATGGTATTAGCTTTTGAAACGAAAAACACGATCTAAGAGCTAGCAGGGCTGGTGTCTGTAAGTGTAAGGGAAGCAGCGATATCCGGTAGACAAATGAGCAATTTAAAACTTGAGAAAAGTTAGCATTTGTTTGACTAGGAAGAACAGATGGACTTAATAGAGAATTTCAGATTCCAGTGGTGTGCTTGAAGACAACTTCTGAGTTGTAAGTAGTAAGGGAGGAAAGGATGACCAGCCTCAGAGATGTTGTTCACTGTGGTTTGAAGGGGGAGTCAGAAAGTGGGAGTGATGGAATATTGGGAAAACTGGAGCCTGGACCTGTGCTACCCCAATTGTAGGGCCCCCTTAAGAGGAGAGGCCCCCCTGGGCTTCTGGAGGCACGTTGCCATTACTTTAAGAAGTGTAGGTATGGAAGGTAGGTTTGGGTAGGTTTTTTTCATGTAAGGAAATCCTAGCACTAACCTATATTCATTAACCTATATTCATGGTCTTAAAAGACCATGAATAAGAATGAATCATTACTGAAAATTATTTTAAAATTTCAGTCATTACCTTTTTGTCTTCACATTTTTAAAAACCCACTTCTCACACACCAAAGAATTAATTCATTAAGTCTAAAGTTAAATGATCATATTAGTGTGGTAAAACAAGATAATAGTTTCTATTATAATGTTTTTTCCAAGATGTTTATTTCTTTATATAAATAATAATAGAGTAGTTAAAGCTACCAAGTGATTTTATATTCAGATGACCTATCTTTTAAGACTTCATCCTTTTCTTCTTTCTCTCTAGTTTATTTTAATCCTGGTTAATAAATTTTTTAATATGCAGAGAAGTTTTGGAAAGTAACTGAAAGTAGGAGGTAATGTGCATGCAGTGGCTGAAGGTGGGGCACGTGGGTGCCTGCTCTGTATTTAATTAGAGATCCAGATGAGACCTTTGTTTTGTGCATTGAGTTTGGATATAAGGGTGTAAAGAATAGTTTATAGGCTGATGTGTTATTATTAGATGTTACCCAAATTTGATTTTCCTGTGAATTTCTGTTCACAATTTGGAAAACCATACCCATGGAAAAACATACTGGTGACTTTAGATACAGGAAATCATTCCTGAGACTATGGTTGACATTTATAATAACAGCTTTTAAAAAAAATATTAAAGCTATGAGAGCTCATAATATAATAAAGTATTGTTCTAAAATTATAGTATTTTCCTAGCAAGAATCTTGTAAGAAAATTGGTAACCTGTTTCACCCTTAACTAAAAAACCAATTTCTGGTGAAATGTGAGAAAATGGAAACCATAGTTAAGCCTCAAATACTTAAATTTTATATTTCTTTAATTGTAAGTCTTTAATTTTATATTTATGCTGTCCTGTTAGGGTTTTGCAAATTTCCTACAATGATCTTTCCTTCTCCCCACCTTTTTTTTCTCAGTTATAATCTTATTGAGTATATAGTGATTTGAAATTAGGTATTCAAGGAGATTTTTAACCTCAAGGATTTTGAGGGTTTTTTGCAGGGAGGGGGATTGCTTTGGGTTTTGTTTTTTTGTTTTTTTCCTTTCACCATGATAAAATTCAGGTACAGTATAACTTTGTATTATCTTATTTTAAATTTTTTTCTTAAATTTATCATAAGTTTATGTAGGTTTCAAGTGTATATTTCTATGATACAAGATCTGTATATTGCACTGTGAGCCCACCACCCAGGGTCAAACCATCTTCTGGATTTTATTTTTTTTTAATTTATTTATTTATCTTTAGAGGGGAAGGAGAGAGGGAGAGAAACATCAATGTATGGTTGCCTTTGGTGCGTCCCCTGCTGGTAACTGGCCTGCAGGGAACCGGCCTGCAACCCAGGAATGTGCCCTGTGCCCTGACTGGGAATCAAACCGCGATCTTTTGCTTCGCAGGCCTGTGCTCAATCCACTGAGCTACACCAGCCAGGGCATCTTCTGTCTTTTAAAAGCATGTGAAGAAACTAAGTAAGAGTATTTTTTTCAATGTAAAATTGAATTAGTATACTAATCATATTTTTGCCAAATTATTGGTCATTTTCAAACACCCAATTAGCCACACAGCTGAACAATGTCTTTGGTTGTATGATTCAGAGAAATGTCAACAGTCCAATACTATTCATCGAGGCATTTCAATATAATAACATGTGAACCTAAGTATATAATGAAAAGGTATTTTTACAGTATAGCACTGATCAAATGTACAGACTTAAAGTTTAAACATTTAATTCTGTGTCACAGTAATCGAGTCTAACCTGTTTGTTTCTTATGTTTCGGTTAACAGAATTTAATTCGTTTTCGACCTTCGATTCAGTTCCAAGGGCTCCAAGGGGTGAGTACTCACTGATTTAACAAGAAAATCTATTATTCTCATGCACTATTATATTTAATTTTTAAAATTTGTTTTTGCCCGTGCCCCTTAATATAATCACTTATATATTATGAACTTTCTGACCAAATATAAATTTCTGATAACTTTAAGACCCTCGAATTATCTTCTTTTCTTGATTTATTTTAAAAAAATAATATAGGTATATTTAATGACAGTAGTTTGTTCCAAATTATGGGTAATTTTATTTTTTAATCATTTTATTGAAGTGTAGCATGCAACAAAGTATTATAAGAATGTTTTGTTTACCATAGTTAAGTCATAAGGAATTATTAATTTCAGGCAGGTTCTGATTATATGATTAATTTTTTTATTGTACATACTAGGAAATGAAATATATAAATAGAAAACTGAGTTTTTCCAATATACACAATAAACAAAGGGTTCTATTTTATTGCTGCATTTAAAAACATAAGAAACTCCTAATTGAATGTACCTATGAATTTTGTGTTTATAATACATGACAAACTTCATAGTAGTGTCAGTATTATTTAATTATTATTAATATTTAATATTAATAAATAGACTTCGTGATTCTTTCACCTAAATTAATAATGCATTTCTGAATTTGTCTCTATATACTGGCTGTAGTATGGAGAGTTAGAATATCTGTAAATAGATTTTAGAGCTGTAGAGAAAAGGCAAGTTGAGGGCAGATTATATTTCTGCCTACTATAAATCTACATACTTGTGACTTTTTATTATGTTACAAAACGCAAAAATTCAATGAAAGTAAATAAAATGTTTCTAAAATTTGTAACTTGAAAATATTTCAAGAGTCAAGAGATTAATTATGTCATTCAACACCAACTAGGAGTACTTTTAAATCTGTGCCGTGCTAAATTGAAGATGTTTGTGTGTGGATGTCAGAGCTTTCTACATGGTAGCTTTACAGGGAAGTCCTTTTCTTCCTCCTCCACTTACTGAGTATTCACAAAGGGGATCCTAACTGGAACAAGGTCTCCTGAATTTTATTTTACAGCTTTTTAGGTAGTCTTTACTGCATGCTGATTCTACTTTGGAGGTGCTAGGTTCGGTTGTTTACTTAAGGCTTCTTGAGTTTTCTGGAAAAGTTTAATGGCATTAGTAATATCTGAAGGAATGTTCCAGAGGCAGGCTTGAGTCCATGTGCCCGGAGGGCTCCATGGATTCAGTAAAGGGTTATGTCGACGTGAGAAACGTCCAAATCTGTTAGAACTTTTATGAGTTTATTTGAGCCAAAAGATTGAGAAAATGCTCCAGGAAATGACTGTTTTAACACTTATTTATACATCAGAATCAAAGGGGAAGATTTAGAAATGGGTCACATGAAATCCGCTGGTGATAGATTTAGGGAGGCAGGAGAAAGCAAAGGCAGGAAATCTCTATGACTGGATAAAAAGTAAAACAAATGGACATTTCTTTTACATAAGTGTGTCTGAGACAGTTACCTGTTAACAATTAGCATGATAACAGTAACAATGAGAGGCTCTGTGGTCTGCTGCTCAGGTGGGAGATTGTGCCCAGAGGGGTCTGGAAAGTGGAAATTATTGGCAGATGCAAAAAGACAATAGACAGGCTCAGTTAAGGTAAAGATTGACCTTTGTCAAGAAAGATGCTGGCTTAGGACATGACTACACACCATAATGTGCTTTTAGGTAGAACGTTTTTATTCGCACCATCCTATGTGGTTACTTTAGGTCTCAGTTTTTAAGGTCCACATGCAGGCCCCCTCTGTGTTTGTCAGGTTTAGAATGTGGCCCATTTTTCATCTAGAGTTATCAGGGAGGAGAGGGCACGACCTAGGAGAGAAGAGTGAGGCTTGAGCTGCTTTCCCCTCACTAGCAGCTGTCACTTGGGGGTCTGCTTCTTCCCTGATTCTCTCTCCCAGTTGGGATGTGGAGGCCAGGAAAACGCAAGTGAAGAACGTTTTCTTAGGGCCATCAGGTTAAACTGAATAATGAGGAACCGACATGTACGGGCTTCCAAACTCTTGATTTCTGCAGAATGCAGCTTTTATCAGTGTTAAGGAATATGGTTTTCTCTGGCATACCTGTTGCCCCTAGGCACCATTTCAAAGCAGGCAGTTTATATTTAAAACCTTGGACACCCTTTTCTGAATTCTCCTACCTACTTCCCCCAGCTTTTCTGTCTCCTGTGTCCCAGCTTCCCTGGTTTATCTCTGCGAGCTCCGTTGTCCTTTCCTACTCCATCCTCTCCTGAATATAGTTCGCTGATAAAGGTAACATGGATATAAATGACTGATAGGTTTAAATCTTAATGGGTGTTTGAATTTAATGAATAAGCCTTTTCACTCAAAATGAATGGTTATTGAATAGGTAGAGTAGAAGGTGGAGAGGCGGGTGGGGAGGAAGTTGCAGACCGACAATTGTGGGATACCTGGCCCTACCTTGTTTATTCTGGGTTCTGTCTCCTTGACCCCCTCCACCCCGACTGCCATCCCCTTTTTATTATTCAACTGGGAACAAAATATGTGGACTCAGCATTGTTTCAGAGCTTGCAGCTGCATTCCATCCACCCCTCCCCCTCTCTTCACCCAGCTTTCACCAGCCCTTTGGGACTTAGTAAAAACAAAGAGTCATTACAGGGGAGAGAGTGGGTTGGCACAGCCCACAGGGAATACACAGGGCCACAAATGTGAGGGGCTTCTGTACACTACTCCTCTGTTTTTCTAGAGAGGCATGATAATTTAACGTTGCCTGTGCTGATTGCTTTAGAAACCCTTAAGTATACTTACAGTTTTCCCATGTGGAAATGTTTAGGACTTTAAAATGGAAGGTTTAAATTTAGATTTCCCACAAAATACACTTTTTCTTAATGAGAAATTTTAGTTGTCTTTTAATACTGTGTTTCAGAAACTTTGAAAGTTTTCCTAGAAAGGATTTAGCAAATCAACAAATTTACAGTTTTTTCATCTAATGTGATTGAAAATATACAACTATCATGATAATGTCATATGTTGGCATATTTGAAGCATAGAAGTATTGTTAAAATATCATTTAAAAGTGAACATTTAGTGTTAAAAATATATCCGGTTTCCCTGATGCTGAGTACTGCGTGGTTGTGCTGTTCCTTGTTACTAATTACAGAGTTTTCCCCCCTCAGTAATGTCTTTAAAAGGTCAGAATTTGGGTCTTGGCAGGTTAACTTTTAAGGATATTTACTTTTGTGCCTGAATATGTTCTTTTAGGTTGAAATTTTCTTCTGAATAAATGTGGGCTATAAAATTAAACAAATTATACCAGTATGCTGTTAGAGAGTAAAAATTCTGAGAATCATTGATAACTTGGATTTTTATCATTATGGTTGGGCAAGAGTTTTATAGCATGAAAACTGTAAATTGTGTCTTTGAAAATTCATCTCACTTCTTCCTTTAAGGAAGGGGTGCTCAGGAAATTGGAATGTCACTGAAGGCATTTATTGATTCAGAAAGAGGAAGGAAGAAATGTCTGTAGGAGTCGTTGATTGTGATTTCTGAACTCATGAATATCAGGTGCTACATAAATCAGCCAAAAATGGCTTATTGATTTCTCTGAAGAGTATGGATCAACTAATTATCCATACCTATGATGCTCATTAACTAAAGGTTTGGCTAGGATTATCCATTTCTGTAGACCATTTAAATTGAACAGAAGGGGTATCTGGTAAGATTCACATGAGCTACATATTGAAGTGTTCAAGTTACAACATTCAGAGGTGCGTGTGGGTGCAATGCACCCAGTTTCAAAAAAGCACATCTTTATTGTCAGGTAAACTTCATATAAATCAGAATACTTGGCACTTATATTCTAACTGAAATATACTGAGAATGTGGCAAGTGAAATATATCCCGAAAAGTGTGTTACAGTGCAGTTTAAAAATGAAACCCTGTATTTTTATGTTCATTGAAAGTTCATTGTCTAAAGACACAGATGGTGCAGGCAGACCTGTAACTACACTGTGGATCTCCATACTGCCAGGGTCAAGTTCTCCCCCTATGGCTGCACGGATTCAAAAGGAGAGGTGCTGGAAGCAAGTTAGCTCACTATTTTAACGTAATGGCAGTTGTAACTGATGCAAAACTACTAGCATAATTATTTTTCATAATAAATTATAACTAATGGATGTGCTAATAGTTTTATTGTTCTGCTTGTTCCTTATTTATTGCACTTTCTTTCAGTGCCTTACCAGTGCCATGTACTTTGCTCAGTGTTTGGTGTGCAAATATAGTGGGATGGGTGAGACACGGGCTCTACCCTCAGTGCACCTAGTGTGACAAACAGATGCACACTGACACTCAGAAAAGAGGTAATAATGTAAAGTTTTTCCAGAACCCTCCACTGGGAACTTCTGTAGCAGGGGTGTCAAACTCATTTTCACCAGGAGCCACATCAGCCTCGCAGTTGCCTTCAAAGGGCCAAAATAATTTTAGGACTGTATAATAAATGTGACTACTCTTTAACTGTTAAGGAGTTGAAATTACATTCAGCCCTTTGAAGGCAACCGTGAGGCTGATGTGGCTGACCCTAAGTGAAAATGAGTTTGACTCCCCTGTTCTATAGAAATAGGACTGTCAGGAACAAGGCTTATGTGTATATTTCCAATGGATAAGAATCAGCGTTTTAGACAAAGGTTTCAGTGGATGCAAAACATTATATCCTAGCAGTAGGTGTGTAAAATTACAAAAGGTCTATTAAAATCCATGTAAACACACATACACAAAAAGGCAGATCTATGGTATTTTTATAATTCATATAAAATCTGAAGTGGCAAGGGGGTTTTTTTTTTTACAGGAAATAAGGGCTAGGTCTGCAGAGTGGACTTGCCTGCCACCTCAGGGACTCCTCTTTAGGGAGCGATTGCTCCAGGGCAATGAGAAATAGTGTTAACTTTGTCACAGTAAATGGAATTCCAGACCCCTGTATTCACTTAATATTTGTTATGAGAATGTTGTTCCAAAATTCTTTCTAAGTTGATCGTTCACGTAAGACTCAGCAATCCCAGAAACTTCAGAAAATAGAAGTTAGTTTTGCATTCATAATTTAGAAATTATTTTTAAGAAAAGGACTGAAAATAGAAAATAATTCCTATAAGTACCACGTAGTGTACCTATAAAATAGTGAGCCATACACACTTTTTTAAGAATAAACAAGGAATAGCCAACCTAAGAAGTTTTAAATGTGTATCTTTCTGAAAGGCGCAGTCACCTAAAGATTTAATCAGCATTTAACCACTAACTTTAAAGGCTTGAATAGTGCTATAAAACTCCTGCAGTAGAGTCATTACCTCTAAAGAACAGAGGTTGGATTTTTCTTCTCTTTCTTTTTTTTTTTAACTTCCAAACTTAGCAACACATTTTCAAATTTTTTAATTGTTTATTTTCCTTTGGTGGGCCTGAAAAACTAAATTACACCGTATTTGAAATTAGTAGGCAGTTTCAGCCCACTGCAAATGCTTCCTGCAGCTCCCCTTTTCTAACCTACTCGATACCTGGGCAGCAAAGATAACTTCCCGCTTGAAACAGCAGCAGGGATAAAAATAAATCCCCAACACCGCCATTCCTTCTCGGCTATATGCCTGCACTCCGACTGCTTTCCCTGCTCTTTGGTTTGCCTAGTCCACTAGTTTTGCCAACAGTTGTGTTTAGTCAGTGTGATCAAAGGCTGCTGACTAACAGCTTCCTTCATACACCATGCTCTGAATGTAATTAATACTAGAAGGATGTTAAAATTATATCCTTTTGTAATGGCAGTTCTGTGTTAATATTTTAAATACATATTACAGTGGCCGCCATGTGTAAATAACATTTTAATATTTGCATTGAATTATAACTCTTTAATCACATGTTAATTTACTAAGGCATTAATATAATAGTAAATTGTCTAATTTGAAAGAAACAGTTAACCTCGATATATATCAAAGATTCTTTTATATATGTATCAAACATACTATGTTTATATTATGTATAAAACCTAATATATAACATGTACAATTATACATATATATGTAAAATCTCATATCTGTCCAGGGGAATAGGCTGACATTCTGGAAACTCATATTATCTCATACAGTAATTAAATCATAGTTTGAAGCTATTGTAAATTGGCCAACTTCTCTATTTTATGTTGCCACATTCCTCAGCCTTCCTTTATCTTTCTGGATAAGAACTAGCTGCAGGGTTTCCCAATAAGGAGAGCAGGGAGCTAAATTCACCATCCGTGTGTATTTTCACGTCTCAGCCAGGTACTACTATAAGCACCAGTGACATAAAGGTGACCCAGTCCACCCCTGCCTTGAAAGAGTGCAAGATGGTGGAGGGTAGGAGGGCGGCTGTTTGTGGGGTCTATGGAGACTATTTCAAAGTTCTCATTGACCACAGCCTCACACAGGCTCCAGTGTGGGCTGCAGCAGATGAAGCCTCTCAAAACATGATCAGAAACAGGAGTTGAAGGTGAAGCCATCCTGCTCTGCCCTTCACCAAATTGTGGTCACTTTGGAAAGCAGCAACTAGAACTGTTACTGAAATCTGCAGCTGCCGCAAATACCATAAATTGCATTCTTAGCAGTGAGTTAAGCTTGCTATCTTCATTCACTAAGCATTTATGAATGCTCACTGTGTACCAGGCACGCAGTTGACAATGTATAGACAAGAAGTAAATAGGACCTTGAAATACTAGCTCTTATTTCTAACTAACACCACCTGCTTACCAATAAAATCTGCTACTGATAGCTTTGATTTTTTGTTTCCCACCTGAAACTGAAACTTGTAAAGTTGAGTCATCTATGTCATAGACATTGTCACTTTAGTAGCACTAATTTAAGCTTGCAAAATAATAATCTTTTTATCATTCTAAACACCTGTGGTTTTTATAGTTCAACCAGCCCTAAATTTGAATTGTGAGCATTATTTAAATACCTTTTGACCTCTTAGTATGTGTAAGGCCCTATCCCAGGCACACAAGATGAGTGTAAGTTAAAATTTAAAGCAGGAAAAAGAATTTAGTAGAATAAATATATCCAAGCCAAGATCTTATTTCAAACAATATTTAACATATATCCTATGTGCTATTAATTTTAAGGTGTGTGTTTTTAAAAATATTTTATTTGTTTATTTTTAGAGAGATGGGAAAGAAAGGAGAAAGAGGAAGAGAAACATCAATGTGTGGTTGCCTCTCACGCACCCTCTACTAGGGGTACTTGAGTTGAAACCCATGCGTGTACCCGACTGGGAATCAAACCGGCAACCCTTTGGTTCCCAGGCCAGTGCTCAATCCACTGAGCCACACCAGCCAGGGCTTGTGTTTTATTTTTAACATTGAATATCTTTGGAATTGGAATACATATTATTAATGGCATCTTAGTATTGTGTCATAGCTTGTCAGCATTTTTATTATGCAGTGGTACATAAGTCATGAATAGTTTTACAATTGTTGGCATCTTAGACTCAATAAAATACAGCAATGAAGTGGAAGTAGAGAGATTCTATATTCTGCAATAAGGTTTTATCTAAATAGAATCTCTTCAAAAGTTTTATTTCCCAATCCCCCTCCTTTCCCTGCTTGACCAGCCTGCCCCTTGGCCTACTGTGTTAAATAACCTAGAGAATTTTATAGGGAAGGTTTGTTTTTATAACCATTCTTGAATTGTGATTTAAACTGTAAGGAGCAAGAATGTGGTATTAAAATGTTCTAAAATTTGTTTTTAGGCTAAAAACCTAAACTTATAAAAGTAAGTTTATAGAAGAAAGTGACCTACTTAAAAAAACTTGAAAAGCCCAGTCTTGCTTTGAGGCTAATGAATGTGCCTCTTATCAAGCTAAGAATTTCTGAATCTCTCTAATTAGTCTTATAATTAATACTGTATTTAGCATAAATGCATAATTATTTATTTTATTATTTTATATAGAGAGATTCCAATCATTTTTCACTAATTACAGCTAAAATTTAGTAAATATTATATAATAACAACCATTTACTAAGCACTTTAAATGTTATTCTCATTTAATCCTCACAGGAATGCTATAAAGCCTATACTCCCATTTTGCTGATTTGCAAACTATGGCTCTCAAGTTAAATCACTGTTGCAGCTCACACAATCAGTGAAGGAGCCTGCACTCAAATCTAAGCACCTGATTCTGGAGCCTGTTCTCATCACTGTGCTGACCCACCTGCCTATAGGAAATGTTCAATGAGCATTTTATTCATTTTTACATTCACACAAACATTTATTTAGCGCCTCCTCAACTAGCCAGGGGAAGAGGGAAGGTCAGGAAGGTCTTAGAGAAGAGGCACTGTCTGAGCTGAGGTTTGCTGGATTACCAGGGTTGGCAGATCAGAGGAGGAGGAAAATGCTTTTCAGGCTAATAGTTCAGCACTAGCAAAGTGGTAAACAGGTGCAGCAAATACTCCCACCTTCTTAAGGAATTTGAATTACACCTTAGAGATCAGTGCTTCTCATCTACAAAAGCTCCCTGAGGGTTTATGATGAGGTCTAGAAATCTGGTCTTCAAGATTTTTCCACTAGGTTTTCCCATAATAGCTGGTGTCACTACAATAAAGAAGATGGTAAGAATATATATATATAGGTGTGTGTACATTCTCTTCTCAGGAGAAGGTTTATAACTTGCATCATTTTCTGAAAGGGACCTCCGAATTCCCTAAAGGGAGAAAACTACTTGAAGGAGATACCTTGAAGCACATTAAGAAACAATTCACAATAAGAAAAAAAATTTTACACTGTGACTCTTCACACATCCAGGTGTGCGCATTCGCATAGGTGAAACAAGTTTCACGGCACAAAATTTATCCTTCATCGGTGTACTCTAGTATTTTCTATTCTGTTTTATTTTAAAAGAATCCTGGTCACAGTCCACTAAATTAATGTCATGGCCTTCCAGTGGGTCAGAGCTATAGTTTAAAAACACTGCAGGAGATTATCATCTATTTAAAAATATTTTTTATTCAGGAAGTCATGTGGTCAGATTTGCAATTTAACATGCTTAGCCAGTAGCTACCTTGACTTAGTTATTCTTTATATATGGGAAGGGAGGAAAGGGGAGGAGTCAGGAATGGCTCCATATATATGACAACGAGCATTTGATTGGATGGTGAAGCCATTATTCAAGATCTGAAGTAGATGAAAGAACAGATTGAGGCAGGAGACGTGGGGTGTGTTTGGTTTGGGAAATGCTCTACAGGTGTTCAAATAATACGCGTATGCCGCACCTCATTCTATTGAGATGGAGCTATCTAGAAGTCATGGGGATTTGGAACAAAACAGTTCAAAAAGCTACTCCAAAGGACATTTTTTAAACTTTTTTTTTTCATTTATTTTTGAGAGAGGGCAAAGGAGAAATAGAGGAAGAGAAACATCAATGTGTGGATGCCTCTCACATGCCCCCCACAGGGGACCTGGCCTGCAGCCCAGGCATGTTCCCTAACTGGGAATGGAACCAGCAACCCTTTGGTTTGCAGGCTTACACTCAATCCACTGAGCTACATCAGTCAGGGCAGGAAATTTAATAGAACCTAAGTATATTTGAAAGTCTACTAGTGAGAAGAAAAAGATACATATATTTGCAGATGGAATTCAGGTATATAGCTCATTTAATTTTTTTAACTGAAGAATACTGGTTTACCTGTAAACACTTTTGAGTGTTGATACTTTTATTTACTGATACTTAGGGAATTTGAAGCTCCTTTTGCCAGATTTTGTTCACACGAATTAATAACAAGGCAGGCTAATAGAGATAAACTGTGGCATATTGATGCCGTGGAAAAGTAGACAACAGTGGAAGTGATTTAGAGCTCTGTACGGCATGGCAGTGAACACTCTAAGGGGGAAGAAAACTGAGTTTTTATAAAGTTTAATAACAGGCAGAAATCAGACGTATGTTGTATAGGTATATACATATGTGATAAGATTATTAAAAACAAGGAATAATAATTGGCAAAAATTAGGAAAGTTGTTATGTTTGGTAGAGGGAATAGGAGAGGAGCAGATAAGTATTGCTAATGTTCTATTTCTTAAGTTGTGCAGTGAGTTCACAGGTGTTCATTGTGTCATCAAGCTTCACAACTATGAAGCTGTCTTTGTTTTATGAAACAAGCATCACATAAATTAAAGTCTGTTCTCATTATTATTAACTTTAAACATAATTTGTCATCTTCATGGATTAAGTGAAAAGAACCAGAAAATATTTTAATAGATGTCAAAAAGACCTTTGATAAAAATTCAGTATTAAATCTGTATTAAAACTTTAGGTAAGTAAGTAATAGAAAGAAGAATTCTTCCTTACTGTGATGAAAAATATCTGTCAAACTACTAGCCAGTTACAGCAGGGATGAAACAATAGAACTATTCTTGTTAATGTTAGCAATAGAATACACATGCCCACTGTCACCTCTATAGTTTAACATTGTTCTGAGAATGCTCAGGAATGTCATGGAAAGGACATGAAATAAAGGCTGTGGATAATAGATAAGTGGGAGCAAATTTGCCAGTATCTGCAGATAATCCAAGTACCCCAAGTTTAAAACTATAAAAACTTTTAAGATTTCTTCAGTAAGGTGGTCAGTTCAGAAATCACTGTTTAAAAAGAATTACTGGCAGCCTAATAGTGGGAGGGTAGAGTGAAGATTAATTTCTTTTAAAATGAGAGAGCCAGTGTGGCTCAGCTGATTGGGCATTGCGCTGTAAAACGAAAGATTGCCGGTTGGATTCCCAGCCAGAGCACATGCCTAGGTTGCAAGTTAGGTTGCGAGTTGGGTCCCGGGCACATATAAAAGGCAACCAATTGATGATTCTCTGTCACATCAATGTTTGTCTCCCTGCCTGTCTCCTTCCCCTCTCTCTAAAATCAATAAGCATGTCCTTGAATAAGGAATAAATAAATAAATAAATAAATATCGGGATATTTGTAAACTAATGGGAATTTTATTTATACATAAAAATACATAATTTTGCACATTTTGACAATATTCTTCCAATCTATAAGCATGGAATATCTTTTTATTTATTTGTGTCTTCTCCAATTTCTTTTCTTAATTTACTTTTCCTTACTGTCTTCTTTATCAAAAGACATATGGAGTGGCTAAATGGATTAAAAAACAAGACCCAGCCCTGGCTGGTGTAGCTCAGTGGATTGAGCACAGGCCTTGGAACCAAACAACTGCGGTTCGATTCCCAATCAGGCCACATGCCTGGGTTGCAGGCCATTTCCCAAGAGGGAATGCACAAGGGACAGCCATACATTGATATTTCTCTCCCTCTCTCCTTCCCTTCCCCTCTAAAGATAAATAAATAAAATCTTAAAAATAAATAAATGGAATAAAAAACAAGACCCAAATATATGCTGCCTACAGGAGACTCATGCAGATGTAAGAACACATGGAGACTGAAAGTGAATGGATGGAAAAAGATATTCCATGCAAATGGGAACCAAAAAAAACTATAGTAGCTATACTTAGCAAAATATAGACTTTAAAACAAAGACTGTAGTAAGAGAGAAAGAAGGGTATCATGTAATAACAGAGGTGTCAGTCCAACATGAAGATATAACATTTGTAAATATTTACCCAATTTAAAAGCACCTAAGTATATAAAGAAAATATTAATATACAGAAAGGAGAAATAGACAGCAATACAGTAATAGTAAGGAGACTTTAATACCCCACTTACATCAATGGATAGATTATCCAGAAAGAAAATTAATGAAGAAACAGCAGCTTTAAAGGACACATTAGACTAGGTGTACTTAACAGGTATTTACAGAACATTCCATTTCAAAGCAGCAGAATACACATTCTTTTCAAGTGCATTTGGAACATTTTCCAACACAGGTTATGTGTTAGGCCACAAACAAATCTGTAATAAATTTAAGAAGATTGAAATCATGCTTAGCATCCTTTCCAACCACAATGGTATGAAACTAGAAATTAATCATATGAATAAAAATGGAAAATTCACTAATATGTGGTGGTTAAACAACATGCTACTGAACAACCAATTGGTCAAAGAAGAAATCAAAAGAGAAGTAAACAAATACTTTGAGACTAATGAAAATGTAAATATAATTTACATACCCATACCAAAATTTATGGGATTCAGCAGTTATAAGAGAGAATTTAATAGCAATAAATGCCTACATGAAGAAATAGCAAAAAAAAAAAAAAGTATCTAATAAACAGCCTAACTTTGAACCTGTAGGAACTAAAAAACAAACAAAGCACCATATTGGTGGAAGGAAATAGCAAAGCTTAGTGCAGAAATCAGTGAAATAGAGACTAAAAAGGCAATAGAAAATATCAATGAAACCAAGAGCTGGTTATTTTAAATAATAAACAAAAGTGACAAATCATTAGCTAGACTCACCAAGAAAAAAAGAGAAGACACAAATCAAAAATAAAAGACATGTTACAACTGATATCAAAGAAATGCAGAGTATCCTAGACTACTGTGAACGATTGTATGCTAACATATTGGACAAGCTAGAAGAAATGGATAAATTTCTAGAAACATACAATCTACCAAGATTGAATCAGTAATCAAAACCTACTGACAAACAGAAAAGTCCACAGACAGATGGCTTCACTGGTGAATTGTACCAAACATCCAAAGATGAATTTATACCAGTCTTTCTCATACTCTTTCAAAAAATATAAGACAGGAACTCCTTCAAACTCGTTTTATGAGACCAACATTATCCTACTAAAACTAGACATGCGTGCCACAAGAGAAGAAAATTACAGGCCAATGTCCCTGATGAACATAGATGCAAAAAATCTTCAACAAAATATTAGCAAACCAAATTCAACAATACAGTAAAAGGATCATGCATCATAATCAAGTATTTATTCCAGGGATGCAAAATATTTTTAGCATCTGCAAATTAGTCAATATGATAAACTATATTAACAAAATAAGTGATGAAACTCATGTGATCATCTCAGCAGGTACAAAAAAGATATTTGACAAAATTCATCATTGATTTATAATAAAAACTCTCAACGGGGCATAGAGGGAACATTCCTTAACATTTAATATATGACATCTCACAGCCAACACTACACTCAACAGTGAAGAGCTGAAAGCCTTTTCTCTAAGATCAGGGACAAGACAAGGATACCCATTCTCACTACTTTCATTCAACATAGTTTGGAAGTCCTAGCCAGAGCAGTCAGTCAAGAAAAAGAAATAAAAGGCATCTAAAGTGAAAAGGAAGAATTAAAACTGTCAGTATTTGAAGATGACATGATATTATATATAGAAAACCCTAAAGATGCCATTAAAAAACTGTTAGTACTAATAAATGAATTTACTAAGGATACAAAGTCAATGTACAACATCTGTTGTATTTCTGTATACTAATAGTGATAAATTTTTAAAAATCCTATTTATAATTGTACCAAAAAGAATAAAATACCTAGGAAATAAATTTAACCAAAGAGGGTGAATACCTGCATATCAATTAAAAATAAGTAAGTAAATGAATGTGTACACAAATATTAAACACACAGAAAATATGACATGGTATATACAAAATGTTACAGATTGTGACTTACCTATATATGTTTACTATAATATATGTATATTTCTGTATTTACTCTATATCTACATATTTCCTCTTGTTATAATTACATAAAAGGAATTTTTTGAGAAGGATGTTTAAATATATGAAGAACTCAGAAGAAAGGCTGACTATTCAAGGTTAAAAAACAGGTTGACAAGAAAAATTAAGCAGGCAGGTTTTAAGAAGTTATCTAGAGCTAGACACTAGCTAAATATTTTGCTAGTCAACTACTTGATAGAGTTGCTTTGTCATCTATCAGTGGAGAAACAAAATGTTCTCCGCATCTGTGATCTTTCTCCCAAGTGGAAGGAAGGTACAGACAGGAGTGCCGGTGTTATCATGGCCTGGGAGAAGAGGCCACTTTCCTAACAGTTGACATTTTGGAGCCAGGGGTATTGTGAACTCCCCTAGGAATGAGTCAGGTCTAGAAAGGTCAGATTATGGAAAAGAAAAGTAGTAGTCAGTTGGATTTTAAAAAATAAGGTTTTAGGGAGCTTCAGATAATAAAACTCAGAATGTATTAGAGAACTGACTAAGGAGAACTGAGTTGGACCCACAGGATTAGTGGACTAATACTTAAGTAGGCACATAGTAAAAGGGCAGTCTTTTTTGATACTTAAAAACCTTGGAGTGTTTAATAATCACTCAGTTATGTTAGGGGTATCTTATTTTAGAGTGAGAATATAGGCATAGCCATATTGGTGAATATATTATAATCAATACTAAGAAATTCGTTTTTAATGACTAATCTGAATGCCTTTTAGTTTTCTCTTAATCTAATTTTGTTACTAATTCTTTAAAGTCAGTCCTCACACATTCGGAAGGAGGAAAGCTACTTGAGGGTGTTTCACTTCTACTAAGCAATAAAGATGATGCTGACATGTTTCCACAGCTGTTTGAGAGTTGGTTTTGTATTTGACCGTAAAGAAAAATCTTGTGCTAGGGATGTTTGGGGTTTGTTTTGTTTTTGTTTTTTAAGGAAGATAGTGTTCTGTTCCATCCTCAGAGAACTCGAATAAGGAATTATGAGTTAGGTTTAATTTTGAATAGTCTTACAGTGTTTCTAGTATCACAATTTTTAAGTCTGTAAAAAATATAATTAAATAAACACTTGTTTATTTAGTTAATTAAAGTTGATTAAGTCAAAGAGCAAATGTCATAATGAAAACTTAAATTCTAATTATTTTTAAAGCAGAATTTCCTAGTTTTCTGATGGAAAAACAAATGCATATTTGAGAATTGTAAAAGTACATTCAAAGATAAAGATGAATATTAAAAGCCCCTAACAGTGAAAACCAGTTAGTGTTGGATTTCTTCTAGTGTTTTTTTCATATTCACACATACCTCTAAAAAGTTGCATTCACATTGTATTTACTGCTCTTAATATCCTAATTTTTCTATTTAACATATATCATGAAAATTTTTCCAAGTCATTAAGTAATAAAAATAATTTTAAATACCTGCCTAACAATTCATTTTCCAGGTGCACTTGCATTCCTTTAGCCATTACATATGACTTATATAGTGTCTTTATTAACAGTGATGGTGTGATGAACATTCTTGTGTATAAATCTTTACTTCCATTTCTAATTATTTTTTTAGGCTAGGTTCCTAGATGTGACATTACTAGGAGAAAAGTAGGAATGTTTTTAAAGTTACTGATAACTGACTCCCGGTTGCCCCTTCCACTGCCCCCCACCCCCAGACAGCTGCTGCTGGTATTCCCACAGCTGTTTTTAAGTGCCTGTCAGGAGGTGTTTGCTCTGACCAATTTGAATACATGTTTAAATTTGAAAATTAATCATTTTATAATGTTTAAAAACTGACAGCATGTTTTGCTTGATAATATCTGGCATGGATAAAATATTACAATATGAAGTGTCACCAAATATTTTGCTGTTTTCATCTGAGAGTGCTAGGAGTGATTTTGAATTTTTAATTTCTTTATTTGCTTTTTCCAAAATAGTGGGGAGAAGTTTTTATTTTAGTAATGCATAGACTTTCTTTGAAATAATTACTCCATTTTTCTAAGTTTTTAAAATTAGAAAAGTTTTTTCTAATTAGAAAAAGGTCTATTAGAGATAGTTTTCCAATTTTAGAAATTTTAGAATTTCTAAAATTCTATTTCTCTAACTTTTTACACATCTTGCTGTTTTGTCATTCCATTTCTCTTTACCATTGTTTATGGTCTTAATTCAGTGCTTTCAAGTTTCCACCCTCATAGATGCCTGTATTTCTTAAAAGAACATTACAAACTTCTCATGAAGCCTAGTAGGGATGTTGTTTTTATGGGGCAATAAAGTGAGGTTATTGGCAAGAGGAAGAATGTTTTGCTGCTTCATATAGCTTCATTGTTCTAGAGGAACCTTGGTGCTTGTTAATCTGCCTTCTAGTAGAATTAAATAACCATCTAAAAGATAATCAAGCAAATGCTTTGTGATATGGATGATCCAAATGCAGTAACCTAGCCATCTAAATGCAAATCATTGCCCTTTCCTTGCCAACATATTTCTTTCTCTGTATAAAGACATGGCTTTACCAAAGCTGGATGGAGCATACTGTTCTTAAAAGTGAATCTCTTTAGTTCTGTATTTATTACAGTCATAGAGCAGTTGATTTAAGAGACTTGACAGGCCCTCTTATTTATATCAGATTGGCCAATTCTTTTAGAAATGAAAACTGCTGTATTTTTTAAAGTTACAGTTGACATTTAGTATCATTTTATATTTGTTTCAGGTATACAGCATAGTGGTTAGATAATTGTATAATTTATGAAGTGATTCCCCCTGATAAGTTTCATACCCACCTGGCACCATAAATAATTATTACAGCATTATTGACTATATTCCCTATGTTATACTTTATATCTCTCAATTATTTGTAATTACCAATTTATATTTCTTGATCTCCTCACCTTTTTCACACTGCCCCCCTCACCTCCCTCCCATTTGGCAACCCTCAGTTGGTTCTCTGTATCTAGGAGTCTGTTTCTGTCTTGTTTGTTAGTTTATTTTGTTCTTTAGATTCCACATATGAGTGAAATCATAGTATTTGTCTTTCTCTCTGACTTATTTAACGTAGCATAATACCTTCTTGGTACATCCATGTTGTTTCAAATGGTAAGATTTCATTCTTTTTTATGGCAGAGTAGTATTTCATTGTTTATATGTACCACAACTTTATTGTCCATTTGTCTATCAATGAGGACTTGGGCTGCATCCGTATCTTGGCTATTTTAAATAATACTGCAGTGAATGTAGGGATGCATATATCTCTTTGAATTAGTGTTTTGTATTTGTTTGGATATATTCCTAGGTGAAATTGCAGGGTCATAAAGTAATTCTATTTTTAAATTTTTGAGGAACCTCCACACTGTTTTCCACAGTGGCTGTATCAATTTGCAGTCTCATCAACAGTCCAGGAGGCTTCCCTTTTCTCCACATCCTTGCCAACAGTTGGTGTTTATTTATTTATGATAGACATTCTGACAGGTGTGAAGTGATATCTAATTTGGGTTTTAATTTGTGTTTCTCTGATGATTCCTGACGCTGAACATCTTTTCATATGTCTGTTGGTAATCTGTATGCCTTCTTTGGAGAAGTGTCCATTCAGGTCCTCTGCCCATTTTTAAATGGGTTGTTTGGGTCTTTGGGCTTTGTTGTTGCTGTTACTGGTGATGGTGGTGGTGATGTCGAGTTGTATGAGTTCTTTATAAATTTTGCATATTAACCCCTTATCAGATGTATGATTGGCAAATATGTTCTCCCATACAATAGGTTGTCTTTTTTTGTTTCGTTGATGGTTCCCTTTGCTGCGCAAAAACTTATTTAGCATAATATAGTGCTATTTGCTTACTTTTATTTGTCTGAAGAAATATATTTAAAAAAATACTACTAAGAGCAGTGTCAGAGTGTTTACTGCCTGTGTTTTCTCTTAGGAGTTTTATGGTTTGGGGTCTTGCGTTTAAGTTTTTAATCCATTTTGAGTTTAGTTTTCTATATAGTGTGAGAAAATGGTATTTTATTTATTTATTTAAAAATATTGTTATCTGTTGATTTGTCTATCTATCTGTAGAGAGACAGAGGAAGGCAGAGAAAATGAGAAAGAGAAAGAAACATCGATTTGTTGTTCTATTATTTATGCATTTATTGGTTGCTTCTTGTATGGGCCCTAACCAGGGATCAACCTTGGCATGTTGGGACAATGCTCTAACCAACTGAGCTACCAAGCCAGGACCCAGTTTTATTTTTCTGCATGTGTCTTTTCAATTTCCCTAGACTATTTATTGAATAGATTCTTTACCCTGTTGTATATTCTTATTTTCTTTGTCATATATTGACTATATAGGCACGGGTTTATTTCTGGGCTCTCTGTTCCATAGATCTACATGCCTATTCTTATGCTAGTACCATGCTGATTTGATTGCTGTAGATAGCCTTCTAGTATAGTTTCATATCAGGCAGCATAATACCTCCAACTTTGTTCTTTTTTCTCAAGATTGCTGTGATTGTTAAGAGTCTTTTGTGGTTCCATATGAATTTTAGAATTATTGGCTCTAGTTCTGTGAAAAATGGCATCAGTATTTTGATAAATATTGCAGTGAATCTATAGATTGCTTTGGGTAGTGTGGACATTTTAATGATGTTAATTCTTCCTATCCATGAACCTGGTATATGATTCCATTTATTTGTATTTTCTTCAGTATGTCATATTTTTTTAGCAGGTCTTTTACTTCCTTGGTTAAATTTATTTCTAAGTATTTTTATGCAATTTTAAATGGGATTGTTTTCTTAACTTTGCTTTCTGATAATTCATTATTGGTATGTAAAAATGCAACTAACTTCTGAATATTAATTTTGTATCCTGCAACTTCACTGAATTCATTTATCAGTTCTAGTAATTTTTTGGTGGACTCTTTAGGGTTCTCTCTATACAATGTCATGTCATTTGCAAATAATGACATTTCTACTTTTTCCTTTCCAATTTGGATGAATTTTATACCTTTCTCTTATCTGATTGCCATGACTAGGACTTCCAACATTATGTTGAATAAAAGTGGTGGAAGAGGACAACCTTGTCTTCTTCTTGATCATAAGGACACTTTTAGTTATTCCCCATCGAGCATGATGTTGGCTGTGGGTTTGTAATATATGTTCTTTATTATGTTGAGGTATGTTTCCTCTATTCCCACTTTGCTGGGAGTTTTCATCAGAAATGGGGATTGGGTTTATCAAATGCTTTTCTGCACCTATTGATATGATCATGTGATTTTTATCCATCATTTTGTTTATGCGGTATATCATGTTAATTGATTTAAGGGTATTGGGCCATACTTGTATCCCAGGAGTAAGTCCCAGTTGTGGTATATGTTCTTTTTAATGTATTGCTGAATTCAGTTTGCTAATATTTTATTGAGGATTTTTGCTTTTAGGTTCATCAAGGATGGCCTAAAATTATAGGATGGCCTATAATCTCCTTTTTTTGTAATGTCTTTGTCTGGTTTGGGAATCAGAGTAATGCTGGCATGTAAAATGAGCTTGGGAGCTTTTTCTCCTCTTGAATATTTTAGAATAGTTTGAGAAGGATTTTGTGTTAATTCTTCTTTGAATGTTTGGTGTAAAATTCACCTGTGAAGCCATCTGCTACAGGACTCTTATTTGTTGGAAGTTTTCTGATTACTAATTTGATTTTGTTGTAATCTGTCTGTATAGGCTCTCTTTTTCTTGATTCAGTTTTGGATTATTGTATGTTTCCAGGAATTTATCCATTATTTCCAGATACACCAATTTGTTGTCATATAATTGCTTGCAGTATTTTCTTATTATACTCTGTTTTTTCTAAGATGTCAGTTGTCACTTCTCCTCTTTCATTTCCGGTTTTATTTATTTTGTTCCTCTCTTTTTATTTCTTAATAAGTCTTGTTAAAGTTTTATCAATCTTGTGTATCTTTTCAAAGATACACGTGGTTTCATTGACCTTTTGTGTTTTTGTAGACTATTTCCACTCTGATACTTATTATTTTCTTCTTTCTACTCACTTTGGACTTTGTTTGTTGTCCTTTTTCTAGTTCCTTCAGGTGTAAGGTTAGATTATTTATTTGAGATTTTTCTTTTTTCTTGAGGTAGACCTGTATTGCTATGAATTTCCCTGTTATGGCTGCTTTTGTTGTGTTCCATAGACTTTGGGTCATTGTGTTTTCATTTTATTTTTTCTTAAGTTATCATGTAATTTCTTCCTTGATTTTATTGTTTAGGAGTATGTTTATAAGTTTTCTCCTTGTAATTGATTTTAGTTTTATACCATTGTGAGCAAAGAAGATGCTTAGTATAATTTCAGTCTTCTTAAAGTTTTTGATACTTGTTTTCTGGCCTAAAAGTGGCCTAAAGTTCCATGAGTACTTCAAAAGGATGTATATTTTGCTGCTTTGGGGTGGAATACTCTAACTATATCAATTAAATCAGTCTGGTCTAATGTGTCATTTAAGGCCATTCTTTCTTTATTGATTTTCTGTTTGGAAGATCTATCCATTGATGTTAATGGAGTATTAAATTCCCCTACTATGACTATTACTGTCCTTCCCCCCTTTATATCCATCAATATTTGCTCCTATGTTGGGTGCATAAGTGTTTACAAGGGTTACATCCTCTTGTTGTATTGATCGCTTTATTATTATGTAATGTCCCTTTTCTCTTATTATGGTTTGTTTTGAAGTCTGTTTTGACTTAAATAAGTATTGCTACCTCAGCTTTTGTTTTTTCAGTTTTATTCCTTTTATTTCAGTCTGCATGT
Source organism: Sturnira hondurensis (assembly GCF_014824575.4). Lineage (NCBI taxonomy): Eukaryota > Metazoa > Chordata > Mammalia > Chiroptera > Phyllostomidae > Sturnira > Sturnira hondurensis. The sequence continues at coordinate 19,695,478 of NW_028093985.1, read as the reverse complement.
CTTTTAATTTGATGTGGATCTTTTGTAGACAGCATATTAATTGGTCTTGTTTTCTTATTCATTCAGCTAACCTATGTCTTCTTACTGAAGTGTTTAACCTTTCAAAGTGTTTATTATTATATATGTAGTTACTGCCTTTTATTCATATTTATGTTACTTTATTTCTCTTCTTTTTCGTAAAGAAGTCCATTAACTTTCTTCTAATACTGGTTTGCTGGTGATGAACTCCTTTAGCTTTTTCTTGTTGGGAATCAGTTTCTAATTCAGCTCTTGGTGCACTGGGCCTGTCAATAGCGTTATACGTATAAAATCAGAAATAGTTTTACCTCCTTCATAGTCTTGAAGGAAATTAGCAAGTGAAAACTGAAAAGAAATAAGTTTTATGAAATGGACCTTATCTCAGGAATATATTTTCAGGATAGATGTTTGGAAAGAGATTTATAAAAATTAAAATACAATAGGCTTGACATGAGAAAAGAAACACCTTAAAATATTGTTTGCATTTGTGAATATGGAATGCTTTAGTCACAAAGTTGTGTTTCCCATGAGAACCTTTAATTCTATTTTCTTTGTTTCTTTGTTGTGCTGCTGCTAGTATCTGGGACTCTCTTGGGCACATTTCTGTTTATGGATAGGGCACATGGGAAGCAGTGTGTGCTACTCGGCTAGAGTAGCAGCGGGTATCTGTAATTTTTCAGCCTTTCATAAACACCTGTTGTGACTTTTTCATTCTCGTATCTTTTCTCTGTAAGTTTAGAACAATTAGAAATAGTGCTAGTCTTTTGGTTGTTTTCCCATGTAGCTTCTTTGTAAGTGTTGCCCTTGAAGGTTTCTAACCCCTTAATACCAAGGGCTCGGAATAAGCATTGTCAACTTTTGATTATCCAAGGGCGCTTTATTTACCAGTCCTTTTCCATTTGAAAATTACTTTAAAAATCAAGCACATTATTATGTTAAGGAAGGCATGTGTGTGCTTGAATCAAACAGGCCAAAATCATAGTGTGAGTGCCCCAATATTGTCTTTCCATCATCAGAGCAAACATTTTTGGACACATACTATGTGTCAGGTGTTTTGCCAAGTAACCTTAGATGGGTTATCTTTTTTAAAAAACTATTCTTTTATTATTGAGTTATAGTTGACATGTAACATTACCTTAGTTTCACGTATACAACATAATGATTTGATATTTGTATATATTGCAGATGATCAGTACAATAAGTCTAGTTAATAGTTAGCATCCATCTCCATACAAGAGTGGTGCTGAATCAGAGAATGACAGTGAGGTGAGTTACCTTTTAAACTTCACAACAACCAACGGGATGATATAATTAACCACATTGTACCCATGAGGAAATAGGATTAAAGAGGTTAAGTTACTTGGCAAGGTAACAGGGATAATAGGTTTGGGGCCAAACTTGGGAAACTGGGAGGCTGCTTCAGAGCCTGTGATCCAGCAGGCTAGATGCATCATCTCTTTGCGCTGCTCTCTTTTCGTCTATGTTTCTCAACACATTGAGAGGACCCAACTTTGAACCGGAAATACAGAGGGACCCAAAAATAAATATTTTAAAAAGCAAAGAGAATAAGGCAGCAGAACACTTTCTATCACAGCAGAACATTTCCTATCTTTGGTATCAGGTATTTGGTACTAGTTAGCATTAAAAAGGCACAAAAGAGTTCATATTTTGTAGACAGTCTTCCATGTTTTTCATTTAAGATGTGACTAAAATTTAATTAATAAAATTATATCCCGTGAATATTGTACATCTTGTTGCTATTTCTTTTTCCTTAGTGTAGAGCCTTGGTTTTGCATCTTTAGTCCCCTGAGCCTGGAGATTTTGTGATGTTACCATAGTGGCTGCCTTAGCAGTCCCAGTCACTCGCCCTCCCTTTCTTCAACCAGAGCAGCTCTGACTTTATTTGTCATATGTAGTAGGTTTTCCCATAAGATTTTTTTAAATATTATTTTGTAGGTTTAAAGAAAGTTTGAATATATTGGTGTTGAAAAACAGAGAATTGAGATTTAAATATACTTCCAAATCAGTATAGAAATAGGCTTCAGACTTAATATTACTATTTAAAAAAAAATTTTAAGCCTCACCTGAGAACATGCTTATAGATTTTAGAGAGAGGGGAAGAAATGGAAAGAGAGGGATAGAGAAATCCATGTGAGAAAGAAACATCAATTGGTTGCCTCTAGCATGCAGCCCCAATTGGGCACCAAACCAGCAATCCAGGCTTGTGCCCTGACCAGGAATCAAACCCACAACCTTTCAGTGTGTAGGAAAACACTCTGACCAACTGAGCCACACTGGCCTGGACAACTTCAAATAATTTATGTTTAGTTTTTCTTTTAAATTTATGTTACTGAATTTACACATTTTTGTGGTAATATTGATTAGTTGGGTTGGAACCATGTGTTTTGCAAAAGCTAGGGCCTGGTTCACTTTTAGCATCTTAATCTTGAAAATTCACATCGGTCAGGTACTAGCCTCTCCCCTGCACTTACACAGCTGTTGCTGACTGCCATGGGTCAGTTTTATTTCCACCCATGTTTCCCCAGCAGTTCCTTCTGGCATAATAGATGAGCTTTCCTCAAGACTCCAATAGAGCAAGAAAAAGATTGGCAATGAGTTTGAAAATTGACATACATATTTAATTTTTTTTGTAGAATTCAGGTTTGGGCTTGGTTTCCAAGAAACAAATCATTTTTAAAACAAAATTCTGCTTCCTTCTTAACCAGAAGAATTACTAAATTGAGAATTACTTAGTGTGGTCTCCCTAAATCCTTTAAAACACAAAGTGGTTTTAAAGACACTGGATCATGTTTTCGTATAGAATTTGGTAAGGCCAGAGTATTCTGTGAGTATTTAATAACGATACCTTAAAAAAAAACTTATAAATTTAAGTCCCGCAAACCCAGGGAGCCACTTGGCCTAGGTTTGGAGACTAAACATAGCACAAGGGAGGTCAGAGACTTTCTCATCCTGGTATTTGTACAACACAGCAGGCTACTGTGTGGGGTTTTTCCTCCTTTAATTTTGTTATTTATTTTTGCCTGCTCTGGTTTTCCAGACTCTTCAGTGATCTATTTCAGCTACATCTCTAATTTTTTAGTATCCTTAGCATAAGGCTTCTTCTGAGTTAACTTAATCTAGTTCCAAGTTTCTTCAGATGAATCCAATAAATATTTATTGAGTATTATTGTGGTCCAAATATATGTGAAAGTAAGGCCACAGTCCTTGTCCCCAAAGCACTCGCAGTGTGGTGGGGAGAATGACACATAAACAGGTACTTAGCACGCAATGTAGTGACGGTAGCAGTAGAGATGGACCTGTTTGTGGGGACCCTGACAAAGGACTTTTAAACCCAATTCACTGGGGAAGGAATGGCTTCCTGAGGGAAGGGCTTTTGAGATTCCTGGTCTTAAGTAAAGGGTAAGTTAGCACAAGCCAAGACAAGAAACGGGGACACCAAATGCAAGTGGAGAGGGAGGCCCAGGCCCTTCTATCGAGAAGGAACCTCATGTGTCCTATTAAGGAGCTAAGACTGTGTTATAGATGTGTGGTAGAGAGCCATGAAGTAATAAATTATTCTGGGGACTGACGTGGTCTGACTGGCATTTTTTGAGACTAGTTTTGTCAGCTGAATGATTGGAGGATGGGATCAAGAACAGGCAAATGTGCGGTTGAAAGACAAGTTGTCCAAGCAAAAGGTGTCGTTGAGCCAAAGCAGAGGAAGGAGATGGGAACATACATTTAAGGGATAATTTAGGAAGTAAAGGCAACAGGAATTGTGGCTGTCTGGACGTTCAGGGGTGTTCAGTGGTGTGAGAGAAGAATCAAGCTTGACTCCCCAGGATGCCAGTAACCTCAGTAATTAGATGAATGGCAGTTTAGTAACTGGGAGGCAGATGGTGGGGGAGGGGGGGAGGGTGAACAGATTTAGGGATGAGAACTTTTCCATGTAAGCATTTATTCTAAGGAATACACTTAAATTTTAGAAGGGACTGAAAAATAAAAAGCAGTTTTATGACATGAATATCAGAACTCAGTGGGAGGTCTTAGTTTTTGCCATTAAAGACTTGTGGATTAACTCAGCCATGAAGTTTGAACACATTTCTTAATTTCCCTCAGTGGCTCTCTCACTTGTCTTCTAAAAGCTACTTTGGCATTGAGACCAGTTTTGCAGTCATTTTCAAACACAGACTTTCCTATTCTCTCATAGTCCATATACCTTTTCCTTGGTATAGTATCTCTAGTATTTGCTATTTGCATCTTTCCCCTGGCAATAACTGCCACCACCACCACCTTTTTTTTTCCTGGAAATACCCAGCTACCAACCAAAAAACCCAGCCACCTGGTCTTTTCTAAATAATTTTTAGCCATGCTGCTACAAAATGAGTCATAGCAAAACTCACTTTGAAGCCCCTTTTAGATGGTGAAACGGGCATGGTTCATTTGTGTTTTAGTGCACTTAGCTAGTATGGATTCAGTTACATTAAGCTACTCATTATCATATTCAAGATACTGTTGCACATACATAGATACATATGTGTATCTATGTATACATATGTGCGCACATTCACACTTCAGTCTTTTAAGGGGAGATACCTTAGCGTCATCCTTGATTTCTCTTTCTTTCATTCGTCACATTCAGTATATCTAGGAATCTTGCTTCCTCTACCAGTAAAATGTATCCCAAGTCCCTCCACTTCTCCCCATTTCCTGGTCCAAGCCATCATTTCACTACTGGGTTTCTGTATATATGTGCCGGGATCTTTGTTCATTTTAGTTATTAATGTGTCACAGAAACTACAACAGTGCCTGACATAGTAGGTGCTCAGTTAATATTTATAATGAATTATATAATAAATGAATTTATAATGAGTATATAATAAATGAACTAAATGAACAAATCTATCAATCAATGTCATCTTGCTAGACACATTTAGAAGGCTGATTTCATATTAAGGGAACTAAAAATTACTTGGGGCAGTTTATTTTGTTACAGTTATATAGTAACTTGGGTATATTTGACTTTCATAGCAGCACAATTTACAATAGCCAAGAGTTGGAAGCAACCTAGATGCCCATCAGTCAATGACTGGATCAAAAAACTATGGTACATTTACACAATGGAATTCTATGCTGCAGAAAGGAAGAAGGAACTCCTACCCTTTGCAACATCATGGATGGAACTGGAAAGCATTATGCTGAGCGAAATAAGCTAGGCGGTGAAAGACAAATACCATATGATATCACCATTAACAGGGATCTAAACAACAAAACAAACAAGCAAGCAAAATATGACCAATGACACTCAAATACGGAACAGGCTGACAGGGTCCAGAGAGGAGAAGGGAGAGAATCATAGGGGAAAAGGGGATGGACTCACATGAACAAGTATAAAGGACACATGGACAATAACTAAGGTGGGGGGCAGAAATGGGAGGGAGGTGGGGAGCACTGGGGGGGAAGGGCTGGGAATATAAGACAGAAAACTGTACTTGAACAAGAATTAAATAAAAGTAAAAATAAAAAATGCAATTCTTAAATGGTTTTTCAAATACATCCGTGTCCTGCAGAAGTAACAGAAGCAAGAAAGCTCAGTATTGGCCTGCTCTATCCTTTGTCAAGAACTTTTTGACAAATTCTAATAATGGGATTTAAGGAAGTTATATGAAAAATAATAAGGAAAGATATTCTACTTTACTTTTTTCCTTAATATATATTTGCTAAAGAGGAAGGATGTCGGGAAATAAGTGGACTTACTTTCTCCTGAATTACAATTTTTAATTGCTACATGGCCTGAATTTTTTTGATAACTACCAATACTTCTCTTTGTGCTAGAAAATTTAGCATTTTGCACTACTTGCCTCAATAAAGTATCATGTGGCAGTTTCAGATGTTTTCAATATGTATGGGAGCCTCTATACCCTGCCATTCCCTGTCAGTGGACATACTGAGTTCTTATGATTTCTCTAATACTACTCAGCTTTTCCTGTTGCCAGTGAAAGATACCCCACCCCCCTTCCCTACTCTCCCACACCCACTCTGGCATTGGTTTCCACATCTGGGTTGATCTGAGAGTCCTTTTTTTCCTTTCCTAAACCCATAATGTTAGACCTTAAGTTATAACTGCAGCTCTAGTTTGAAAAATAGGACTTGTGGCTTTCAGGTTGAGGTTTCTATTTTCTGTTCTGATTCTAGATTTTTTATGCTGCCCCTAACCTCTGAAACCTGAACAGTACATGCAAATGCATTTCTCCAGCTAAACTGAATTTTCTAGATTGTTAGGAAATGATAGAATCATTAAGAGCCCAGAAAGGATTTGAGAACACAAAATTCTAATGTTATAGGGGTGTCTAACCTTTGGGCATCTCTGGGCCACACTGGAGGAAGGAGAGTTGACTTTGGCAACCCATTACATGCCTTGCAACATGTAATCACAAAACAAATTTATTTACTGTTTTAAATAAATTTGTGATTTTGTGCTGGGCCATATTCACAGCCATCCTGGGCTGCATGAGGCTCAAGGGCTGCAGGTCGGACACCCTTGGAAATATTTGTAGCAATCTTTATCTGTATCCAAGATAAGATACATAGTTTATATAGGTTAAAATAGTAGATATATTAGTCAAATAATATTAAGAGCTAAGCTGGCCTCCTAAAATACTGGAGTAGGTGGGTTCTGAGATCATACAAAAATTGGGAAACTATTTAATAACAAAGGACCTACAGCAAAGAAAGTTGTTTTGTTTAACCAGGCATTTATCACACTTACTTGAAAATAAAACTCCTTTTTCATGTAAAAAAAACTTTCCAACATGCTTTGAAAATATTGGTGGAAAGAAAATTGATACTTCAGTTCTAGTCCTGGATCAGGCATTAATCAACATTTTCATTCATTCAACAAACAAGTAAGGAGTGGCTACTTTCTGGTATACTTTTTGTGGTGTTGGTGTTGTATACAGGGAACAAACCAGCCAAAAGCCTCTGTCTTTCCAAGGATTATATTATAGTCAGGGGAGAAAGACAATAAACAAAATCTATGAATAGTCCAGGTACTGAGTGCTTTAGATGAACATGGACCAGGGCTAGGGGGTGGAGAGTATGGGAGTTGCAGATTTAAATAGAGTCAAACCTTCAGCAAGTCACCTGGACTCGCTCTGTTCCTTTTCTTAAAAAATGAAGAAATTCAACTAGATGATCTCAAAGACCCTGTCAGCAGTGGGTCTGCTTTAAAGACCAAGCATTATCATATCAAGCGTGGTACACGGGGTCACCAGTGCATCTCATTGAGTGTTTGTAGTCACCTTAGCAGAAAAGGTTGGATATTAAAACTCACAGAATTACTATCCAAGAAAAGCTTCTATAAATTTAAATTATTTGTAATACAAAAGAATAAAGCATTTATTTCAAATAAATGTAAAAAAAAGAAAAACCTTGATGGTCTTATATTTAATCTAGTGTGTTACCTCAGTCCAACAGAGTATAAAGTATTTAATTTAAGGTAAGGAACCGCTGCAGTAGAGGCACCAATGGCGTTTAAGCAGACGTTAGCACGCTTTTGTGAGAATTTGCAGCAGTGTGCACATTGCATTTCTGCCCCACATCCTTCTGTGAATAGGAGATCCTTGACTTGACGTTGAAGTGACCCTTTCAGACAGTATTCCATTGCCACACGCTTGAACTTGTATCTTAGAATAATTAGAAGCTTCGACTTTCAAATCTTGGTATACAGTGTTTATGTTAATTATAAATGTCTGAAAGTTTCCTGAAACTTTTTCTTCATAGCTTTTTATCATAGACAGACTGGTGTTTGGAAGGAAGGTTATATAGATTGTGGTCCTAAGTCTTTGATTTTCAATCTTTCAGTTTTAGAATAAAATTTAAAATCTGCTTTTCTAGTTACCCAGGACAGTATGGTATACTTTTACATTTGTCATCTTGAGCAAAAAGCTGTTTAGAATCATAGTCTTTGATACTTTTAAAATATTTCTTAAGGCATTTAGCTAAAAATTTCAAGTAGACCATGGGTCTCTAATCATAAAGATATTCTCACTAATCTGTAGAAAAAGCTTAAAATACTATAATTAAAATTGAGAAATCCCCATCACACAAAGGGATACTCTTCCAAGATTGCTTCTAAATGAGACCTCAGAATGTCTTTTCCCACAGTGGCCAGTCCAGTCCCCAGAAGCAGACCCTAGGTCCTCTAATAACAGTCTTTTCATCCTCACCTTCCTTTCCTGCTTCATAAATTCAGAGGCCAGCGTACAAGAAAATGCCTTGTAACCATTCTAGAAGAAAGGGCTGACTCCTGTTTCACTATCTAGACAAACTATGGAATAGGGTCCTATGTGTCAGAGAGATGAATAATGAGTATTTGCAAGTTTCATGTCTAGTCTCCGAAATGGCTCATTTATCACCCTTGATTAGACAAGGCCTCAGGCCCCACCTTATCTATAACCTTCAACTGCCCCACAGGCTCTGGTCCATTCTGAGGTCCCCTTGGTTTATTTCTGAATCCTTCTTTCCCCAAGTCCTCTTGCTGTACTGCCCATGGAGTCCAGCTGTTGTGCAAATTTACCAGCTATCAACTTAAGTGTTCCTTTGTACATACACTTCATTCGCAAGAGATGTTTAGATATAGATACAAATAAAATTTGTATCTAATTCGTACCATCTTTAGGAAATTCAGCCTACATCTATAGACCATGTAATTTAAGCTTTTGAAATTTTAAAGATATAAAGATCCCTTGGTGATATCTTTCTCTCAGATCTTTTCCAGGAAAAGCCTGAGATTAAGTCAGCCTATACCATCTGCATTGCTGCTGCTCTGAAAACCACTGTGGAAAGTGATGTGGAAACATGTTCCCTCATCATTCTTTCACCTCCAACATCCACCCCACTTCCACACCTGGAAAAAATACTGTGATACACGACAAGATTCACCCTTGGGTCCCAAAATGAGTATGGTTTGCCCTGATGCCTTCTCCAGGGCACTGCTCACACACTGCTCACACACACAACATGCACAAAGTGAGACAGTGGGTAGCAGAGAGTGTTGAGAAGTTCTGCTCTCATCCTCCATCATACTACTTTTCTTCCACGGAGCTGAGGATGAAGATTGCTTGTCACTGATAGTGAGCAGCCTGAGAACTTTATTAACATGTGTGGTACATATAAGAATAGGAGGACTGGTAGAAATTACAAGCATTCTCCAGATAAGTGCTGCCATTTTGTTTCATTTTAAATTAAAACTGTACTAGTTCTTTTAAAATTATTATTGCCAGTGAGGTTTTTGGAACTTACCAGGGGAACAGAATTTTTAGAGACTATAGCTACAAAGATTCGTTTTCTTTATCCTGAAGTGATCGTTTTTCCATTTTGAGAGTTCATTCATAGTAAATTAGTATCTTTTCTAGACTGTATATCTATATATGTATAGAAAGAGAGAGAGAAGACATTACAAAAGAAGTACTTTTTAATAGTTCCTTTTATGCCATTTGTTTATCGTTGGCTTGTAGTGTTTAAGAGAAGTTGCAGAAATTAATTTGCAACAGACACTCACTCTTCACATTCTCTTAGTGGCTAAATATACTGTAAATGTGGCTCATGTGCACTTATTTACTTTCAGTGTCTTGTTATTGGGAGTTAAAAATTGGAGAAAGTGTTTTAAATAAGTTAAAATGGCTCCTTTTTTGAAATAAAATTAGTACTTTTATTTCTTTAAATATACCATTTGCCCCTCCACTCCTTTATTAGTTTTCAGAAGTCAGTGAAGTCAGAAGTCCCTGACTTCTCTTTTAAGGGACTGGCTTGCTTCTGTTTCTAACCCATACTTCTCAACCTCAGCCCAATGGACATTGTAGACTGGGCAATTCTTTGTTGTGGGGCTCTCCTGATATATGTTTAGAGACAGAGTGAACTAAGACTTGGTCACAGAGTTCCAGCATTTTAGCACTAAGGGAATTAAGAGAAACTTTAAGGACCCAAAAAGATGCAATTTATAGAGTAAATAACAAACATAGAAGTTTGTTACTCTAGGAATGGGAACTAATTTGAAATAAAGTCAAAGATAGTTTAAATTCATGGCTGATGGAGGCTCTGTGGAGTATTATCTAATATTCAACATCTTTGGTGAAATTTGGGCTTTCAAGTTCTGTATGATTCTTCTGAATCTCCTTTGAGAAGATGTTTATCTTTGACTTCTTATTTTTTCTCCTTATGCACTTCTCTTAACAAATATTTATTTTTGTCTACTATGTGCCATACACTACAAATTGTCTTTTTTCTTACGTTTTTCTACTTTTTTAGTGGTGGGGTGTGAGTTGGAATTGGTGGCTCCAAATACTTTTCTCAAGGTCAAACATCGGGAGGCAGAGTTGCAGGATGCTCCATAGGGCCAAGCAGAGGTTGTACGGGCTTTTGTTTACTAGCACACGTGCGCATGCACACACATGCAGCAGCCAGCTAACACTGAGTATTAATCTTCCAATCATGGGAAGGACAGATCTGGGGGAGAAAAAAGAAAATTATAAAACACTTGACCCTCCCTACTTGTCTACTAACTTGCTAAGACTCTGTGTATTTGGGGGCTGGAAAGTAGGATATTTTACATTTGTGCCCATGAGTCCTTTTTGTAATTATCACTATGGTGGCCCCCGAAGACACAAGGGAAGAAAGATCTCAGGAGCTGTGAAGGGTGGAGCAGTTGAAAGACAGTGAGAAGGTTCCAGTTCATTTTTTCACAGATGTTTATTGAGCTTCTACAATCGGCCAGGAATATGTGCCCAGTGCAGGGGCTCAGACATCTAGAGAAACCTCGTCTCTTCATTCATGGGGTTTCCCATCTGGTAGAGAAGCCAGACTTTGCAGAAGAGCATAGAAAACATAGGCCCATTTCACAGAGTTCCCTGTGGCTCAGCCTTGGAGCACTCTGCAGAGTCATTTCTGTAGGCTGCTGACCCTGATCTGTAAACATAAGGATGAGTAAGGGGATCATTTTGGGGTGAGTGTAATTATGGAATTCACCTTATGCTGCTAGATATTCTTCAGAAATATTACTCAAAGTAGCAAGATTTAAATTAAATATGTACATAATAAGGGAACAAAAGATTGGGATATGGACTCTATCTTAGGTAGCATTTAAGTATCTAGAAGCTATTCATCAGGGGGTCATGTCAGCCAGACAGACCCTGCATAGCTCAAAAGAGGATGGACTTTGTGGCCAAGTCACTGGTAACTCTTTCCTGTGAACTGTCCTCATTCGCTCATTTGCAATGAAGAAGATTCCTCTCGTAAACTAATCACCGAGGAGAAGTGATGACTAGCACTTAAGGGTAAAAAGTGGACGTGAGAATGTGGTGAGTTACAGGCATGCTTGCTGGCTTTCCTGGATGATTTGGTCATTTAAATGCTATAAATTAAAATGCGTAATAGGGCTTGGGTATAAAATGAACACTACTTGGAAAACAATAAGTTAGCCATCAGGTCATTTAATGTAAAATTTATAATTTGAGGTTGTTTTTTCCTTTTCCCTCCTTTTAGCTTGTCAAAATTCCCAAAAATGATCCCATCAATGAAGTACAGACATTTAACTTCTATTTGTCAAATGTGGGTAAAGACAACCCACAGGGCAGCTTTGACTGCATCCAGCAGCGGTTCTCCAGGTAAGTACATTTCATGGTATACTAAAGGGAAAATAATTTTTCTCTGAGGGCTTTTAAAAATTAAACAATAAAATACATAGTAGTCATTTATAAATATTTACTGAATTGAATGGCAAAGCTTATTTACTTATTTGAGAAATATTAAGCACTACTCTGTGTTAGAAATTATATTTATCACTGTGGAATACAATCACAAAAATTTAACAATATTGCTCTCAAGGGATTTTTAAAGTACAGATTTTTTTAAACTACAAAACATGGTTTGTTTGCTTATTTTCATTTAAGACAAGTTTGGGGATTTTAAAAAAGCTTTTATTCACTGCATTTAAATGACAGTGCTTTATACAGTACACTCAAGGTTAGCATCCAAGGTAAAAGAAGAAAAAAATGTATATCTACATTGTATATTCCCTTTCTTCTTCCCTGTGGAAACCTTGTTTTAAAGAAGATTTTTTAAAAAATTATTCTGCAGCAAAATGGAAACAAATTAACCTCACTATAGCGGTCATTTCTGATTTTTTTTTTTTTTTTTTGAAGAGAAAGACAAGAATACACACCCACATCCTAGGGTGCCATGGTGCTCTTATCTACTTAGATTCTCTGTAAACAATAAGCTACTTGTTTGATTCTTCTTTGCTGTGGTTGTTTCTGATTAAAGAATGGGCCCCTTGAGTAGGGGGAGTTTGTTCTGCTCGTGGATAAAGACAAGGCCTTAGAACCCCCAACCTCCTGGGAGATACTGATATTGGCCCAAAGTGCCCTGGGCCATCCATCCCTATCTCTCATCCGTGTGGTACATCTTGAAACTGTGTAAGTGCTTGCTGTGCATGGGAGAAAGATGAAAGGGAACTCGTGTTTCAAATGAGCACAGTAGGCAGTGATACAAAGTAAGACATCACTGAAATAATTCTAAATTTCTCCTCTCATTTACAGTGGCTAACTTTGAATCTGCCTTTCCCCCTGAGTATGTTAATTTTGCTTGCTAAAAATTGCCTGCCTTCAAACTTATATTTTTGGTATAAATTGCATATGTTATAGGTTATATAGGCCTTTCTTCACTATTCACTATAATAGCTACTGGCCACATGTGGCTATTTATATCTCAATTGACAAAAATGAAATAAAATAAAAAATTCTGTCCTTCACCCACACTAGCCACACATTACAGGCTCCATGGCCACATGTCTAGCTGCTAACATAGTGGACAGCACAGATACTAGTTGTCACCGTTGCAGAAAGTTCTGTGGGACAGTATTGCAGTCAGTTATAGAATTACCAAGTGTAAGGGTCCTCGGTGGTTGTGTAGTTCAATCCTATCTTTTCACAGGTCACTTACCCACAGTTACTTAGCTGGTTAGTTAGTGACTGGGCTGAGTGAGAACTGAGTTCTAACTTTCAGCCCAGCGTTCATTACACACCACAGGGCACACCACTTTCTAATTGTGGCTCATTCACCTGGAATGCTTGTCTTTAGAGAATTATTTTATTATAGTGATATCATTTTGACATCAGAATTAACTATGTCCCATTAGGAATTTTATTAAGGGACTTAAGACTCTTCAAAACCAGTCATCATCATAGATAATATGTTTCTCCCTTACATCAAAAATAATAACCTATGTGTTTATTTCTACTTTGCCTTTTGGAGAAGGAGTTAAGGTCATTTTAAAAAAGAAAAAGTACACAATACAGCAAGATAAAAGAAATAATCATTGTGAGAAAACAGGCAGATGCAGTCCTATGACCCAAATGCGCTTTATAAAAAGTATGATCCAAGGCACTTTATAAACTAGTGCAGTATGGGGATAAATAGAAATTTTCCACTAAAAAACAAAAGCACTCAAACTTTCAGTGTTCAACCTGGCAAGCACTTTCTCATAACCTGTATCCACCCTTCCTGTTCAACTGAGTTTTTATTTTTCCCATGGATCCTGTCTTTCATGCAGTTCAGCAAAGCTCCTCAAAGCACAAAAGGCAGGGCTTTCTTATGCCCTTTTTCTTGCCTTTCAATGCTGGGGGAGCTCATATTACTTGCTCAATAAATAGATGTTCAAATATTACACATTAACTAGTCTCCTTTCTTATCTCTCTTTTTAAATCTTCTTAAGCTACACTTTTTTTAATGTAAAATGGAGGAAATCCCAAAGTCAAGATTACCTTTCAAAAATTCCTTAAATCTGCCCATTCACAGAACTAGTGAACATGTGTAGTTTAGGGCATACAGCCCTGTACAGTAATGCACGCTCAAGTGTGGGAAACAGTGAGCTAGGACAGAGAAGGACTATAGGAATGTGTATACGTGTAAGACAAAGTATTTAAACTTTTAAGGTAACTTGGTTGAAAAGGGATGAGTGGAGAAGTCTAGAGAGTACCTTCTTGCCTGCAGGGTTAACTGTTTCATTATCATGTAGAGATGTGTTTCTTGGTCTTGAATTGTGTAAAGTATAAGCTCATTGTGATTGGCAATAGGTAAGTCTTTTTCTTGCTATGTAAATTGCTTTGTAAGTAGGCACATGTTGAAATTTAAACTTCCTGCACCAGACCCTCCGTACTGCAGTCCTTTTTGTGCTCTATGCAGTCTTCTATTCCTGTTCTTTCTTCTCCATCCCAAATCACCTGAGGGTTAACCCTCTCCCTTCTTTCCTTCCTACTTCCCCTCCTTGTACTGGTTTTTCAGCATTCATGGATGCTCAGGTGAGTCTCATTTAAAAAAAATAAAAATAAAGACAAACGACTTCCTTTGCAGTAGCTTCTGGAGCCAAGGCCTGGCTTCAGTCCCCACCATTCCACTGAAACTGCTCCCCCATGGGGGCCTCAGCCTCCTTGCCCTGAGTCCGTTGAATGCTTATTAGTTTCTTCTTATTATAGACTTGTTGCCAGCATTTCACACTATTGACCACACTCTGACTCTTGAAGCATTCTGTTCCAGTGGCTCCTATGACATACTGCTTTTCTGATTCCCTGCTACCCCTCTGGCTGTGCCTGTTCAGTCTCTTGTGGTCTTCTTCTTACCTTCCTATTGCTTATTTTAAGTATTAGTGTTCTTCACAAGTGGTTCCCTCCTGACATGTCTCCTAATTTTTTCAATGTCACCCTGTCCAACAACGAACTCATTTTCTTTCTTCCAGTCCTACCCCGTTGTCTCAATAAATGGCAGCTTCACATACCTGGTAACCTGGGCATGATCTTTAACTTCTGTCCCCCACCCTTTCCCCCTGGGGTTAATGACTGACCAGATCCTATCAATTCTGCCTCCTCACCATCTCTGGAATCTGTTTTTTATTCTGCATTCACACAGCCCTACACTGGTTCAAGTGATCACTTCTTGCATGTAATTCTTCAGTAGCCTCCTAACTGCTCTCCTGCTTTCACTCTTGGGCCCCATTCCTCCCAATTTGTTCTTTCTCCAGATTGATCTTTCTACAATACTACGAATGAGATATTTTTCTCTCTCCTATTCTCAGCCCCTGCTATTCTTGAGATAAAGTCCAAAATCCATGCCATAATCTCCAAAGCCCTGTGTATTATACGTCTCCTGTGCTATTCAGCCTCATCTCTGATTGTCCTTTATAACTCTCTTTGGAAAAGTCTGGAAAAGTCTTCCTTGCTCCCCTCAGCCTGCACAGGTTGGTTATCCACCTAGGACACTCTGTTCTTCTTCCCCTTGGTCTGTTTAGTCATCCCCATCGATCATTCGGGCATCACTTCTTCTAGGAAAACTTAGCTTCTTCCACAAGTCAAGGTGAAGTGCTTCCCTAGGGCCTGGTTCCCTGCCCCTGGCATTTGTCACATTATATAGTAATTTCCAGTTTGTTCACCCTTGTCACCCTTTAGACAGAGAGCTCCTTAAAAGTGGGACCACATCTGTCTTAGTCCTTGTCCCGGCCTGTGTACCCCACACATTGCTGGGCATGCAGCCCCTGCTGAACAAATATTTATGAGATGAATAAACTGATTTTTTTTAAAAAGTATTTGTATAGTTATTAGCAATATGTAAAAATTTTATCAGCCCTTGTTTCTTAACATCATAACAAAGCCATTTCCACTTAGGTTTGAAAATAGAGCATCAGAGCTGTAGTGGCGTTTTCATTACGTTTATACTCCAATCTGTTTTAAGGCCATAGTAATTCTTTTTTAAAATACCAGTATAACTGTTATATGATCCCCTAACATTAGCATAATACTTTGAAACAGCCATCTTCTGGGCCAATGTTAACATGCATGATTATTTAAATAAAAGTTTTAAAAAATATTCCTGCCAGAATCTCTTGTCCAGTATTTTCTAGAATATTTGCTATATAAATAGGTCACCTTACATAAAGATTTAACAAAGTGGCAAATATAAATTATACAAATGTTTAGGATCTTTGGGCTAATAAAGTAAGCTTTAACATTTGGCAGTATTTTAACTTTAAAATGAATATCTTATTAAAAATAAGAATTGTAGTATGTCTGCTTCATCCAGTCATTTCTAAAACGTGCATATTACGGCTCCACCAAAAGTAAACTTTTCACACCCCTCATATCCGTGTAGCTAATTCTACGAAATAGTTGACTGTTAAACGAAAGAACTGTAGTGTCCATCAGGATTCTGGTACTTACTCCAAATGCTTTCTTTCAAAATTTCATGGATTTGGTCTCTGAAAGCTCTCTTCACCCATTCTCTTCACACTTGGCAGGGGAAAACGTGACATAAAGGAACTCAAATGTTTTAAATAATCTTTACATTTAGAAATTACTACTATTAGTTATTTTAGGATTTCAAAGTTATTTGGGTTGGTGATTTCGGGTTGTACAATTCTTGCTTGCACTTTTTTGTGCAAACGGAGGGATGTCTCCATTAAAGCCATTGTCTTACTCGACAGCTCTGGAGCCTCCCAGCTCAACTGCCTGGGATTTATACAAGATAAAATTACAGTGTGTGCCACCAATGACTCATATCAGATGACACGAGAAAGAATGACCCAGGCAGAGGAGGAATCCCGCAACCGAAGCACAAAAGTCATCAAGCCCGGCGGACCATACGTAGGTTTGTATTGGCATCTTTCTTCATCTCGCTGACTGATGGGAATAATTCAAGATCACTGTAGGTAAATGCTGGTAATTTTAAGTTCATGAAAACACAAAAATTAGTTTTCAGAACATTTTGGATAACATAGTCAAAAGTGATTTGTTCTCTTCAGACTGCTAGTTAGTTGAAGAACAGATTTAAAGCCTTTATTTTTTTCATGAGTCTGAATCCCATGTTGGGTGTTTGTTATTATTTTACAATATTGGGACCTGGTCCAGCTATTTTACTGTGTGGGGTTGTGAGAATAGTGCCTCTGTGTTTTCTTTGTCATTGGACGAGTAATTTCAGTGGTGGGCGGTGTGGGTTTTGTCTTGCACTTTGGTCAGGTTGATCTTACCCAAAAATCTGTCAGTAGGATTTATGAGTTGATAACCTTAGTGTTGCTGCCTTTACTCATATTTTCAGAGGATCTTTGCACAACAGTGAATTTTTATTACAAAAGTATAAGATGTGCTTATAGCAAGCATTAGGGTGATGCCTCCTTTGTACCTCAATTGGCATGTCATTTATGGACCCTCGTCCTCATCCATTAATTAAGAGCCTGCCCGACTTCCATTATGTTTATCATCAGCTCACTCAAATATCCCTCACATTGAAGGGAAGGAAGACTAGACCAGCAAGATGAGTCTCTCCTTTATGAGCCATGACCCCAACAATTTTAAAGAGTTCATCCACAGTGACTATTAACGGGAATAAAGGGAATTATCCAGAGTAAGAATGAGTTCTTTGAGTCCTTAGTCAGTTTACTAACACAAGCCACTGAATAGTAAATGATGAAAGGATGCTAGTTTGGAAATATGAATGCTCACAAAAACAGTTTCTTGACGAACCAAATCCCTTAATCAATATTTTCCCATGATTTGGTAAATTCTGCTTTTGTATTTTTCCTTGCTGACCCAGCTACAATACATTTGGCTTTGAGAAGCTCCACAAGTGTCTTTAATAAGTATTCCTTTGGAACACAGCCAGTGCTCCTGGGACCTGGTGCTTAGCTTAGATACATTTAGTTTGGTTTAACAACAATTCATGACTTCCCCAGGTATCTGTACCCACGGGGCCCAGTTCCCTGCCCAGTAAGTTATCAGCAATGAGATTTTTCACCATCCCTTTCCTGCTGAGGGAGGTAGCAACTTCCATCCTCCTTTCTCTCTCCTTTATCCTCACAACTAACTAACTTTTGTACTAGTAGGCTAAATCTCAAATTATTTTTAAATGCACCAGATCTGTTGCATTTCAGTTTAAATACAAACTATGTATTTGCTGTCCCTGTTGCTTTAAGAGTATTATTTTTACTCTGCCCAATACCACCATTTTAGAAATAGTGAGACAAATTGGTGCATTTGGCAAATGAAGATTCAAGAGACAAATTGGTGTATTTGACAAATGAAGACTCAAGCCATCAAAAATGATTTTTTCTTCCAATATAACTAGATGAAAACTCTTATGTTGATTTATTCCAAAGCTGGAAAATCAGCGATGGCTACTATACTTTTCCATTGAATGATCCTTGGGTGTCCCCTATGTTCGTGTGTTTTTGTTTATTTTGCTAGAGTCAGGCACAGTTCATTTGCAGCTTACACAACAGGCTTTCAACACCCAGAAGCCCATAGGTCATATACTTCCTAATGAATGGTACAGGAATTTTAGAATTCCCGTACCATTCAGGGTTTCTTATAGGCACTACAAATAATTTATGCACATTTTGGGGAGTGGACCACATAGAATTTGAGGTTATTGAGTCTGAATCTGGACTAATTACATCTATGCCATTTGGACGAACCCCCTGCAGTGACCTCTGCCAGCCTGAGCCCTCCCTTTAGTCTCCCCCTTGGTGCCGTGTCCTCAGCACCCCAGCCACTCACTGTCACAGCACAGTGTTTCTTTTCTGGTCTTCGGTCTCGTCATTAACCTCCTCAGCCTTTTATTCTCTAGGCCAAATAACCCAGCTCCTTTTAACTTTTCTTAATAGGGCCTGTATCCTAACCCTTTAATTATTTTTATTGCTCTCCTCTGTACTGCCTCCAATTCTTCACCTCAAAGTTCAAAACTGGACACACTATTCCTAAGGAAAGTCTCATCAATTCTGAATAGAGGGGAGAGAAAGACTAGTATCTAGACTGACCTTTTGGTTGTTTTTGACTTTTTACTACTCTTTATTATGGCATGTTTTGATTTTTTTCTTTTAACTTTCTCCATTGTCAGTCCTTTACCATATTTCTTTCCTTCTTGTAGCTCAGGTATATCTTCCCACTTTTTTCATTATCTCAAAACTATCTGACTCATCCAGGTCTTTAAAATGCACTAAGTCACCCTTCAATACTAACATCACGCAGTACTTATTGAGTGCTGGTGATGTACAAGGCACTGGTTAGCATTTTGCATCACAGTCACCTTACGAGGTGGGTGGGTTGTAATTACCTCTCCTTTTACATATTGAGTTGTTGGTATCAGCAAATAGCAAATAATATGAGTTTGGCCTCACTAACAAGTTGTCTTATTTTCTTACAACAATCGGAGATACTTCTGTAATTCATAATTGAGTATGTCATATAAAATGATGCCAAAAGCTCACCTATGCCAGCTTAAAGGTACCTACAGAATAAGGTTTATTTCAACAGCATCAGCCAAGATAGAGGACAAATAGGAATAATTCTGGTCCCATGCAGAGTTATGGTGGCATAATGCCAGCCCAGGCCAAGTTTAAGGGTTGAAAACTATGCTCCTAAGAGTCACCTGGCCTAGTCACCCAAGAATATGAGCTTCTGTGAAAGCTGCTTGTGGGCTGAAGACAACCAAAGCCTATTTTGCCTGGAAAAGAACAGGAGAGCCTTTTACCTAGAAAACATTATTTCTTCAGTAATATTTCCACTTCTAGTCATGGCATTTATATCAGTGGTAAGTTATAACCCTTCAGTTTGTTAAAAAAAGTCAAGAAAAAATCACTAATCACCATTGCCTCTGGTTTACTAGTATCTTTAAGTCTGCTCACTGACTCCTACCTAAATTCTGGAATTTTATTGAATTACAAATTTTTACATGCTAATATTTATTTAGGCCTATAAATCAACCCAACCAATCTAATTTCCTAGATTCTGTTCCTGGTTTTCCCTGCTTCTACCCCAATCTTCCTTATTTCTGATGAGATAGTACATGTTTGAGTCTTGGATAAATCATTTAACATATGTGGACCTTAATTTTCTCAAATATTAAATAAGAGATATTTGAACCTAGATAATATCTAAGGTTCTTTGTAGCTTTAACACTTTGTGTGTGTTGTGTGTGTATATTTTGATAGTAAACCTTTTGAAAAGTGAGCACATGTGCCAAGTGCTGGAGACAGACCCGGCCGCAGGGGGTGAGGTATCTGACCATCACAGCCACACCACCGGCAGTCCTGCCACGGTTTTTAAAGCTTTGGGTCAGTGTTGCCAGGGCTTCTGGTCCGTTTCCACAGAACAGAAAACCAGCTGCAGGAGGTGGCGACAATCCTGCTCTCTTTTTGACGTACTTTTTTGAGATTCATTTTTGGGTTTACTCGGAGCCATTCGATGAAGGCAGAGCTACTTCTACCATCTCATTAAATGGAGGAGCTCGAAGAGAACTTGTTGTGAAACAACAGTGCAGATGCAGTCCCAGATTACCCAACCCTGTCGGACCTGCTGCTGCTGTGTATACAGGGAGCCCTGGGAACTGATTAGCACTTGCCTGGGAAGAGAATTAGGTTCTCCCAGAGGCTTTATTAAAAGGGCTTTTCTGAGATGAATGTTAAAAATAAATAAATAAGGCCTTTCTTCTGCCCACTTTGAACCCGACATCTTCCTGCTTTGCTTTTTTCTTTTTCTCTAGCATCTAAACTACTTACATTGGTGTTTTCTTCATCTGTAGGCTCTCTAACCCTAACCTTCCTGGTTGAACAGGCACAGATTGCTGGGTAGTCAGTGAGCGAGTAATCTTTGCATAAAACTCAGTGGCCCAGTGGGTTGGACTGTCCTTTCAGTATTTGAAAGAAATGGATGACCCCACGGCTGCCTTTTTAAAAGAAAATCAAGGTAAAGGTAAAGTGAGTGTATTGGGGGTCCGAGATTCATGGACGGATAGATGACACTCTAGCAATAGGCCCCACCTGGCACTAAACTCTCATGCCCCTGGCCCGATTATACTTTTTTTGTCAGATGTCATACTTACACCCCTCTTAAGGGCAAGTGAGCCTCCCTTATTTGTCTGCCCTGTATGTGCTTCAGGGAGGGGTGGGGCTCTCCTAAGACCTGGGGGTTAGAGGTGGGTCAGACTTACAGAAGAGGCAGGGGAGCCCAGAGCACAGTGGCAGTACTGTCACTTTGTGTTTTTGCTTTTATTTGCTTTCCTTGCTGGCTTGAACTCATTCTAGATGACCAGTCCTAGTGTGCTGAGCTTAGCTAAACATTCCCTGCCCATCTTGCTCCGTAGAGGGCTGGAGTGCAGGCACCCACAGTAACCTTGTTTGGAGAGGAGCAAGTTAAGAGCGCGTTAAACAGGTTTCAAGGGGAAAGGAGTGAGGAATTTATAGCATTTCTTAAATTTTGTGATCCCAATTCTTTTTATTATTATTTTTCCCAAATCCCTATTAAAAATTCAAAAATAGTACTCTTTGTTAACATTATTGCACCTGAGAAGTGGAGGGTTGGAAAGTTTGCGGTGCCATTTTAGAAATTCCTGTCTTCTGCTTCTGGCAGGCTGGCGCTGTAGGAATACATGCTGCTTTGATTCTGGCACCTCTGCGCTCAATTGCTCTCTTGCTGTCATTCACTTGACACTTTGCTGGTTATTTCACTTTGCTAGTTATCAAATTCTGAGTCAAGGTCTACTGAGGGGCGAAGCAGCCACAGCCCTGCCTGTATGGATCGTGCAGGCTAACGTGAAGCAACAGCAGACGTTAGACATTTGCTCATAAAACCTTTTCCACAAAGAAGTACAAGTAGGAAAACGTGGGTATCAGCCATAGAAC
Organism: Sturnira hondurensis; assembly: GCF_014824575.4. Lineage (NCBI taxonomy): Eukaryota > Metazoa > Chordata > Mammalia > Chiroptera > Phyllostomidae > Sturnira > Sturnira hondurensis. The sequence continues at coordinate 19,673,742 of NW_028093985.1, read as the reverse complement.
CCTCCAAATGCCGAGAGAGCACTTTACCATTTGAGCATATCCCATTGAAAGCAGTCTCTGTTTTCCCATCTGTGAAATGGGACCAACACCTACCTACCCTGTCAGGGTACTGTGAGACTTAACGTGTGTGAAGCTCTCAGCGTGGCGCCCTCCCCAATACCTCACTGGTGCGTGATAACTGATTTCCTGCCCATCTGACACTGATCTAGCTGTCTCTAAATTAAGAAAAATTCACAAACCAAATCTAAATTATCTGTAAAACTCGAATTGTATCTTATTTTATTACCTTTTCTTATCATTGGGCAATGTCTCTTTAATGTTGAATTCTTTTCTTATGCAGTATTTTGATCTGATATTTATAATTACTTATGTCCAGATAGAAAAGAACTTTAACTGCTGGTGAGATCACTCATCCTTTCCCATTATTTAGGTAGGGTGGTGTCAAATAAACAGCCCCTCTGGCCAGGCCTGGGGAACCTCGAAGGGGCATAATTATCATTCAGTAAATCTTCTGCCCCATTGAACCAGCCCGTTTTCATCCTAGACCACAGCTTTCCCTTATCCCTTGTTTCTGTTTGCTAGCCTTGGACCTAAGGCAGCTGACCCACGCTGCATGCCGTTTCCAATTCTTTCCTCTCTTTAACCAGAGTGCGTGGGGTTAGGAGCTTAAAGTGCAGTAAGTGAGTTACAAGTTTATACCTCAGAAGTTATAAAATGAAGGTTTTACACAGTTTCATTCTAATTCCTGTTTCTTCCACAAGGAATGGTTGAATACTAGGTGTTGTCAGTAACCTGCCTGATGGCTTGACACCTCCACATAGTATGCAGGTCACTTCAGTCCAGAGTGTTTTCTGGAAGTAGCCACTTGCCAAACACTTGAGTGTGTTAAGTCTAAGCAGAAAGTGAATTAATTAAGTGACTGGTATTGGCCTGTGCAGGAATGATGTGAAGTCTGCCTTTTTGCCATTTTCATTCCTCTAACTCCACTGCATCATCTCAGCACCACAGAGGAGAGAGCTTGCTTGTGTGGCCCTCAGAGATCGGTTGGTTGGTCGGTTGGTTTTGCTTGTTTTTACCTTTCGACTCCTAAAATTTGATACAGCCTGTGGAAAAGGAATATCACTCGTGGATGCCCCTTGAGGATGTTGACCCCATGTTGTACCTGATTTCCCTCTTTTAATCTGTGAAATTATTAAGGTAATGCCCCTGCTCAGCCAAGAGTGTGTTCTTAGTGAGGTACAAAAGATATTTCTCATATTCCAAGTGTTTGCCATATTTATATCTGTCAAAGAAATAATATGTAAAATGTTTGTTTAACTTCTGAAAATTTCCATTGAAAATCAAATAACTGCATTCTTAAAATTTCTAGTTTGTTGCTACGATGTGTATCACTGATCGTTATCTATATGCAGCCGAATGGCCACAATACTTCTATAATACATATTTATTTCACTAAACGATTCCATCAAAAGTTCGTAATTCATATTTTAGGCCATTATTCAAAAAGCTTTCCCTTTGCGTATCTCTTTAAAGTAAACTGTGAAGTAGTGGTCTTTATTCCCTCTAGAAATGAACAGATACCTAACTCAGAGTTGTGGACACTGAGATGCTCGTTATATTATTGCCCACAAATATGTAACAATTGTCATTTCCGCTGGACTTTAGGGAAAAGAGTGCAAATTCGGAAAGCACCTCAAGCTGCTTTAGATGCAGTGCCTGAGAGGAAAAGGTCAACCCCCATGAACCCGGCAAATACAATTCGGAAGACCCATGGCAGCAGCAGTGTTTCTCAGCGGCCATATAGGGACAGGGTGATTCACTTACTGGCCCTGAAAGCCTACAAGAAACCTGAGCTGCTGGCTCGGTTGCAAAAAGATGGTGTCAATCAAAAAGACAAGAACTCCCTTGGAGCCGTTCTGCAACAGGTGAGAACCACAGGAGAGAGTTCCTTCCACCTACCTTCTTGTTTAGAAGTCCATTTAAGAGGGCTTGTTCTTGTTGTAACCATTATTACTGAGGTAGAAAAATTTCAAGATCATTTTGATCAATGCTATATGAAATACAACTCCTGAATATTAAGTTAAATCATCTTGGTTTAAATACTTAATTAAAAACTAAATGAAATGTGGGCATTTATACTAGGTTTTATAAGTTAGAGCCTTCTGAATTGTTAATAAAAAATTAAAGTTTTGAGTCATCTTCATTTGGGTTAAGTAAATTTCGCCCTGAAATTCCACTTACAAAAATTAAGCAAGAAATTTCCATTGTCTGTTTTTGGTATTGAATCAACTAAACTATTGTCATAATTTTATTAGCTTATATAGATGAAGTTGTGCAGTGTATAACCACTCTTTGGTTGATAGAAACTAGAATATTTTCACCTACTGCGTAGTTTAGAATGTGTTTGGCCCTGCTTGCTGCCTGAATGACTGCACTTCTCTGCTGTTGGTATGTCACTCGGCACCATTAAAGGGTATGGATGTATAAAGTGTTACCTCTAATCAGTTACCTCATAATCACAGGTGTAAGTATAAAAGTCGGTCATTAATTTCCTTAAAGTCAATGGTTTGTAACTGCCTATATTTTTCATACTGACTTTGGGTCATAAATATTGTCAGCATTCAAATCCACTGTGAATGGTAATCCACCTTTTTTGTTTTTTTCTAAAGCCATAACATTTCCAAAGTGCTTAAATTTTATTATTTAAAAAAAAGAAAACCCCGCAGGTTTTCATTTGTTAATCAAAGAATAACACTTTAAGTATATTTTAATCTATTCTGTCTTACATTTGAGACATGATATTAAATGTTATGAAATAGTTAAACCACAGTCTCTAGTTCTGGGGGGTTGTTAGTATGTGTAGTGCCCCAGATAATAGGAAATCTAAGGATTGTTATATATATTTCACTTTGAAAAATCTTGTATGTCATGTTAATTTATTTCCATCTTTGAATCTTAAGATAACCTACCATTTTCTACTTTATAACAACATTAACTTGTTAGTGTTCAGCTAAGCTGTGAGAAAAGCATATGTTGTCTTGATAGTACTCACGCAGGAGGAGGTCGGGTTATTAAAAGACCTTTCCAGTAGGAACTGACAGGAGAAATACTTTTCTGTTGACCTTAAAAATGTCTTGGTTGGGCTCCTCAATCCATACCTTAGTGTTGGTAATAGAATTTAGGTCTGGACACCCCAGGAATTGTAGTTGGGAGACAAGAAAAGATGGCACTTGGAAATGGACTGGCTGGCCAGTAACAGTAATTGGAGGGTTATTTTAGTTTCTTTCTACTTACCGGTTTTAGGAATTCCAGGGGCTTTGAATAAGTAGTTCTTCAGGAGCACTGGCAGCTACAAGGGGTAAACTTACCTTCCCAAGAAAATGACACACACAGTTACCAGAATTGATACCACTTACGGAGATAATTTCTGTTGATTACTGACGGGAAAGTTTGTAACCTCACATTCAGGCACTGTTTGGTTTCTACTTAATACAACCGACTGAGGATTTTTCCTGAGAATCAAAAGTAGATAATAGTGATAACAATGATATTGATAACATAACTGTTTTTGGATTCCTTTGACCAGAATAATATTGATTTAAAAAATCTTCCTGTACTTTTTGCCTAATGTGGACTTATTACTGGATTAGAAATATGACAAATGCAGTGGCCATTCAGGGAAAAATATTTAGCTGTATATATAAAGTTTTATTTGCCAAATAAAGTTGAAGAGCATTTATCGAGATCTGTATGTGCAAAACTAGCAGTCCCCTTCTGGTCAACCGATACGGTTATTTCCATTATAAATCCAAAAAGTTTCCTGCTTCAGGTTAGGAAATAGCAAAAAGACCTAATGTTCCGTTTCCACCCCATGTACCAGGTAGCCAATCTGAACCCTAAGGACCTCTCGTACACCTTGAAGGGTTACGTGTTTAAGGAGCTGCAGAGGGATTGGCCGGGGTACAGTGAGGTGGACAGACAGCTGTTAGAGTCAGTGCTGGCAAGGTAAGTTCTGTTGTTAATTTTTTCCTTCAAAAGTGATGTGAACAAAATTATTTTAGTCACTGTTATTTTAGTGTTGAGCTGAGAAAAAAGAAGCAAGAATAAGCTTTCTGTCATGAAAATTTAAAAATCCTCTCCATAACTGGAGCCTGTGTGTCCTTTACAGAAAACTAAATCCGTCTCAGAATGCTGCGAGCACCAGACGTTCAGAATCTCCTGTATGTTCTAGTAGAGACACTGCATCTTCTCCTCAGGTATTTTATAAAGTTATATAAGTATAGTCCTAAACTGAACCTAGGGGCCATCTAGTTTAGTTCCTCTGATTCGTATGTGAGAGAAGTTAGACCCGCGGAGGATGCACAGCCTGTCTACCCAAAGTCACAAAGCTGGTTTGCAGCAGAACTTGGTCTAGAATTCACAGACCAGCTCCCAGCCCAGAACTCGTCTCCTCTGCCCTGCAGTGCTTGTCTAAGTACCTAATGTCTACCTTGCTTTTCTATTTTTCACTTCGATCCCAATCAGAATACTGCAATTAGACTTTCATCCAGTTTAGTTTCCCCAGTGATTCAATTTATCCTGGAAAATGGTGGGGAGACCTTGATGGTATTAGAGTTCAAGCCTGCTTAGTTCTCAGAAGACCCTGCCAGCTTTGAACTCTCAGTCTCCCAGGTCTTTAGGACTAACAGTAGCACAGACCTCTTTAACGCAGTTTGCTGACAAAGTGTTCCTCTCTCTGGACCCACCCTAATCTAGAGGATTAGGGAGACAGAGCAGATGTGTGGCAGACAGTAAGCATGCCCTGGGCAAAGCCTATTCACGTGTCAGAAAATGTTAGCAACCTACCATGAGGAACAGAGGAGGAACAAAATAAACGCAATCCTGTCCTTGCATGTACACTATCTATAGAAGCCTCAGTTTTATTGCCACTTACCATGAAGTTGCTTTTAGTTCTGATCTAATTATATACCAAGTGCCAGATCAATGGTGCTAAATTGGAAACATATTAAATGAATAGGATGATTGATTTACTTTCTCTCAAGCTGAAGTTTCAGCCCTGGTGTTTCATTGGATGTACGTTCTTACACTTTTCAGCGGTCTAAATGTTCTTTTCAATTTAAATACTGTTGTTGTTATTGCTGGATTGTGCTAATATTAGCATGATTTTAAAAATTTTTGAAACAGTAATTCCGTAACATTTTTTTAATCTTCACCCAAGGATATATTTATTGATTTTAGAGAGAGGAAGGGGAAGAAAGAGAGATGAGAGATTGATATGAGAGGCAAACATCAATCAGTTAGTTGCCTCCCACACTTAACCAATCAGGAATTGAACCCGAAGCCTTTTGGTGCACAGGATTAGACTCCAGCCAATTGAGTCAGCTGGCCAGGGCTCCATATCATTTTTATGGACCAATTATTAAGATTTGTTTTCTAATCCAGTGAAGGGGAGGGAAATGAGTAGGATTTCAACAATGATAGAGAGACTTAGGGAAATTATTATGTAGGTGCTGGCTGTTCCCATGTTCAGACAGGTGAAATAATAAATGATAGCCAAAATAGTTATAACAGGAGCATCTTAGCACATTAGAGGAGATGAAATAAGTGTAGGCTTACTGCCTTTTCCTTACCCCGATTAGTTCTGACAGAGTGAAATGGTGCCAGCTGCTGGCCACCTCTCTAATGCTCTCCTGAACGGCGTAGTCCCTCGGGGACTTAGGGTAGGGCTGCATAGTCAGAGGATGAGTATTCCAAGAAACATTTATGAGGAGGGATTGCCCCCCAAACTGGAATTTATTTATAAAAAATTATATTTATTTATAAAAATTGTGTATTTGTTCTTACATGTTTAAACTTTAGTCACCTTCAAAGTACTCTCCATTTGATGCAATACACCTATTCAGACAGTTTTCCACTGCTCAGAACAGTTTTTGAACCAGTCAATTTTGATGCCTTTTAGTTCTTTGGCCATTTTTTTTGTTTCACCTCTTCCACATCAGCAAAACATTTTCCTTCAAGAACTTTTTTTTTCATCTGGGGGAACAAAAAATAGCCTTTGGGGTGAGATCAGGTAAATAGGGAGGATGGGGCATGGTGGTCATGCTGTTTTTGGTCCAAAACTGCTGAACACTCGGCATGGTGTGGGCAGGTGCGCTCGGAAATCACCCATTGTGAAATGGACAAATGCGTTGAAAGAATCTTCAGAAAAAAATCGTTGAAGCCAAACGCAGCCTCTCACAACAATGCCAGCTGGTATACTGATATAGTTGGGTTCCTAGAACACTCACCTAGTGGGGGAAGCCTGTTGTATAAGAGACCCGCCCTCCAGGAGATAATTCTGGTTTTTGCTGGGGGGGTGGGGATTTGCTCTTATACAGAGGTGGACAAAAAGTGGGTTAACTGTTGTTCGTATAGAAAAAGACATGCTAGTTATGATTATTACGATGGTTTTATTAACTCAAAAGAATGTCACAGTGGCACAATAAACCTGCCTTTGTCCACTCTTATATTTGCCAGCCTGCTTTTTTACGTTAGACATGAGGATTTATTTCACTTTTTTTTTGGTGACTTGTTGATTGTTTTTACTTAAGCTTAGAGAAAGGTTTAACACAACACCAGTGATAAACTTAATTAAGTGTGAATACAATTACTCAGTTGTCTATTTGTGACCAGTGATACATATATTGAATTTTAATGAAAACTGGCTCATACTTTTTCCTGTTTTCTCCCCCAGAAACGACTTTTAGATTCAGATTTCATCGATCCTTTAATGAATAAAAAAGCTCGAATATCTCACCTGACACACAGAGTGCCGCCAACATTGAACGGACACATCAGTCCCACCAGTGAAAAATGTGCCGCGGGCCTCACGCCGCCTCCTGCAGCTGCCGCCATCCCCACCGCCCCACCGCTGCCTTCAACCCACCTGCCCGTCTCCAACCCCCCTCGGACTGTGCATTCTAACTCCAACTCCCCTAGCACTCCAGAAGGCCGGGGGACTCAAGACCTACCTGTTGACAGTTTTAGTCAGAACAGTGCTATCTGTGAGGACCAGCAAGACAAATATACCTCTAGGACTTCTCTGGAAACCTTACCCTCTGATTCAGTTCTACTAAAGTGTCCAAACCCTATAGAAGAAAACCATTCAATGTCTCACAAAAAGTCCAAAAAGAAGTCTAAAAAACACAAGGAAAAGGACCAGATAAAGAAACACGACATTGAGACAATTGAGGAAATTGAAGAGGACCTTAAAAGAGATGAGGAAATTGCCAAGCTGAACAACTCCAGTCCAGATTCCAATGAAGGTATTTTGTACTTGTAAATACCGACCACAGGTATAAATGAGTGGGGGGAAGGAACTCTTGTGAGTATGAGTGTGAGGTTTTGCTGTTCATAATTTGTAATGCTTTTTCATCAAATGAGCTTCCGTTTAGTTCTTAATTTTAGTACTGTGTTTTTGAGCAGTTTTTTTCTTAACATTTTCCTGCAGGCATTTTTGGTCTCTTTTTAGCCAACTACAAAATATATTTTTTTATATTTGTGAATAAGATGGTGAGTAACATTTGAAAATGACCCTGTGACCCTCTAGAGACCCCTTTTAAAGAAGGTGGGCTCTGCTGCCCTTTTCCGTAACAGCGATGGTTTTGTGCAACCTCCACGTGACCTATTTTATGCCATTCTTAAACGGATTTAACCAGACACACAGTTAGCAACAAAAATATTCATTTCCTTCTTTGCCAAAGAAACAGGGTCACCCTCACCTTAATTAATATTAACACAGGGGAAATGTCAAATTCTTTATAAAACAGACAAGGTACAATTACATTTACAGATCGCATGACATCATCTTCACTCACAGTGAAGCAGTTTGTCTTGTACAAGGCTGTTGACAGTTTGCTTCATAGATCTTAAGATTTTTTTCAGTTTTGAGAACACTGTTTTAGTAAACTAACATCAGTTGTTCTTAGTAAAATTAATCATTCCAAGCTTTTGGAAGTTTTAAAAGTCAAATATCTAGAGACCCAAAGAAGCTTAAGATAATGCTTTACCTCTGACGAGAAGCTAACCAGTAGAAGGACTGCTTGCCCCGGGGGTGTAGTGATTTTTAAAACCTAACAACAAAATTAGATTTCTCTAATTTTTAAAAAGAGTTGTCCTCTAAAACTTAATGTCGGACCTGGCAGCACACAGAAGACCCAAGCCTGTCATTTAGCATTGCCGTCCATTTAAACCCAGCCTAAATCAGGCACAATTCCTCAGGAAAAGACAACTTTAGAAAATTTCCTTAATGAATAGAGTTGAAGGAGCATTGCCTTTCTGAAATTGGCCCACAATACTGAAAATCTGTAGTCTTTAGATTTAACTATTTTTACCCTATGGGAGAAGCTTTGACTGTAGAAAAATATAACAGTGCCTTTATTGATCTGGATTGAGTATATTACGTGTCAAAGTTTATTTGATGAAATGTGGGATTATATGGTACTATTGATAGATAGTGGCCCAATAGATAGGTACAAGTTTTTTCCCTCAAACACTGTCACACCTGAATTTGCCAGGTCACGAGAAGGCAAGAGGTAACAAAACTTCATGTTCAGAATTGGAAAACCAGGTTCCTGGGGAGTCCCCCCCACTGCACACTGTGCACCCTCGGATGGTAGTCCTGAGTCAGAGACTAGTGCTGGGAAGACTGCATCCCAGTGGGTTGAATTCTCTGCTGAGGATGCAGTATTTTTCAAAGACAGTTGAGATTGTCACCGAGGGTAGATCCAGACCTATGTCCCCTGTATCTTTTGGAACTTACCTGGTGTCCGTGGCAAAGGAGACAGGTGACATGTACTTGATGTCTTTTCCTTTAAGACAGGCTGTTGTAAAAACAAATTCTTTAACCCAAGCCTCAATCAAACGTACAGTAGTCACCCCCTCATCTACAGTTTTGCTTTCTGTGGTTTCAGTTGCCCACAGTCAACCATGGTCCAAAAAAATTAAAAGCCAAATTAGAGAAGTAAACAATTTGTAAGTTTTAAAGTGAGTGCAGTTTTGAGTAGCCTGGCAGAGTCTCACACTGTTTTGCTCTGTACTGCCCAGGAGGTGAATCACCCCTTTGTCCAGTGTCTCCACCCTGTATGTGCTACGTGCCTGACAGTCACTTAGTAGCTGGCTGGGTTATCAGATTGTCTGTCTCGGTATTGCAGGGCTTGCGTTCAAGCAACCCTAATTTTACTTAATGGCCCCATAGTGCATAGTGACACTGATGATCCAAATGAGCCAAAGTGAATCCACAAAGTGTACGTATGGATAGGAAAGGACTTGGTGTTATCCACAGGTTCGGGCATCCACGGGGGGTCTTGGAACATATCACCTGTGGATAATGGGAGCAACGGTGTATATCTGTATATGTATAGGAACATTAAGTCCACAGAGTTTGCATGTTTTGTTTAGTATACTTTGTCCTTTAAAGTATTAAACCAAGAAATCCTCAAATATTCACTTGTGTTTTATATTGAACGTGTATGTTTCGCCAGCCCCTCAGGGTTAGGGTTTGAGTTACTATTTTAATTCTACTTTGAGTGATAAAAAAATTATCCTAGTAAGAAGTCAAAACATACCGTCTGGAAATGGCACATTCAAACAGATGAAATACTGAGGGATTTTATACACTTTCATAGTATAGTCCCAAACGACTGTATGTATGTATGTATGTATGTATTTGTCCTTTTAAAAGCAAATCTGTATTGTTATGAGTGTTAGAGATTAGAGGAGTATAAGTCAGTGTTCAGTAATAACTTATTTTAAATCAATTATTTTAAATTACTTTAAACCAATGGGAAAACTACCATTTCCAGTGTCTGCATACGAAAAGGGGAGCAGTAAAAATACAGGAACTGAAAGTCTGCTACCTGACTTCATTGTCTCATCCGCCTTGTTCAAATCCTATGAAAAGTAGATGTTAATGTAAAATTTGTATCTCCCATTGTCTGGCTGCATCTGCCACCACAGTCTTTGAATTGCTGGGCAGATGCCACAACTGTTGTTGGAAGAATAGAAGACTGACCCTGGGTTAAGATGGAATTCCTTTATTGTGCAGACACTGCAGTAGCCGGGTGCTTTCAATGCCTGGCGTCGGTTCTGCTGGCGCTGGTCATAGGGCCTCTATTGTTCGTGTTCAATTGTATTCCTTGCTCACTGTTGCTTATTGAGATGGAAGAAAAGAATTTGAGGAAAAGTGTTCCAGATGTTTCTGATCTATTTTAGAATTATAGGCATTTTATAACCGTACTGTTTGGTGAATGCTTGAATTTTTTTCCTTCATAGGAGATAAAGAGGGTTGCACTGCCTCCACGGAGCCTTCTTCAACCATTGAACTCCCAGATTATTTGATGTAAGTTCAGATGTCTGCCATTGGGAGAAAACGGTTTAATTTTAGAAAGTTTGCAAAATCTTTTCCCATAATTTGCAAATCAGAAAAGTAAGAAGTTCCAGAAATAGTGTCCTAGAGCCACCCCTGCAATTGAAAGACTGCCATTAAGCCTGCTCGTCAAAAATCCGCCCTGGTCAGCTTGAGCAGGTTGTCCCTCCCCCTGTGCTGTGCCCTGTTCAGTGGCGTTTAAGTGTAGAGAAGCCTGTCCTTTGTTCCTGGGCCAGGCCAAGCATTTGATTATGGAAGATTTTCAGGGATCGGACTCTTTAAGGCTGACAGTCTATTAATGCACAGTCATTCCTTGCCCATGTTACTGATAAAATGCTTAAACCTCTGCAGTTCATCCAAAGTAGAGGTACACTGATTTTTATCTAAATAAAGCTCTGCTATCAAATTAATTTTAAGAGGAGAGAATAGTAAGATTTGATCATCTCACTTTAGTACAGGTTATAATGTTTTTCTTGTTATGACAACAAGTTGCTAACTGCTGAGCTGGGGACATTTTTGTAACTGGCTATCACAGAAATTATAACTTGGACACATAATTCTAGCTTTTTTACAGACTCACAGGCTTCTAGAAGAAGTAAATAATTAAGTTGCAAGCGCCTAGAAAAATGGAGAGTGAAAGAGCAAACAGGTCTGACTGTTAGTAGCTTAAAAAATTAACAGATATGCAAAATAGCTTGACTGTAGAATGGAAAATGGAATCTGGGCTGTATGAACATCTTTTCTCTATTTAGTACCATCTCAGGGTGGACAAAGCTCAACTATGCTACTTAGTCTTCCGTGGCCAATGAAATGCTTGTCTTCAGAGCAGAGAACATTTTATACTTAAAATGTGTTACTTTTGCTTAGCAGTGTTGTGAGAGCTATACTTATTGGGGAATGATACAGCAGAAAACCATAATGTTGGTTATCATCTCTTAACTAAAAGGAATCCAAGAAACCATGCTGAGTACTCTTTCATCTGAGGCAGTGTATGGTTTTAGAGTCCCGTGGGGAGCTTTGAGAAGCTGCCGCCACTGCTTGGCCCCGGAAGGGCCGGCTGCGGGACAGCACCTGTCTCAACTGGTACTGGGGTTCACCGCTCCAACTGCGACCCGCTTCTCCTTGAAAGTGCTGTGAGAGTGGCCGCCCCTCAAACAAGAGCTGCGGTGCTGTGCTCCCATCCTCTGGCAGTTGATTTCGACTTCCTCTTTTCTGTCGTAGTGACATGTACTTGTTATATATGACGGATCATGTAGGGAGACTGAAAAATAGTTCAGACCTTTTCCCCGTGGATTCGGGTCATGTTTGGTCAACTTGACCAAAATGAACTTGCTGGTTAGGGATGGTCACTGCATCTGCATCAGTGTATTTTTGCACATTTGGCATGTTCCTAGCTCTTTACAAATGATGAAAATACATGACCTATATGATTGTTTGCTTCCTCTACTTAAGTAAAAGCAATTTTTTTTAACCAAAAAGGTTTCTCAAAATGTGAGAAAGCATACATTTTCAGAAATATCACCAAAAATATAAAACTTAAATTTAAGTTGCTTCGTACAAAACCAAGCGACCGCACTGTGAGACATTAATGGTGGACTTCCGAGTAACTCCTGCTGACTTAACATTCCTGATTTTTATTTAATAAGAATGCTGCTGCTACTTCTGGTTGTGAATTATCCAGACTGTTTAAAATTTTATTCCATTACTGAATTAAGAGACAACCATAGAACTCATAATATTCAGTAAACATTTTTTGTTAAAATGCCAGTATAATCAAATAATTTTCTATAATAGCAACACAACTGTTGGTCAGTTTATTTTTCCTAAGAACTTTATCAAATGAAGTGCTGAGGGTGTGGTTTTGACAAAGCAGGGGCAATATTTTGTATAACAAAGTGACCCTGCCCTCCCCAGTCAGGTTAGCCCTTGTCCTTCATGTGCATCTCCCGGAGCCCCCTCCCTGGCCCTCGGCCCCTCCCCTGTGCGGTGAGGACAGCCCTGTCTGCAGAGGACTCCGCCCCTGCCTGGGCTGGCAGTGTTCCTGATGCCGCAGAGACGCCAGCAGGGCAGCCTTAAATCAGCACACCACCACTGTCTCAGTTACACCTGGAAAATTAAACCTCTATGCTAACTCAGCATGAATAAAAATATTAATGAGGGCATTAAGGTTGCTCACTGCATGACTTTCCTCACATTTCCAACTAGGTGTCTGTGCCATCACATTTTGAATAAAACCAGTAAGATTATCTGAAACCATTCTGAAGAGGACTGAACCTCAGGGTTTTCCCACAGTGAGGAATATTATGTGCCCGTAGGGGCCATTCTGAATCTCCTGCCACCTGCTTGAAATTGCTTTGAAATCTCGATTTTTATCTCCAACAAGTCAAGGGAATCTTGCATTTCATAACAGAAGCACAGAGTGCGAAGACCCAGACCAGACCCATCCCTTAGATCCACAAACAAACATTAACTCTGTTTTAATAGTAAAATCATGGTTTAATTTACTTAGCACTGAACAAACTGATACTCTGGGAAAATGGCCTTCGATTTACCAGTTCTCTAGAAGTATTCATACACCAAAGTAAAGCAGGTTTATGTCATTTTTATTAAGAAAGTAAATCAGTCCTGACGGATGTGGTTCAGTGGGTTGGGCATCATCCTGCAAACCTAAAGGTCGCCAGTTCAATTCCCGGTCAGGGCGTGTGCCAGAGTTCCAGGCCAGGTCCCCGGTTGGGGCCGTGAAAGGGCCAACCAAGCAGCTTCTCGCACACGTCAATGTTTCTTTCTGTCTCTTTCTCCCTTCCTCCCCCTCTCTCTAAAAATAAATAAGTAAAATCTTTTTTTAAAAAGAAGAAAGTAAATCAGACTCGTCATACAACACTGCCTTTCTCTTACATATAGTATGACATGTTATATTATGTCATTTTAAAAAAATGATAAACACTTTTCCTTTTGTACTTTATCTATTTGCCTAAATAGAAATGGGAGGAACGGGGTAGAGGAAATAAGCCTGAGGCTGCTTGATGGCAGCAGGTGCGCAGGGCCTAAAGACAGACTCCCTCAGGGAGCAGCAGCCCTGGAGAGAGCTTTAACGGCAGCATCCAGTGACCCGGTGACTTTTTCCTGGCTTCACATTACCCATCTAGTCCCTCTGTCTCCACGTGACTCACAGTAGTTGTTCGCTTCTGCCTGCTAGTTTGTAGTAAATTATTTTGGATAGAAAAAAGTTCAGAGGCTACATCTATGTGTGTTGTTTTGTTTTTGCGTAGTCGCACTTTGATTCTATTGCCACCATAACTTTTTTATAGTTACTCTCCTTCATTGATGCTCTTAAGCTCTCCTTTGGGATAATTTCACCTAAAAGGTCTTCAAAGGAGTCACATGGCTGTCTTTTATTCTGTTTTTCTTACTAGAAAATACATTGCTATCGTCTCCTATGAGCAACGCCAGAATTACAAGGATGACTTCAACGCTGAGTATGATGAGTACAGGGCCTTGCATGCCAGAATGGAGACCGTAGCTAGAAAATTTATCAAACTGGATGCGCAACGAAAGCGCCTTTCTCCAGGCTCCAAAGAGTATCAGGTAAAGGCATTTGTTCACAGAAGGACTGACTTTCGGATCTCATTTCTCTGTGCGGCCCAACCTCCAGGTACCAATAGGCCTTCAGAGCGCATCTTCTCCCTGACCAGCTTCCCTGCAGCCTTTGGCTTTCATTTAAAATTATCAAGGAAATGAAATATTTGAGTGGCTCTTGAAAATAAGTAAAAACAATGAACCTGCATTTCCATCCGTGGAAAAATAACTTTTATTTAACATAATATGTATAAAATATGTAACATATGTTATACATTTAGTATAATATATTGTTTAGTGTACTGAGAAAAATACCAAACACAACTAAGTAGGGAAAAAAGTTAGACTGCAGATTCATCCAAATATTTGATTACATTGCCAACCAGTTCAGACTGCTGTCCTCGATCTGGTGCTATTACCCAAAACTGCTGTTTCAAGTAAAGAATTTAATGTTTAAAAATAACCTCAGCTGGGCATAGAATATGGAAGACACAGACATAGAATATAATGGGGGCTTCATACCACAGAGATTTTGGATTTAAGTAAAGAAAAGCTTGGTGCCCCCAGCTAGTTCAGAGACAGACCTCCGTTTACAGCTGTTAATCAGTTTTCACTTCCCTGCCTTCAGTGGTAATATTATTACAGCTAACAAAGAGCTGTAGAAGCCTGGTCTGACTCTTCTCATTGTCCTTAGCAAAAGGATTCATTTAAAGGAATGTTTCTTTCCTTTTGTCATCGAGGTAACTTTGTCATACTTCAGAGGCATGGGTGGTGCCCCTGTCCTGGCTCACTAGCATTGTTCTGACAAGAACCTGAGTGACAGAAGGGATTGGTTTTCCCACAATGGGGAGATCAGCCTGAGCACGCCTGTGCCCTAGAGGTCCGTTATGTCTTCTATTAATGGGCCTTGGTCTCTTAAACAAGCTGCCTAGAATTATGGAGCATTTTGCCAGAGGAGTTAGTGTTTGAGGGTGCGGGAGATCGGCGGTGTGGCAGTTTCAGGTTTCTTTTCCCTATGTAGCTATTTACCAGTGTGCCGTGACTATATTTAAAGGGCGATTCCAAGGATTGCTTAGTGGTTGGGAGCAGGCTCCAGAGCCACAGTGCCTGGGTTTGGTTCCCAGCCCCTACCATATATACTTGTGTGACCTTGGGCAAGTTATTTAACTTGCAGTAGAAGGTGAGGTGAATATTGACATGTGCAGGAATAAATGTAAGCATTTGGAAACTGCTCAGATCCATCATACATCAGGTTATACGGTATGTAGGGTTAGCCATTTTCCCCAGCCACCTGATTTCCCTCCCTAGAGGCAATCAGTAGTACTGTTCCCAGTGTCTTCTTTCAGAGGTGTGTGTATAAGATGTATATACACAAATTCACATATATATATACCATATGTAATTAAATCTAAGATGCCATCAATTATAAGTTGCACCATTATCTTATGTTCCCATAAGTTAAGCTATGATACATTATCGCTTACCTGATTGCATTAAAATGAGAAGACATGCATCTTGGAAGTAATGAAGTTCTTAGAATATGGTGTTACTCTACACCCCCCTTTTAAACAAGTGATAATCAAACAATATAAATTGCTCTGCACTTTGCTTTTTTCACTGAACAATATGACGCGTCTTAGAGAATTTTTCTATAAATATGTAAGCACTTCCCCCTTCAAATGGTCTCTTAGTATTCCTTTGCATGAACTGATGGACACTTAGATTTTGTTTACTGTCGCTTGCTTTACAAACAGTGCTGTAGTGAGTGACCTGCACAAGTCATTCCTCTCAGACACAAGTAAGTCTAAAAGTGTAAGTGCCACGTCAGGTTTGCATTTGCTATATTGACAGCAGTTGCCATATTGCCTTCCTTAAAAATTGTACCAATTTAAACTTCCATCATCAGTATTTCCCACACCCTTGCCAAATGTGTGTTAACTTTATACTGCAAACAAAAAAAGTTCTCTTCTGATTTCTAAATTTTAATTTTGTAGAATATTCATGAAGAAGTCTTACAAGAATATCAGAAGATCAAGCAGGTAGGCATCATCACTGTGGGTTTTCTGACATGAAGTTGGGAAGTAATTACAAATTCTGCAATCTGATCCCTTTGTTGTGTTGTTTTTTGTTGGTTTTTTTTTTTATCCACAGTCTAGTCCCAATTACCATGAAGAAAAATACAGATGCGAGTATCTTCATAACAAGCTGGCTCACATCAAAAGACTAATAGGTGAATTTGACCAACAGCAAGCAGAGTCATGGCACTAGATTCTGCTTGGACCGGAAGATGTGAATGAACTTAAGCTTATTTATTTAAAGTTCCAAATGAGTTGCTCTAAGATTCCAAAAAAAAAATGAAACTTTGCCAGTTGAAAGTTTCAGTGTTTGTGAACTTGAGTTACCTTTTTTTCCCCTCCTACTTTTCTTTGCTTCCCTGCATTTTTGAAGCTGCTTTTTCTGGTCTTTTTTCCCCCCTGTAGACTTGTGTTTGTCAATGGAAGCAACTATTTTTAGATATTGGGGGTCCAGTATCTATACTTATGAAATCAGTTTTTCTTAAAAACTTGTTTGTAATTAGAAATGATTTTTTTAGATATTGGGGATCCAGTGTCCACACTTCAGAGTTATGTGTGTTTAAAAAAAAAACAGTGATGTGCAAGTGAAATGCTTTTGGATAAACATAAGCCTATTTTCTGACCTTTCTTAATGCGAACTCTTTTGCCTTAAAGGGTAGGATATTTAGAAATTTGCACAAAATAAAAAAAATTAAAGCATTGTTTTGGGAGGGTTAAGAAATAGAAAGGTCTTGGAGTATGTACACACGTGTAGCTGCACGTACACGTATGTATATCCAGGCTGACTTGACATAGAGCAGTGAAACCGCCCTGCAAGTTAACCCCCATTGCAATGATTGCCTTAAGGTGTTTGCTAGTTGTGTACATAGTGCAGTTAATCGTTAGCTGCACCACTTCCCACCTGACTGGAGCACTGGGAAGCCACGTGGCCTACCGGCGTCTGCAAGCGAGTGTGCGACCTGCTGCCTGTGTGCGGAGGCGGTGTGGGTGTGAGCGTGCGTGAAGGGCAAAAAGCTGCTGCTCTCTGTAGGCCGAACGCTCAGGTCAAACAACTGACAAGTGTCACTGTAGGTTGTTTTTTTTTTTTTCTGTCAAATTGCTTCTTCTGTTGTAGAAGACAAAAGCATTTCCATTTCAACAGTTTGTCAGTGTCGTTGGGCAAAATTGATAAGTTATTAACATAAAACAAATCTATAGTTTTGGGGCAAAATTATAAAATTAAATATGTAGGTAACCTATTTATATACTGCTATAAAGTATTTTTTGAAGAGAGATATGCAAAGAAATTATTACCTACATGAAATGTATATTTAAAGATTTTTTTCTTCATCCTTTGTACCAGGAATATAAAAAACAGTGGATATATTTAACCATTGTGTACTGTGATTCATCAAACAGCACAAACTTTCATTTCATGGAGTTTATCTGTTGACTTCAATTTAAACTATCACTTGTTGTTTTATCATGTGGGAACATACGTTATGTCAAAAATGTAAGGTTTAAACTAATGTTAATTCAAGTTGTGTTGTCTTACCGTATTGTCTTTTCAAAGTGCTGCCAGTTAAAAAGGGAAGCATTATGTTTACAAGTGTGTTTTGAAATGTTTGCCAAATTTTTGGTAGTATCTTTAATAAAGCTGTTTGTCTCCAGCATTCAAAAAACAAATAAATAACTTTGTTGTGTATCACTACAAACTAGAAAAATGTTAGTGTCCAGAAAACCTGAGAGAGCATGTAGATGAACTTCTCTCTTTGAAGTTCTTCTAAAGATTAACTGGAAAGAATAGATAATATAGTAAAAGTGTACAAAAGCATACAAACTACACAAAGACTAAAACAAGACCCTGTGCACTATAGCTCTATAACATTACTGCTGAGATTTAATTTCTATGTAGCATGGACCTCCTAGGGAATTCGATTTCTTTTAGCATGGAGATCCCAGGTGCTTTTCCTTTTACCTCAGAATTGGTACAATCGTTATTAAATGTTCATGGTTTCCAACTTTCAGTTGAAAAAAGGTAGGAAAGGAAACTTAATTGGGGGTAAATTTGGTCCTCATCATTAAGGTGGAGTCTGCTGAGGAATGTGTCTGTAGGTAATGACCTCATTGGTGTCATTTCTTGGGCATCTTGGCCTTTTACTCAAAGACGATGTGCTGCTATTTGCTGTGAGTGGTGTTTCTCAAAAACAAGGTGCTGAGACCACTTCTATCACCCATATTAGAATCTCTGGGTGTAGGGCCCGGGCGTCCATCCACATCTTCATGAGTACCCTCTAGGAGACTTTTGCAAGCTAAAGTATGAGAATCATTCATTGGCTTGGATGTACTACTAATAGGTCTCTAAATCTCAAAGTCTTGAATGTTCAAGTTCAACTATTGGCATTTTCTAAGTCCATCCTTATCAGCAACTGCACATCACTTTTCTCTTTCCAGGATGTCAGGCATCCTCTCGAGTGTTTCACTGCCAACTCTTATTTCAGAATTTGTTTACAAACAAGTCCTCTAGCTGGTTAATTGTTAGCCCTCGAAGCTCCTACCCACCTATATCAGTACACCTTCTGGTTTACAAATTGGGTGATAATAGAAGCTGGAGATGCTTTACAAAAATCCAGCAGTGCACACCCATAGACTTGACCACCAACCAATAAAAGCCTTAATCTAGATGTTTGTTGTGCACCTTGGGAAAGATCCTTATAAAATGTATGTCTGTCTATCTGTGGTAAATCTCTGAATCTTCTGTAACTTGAGGCTGCATCTCTTTTGAAGATGGGCATAAGCCTATTAAAATATTTGTAATCATTATTCATCTCCTACTCCTAGATTTTTAAATACTGTCAAATAATTGCCGCAGAAATGGGTGGTCACTTAATATCAGTTACTCTGGTCAAAGAATTTATTTAGTTTTTTTTTAAGAAACAGCAAGTGTAAAACAGCATTGTCAAGATAAGATAGTTATGTTGTTACATTTTTATCACATTTCATCTAAAATAATTTGAAGCATTCTTGAAGATTTTTACCAACACTCATGAAGTCTAGATCGAATGAGTAGTTGATTTAATTCAAACCAAAAAGAACATGAACTAGATGTGGTTTTGTTTTTTATGTGGGGATTTCATTTCCTGTCTTGTTGGTTTCTATTTCCCATGGAATAATTTAGAGGGTTAACCTTCAACTCTGAGTAGTGATAGATGTTCAGTTCTGGCTCTCTCAGAAGTAATTGTTGTGGTCAGTTCATATCATTGCTCCATGCATTGATTATAAAAATTCAGTATTAATTTTCTTTCATCCCTGATTGATCTTTGAACTGGTAGAGCAGTTTTCACTTAAAGTGATTCACCTTATGTAAAACAAATGTATATTTGCATGTTAGAAGCAAAATGTTGAAATGAGATTTAGACACAAGTGGCCCGTTAGTTCCAACACTGCTTGGTTGCCTTACCCCTTGCATAACTTTATTTTTTGCCTCTGGAACTTGGCTGAAACTCTTTAGCCAGTTCATTGTCTTTCTGGCAGTATGAGTGTTGAGTCTCGTATTCTTGGTATAAACTACTTCTGAAGATCTTACAGTTGATTACCTGCCTAAGTGTTACTAAATCCTTTTGGTACATGTACTGGATGGGGGAGAATTTCTAGCCAGCACCTTGAGAGGAACATTTTGGGAAAGGATACCTAACTGACACTACTAAATGAAGGCAACAGAAGATGTTACCAATGTTCTTTGTAACCTGGAAACTGAACAAGGCTGTGAGGCTCATTTCAAAACATTCGAAGTGTTAAAGACTATACATATCTATGCTGTTTCTCAGTTGTTCCAACCAAACCATGTTAGGGCTCCTGAGGGTGAAATGTCACAGGGACTTTTCAGTTGTTACTGAGCTCAGCAGCCATGGCGGCCCCTGTTGTCCTGCACCAACTTCAGTTCAATAAAACTGTTAACATTGCAATGCTGGTACTTGTTGTTCCTTTGTCTCGTTTCAAGCCCTTAACTTTGTCTTAAAAAGCCAAACCCACAACAAAGTGCTTTCTGATGCCCTAATGTAAGTGATCTTCCTGGGACAGATACTGTGTATTGGTGACTCTAGAAAGCGGGAGTGGGAAATGTCCTCCAGGCCCCTGCCTGTTTTGTGGCTGTAGGATGTATATATACTCCACAGGCAACATCGACAAGGGGGACGGCAATGATAGCATTTACTGAGGGTTTCCTGGGGGTTGCAAACTCATTTGCATGCATTGTCCCACTTCTCCTCACCAAAACCCAGTTATATCCATTTTGTTGGCAAGTAAATTAAGGTTTAGAGAAGTTGAGAAACCTGCCTGTCACCCAGGTGGAAACAGTGCAGCCTGAGAAGCCTGGTCGCTGCATCTGCGTGCTGCATGCACTTCCCCATTCTGGCCCCATGTGTCGGTACCTGTTCAGGGTTAGAATGACCTTCACAAAGGGTCGTTCTAATAATATCAGATGGGCTAGACTAACTCTTGATTTAAAGGAGACTGGAATGTGGAGTTTGGGGGTGATATCTAATGGATTATTTTCAGTAGGTTGATTTTATCAGAATTGACAAATCGAGGGAAGGCCAAAATCCTTTTTTGAGAAAAGGTATGTTTTTCTTAATGAATGTGCATAGTTTTAATAATGGGCTATTTGAAGGAGATTAGGGTAGTCCAGGTAGAGATGGGATACAAGGGTGTAGCCTTAGAGTCACGCTGTTTTTGTAGTAAAAGGCTCCTTCTGTCACAACAGACTACCTCTAGGAGATATCCCATCTGAATTAGACATAAAGACATTGTCCTGGCCGGATCCTTAACGTCCCATTTCTGTAAGTTTTCTAAAGGAGGAATGATGGAGGAAAAGAAGAAAGCCTTGCACATTGGTGTTAAAAACCTAGAATGTTTCGTGTCAGTGGTGATTCCAGTTAGGTTTACGAGGAGCCTCAAGGGTAATTGAGATTTCTAATGTAATAATTGTGGCAGCAGCCGCCACCCCCCCACCAGACACTCAACATTGTGCTTGTCTTTTAACTCCTTTCCTCAGCTGTAAAGTGAAAATATGTCTTCCTACTGCGTATGAAAAAAGCTTAATTATTGTTTATAACTCACTTGGGAGTTCCATGAAAAACAACTCTCTAAATTATATATTATGTGCTGAATGTAACAGGGAGAATTTGTTTGGGGCATTATTTTCCAGGTGACAATGGGCCCATTTTGACTGATTGCAAAGGGGACAAAGGCAAAGAGAGGTGAGGTTTCCAGGTGGAGTGTTTGGGGTTTGTTTATTGAAACCTGCTCAGCTGGTTCTATCTTTCTGAGATGGACAGGAGGCTAGCAGAGGCGGGAGATGGCTCTGATATTTTATGATTGCTTAATTCTCAAGTTGGGGTCAGATGATTCTGCTGTGTATGACAGTGGTGATGTGTCATTTACAACTCCTGCCTGCTTAATTCAACAGGCCAGCCGGGCTGGTTTGTCTTAACTGTAATCAGATGCTGGGTACAATGTAGGCATCTGTAGATGGACAATAAAAATTCCACATCGGGTCTACAAAATGTAGGAGAGTGCTTCCTAGAGATGAGCTCACAGAATGAGCCACCAAGTTTGAGTCCCGCAGCTGCGCTTCCAGGGGAATGGCCGACCACCTTCCTGCACTTCGTGGACTGCAGTGGGCCTGCAGAATTCTAGATAGGCCGCACAATCCACCTTGCCAGTCTCATCTGCTAAACTCCCTCTCTGCACCCCTGGCACACAGGCCTGCCTGCAAGTTCTGCAGTAACGCCTGGTTCCCCCATCCCTTCTGCACCACCAGCTCTGTTCTCCAGCGCTTCCTCACTGAGCTGAGTCCTCCTTACCCTTAAGGTCTCTGTTCGAGTATCATTTTCCAGGAAGCCTTGCCTGACCCTTCAGACTAACTCAAAGGGTTAGTCTCTTTCATCTTAAGACTTTCTCCTTTATGGCACTTATATAACTAACTGAATGCTAATTATATTATTACTAATTAAATAAGGAGAGACTGTTTTGTTCACTGGGGTGTCCCCAGCTAGTACCTAGGCCTCGTTCCTAGCATATAGAAGGTACTCTACAACTTACTGAAAGAATGAATGAAGCAGGCTATTTCTATATGTCATATTTAAAATTCATGTGGCCAGAGAATTTGGATTACTGCGAGAGTCTGTCATATCCTTCATTTGTGCCTTGCCACTTTCTCTTCCCAAAGTCATGATTTAGGAACAGCATACTGACTTGCCTTTGGGACTCCCTTTGCCAGGATTAACTGACTGGACACCCTTGAAGGGGACACCTCTTTCCAACACTGGCATTCACCCCTCTAGTCACCTCGGGAAGATGAGAATCTCTATCAGTCTATAATGGTTTGGAGTATAAAAATGAAATGGTTTAAAAAGTTGCTTTGATTGTAACTGACTGCTTCTGATTTCATTTCCTAATTATTTTTGTCAATAGCTTTGCTCTCACTTCTCAGGGGTATGAGAAAGGACGGCAGTCTAAAGAAAGGGTTGTATGTCTGTTTCCCGCCTTCATTAACGTGTCCCTAGCCTGATGTTTCTCTAAAGTCACCTTGTGTTTTACTGGCCTTTATTTTATGCCTCGCCCTAGCTAGCACTTCTGTAGCCTCCCAGGCAGTATACACCTGGAGGATAACCAGCGACCTTTGGGGTTCTGTCATGATGGAGCTAACAGAGCCCATGAACAGGACCCAGAACAACTGCCTCATTTCCCAGACGGTGAGAAGAGGTGTGAGTGACAGCCCACAGCAGAACTGGATGAGACCCCCGGAGCCTACACACCCTTTCCAGAGAGGGCCTGAGAATGACATGCAGAGAAGAATGGTCGAAGTGCCAGACAAGACGTGCCATGCACGAGCGGTTCAGTGCAGGGCAAGCCAGAGAGCCCCAGGTCTGCCACCCATGAGCCACAGACTGTGGGCAAGTTTACAAAGCTGGTCAGCCTCAGTCTCCCGCCAGGGAGTGGGACAGTGCCCACCTCAGAGGGTTGTTGTAATAACCTGAGGAGTGCTACATGGCACCTAGTGTGTTTTCTATCAATAGCTTTATGTTTTATTTTCTAATTATTTCTTTCCATCTTTATTTTGATTTGGACAGTTTTAAGCAACATACAAGCAGCCAGCCAGAACTGAAAACCCTCTTGGGTTAAGTTAGATGTTTGCACAACAGTGACCGAGCCCATATGGCACATAAACCTGTCCCAAAACGTTTCGAAGTCTCCGCTCCCAATTGCTCTGTGAACTAAGTTTCCTCTGGGAATCTTCTCAAGTTCCACATTAGCATCCCTAAACAACACTGCTACCAATAATGTACAGTGCTGATGCATTTGTTCTGAACTTGACCATATACTCTATTAATTCTTTTTCCCAGTTATCTTCACAGAGGAGAGTTTTTCAAAGAGTTCTGTTTTCTGTAAGCTCAAGTGCTTCTTGCTTCTTGCTTCTTGCTCCCTAGTTACTAAAGGGGTGGACACGGTTCATTTCAGGGAAAATGCTTTGGGGAAAAGTCTGCCATGAAAGTGACTCTGTCTTTGTAAGCTTTTCCTTCTCCTTCCAAGGATGGAGTTCATTTAAGGCAGCTTTGCCGAAGGAGTGCCAGGAGGGTCTCCAGGGGTCTCAGGGCCACCTGAGCTGCAGAGCTCTGCAGCTGAGAACAGCTATAAAGGGACACTGGGGACTGCTGGCAAAGCCACCTCCTATCTGCACTTATCCTTCCTGCCTCTCTCTCTCTCTGCCCCAGTTGACACGTGTTTATTGCCGTGGTAGCCAATTATCCCCACCTGCTCCTCCCTTCTCAACTCACTATCTCACCTGCGTGAACTAATGTGGCTCCTTCTGTTAGTGTGTACATCGTATTATTCTCCTCTGTCTTTAGTTACAGATGACTTGGTTCATAGATAGTGAGAAGGCCAGTTCAGAACCGGGGACCTACAAGCAAGATGAGGAGGTTGGGAAGAGCTCGGACTGGTGTGGCTCAGTTGGTTGGCTGTCGTCCTGTGGAGTCACCCGTTTGATTCTTGATCAGGGCTCATGCCTAGGTGGCAGGTTTGGTCCCCGGTCAGGGCATGTACAAGAGGCAACTCTTCAGTGTTTCTGTCCTTCTCTTTCTCTCTCCATTCCCCTCTGAAAAAATAAATCATTTAAAGAAAAATTTGGGAAGTAAATTTGAAAATGCTTTGCTATAGAGAGGGCAAAGAATGGAACATGCACACCCTGGGTCTGAGCTCTAGTTCTGAGATTTACCAACCTGTGACCCAAGGCAATTTATCTAAACTCCTGAGTCTTCCTTCCACCACCTCGTATAAACTAGGATAATGCCTGTTGTACATTCCGAGGTTCAGCGAAGATTAGAGAGGGTTGCATTCAACCGGAGGGACCGGGTGGTGCACTCGTAAAGCAACACTGTGTATTCTCACCCTCCTCCCTATAAACCTCCTTTGGTGGCTGTTTCTCTACCCTCAGCAATAAAATCCAGGCCAGGTCTTGTCATTCCTCCAGGACAACTCTGAAATGGCCATGTGGCCAGTTTTAGCACAGGTTTCACTTCATTAACCAATAAGACTACTCTTATATAATAGCCAAAACTCTGAAATGCACTTAAAGTAAAAGCTGTCTCACTCTCCTTAAAGTAGAAGCCAAGTGCTTCTTGCCACCCTCCCACCACTCAGTGTCCCCAAGGTTGAAGGAGCGGAGATAGGGAAGAGAGATAAGGGGCAGGAGGGGTCTTATTTACAGTGCCCCTGAAATCTGGCCGTGGCTTCCTCTGGGCACTGCCAGAGCCGGTATTGGGAACCCGGGATGGTGCCCTGCTGAGCTTCTCCAGCCGTCCAGGGTGTCGCAGGCCTCTCTTCTGGCCAGCCCTCTGCTATCACCCCCCGCCCCCTCCACTTCTCCTGGCAGGAAGCTAGTCACTCAGGGCTCCTTTCTAAAGGACCATGGCAAACATGCCAAGTACAGATGCTCTATCTAGGGTCTCATCCACCCTCCCAACCCTGCCATAAATTAAAATAAGCTCTTTTAGACTGCTACCCACGAGAGTGTGGTGACTTCCTAATGTGTCCTTGACCCTGCTAGGGAGTTGTTGTTTTTTCAAGTCTGAATTAGATACCAGCCACCTGTTGTCCTCCAGGCTTGAGTAGTCACACAATCAGTTCTTTTTTTTTTTAAACCACTTCACTGACATATGATTGACTTGTCAAAAGCTGTACAAATGTAATGTCTACAATTCAGTGAGTTTGAGATCTATGAACACATCACTCCCATCAGAGTCTCCCAAAGTTTCCTCTCACCCCTTTTATTACTAATATGTGTATATGTGTGTGATAGGAATACTTAAGATCTTCCCTCTTAACAAATTTTAAGTACACAAGTGTACATTTAAGTGTACATTCCAGTATTATTAGCTACAGGCACTATGCCATAGAGTGGATCTCCAGAACTCATCCTGCATAACTGAAGCTTCATACCCTTTGACCATGACCTTCCCACTTCCTCCACCCTCCAGCCCCTGCTGATCACCAATCTACTCTGTTTCTATGGGTTTGATTATGTTATATTTTGCACACACAAGTGAGAACATACAGTATTTGTCTTTCCCTGGCTTATTTCATTTAGCATATCACCCTCCACTTTTATTCATGTTGTTGCAAACGGTAGAATTTCTTTTTTTCAGGCTGATTATTTTTTTCAGTCCATTGTGTGTGTGTGTGTGTCATTCTTTAATCCATTGGTCCACCTGTGGGCATATAGGTCGTTTCCGTACTTTGACAATTGTTAGTAATAGTGCTGCACAAAAAATGGGGTGCAGTATCTCTTTGAAGCCTTACTTTTAATTCCTTTGGGTAAATATTCAGAACTGGAATTGATAGGCCATATGGTAGTCTTATTTTTAATTTTTTGATGAACCTTCATACCATTTTTCACAGTGGCTGCATGCATTTGCCTTTGAACCAGCAGTGAATGAGCGTTCCCTGTGCTCACACCCTCACCAGCGTCTAAGCCGCCTTCACAGAGTGGCTCTCAGCAGCCAAGGGGAGGGGAAGCGAGTTCTCAGTTCCCAGGGTCCCAGGGAACCCTGGGACTGCCCACAGCAGCAACTTCTCAATGTCAGTTTCTTTCCAGGGAAGAGCCAGAAGCTAAGGAGAACAAAACCAATTTTTTTTTGACAACCTCTAATTCAAATTCTGCATTTCTGGTCCTGCACCTCATTTTATATTGTGTGGGTAGGTAGCATCTATGGTCATGTGACTTCATCCGAAGGTCTGAGAGTTCTATGGTAAGCCCTGTTATTTACATTTGTGAATTTTCAGTCATGTCATTTGTACATCCACCAACAGCCACTTGTGTGTGCCTGGGCACAGTGCTCCATGGTGGCAAGACAAATGTGAATTACACATACAATTTGTGAATTACACAATCCAATTGTGGTAAATGCCGCAAAGTAAAAGGGTAGCCATGAGAATGAATGACAACAGGCCACAGGATGGTGAGAAAACGGGGCAAGGCTTCCCTGGGGAAAGGCATGGAAACCAATGCTTGAGGGATGAATAGGAGTTGGATGAGAGGGGAATGAACCAGACAGATGGAACATACTGGAAAGGCCTCGAGAAGAAGGCCTTTAGCACTCACTGAACACATGTTTACCCAAATTGCTTCTCATTAACAAAAGCCATTTAGGGTCTTGAGTTTTTGTTGTTGAACTTGTTCCTTCCATGTCGGCTTTGTCTTTACTATGCATTTCAGGAGACATGAAGCCCAGACATGATTTCCTCCTGAGATCCAGGCACTTCAGGTTATTGCTTATCAGAGACATCTTGGTACTTAGCATTCTTACCTGGTGGCCTTCTCATGTTGCTAATAAGTTCTGAGGAACGTTTTCAAAATAGAGGGATATCAATTTAGTGGCCAATGAATCTCCAACCATTCCAAGAGCTTTCACATGGAAAAGTTTGAACTGGGAAGAAATAATGACTGCCTTACCCAGAAATTGGCGGCTCCACCCTCTTGCCATTGAAGGCTGATGCAGAATGAGAGCGCAGAGAGCTGAGATTGGCAGGCACCCTCCATGGGTAGAGGGATCTAGGATTATTAGAAGAAATCTTGTCCACATTGATAGAGCCCCATCAGCCAGAGACAGTTTCTCTGAGAAAAAAAAAAAGAAAAACCATCTGCCCTATTAAACTTGTCAGCCAGTTCTCTCTGCTGTCAGCAGCCAGGCAAACCATCTGTGCGGTGAGAGTCTAACAAGGTAACTGGTAGGCAAGCCCCAACCCCAAACAAGAGTGGTGAGGAGAAACCCTGGCTGGTGTAGCTCAGTGGGTTGGGCAACATCCTGCAGACCGAAAGATTGCTGGTTTGATCCTCGGTCAGGGAATGGGCCTGGGTTGCAGGCCAGGTCCCCAGCTGGGGGTGCATGAGAGGCAACCACACACTGACATTTCTTTCCCACTCTTTCTTCCCCCCTTCCCCTCAGTCTAAAAATAAATAAATAAATAAAATCTTTTTTTAAAAAAGAGTGGTGAGAGAAAGATGCTAGAAGATCAGGGAAGCTGAAAAGAGCACTTCTGGGAATGGAGCAAAAGCAGGGAAGTGAGGTGAATGTTTTTTATAGGCCACTTTATAACATGCAATGCTTCGTGCCTTTCCCAACCATTTCCTTGGATGTTCTCAATCCATCCTCCCATTAACCCCTTTTCAGCATGAGGCGGGACAGCCTACCAAGAAGAAACAGGCCCGGAGTGGTCACAGGGTATCAGCACACAAACAAGAATGCAGATCTGGTCACTCTGCTGCACTCTACTTCCTGCCACTGTGCCTCAGGAACTCACCCTTTTGGACTCGATGCTGATCCCCAGGATTTACCTGGCACTGAGGGACCCAGCAAGGTCTCCTTATAGCCCACGCACATTGTGTGGCCATGAAGTCCCATTTTCTTCCACGAGTGGTAAAGTGAACTCCTCTTTGTAGGAGGAAAAATTCCCATTCCCCTACCCGTGCTCTGGGCTAGGTATCCCTTACTATCCTGGCTTCTGCAAGCAGGTAAACACTTCAGTCTGTTATGAAAATGCCACCTTTTCTGCTAACACCACCCTGAGTCAGGCCATTCCGCAAATGACTGACGGCCTTCCCACACTCCCATCCACTACTGTAACCGTCTCTCCTCCCGTGTCCCTCCTGAATGAAGTGTCTGCCTGGCAGTGGGAACGGTATCTTAAAGGGCCCTGCTACGCAAATCAGTGTCACCAGATTATCTTTCTAACTCCCTGATCGTGACAGTTAGGGTCATCCAATAAAAGATTAAACTTTGCCCTTTGTATTGTTCTTTGCCCATTTCTGCCCTTTGCAAAAATTTCAAATACTAAATAAAGCACTAAGAGTACATGTCCATATGCAGTTTTCTCTTTGGTTCAAAGAGAAGCTATAGATCTACAGCTGAGTCTTTTACCTAGCAACACTGCTAGAACATCATTCCACATCGGCCCCCATTGACTTACTTCATTCTTTTTACCGGCTGCATGGTATTCTATTTACATTGTGGCTTCCTAATTTAATGGCTCATAATTGAGATTCAGAGAACTCCTCATAGTGAAATCATCACCAACGATGGCCAGATAAACTCTCTGAACTGTGTGGTTTAACATTTTTGTCACTACACCTGCTAACAATCTCTACCTTACTTTGCCTTATCCACCAGGTCCTCTTCCAGCATGAGAAAAACCACAAAATATAAAGACTTTAGAGGGTGTTCAGAAGTCATTTACAAATGCAGAAATTTAAAACAGTGTACATCAATTTCTGAAGGCTATCAAGTACATTTTGTTTCCTGAATTCAGAAAACTTCTATCCCAGCTATGGCTGGCTCCAGGCTGTAAATGAAGAGAGAGGGAAAAACAGCTGATTCCCTTACTGACAATTTTGGATTATTTATTATGTGATATGTTTATATTATTTTTTTATGTTCAGGACTCAGTAGTTGCATTCTGCACACACTTGGCTTACTTCTATAATTAAATGGATTCAAGGCTCTACCTCAGTCCTGTGACACCAAGCCTTTTCCTTTCTTGAGATTTTGTTTTGATTCATCTCATAGTGAACTAGATTTTGCCGCCTATGTTTTCTCTAATTGAATGTCTCTGTAAAGAACTCTGAGGTCGGCCCGCTCTCTCCCCCCATAGGAAATGTGCTTTTTCTGCCTGCATCTTACCCAGGAAATCCCTCCACTGTCCTCAAAGTTCAGTGACTTGACTGACTTCAGTGTCTTTGTGTTGATTATTCTGTTATCAGGTTTCTTCCCCCTAAAATCTCTTTCAATCCACATATCCACTTTATTCTAGTGAAGTTTTCTTTAATTTTATTTTTATTTATTTATTTTTTATTTATTTACTTATCTTTAGAGGGGAAAGGAGAGAGGGAGAGAAACATCAATGTGTGGTTGCCTTTGGTGTGTCCCCTGCTGGGAGTTGGCCTGCAGGGAACCGGCCTGCAACCCAGGCATGTGCCCTGACTGGGAACTGAACCGCGATCCTCTGGTTCGCAGGCCTGAGCTCCATCCACTGAGCTACACCAGCCAGGGCTTTAATTTTATTTTTGACATTTTTATTTCCTTCCCCATCTGGTCTGTTCTTTCCTTTGGGGACACTGTTGGTCCATATGCCAACTGGCTGTTGGCCATCTTCCATAACTGTCATCTTTCTACTTAATTTTTATTTGTTTGTTTTTCCCCTGTAAATGTTACTTTATTCTCTTTAGTCTGACTTCTGAATTGCAAATATGTTTTCAACAGTATCAGTTGTAATGTGATTTTCATTTCTAGGATGGCTTTATCTTCATTTTCTTTCATCATTCTTAGCTTACTTTACCTTCTTTCGCCTATTCTGGTTGGCTCTCTTATATTTTATTTATAAATTATTTCACAAAGACGTGTATTTTTTAAATGCCTTTGGGAGTAGTGATAAATACGGGTCTGCAATGCATTGGCTTGAAGGAATTTTTCTTCTTAAGAATATTATTCTTCATCTGCCTTTTGATTGTTGCATTTCTTTCCTCCTGTGTTTCTGTTTTTTATTTTATTTGCTTTGGTGTTATTAATATGCCCAGGCATGCATGAAAATATAGACTCTGTTCTGAAGGGAGTGTGGTTCTCTCCTGGTGTGAAGAGGACTGATTTTGGAGAGGGGTTGGGGGTGAGCGGTGGCCACTTCAGGCTTCAACGTGGGTCTGACTGCTCACAATAGCTTGAGCCCTATTTGCCAGAGTCTCTGACCTCTCAGGCGAGTGGATCACCCAAGCAGGATGTCAGTGCGGAGTGCGGTGGAGACTCCCAGCTCTCGAATCTTTTGCCTGGTTAATTATGTTTATTTGTAGCTGCTTGTTTGAATCAGATCAGTCACAGGAAAGCTGGCTACCAATGTTACCTTTTCATCCTTGCTGCCTCACCTCATAAACAGGAATTCTGTTTTCAGGGAAAACAAACATGTCCTGCCTGACAACTTCCTTCCATCTTTCCGACCAAGCTCTCTTCTCTGCAATGTAGAACATGCCCCCAGAGGGGGGCTCTGCATGTCTCTCGCATCCCAGGCGCCTTCAGGTCCTTGCTTGAAGTGAAAGATCATCACCTAGGTCCCTCACAGCACTTACCTCAGAGAGAAACCCGAGTCCTAATTGGAACCCAGAGACTGTGTTTCAGCTCTGAATAGCCTGCCTTCCGTCAGTCCAGATTCACCGTATTTGGCAGATAATGTGATTTGAGATTTCAGCTATTTCCTAGTCTCACTGCAGATGGAATTTTTCTATCAAAATTTCATCCATTTTAATTGAATCTGTTTTGTCATTTTCATGGAAGGGGATAAAGAAAACATGACTTTACACTACCGACTTTTAGCTAGAACATCATTTTCCCCCCAAACCCTCCAGTTAATAAGCTCCCTCAATTTCAAGTGTTTTGCTTTACCTAGTTTAGTTCAAACAATTTATTGAGTAGATATTAGATGCAGGACAGTATGTAAGATGCCGCTTAAGATATAAAAGGGATTCTGTGAATTTGCTCCTTTCTGACATCAGTTTTATCTCTGGTAAAACACCTAAAACCACCAACCTGTTGCAAGGTCAAGTGGAATAATGCATGTCAAAATCTTCGCATAGTGCCTGGCTCGTACTAGGTGTTTCATAAATATTTATTTTCTTTCTGAATTAACTCTACTTGTTTATCATATTTAACCCCTCATTAGCCACATATGTTATATTAGCTATGGAACACATGGGAAGTTATTTTTAAAGAGTGTTCTTACACACTTGTTAATTATGTCTGTTATTTATTTGTGTGACTCAACTGTAAGATCACTCTATTAACCTTATTGCTAAAAAAATCACATGAGGCAGTCATGTTCTTCAAACCAAAGAGTGATTGCTGGTGTAGGGAAACAGTGTTACCATAATGCATGCCTTACCTTATGCTCTGTCTTTTTTAAAAGATTTTTTATTTATCTTTAGAGGGGAAGGGAAGGAGAGAGGGAGAGAAATATCAGTGTGTGGTTGCCTCTCATGCGTCCCCTGCTGGGAACTGGCCTGCAACCCAGGCGTGTGCCCTGACTGGGAATCAAACCGCAATACTCTGGTTCGCAGGCCCGCACTCAATCCGCTGAGCTACACCAGCCAGGGCTTATGCTCTGTTTCTTAAAAGAACTCTCAGCCCCTCCTGTGAACAGGAGACACCTTTAAGAGATTTTCCTGGGTTTTACACTGGTATATATTTAGACAATTTCTCTGCTGATCGAAGACCATTTATCTGAGAATATTTAGAGTCTGCTTGAGGTTGGCTGGTGACCTTGCCTGTGTTTTCCAGAGAGGTGCAATATTATACACTCAAGAAGAAAATAGGTCGGATTCTCTGATAGTTATGCTGCCTGGTTCCTTGGCCAAAGGTCATTCTTAATCCTCCTCCAGATCCCAGAACGCGTTGTGTTCTACACGTTCCAGGAAGGAAATAGCTTCTATAAAGAAAAGCAGGGAACAAATTTTTCTTGGGAGCAAGGGACTCCAAATGTTTCACAATTCTATTTAAAACACTGCGAAGATGAATTCTAGGCAAACTTCATGGTGGTGTTTTTCCTGCAGTTAAATTTTGAAACTGTATCCCTGCAAGAACCGTGGCTGGGACTTGAAACATCAACCCTCCGTGAAGGGGATGGAGAAACGAGAGGCTTCGCGGGGCCGTGTCAGCACCGGCTGGCGAGTTTCCACTAAGCCCAGTGCCCACCGAGATGGGACCCAAGTGAGACCATATTGCTTCTCAGAAACATCAAAATCAAAAGATAGCAGAAGAAGCTGTGAGAGCACCACAGGGCACACTCAGACCACCGCGAGGGAAATGGCACTAAACGAACGAAGTACACGGTAGCAGNAAACGAGAGGCTTCGCGGGGCCGTGTCAGCACCGGCCGGTGCGGAGCCTGGTGTCAGCGTGGCTGGCGAGTTTCCACTAAGCCCAGTGCCCACCGAGATGGGACCCAAGTGAGACCATATTGCTTCTCAGAAACATCAAAATCAAAAGATAGCAGAAGAAGCTGTGAGAGCACCACAGGGCACACTCAGACCACCGCGAGGGAAATGGCACTAAACGAACGAAGTACAGGGTAGCAGTGAGACCAGCCAGGCGAGCCACTTCCTCGCCCCGCAGCAGCCCCACCTGCACGAGGAGCAACAGCTGCGCGCAGATCGCCGCCTTCAGCCACCCAAAGCCATTTCCCAGAGGCACGGGCAGCTGCCCATCCCCCTGAGTGTTGTCCACCAGCTGGGCGACAAGTTGTTTATCATCACTTCAGAAAAGCTTATTTTCAAAAGTAAACTTGCTCTCTGTGTACAATCTCATTTCCACATTTCCTAAAACAGGCAATTCCCTTTTTTATATTCATAGCTGTTTCCTTCTCCAGTTTCATCTCAACCTCTATCAGAGCGCGTGTCACGCCCCCAGGCACTTGTCTGGGGTGCTGTATGAGAGACACAGGAGCGGCCGTGTACGTAAACACGAGCACACCTGCCTCGTCTCTGGTTTACTAGCCTTTATTTTTTTAGCTAATACTTTGCCCAAGTATTAGCTACTAGCTCATACAAAAACAAAACTATACATGTGGGTACACAGCAAACATACATATATAATGCATATTTTATAAATACACATGTATATAAAATTTGGCTGATTCCAATATAGTGTACTGCAAAAGTTGTATGCATTCAAAGAAAAACATTATAGCAACATCTCCTTTAAAAATGCCAAAATTAGAAACTATGTCACTGAAAAGTTAAAACATATTTCTTCTTTTTAAAAAATTTTTTAATTTTTGTTCAGTTACAGTTGTCCCCATTTTCCCCCTTGCTCTCTTCTGCCCCATCCAACCCCCACTCCCAGAGACAATCCCCACCCCCCTGTCCTTGTCCATGGGTCCTGTGTACGTGTTCCTTGACTTGCCCCTTCCCTTTCTGTTCCCCTTATCCCCCTCCCTGTCCCTTCTGGTTATTGTCAGTTCGTTCTTTATTTTCCTCATCTCTGGTTCTTTTTCGCTCATTTGTTTGTTTTGTTGATTAGGTTTCACTTACAGGTGAGATCATATGGTATTTGTCTTTCACCACCTGGCTTATTTCACTTCGCATAATGCTCACCAGTTCCATCCACGCTGTCGTGAAGGGTAGGGGTTCCTTCTTTCTGTTGCCTAGTATTCCACTGAGTAACAGTACCAGAGTTTTTTTATCTACTCATTTACTGATGGGCATTTAGGCTGTTTCCAGCACTTGGCTATTGTTAATAACACTGCTATGAACATTGGGGTGCGTAGGTTCTTTTGAATCGTGTTTCAGGGTTCTTAGGGTATAATCCCAGCAGTGGAATTGCTGGGTCAAAAGGCAGTTCCATTTTTAGTTTTCTGAGGAAATTCCATACTGTTTTCCACAGTGACGCACCAGTCTGCATTCCCACCAACAGTGCACTAGGGTTCCCTTTCTCCACAACGTCTCCAACACTTGTTGTTTGTTCATGTGTTTATGATGTCCATTCTGACCAGTGTGAAGTGGTACCTCATTGTGGTTTTAATTGGCATCTCTCTGATGGCTAGTGATGCTGAGCATCCTTTCATATGCCTATGGCCCTCTGTATGTCCTCCTGGGAGAAGTGTCTACTCAGGTCCTTTGCCCATTTTTAATTGGATTGTTTGTCTTCCTGGTATGGAGTCACGTGAGTTCTTTATATATTCTGGAGATCAAACCCTTGTCTGAGGTATCATTGGCAAATATGTTTTCCTACATGGTTGGTTTCCTTTTTATTTTGCTGGTGTTTTCTTTAGCTGTGCAGAAGCTTTTTTATTTTAATGTAGTCCCATTTGTTTTTTCTTTCCTTTATATCCCTTGCCCCAGGGGACATATTGGATAGAACTAAAACAGTATTTCTAAAGATCTGTTAAATCCTTTTTCTTTCTTGAGCATACATTCTATACAAATGTTGCTCAATCGTGTTCGTCAGTACATTCTTTGCTTCTTTTCAGCTCCAAAGTAACACCAGTTTCCCCAAACCAAGCAATGGTAGGTTTTGTTTTTATTTCTACTCATGTGGCATATTAGTTCATGGTGGGGAAGGGATCGCAAATGTCTTCACAGTGAAACTGGCTAAGAAAAAAAACACCTTCTTTGGCTCACATTCCGTGGCAGTCCCAGGCCACGGGGTCGGAGGACGCTGGAGGACAAAGTTGTATGGGAACGCTTCCCAGCCTGGAAGCCCTCGATGAAAGTGTGGATGACTTTACAAGTGTATTTAGACAAGCACTCTAAAACTTTGACTACCTGTTGGAAGGATATCTGGTCACCTTAACAAAAACACAAAACAAATATACATTGTCTCCAGTTCCCAAGTGAATTTTAATTTTCATTTCTTTCCATTAAGCAAAAGTACGCCATTTGAAGATGAGCTGTGGAACTTGGCTTTGATAAGTAGATACTATGAGAAGATACGCTCAGTGCTGTCCTCAGTTCATGTGGCTGTCCTTTGGGCCAGGAGGAAGAAGCCACTCTGGCAGGGTGCCTACCCTGGGCTCCACCCAAGGAGTTCTTGGTTAGAATTCCGCACTCAGACGTGGAGAAGACTCTTTCATTTATTTTTACTAACTTAGAGCTGATATTCAGCATTTCCTTCAATTCTGAAAATAGATAACAAATCTCAATAGTTACTTGTAAATTTGTCGCTGATACTTGTTGCCAATACTCTGGAATATTATTAGTATTCATCACTACTTTGATGGTATAGTACTTAATAAATCCACCAGTAGATCTTATTTTATGTAATAGGATGTTACTATATTACATATTTTAATGGGTGCGGTAACTATTCTTCAATATAACTTATTTTATTAGTATGCTGCATATTTGGTTTTCTGCTTTTAAGAACATCATCCTGAGAGGGGGTCCACAGACTCCACCAGACTTCCAAGGGGGCTCTGGTGTAAAATCAAAGACTGAGACCCTGCACTAGGGCTTCGAAGACAAATTTGTTTGCCTATAAATACATCAATCACAATAGAAATATGGCAGGTGATCATGACAAATGCTTAAGGAATATGATTTAGGCATCTGCTTCTAACAGGTGTTCAACCCTACTGGATCAAGATGCTTCAATGAAAGGGCGGAGAGAAGAAGAAACTATTGTCAGCCGGCTCCCAGAACTGCAAGGCAAGCCGTTGTGTAACTACTGGCTTGATTCGCTGGTTGGCCTCCTTTACTCAGCTTGCTGAGACTATGATACTCTTGTCTTCAAGGATGATTAGTAGTTACTGGGCCTGCAGGTTTAAAATTGCCCTCTGCAGCTATTCGCAAAATCTTCTGACTCTCTATTCACTGCCTGTTGACTGGCCTGGTTCTTTTCCCCAGAAGTTCTAATTTTTTACTTTGACTGAGAGTTTCACTTACAACTTGACAATGAAAGAAGCTTCTTTGTCTTCAATAGAAGTTGACTTCACAGAGTCAGGTCCTACTGGACTTGAGATGAGTCCTCCCTTCATTTCAGCTGATTCATGTTCTCAGGGGCTGACTCAGAGTCATGACTCAGTGATGACATTATTTTAAACTTACACAATTTGAAGAGCAGCATGGACAGAAATAGAAGGGGGAAATGTAAAATGCATGATAAGAGTGATAGAAATACTAAGTTGATGAGTACCAGTATTCCTTTGTCTTGGAAAAAATAGAAACTTTGCTAATAATGACACATAATTTAAACTTGAGTAATGCTGTCAGCATCACTGCTTTGTTTGATGTCCATAACAACCTCGTAAACAGCCACAGATGCTTATCTATCTCAGAGAACCAGGAGGGCCAGCCATAGGCCTAAGACTAGGAATTGGGCACCAGCCAGATCCGGGGGCTGGGCCCCTGCTCTTGGGATGCGGGCTTCTTCTCACAACGAAATCTGAAGATCTTGGGGAAAACCAGTCAACAAAAAACACTCAAACAAGAACTATGTGCTGATCAAAAATGAGACAGTAAAATAGTAAACAGGAGCCAAACAGTAAACATAGACACAATTCCCAGGTTTCCTGGTAGAGATAATTTCTAATGTTTATAACACTCACTGCAGATAGAAAGCATTAGAAAGCATTATTGGCCATTCTAAGTTAAAAAAAGGAAATAAAAGTAATAATAATATACACAGAAGATGGGATCCAGCAAAAGAAACTGGAGGCCAAACACAGTTGAGAGTTTGCTTTAAGTTATATTTCCAATTTTAACAAGGTTATTGCTGATCTACCCATAGATTTGTTTTATGCATATTATATCATCAACTAGGCATCATGATCTATCATACAAATAATAATGTCTTCAATCGTTTTAAAATATATTTCCTATACAGTTTACTGAGTAATGCTCAGGAAAGAGTACTATGTAATATTCTTTGGTTTTATTACAAAATAAGTAACCATTTTTAAGTGATCTCTTTCCCAACTATAGGGAAACCTTAGTGCTCATGAGAAAGAAAAAGAAAGAAAGGAAAAAAGGAAGAAAGGAAGAAAGGAAAGAAAGGATGGGCGAGCCCTGGCTGATGTCTAAGCATTGCACATGCAAGCAGTTGCTATCCAGGTTTCCAGATCCTGAAATTGAATCTCAGGGACCAGATCTGTGTGTATTCCACAAAAGGCCCTTTGAAACTCCTTTCCTATCCTGGTCTGACAAAGCCTTAGGTGACTGATCTTGAGGGACAGACACATTGGTTTGGCTTGGCCTCTGACCTCCCATGAAGGACTGTGAGCCATGCTCATCTGTCCAGAGTCTGCTGCCTACTTCCTCCAGTATATTTAGCCCTTTGGTTGTTTTCCTAATGAGCTGTCTGTTTGCTTCCAGCCGACCAGCCAGAAAATGAATGTGTGCAAACTAAGGACCTACAAGGAGTTGCCTCACACATTTTGAGACCCACCCACTCTAGAAAGGTTGCTGGGTCTGTCTCTTCACTCTGGTTGCACCAGGGCTGGACAGGTGTGCTGCTCTCTAGCTAGGGCTCTCTATGGCCTCCACCTACATTCTCTCAAAGGACCACCTCTAGAGCTGCCCTTCCCCACCTTGTTAGGTTTGCTAAGGTAACCAACAGGCAGACTAAGCATGTGCTTTAGACAGCAGCATTCAGAGAGAAAGTACCAATTTAAAATATTTTAATCACCAGGTAGTTACCATGGAAGAATTTTTTACATTTATGCTGTGGCTTTGCACAGTCCTTATTTTGAATTATATATGGTGGTGTGGGGGAGAATGAATTTTAGTATCTCTGACTCATGGGGACTCTAAATGTCATCGTCAGGCCCTGCTTCCTAGTGCCCTGCAGACTGGCTTTTGCCATTCCCCACTCCCCAGTGACACTTCCACCGAAGGATGATATGACTCAGAGAGGCCAGTCCTTCTGGAATCTGGGACACATTGAGCCTGAATTTGCATTAATACAAACTGTTTACCTCCTAGCATTCAACCCTTGCACAGCCCCAATTACCTAAGGAAATTGTTTAAAAGCCAGTACTTTTCGTCTTTAAAGCCAAATGATAAAACCAAATGATAATTTGGTGGTGGTTTGGAATCTTTCTTTTCATAGACTTAATGAACACAAAATACATATGGTTGTCTCTTCACACATGTAAAATATTGCAGGACTCCTACCTCTCATGTCTTCTAAAAGACTTATGTGCATATTCTAATTAGGTCCCACAAGACCCACGATATACAAAGGACATTGATCTTTTTTTACTTTAAAACCTAGGAGGTGCTATGTAATCCAGCTCCCCCTAAGTCGTGAGAGGCAGTTTGCACACCGAGATGGAAGAGTCCACCACCAACAGGCCCAAGGTGGGTGCCCGCGTGGAGGTAAGCGGCTTTCTGCTTGAGGCCGTGCCAACAGGAGAAAAACCCTTGGGGAGGTTTGGGGCTGATTTGGCGGCTAGTGGACATCATCAAATACTGTATGAGTACTAAAATCATGTAAATTTGCACAGAAAAATAAACCAGGTGGCGAGTGTACATATTTTAGAGGATCCACAACGCTTCTTTAAAGAAAAACCAACACCACTGCATTGCCTGGAGTATTTAAAATATAGCTAAGGTTTTACACTTTAATTTATATACAGCTTTTATAAATAGTTTTAGAAAAACACAGCTATATGCAGGAGATCTAATGATTTGGTTTACAGTGAGAATTTTTCAATTCTGTCTTCAGAGCTCAAACAACCAGAACACGGCCTCACCCCCTGCACCCCACCCATAGTCTTTCCCTGCTAACTTGGCTTCGCTGGATCGAAGGGACTGAGTTGCAAGGCCTAGTCAACATGATGTGCCTACTTCTCCTCCTGCCCTGCCAGGAAGAAACCGGGGGGCCTGGAGTTTTGTAAACATGAGGTTCTTGTTCAATACGCTGAGGAAGGTAAACCCCAAGCCCTGGCAGAGGGGAAAACTCCTCCCAGTTCCCAAAACTGGACAGTCAGGCCCAGTTTGAGCCGCAGGATCCAGCTGTACTAGAGAGAGCCCGGGTGGCCTCACTGTGGCCACATGAAAGCAAAACACACAAGCAATTTGGGGGCATTCCTCCGCCAAGGTTTGGATGGAAATGTGAGTGGAAGGAAAGGCTGTGACGGCCCCAACCTCTTACCCACCAGGTCCCCCATCACCTTAGGACCTGCAGGAGAAGGGGCGCCCCTCTGTAGTTTCGAATTCACTTATAGAGACAAAGCGTTTGTTCAGCCTCACACAGGGATGAAGCGCATATGGGCAAGCCAGCCTGGCTGACCACTGTGAGCTTCACTTCCACTAGTGATTTCTCTCCCACTCCCCTCGTGCAAAGCCCTCCACAGAACAATCAATCTTCTGGCCTTTGAATCTGCATTCTGTCCTAATCTGAGGTTGCCAAGCGTGAAGCATTATGGGGGCTGCTATCAGCAAACAGGGCCTGAGCAGCCAGGAGAGAGCTGCTCTTTAAAAGCTTTTAAATGCTGTTATATTTTTAAAACCACTTACTGAAAAGGTGAGTTATTTCCTACTCCTCCTTCCCCAGAAGCACAATCATTAAGGTTACCTGGAAACCTGTCCGGGAAGCATGTGGCAAACAGCAGCTATACAACAGAAACATCCAGATCTGTCATCTAATAGGAGATGGTATCAGTAAGGTCACACGTGGGGAGAGGGAGAATGGGAAAGTGACTTAGCTCACAGGCCCCGGCTCTCGGGGGGCTGTTTGGCTACTTGTGCATTCGGGAATGGGGCTTTGTCCCTAGCCTGTGGGGTGGGCACATGGTGGGCCCGAGTTGGGAATGAGACAGAGCTGAAGTTGGGTGCTCCTCATACTGAATACCGCCCCATGGGAGGGGGAGTAAAGAGGCTGAGGAGGCATTGCCTCTGCTCTGGAGGAACGTCCAGTCTGGTGGGCACGTATGTACACAGACAATAATCTGAGGGCAGTTTTTGTTTAAGTTTCAGAAGCAAAATAATATACCATGGAGAAATATATACTAGGGGGACAAGAAGATTCCATGATGGAGGTGATTTTGAATTGAGGTCTTGAGAGGCAGTGTTAACAGAAAAGAGGACGTGAAACAAAATAACTGGAAGATATGTGTTGACAGAATGAGACATTTACAGTGTTGTTTATTCTGATGTTTTCATTTTTATGACTCTGAGAAGGAAGCAGAGATGACTCCTGTGTTCTCTTTGTAACCTTTAGCTCCAGACTTCTGGGGGGCGGGGGACCCTTCATGTTATAAAAGCTGTTTTTTGCTGGTTTTGCACTTCCCCCAACCCTGATTCTAAAGAGCTTTTCTAATGTGTATTTTATTTCTGTGTCAGATGAGGTGATAAACTTTGTAATTACAGAGAAGACTCAAAGCTGTGACTCAGCTGTTTCCCCACGTAGCTCTGCCCGCAGACGCAGGGCTTCAGGGACTGGAGCTGGCTCGGAAAAGGCAGCAGGGAGAGGAAATGGTCTGTGGAAATCTGCTGCACCCGTTCCCTCTTGCTTTACCCCAGAATATATGCTTTCTCTGATTCAGCAGGAAGAAGGTTAACTAGTAAAAAAAAAATCTGTATTTCTGGGAGATAAGCTATCTGCAAAACTTGTGAATAATTAGCTGCAATCAATAAGGAAATTCTGAGGCAACTCCTGGCTTTTCCACAGTCACTGCTTCCCATTCAACAGTTATCCGTTCTTTCTGGGGCAGCGGGGCATCTGCGAGAATCAGTAAAACAGGGTCACAGGTACTTCAGCAATCATGGAGAATTAAAAACTAGAAATATAGATAGAAGTGTCCACAACGCAAACAGTCCTCAAGAAGGGGAGAGGGATGTGTGATAAAAGCCTGGCTGACGGGTCACACTCCTCTCAAACTGCCTAAAACTAATGCTGTTAATTGACTAGGGAATATTCTAGCCAGGCTCTCTGCCTGCGTGTTCACAGTTGCTGGATCCGTCAGGCACTATCACCCAGGGAAGAGCACTCACCTGAGCACCTGGGAACGTGCCCCCCCCCNAAGTGTCCACAACGCAAACAGTCCTCAAGAAGGGGAGAGGGATGTGTGATAAAAGCCTGGCTGACGGGTCACACTCCTCTCAAACTGCCTAAAACTAATGCTGTTAATTGACTGGGGAATATTCTAGCCTGGATCTCTGCCTGCGTGTTCACAGTTGCTGGATTCGTCAGGCACTATCACCCAGGGAAGAGCACTCACCTGAGCACCTGGGAACGTGCCCCCCCCCATCTTGGCAAGCCTTCTCGACTTGTAGGAAGCACTTGACCTCAGCATCTCTGAAAATGGAATGAGCTGTTTATCAGACCTGCACTTGGTCTTCCCCAGTTACCTTGTCAAGGACAAGAGGCAGGAGTTTAATGACATGAATTGGTAGCTGAAAACTTAGTTGCACTTCTGACATAATATTGTCTTAGGAAATCCACTTAAGCCCTCTTTGAGTCTCAGTTTCCCTGTCACCAAAATAATGTAAATCTGCCTTACCTATTCCACAAAGTCAGATATTAAAAAGCCACAACAAAGCAAAGTTCTTCATGCATGAGTGCATGCATGTGTGGATACCAGTTTGGGGGGGGCTGTTGTTCTTTTGAGGTGTTTTGCCTTGCTGTTCTCTACTACCCTGATGCACTGAATTCAGCAAAGGCTATTACTTAGCAAAGTTTCAGCTGGCATTTGTTTACTTTCGCACATAAAACATATACCCACACAACCACAAAGAATCGGAATTTTTGTTTTCTTGAATCCCAATATTTCTCTGAGTAAGAAAGAAGATAGAATTTACACTCAAAGCCAAGAATTACTGGTAACATGTCCTACATCATCCACGAGACTACATTACATGTGTGAGCATCATTCTTCCTGTCACCTGAGAGGCAGCAATGG
Source organism: Sturnira hondurensis (assembly GCF_014824575.4). Lineage (NCBI taxonomy): Eukaryota > Metazoa > Chordata > Mammalia > Chiroptera > Phyllostomidae > Sturnira > Sturnira hondurensis. The sequence goes on along the minus strand of NW_028093985.1, from coordinate 19,631,770 downwards.
GGATGGGGGTGTGTTAACTTGGACAAAGCTAAACTCTGCTAGACTTAGTTTTCAAAGTGTTTGAGGCGTTTTGGTTTTTTGTTTGGTTGGTTGGTTGTCTGCTCGGTCACCTGAAACATCCACATCCTCATGTCTGAAAGGCGCTCAGGGCAAGTACTCAGCTCGCCCCGCCCCCCCAGCACCGTGCTGGCCCCGCCCCCCCAGCACCGTGCTGGCCCCACCCTGTGCCACTAAAGACAGAGATCAGCCAGCGGCTGCAGATCCCCGCCCCCCACGACCCCCACGCCCCAGTCCTGGCAGGAAAAGGCAGCTCGAGAGGCCATAGATGATTTCCTAACTTCCCTTTTTCAGGACCAAACAAAAACAAATAAAGAAAAAGCAAGAAAGAAATATAAATAAAAGCACCAAAAAAGCCAACCAGGCATAGAGATTTCTGTAGGAGAACTTTTAGGCGACAATGAAATTTGAGATTTTGCGGCATGAGAAGTGGTATTGGCTATCAGTAGGATAAAATCCTGGGGAAACGATGAACTGAAGCTGGGATTGAGGACACAGGGAACTTCTCCAGGACACATATCCTTCTAAATGTGGTGGAGAGGAGTCAGGAGCCCCCCCATGGAGAAAGGCAGGTAGGAGAATCACCTTTTCCTGGCTTGGGGACGCTGCTCCCCGATGTGCCCTCAAGTTCAGGCCAGCTGCTGTTCTTGCTCTCTGCAGACGAAAGCTTTCCCGTTCCCCTTCCTCCCGCCTCCAAGTTAATTCTCTTCAGGTGCTTCGCCTGATGTAAAACCCAGGGTTTATTCAGGCCCTTTCTCGCTCACTTGCTTAAATCCTTTCAAACTCTCTTAGGTTGTTTTTTTCTCTCTGGTTCTAACCCCATCACATCTCTTTCCCTCAATATCAAAATTTTGGCATAATTCTCAGAAAAGATTCATTCTAGTCACCTTCATTTTTTCTAGGTTCAAAACAACAACAACAAAACCCCCAACAAAACCTCAGAGCCCGTCTCCTCAGTTGCCTTCCTCTTTACCTGCATTTCTTGCTCCCATGCCTGGTCCAGTCAATCATTGTTTCCATGAATAACCTCCTCTGGGGCTTCCTGCCAAAGAAGTGTTTTGCAAAAAAATATTTCTACATGGCATAAGTTTATACATGTAAATAAGGTCAACCAATTTTGGGAGCTAAGATTGAAAAAGATCTAACTGGAAATCTGTCCTAAAGTTGTTTGCACTTGTAAAAAAAGTGCTTATGAAATACTCAAATCTCTCCAGTTAGCACAAATACATTTGGTGACCTAAAATTTCAAGTAAGGCCCACAGTGAGGGGAAGTGCAATGTTGACTCTGGTTTACAGAAAGTGACTCTGAGTCATGGCCAAATCCTGACATTTCACAGGAACTCATTCTGCCTGTAAATGCCCCAGAATCAATGGTGAGCAAATGTGCTCTCTCCAGGCAGGCAGAAGCACTTTATTTTCTATGGTGCCATGACGCCAAATCCCGTTGCTTCTGACAAAGACCTTCATCAAGCCGGTGTGTCATCATGTGCGTTTGCCAGGGCCACAGCTCCGCGGGAACGCACGCAGACCCACTTCCTGACTCCCCAGTAACTCGGGCCTTCTCCGGAACAAAGGAGACGGGCCGGATCCACGTGGGACGCAGCGCCACCTGCTGGACGCTCAGTGATCAAGCAGCCCACTGGAGTTGACCGCCCGACCAAGAAGTCCTGTTTGCTTTGAGGCAACACCCAGGCCTGACTGGAAGCAGACTAAAAACACTAGCAGAAATAAGCACCATTTATCCAAACCAGTCCTCAAGGCCACACGCAATCCTTTCCTCATTGTGGAATGCGGTGTGGTGTGTGTGCACGTGCAAGCGGGGGCAGGTGGTTGCGCATTTGGGTGTGTCTGTTTGTAACCTCCTCATACAGAGCTAGAAAAAAGTGATACCATCGTCATCCTCCTTGCTAGATTGGTGGGGAATTCTACAGTTGGCCGACATTTATATAAATTATGCCATTTAGTTAGCCCCTCCTCCCACTACTCTGTACAAGAAGATAAAGTAGTCTCAACCAAATGAACTGCCCACATCTTGGCTCTCCTTCAACGATGACAGCTAACTAATGAACTGGTCCCCTTTTCAAAAGACTCCCCCCACGTGGAAACAAGGACTGTCACCACCCCCGAGCCAGGCAGGACGGCTGTCCATGTGGAGATCGAGGCTGAGTCTGAGATGAAGTAAACTCCAGCTAGCCCGTGGGAAGAAGTCTGAAATCAAACCTCAGTCCGTGGCTTCCACGCCAGACAACACACACGTGGGCATGTGGAGGTATCTGCCGGGACTTCTCTGGCTCTTTAGAGATGAGCTCACATATGTCACAATCATGAGGTGACTTTCCCCGCCTAAGAGGCTACTGACCTAAAACCGCGGACAGGTGCTGAAGCAGGAGGCCTGCAACCCAAAGCCAAGGTGTCCAATGAACAGCACTGCTGCTTCGGCAACGCGCAGGCGTCGGCTGACAACCCCAGCGAGCAACAGGGTGATTCTTCTGGGGTTTCCTGGGGGTTGAGCAATAGAAACTGCACCATCCGGAGCGCTCACTTGGCCAAGCAGTAGGCCAGGTGCTTTACCTTTTCCTTTTTTCCTGTAATCCTCCCAGCTGCTCTGTAAGATATGGAGTGGGATCAGCCTTCTTTACAGATGAGGACACTGAGGCTCAGAGAGCTTAAGTGGCCCGCCTAAGGGAACACAAGCCCAGGTCTCTCTGGCCCAATGTTTCCTGCTTCCCAGCTGTTTGTACCCCGCTGGGCCCTTAACTACGGTGTATCTACTGTGTACTTCAAGGCCCAGGTGACTCACCAGCCACAGGACGCCACTGGTTTTCCCTGACCCCGGAGTATGAAAGCAGCGCTTGAGGAAAGAGCCGTCGTTCACTTTGTTTTGAGCCGGGACAACAGACTGTGGACGGCAGGAACAAACAGTCCTGGGTCAGAGGTCAGCGGGCAGACTGGACAACGAACCGCACAGACAGACAAGGCCTGTCACAGCGGCTCCCTGCGCTGTGCGGGGACCCCCAGGAGGAGGCTCGTGTGCGTGTCTCGTGGGCCCAGGCAGCGGGGAGGAGGGGGAGGCGCTGTGCGGGACGCGGCTCCCATTTCTGCCACGCGCCCGCCGTGGACTCTGGCACAGATGGAAGAGCAGCTTGCGGCGGCGTCATTTCGCAGAACCTCAGAGTTTCCCAGGCTTCTCTCTGTCGAGAAAAACGACGCCGACGGCGTGAGTTGCTGTGGGGTAACCTGGGCTGACGCACAAGGAGGCGCTGGGGCTCCGTAGGTTCCGGGCTTTATGGTAATCAGTTCCACGGGGCGGGGTGGGGGCAGTGCTATTATTCTCGTTAATTCTGGGGCGCGCTCACATGAGATGCGGCAAGCGGATATCATCCTGCGTGCGTGCCCTCTGGTGAAAACTTTCTGTAGGAACTGCATAGTAGTTCGAAGTGTCCAGGACAGGCAGTTTGACCTGCCTGGGGATCAGAGTGACACGTTCGTCAAAGCCGCCCTACACAGGAGAAATTCGCTTCCACGGAGACCAGTGCCATTTGCCCCGGTACGCCAACCAGTCCTCGGGGCCAAGACACTGCAGTAGTGACCCCTGACCCCCCAGGAGATACGCGCCAAAGCCCTCAGTGGATGCCTGAAGCCAGAGATAACACGGGGAGGGGCAAAAGTAGGTTTACAGTTGTGAGTATGCAGAACACAGGGTTTCTTCTTGTATTATCATTTATTAATTATTGCAGTATTCCCGTACAAAAAATGGAAACCTACTTTTGCCCCCACACTGTATATACTGTTTTTCCTATGTATACATACCTATGATAAATTTTAACTTATAATTTAGGCACAGTAAGAGATCAAAAGCAGCAATAATAAAATAGAACAATTATAACAATATGTTGTAATAAAAATTATGTGAATAAGCCTCTGTCACTCTCAGAGCGTCTTACTTTACTGCACTCATCCTTCGGCGGCTGAGAAGACAGAGTGTCCACGAGACGAGACACCTGAGGTGAAGGGCGAGACATCCCAACACAGCTGAGGTGGCTGTGCGGGCCACCGGAACCCAGCACTGTGATGCCTTGCCTGTCCCTCTGAAAACCAGGACGGTGACTGCGTGACTGACGGGCGGGGGCTGGAACCGCGTGGTAGTACCCAGAATAAAGGAATGATTCACATCACGGCAGGATGGAGCAGACGATGCAAGATTTCATCACACTACTCAGACTGACACGCAATTTAAAATGTACAAATTCAGTGTTTCTGGAATTTTTCCAGTTAATTTTTCAGACCACAGTTGACGAAGGGCAACTGAAACCTCTGGAAGTCAAACTGCAGACATGGGGGAACACTGCGGCACCAGGTTGGCATCTACAGGCTCTGGGGGCCCTGGCGGGATGAGGGTGAGAGGGCAGTCTCCTCCGAATGCACAGAAGTTAAGAGGGGGCCAGCCTCCCCCACTCCCTGCCTTCCAGAGAGGCCCATCCCCCACGAGGTGCAGGGCAGCCACAGGGAAATGGGCCGAGCTCCGTGGCACAAGGCCTTGAGCTTTTAGACAAAGGCCTTTTGTCTGGGACGTGCTAGGGGACACCACACAGTGCTTCTTCCTGAACTGATCTAGGTCCTGTAAAGCTATTTCTCTCAACTGACTTTATTTTTTTAAGAGTCTATTTATTTATTTTTAGAGAGAGAGAAAAGGAGGGAGAAAGAGAGAGAGAGAGAAACATCCATGTGTGGTTGCCTGTCACAGGCCCCCAACTGGGGACCTGGCCTGCATGCAACACAGGCATGTGTCCTGACTGGAAATCAAACTGGCAACCTTTGGGTTTTCAGGCTGGCACTCAATCCGCTGAGCCACATCAGCCAGGGCTAAACCGATTTTAAAATATCCTATATGGTAAGTGAAAAATTGTCAGTAATGGGAATGCTCATCATTAGGGCAATGATTAGGTACAGGCTGGCATAGCCTGTGATGTTTATGAGTTTATCAACATGTGGAGGAAAAGTGCAATAATGTAAAGGAAGGCTTGTGTTGTGCTCTGACACGAAGAGAGAAAAAAACTGTGTTGACATGTACCCCTAATCAGTATGATACCGTAAGAGTGGGTGCATGATCTTCCTTATGCATTTGCCCAAACCTGCAGAACCATACAACACAAAAAGTGAACCTTAATGTAAATGATGAACTTGAGTGAACAATGGTGTTCTGGTATTGGTTCATCAGTTGTAACGACAGTACCAACTAATGCCGGATCTCAGTTGAGGGAAGCAGTGTGCAGGAAACAAGAATAGATGACTAATATTTGTACTGCCTGCTCAATTTTTCTATAAAGCTAAAACTCCTAAAATAGGAAGTCTATGACTTCTGTTAACTGAAAGTAAATGAATAAACAAACAGGAGGAAATAAATCAAAATGTCAATAATACTGCATTGGATGGTAAGATTATGATTATTTTTTATATTTTTGCTCTTTGAATTGTCTACATTTTCATTTTGTTTATATTTATGTGTCACTTGATCAGTCGGATCAAACACAGGTATGGTTTTAAATCCTTGTCCGGGTGACTGTTCTCTGAGGGGAAAACTGTGTATGCTCCAAGCGGTCAGCTGTCTAGTTCTGTGTACAGCACACACTTAATAAGTTTTGCTAAGAAAACATAAGCACCTTTAAATATGTCTTCAACTCTGTTGCCTTATAACCCGAAAATGTGTTGCCTCGTGGCCCAGGTGAGGGCGGCAGGAAAGTAATGACTGTGAGAGGCCGGAGCAAGAGCCTGCAGGGAACAGCTGGGTGGCCATTGTAAACGGAAAAATCTCTTCTTAAGTAGAGGCCAGTGTGGGCCTTTTGACAAGCATCTGTTCGATGGCATCGAGAAGCAGAGGGTGGCGGGCGCTGACATGAAACGAGAGCTCAAGATGTGTCATTAAACAAGAAGAAATGAGTCTACTGTGTCCACCTGGTGGAAGTTACCACAGCAAGGCTGGTCTGAGACTCGGGGACGATAGCGCTGGGAAAACTTTTAGCCTTGTTCCTGATTATTGGCCAACTAGTCAGTAACTGGGTTCAGATACTTGAGAGCATTAGAGGAGTTCCTTGTTTCCTAGTCGTAGAGCTAATCCTTCACGTTAGAGTTATTTTGCATCTTACAAAGCATCTTTGCATTGATCTCATGTACTGCCTTCATTCGCTTGCTGGTCATTTAACCTTATGTGACTATGTGCATCTTGAAGAAGGGCCGTCTTATTTATTTTTGTATGCCCTGCTTCTGTGTATACCTGGCCCATAGTTTGTCCTCATGGTGGATTAAAGATGGCTGCAAATCCTTTGACAGTTCCCACCAAGAGATGGTGTCTTGTTGAGAACCGCTCTGCCTGGTTTCAGGAATTGTAACTGCCCCCCATGGCTAAGGCTGAGTGAGCGACCTCCGGAATGTGAGCCACTGAGGAGACAAAGCTTATCTCTGGCAGCAGTGCTGCTTCTGCTTCATCCCCCTGCCCCCAATGCATGGTCGGTTAGTCAGAGATGGGTGAGACCCCTCAGAGGAGGGGCAACCTAAGCCAGACACGATCACTTGGGAGGCCATCAAGGGACAACTCCGGGGGCTACAACAAAGAGGGAGTGATGGACCCTCACCCCCTGGCTATTTTGACATAGCCTGAGTCCCCATTTCCATCTGGGAGAAGCGCTTCCTGGCGCTAACCCACTTAAGCCTAAAAACCAATGATGGGGAAGGCAGTGCAGCCCCTTGCCAGCTAGAGCAGGATCCGGGGTGATCGGGCATAAGAAAGAGTTCCTAAAGTCCTATGAAGCCTGCTTTGCTAAGAGTGCTTTCATTGATACGATAAGGGTCTGAGCAGGAAATGAGTATGTCTCCCAAAGTTTTTGTAACCCCCTTACCTGATAGACACTGACTCAGACTAAGCCCTCAGATTTCTTTGAAATGTTATCTACTGTTTGATCCTTACCACCTGTATTCCTGTGTATTACAACCCAATAAAAGCCGTTGAGGAAAGGGCTCCTGGCCCTTCTCCTATGAGAGATTGGCCACCTCTCCTCCCCAAGCAGACTATGTCTTGGTAGTTTTACTTTCATCCATGGTAGACGGGGGGACTTTGTGGGCAAAGTTGCCCCCACAGTGTCTATTTCTCCTCCTTTTGAATCTGGGCTGGCCTGTGACTGCTTTGGCCAACATTATACTGGCTCCAACTTCATCCTTAAGGATCTCGGAGCCCCAAGCTTTCATGGAAGAAGTCCAGGTGCCCTACTGACTGTGCACATGGAGAGGCCTGAGACCATTCAAGACAGAGATGAGCCCAGCTGGGCCTAGCCTTCCAGCCATCCCCACCAAAAACAGTGAACCCTCCATGTCAGATCAGCCACCATCTAAATGTCCCAAAGGGGCCAGCAGACTGGCAGCAACATCAAAAGAAAGACTGGTGAGGGCATCTGAACTGGTGACCAGGCTTACGCTCTAGGACAGGGCCTGCTCAGGGAGGGATTTTCCCAGTATGTATTGGGACTAGATCCAGTCACCCCAAACTATGGGCATGACTCGGGGGCAATGGCTGTGTGAGCGTGTGTATGAGATAGAGAGAGAGAGAGAGGGAGAGGGATTAACAAAATGCTGTAACACCAGTGAGAGGCTGGGAGAAGGGCGTGCTCTCGCACACCCTCATCAGGGGCCAGCCTCCTGACTCACGAGCCTCTGTGCCTCAACCACCACCTCAGGGGGCGGGGCCTGCCCTCAGCTGCTGGCACAGCAGTCCCCAGCCCAGCACAGATGGTGGCACTGGCGATGGACTGAACCAAGCAGCCCTTTGGGGGGCCTTGGACCATCAGAGGAGGGAGAAACTCTGTGAGAGGGAAGAACATTCAAACATTCTCTCGACAGTAACGTGAATGTTCAAGCCATTAATCCTAAGGAGAAGCACAGCTCGGGTGGGTGGTTTGTTGCTAAATTTTAGAATCTGTGTTTCCGCTTCGATTCCACAGTTTCTTTGGTGTTGGTTTGGGGAGAGGAGATGCAGCTTGCCAGCTGGATGATTGGCAAGAAGTAGAGATCCCAAGTAAATAATTAATTTTGACTAAAAGCACATTTAGAAAAGGAATAACTCACGTGAAGCAGAGCTGGTTCCTGGCTAGCAATGGCCAGGACTGTTGGCTCCGTCTAAGTGACCCTACCATCACCTTTGTCACACAGTTCCCAGCACTCCATTACCTGACCTGCAGAAGCAGGTGCTCTGACCACAGGCGGCAGCATCCCGAGCCCTGAGCTCACTGACCCCTTCCATTTCTTGTGTTTGAAGTCTCTACAACACTTGGCGGCTAATTTGAAATTGTCCAAGAACTGTCTTCATGGGCCAGTTCAAACATGTACCACGACTACCTGGGGAAGTGGGAAGGGAGAGCGAACGGGCTGAAGTCACCCAGGAAAGCCTGGATTGGCCGCTGCCACTGTAGCTGTGACTGACCAGGTGAGCAGGAATCGGGCCTAGAGCGTCAGGTTGCAGACAACAGCAGGTGTGGGAAACAAAAGGACCTTGTTAGGCATCACCTAGTGAGAAGCATCCTCAGCATCCTTGGGAAGAAGGGCTCACTCTTGTGTGCCGTGCTGGGAGTCTGCAGTGTGAGACCAAGGTGGTGTTATGGGTGCACGTGTGTGCACGTGTGTGCACATGCCGGGCTTTGAAACGGGCCTTGCAGACACTCGTACACCAACAAACTACATTTTAACCCCGTTTCCTCAAAGAGTTATGGTTTTCAAGAAGTCCATAAATTAGAGAGAATCATAATGAACAGGCTTTCAAATTTCAGAGGGTCTGACCCAAAACGTAGACCCGAATATATCAGCCTGTGTCTCCCTGGAGAGGCTCAGAGTCTCCGAGGCCAGTCCTGCAGATGCCAAAGTGCTGCTGGTGACACCACAGTGTCACTGACAAACCTGGCTTAGGAACGGTCTGTCGGCTGAAGTCCATATGTCACCACTGATGTTGCCTTTATGGAAATATGATTCAAAAACTTCGCTGACTCGGTGTTCATGTAACATGTGCAAGATACCAGTGAAAGAATAAGACAATAGTAGCTATCACCTATCAGTGCTTTACATATACTCAGTTATTTATGTCTGCTAACAAATAAACTAAGAACACCAGAGCTAATAAATAATAAGTGAAGAGATGGATGGAAGGTAGATAAATGGACAGATGGGTGTGTGGGTGGGTGGGTGGGTGGATGGATGGATGGATGGATGGATAAAAATGAAAAGCTATTAATTTGCCAGATAACGAAACATCAGCTAGTGAAGAAATTCACTAAGTAGAAGTTCCCTGACAGGGAAAAGTCCAGGTTTTTAAGGTGCTAGCTTGGGGGGTAGTAGTTTCTGCACTCAGGTTTTCTAGAAAGAAGATAAAAATGACAAGATTATGGCCATTGTGACTGCTGCTACTACCAATCACAGTTAATAATAACAATAGCTGCGACTCACTGCTGAGCACTATTAAGGACTTAATCTATGTTCACAATTTTTATTTGTTAGAATAGACAACACATTACTTGCCAGATCCAAAGGGCATGAAAGCAGCCCAGAAGCCACCAATCACACGTGTGTGCACGTATGCACATGCCTGTGCACACGGTGGTTTCCTTTCCACCCCTCCCCCAGCCCTCGGGTCTCCCTAAAGACAATGATTAATTATTAGGTTCCTGTCCAACAAAACAAGCATGTAGTTATATATTGTAAACCATAGATAGGTACTTCTAATGTGTTTCTCACACAAATTGGAGTATTCTACACCTTATTTATTTATTTTAGCCAGTTCTCTTTCCTTTTAGTGGTTACATGGTATATTATTTCTGGATGTACCAAATTTTTTAAAATAGAAACTTAAATGGGGTGGAAAGTTTCTTAGAGATTTTTTCCAACCTCCTACATTTATAGTACTCTGAAATAAAAGCTAGTGTTCATTACGGTGACACTGACATGTCTTTAGAATCATTAAGGAAGGACTAAAATTATGTCCAGTATAATTTTACTTTAAAGCATATTTTCAATGGAATTGTTTTGGAGACTCAAGACTCCTAAGTGCTATTTCTCTTACCATACACCCACCCATTGGAAAGATTCCTGTCGCTCACCACACGCATTATTCTCTGCTGCCACTAGGTGGTGCTCCAACCACAATGTTCCTACCTGAGCCTAAGGAACTTGCTTACGGCGTACAGTTCGTCCTGTTAGAACCCACTGGACCAAGGCCAGTCTTGAATAAAATCCACCCATATGAATTATGTCTCTAAAATTACTGAAGTGTACACAGAACCCCGGAGTGACGATGCCGATGGTAAAGCACTCTAGTTGGGAAAGCAGAGTTCTACCCACAGTGGTAAGAAAATGACTAACACAGGTGGGGTGCTAGGGCCAGCAGGCCCAGTCTTTTCCTCCTGGTGATGCTTCCAATAGGGACTCAATCTCCAACTTCAGGGGCTGGCCCAGTGCGGCTGCGAGGTGAGGCCACGGCCCAGCTCACACAGGCACTCTCTATGACCGCCCCGTGACTGAGGCTCGGCCAACACGTGCACTAAGAGAAGGCCTGGGGGAGGACCAGCACGGGGCTCAGGGCTGCGCGGGCCTGCTCGGCTTGCTCCGTGCTCTGGGCCAGTAGCCCAGCACCTCTGCCAGCACAGGTGACATGCTGGGACAGATGCACAGATTTCCCCAGCCTGTGAACAAAGCTTCTCTCCCCACTTCCTAGAGTTCTTTTAGTTATATTTAGTTTCCCAAGTAAGTTTTGAGCGCTCCAGCTTTGGAAGAAGACAAATGTCGGTTTATAAGCATGGCGAGGGTGTGTGATATGCTCACAAACTACACTGTACAGAAAAAGAAGCCATCCATGCAAGCCAGGGTGCTAGAAAGATTTCATCAAAGAGGAGGCACTTAGGATAACACAACCGTAAAGTCTGGAGCTGGAAAGGGCCTTGGGGAACATCTGGGAAGCCTGTTTTGGATGGTCCCTCAGAGTCCTAGGGGTTAGGCGAGCTCACCTGGAGGGTGAGCAGGGAGGAGGCCCAGCCAGCCCCAAGTATCTCCAGCTGGGTTTCTGCACAAGCTCTTTTGCTGTTGCTATTGGAACACAGTGCAAGAACTAGTGCAAGCTGCTCATTTTACAGATGAGAACCCCGAAGGATGCTAGGGACTTTCCCGGAGTCACACACAGTAGGGATAGTTTGGATATGCCGAAGAAGGGAGAGTGTGGTATGCCCACATGGGAGCAAGAAAGAACCACACCCAACCCACAGGTTAGCACAGTGTGTTTGTCAACCCACGTGAAACTAAGGGGTGTTTGCATTTGCCTCTCAGGTTCAATGAAGAGAGACCTTTTCTCTCACCAGAGACACAGGCTGGAGACTCAGGTGCAACACATCTTTGACACTTACTGCATCCCAAGTTAGACCCATGGAACAAGACAAGAGAACACTACCTTCCATTGTCCGGATGCCTGCTTTTCTCTCCCACCTTTTCACCGAGGATCTTAAAGCTCTTTACCACCCTTTGTCAAAATGCCTGCAACACAATGAAGAAAAAGGCTCTACTCCTCCCTGGAGTGCTGTCACAGGCTTGGCGATAGACATATGGGTAGACATTGGGCCCCAAATCTTATCACATTGTAAAACACTTCCTATTTCTCACCAACTCCTGTCTTCTCCTTACTTTACAAAATGTTGGATTAATTTTAAATTCACTGCAAGAGTTTAAGTCATGATGTAAGTTGGGAAAACCAAGATGATACAGGGTGCAGCCTGCGGAGGGGGGGGCAGAAAAAGGATTTGGAATGGGGTCCAGAGCTCGGGGTATCCAGGAAATATTATTAAGATGTCCTCACCCCCTCCCCCCCCCACACACACACACCAGGTGTCAGTTGGGGGAAGGGACAAATGGAGCAGGGCCATTGAGAGCTGTTTTGCATAGCAACAGCTTTGCAGCTAACCTCTGGAATGGTCATTTAACATATCTATAACCTTTAACTGGTTTCATAAATATGTTAAATAGCTGTGGCCATGCTGTGAGCCAGGGAGAAGGGAGTGGTTTCTATCTAGGATGTAACTGGGGGCTGAGGCTCTGAGACAGTGCCTGGGTGAGAGCTTGGAATAGATTGGCTCTAGGACATGGGGCCATACTTGCCCAGATGAGGGGGAGAGCCACGCTGTTTTGGAAAGATGTAGACCTCTGTAGCCATTGAAAAAGAGAGCCATGTGGCTTTAGCAGAGTTAGGACCTCCTCTTTCCCAGGTGAAATGGGAAAACCACACAGTTTTGCCAGAAAGGAGATCCCTGCGGCCAGGTGAAGAAGAAAGACATGCGCCTTTGGTGGAGTGCGGACCCCTGCAGCTTTGGTAGAAGAGGCCCACGCTGCTTCGGGGCCCTCCTTTTGTTACCGAACAAGGGTCCGAGGGGGGGCAATACTTGGCCCACCGAGGGGTGCCAAAAACTGCTACAGAAAACAGGGGCCCCTCCCAAGGACGATACACTAATATCTATAGGGCTCTTCTGTCCGCCGCCAATTGGAAAGACATCTCTCAGTGCCAGAGATTTGTGAAAAGGAAACAAAATGTTTATTTAATGCTATTCAGGCTTAATGCCTTCCTTAAAATATTAAAGTCTTTAAGGGTATACACCTACACACACACACACACAGCGCTCCCTTCTCCCACTGTCCCAACTCCGGGTACCATAAATCAGGAAAAGAGCACACGTCCATTTTTCAGGTCGCTGGCACGTGAGCTGTGTCCCCTGCCTGTCCAGGTAGGATCTCCAAGTAATCCAAAGTCATGTGGCACCTTCCACTGGCAAGAGTTCTTTGTACCAAGTTCCAGTCAAAGTCTCTCCCGCTTTCCAGGCCACTCGGCCAAAGGGAGCACGCCAAAGCCGTGTGGGCCTCTTCTACCAAAGCCGCGTCTTTCTTCTTCACCTGGCCGCAGGGATCTCCATTCTGGCAAAGTTGCGTGGTTTTCTCTTCCACCTGGCCAAGAGGGGGTCTGCATTCTGCTGAAACTGCATGGCTCTCCCTCCTAATGGCTACAGGGGTCTACATCTTTCTCAATAGCGTGGCTCTCCCCCTCATCTGGCCAAGAGGGTGTCCTCACTCTGCTAAAGCCACATGGCTCTCTTGCAGGCACTCTCTCCGAGAAGCAGCCCCAGTTCCAACCTGGTTATCCCCCACTCTGCTAAAGCCACATGGCTCTCAAGCAGGCCCTCTCTCAGAGAAGCAGCTCCCAATTCTAGCCTGGGTAGCAGCCACTCATTTCTCCCTGGCCCAAAACTTGGCCACAGCTATTTAACATATCTATGAAACCAGTTAAAGGTTATAGATGTGTTAAATGACCATTCCAGAGGTTAGCTGCAAAACTGTTGCTATGCAAAACAGCTCTCAATGGCCCTGCTCCATTTGTCCCTTCCCCCAACTGACACCTTGGGGGGGGGGGGGGGGTGAGGACATCTTAATATTTCCTCCAATATTCCTGTACACTTTGAGTTCTGGACACCATTCCAAATCTTTTCTGGGCACCCCCTTGGCTGCACCCTGTATCACTTTGGCTGAGTGGCCTGGAAAACAGGAGAGACTTTGACAGGAACTTGGTACAAAGAACTTTTGCCAGTGGAAGGTGCCGCATGACTTTGGATTAATTGGAGATCCTGCCTGGACAGGCGACACAGCCCACAGTGCCAGCAACCTGAAAAATGGACGTGTGCTCTTTTCCTGATTTATGGTACCTGGAGTTGGGACAGTGGGAGAAGGGAGCGCTGTGTGTGTGTGTGTGTGTGTGTGTGTAGGTGTATACCCTTAAAGACTTTGATATTTTAATGAAGGCATTAGGCCTGAATAGCATTAAATAAACATTTCGTTTCCTTTTCACAAATCTCTGGCATTGAGAGATGTCTTTCCAATTGGCGGTGGGGGCGGGGACAGAAGAGCCCGGTAGGTATTGGCATACTGTCCTTGGGAGGGAACGCTGTTGTTCTGTAGCAGTTTGTGGCATCCCTCGGTGGGCCAAGTATTGGCCCCGCCTTGGACCTCTGTTCGGTAACAAAGGGTCAGCAGGAAGAGACCCACAGGTGGGAGAACATACTTGCTGACACATCTAATAAGGGGTTAATATCCAACATAACTCAATGCCCAAAAAAATCCAATTAAAAAATGGGCAAAGGACCTGAATGGACACTTCTCCAAAGAGAACATACAGATGACTCAGACAGATGACTCAGAGACATGAAAAGATCCCCAATGTCACTAATCATCAGGGAAATGCAAATCAAAACCACAACCAGATACCATCTCACACCTGTCAGAATGGCTATCAGCAGTAAATCAACAAACAACAAGTGCTGGCCAGGATGCAGAAAAAAGGGAACCCTTTTGTGCTGATGGTGGGAATGCTGACTGGTGTAGCCACTACGGAAAGCAGTATGGGGAGACCTCAAAAATTAAAAATGGATCTGCCTTTTGACCCAGTGACCCTACTTCTGGTAATGTATCCAAAGGAACCCAAAACACGAATTCGAAAGAACATAAGCACCTCTATGTTCATTGCAGTGCTATTTACAATTGCCAAGATATGGAAGCAGCCCAAGTGTCCATCAGTAGATGAATGGATAAAACAACTATGGAACACTTACACAATGGAATTCTACCTGGCCATTTAAAAAAAGGAAGAAAATTATACCCTTTGTGACAGTATGGATGAACCTGGAGAACATTACGCTAAGTGAAATAAGCCAGTTGGAGAAGACAAATACCGTATGACCTCACTTATCTGTAGACTCTAATGAACAACCTGAACTAACAAGCAAAACAGAAACAGACTCACAGAGGAAGAACAGGATGACAGCTCAGGTGATGGGGAGTGGAGGGATTGAGCTAAAAGGAAAAAGGACTCATCGACATGGACACCAGTGTGGTGATTGTGCGTGTAGTGGGGGGAGTATAAGAGGACTAAATGGTAATGGAAAAAATACAATAAAAAATTGTGGCAGGATATTTATAAACTCAGTCACAAGGAAAGGGCCCTGTTGCTTTTCCACTCTGCTGCTGAGAAGAAAACAGAAGGTATGTCCTCAGTTTCTTGCCATATTTAGGTGAAAGCAGCTCACCTCAAACCAACTTGAGCAAAAAGGAGAATGTAGCAGCTTGTGGAAAGGGTCAGGGTCATTCACATGGTGTCATCAGGCCTCTTTCTCTCCATTTTGTTTCCACTTTATTCTGATTGACTTCATCCTCACTGAGTCTCTCCTAAAGGCAAAGCTGAACTCCAACAGTTGCAGGCATTAAACTCAAAGCCCCCCAGGAAAAGCCCACCTGTGTCCCAATAGCTCCAGGTATTGGGAGTAGCGCGTCCTTGACTGGAATGTAGCATACGCCCTGCCTTCAACGTATTGATTTGATCCTGATTGGTCAGCCTGTGTCACACCCACCCCTGGCTCTAGGAGTTGAGAATTTACCCGAGGCCACATCTTGTTAGAACCAAGCCTTCAAAAGGTAAAACCTAAACCAAAGGCTCAGAGCAGAAGAGGAGCGGTTCCCCTAGAGGAAAAATTGATTCCATTGGTGGAAGAAGGGATTTGAGGCAGTAAAAACCACAGCCGTGAACTCCCTTTGTCTGCTCAGCAATGGTGCTCTCTGTTGCTGATCAAACGATGCGCACCCGATGCCTTCGGTGGGCTGGAGAGCAGCTAGGTAACAGAAACTATCAGCCAGGCCCGCCTGCCCATTCAACAATGTGTCTGTTAAACTAACATTTATTTGCAGTAAGCCACAAACTTGGACTGAGCCCCTGTGGGGAGTGTGATTGGGTGAACTGGCTTCTAGGAGCCACTGTGTCAGGAAGTACCACAGGCTTTGGGCTGGCTGAGGCCCCAGGGCCGTATTCTGAGCCTTGGCTGGTTGCTCGCTATGTTCCTACAGGCCCCAGGGTACCAGCCTTTTATGTTTTTCTGTCTATTCTGTTTGTGGGGAGCTTCTCTTTTCCTAGTTCTAGCGAGGCCTAGGACATGTCTTTTCAGCTACAGTTGATACTCATGAAAATAAGGAACAAAATTTTCCTTTTTCATTAAACTGGAGATGCATGGAGAACTGGGACAATGTCATAATTCAGAAATCTTACAGTTCTCTTATGGCCATTATTCCTCATCATTACCCTTGTCAGGTTCCCAGCAATGGGACCTTTCAGACACTTAAGTCTGTCTCCTCTTGCACAGGAAACAAAATTCCCAGAATCTTTCTCTCACCCCTGTGAATCAGCAACAGTAGTTACCATGTGCTGAGGACTCATCCCTGCCAGGCACTTTGGAAACGGCCTCAGTGTGTGACTCATGTAACCCTCAGCTCTCCTCTGAGGGAGGTTCCAATACCACTCAGTCTGATGCCACCCACCAAGAGGAAACTGAGGGCTGGAGAGATAAGTCACCCACCTGATGTCGCATGGCCCGTCACTGGCATTTGAGGGACTGGCACCAGGTCTGCCTGGCACTGAAGCCATAGTTTTAATGACTTCACACTGTCCTCTGGGGACCTCCGCTTCCAGCAGGGAAGCCTGAAGGAGCAGAATGACCAGAACGAGCCAGGGTGTACCAGAAGACCACTCAGGGGCTCCCAGAGTCACAGGAAGGCCACAGGCACTTGCGATGACCACATGGCTCAGTGATTTCAAAATGTCTCACAACTCACGTCTCCAACCAACACACAGAGAAGAGGCAATAATACGAGTTTTCTTCATGTGTACGGACAGTGGTGCCTGTCCAGAATCAGACCCATTTTATGTAACTGTTTCTCAACTGTAGCTCATCCATGTGCCCTCTGATCAGTGCAAAATTCTTGCTAACACCACCCCAGACCCTGGTTCGGTCCCAGCGGTTTCTCCTCTCCGGTCCAGCCTCTTGCATTTCTCCACCTCACCAGTCAATAGGTTTTTGCAGAACCTCACACCTTCTGTAGTTTGAATTACAAAAGAAATTCCTTTTCATTTTCCATGTATAAAATTACTGTGTAATACTGAATATGATTTTCAGAATACACCCAAACACATTTAAAATATTCAGCGCCTCGGATGGCAGGGACACGGACCCGTTGGAACCCTGCGGGTCCTCGTGGCACGCTGGGGGCATGCCAGCGAACACCAGTGAGCCCTGCCTGCGCCTGAGCCAGGGGGTCCACTGCCACAGCCAGGAGCGAGTGCAGGGGGCGCTCGTGTTCCTGCTGCGACCACAGGACTCCACCAGGTAGGGGAGCGACGGAAACGGGAGCCCCGTGATTCTTTCTCCTTTCTTTTACCTAAGACTTTCTTCCTAACCCGTTTCTTCTCATACAAGGGATGGAACTGTCAGAGGCGAGTGGGCAGCAGCCAGGTGCGCTACGGCGGGTCAGAACGAGGCCTACAGGCCAGCAAGCGACTGTCAGGTGTGTCACTCCACTGCTTATCTCGGCTATTAGGAAACTTGTCAGATGTCTGTACAGCAGCCGCCCACTTACTGCTCCCAAGGGAATTTCCACTTGCTTTTCAGGTCAGGAGGAAGCGAGGCGCTTGGTTTCATAATCCCCGAACATCAACGCAGTCCTGGAAGAAGGCGACACCCACACTGGAACACCTGTGCCCTTGCCCACGTGAGAAGAGGAGCTCGGGGACTCGGCAGGAGAGCGAGGCCGTGCCCCAGATGTGGACAGGCAGACCGGCGGGATCAGAGACTCCGGGGGAGATAAAAATTGCGGCGCAGGCTCAGCCCAGCATCACTGCAGCGGGGCGCCGAAGAGATGGAGCCTGAACCTAGGGGCGAGGTAAAAAGTGTCGGGGACATCGCCCAGTCTGACAGGACTGTCAAGGTCATGCAGGACACCACCGTCGGTTGATTCTCAGAAATAACTGGAAGGGTCTCCACTGAAAGATTCACAAAGAAAGAGAAACAGACAATCAAACGAACAATGAAATAGATGCCGCATTTTTGTTCACAAAAAAATTAAAATCCAGTCAATTTGATCAAATGCTATGGGAAGGTGCTGCAGGGAAGGTGAGGGCCTCCAGGAGGCCCGTTCCCGGGATTCTGAGGGAGACATTGAACCCTCAGCCCTTGAACTCTCTAGGATCACCTTGAATCTCCACTTCCTGGGCTGGGGAGCCCCAAAGTGCCTCAGCGTTAACAGTTCCTGGGAGTTAGTAACTCTGGGTCTCTGACTTCAGGCTCCTGAGTCCCCTCCAGCTGGCTCTGCCACACCGTGGCTCCTGGGGGAGAATGTGATCACATCACAGGGACAGGCACAGTAGCGCAGCCCTGCTGGACGGAAACAGCCCAAACCCAGCAACAGGAAACTGGCTCGGTGAGCTTGGAGACATTCATCAAGTGGAATACTTCGTAGCATTGATGGAGATGGGTTGGAGCTACACACACTCTAGGTCAGTGTTACCTGAGCAAAGCGAGCACAGGTCAGTGGGCAGATAAGCTGCTGTTTAGGGGGAAAGCCTTGTACATACACAACCATGTCCATAAATAAGGAGCAGGTAACCATGGTTGCATGTGGAGAGTGGAACTTGAGCTTGGGGTCAGGAGTAAGAGGAAGCACATCTTTTTCATATATCATCTTTTGTAACAACGAACCAGAGTTACTTTGAAAACATTTCTAAAGAGGAAGCAAGAGGAGGAGAAGCCACCCACGTGGAAGCCTTGGGAAACGGGTTTCAGCTTCCCTGGTGACGGATGTCCAGAGGGAGGCAGAGGAGGGCCTGCCATCCATGCCCACAGAAAGCCGCGGACTTCCGGTCCACGTCCCTTTTTAACATCTGCTTCTAGGAGGTCCTCTGCCGGCCTCCCCACCGCACACCTTCAGCTCTGCTGTCTCTCCCCATGCGTTCTCCTCCACACCATTCTACCCCCTCTGCAAAGCCACCGAATGGACACTCCCTTCCTCAGTGATCTACCAACAATCTCAGTGTGTGGTGGGAATCGCACCTAAAAGCAGAACTGCCACACTTCTTAGTATCTCTACAGAGAACAGACCTGGCTCAGTCCCCGGTCACCGTGCCCCAGACCCTCCTCTGGGGCCAACAGAGAATTCTGTAGTTTTAAGTTTTCCCAGATCCAAGTACATTGGGCCAGGGACTTCGGGACATCACAGCCGTCATCCCAGCTCCCTGCTTGTGGCCCGGCCCAGCTCCACCCACAGGCTCCTCTGCTAAACTTTGCCTGCCTCTGCCGGCCGCCAGACCCGGGCCTCCCAGCTCCCAGGTCCTGAGACTCAGTGCTCACCCCCAGGTCCCCACACTGACCTCACCCCAGGGGTATCACAGCTCGGGTGCCAGGTATTGAGAGGCACACAGGTCCCCACTACCTGAAACCTGTCACCTTCTCTCTGCCATTGGAACTAGGCTATTCCTTCTTCCCCCCAAAACCCGCTTCCCATCCCCTCTTCTCTCCAGCTCCTCCCCGTATTTCAAAATTAACGTTTCCATTTTAAAGTGCAAAACAGCACAAACCTGGCCCCTGGCCCACCCCCAGCAAGAGGGTCTAGAACTCAGAACACAAAAGCCTGTGCTTCTTTCCTGTCCAAGGGAGGTTTCCTCACACACACACACAAAAGCTCCACACAGGAATTAACCCACTACTCTGTTACACCCTCCTCTCAATAAATCTTTGTGCTCTCTAAGGGGTAAATACATTACATAAACAAATAGGTAGACTGTCAGAGGGAGGCAAGGGCCCTGCTTCCCCAGAGTACCTGAGACCCAGTTCTGTGGATTCGATGTCACAGGAGAGTAACTTTCACAGTAAAGCGGCACCTCACAGGGCTGGTAAGCTTCCCTAGGTTTGGCAGGTGAGTCCGAGCACAAAGGGAATTTCCTGCCTCCTTGCAAGAAGAGGGAAAAGGTCTTTGGATGGGTCTTCCTGAGTTCTTGGCGGGAGCATGAACCTAAGTGGGTCTGATTCAGTGGGTCTGAGGTAGGACCCAGGCAAGTATTTTTGAAGTATCCCAGGGGTGTCTCCTATGCAGACAGAATTGAAAGCTGATCACACATAGGCCTAAGGGTTTGAATTTCACCAGGGCGACAAGTTGGTTTCCCAGCCCCCAACTCTATCTCCCCATGAAACCAAAGGGCAACAAGGGCTGTTCAAGCCATTTTATTAAAACATTTTGTAGTAGGGATCAATGAACTTATTCCTGTAAACTCAGACAAAACAAACATTTTATGTGAATAACTTCAGAGATAGTCAATTTAAACCAGCTTTAATATTCAGTGTTTTCCAGAGTACGTGATCCTAAAATACACCACATTTGATATCGTCCTTATTTTTGTCCTTGACAACTTTAAAGAGGCTGGTGGAGGGGCGGCAGAGAAGCCAGGCTCCGGTGAGCAGCCTGCCTTCAAAGTGCCGATGTGCCCCTCCCCACTGGGGAGAGGCCGGTGCCTCTGCTGCCTCCACACAGCTTTTGGGGAGTAGTATTAATTCCTCTACTGTTCCGGGGACGTCAGCAGTTCCCAGGCCTCTGGGAGGCGCGTTTAGAATGTGTGAAAGACTTATTTTGTTATTTTTCTGTTTCTGAGCTTTACAGCCTGGGAGGGGAGTAACATCTCCTCCCTCTTTAAACCATCAATGTAAATCTTCTCTAAGTAGAATCCTCATGAGGTAACAACATAAAGCTTGCACATACGTGATCTGAGTCTATTTATTAGACCTTAGCAAAACTAATTAGTGACTTACGGCTGTCAGCTGATGAGTCAGCGGAAACGCGACCTAATGGACTCTGGATAAGATCGAGACCAAGCTGCTCCTTTTCAAAACAGACACAAAAACAAAATCTGAAACAAAAGACAAAGTTCAAACTGAGACTAGCCTTGGAATCTTACCTCATACCACCTTTCATTTCCGACAGACAAGCTAAACAGGAGAGCTCTCAAACAAAACTGACGCCCTCCCATGGGGAAACAGAGACACAAACCCCAAAGACAATTAATTAAAAGCAGTACCCAACGAGATAAAGAAGCAACACACGAAATTCGCATGCCAAAGCCAGAAAAGTGCTCCAACCCAAGCCCACACTGGGGAACTGGGATTTTACGTGCCTACCACGTAAATGGTGGGGCGGGGTGCCAAGAATTGGAGAGAGTCCCCAAGCGAAATCACTTGGCAGCTGCCAGGGAGTCCCCAAACACACACCCGAGGGTCCCCCGTCCAGGCAGCCGATGGGACTCTCCGTCAAACACTCGGGCTTACCGAAGAGTCCGGATCCCTGTCCCAGTGGAGTCGCCAGAACAGAAACCCAAAGGCACCGAGTCTGGGGTGACGTGACCACTCACCCAAACAGCAGAGGCAGGGGGCTCCTTATCGATGCGCTTTTATTAATATCACAGGCAAGCGGTCTGAGAGGTGGCGGGTTAAAACCCTGACATCTACAGTACCTTGAGCTTTCAGAAGTAAGTTTATATCAGGGAAACATTGGATTTGGGGAGGGGGAGTTCCTAGTGGCACGAAGACGTGCACGTGCGCTGTTTCTCTTAGGACTGGGAGCTGACCAGGGAGTCACGCCGCTCTTCCCAAACCAGCTCCCTTTGTCCCATGTTAGGTGTCATCTCTCCTTTGTGCCAGCATTCCTCTCGGCATTGCTCTCTTCCCCAAAGGCCTGCAGTTTACGGCTGGGAGGCTCTGTATTCTCTGGTTAGGGAGGAGAGGTTTAAACGACTCGCTCTCAAGTATCCTTGGTTCACCAGCTGGCTATAAATCAAATTGCTCAAACTGTTTGGCCTTGTTTAATTCTCTTGTCTCAGTTTCCCCTTTCTAGTTGCCCAGGAATTTTCCTAGCTTCTTACTCTCCTGTCTGACGCACAGTGTGTCTTCAGAAAACCCCCCTCTGTGTGTTCTCTGAGTCTTCACGCTCCACAGTGCCCTCACCACACCCGGTTTGTTGCGGATGCGCCCTGCCCATGCCTGGGCCCTTCCTCCTCCTGGGTGTGCCGTGCCGATATTGGAAGGAGAGCTCTCCTCCCCAATGACCCATCCTTCGGCTTCACAGAGAAAGGAAAGCTGGGACCCCTTTGCCATGGCAACAAGAAGGGACCCAGAAGAGCAGGACGACGATGACGATGAAGAGGCATATCAGGCTTCAGGAAAGCGTATTGGAGGTCCATGGTTTCCACGGCTGTGCGGTACACCCCTTCTCCCTGGTCGACAGGGCCTGGACCCCCACTTCCATGCTGTATCCCCCTCGGCCATGGAGACAAACACTCATCTCTCTCCCCGGCCTTCACTGTACTCACTAGCTCCAGTTTAACATCTGCTTTCCTGCCATAGAGACAACAGGACTGGCACCCCCTGGAACAGTAACGTTTTTGGAAGGACCACATGCTCTGGACCAATATTTCTTTTTTCAAAGGGATTTTACTTATTTTTTTGTTGAGAGAGGGGAAAGGAAGGAGAAAGAGAGGGAGAAAAACATCAATATGTGGTTGTCTCTAGCATGCCCCCCACTGGGGACCTGGCCCACAGGCATGTGCCCTGACTGGGAATCGAACCGGCAACCCTTTAGTTCGCAGGCCCATGCTCAATCCACCGAGCTACACCAGCCAGGGCTAATATTTCTAAATTCTGTGCTTAGAAAGACAACACTTCCTTAAATTTTGGTAGGAGGTTTCAAAGACTGACTATAGCCCACCCTAGCTCCCCAGCCACCTTGTACCTGAGCAACCTCGGGAATTAGGTCCGAGTTGGGCAACAGTCACCTGGAGACACAAAGGACCTCGAAGGCTGGGTCTCTAAGACATTCCTTCAGCAGCTGTTGTTCACCTGAGACCAACACTCTTGCAGAGTTTTAATGTGAGCCAAGATTCAGAGGTTTCTTCCTCTGGGCTGGCAGTTTCTGACCATTTAGTGTTTCCACCACATGCACAGGGGTGCTGGCTTCTGCCGGTCCCCACCCGCTGACCCTCATTGCCAGGCCCCGGGCAAGCTCACGCCCTAGCACTCAAGCATCACCAGCCACAGGCGGACAATCGGCCTTCTCCAGAAAGACTTCAATTTTTTTTTACTAATTCAGAGTCCAACGGGTAAGCCCTAAAATTCCATATTCTGCTGAAAATTACTCTTCAGCAACTTCAGTAAGGCTGTTAGTTGGTTTTGTCTCCTCATTGCCATGGAGAGGCTGAGGGGTTACAACTTCTGGGAATGAACTTTGCAGCTCAGCAAAGTTCAGATCTGCAGAAGTGAGGGCCTGGGGCCTGGCGTGGCTGCCAGACTTCCCGTTCCCTCTCTATGTCCCTCTCTCTTTCACATGGGTCAGCTCCCAGTGTGGCTGTGATTAATAAACCTGGAGAGTGTCTGCTCAGGTCTGTATTCCCACCTTTCCAGTTCTCCAGTTTCTCAGGGGGTTGTCAAGGGTTGATCACATAGTTTTCACTGTTGCTCTTTATTGTTTCTTTTTCTTATGTAAGTTATACATGAATATGTCCTTACTGCACACGTTTCAAACAATACAGAAGTCTCCAGAGCACAGCCAAAGGTCTACCATCCCTCCCCTCAGAGGCCACACTTGCCTCGTTTGCTGTGTGACCTTCAGCCACCTTGCTGGCATTTCAGTCATGCTTACATAGTACATGGGTCCATGCACATGGATCACTTTTTGTTTCTCATTTTAAAAAAATACACGTTATTTGCAACTTTTAAAAATTGATATGTTTTTCATTTGGAAGTCTTTAATGTTAGGATATCTATATGAGATATATGCATTTCTCTATATCTCTATAGCTATCTCATACAGATAGATTGACAGATATATATACATACTCAATATAATACTCTATACCCTACATTTTTATATTCATATGGAAGATAAATGTTTTATACACAAGTTTACACTTCAGTTTTTTTAGACCCTAGAAAACTTAGCACAGTCTTATCTCCCTTGCTATTATTAACAACTACATCTCCTTTCATCATTTGGATATCTAAAATGTATTAAGCAGAAGCCCGCTGAAGAACATTTTTGTCACAGGTACACTTGGCACCTGTAGCTGACCCTCAGATGCTGTGGAGGAGTTGTGAAACCTGAGAGCTGTTGCGTAGGGACAGGATGATGGGCAGAGAGACACGGAGGGAAGATTCCACGTGAGGAAGGGCTAAGAGCCTGGTGTTTCCTCTTGATTCATCGCTTAACTCTGCTGGGCATGGGGTTCAGTAGCTACTGCCGGCTCAGATCGTTATGTCCCAGTTTCTGCTTCTTTCCGTTTTACCTCAAGCACTTAGGACAAGTCATTCCAAATGACAACTGCATAGACATGTGCCCAGCGATGTCCCTGAGCAGGACAAGCCGTCCTTTCCCATTAAAGACGTTTTGTCCCTAAGTGAATCATTTCCTTTGAGCATCTCAGCTGCTATGTGAGGTTTTTTTCCCCCACAGCCAGTCGTGCATAAATGTAGCATCCACTTCTGTGTAAGGCAGGTGCTGTGCACCTGATAACCCAAAAGTATGAATTCACTGTTTGGGTGCGTTAGTATCTAATTGGCCTGGGTGGTTCACTTTCCTCCAGGGCTGCCTCCCTCCTCACACAGACCTCATTTGGTTGTAGGGTCATTGCAGCCAGATTAAAATTGTGTTTCCCATGAAAGGTTTGAAACTGTTTTTTTAAAAAGAAAGTTTTATTTTTTGTTATTTTTTAAAGTTTTATTTTAATTGTATTTTTTGATTATGCTATTACAGTTGTCCAGATTTTCCCCCCTTTGCCCCATGCACCCCTAGCAGCCCCACTCCCCCAGGCAGTCCCCACACCTTGTTCATGTCCGTGGGTCCTGCACATTTTTTGGCGACTCCCTTTCCTAGACTGTACTTCACATCCCCTTGGCTATTCTGTGACGATCTACTTGTACTTCTTAATCTCATCACCACCTCCTGCACTCCCCCACATCCCCTCCCATCTGGCAACCCTCAAAATGCTCTCCATACCCATGATTCTGTCTCTGTTCTTCTTGTTTGTTTAGTTTGAGTGTTAGATTCAATTGTTGATAGACATGTATCTATTGCCATTTTATTGTTCATAGTTTTGACCTTCTTTTTCTTAAATAAGTCTCTTTAATACTTCATATACTAATGGTTTGGTGGTGATGAACTTCTTTAGTTTTGCTTATTTATTTATTTATTTGCCTGGGAAACTCTTTATCGGCCTTTCGATTCTAAATGATAGCTTTGCTGGGTAGAGCAATCTTGGTTGTAGGTCCCTGCTTTTCAAGACTGAGTATTTCTTGCCAGTCCCTGCTAGCCTACAAAGTCTCTTTTGAGAAATCAGATGACAGTCTCATGGGAACTCCCCTATAGGTAATGACCTTCTTTTCTCTTGCTGCTTTTAAAATTCTCTCTTTATCTTTGTGGGGGCAACTTTGCCCTCAAGTACCCCCATCCGCCATGGATAAAAGTAAGCACTACCAAGACATGATCTGCTTGGGGAGGAGAGGTGGCCAGTTTCTCAGAGGAAAAAGGCCTGGAGCCCCTTCCTCCAGGGGCTTTTATTGGGTTGTAATACACAGGGATACAGGGTGGCAAAGACCAAACAGTAGATAACATCTCAAAGAAATCTGAGGGCTTAGTCTGAGTCAGTGTCTGTCAGGAAAGGGGGTTGCAGAAACTTTGGGAGACATACTCATTTCCTGCTCAGGCCCTTAACAAATGAATGAAAACACCCTCAGCAAAGCAGGTTTCACAGGATTTTTTTGAATTCTTTCTTATGCCAGATTTCTCCCCAGATACTGCTCTAGCAAGGCAAGAAGCTGCACCCCTCCCCATCAGGTTTTCAGGCTTAAGTGGATTAGAGCCAGGAAGCACTTCTTTCAGAGGATGTGGGAACTCAAGCTATGTCACATAGCCGGGGGGCAAGGGTTCATTTTTCCCTCTTTGTTGCAGCCCCCCAAGTCCTTCCATGATAGCCTCCCAAGTGATTGAGTTTGGCTTAGGTTGCCCCTCTCTCTGTGAGGAATCTTAACCTATCATCAACACTGACCATGCTTTGGGGGCAGGGAGAGGAAGCTGAGGCAGCTTTTGCTACCAGAGACAAGCTTTGTCTCCTTTGTGGCTTGCAATCTGGAGGTGCCTCACTCATCCTTAGCCATGGGGGTAGTCACAATTCCTGAAACCAGGAAGAGCGGTCCCCAACAATCTTTACTTTGGAATTTTAATTTTGATGTGTCTAGGAGTGGGCATCTTTGCATCCACCTTTTTGGGGACACTCTGTGCTTCCTGGACTTGCATGTCTACTTCCTACACCAAAGTAGGGGAGTTTTCTTTCATTATTGTTTCAAATAAGTTTTCAGTTTCTCGCTTTGTCTTCTCTTTCCAGTGCCCCTGTAATCTGAATGTTTGACCTCTTGAAGTGGTCCCAGAGGCTGCTTATACTTTCCTTGTCTTTTTTTTAATTCTTTTTTTTTCTTGTTGTTCTGATTGGTTGCTTTTGCTGCTTTATGTTCCAAACCATTAATTTGATTCTCGGCTTCATCCACTCTACTGTGTTTCCCTGTAAATTATCCTTTATTTCAATCAGTGTATCTTTTGTTTCTGACTGTTTTTTTAAATATAATTTTTTATTTAATTCTTGTTCAAGTACAGGTTTCTGTCTTATATTCCCAACCCTGCCTGCCCCCCGTGACTGGGTTTTTTTTTAATGCTGTTCAGGTTCCTCTCTAGGTTCTTTGAGCATTATTATAAACAGTATTTTGAATTCTACATCTGATTGCTTACCTCCATTTTGTTTAACTCTTTTTCTGTAATTTTGATCTGTCCTTTCATATGGGCCATGTTTCTTTGTCTCTTTGTTTTGGCAGCCTCCCTGTGTTTGATTCTATGTATTAGGTAGAGTGGCTTTGACTTTGGCTTGGTAGTGTGGCCTAATGTAGTAGGTGTCCTGTAGGATCCAGTGGCACAGCCCCCCTATCACTCAAGATGGGCACTGGAGGTATGCCCTTTGTGTGGTTGAGAACACCCATCTCTTGTAGTTGAGCTGTGGCTGCTATTGGCAGATCAATGGGGGGGATTTACCCAAGCCAGTCAGTTGCAAGGACTGGCTGTGACCACTAACCACAACCTCCATCTTCCATGGGGCATCAGCTGTGCAGGGGCTGGGGAGTGGTGCTCTGACACAGTCTGTAGTTGCCCACTGGGTGTGCAGGCTCTGGGGTTCCCCAGGTAGGGCAGGCCAAGGTCAGCTCAGGGCCACCATGCCTGGCCTATAAAGCAATCTTGGAATAGCTGCTACTTGTGCTGGCCTTGGAGAGTCCCAGGTGAAGCCAAGCTATGAATCTAGGCTGGCTTCTGCTAGTGCCTGGCTTGGGTCTGACCTGAGGCCAGCTGTTTGTTTGGGAAGAGTTAGGAAGTTTTGAAGCATGAGCTAAGACCGCCATTCACATGGAAAAGTAGCTTGGATGGCTGTCAGTTGGGTGGGCGGAGTCTCAGGGGGTCTCCAGGGTGGGGCAAAGGTGTTGATGGTGTCTCAGATGTGGCAGAAGCTTGCTGGCTCTCTGGGGGGAGGGTTCAGAAAGGGGCAATGGCCTCTGCTTGCCTTGATGCCAACACGTCAGTTTCTCACATCCTGCCGCTGGTGCCTTTCAAGCTGCTACCCTGGTGCTGGAGCTTAGAGGGAGTGAGTCTGAGTAGGTGAGTCCATGTATGGGTTTTTTAAAGAGGAACTGCTTAGGGTTCCGCAGTTGCTTCTACCAACTCAATCCCTGCTGGGTTTTGTAGCCAGAATTTGTGGGGACTTAACTTCCTGGCACTGGAGCCCTGGGCTACAGGGCCTGGTGTCAGGCTGGGACTCCTTGGACCTGAGATATCTCTCCCAAAATTTTATCCACCACACATGGATGTGGGACCAGCCTGTTCTCTGTCTTCACCCCTCCTACCAGTCTAGGTGGATGTGGTTCCTTTGATTCTGTAGTTGTCACATTTCCATTCACCTTGATTTCTGACAATTCCGAGTGACGGTTGTTCTCTATTTTAGTTGAAAGTTTGATGTGGTTTTGGGAGAAGGAGAGCCATGTCTGCCTACACTGCTATCTTGGCCAGAAGTCCTAAAAAACATTTTAGTGTTTTGTTCAGCATTTCTGACACTGCTTCTTATATTTAGTCATACAGCCAGGCAGCCACCAAGTACTTGCTCATAAGCCTGGATTACGTGTCTTTGAGCATAATTTTTAAAATTATTTTTTAAATCCCTGGCACTGAACCAGTTTTTCATCTTTATTGTGACATCAGCCTCTCCCCCTTCTGCTCTTTCATCATCTTCTCCTGGCTTCCCCTGCCTCCTCTTCGGCCTGGAGCCCACATCCGGCTGTGTGGGCCGTGCGTCAGTGTCTAGAGCCTCTTGTCACTGGGGCTTTCATTGCAGCATCTTGGCTTCTCATACTCAGCCACAGAAGTCCCTCCCCACGTGGCCCCGCCACCACAGCCCTCCCTCGGAAGATGTTTTCCTCCTTCTCGCCACGACCGACCCCATTGCCTGATCCTCCACCCCCTACTCTCAGCTCTCTGTGACCTTGCCCTACCAAGCAACCTCTCTCTCACTTGTATTTTCCTCCTTCACCTGGTTGCTACCTTTGCAAAAAAACAAACAAAACATGTGCTCAAGCTCCCTCACACCACAGACACTTCTCAATTCTGCTCTTTCCCTCAGCAGTCGCCCAGTCACGTCCTCTTCTCCTGCCAAAGCTCTTTAAAGGCTACTCTGCACTGGTTTTCTCCCCCTCCTCACTGCCCAATCACTACTTTAAACAAGTAAAACATGAAACATAAAACTAATACACGAATATGATAAAAATTCACTGTGGAAGGTATAACATGGAAAATTAAGAGCTCCTCCTGAGAGGGTGAAATGAATAAGGAGAACACAGAGGATTCTTAGGGCAGTTGTTGTATAAGCAGTTCCTGTCATCACACATTTCTTCAAACCCATGGAAGGTACACCACCAAAAGAGAACCCTAAAGTAAACTATGGACTTTGGGTGACAATGTGTCAGTGTAGGTTCACCAGTTACGAGAAGTGTGCTTCTTGCTGGCGCAGAGAATTCAAGTATCGAGCACAGATCAATGCGCTTAGAGAAGGGAGCCCCTGACTTTGGGGGTGACCATGTGAACCACTTCCAACAGAGGAAGCAGAAGGGAAGTCTGCCGGGGGAAAGCCGTGGAAGAAGGAATGCCCAGCCTGTGCCGGCCTCTGCCCACTCTCTCACAACACAGCCGTGTGAGGATGGATGCTCAGACCGGTTGTAGCCAGCCTGCAGTCGTGAGGGGCGGGCCCAGAGAACCCCAGAGACACTCACCCAGAGGCCTGGACCACTGAGCCTCAGAGCCAATTTCCTACCTCCGACTTCCCGACAGCCAAGAAAAACAAACCCCTCTAATCAAAACCAGTTACTTTCTACCTAAAATATTTGAATGGCTAAATATAGTTAGATGCCTGGGGCTACAGACTCTGGGGGATTATATAACACATGATGCTCTGAAATGTGAAGCTATGTGTTTTCCCTCAAAACCCCCTAGGACTCCCTCAGAGGAACCCTAATAAGGAGACTCCTAATAAATTCAAACTAAATTAAAGGCTTAGTTTGGCTAGCCTGATGTGATTAGGTTAAGGAGAGAAAAGGAATAAGGGTTTTTCCCTCCTGTGAAGCCAATAGCAAGAGTAAGATCTATGCGTGGTGAGACACCTAGAAAGCCTAGAAAGACACCTATCCTGTTCAAGGATACAGTCTTGAACTTAAATGACAGCAAGAAACCTCAGTGGGATGCAGAGACTTTCAGGTCACCAGTATTAGTTAGTAGGTGACACACCATATGTAAAACTGAGCCTGGGTCTTAGAAAAGGTGGCAACCTCCCAAATAATATGTTGGAGCTCATTGGAAAGCAGCCTCCACTTGTGACCTTGGTTGACCTTCAGGCCCTCCAGGTCAGGGATCCTCTCCTTATTCCTCTGGTCAGTTTGGGATCTAAAGCATCTACCTCCCAAAGTCGCTATAAGGATAAGAAACAATGTATGTATAGCTCCTAGCACTGAGGCTGGCACACAGTAGGTCCACAGTAAGTGGTCGCTGTCGGGGACAATGGGTTCAGCATCAAGCTCTCCCACACAGAGGTGGAGGGTGAGGAAGAGTCTGACCAGCAGGACTATATACTTAGAGTCACAATGAGAAGTCCTCTGGGGCCAAATCTGGAGTTAGAATCTCCAGTTAGGGCTGGACTGCTCTGTGGTCATACCTGGCGAGGGCCAGAGAGACGTTACCAGAGAGGATCAGACTGAAAACAGGCACAGCCACAAACCAGCACCTCCATGAATCCAAAAGCTGCTGACAACATGTCTCATTTACTAACAGTGGCCTAATCAAAGGGCCAGCATAGCCGTGATCTGTCTAGAAAGTCCTGAATTCAACAAACATTTAACTGTAAATCTGTTCATGCTTTAAATATACCTACCACGGCTCCTCACTCCTATGTGTGAAGTCCTCACCCTTCTGCTTGGTAAAGGGCCCCCTGCTCTCCAGCTGTCTCTCTCCACTCTGCCCACCTCTAACCCCAGTGCTCCCACTGCACACAGCCACCCTCAACACCGAGAGACAGGGCAGTGAGAAGCTGAGATGATCCCTTGGCACGTGGAGTAGGGACACTGAGACAGACAGCTGGACACAGTGGCCAGGCAATTTACAGCCAGGTGCAGATGGTCACCAGGGTGGAAAGCCCCAGTGTCTGGTAGGAGCCAAAACTGGGAAAACAAGGACCTCACCCTCAGGGTAACCTTCCCTCCCTAGAGAGAACTTCTAGGCCTCAGGCATATTTCAGCTTCAGGCTCAGAAGAGCAGCAAAACCAGATGGGCGACATGAGGACAAACTCCAGTGATTAAAGAGCCCCCACCCCGTCACTGACTCATCATGGAGTCCCGACCCTGAAAGGGCACACCCGAAGAACTGCAGAATATTCTGATGAAACCCTCCCCTGAGACCTCCCCTAAAATTCCCACCTGCAAGAGAAAGATAAAAGCCTCAAGACAAAGGACCTGGCACAAGCTCTCCCTCAGGGAGCAGCTGGAGACATCTCCTTCCCCTTCTCCCAGTTCTTTCCCTGCAAGCAAGCACCTCCTAAACTCTAAGACAATGGGCATCTGGCAGCTCATCCCAGGCCGATCCCCTGACCTGTCCGCAAGCCCCCCTTTCTCCGACTTCCCAGTGAGCTAAGGCAGCCCAGCCCAGGCTCTCCTGCTGCTGGGCCCCTCCTTGTTTTACCATCCCCAGCTTTAATGAGTGCACTCTCACAGTCACCTGGATTCGTGTTTGAAATCTCTCCTACACGAAGTCAAGCACCCACACATGAGCTGGCCCTAGGCAGACCTGCTCAAGGCCAGGTAACTGTGTCATTATTGCTTTTCCGGTCCCTCTGCCTGCAGTGCCCTCCCCTGCCTTGTAGACTCACAAACGTATCGCCTCTCAAGATTCAGTCTAGCTCACCTCGTCAGCCTTTCCCTAACCACCCTCCAGACCAAAGTGACCACTCTCTTTTGGCTATCCCCGTGCCCAAACGGTATTATCTTCTGTTGTACCACCTAGATTATTTCGTCCTGCTGTGTCCACTGTCCGTGTCTGTACCTCCCACCAGACTGTAGACTCCTAATGACTGGGCTGCATGTGGTTGATCTTCGTGTCTGGCCCAGAGTAGTTGATTCATAAATGTGCATAGGATGGATGTGTGGGTGGATGAATAAGGGCCAGTATCTGGGCTCTGGTAATATAGGGATGAAAGCTTTTGCCCTGCCCTCAAAAAGCTCCCTGTAGATAATAGAAAATGGATAAAATAGAACATTGAAATGGGTAAAAAGAACATTTGAAATGGGATGAGTCGGGCATAGCATGCCTCGTGAGCTCAGCTGAGGGGCACCAGTCCCGTGAGGAAAACAGGTGCATGGTCAGGGATACTGCCCAGAGGAGTGGACACACAATCTGCATCCTGATGGACCAGCACATCCTCTGATTGGCCAAAGCCACAAACTGTCACCATGCCAGTGAAGCAGAGTGGTCTATGCTCTGAATTCTTCACTGAGCAGAAGTCCCAGCATTTTCTAAGACGTGGAGCAGACACCCCCCACCCCAGTCACCTGTTTGCGTTCCCTGTCTCACATGGTCCTTCATGAAAGTGCCTCCTTCAACTGTGTCCTGTGGCCATCGGTCCAAAAGCTTTCCACGCCACTGCCTGGAGCTGAGCTGTGGGGCAGATGACTGAGTGTCCCTATGCCCCAGCCTCCACCCCAGGAACCCAGACCCTCAGGGCACCCTGTGCAAACATTCTTTGGAGGGTTCACTCCACCAGTTTCCCAGAAGGTCCACACCCACTCACACTTCTGAGTGAGCCCGAGTCAGAACACTTTACTGCAAGGTGACGTAGCAGTGCAGACAAAGGTCACGGTTGTGTTGACCAAACGAATTTCAGCAGAAGGTTGAAAAGGAGGTCAGATGGCATAGAGATGAGGAGAGAGTGGGAGATGAGGGAAGGACAGAAAGCAAACATAACAGCCAGTTTCGTTGAACTTGTCTGATAAGAAAAGGGCCGCAGCAGGAACGCAGGCCCAAATGAGATAGACCGTGGTGGCCGTGGTGGTTTCTAACCAGGCGGAGACTCAAACGGTCACACGCTGAGGAGAAGCCTCGAACCCAAGGCGC
Source organism: Sturnira hondurensis (assembly GCF_014824575.4). Classification (NCBI taxonomy): domain Eukaryota; kingdom Metazoa; phylum Chordata; class Mammalia; order Chiroptera; family Phyllostomidae; genus Sturnira; species Sturnira hondurensis. The sequence continues at coordinate 19,599,015 of NW_028093985.1, read as the reverse complement.
CAAGGGAACCGCCAGATACAGGCACGCTGCCGAACCCTGGGCCAGGCGAGCAGCCGGCAGCAGCAGGCAGCAGCTTTGAGGGTCCAGAAGAGGCCCTCAGCCTCAGGGAGGGACTGGCCATGGGAGTCAAAGAAAAAGAAGATAGACAGCAAAGACTCTTCCATGGGCTTATTCAGGAGGGAAATGGAGGTAAGGCTTGGGAAATCCCAAGCCCTGACCAGGACAAGTGCCCCAGGCCTCCTGGCGTCACACATTCCTCCTGTTGGCAGAGGTCTCACTTCTCTGGTTCCTGTCCGAGACTCTGAATCTGTTTCCCATTTTTCCACTGAATTTTGGTAATAATCAAAGCGGCTTCCGGGAATCCCTTTCCTTCTCTTGAGAAGTCACACTGTGCTCGGGATTCCACAGACAGGACCACCCAGGGGGACGTCCGGCTCCAACCCCGGCCGCAGCTCTCTGGTGATGCTCTGGGTTGAGTGTAACACTTTCTGGGGAAAAGGATGGTGTCATTTTAAAGCAAATGGCCTTTCCCCTGATTTGTTTATCTAACTTCCTGAGCACAGAGGGAATCAGACCTGACCTAGAACAGACTTGTAGGCAGAACAGGTCTGCCTAGTAGGGGGCACAGCACCCCAGAGGAGAGCACCAGCTTGTCCAGCAAACCGGAGTCACATTCTGTCCCGTCCAAAGTGGACAGCAGCTGCTCAACCCCAGCTGCTGCCACGGAGGGCTACAAGCTGTTTTGCATAACTTGACTTATAAGAGAAGTTCAAGATCAGAATCTTTTGTGAAATCTCCAGATTTTTAAGTTCAGGGTCACATTTACTGATCAGGGTCAGTACAAGGCCTGGAAGTAACTTCAAGACAAGGCGTAAGTTTAGTTTCACTTCCTCTGAACAGGTTGCCATGTGCTCTGCTTCTTGAATGGTTCTGTTTGTGTGCATGTTTTTTAAAACGCTGTCTCCTGGAGGGCAAACAAATACTTTGCTCTAGAAGGTCACTGCCTGCTCAGTCCCCAGGCTGGGGCTGGTTTGTGCTGTTTTGTGAATCCCCAGAGTGTGTTCTGATTCTGCTTTCTGCCAAAGGGCAGGCACTCCTAAAAGATCCGAGGACAACAATGACATCCTGAGCACAGCTGTTGGTGATTAAATGCAATATGCATTCCTTGGAATCACTAGCTGGTGAATCATCTTCGAGTGGAATGGCTTTGGGGCTGTCCCTTTAAAAATCCAGCACGCTATCGGGCAAACTCCTCCTCCAGGGAGGTTCCTTCAAATGAGAGCCAGCTGGCTGGGCCTCCGTTTTGTACTTCTGAGTGATACCTGCAGTTGAGGATTCGCACCTAGGAGGCAGCAGCCTGTCAGCATGGCTCAGGAGTTTGTGAACTGCAAAATCCGTTCTGGGAAGGTGGTGGTGTTCATCAAGCCCACCTGCCCCTACTGCAGACAGGCCCAAGAGCTCCTCAGCCAATTCTCCTTCAAACCAGGGGCTTTGGAATTTGTCGATATCACAGCCACCCCTGACCCAGACAAGATTCAAGATTATCTGCAACAGCTCACCGGAGCCAGAACAGTGAGTCTGGGGTTTTGTTCTAAAAGGCGCAGGGAAAGGCTGCCTGGGTTCCTTTTTCTTGTTAGAGCTGTGAAAGCCTAGCCTGTGCCTTTCTCTAGAACACCGCTAGGGCTCTGTCACTTAAAGGCTCCTCGGGGAGGCGTGTGAGGTGGGGGAGGGCGCCTGAGAGAAAACACTGCTCCCTTGAATGGGCAGCAGGACTGCCGCCAAGGGTCCTCTCAGAACCCAGGAGGGGACACAGCTGATTGTGCTGGGCGTCAGGGTCCGTGGGTCCAGCAGCTGTCAGGAGTGGGAGGAGTTAGCTGGAGTCTTTGTTTTAAGCAAGCTGTGAAGTGACAGTTTTCAGCTTGCAGAGCTGGGGGCCGGGATGGGGGGTTGGGGTGAGGGGCCAGATGCAGTCTGTAGGTCTGCTACCCCATGGGAATCGCGTGCACTCTCCCGTTTTCCCCTGGCTAAGTGGGACTTGCCGTCCTTCAGTCTTTCCTCTGGGCTCTCTAACACTGACCCAATGGGCTTACTCGTCCATGTCTTGCCTAACTCCTCCCACTGGAAAAAGCTTCTTAATGGGCACAGTTAATTGTATCTGGATTCTAGAAAAAATAAATGATACTGAAAGTTGAAAAAATATTATTAATCTTATCATTAAAAATGGCTTATTATTTGCTCCTGGTCCTAAATTATAGGATGTTTCTAGGCCTGTCATAGTAGGAAGTCCAGAGGCCAGGGTCTGGCTCTCACACAGGTTTTCTGTGTGATCCTGGGCAAGTCCCCTCCTCTGTGACCCTCAAGGACCTTCTTGGCTGCTAGACTGGACCAGAGTTTTCTTTGCTATGAAGAGACCGAAGGACTCTCCAAGAATTGCCGCCCTCTCTCTGGAATGGCTTCTTCAACACCCAGGGCTTCTTGTGGGATGCTCAGCCAACCCGATTGCCTATATCAGTTTTGGTGCTGGCTGGGGTAACCGGTGTCCCAGCAGCTCACCCAAGTTCTCTTTCAAGATGAACTTTCTCAGACAGTTTCCAGAAGCACATGTCCAAGTTCAGTGTTAGTTTGGCTCACAGGGTGTTCCCTGGGTTCTCGATTTGAAAGAACAGGACGCTTTCTCCTGAGAAGTCAGTACTCTGGTGCAGAGGGAGACGTTGTGACCCTGTTGCTTCCAGGGCTCCAGCTGTGAGTGGCAGACTCTTGTCTCTGGGAGGTCCTGGAGCAGAGGACTCAGTGGCAAGAGGCACTCTTGCCACTTAGCTGGACCACCAGCCCTACAGGCTGCCTGGGCCATGGGAGGGAAAGGACCATGCAAGTATTCCTAGAGCCCCCACTGTGACAGATCCCTTTTGGCCAGTGGTTCTCAAATGCTGCTGCACATTAAAATCAGCTGAGGGGCTTAAAAAAAATCCCAATGCCCAAATCATCCCTCATACCAATTTAGTCACCGAGTGAGAAGTGAGAACCAGGCATCAATGGTTTAAAGATCTCTCCTAGGTCAAAGTGTGCAAACGTTCAGTGATAAGAGGAGTAAAGTCTAGGGATCTAATGGATATAGCATGGCGGCTGTAGTTAACAGCACTGAGTTGTATGCTTGAAATTTGCAGAGTGTGTTCTCAGCACACACACACAAATGACAACTATGTGAGGTATGGATATATTAAGTTGATTGTGGTAACCAGTTTACAATTTCTACCAAACCATGACATTCTATACCTTAATATACACAAGTATATTTGTCAGTTATACTTCAGTAAAGCTGGGAGAATAGTTTCTTTTCTAGCCAGGAAAAGTTCCCCAGGTGATTCCAATGTGCAACAAGTTTTGGCAGCTACGGCCTTCAGCTGGGCACCATCTATTCTCTAGCAGGACAAACAAGCCTCTTCATGCATCCGTTCAACAATTTTTGTTTTCATTTCTTTGTAATCAATGACTTTTCTTCTAGTGGTTTTTTAAGTTTGTCTTTAAATTCCAAAAATTATTTTTTCATAGCTTCCTCCAAGGGGAAGAACATATTCTTTAGAATTGTGTGCTTTATGGTCCCCAACAATGAGGCATGTGTCTTGGAAGAGATGGAAAACTCGGAAGCACGTGCCATCCTACCCTGTAATGGCACTCGGTGCTGTGTGTGCAGTAAGAGCCAGCAGGACTTGAGTAACTACAGAAATGTATGCCTTCGGTCAGGCCATGTACCTGGAGAAACCTGTTTTGGTTTTGCTGCAGCCACGAGTCCTGGATCAGGCCGTTCATTTATTCCTTCTTTGAAATTCTCCATATAGATTTGAATTTCTGTCCTGTTATTTTCCTTCTCTCTGAATAATGTCTTCAAATATTTTTCGTAAGGCAGGTCTAATGGCAACAAATTCCCTCAGTGTGTGTGTGTGTGTGTGTGTGAGAGAGAGAGAGAGAGAGAAGAGTATTTCTTCTTCACTTTTAAAGGATAATTTTACCGGATACAACAAATTTTTTTAAAGCACCTACTACACACTAGGTGCTTTTCCAGCCATTGGAAACATCTCCATGAACAGAACAAACAAAAACTCCTACCTTTGCAGAACTCACATTCTAGTAAATGCAAGACATAGTGTGTTGGAAGGTGACAATTGATATGTGCTATGGAGAAAACTAAGTAGGAAAGGGAGGTAGGCAGCAAGCAGCAAGGTACAGTTTTTTAGATAGAATCATTGGGGCCTCATTGATTTGACTAGATCTCTAAAGGAGGTAAGGGAGCCAGGCATGCAGAAATGTAGGGGTAAGAGTGTTCCAGGCACAGGCAATAGCAAGTGCAAAGGTCCCACCTAGGCCAGAAGTGGGCCTCATGAGGAGGCCTGTGTGCCTGGGTCATTGGAAGCTAGTAAGATAGTAGGAGAAGCTGAAGTCTGGAACATCATGGGGTATAGGCTGGGAGGGCCCTTCAAGTTATACCATCAGGACTGTGGCTGGTGATGTGAAATGAGCAGAGGAGTGAGGTGAACTGCCTTAGTTTAGAAAGCATCACCCTGGCAGCTGTGGGGAAGAGACTGGAGGGGGGCCAAGTCGAAGGTTGAAACAAAGACGCCTGGAGACCGTAGCTTCACTTCTGATGAACGGAAGAACGATGGTGGCTTGTTCCAGGCCTGTAGCCACGGGGGTGGGGAGGAGTGCTGGAAGGCAGCTTTGAGTAGCTGTATCCGAGCAACTTTAGAGCACAGACGGATGCACCCAACTGAGGCTGGGGACTGGAGAAACTTGCTCCAGGAGATTGAGGGTGCTGTACTACCGAGCTTGTTTGTGGTGGGAGTTCTCTTTCTGCTGCTTGTCTGTAGCAGACTCAGGTTCCTCAGGAAAGGGGGATGGGGCCCGAAGGGGCAGGCACTGAGGGCACATGTCCCCTTCCTTCCTCAGCCGAATCAAGTTTCCTGTTTTGCCACCACAGCCCCCGCCAATGTCTGGTGCAACCCGTAATGCAGCTAACTGGTGGCTTTAAGGTGGTTTTGGGCTGCGGAGACTCGAGCGCAGGTGTAAGTGCAGAGGGGCCTTTGGGCTCTCAGGCAAACCAGCTTCCTTGCCCGATGGCTACACAAGGCTCTGGGCCGGAGAGAGCTCGATTGTGTTTCAGCGCCTGTCTTGGGCACCTGGGCTGGGGGCTGGGAGTTGTTAAAGTTAAAAGCCTTGGTTACCCTGGGAGGAATTGTCAGTACCACTCAGCAACTTCTCGAAAATGCAGATTCCTGGGCCCCAACTGAGATCTGTGTCAAGTTTGGCGGGGGGGCAGGGTTGACCAGGAGGAGTAGAAGTCTATGTATCAACAAACCCTCTGGCAGTTCTGGTGCAGGTTCCCCTGCCTAAAACGAGGACTCCTGGTTTCTCAGGATGTTCTATCCTGCTAACTTAACTAACACCCTCTTGGCCAACACCCGCGTCCAAGGTGGAGATGGGGCAAGCTGGAGGGGTGATGGCAGTTGCTCAATTCTTTCTGATAAGGTAGAAATCCTACAATGATTACATCTCTTCCGTATGTAACATAAAAATAGTGTAATATAAAAACCAGGTGTTTTTATTTCATTATAGGCACTGCCTTCCATAGCAGTTCTGCAATATACATTAGAACTACATTATCTAAGTGTTCCTGGGGAGATAGAAGCCAAAAGACCCCAACAGTTTATGGGGGAAGCTTTATGTTCTCTAAAGTAATGGTGAGGACCCAGGGGGAAACTTGGATTTCTGACCTCAGCTTTCTGAGGCTGTTCTTCTTTCAGTTTCACAAAAGCCATATTCGATTTGCAAAGGTCCCCACCAGCCTGTGGTGCCACAGGAGCAGGCAGCCCCTTCTGTGACTTAAGAAGACCTTCCACGCTTTCTCTGCAACACAGTTGTGAGGACTCTTTTCCACACACCCCTCCCTACCCCCCCACCCACCGGCCAGGGCATAATTTTATTCTTAGACAAAGGTTTGACCTTTCATACACAGGAGGAAATCGTAAAGTGATTTGTAAAGTTTGGATCATGGGAAATATTTAGAGGAAGGATAATATGTCATTCATTCTCCAAGTTAATAATTAAGCTCCTTAACTGTTCTGACTTGTTTACTTTTTCTAGGTACCTCGAGTCTTTATCGGTGAAGAGTGTATAGGTGGATGCACTGATCTAATAAATATGCATCAGCGTGGGGAATTGTTGACACGGCTAAAGCAAATAGGAGCTCTACAGTAACTATGGTGAGCGACAGATGGGACTCGGGCCAGGGGCGCTGGGAGAACCGGGAGATGGTGGGATTCTACTGCCAGGTTTTGTCATGATCTGGGAAGGCCCCCTGGCTAGGAAAAGGGTGGTGTGGAGGGATCTGAGGAACTGTAACGTCATTTGTGAATTCCCCCTTTCATAAAGGAATGAATTGTGTCAATGAGAGAAATCCTTTCACTTGACCTTCATTTCACAAATATTTATTGAGCATTTACAATGTGCCAGACACTGTCCGAGGCACTGGGAATATAGTGATGGGAAAAAAGATAACATGGCACTCATTCTAGAGAGGTGGACAGATGAAAAACAAGTAAATAATACCTGAAACAAATGAATAGACGAATGTGGTAGAACATGGCAGGGGGTGGGGAGCGAAGTTCACTCACGTTGTGAGGGAGGGTCTTTCTCAGAGGGGCTGGTTGAGCTAAAGGTCATGTGACAGTCCTGTTGTGTTGAAGCAGGAAAGCTCAGAGGAACTAGCAAATGCAAAGGCCTTGAGGTAACTAGTACAGAAAGTTCCAGAATCAGAAACAAGGAAGAACAGACTGAGTAAAGTTCAGTGAGAGGGAAGAGGAGTGACAAATGTGGACAGTGGCCTGGGCCCACAGGCCACGGTAAGCAGTTCAGATTATAATAAGTGCAGTGTGGAATCAGGGTAATTTTGCTTCACCTGCGTTCGTACTGCAACTCAGTTTCAATCTCATGGACTTCTCAAACATCAAAACAAAGTTTTCTAAAACTATAACCTAAAGGATATCTTTGGCTGAAGGGGAGACTTCCCATAGGGTGATGAGCTCTTTTAGAAAGGAACCAGGATACTTTGGGGGTCTGATGAGCTCCCCTTCCCCCCAGCTCTTCTTAGCACTAGCTAGCTCCCACCGAGGCCAAGTCCTCACGCTCATACACAGATTCAGTGGTTGGTTGTTAGTCAGAGGAGACATTTCCGGTCCTTAAACCAAAATGTTCTTTAAGGGGTATTTATTGCCCACTAATTAGTAACTTACCCTTGAGCGATGAGTATATATAATTTGTGGTGGTTACTCAGAATAGCAACAGAAATAAAAAAAAAAGTTCTGAAAAACTACCACTGAACCATTTGTGATAAAAATATTATAAACCTTGTAATCACAATTCTATAACATCATCACAGCAGGTGAACACTGTATTTGTGTTAGCTCCCTGGCCTTACCACATGCACTAAAGCACTCAAAACTCAATTAATTGTGGTGCCAGATGTTTTCCAGAACATTTTTTTTTCTTTTTTCTTCTTTCAGCTATTTAGGCTTAGATTAAAAATGGGAGAAAACTAATGACTTTCCTGGGAATATGGGAAGTATCATTTCCCCAATTATTAGAGTCCCTATATTTGCCTTGTCCTTTGGCATTGTGTGCTCTCAGTATTTGGCTGACAACTGCTTCTCAAGGCCATCTGTAACAGATTGTGTCTAAATAACAAGAATAAGTGTGCTGGTGATGAAAGGGAAGTGAGGGGAATTTACCTTGTCAGGAAAACTCAGTTCTTTGTGTGTTTCCTTGGCAGGGCAGACCCTGGGCTGACACCTCCCTGAGAGCTGACCGGCCCACGAATGATGACAGCACTTCCTCCTGACTGGGACCTGGGCCTTCCTTTACCCAGCAACTGTTTACTTAAAATTCTGAAATAGCTAAACCAAAAAAATGGCAGCGGGCAGTTCTTGGCAACAAACAGGCTTTGCTTCTACTGACTTAGTGTTGAAAGGGGACCTGCCTGCCACAAACCACAGGTCTGAGAAGGCAGATGGACTCCTCAGGTTTCTTGGGGGGTGGCCCTTGGGTTCCAAAAGACTGTGACAAGGTATAGCTTAGGATTCCCTCACTGACCCCCCAAAAGTTCCTTCTCCTTTGCACGTGGCTCTTATACTACCTATTCACGTGCCAGGACTCTACCTCTAAGCCAGCACTTCTTAGCCAAGTGTATCCCAGGCCCCCTAGGATGAATCTGCAGGTTAACTTCATGCTACCACCCCCAAAATTAGTTTGTTGAGTTTGACTTCATAGAGTTTATACATAAAATGAAGTAGGTATTTTCAGGGTGCGCTTTGAAACAACATGTGTCTCCCCAGTCCCCTCTCACCCTACCTTCAGCATCACTGCACCGTAGCTTGATGACACACAGCGCTCACAGGAATGTCCACCAGTCCTGTGCAGGGCCCGAGGCCCGGTCTGAGGAATGCCATCTGGAGAGTTCTGCACACAGCGGGCCTTTGCTTGGTGCCTCGGGTCAGAAGCGCAAGCAGATGCTGTGACCCTGTGGCAGCTCTGTTATGTGAGGTGATCAGGTGCTCCTGCACAAATGTGTATTGATTTGTTTAAATTATGACCAAATTAAAACATGTTCAAAACATTATCGTAAACTTGCAACCCAGTCACCCAAGAATATGTCTGTGAAAGTAGCATTTGAGAAACACCGTCCTAAATGATTTTCTCTCCTTTTACTCCTTCCTCTGAAAACTTAAGAATCCGTCATTGTGAAGTTTGTCCTAGAATCACAAGATTAATTTAATTTCCTTTTGCAGTCTCTCCTGTGAAAGGTTAATTTCTGTGTAATAAAGTAGTCCTAGGTGACAGAGATTTTCTTTTTGTCCAATTCTTTTTTATGTTCTTAAGACCGTAAGGGATGATATTAATGTGAGAGACATCCATCAGAAGCTGTGGTCATGTTTGTTCCCTGCCATTACAAATAAAGGCACATGGTGCTGTCCTTCACTGAGTACAAATGGTTGGCGTGATTTTTTAATCTCATGTTGAAATGACAAATAATTTGAATGTAATATGTCAACACTAGACAATTGAATAATGTTTAAAGTTTAATAGTTTTTTTCCATTTCACATTCCATTTTTCCATTTCTCACCTCATACCCTTGAACTTTTGGCTTCCTCTCTCTTCCCTTGGGGGCCCATGCCAGTCCTGTTAGCCAAACTGGAGGATCGTGCGTTCTGTGCAGGCGACACTGTGCCACACCGTGATGCTGCCCCTGGCGGCTCTGCAGAGCGCAACCTGCACAGTCCCTGATCTGCTGGGGACCGCTCGTCTGTGCTTCTCCCCACACCTGCCCTTCCTCGTTGTGTCTCTTCTCCTCTGCTCTGCTTTCAGATTCCTCCTTCAGGGCCCAATTATAGACCATCTACACTGTTCCTATCCTCTCTTCTCCCTGACTTTTGTCTAAAAAAGCCATTGCTCCCTCTTCTGCAACCCTAAAGCACTCCGGATTTGAATACTTTAGAGCTGCACTTAGTCTTCTGCACGGGTCTCTTGCCAGATGCAGAAATACCACACTCAAAGGCAAGAGTCTGGATTTTAACACCTTTGTAAGCCCAGCTCCTGGCACAGAACTTGGACTTTATCAGAGCAACACCTGCGTGTGGTTTAACATGTCAGTCTCTACCCAAAGTCTTTCCTTCTCTTCCCCCTGGCAAACCCCAGTCCTTGCTACACATTGATCAGTTTCATGGCTATTGAAACCTACTTAAAAATATTGTAAAATGTGTTAAACACATATAAGAGGTAAGCAGGCAGAATTCTATTTAAATTGACACTGGATATATGCCCTTAATGTTAATATATAAAGCAACTCTGTAACAGTGTCTCTGTAAAGCACCTTAGAAGCCCATGTGTCTCTTCCCAATAAATCCTTTCCTCGCTCTGCACGTTAATCTAGCTCATTTCTGTTGTAGTCATTCTGATGCTTCTGTTTATAGTTTTACCCCCTACAGTACCCCTAAGCCATGGGTGGCAAACCCAAGGCCCTCCTCGTTTCTACCCAGTGGCAGTGCCGAGCTCTCACTTAACTGTTAAGGGGTAGTTACATTTATGCAGTCCTAAAGTTACATTTGGCCCTTTGAAGGCAACCACGAGGCTGATGTGGCCCCCAGTGAAAACGAGTTTTCAACCCTGTCCTAAGCAATACACATTGAAAAAGCAATACCAAACAGCAACCTAGCTGTGTAAGAAAAGGGCAATATTATGAAAATAGATGAACTGCCCCAGGAAGAGATGAGCTGAAGGGGAGCCCAGCTTCCCTGGGAATTGACCGGAGGGGTAGTCCTGAGTGAGCCTGGAAACACAGGGCGCCCCATGGTTAGGGAGGACCTTGCTCGGGCAGCTAAGGGGCCGCCCCCAGAAATAAGGTCAACAGAAGTGGGCTGCTCTGCATTTTCGAGTCGTGGACCACCTCCAGCCGCTTTCAGGAGCGGGTCAAAGCACACACCACTTCTGCAGGCGGTGGGCAGGGGGAGGGGGTGGTGTGCACACCCCTCAACTGCTCGGTTCGCGTGGTGTGGGGAATAGCAATGTCATCGACGCAAGGCAAGCAAAGTACAGGCAGGGACCTGCTGCGGGCTCATTTGGGTATTCTGTTCTCCAGTTTTAAGAAAGGAAACGGAACAGGGAGCCCCCCCCCCCCCCGACGTGGAGAATGACACTGCTTCAGTCTGCACTGAGCGCCCTCTATGCGGGCTCCGGGCTCTCTTCCTGGGATGTACCTCGTATCACTGTCTTCCTAGGGACTCCATTTCCATCTCTCCTGGATCGAATCTTCTGTTTCCCACCCCCATATATATTTGTTACAGCTAAAGTGCTGTAACAAAAACATACAATTATGCTAGAAATTTATTTCTCATAGCAGTCTAGAGGCAGGCGGGTGGCTTTGCTGCGCGAAGTCCCATCAACCTAAGGGCTGTGCGCACCGCCTGCTCGCATCTCGTTGGCCAGAGCTTAGGCCACAGCCGCAGCGCTTGGCTGCAGGGGAGGCTGAGCAGCGGGGTCTCCCTTGGGAGCCCCTGTGGGGCTAAGAGGCTAACACGCAGGCAGCTCTACACCAACAGAGACTGGGGAAAAGTAGTGGATCCTGTCTTTCTCTTTCTCAGTTTTCGTTTTCATTTCAGAGGACCAAATATCCACCGTAGGTTTTAAGAAAGCAAGAAGGGAAGTATAAAAACCTTGCTTGTCTGACAATATTGTTATTTTGCCCTTGTATTTGATGACGGTTCCACTGGCTATGGCTCCTAGTTGGAAACTGTTTTCCTCCGGAAGCTTGAAGACACCTCTCACTGCCTTTTGCTTTCAGTGTTGCTGTTAAGAAGACTGATGCCACCTTAAACTTCAAAAAAAAAGTCTGAAGCCATTCTGATTCTTGATCCCTTGTGGATGAACTATTTGGTTATCTAATTTATTTTGCTTTATACTCTGGGAGCTTACAAAATCTTCCCATGGACCCCTGTGCTCTGAAATGTCACAGTGATGTGCCTTGGTGGGCGCCTATTTCCATATGTTAGGGATGGACTTGGAGGGCTGGAGGCCCGGTAAGAAACTATCGATTTATTTATGGACACTTTCCTCCCCTCCATTTTCCGTGTGTTCTCTTTCTGGAACTCCCAGTAATCAGATATTGGCTTTTCTGGAATTGTCTTCTTTCTATCTCATTTTTTCCCCTGAGGGATATAGTCATCTTTATCTTCTTATTTTTCTATTGAGTTTTTAATTTCTGATATCATGCTTTTCATAGCCCTTCAGTATTATCTGAACGTTGCTTTTTTATAGAATTAGTTTTGTTTCATGAGTGCAGTCTCTTATCTCTTTGATGTTTGATCTTTTTCTTTCCAATTATGATTTTTTCTTTTTTTTTTTTTTAAGACTGTATTTATTTATTTATTTTTAGAGGGGAAGGAGAGAGGGAGAGAAACATCAATGTATGGTTGCCTTTTGTGCATCCCCTGCTGGTAGTTAAGCCTGCAAGGAACTGGTTTGCAACCCAGGCATGTGCCCTGGCTGGGAATCGATGATTTTTTTCTTATTTCCACAAGTTCTCTTGTTCTCAGGTGTTTGCATTTTTCTTGTTTTACGGGTGCAATCGCTTCTCCCTCAGAAGATATTCATCATAGCTGAGTCTGTCTTCTGATGCCTGTAGTCCCTCTCTTCTCCTTGAGTCCCTGTTTTCTATTTCTGCTTCACACATGAAGGCCTCCAATGTTCTGTGACCCTTAGAACATTTGAGATTTGGTTGTCTGTAAATTGTTACAAATGACACACCAAAAACTGGCTGGAACATCTGTGTGTGTGGATTGGGCTTCACCACAGAGATTTGGTGGAAATGTTACCTTCTAAGCAAGGCCTTCTACATCACCCTACTTAAAAATATCACTGAAATTCCCCATGCCTCTTCCTTGTTTTATTTTTCTCCAATTTATTTACTACCTAATATATTGGTACTTTACTTGGTTATTTTGTTCACTATGTGTCTTCACCACTCAGATGTAAGACCCCTGAGGCCAGAAATTTGTGTCTATTTACTGCTGTGTCTACAGAATTGAAAAGACTACCTGCACATAGTAGGCACTTCATAAATATCTGCTAGGAGTTTGAATGAATGGATATAGGAATGAGTGAATGATCAGGTTCAGATGCCCCAAGTAATCTAGTTCCTGGAAGTTTTTCTTTTGAGCTGTTCAGTTTCTCCTGTTCCTCGGCTCAGGGTGGGGGTTGGGTCTTTCCTCCAGCTTTGGCTGCCAAGCAGGGGAAAGGGGCTTGGCAGCCTCCGGTCAGGGTACAGACTCCTGTAATCTCTGTTTTCTCCGGTGTCTTGCAGAGTAATTCTGTGTGAATTGCAGGGATAGAAAAACTAATCCAAAGAGCACTGAGAGGTTGGCACAGAGGTTGTCAGGGGGAAAGCAACAAGAATAACCAGGCAAAAGATGCATAGCCAAAGCTACACTCCTTCTGTTCACTTTAAAAAGCAAATGACTCAGTTCCCCGTGCTTGTCTCATTTTAGTAACTGCCTGGCTCCGAGTGGGACAACTGGCAGTCATTCCTCCCCATTCAAGGCTGTCCAAAGGTGGCCCTAAGGGGACACAATGGTCATTGGTGATCCATGGGCCTGTGTGGCTGAGACCACACTATTCGTATCCCCAGTGAGTAATATAGGTCATTATCTTGACATTTGGATGTTAAGAGAAAGCCATGCTCCCTAATTCACTGCCCCATAACACTTATTAGTGGTCCTGGAACTATTTTAAAGAACTGGGCTCCTGAGACATTTTAAATACAACTCCTTTCATAAGTGATATTATCTTATTAAACACATTGAACATTTAAAGGGGCAGAATTTAATCTCCGTAATTAGTGAAAAAGAATTCTGACCTGGTCCCTTTAGGCACAAGTGATATTTAAATGTGGGTCTATATCTACTCAGAGATTTCTATTTCCTGTTCCAGGTGACTTTCCTGGCGAGCTGTGCAGAGCTGCAGAAAGAAGAACGGGTATTAGGAGAGCCAATGAAAGCGCAGCACTTGTGTAACCTCTCTGGGATGCACCTAGAGCACCTGGGGCTCTATTCCCAGTGGGTTCCCCCTCCCAGCCAGAGGGGCTGGGGCCTCTGGGCAGCACCTTCTCAGGAGAGAGCAGAGCAACTGCCTTCACACTTTTATATGCCTTGTGAAACTTGCAATACTTTATACCTAAAGTTGCAAGTTGTTTCTAAGGTAGGGATTTTGCACTGTCTTTCCTTACTAATCTTCCAAGTCACTCTGAGGAATGGGTATGGGTGCTCTTTAACACAATCTTTCCCAATCCTAACTAAGGGGCAAACAGGGGCCAGAGGAGCCACTCTGGGAATGGAGGACCAGCAACACCCTGGAAGGCCAAATTAGATAGAGGACTCAGCTCGAAGCTGCTCTAAAAAAAAAAATAAAGTCTCTTAAAGAATAAAACAAAAATCACGGTCTTAGCCTCACCCAACCCCACAGGCGTACACACTCTCTCCTTTTGCTGAGACGTGGGAAGGGGACAACAAAGGACGGGTGTGGGGGAGACAGTCTCCCGGAGGGGCATCTCCAGCTTGAATGGGTGACGCTGGGCTGGGTTACACAGGCTCCTAAGCCGGGAAGCTCAGCCAGGCCCTGCGCCCAGCCTTACTCTTCGGACCTTCCAGATGCACTAAGTCAGCATCTGCGACATGTTAGAAGTGAGTGTCTGAGTGTCCTGGCGGTAGCGGCGGAGCAGTGGCAGCAGCGCTGGACAAGCTCTGAGCTTGTGGGATTTACCCGGAGACACCCACACAGGCTTGCCAGCTTTACCGTCCAGAGTCTTTGACATACTATTGCGAACTGTGAGTTTCCGGCGTAGTAATGAAGTACCCATCCTTTGTCAAAGCTTTTAACTAGCTGTCCTTGCTTCAAGAAGCACTAATCAGAATTTGTTATAAGAGCAACAAGCACAGAAAATGCTGATTTATTTCCCTTTCGTGTCCCTCCCTTCCGTTTGCCAACCCTCCCTCGCTTTCTGTGACACCACTGCCGGCCAGAGGTGCTCACCAGGTGCCTCTCATCAATGTTTGCCATTTTTTCCATGTCAGCATCTCCTAATTTGTTTATTATACTTTTCGCCGACAGCTGGCATAAGTCCTGACGTTCCCCATAATGACACAAAATCCATCTTCATCTGCTGGTTCAGTTCAAGCATTATTGTAACCCAAAGCCTGTAACCCAAAGCCTGTGCTCTAAAGCATGCTGTTGGAGCTCATTTATCAGCACAGCCCTAAGTGTTGGTAACCGCCTAAAATGACGTCCTGAAGACTGAATTCTTTCAGAGTCCTACATCCTGGAACTCTGTTCACAGCTGCACACACGTCACACCCAACGCAAACATGCACACAGAGTGTTTATACTTTCTGGAGTGTAGAATTCCGTGGTCACCAGGCTGTATTGTAGGGGTAGCCTTAGGAGGGGAGAGTTGAGTAAGAAATTTGCAAGAAGTTCACAAGGGGATGTGCAAGGCAATTACCTGGAAACCAAATTTTTCAGTGTTTATCCAGTTCTACTGGTCTTCATTGAACTCATGTAGCTGGTTTATAGTGATTATTGAACCACTAAGAAAAAATTTTCTGGCTACTCATCTTTTCCTTCCTTCCTTCCTTCCTCCCTTTTTTCCTTTCTCCCTTCCTCCCTCCCTCCTTTGATTTTTTTTTGAAACAACTTTATTTAGGCATAGTCTATAGCTCATGTAACTCACTCATTTTGGTTGTTCAATTCACAAGAGAATGTTCATCTAAGTTGCACAGTTGCTCTAGAAAATGGCCCAAGAACATGAAATCCCTGCTCCAAGAGTAGATTTCAATGGTTTAAAAGCAACATGGACTGAATTCAAATCCTAGTTGGGCTATTTCCTAGATGTGTGTGCCTGTGGCTGATGCATGCACTGGCCTGCAGTGCCCGCGGCATCATGGATGGAAAATCAAGACAAATTCACGTGGACTACCAAGTCCTATGGAGGAAAAGGGACGGCACAGCTACTCCCTTAAGAGGGGAGTGCCTCGGAGTGGCCTGGCCACCCTCTCAAGGGGAGAGCTTGCTGACCCTTGCCCTGACAGGGTTTTATTGTTTTTTTCTGCATAGGAGTTCAGGTACAACTTATTACTCATTGTCAGGCAGTAAACAGTAGATAGCATACAAATAAGTATTAGGGCTTCTTCTAAGTCAGGGTCTATCAGCTAAAAGGCTACAAAACTTTGGGAAAACAAACTCATTTCCTGCTCAGGCCTTTATCGGTTATCTAAGAGCATTCTTATCAAAGCAGGCTTCACTGGATTTTATACTTTCTTTCTCAGGCCTTATCTCCCGGGGAGCCCGCCCTTTCCAACACAGGGCTGCACTGCCCTCCGTCATTGTTTCAGGCTTAAGTCAGGCAGAGGAGGCAGATAGCCAAAGAATTTTTGGAGACTTCTCGCAGACTCAGGGGAGTCAGGCTTCATCAAAGCTGAGGGGCGAGGGTCCGTCACCCCCTTTCTCCATAGCCCCCCAAGTCCTTCCCTGGGGCCTCCACATGATCATGTCTGGGGTCAATCCTCCCTTGAGGAATTTTAGCCGTTATTGGCTAACTGATCAAGCACTGGAAGCCAGTTATGAAAAAAGGAGCGGAAGCGGTGCCCCTGCCAGGGAGATAAGCTTTGTCTCCTTAGTGGCTTATGGTCTAAAGGTGGCTCACTCAGCCTTATCCATGGTGGGTTTACAGCTCCTGAAACCAGGCAGGGTGGTTCCCAACATGTGGCTATGCAAATTTACCCAGTTTGGGTTCCCACTGTTGACATCAATATTGATATAGAATTGATAATAATGAAATTAACTAAATTAAAATTAGTTTAAATGAAAGCAGATTAACAGACAAATCTCACCTCCTGGCTGTGGGGGTTGAATGGGTTCTGCAACCACCCACCTCTCTCTCTGACCTCTTCATACCAGGATATGCTATTTGTTTTCCAGTCCTCAGCCTTGGGTTACTTATTTCAAATATTAACCACAAAGGTGGAGTGTTAACCAGTCAAAACATTTTAAAAATCATGATCAGATCAGACCTTTTAATAGCTTTCTAAGCAGGGAGTGGAGGAAAGGGGACGGAGGTAGGGTAGGAGTGATGACCTTGATGATTCCTTGACCTTAGAGTTACCCTTGCAAGGAAGCTCCCAGGGACAGGTCCAGTTTCTTCTTCTCCCAAAGCCAGCACTGGGGTAGCTCCACAGGGAGCCTTAGCTGGGCTATTTACATTACCCAGAATGCTCACGGAGGCTGTTTGCTGGTCGGCAGAGCATGGGGGCTTTGGAATCAGGTTCCAACTTTGCCATTTATTAGCTGCATGGCCTTACCCTTTTACTCACTGTGCCCATTTTGGAATGGGGATACGGACAGCATGCGCCCCATGCTGGGATGGAAATGCTGGAATAATGTGACGATGATGACAATGATGGTAATTCTTACAGAGTGTCTCTCTCTGGGAGACACTGGTTTCAGCATTTTGTACGTATCACTTCCTTTATCCCTCCCAACAAAACTATGAGGTTACTACCTCCATTAGCTTCACTTTATAAATGAGCAAAGTCCAGAGAGAGGAGACGCTTCATCTGTCCGAGGTCACACAGTAAGACACGGAGCTGGGATCTGAATCAACCTGGGCAGTCTGCTTTCTTTGCCCAGACTACTTTCCTGTGCTATACTGTCTCTTCTAATAAAAAAAAAAAATTAAAAAAACATGAAAAAATGCCTGGCACTTAGTAAAATTGCAGTAAATGATAATGTTGAAACAGTAGATATTACTTCAATTTCCCCAATCCTCACCAGCCCATGGAGTTCACACGAACAGTAGTAACAACAGCAAGTTCACTTGACTATACCTCTGCCTGTGTGGTGTGCCTCTCTACGATTCTCCAAGTTACTTCTGGGGCATCTCATGTAGCTCTCCTGTTCTCCCACACTTGACCTCCCCAAAAGCCCTGCCCTCGAAGTTCCCTGAAGGTGAGGCCTCTTCCACTTCTGTTGAGTGTCCTCTGTGCCCTTTACAGAACTTACCTCGCTGGTCCCTAAGCAGAAATGCTGGGCTTGGGCCATAGCAGTCAACACTGCCGCCTTGGAGACTAGTAACTATGCTGGGTTCTCCATCACCCATGTCCTGTTACATTCAGCAGACATCTTTCTCTCCCTTTTTAAATTCTTACCTGAGGTCATGCTTATTGATGTTAGAGAGAGGAGAAGGGAGAGAAAGAAGAGAGGAGAGAAACATCGATCGGTTACCTCTTGCAAGCACTCCAACTGGGGACTGAACCCATGACACTTTGGTTTACGAGACAAGCTCCAACCAACAGAGCCACACTGGTCAGGG
This sequence comes from Sturnira hondurensis, assembly GCF_014824575.4. NCBI lineage: Eukaryota > Metazoa > Chordata > Mammalia > Chiroptera > Phyllostomidae > Sturnira > Sturnira hondurensis. The sequence goes on along the minus strand of NW_028093985.1, from coordinate 19,581,055 downwards.
ACAACAGACAACTCTTAACCAACTATTATGTTTTGGAAATGGTGCCAGAGGATATACAAAAAAAGAAGTAAGACACAAACAACCAGTATGTCCAAACTGGTACCCCAGAGCAGCTTAGGAACCCCTGATGTCTACTAACGTCCCCTACAAGATCAGCCTTTTAATCTTATTCATTAAAGATAGTGAGAGTCACGGAAGAGAAAGTTTTGTTGTTAATGGTGGTATTGCTTAGGAAAACGCCCAGGCTTTTCTAGCTTAGGAAAACGCCCAGGCAATTCTTGACACTTACCTATTTGCTTTTTTAAATGATCTTTACATTTGAATTTTTGCCAAGGAAATGTCCCTTCATTTCCTTTCAGTCAGGGAAAGCATGGGAACCTCTCCAGGGCCCTGCAGCGTTGCAGCCTGCCTTCCTCGCCACTGCTCGGGGCTGTTTGCGGCCTCTGGGGGGGGGGGGCGGTCATCATGTCCTAGTTCACTCTGAGGCAATTCATTCCTCAGAGGAAGTCACTGCGAATTACACCACCACCCCTGCTCCTCCTCCACCCAAGGGGACACAAGGCCCAAGGACAATGGCGGATTGTTAGGTAGGTGACCATGCACAGAAAATTAGATATGTTATTTCCAGGAAAATAAGTCATCCACATAATTTAATGAAAACCGGGACTGAGGAAATTGTAGTTCTTTTTCTACAGCCTCAGTGTTTCTCAGAGTGAAGGCAAAAGCAAGGTACTCGCAGTGAGGAAGAAAGGAAAAACTATCAGAAGTCTGAAGTGACCTCTGTGAGAGGGGACAGTGGCCACTTAGTAACTTCCTGCTGTGATAAGAATTTCTGGGGCTCATAAAACTGGTTTAACTAGACTTTGTCCTATAGACCATGTGGCTTAACAAATTATTTATTTATTGCCCTGACCAACGTGGCTTAGTTGGTTGGGCGGGTTGCAGGTTCAATTCCTGGATAGGGCGTGTGACTGGTTTGCAGTTTGATCCCAGGTTGGGGCGTGTACGAGAAGAAACAACGGATCGATGTTTCTCTCTCATATTAATGCTTCTCTCTCTCTCTTCCTCTCTCCTTCTCCCTTTCTCTAAGAACAAATAAAACCTTAAAAAAATATTTATGAATGTGCTTCAACGTTGCTTCCAATTCTTAAGGGAAGTTGAATATTTTTTTAAAAATCTGAAAATGGAAGGGTAGACAACTTTCAGACAAAACAAATAGTATATTCTGATGTAGTAGCAAAACCTGTCATTGTAAACAAGACAGGCACTAAGTCATAGATGAGGAACTAAGCTCAGGTTTAAGGAAAACTTACTGTTTTGGTTAGTTTGCTTTTGAGAAAGTATTCTCCTGAGGATCTTTCTACTCCAAGTTTCCACCAAAGGAGGAGAAACTCAAATCCAGGCTCCTTTCCACTTAATTTTTAAAAATAAATAATATACAGGGTCCAGCAGAAGTAACACCTGCTTGAGTGTGGTTGGCAGGACAATAATTCTGATGTAATCATTTATAGTTTTAATTTGAACATTTCACCTGGATTGTCATATGGTGTGCCTCAGTGATACTGTTATGTTATAGAATTACATGCTTACAGTTTCATAATAAAAGATTTTGTACTAAACAAGGGGCATTATTTGTGCCAGATCCGGTATTGTGTCCACTAAACTCCATGCTATTTCCTTAAATGGGAGTAAATAAGAGAGCTCTCTGAACATGTAAATGAGAAAATGTCTACCCTCTCATATTAATGCTGATCATTAGTTCATTGTTGAATGTTTATCTCTAATAGTAGGGCAAGACAACTAAGATTTTGAGAACACAGCCAGCTGCATTCCAGGGGCATCATTTGCACACAGTTAAAGAACTGTTGGCAAAGTCAACACTATGTTTAACACTGGGAGCCATTTGCCCTTCATCATGTCCAGTAAGAACTTTTCTGTTCCCCAAACACATCTTGCTGCCCAGTGTGCAGTAGATGCCCAGGCAGAGGTGTCCTCAAGGATCATTTTGTACATGTTCTGCACCCCACTCAATGGTCCAACAGTTGATCACTTTTCTACTCTATGTTCATTAACTCCCCAGACAGCCAGCTGCCCCGGTCGCCCCGGCTCTCACGCCAACTGACTCAGGCTGCTCCAGACACAGAGCAAACAGACCTTCAAGTGTGAGCATACTTTCCACTGGCATTTGCAAGTTTTGACTCTTGTTCCAGCTGAGGCAGTCTGGCCTTTTCAGTGCCATTTATTTTAGACACACAGTCTGTGTCAGTCCCTGTGCTTAGCAGAAGGTTAGAGAAGGGGTCACAAAGATAATTGAGACATGGTCCCTGCTTCAAGTTATAGCCAAGCAGAGACCACCAATACACGAGTTCTTAAAGTGCGGTAAGTGCACAAAGGGCTAAGTGAATAAAGAGCTAAGAAAGACACGTGCAGAAACAACTAATTCTTCCTGGGAGAGTCAGACAAAGCAAAAAGAAAGACGATGCTTAAGTTGGGCTTTATGGGATATGCAGGAGTCTGCAAAGTGGACAGGGAATGGGAACCCAAACCAAGCCATAGGAAGTGTACGAAGTGTGCAAGTGTACAGACAGTCCTGAGAGTCAAAGAAGAAAAGCTGAGACAGGTTATGAAGGGCAGTGATGACTGTGGAGGTTCCCCTATGGGCAACAGAGGTCTTCTAGGAGTGTGTGATCCCGGATCAGACTTGTGTCAGGAACACAATTCCAGTGGCACTGTGGAGGCCTTTATGGATTTAGCAGCCTTCACTGACAACCCAGGAGCCTCCGGGGAGAGACCACACTGCGTAGTGCACTCTCCATCCACACATTATGGCTGTCTGGTCTTTCTTCAGCTCCTATCCAGGCTCCTCAGCTCTAGAAAGTTCCAGATTCTTAACTGTTTTGCAGAGGCAACACTGAAGCCTGCAAGTGGGAGGACTCACTTCTATGCTGAATAATTATCAAAACATTTTTTTTGTAAATAAAGGCAATTATTTTGTTAAGAAAAATTCTGTAACACCCGTTAAATATAACCTTTTATGTAAGCTATGATATAAGTTTTTTCTCTCATCACATGCATATGAGTCATGTATAATATCAGCAATTCTCTAAAAATTTTACACATAATGGAAATTTTCTGTGCGACATAATTTTACTTCAAAAACATAAGGCAATATTGGCAAATTAATTCCAGCATTTTAACATCCAAGATAAAATAACTATAGAACGCTGTGGTAAACTTGTTTTTTAAAAAAGGTTTATTTGTTACAAAATGTTAAATACTAAAGCTAAAAACATATAAATTCAGATCAGGCTATATTAAAATACACACATACCCTTCCTTGCAAAATTATTAAAGGTTGAATTAAACAGATGCTTTAAATAAAATAAAATACTCTTGAGAATATTTTTGTATAGTTAACTGTTCAGTGTAGTGTAGTCTTTAAAATTATAGTTGAAAAGTTTCTCAGTCTTGAAGGTCAGATTTATCCAATTCTTCAGTCCTTTGCTGCGACCCATGATGCAGCCACCATGCTGCCTTGCACTGGACGAACTTCAGGCCCATTACTGAAACCTTTATATTACAAGCCTACTCTCCTATAGTATGAACACAGAATAGTCACAAGTATGCAAGGGGTTCTATGAAGTGAAAACCTGGCCCAGAAGGAAAAGGATTTAGTCCCACCAAACAGCATCTTCTCTAAGTAAAATGACTGGTAAATATGTCAAAGCACAGGTCAGCAAAGAGCACACATTCATCAAGAAATAGGCTTTCAATTAAAAATAAAATCAAAAGAGCACTCATTTCTCCACAACAGCTATTTTTAGTGTCTTGTTATTTTACATTCTACTAATTCAGAAGTTTTCATCTAGATTCAAGAACTCACTTGATCACTGTTCTGACCAGCTCCGGCAAGCCGTCACCTCTGCGCAGATGGCAAAGGCCTTCTCTCACGAAAACCCCGCGCCGAGCACCCACAGAACACCGCCTTGCAATTGCACTCCAGTCAACCAACCAAAACACTAGCTGTGGTCCCTTTCAATGTTAAATAGTTCTTGCAAGAATATATCTTGCTTTTGAATTTTTATTTTTCAATTTCCTAGATTAAAAGTTACTGATTTAGAACTTTACGCGCTCTGATTAACATTGGGGTAAGAATAGGCCCATGAAGAACCAAATGCTATCACTGCATTTTAAAAGTTCTTGAATGTGAATGATTTCCAGAAACCTACCGCAGTCTCTCTTCTTCACAATGCTGGTCCATACCAAGTGGGATGTGCCAACGGCTGATTCACTCAAAGTACAAAAACCATGAAATGCATTATAGTAATCTTCACCAGCACAATTCAAATAAAATCAGGTTTCTTGGAAGAAATACGTAGAAAAATTTTATTGTTTCCCTCTGACAGTGCTGGTGCACACCCAAGGACTAACTGTATGTGATTCCAATACTATAGGATAAAACTGTTTAATCAAACCTTGGAGCAGTTGGGAAACTCTATGTATTCTAAAATAACTAGAAATTAAAAGAAAAATATACCCAATACTGAATTGTTTTACAGATGAAAATGATACTAACAATAGCACAGTAGTAGTAATCAGGTTCATCATCTCTCAGTTTGTGAGTTTCTAGGGTAATTATTCTGTTCACAAGTAATACAAGAGAATTTATAATTCTGTCCTCTACCCTAATACCATTTTCTCTACTTGTAACAAGTCTCTCATTTCTAGCCTTTCTTTTTACTCACTGGGTAATCTTGAAGGACAAATTCATGCTATTCCTCATCAAACAACCTTGGGGTCCCCAGAAACAATTCGAGCTACCAGCGTCCTAATCGTAGTAAACACACTTAAACAAAAACACTGGAGGCTTCGACAGCAAGTTCTCTAAAAAAACCATTTTTTCCCATGAGCATCTTTATAAATACACATTGAAGTCACACTGGTCAGTCACTTTTACCAATATCCTGGCCTTTCAGAATGAACGAGCAAGTATTTGCTGGGCTGTGACAGAGACAGAACCGTGAGTGTTTCAAAGGCAAGACAACAGAAGGCGTTTCTCACTTCCAGTGAAGTAGCAGCAGAGGCCCTGGGTGGGACGGATCCCCCCCAAGATCCCAGAACCCCCACAGGCTCCCCTCCCCTCAGAAAGCCTCCACGTCTTCCCTGGACAGCAGCGCCTCTTCTCTGCTCTCAGGGACACGGACGTTGGAGCGAGAAAACATAGTACCTATCCCACTACGAGACCGACGTGACTTGGGGGGTCCAGTACCAAGTGGAAAGGCAGGGCCCTTCTTCAAACATTATTATGAATTGCAAGATGGTGACCGCAGAGCACTGAACAAGCAGGGGCCCGTGTAAGCCCGTAGCCCTGTCCAGTTGTACAGGTGGCCTGGCCGTAGAGTCATCCCTGCTTAGATCTCCTGCCTAATCAGAATCCCAGGGAGGAGACAAGGTGGCTCAGTTGGGCTGCTCAGACAAAAACCAGAATTTTCTTTTCATGAGCGTTCAAACGCTGTCACTGATCTGGAACTAAGTGTCATTTCACATTCGAAATCGCAGACAACCTTTGATTCCTAAAGTCTCAGATTGGTCAGTCTTCCCCTAGATTTTTCATTACAGAAATAGTCAGCCTAGGTCTTTAAATGCCCCTTATTTTAACAGAGCAATTAATCAGACATGATAAAATGTTACTATTAATCCTACATGATTTTTTAAGCTACACATTTCTTAACTGGGGTGGGTATTAATGTTACCAAAGCAACAGGGCATCTTCAAGGGAGTAAGTAGCTGTACAACAGCTTCACACACTAGGGTCAAGCCTTAGATTCAGCCTATGGTGTATGTCGTTCCCTTTTAAGATCACAACAGTTTTTGTTGAAGAGAGCTAGTAAACTCATTAAACTGTATGGTAATTTTTAACACCATAAAATATTTGTTGTTTGCTTGTTTTTTTAACGCCCATGTTTCGGTCACAAGAATTTACTGGAACCCAGAGGTACCCCATTCTTCATAATAATATTTTTGAAAAGTGTACGTATATAAAAGTGCCAGGTTACATCACTAAGCAACGGCATTTCCGGGAGTGAATATACTTCCTGTATTCCGCAAGCTGCTTCAAGTACATATTCGATGGCCATCTGTGCTTTTCAACAAAACTGCGTTCTTCCACTAAAATTTTTAGAAAAAAAAGTTAATTGAATGTATTTTATTTGGGATCAAGTTTATATTAGTTTCCTACTTAATAGATGACATCCAAGCTCTGTTACATGCTCTCTACACCTCCCTCAAGCCTTCCAAAATCACTGAATACAATTTTGGTTAAATCAGTCACCAGGATACATCCTGTCCATTGCTTCATTTTTTTTTCATTTAATTGTTTTTTTTTCTTTGTAGCTAACTCAACCTTCCAAACTCTTTAAAATTTTTTTTCCCTCACCCAAGGACATTTATTTTCATTGCTTTTAGAGAGACAGGAAGGTAGAGGGAGAGAGAAACATCGATGCACAAGAGACATCAATTGGTTGTTTTTTCTCATGCACACTGAGCAGAGATAGAACCTATACCCTGGGTATGTGCCCTAACAGGGGAATGTCCCCAAACCTGAGACCTCTCAGTCCATGGGATGATGCCCCAACCAACTAAGCCACAGGGGCCAGGGCAACCTCCCAAACTCTGTAAAATCCTCTCCATTTTATCTTACACCAAACCAGAGTTACCAAATAATCTATGCATTCCTGCAGTGTTGTCGTTGCTGCCCTGGGGACCTTTTCTTCAGAGCTTGCATCCTACTGCTCTCTAGGCCTGCTCCTTGCTTTTGGGCTGGATCCCTCCACTGTGGACTCCAGTCCTTCACTTTGTTTATTCTCCAGTTGTGGTGAAGCAGAACCTTTATTACACAGGTGGCAAACCCAAGGTCTGCGGGATGAATCTGGCCCTCCACCTCGTTGTATCTGGCCCGGCACCTTGTTTCTACCTGGTGGCAGCGCCGAGCTCCCTGCCCCTAGTTAAGGAGTACTTACATTTATACAGTCCTACAACTACATTCAGCCCTTTGAAGGCAGCCACGAGGCTGATGTGGCCCGCGGTGAAAATGAGTTTGACACCTCTGCTTTATTAGCTTCCTGAAAAAAGTGGGTACATCAGAAGTATTTTTGCTTATGATGAAATGACTTCAATCTACCCTCGGACACAATCTGATTTTTGATTTGGTTTGGTACAGAATCCTTGGTTAAAAACTCTCCTCAGAATGTTGGAGACAGCACACCACTGTTTTCTAGTTTCCAGGGTTGCTAAGAACTCCACTACCACTCAGATTCATAGTCCTTGGTAAATAATATGTGGTTTTTTTATCCTGTAATGTTTTCAGTGTTTTCCTACTTTCTATTTTTACAGGTCTCAGTGGTGTATCTTGTTCATTAAGCTGAGCCCTTAGCAGACGCTTGCACTCGGCTGACCCAAGGCCTTCACTACTGAGATAGACAACCTCTTGTATCATTTCTTGCTAATTTTCACCCGTTTTTCCCCCTGTATTAACTTCTATCATTCAGGATCTTTACCTCCTGTATTAAATCCCCAACTTTTTCTTTTTTTTAACTTTCTTTCCCATATCTCTTTTTGTTCTGCTTTCTGGGACATTTCATTATCTTTAGCTTTCAACTATTTTATTGAGTTTTTGCTATCATATTTCAAATTTCCAAGAATGACTATTCTTTTACTGCTTTTTGTAAATTGTAAAATACACATGAAATAAAATAGACCACCTCAACTACTTTAAGTGCACAGTGTATGCTGAATAGCCTGAAGTATATTCATGTGGCTGTGAAACTGAGCTGCAGAACCCTTTTCAAATCACAACACCGAAATCGGCCTAGTGACCAAGAGCTTCATCCCCACCCCTTCCCCCAGGCCCTGGAAACCAACCCCCGCACCCCCCCTACTTTCTGTCTTTACATCTACCATTTCTCCTTAGTAATAGTCTACCCCTGCTTTTTATGGGTGTATATTTCTTATTCTTTGAGGATAGTTTTAAAGGTTTTTTTTTTTAAGGTTTTCTTCTACTCCTTTGGTCTCTTTAACCCTCTAAGTTCCTTCTTGTGAGATAATAGAAAATATACATATGTAATAGTCTCTACCCAGTTCTTGGCCTAGAGCTCCTGAAACCCTTGTAATTCCCTCAGCAATAAGAGCACTAGGAGTGTCTTTTGTTCTAATACATGGTCTTTAACCCCTGTTTCAAGGTTCCTGCAACCCCTGTCATTTCCTGGGTGACAAAGTGTCACTTAGTCTAATGAGGCAACATTGGCTAGGCTCCTGGATGAGGGCTGGTCACCGAAAGGCCATGATTAAAAGCTTGAATTTTTCAGCCATGCCTCCCTGCTGCCCCCTACATTTTCTTAAGAAAAGGACTGAGTTCATTATCAGTCATGCCCATACAAGGAAGCCTCCATAAAACTCCAAAACTACAAGGTTCAGAGAGCTTCCAGGTTGGTAAATACATCTGTGTGCAGAGGATGACCCCCCCAACTAACTCCACTGGGACAGAAGCTCCCACACTCGGGATCCTCCCAGACCTCACTCGATACATTTCTTCATCTGGCTGCTCATCTGTATCCTTTAATACACTGGTAAACTTAGGTAAGTGTGTGAGCCCATCTAGCAAATTAATTGAACCCAAGGAAGGAGTCATTGGAACCTCTAATCTATAACCAGTTGGTCGGAAATACTGGAATTGCAACTGATGTCTGAAGTGGGGTGGGAGACAGTCTTGTGGGACTGAGCCCTTAACCTGTGGGATCTGACCCTCCCACTATCTCCAGGTAGAGTGTCAGAACTGAGTTAAATGGTGGGTCACCCAGCTGGTGGTGAGGACAACCACTTGGGGTGGGGTAAAACCCCCACACTTCGTGAGCAGAAGTGTCAGAAGGGAAGTGTTCTGTGCGAATGGCCAAGGTGTCTGTCTTGGAGGTTGGACACTGACTCATATATCTGCTGATCCTCAGTCATCTCTTTCTATTGAGGAGTGAGATACTGGAAAGCTCTTTGGGAATCTTTGGGGCAGGGGCTAGACTTGCTCTCTGGTGGAATGAATACACTGAAGCACCACTGAGCAGATTAATGTTGGGTTCATTGAAAGAATTCCCAAAGGATTGCAACTGGCTCCCCGCCCCCCGCCCCCACCATGCTTTAATTCCGTGCTGCACATGTTTGGAGGTAGCAAACACATGGCTGCCAGAATTCTACAATCTGGATGCAGGAAGGAGGCTGGACATTTGCTATGGAATGTGCACACTTTCGCCTAAGCCCCATGTTTTCAGTCCAGCTCCCTGCTTAACTCGACTGTGCTCAGAGTTCATGATTTTATAACTTTTTGGGTTTCATTTCTTTAGGGGTGAACCTCCCATCTCCAGTGACGATGAAGGAGAAGCCTGGGTGGTATGGTATGTGGTAAAAGTGTCTTATCAACATTTAAGTTATTGTCTTGCTTTTAGCCCCACACCTCATTCTGCTTTATAATACACCTGGTCCCTCGGATGTTGAAGGCTTTTGGTATTTCGCTGGGTGAATCAGCTTGTTTCTCATCATTATTCCCTTCTGGGGGCACTCAGGCTTCCTTCTGCTAAGTCGGTCCCCACCTCTCTACCCACCCTAACTTGGATCAACAAGGTCTGGATCCAGGCTGTGGGGACCAGACAAGGAGAACTGAATTAGCTGCTCAGGGAAACTCATTTTTGTTTCATCAGGATGCAAAGGTGATATAGAACTGCTCCCTCAGTTAAGATAAAAGAAAAAAGTTATCACAGATGAGCTCTGGCCACCACCACCAACAACACAAGACAAAAAGTACCCCCTATAATATAAAATGTGTAATACAATATTCACCTAAATTAAACTAGAATAATGATTTCATAAATGCCAAAGGTAACTTATATCCCTGTGCATTGCTATTTGTTCATGAGTCCAGTATAAAAAATGTCTAATATTTAATGAGCTATTTAACTGAGATGCATCAGTGCCAGAATTGATGAGATCTCTTCCAGTCTCACCTTTGAATTTCTAAATAACTCTAAATAAGAAAAATTCTCAGTTAAAACTATTCTAATAATAATTCGGTAATTTTTGAAACTGAAAACAGGCAATTCTTTAGGAAAGCTATAGAGTGATCGTGACAAGAACCCTCCTGAACTTCAGGTGCGCACGAGGAGTAGGCCAAGTGTGAGGCAACAGAGAGGAGAAGTGACTGTCACAGCCTGGAGGACACGCTCCTTTACACAGGCAGCTACTGCTATTCCCAGGGGTTGTCATGTGGGAAGATGGGCCCAGAGCAGCCGGATCTTACAACTTTTCAAAAGAGGCCAAAATTTTGGATTTTTTGAAAGTGACAATGTTACAGTTTTTAAATGCTGACACTAAATTAAAACAAGCAAACAAAACAAAAACCATGTGGTCTAAATAAAACTCCTTGGCAGGCTACCTTCAACCCACAGACTCCCAGTTTGTGACCACCTGTTCAGACTATCAGATTTTCCTTATCCACAGAGGCTTTTCTATCTCTGCCCCAAGGATGGTCACGGCAGGTCCTGCACAGAGCAGGTCCCACTGGTGCGGAGCACTTGTGATACCTTGTAGTCCCCCCGAAGGAGCAGAAGGTAACCACTGACGCACCTCATCTCCTTACTCTGCCTGTTCAAACACGCCCTGGGGTCCTGCTTCTCACTACGCCAGGTGGTCAGAGCACACTTATAAATCACTGTGTAACTAATAAAATAAAAATTAGTAACTCGAAGGATTTACAGAGCATCTTTCTCCCAAGGCTGTGACAGCACTCTCCATGTGCATCATACATTTTTGCAAGGTAGTAAGTGGAAAATAACTGTACTCTTTGTTTTCAAATGAAGGTAACCTGAGGTGGGAAAATGAAGGTGCTTCTAAAATCAAAATGTCCATTCATTTCAACTGGCTTCTGAAAAAAAATAACTGTTTAAGAATGTCCCTACCAACGAACAGCAAGCAGAAACATGCCTTATCTTTATGCATGGACTTTGTGTTCATTTCTTGCACAAAGCAAGTGGTTAGTAAATACCTATTGTTCTGCTTTGGTTTATTATGCTCCCCTATGGCACTAAGAGTTGAATTCTATGTGAAGAGGCTGCCAGCAGCCACTCAGTATTTGCTGACTGGCTGAACGTCTGCCAAGACAGCTGCCCCAAACTGTATTTTTTGGTTTCCTTAACTGTACAACAAGTAGCCAAATGAAACCAGAGATTCTCAGGGGGTTTTTTAGCAGCAGGTTCTCTTTTACAAGTAAAACACATGTAGAAAGCTAAGATATAAAGGAGACAGAAATGGAGCTACTCTGGTTGAAGGTGAGAGGGAAAACTCCGAGAGGTGTAAATGTAGCCTCTCTTCCCTGCATTTCTCTTCACCCCCTCCTCTCCCTGCACCCACTCCACACTCTCTGCCCCACCCCAGAAGCCCTTCAGGCACCTCCAAGGAGAGTTCTCTATTTAGAGCCTGAATTTACTTCACTAGGTGATCTTTTAGTTTCCTTCTAGTTGGATTATTTCTTGAGTCTATTCTAGTTAATAACATGAGCAGATCTTTGCACTGCAGTGATTACCTACCCTGATAACTAGTCTATTTTCTTTTTCTTTCCTCTTAAGTAACAACTGAGAAGCTCAACCTTTGATTGGTTTTAATCTTTATAATTTATCTTTAAAATCACACTATGCATACTCTCTGCTCAGTAAGTTTAAAAAATATTTTTTTATTTATTGATTTTAGAAAAAAAAAGGAAAGGGGAGAGACAGAGAGAGAGAGAAACATCAACTTGTTGTGCAACGTATTTATGCTCTCATTGGTTGATTCTTGTACGTGCCCCGCCCAGAGACTGAACCTGCAACCTTGGCTTATCAGGATGACACTCTACCCAACGGAACCACCCGGCCAGGGTGAGTTTTGGGGCACTCTTTGATCTATACAAAACTGTTATTCCCAGGTAATACTGTGAATTCCTAGATAGATATACTTAATAGAGATATCACTACAACAGAACTATATATTATAAATAATATACAACAATTACAATTTCTTTACAATAAAAATGTTTTTCAATCTTCACTGCTTTAATTTTGCTTCTGATTTGGGTAGATAAAGCCAAGATATTTTGTATCAACTCCAAATGCTGCCTGAGGGTTCCTTATCTCGACACTTCAGGGAAAAATGTATTTAAAATCAGGGGCGCTCTCATCATTAGAAAACTTTCTTGTGTAATACACACAAAGCTACTTACACAGCGCGGGTGACTAGTTAATGTATCCTCAGGTACCACTCTGCATATGTAAAAGGAATGTATTACACTGACCTTTTAATTTTTAAAAACCACTATTCCTACAAATTATGTCCCAAATATAAGAACAAACAACACAAAGTTTTCTTTTAACACAGTAATTGGCAATCTACCTGAAAGATCCTGAAATTCAGGCTTTTGACTGAAGATGAGGTAGTTAGTGGCAATGAAATGAAGTAGCCAGGTTGAAAGGCAATCAGAGTGGTGAAACTGCAAGAGAAATGGACAGTGAAACAGCATTGCACACAGTGCCCAGCACTCTGATGACCGGATTAGAGAACGGTCTGGGAGAACGAATGGGGAGCCCAAATCCATGTCTCGTGCGTCTATGTTTGACGCAGCCTTCCGATTACTCTGACAATGGAAAGAAAAAGGAGTATTAATAACACATAATAATAAAATTATGATAAGGAATAAACGGAATCAAGTGAATAACAAGCTACTGCTACTGCAGTGGCTGAATATCTTTAAGCAGATGTATGACTGCATTCGTGGTTCACAAAGACTATTTTTGAGGTTCTTGAGGATTTAGTTCAAGCTTTTCATCTAAGGTCATGGCCTTCACTCACTGCACCTATGTCTGTGTAGCAGAGATGTAAGATTACGGTTAGCAAAGGCATACACTTGGCCGTATTTAAACAAATCTACACAACGAGCAAGCCAAAAATTACTTTGAGGGGGAAACGTCATCCACCTAAGGTCATGGGTGGCAAAGCATAAATATTTCTGTGAGCACGTATGTTTGAATAGTTGCTTTTAACTCAGAAGTACTGTTTCACTGAGCAGGATTTCCAGCATATTTGACCTTCAATGGCTAATGGAGGGGGAACTTACAACAACCTGACCATGACATCATCACCTTGGACCAATCCAGTGATACTCACTGATCCATCTAAGCACCCAATTCAGATTACAATAACTTGTTATCACATAACTTTGGTACATGAGTATAATTCTTTTTGTTATTGTTATGGTTAGAGTACACATAAAATTTACCATGTTTAAGGATATGGTTCAATGCATTATTTATATTCACATTATTGTGCAATCATTACCTTTATCTATTTTCAGAACTTTTTTTATCACCCCAAACTGAAACTCTTTACCCATTAAATAAAACATCTCCTTTCCCCTACCCCCACTTCCCATCAACAACTATTTTATTTTACCTTTATGAATTGGACTATTCTAAGGTCCTCATATAAGCTGAATTATACAGTATTTGTTCATTTTCTGTCTGGCCTATTTTACTTAGCATAATGTCCTCAATGTTTTTCCATGTTGCAGCATGTATTAAAATTTCATGCTTTTTGAAGCAGAGTAATATTCCATTGTGTGTGTAAAACACATTTGGTTTACCCATTCATCTACTGATGGACATTTAAATTGTTTCCACTCTGAGGACAAATATAGCTCTTTTAATGACATTCAAAATTATTATTTAAATATAAGTAATTTTAAGTTGAAGAAAAATTTGTAACCTCAAATCTTTTTTTAGATATTTTTTAAATTTATTTTCAGAGACAGGGGAAGGGAGGAAGAAAGAGAGGGAGAAACATTGATGAGCAAGAGAAACATCGATTGCTTGTCTCTCAAGCAATGCCTACTGGGGACCTGGCCTGCAACCCAGCCATATGCCCTGGCCAGGAACTGAACTGGTACTCAATCCACTGAGCCACACCAGCCAGGGCTGTAATCTCAAATTTCAAGAAAGAAACTCAAATACTGCTCTTTTGGAAAGTTGCAATGTGAGAATACTTTAACATGTAAATTCATAGGTCCCTCTGATTTTTATTAGATGAAATCAGAATTTTTGAGTTGTATGAGAATTTACAGGTCATCTAATCCCACATCACATTTTAACAATACTTTTTTCACCTTATCTTTTAGCAGATGAACGTGAATGATCTCCAGGTGGTAGGGCGAGAACATGTAGCTGTTTCAACAGAAGCCACGAATACTATTAGATGAATAATCTACCAACAAAAGTTCAGAACATTGCCTGATGGCTGTGACTTGCAAAGAGAAGGGAGATCACAGAAAGAAATAGCTGCCTACAGAAAGATAGTTCAAATGCAGAATTTTATTTCTGACCAAAATTTAAGATATACTTGTGGGTTCTTGGCAAGAGATGGAACGCATCTCACTATAAACTACTTTTAGGGAAGAATGTGTGCTGGCCTAATAGGTTTAGACAAATAAGCAACAGAATAAAAAAGAAGAGGCGTTAAAAAACTATAAACCAAATGCTATAGCGTTTAACAGCTCTGTAAAGAATAATAATGGAGAAGAAAGTACCAAGAACTCAATAGGAAAAGGTCAGAAACAAAACTGATAGCCTGAAGCAGCCAAGTATTAATGCACAGATTATAAGGAAGTTGAGTTGAAAACTCTAATAGGAAAGTAAATAGGACTTCATAGGAATCAACAAATTTGGCTAGATAGAGTTTAAAGGGGAGTAGAGATAAGGAAATCTCTCCCTTAATCTGAAGGAACTGATTTGAATTAGGGGGAAGAAGCCTCTGTTATATGTTAAGAGTTAAACTTGATGGAACTACGTGGACCTAAAGGTAAGAATCAAGGTAAGGGACCGAAAGAATGCAGGGGGAGTTGAAGCAGAAGTGAGGGGACACCACAGCTGCTCACCTCGGCTGGAGGAACGAGTGATGCTTCCCTGATACACAATGCGAAACTGACAGAGATGACAGGAAGACTGGAAATTTTGACTACTCACAGAGCCCCAAAGCCTCAATCTGCTAAAAGACAATTTCACCTCCTAGCAAGTCAGACAAATAATGAGGAAAAGGTTAACTAAATTCCAGCCACAGGATCAACTGGCTAGTAAAGTAGAACCTTCAACTAGAAGAATCAAAGAGAACTTGGTTATCCTGCTATCTGGGATCCGTAATTCCAAACTAGCGACCACCCACAATAGAAGAGAGAAGAACTGGTAAATGTAGGCTTTATCTTAGCAAACAGAAAAGTGATCAGAAACAAGCAGTAACATTTAAAGACTTATCTTAGAATTTTAAAATTCAACAGAAAAAATAAGGATAATCACATAATCAGAAACCACACTGTCAGGGAAAAGAAGTTTGGAAAAATTTCCACCAACACGGCCCTAAACGATGCTGATGAGGAACTGTGTGTGTGTGTGTGTGTGTGTGTGTGTGTGTGTGTGTGGCGGGGAGGCAGCACTTAAAAGAAATCAGTGCAACCACACAGGAAGTTTTCTTATGTATGAACTGTCTATTTAAAAAAGTACTATAAGAGAGGTTTGGTCCCTTTTTAAAAAGTATGACAGACTTGTTAAAATAGAATGAAGATGGTACATCAAACATGAACTGAGGTTGTGAAAATGCTAGGCAGAATAAAAATGCATTTTTAAATTAACTCTAGAGAGTAGCTCTTTATCCCAAGCCCCATGTAAATATCTCACAATTAGTTGAAATGCATAAGCTCTGTTCCCTAAAAACAAAAACAAAACTAAAACAGTAACTAAAAAACAAAAGGGCCCTGAGCCTAGAAGAGGCCAGAAGGCCTGGTGTACTGCAGTGATGCCCAACTCAAACATTTTTACCAAATATATTCCTGCTACCAGGAGACATATCAACAAAAGGTGGTTTGAAAGGATTAATGAGGTACACCAATACCTCCTACAAACAAATGAAACTTCAAAAACAGATTCATGAAGTGGATGAATGACTGACCAAGTAAGTGAGTTCAGCCTAATCATCTCTGTCAGTATGAATGGACCAATCCTGTCATTTTCCTTTCAGGAACCCTAAGATGTGATCATTTTGGGGTAAATTCAATATAAATTCTACTTCCTATAACACTGACATGACACAATATAGCTTCACATTCAAATTACCCTAATAACAGCCACCACTTAGTTGAAAAATTCCCTATGAGCAAATTCTACCTCCTTAGAAAGGGATCGCTCAAAAACCCTATCTTCAAAATTACCCAGCCACGGAAATTACTGTGAGGGTACTTGAACCTCATTTAGCCAAACTTCCACTCTAAGACAGCTACTAATGTATCTCCTAAGAAGATGCAATTTTTAAAAATACAATTTTATGAGATTTTTAGAAAACCAAATAAGCAGAGGCATAGGGCCGCATTACCTTGGCTTTCTTGAGCAGGTCGACTATGTCGAGGCTCATGGACGCCAGCTCTCTGCTCGGCATGCTCTGCAGCTGTGTGATGATGAACAGCTCGCAGATGTGCTGCAGTCTGGACACCTGATACATCTCAGCACAGATCAGGAGGCACATGGCCTGGAAAATGCCGGCTGATGCGAACAAGGGAAATAAGAGAAAGCGGACAGTAAAACCATTTCCTTCACGACCTAAAACAAAACAATAACAACAACAACAAAAAAAAGAAACAAAAATGCTGACTGTCTCATGTGATGTAGAACAGAATGCCTCGGAGAAAACCTTGGAGCAGTCAGCATTCTAAACGCCATTTAAAAAAGAACTTCACACTCAGACGTGAGCCTGCATTGTTTTTGTTTCCAGCTCTCCAGAGGGGGAGACTGTACCATTGCCCTTAATGATCAGTCTGAGTTATGGGGCCAGTCCCTCTTCCAGCTAAACTAAAGCCTTGCAGTTCTTCTACTTCCGGCTTTAGCTTCAGATTTGCTTTATTTTAATTGTGTAAAATAAACATATCATAAAACTTACCACTAACCATATTTTTCAGTTTTGGTGAAAAATAACTGACATACATCACTGTGTAAGTTTAAGGTGTACAGGGTGATGGTTTGATTGACAGGTACTAATTACCACCATAAATTTAGGTAACATCCATCATGTCATATGGATACAATAAAAAGGAAAAGAAATAACTTTTCTCCTTGCGATGAGAAGTCTTAGGATCTACAATCTTAACTATCCTAGATGTACAGCAGTGCCAACTACGGTCATGTCGTACACTGCATCTCCAGTACTTATTCATTGACTTATTCAAATATAAGCCAGGCGGTGAAAGACAAATACCATATGATCTCATTTATAAGATCATAAATAAACAAAATAAACTAATGAACAGAGGAGAATCCGGGGCATGGAATCATGGAATAACTGACAGTGGTACGAAAGAAGGGGGCAGATGGGGACCCACTGAACCAAGGTGAAGGAATTAGGAATTAGTCAAAGAACACACATGAAGAACCCACGTACACAGACGACAGTGAGGGGATTGACTGGAAGTGGGGGGCAGGCTTGGTGGAAGGGGGTGTCGGGGGGAAATATAGGACAACAGTAATAGCATAAACAATAAGTCATTAATAAAAATAAAAATTAAAAAAATGTGCAAGAGGCAACCACACATTAATATTTCCCTCTCTTCCTCCCTTCCCCTCTAAAAGTAAATAAATAAAATCTAAAAAAACCCAAAAGCATTGATTCTCATCAGAATGAGTGTTATTGTTTTATTTTATTATTTTGATACTGGCAAATATGTATATTAAATTAAAACCTGACTAGATTTGAAATATTAAGAAACTTCAGTTTCTCAGTCATCCTCTCCTTAGAGTAATTGAAGCTTTAATTTTTAGATTTTATCTTGCTAACTAAAAAAAATGTTCAGAGAAGCAATAATAACTACAGGATAAAGCCCTTTACAAATCTGTAAAAAGTATAGGGAGAATGAGTGAAAATGGATAATCAAAAAGTTAATCTGGATACTAGAATATTTGCATGGGGAAAATCACAGAAATAAAAGTATTCTATTCATTATGTTAAATATTCATAGCATTCTTGGTTCCTAAGTACAAAAGAATGTAAGGAATTTAAGGAGGCATAAGAGAGTTACATAAAAATTCTCTTTTTATATTTGCTAGGATGCCTGGCCTCATTCTGTAATCAAGGTCTCAGGCCTGGACTAAGCCACCAGGGCCTTATTCTAGTTATGTTTGTGGTGGGAGCCATCTGGTGGCCAAAGGGGGAAGATTATCAAAGGGTCTCCTGTGCCTGCATCCCCAGGCTTAAAAGCCTTTGGAAAGGACTTTGCCTCCGGCTAGTGGAAACCTGTTAAGATCTGTTCCAACTTGTAGCTGCCAAAAACAGTTAATTCCTGGTTCCAATATAATCACTGAATAGGGAAAGAAAGCCTTCAGTCAGTTACGTATT
The DNA here is from genome assembly GCF_014824575.4 of Sturnira hondurensis. NCBI lineage: Eukaryota > Metazoa > Chordata > Mammalia > Chiroptera > Phyllostomidae > Sturnira > Sturnira hondurensis. The sequence goes on along the minus strand of NW_028093985.1, from coordinate 19,562,569 downwards.
CTAAACATCTTAGAAAAAGGTTTTGAAGTCAGCTTTAGAAGAGCCTGGCTTTAGGAGAAGTCAGAAGAATGCCTTCAAAGAGCCCACATCCTTTGGGCCAGAGAGATGACCAAGGAGGCCTCAGTATACTGAAAGTCCCCAGAAGTGCCCTCATCAAATTGTAGAGCCACAAAAGCAGTTGCCTGACCCTCTTCTCACAGAAGGGACAGTGCCCCAAGGACATTTCTGTCCTAATCTATAGAACTGGAGTAGCCACTGGGTCCCCCAGGACACCTCCATTTCCAGGGTGCCCACAGGGACCACCATGCCACCTGGGACCTGACATGAACCCACGTCAGAGTCTGAGAGTCGCAGGAGGTTCCCAGTCACGGCTCAGCCACTTGCACTGACTGAAAATTGACTGCTGTTCCAGCACTACCTCCACCTGCTCAGCACACTCCAAGATGGTCTCTGATAAACCCTAGCTGAAGGCAGATCTCACGTGGAGCGATTTATTGAAACGGGTGACAAGAAGAGAAAGAATTGTTAGATATTATCTAACATTTATTTATACTGCTCACCTGGGCAACAGGAGTCTGTGTATAAGTACTCTAAGAAGGACAAGAAAGTCTCTTTGGAAACACCATAAACTGGAATCAGAATGCTCTTTGCTTCCATGTAATTCCCATTAAACATGGCTGCCATCACCTCACAGCGCGCCACCAGGATGGCCCTGTGGGCCGGCACCGTCGTACCTGTGTGGTTCCAAAGGGAAACGAGGTTAAGTGAGATGAGCTGGCCGAGTTATTACTCTAGCACCTTCCCTGTGATTAGACTGCTACTGCATGAGGCACAGCTAAGCTGATACATGGAAACCATATTTGGGGGCAATGGCCAGCATTCATTCAGAGACTTTTTAGTTTTTCACAGAAAAATAAAGAACTCAAAAGTTGACTTTGAAACCACAATTTGCAAGTCGGGCAATTATTTGTTACTAGTTTGCATTTCTTGGTGATAGAAACCCTGAACAATTTTTGCTTTGTGTGTTTATGATGAAACATCTATCCTTTTACCCTTTCCAACTGGCCCGAAGTACCACTACTTCCCACCCTGCCCAGTGCCTCCGGAGAAAACAACGCCATTCTTCTCTTGGCCAACTCACTGGACAGTCCTGGCCAGGCCTCCCCTTAGCAGACACAGGAAATAAACCATCTCTGGCAGAATCAGCAGCTTTGCGGAGCCAAGGAGAGCACTCAGATCTTACAGGAAACTGGGGAGGGGATGGCTAGCTGCCCCCTCCCCTGTCTCCCCAGGGAATCTCTCCTTCCTAAATGAGCAATGCCTGCTTCTGGGAGAGCCAGAGCTACCGAAAATTTTAAAGGACCCCTCAGCCCATACGCCTCACCAAAGCTCATTAAACTAAACTGACTCTCCAGTAAAAACTTCTTCTCCGGCAACTGTGCCAAAACAGCAAACTCCAGAAGGGACATGTGTCTCCCGGGGCTTGTGGGTGGAGAAGCCGTTCTCACTACCCTCACCATATTAGGAAGCCAGGAACCCACGGCCAGCCTTCAGTGTGCTCTACATCCGTTCAACAAATCATTATCCAGCACCTGCCACGTTAAGTGGTGCAGATACGAAGATGAGGAAGAAGCTACCCAGCTTCGGAGAAGCCAGGCTTTTCGTTTGGTGGAAGATGCCACTGCCAGTGTGAGTGACAAAGATGTCACCTTCTGGAAAGTAACTCTATGAGCCAAGCCACCCTCCCGTGACCAAGAGTCTTCACCTATGCATCCCTAAAATCTCATACTCTTCTCTAAAATATTTACAATTATTGCTTTCTTCACTGTCTTCAAAGCCAAGCAAAACATCTTTTGGCTCAGAAAAGAGTTCCATCTAAGCCTAGTGGCTTCTTCCTCCAGAGCTACTAACCCCTCAGGAGTCACAGGCTGCTCCCATCATGGCTGGTTTGAGCTCACTGCCACCACTGGGATCCACACAGGCACCTCCCACAGGGGAGGGAGAAGGGCCACAGTAAGCATCCCCCAGGTGCGCACACACCCGCTCGCACACACCCGCTCGCCCTTTCCCCTCCCCATCTCTTTGCCTGTAGGCTGCCTGCCCTCAGTGTCCATCTACAGAATGACCAGCTTCTGTACTCAGAGGGCACTGTAATATGTATGCAAATGTATACAACAATTAACAAAGAATTCAAACAGGTAGTGCAATTTAACTTGCAATTTCAAGGTTCTAATATCTTGAATTAGGTCCATGTGGCAGGGGGACAGGAAAATTAGAAGCACGGCATAAACAAATTAGATATCCTTTCACTTGGGTTAAACAGAGCGATTTAAGACTGGCCAAAAATGCCAATGGACAGTAGATGGGGAAGGACTTTGATAAGTAGCTTTGGAGGAGTTTTAATAGAAAATTTCCATTGATAATGTGGTTACAAAATCAGCAACAAAACGTCCAATACTTTAAGGCATTTTTGAGTCAATTTCAACCTTAGAATTTAGTTTAGAAAACCATTACACCTTCAGTTAAGAACATATCAACTTTTGCTTCTCACCGTTTTCAACTACTGTTTCTGGTATTATAAACTGTTGTATTGTGAAACTGTAATACAACACCTCGGTTTGGGCACATTTCTAACACTGTACATACACTGTATCAGTATACAAACGTTGTACAAAACTTGCTAAATAAACATCGTGCAGTGTTTATACACTAAATAGCAACAGGAGAGAGCCTAAGGATTGCTCAGGGACGAAAAAAGACATAGATTTTTCTAGTTAAAAGATAAACATGTTCCTTGAAAATATCAAGGCCCAAAGTTTCTTTCCTTTGTAATATCTAACTGCTGCTACAGTTTTAAGAAACTTTTTTTAAAGGAAAAGAGTTTTAAGAGTGAAACAAAAATTTAAAAGCCCAAGTTTCCTAGTAATTTTGCATTGATTATCCAAGACTTTTATTACATGCTAAAATAAAATGCTACATTTGTTATTCCTTTTCACACTACTTGCCAAGCTCTAAAAATAAAATTTTTAGAAATGTTTTTGGTTTCATTCTGAAAATAGAAAACTTGCCTAACTCGAGAGAGATTTAGAATATGTACTACTTAAGTAAACAGGAACAGAATGTAAAAGTATCTTTCACGAGGCAGACTCAAATGTCAAAAGGAAATTCATGTCTTTCTGTATCAGGCTTAAGTGTTTACGAAGACTAGTTTTAGAACTGCTACAGTACCTTCTTTAGAAATTATTTCATGGAAAAAGATACAAGCCCAAACAACAAATTGAGGGGGTGGTATTTTTGGTGACTGTCTAGTCCAGGGATAGGACACAGGTTTCACGTCCTGCGTCACCTCCAGCCAGCTGCCGCCAATGGCCCGGAGCGTTGGGAAAGAAGGGTGAGGAGGCCCTAGATGCAGGAGGACACAGCGCCTCAATCCACCTGTGCTGGCCGCCACTGCGGCCTCCGGCTCCACCTCTGTACACACCGCCTCACTCCCTGCGACCGCCCTGCCAGGTGGACCCGAGGAAGCCATTTTACAGGTGAGGGAACAAAGGATCAGAAATGTAGAGCAACACAGCAAACCCATTCTACAGTAGATGAGCTTCCAAGCAAGATCCAAACCAGGCCTTTCCATTCCTACCTCATCAAGCTTAATGCCACAAAGGACCTCTCCTGAATCTCTATGGTTTACCTCCTTCTTCACTTCGCAAATGAGAAGACTTAAGGCCAGACATGTAAGTGACTTGCCCACACACACACTGGCTGGGCCAAGCCAAGGCTGGAGGTAGGGCTTCCGAACAAGCTCAGCCTCCTCAGGAAGGGACAGCACTGCTGCCTTCTACATCCTGGCAGCTGCCCGCCCCTCGCTCTCCACAAGCGAGGCTTGTCTCTCCTCAAGGGGATGCCAGAGAAACTGCCGCTGGACCTGCTTCCCCCATCCTGTTCCCCTTTGCTCCTGACTCCCTGGAAGGCCTTGGTTTTGGAGCTGGAGAGGCGCCACACAGTGCCACCGCGGCTGGGCATCTGCACAGGCACACCGCCCCCAGCCCTGCAGACCCCCTCCTCCGCACTGGCGGGGCGTGAGCAGGGGCCTGCAAGGGTCCACAGGTGGAATCCAGGAAGAAAAGCAAGAGATTCTGAGGAGAAAGGATTCTCCACATCAGGGCTTATTTCTTTTCTTTTTACATAACATATTTCATGGGTTGCATATTCCCTTTGAAAATCTTTTCAGTGGTTTACACTAATACAACATTTGGTGTCAGTGCCTCCTATCAAATTAAAAGCAGGTGTTAATAACTCTCATGCAAATAAGCAAATTTAGTCTCATTAGCTTTGTTTTATTCCAAATTGGGTTTTAGGTACTCCAAGGTCACTCTTATTGCCCTGTTCTCAGTGTCCCAAGCTTGCGCTGCACACAGAGCTGACTGTAACTCATTAGAAGGCACTCTGGATAGTTTCCAAGTCACTTCTTGTCTTGCTAAGTGGCCAAACTTAAAAGTAAAATGGATCTTTCTGGGGAAAATTTTTAAAAAGTAAATGACTGTTAGCTGTATACATTTCTACCATAAAATAGAATTATATATTCCTTTTAGTAATAGCCCACCTGAAGTTGTACTTATTTCATTTAAAAACAACTCCTTCTATCCTTGCATAATTGAAGGGAGCTGACATTTCATTTTTAGGATTATGTTTTTAATCTACCAAAGGGCCAAACTTATCCAAGTGCATAATCAATAATGGGCATTATTTCAGCTCATCTTAATGAAACAGGTGGCAGTACTTTCCTACAGAGATAAAAAGCAGTTCCCAGTTGCCCTGGTGACAGACAGTTCTGGTGCTGGGAGGAGTAACTCAGCACTACCCACATGCTGGGGAAGCCTGGCCTGACACTCCGCCCTGCCTGGCTGCTTTTGCTCAAATAAAAAGAAAGAGGGTGGAAGAGAATAAGCCAGAGGTAATATAATTTTAAGGAGGATGGTTTCAGAAGATTCAAAAACTAGGATCTTAAAGAAATACACAAACAAAAATATTTATAACAGGGTTATATTAAAGATCACCCCATCCCTTGCTGGCCCCTAAATATTAATGAAACATATAGTAAGAAAAAAACTAAGAAGATATAAATTGTGTTTCTTATTTTAATAAAATACTTCATTTCTCTAGAAGATTTTGTTGAAATTCAGTGTTAATCTATTTCCTGCAATAGAGAAATGTCATTCTTACACCCAAAATATTCAAAGCTGAAGTAGAAGGTTAGGTAAGAAAACAAGAAATAACAGTGAATAATAAACTTTGTAAAAATGCAGCATACCTTGTATTTCAAAGACAACATCAGCAAGCATTGGCTTATTCAGGAAAAACTTGAGGGAAGTGTTATAAAACCACAGAGGTTTTCTGGCTTGATAGGTTTTGCAATTCCTTAGGCAATTAATCTATAAGTAAGAACAAAAATACAAGGGCAAATGTTATACAAAAGTCTCTGAAATATATATATATATATATACATATATATATATATGTACACACACACACACACACACATGGGCTGATCTGATTAGGGAATTTGGGAAATGTGCTAAATGTTTAAACGATCCTGCTCTGGAATCCCCGGCCACGGCTTTCATGGGCCCTGACCGTCAAGGACTATTACGTCTGTGCCCTGTCAGGGAGCGGCACTGTGCTGTGTGGTGCTCCCAGGGGCGAATGCTCTGGCTAAGTGAGAACTCGACTCCACGGCTGAGAAGCCGTGGGGTCCTGAATCCCTGGGATTCTCTGTTACCTGGGAAACAGACAACAGCCATCCAACCTAGAAAAAATATGTTTACAAATGCAACCTGCTCCTTTGTTCATCAATTCAGAAAGTACATATGCAAAAACTCAACCTGCATTTAACACAAGTACCCATTTTTCCCTTATTACACAATGTCCTACTAGACCAGTATTAAAGTACCCAAGAGTGATGACTTGATTCAGCACCACCATAATCTACAATTTTATAATCCTAAACGCCATTCCCACCCTCAGCGGGGACTGCTGGAATCTATGACAGGTTGCCTGCCAGGTCTCTGACTGGAGCCCAGACAACCTCCCACAGGACCACACTGGTCTGTCCCCTGGCTCTAGCTGGTGGCCTCCAGTCCCTGTGCCTCCGTCCGACCTGCTGGTCTCCCGCTTCCTCGGCTCCCAGCTCAGGATCTGGTGCTCTATTTTGACATTGCTGCCATCTTTCTGACTTCTCAGGAGTCAAGGGCCAGTCCCTCTCCCCTTACCCCCTTCTACCCATTTCCCCTGATGAATCTCATCACTTCAGCCTGTGGTGAACTCTGACCTCTGCTTGCCTAGCTGGGGAATCAAGATTTAGGCCTAAAAAAAAAAAAAAAAAAAAAAAGCCCAAGCATATAACTTCAACATTAAGAATAAAGGTCACCAACTCCCCACTCTGGATTAATCTACTATGGTGGGAAGTTCAAATATCTGGTGAGGAGAAAACATTATTACTCACACACACACACAAAAACCACTCTAGAATGCTATCTGTGAGCAAGACAGAAGGGCAAAACAGGACCATACAAATTCTGGCCCCAAAGGGAACATTCTGATTCTATACATTATACATGTTACTACATGTTGGGAACCGCTCTGACTGGTTTCAGGAGTTGTAACTGCCTTCCATGGGTAAGGATGAGTGAGCGACCTTCGAAACGAGAGCCACAAAGGAGACAAAGCTTGTCTCTGGTAGCAAAAGCTGCCTCTGCTTACTCCCCTGCCCCCAATGCATGGTCGGATAGTAGATAACGGGGAAGACCCCTCAGAGGGAGGGAAACCTAAGCCAGACACAATCCCTTGGGAGGCCATCATGGAAGGACTCTGGGGGCTGCAACAAAGAGGGAGTTGTGGGCCCTCGCCCCCCAGCTATTCTGACATAGCCTGAGTCCCCATTTCCATCTGGGAGAAGTGCTTCCTGGCTCTAATCCACTTAAACCTGAGAATCCGATGGAGAGGCAGTGCAGCCCTTTGCCAGCTAGAGCAGGTTCCGGGGTGATCAGGCATAAGAAAGAATTCCTAAAAGTCCTGTGAAACCTGCTTTGCTAAGAGTGCTTTCATTGATATGATAAGGGTCTGAGCAGGAAATGAGTATGTCTCCCAAAGTTTTTGCAAACCCCCTTACCTGACAGACACTGACTCAGACTAAGCCCTCAGATTTCTTTGAAATGTTATCTACTGTTTGATCCTTGCCACCTATATTCCTGTGTATTACAACCCAATAAAAGCTATTGAGGAAGGGGCTCCTGGCCCTTCTCCTATGAGAGATTAGCCACCTCTCCTCCCCAAGCAGACTATGTCTTGGTAGTGTTACTTTTATCTGTGGCGGATGGGGCGACTTGCGGGCAAAGTCGCCCCCACAAATACACATGGAAGGAACTGATGGAAAGGACTCAGGTGAGTGCTTCACATTAAAGAGAGTAACAGTCAAAAGCATCACAAAACTTGAGAGCTAACAGGAACCTTAGAAATCATCCAGTCTATTCCTCATTTTTTAAAAAAATCCTCACCCAAGGATATGTTTATTGATTTACAGAGGAAGGGAGGCAGGGTGGAGAGAGAGGGAGAGGGGGATATGAGGAGGGGATGGAGAGGTGGGGAGGGGGAGAGGGAGAGAGAGGGACATTGATTTGAGAGGGAAACACTGATCCGTTGCTTCCCCAATAACAATTCATTTTATTCTTAGTACTCAGAGGAATGACTGTCCAGAATCAAACCCAAGGAAGGTTTGGCTTAGAACAAAAGGCAACATTTCTGTCTTAACCATTCAAACATAAAGGTTATGAGTTTGTGTATTATGAATACTGTGTAGATGCATATTATGCATGGATATATATAAATATATATGTGTATATATATATATTTTTTTTTTCTTGCCAGCTATGCCTTAAATGAAAGGGCAGGAGTTTGGAGAGCACAGAGATGTATATGACAGACATTTTCACTGGTCTATAAACTAGTTATCTAGAGAACTTTTGAAAATTGAGTGCAGGTTATGTGCACATTTATACAAAAGCATCCTTTAGTGGATTTAGACTGCAAGAGGGCTACCGCCGTGCCACACACCTGTAACACTGGGCAGCCTCTGCTTCAACGTGTTAATGAGACAAGAAAAGGAAGGTCTTGCCCTTAATTCCATGTTACTTTGTTTAAAAAAGTGTCCCTTTTCTCAATTAAAGAACTGTCAGGAATATTCATCAAAAACTAGTACAGCTTTACATTTTTAACATATTAACTAAAACGTTAATAATTTCAGTTGTTAATTGATAGTAGTAATCTGTATAAAAACTAAAGAAAAAAATTTTCTTACATTTAATATAAACCTATATTCTGCTAGGCATTGCACATAACTTACCTTTCTATATGCTATAGCCACTTCATTTATCACAAATTCTTAAACCAGAATACACTGGCTAAACTGTGCAATGTTGTTGTTTTAAAAATGTAACAAATATACTCTTAAAACCCTTACAGACACTATACAAGCTAAATGACGAAAGGTTTAATGTGCACAGTTATATGACCACACAGAAAGCCTGTAGTTTTATAACCTTTGAATCTAATGTCCACTTTTGAATCTGTGTTAGATGAAAAACAGACCTTTAGCCAATCGCTGGCTCAAACAGGTCTCTGAGACCCGCGAACGGCGCACACAGACTGCCCTGCTCCTGGACGTCCCGCAGCCCCAGGGCAGCATCTCGGACCAGGGCCCCCTGGTCAGTGCTTTGAACGCTTTTGACCTGCACATACTTTAGTTCTCTCAAATGAATTAAAACGGGAGATGGTGAGAAATAATGTGTTTACATGGAAAATATTTAAATGGCAAAAGTATACTGAAGAAAAACATTTGTATATTATTGAGTCTTTGTGGCTCAACATCATATTCATTATAGTGTACCACTTATAATTCAGAGAATGTCAAAGTAAACTTACCTTTCCTGGTGTTTTTAAAATGCATTTAACTTTCTCAATTACATTTGAAACATCCCCAGAATCTTTCAACTTCTTCCTGATATCTTCTTCCAATTCTTCCCACTGGAAAGCACCTGTAAACAAAGGAATACATGTTGACTATTTCTGTTAATGCAGGAAGAAAAATAAATATAATATCAATGTTCCTCTTTTCTCATAGTCTAATTTTTCTTTACCAAATATACATCCTTGTAACTACACTAAAACACTTACACAGCTCTCACATTAAAAGAAAAAGCTTGCCTTCCCCTAAATTACTCAAAAGCTAGTCCTCCTCCTTGCACGGCTGCCACCTCCCTGGAGCAGGTGGTCAGCCAGTGACACCTGCAACGGCCAGAATCTGAGTCACCATCACACGTGGTCCAATGCCCAAATGATGTACTTGCCCTGTGGTCTTTTCTAAGGTTGAATGAAATCATACCAATCATGCAGAGCAGCAACTGCCACCAGGCAGAGGAGCGGGCAGTGGGGACAGAACGCGCTGTCAGAGGGTCTCACGCGTTGTCTGGGCCACATCTGGACACGTTCCACAGCCACCTCTACAGGCCAACCAGGGGACAGGGAGTAGGCAATTTCCTGATGAGCTACGTGACCCTGGCATTGGAGCAAAACCACCCCACCTGGTCCCTCCCTCCCCGTCTTTACCCCAACCCAGCTCCAAATTACCTCTTCCTAGGCTTGCTTCATTTGTGGCTCATACTCTTTCCGCCCCTCTCCCTCGCTGTCTTAAGAAATTCCTGTAGTACGGTCAGCAAAAGCTCACCTTTCCCCCAAGCACTCTCCACACATGGCCTAAAGCAGCCTCCCCACTCCCTAGTGGCGGTTCCCTCATCTGGCCTACCCCCTTACTCAGTGCCGATGTGTATCCAAAAGTACACTTCTGATCACGATATTCTGAGAGTTCACCCTCACCCACCCCATGGTTTATATAAAGTCCTAACTTCTAAAAACATAATTCAAAAAGATGTATCAGTGGCCATAGCTGGGGGACCCTGTTTCTAGTTCTATCTCGGCCATTAATTACTGGTGTGACTTTAAAGCAAGTCACCTCCCCTCTCTGGGTACCCTGGGGCCCTCTTCCAGCTTCTCTCAATCTATCTCTTCTGATGTTTCCCTTTATGTATCCAGAACTTGGCCAGATGCCCCCCTGGATCCTGGGGAGTGGAGAGGGCACATGACAAACAGGTATGGAACCAAGGAGATCAGGTAGTCGCAGGCAGCCTGTGCCCAGGAGATCCGAAGTTGACCTGAAGAGTGAGAATGATGATAGTGTAGCAGCTCTCAGGCCTCCAGACGACGGAGGCACTTGGCACTTTTACGTATCTTTAAACTTCCCCTCCCCTGACCTTCATGATGACTACAGTGTATACTGGGAGGATGGAGAGGACGGGAGAGGGCCCTGATCTGAGGCCTTTGCTATTTCTGTGGGGTAAATACTCCCACCAGGACCATATTCTAGCTACCAACATGACAGCACAGAAGAGAGAACGGGGAGTAAACACAGCTGGCTCTCCCAGCTGGTGCCCGCTGGCTCCAGCCCACCAGGTTTCTTCCCACCTTTGATCCTGCATTCTGACTTCACTGCTTGCTCCCTTTCCACCTCAAATTCCCAAAGCTGTGCCATCTAGAGCAGGTCTATACTTTCTGTTTTCCTCTTTCTGCACTAATGATTTTTAACTTTAAGATAACATACTCTTTTCATGATTTGATAAATTATTTGCATCATCGCTCCAGAAAATTTCACATGCACACATAGGCAACAAAGTCTATATTAAAATGTTAGAAGAACCCTTTAGAAGCCAAAGGATGCCACAGCAAGAAAATTTACTCCATGCCTAGGATTCCCAACTCTAGCTATGCATTACATTTACCTAAAGATCTTCTATAAAATACCATTGGGGAAGGTCTCATCCTCAGACCAAGTAAATTAAAAGTTTTGGTACTGGGGCCCAGACATTGATTTTAAAAGCCTCCCAGGTCACCCTAATGCGCACTGAGTACTGACGACCATGGCTCTGTCCTTCGACATTTCACCCATTATCAAACCCAGGGTCCCTGGCATGCAGCAAACAGTACATGCAGGTATGTTTGATGTGTCTGCACTTGTGCATGTTGAAGGAGAGCACAGACACTGTCTCGTAAAAATAAAATCATATTAACTAAAGAACACCTCTACAATATCCCCATTCAGAAGACTATGTGAAAGCAAGCAAGTGTCAAATCCAAATATATGGGATAAGTAGCAGGCAAATTCCCACAGGCTACTGATCTGTTCAGGAACAGACATAAAGATCCAATAACTAAACCTGGAAGCAAGACTAGTCAACGACTGGGCTGTTTTCACAGTTAGACTTGCTAAGTAATCATCTTTAACACTTTTAGGTCCTAATAAAGCAATGATCCTTAGCCTGGGATTTTTTTCTTTTCTTCTCTCTTCTCTTTTTTTTCCTACTGTGGTAAAACCATTTAACATGCAATCCATCCTCTTACGACATTTTTAAGTATTCAGTGCAACAGTGTTAACAATAGGCATGATGTTGTGTGTGCAGCAGGTCTCTAGAACTTAGACTTGTCTTGCGTAACTGGCTGGGGTTAACTTCTCAGAGCATTTATTTACTCAGACTCTTACAGAGCACAGTGCACTTGTGTGTCCTGAGCTGCATTTTTATGCAGTGCAGACAAGAGCATGCCACAGCACAGCTCCAACAGCTGAAGGATACTATGCAAACGGAAGATGAAAGTGCACTTCCGCATATTCACTTACCGGGGCGGCATTTCAATAAGTGATGTGCAATTCTAAGGGCCATCTGTGGCAGGAAGAACTCAGAGCTAAATTCCTGAGGCTCTTACAAATATTTCAATGTCTAACCATCTGAGATCATGTGGCTCAGGAATTTGCAAGCATAAAGACGGCATGAGGGGTGTAAGAATGTTACACTTGTATACCATTTAAGGATTACTGCACCAGCCAGGAAACTGCTGCCCTCACGCTTCAAACTGCTCCTTCTTTAGAGTCAGTCACAAGTGCCCAGACAGCACGCAGTGCCAGCTGTTAGCCAATGGAACAGTAACATGTACACACTTTCATGGTGTCTACTCAGAAATGTGGACAGAAAAATAAACTGAAAACTTACGGGTGTAATGTGCTATCCAGACTATTAAACAGGCCCTTCCTAAATATAGGGCCCAATTGTTGTATACACAAAATTTCAAATTCCTAAAGATTAAACAAGTATGTTATTAAAAAATTAAGACATTCTTTGTAATTTGGTTCATTTTGTTTTAAAGGCAGGACCTATGTTTTGCATGGTTTTTCAGCCCACGTTTGCTCAGGGCAAATATCCCTGAGTGTGTCATGTCCTGGAATTCTGCCTCTGCTTTGCCAACCCAGCTGACGTGAGTACAAACAGCTCCTGTCCTCATCAGGCCCCTAACACAGCCCGGGGGTAGGCTTCTGTGAGGAAACCATTACATAACTGAGTCTTAAAACCTATGCTCTGTTCAAGTTTTTAAATGTTTAAGAACAACAGCAAAAAAAAAAATCCAAACAAACAAACAAAAGAACCCTACAACCCCGACCTCCTTACCGAAGTCTCTGAGGAAAAAAAAAACAAAAAACAAAAAACAGTAACCGATTCAGAAACAAAGACTAGAAGGTAAAACAAAACATTAATAAATGTTTAGACACTGAGAGTGGGGATCTGATTGATTTTTTTCTCAGCAAATTTTTTGTATTTTTAAAAAGTGTCTTTACTGTGCAAATATAGCATTAATATGTTTTCAAATATAACTTAGATAATATAAATTTTGCTTGAGTTTGCGGTTATACTCTCTAAATAACTGAAGACTAATACGCAGCACCTACTGAAGCATTTATTTCTGCTTCTCCTCAGCCAGCACCAGGGCCTCCCTGCACCCCAGGGCCTGTGGCCCCGGTCAAGCCCGACACCATGTCTTGCTGGGCTGTGACACATATACAGAGGCCAGAGCAGAAGTGCAACAGCTCAGCGTCAGGTTAAGAAGCCGAGCTCTGAACCCATCAAAGGCTGTCAGCAGGCTGTCCTTGCCATCGCAGCCCTCGGCCCTGTAATCGCTATTCCTAGACTCAGTCTCCACCCAACCGCTAAGCGTTCACTTCTCCCAGCTTTAGGAAGAGGTGACAATAAGGCACTGGGAGCCCCAGCCCCAAACAGTGTGGTGTTGGTCAGCCTTGCAGCTGAGCCCATCTTGACTCTGTACCCTACAACTGAGGACTGGGTTTCTCTCCTGGGCCTCCAGAGTGAATGCTAGACCCTGAGCCCGCAGCTGTGGCTGGTAACCAGTTCTTCCAAGAGCAGGTGTTGCAACTGCGGTGGTCCAGAGCGCCCACATCCCTGGGAGACTGCTGGGAATGCAGAATGTTATGCCCCACCCTGGGGCTACTGAATCACAACCTGCCCATTAACAAGACCCCTAGGTGACTTGTATGCACTTCAATGTTTGAAAAGCACTGGCCCAGATGATGGACAAACCGCAACACCAACTACCTGCTGTCTGAATGTTTGCCTTCCTGAGGTTGATCGTCAGAGGGAGGGGACCTCCTAATTGGACCCCAGTCTGGTCTGCTCTATTCATTCTTCCCAACATCCCCAGAGATGAGTTTTCTAAAGCCCTGTCTGCTCATGCTTAAAATTCTAGAACAGCTTCTAAGAACAGAACAGCAGGAACAGGTCCCACCAGCCCTGTCAGCCTCACCCTTTCCCGTTATCGCCTCCCACTCTATGCTCCAGCCGTGGGGAACTGCCTGTGCTTCCTGGAAAACAGCCGTTACCAAAGATTACATTTTCATCAATGCAAATTTCCCAGTTCTTCTTCTTTCAAATAACATTAGAGTTGAACTTATGAAAAACTGATGATAGGTAACTGACTCTGGGGAGGGGAACTAGGGAATGAGCTTCTTTCCCTTTTCCCATCTGCATGTATTAATTTTGCAACTAAAAGAAAAATCAGTCCCTAGCAGAAAGACAAGTAGGTTCTGTCACTAGAGAGACAGCTAGCAATTTTACTGTCGTAATATTAAAGAGGATATAACTGACCTCAAAGTGTTCACGTGCCTTTGAAAGTGTTCAGTGGACATTGTGGGAAACTTCCTGAATAATTCATAATTGTAAAAGTAAAATCATTGAAAGGGAAAGCCAAACACTTCCTCCATAGTTTTCTAAACATATCATTAAAGTCATTTTTTCCTTTAATCATGCAAACACTCTATTTTTGCAAAATCAGTCTTAAATTCTGAACTGTGAGATTCTAGGTTTCAACATAAAAACCTGCAGTCCTATATTAAGTCTTTAGTTTGGTTTCCTCATATGATGGTTCTCTGCTACTGGAGTCTACTCATTAACTCAACCGACACTAACAGAGAACCCACCATGCAGAAGGCACTGTGCTAGTGGGCCCTGTAGGAGTGATCATTGACACCTTTTCCAAGCCAAAATTCACTGAACAATGGGTTTAACACCTACCACCACATTCTACTCCAATAGGTATATATTTTAAGCTACTTGTATCTGCATGCTGCAACTGTACTTTTTACAATCATTAATTTTTAACTCACAAAATTATATAACCACAACCCAAATAAAAAAGGTAAAATCTTATTTTTAGTATCAATCATTTCAACTGAAGGCTACTCAAAACTTTCTTTCCTACAGGAATGCTACTTCTTTATTTGTATACCTTTATTAACATCGTATCTGTCCCCAATTCTGAGGTCTAAAAACAGATTGTTTCTCCAGACACATCTGAGAGAAGGAATGAGCTTAACCTAATGTTTTATTTGCATGATACCACGTGGAAAAAGAAAGCTGAAGAAGAAAGAAGTTCCCCCCAGACGCATATGCAGATGCTCACTTTAAAGGTCCTTTTACATCCTATTCTGTTCCACTCCTACATGGGACATTCAGATGTGAGACCTTCAATTCATTTTCTAAAATGACTCAGATAAAACTTCTATTCTTTAAAATAAAGTTGCTATTGAGTTGTTACAAGGACAAAGAGAAAGATAAGCTGAATCCTAAAAACGTTAGAGTGCAGTAAGAACAAAACTTAAGTCTAAAGCAGTCATAGCCAAAGTTGGTCAGATATCAGACCCTGTTTCCGGTTCCTAAACAGAACACAGTGATCCTGCTAATTCCTCTCCTCATTCCCTTCCAAAATCTAAGTATCAGAGAGAAAGGTGAATATACATGGGTTTTAAGATAAAGACACTTAGTTTGATATATACCTGGAAAAGTTTATGTCTTTAAAGCTAAGCTGGACAATAAATTTTTGTATTTTCACATTTGGGGTATTTCTTCCTTAATCTGAGAAGAGATTATTGCTTTTATAAGTAGTTTTAAAACCAGGGCAAGTAAACTTATAAAGAACACAGAAAGCTTGGAACAATTACTGTGCATAAGGCCAAGACTAATTCATGTACAATCTTCACTTCAGATGATAGGAAGAAGGTAAATGTAAAACTAACCAATACTCCCGAGGACCACAGACACACTACATTTGAAAAGCTCAAGAGAATGTACCAGAACCGTCTGACAAGATACCTGAATAAATGAAGCGCAGAATGTCCGATAAACACGAACAGAAGAGGGCGTCTTTAACAACGACACTCAATGGCGGGTTGCCCAGAGACTCCTGGCTAGCACCTAGAAACCCAGTATCTCTGTTGACAGCAAAGAGATCCTGAGTAGTTCGGACGATACTGGAATCCTGAACGTCAGCAGGGCTCTTCACGTTGAAAAGCAGCATGAAAACATGACTCACAGCGCAGAGAACGATCTTGTGGGCCTCTGCAACCTCCTTTAAATCTGGGTTGTAAAATACCACATCCACACACTGGCAGCAAAACAGCAAGTTATTTAAGTCCGAGTTATAATGCGATGCTTCAGCCTTTAAGACGGGCATTTTTTCTGTTTCAAAAAAGAAAATGAAAATAGTAAGTTACCCTCTAGGTCTACAGTCCCAATCACTTCAGGTTCACCTTAAACACAACAAAACAGTATTTTTTAGTATTATTAGATTGAGGCATATGAAATTGCCAAATTTGGCCATTTCGACCTATAAAACAGCAATTTTACAGTTTTTTCTTTTATAGTTTAACCTAATTAAAAACATATAAAAATAATTATCCAAGGACTAGGATTTCATAGCACAGACACACAGAAATGCTGTATTTTTCATAGTGCAAACAAAAAAAAACCTGTTAATGCCATAAGGAACAATAAAATAACATCTCTCATCATTTGTCCATCCCAAAATAAAACATTCCTCCAGATACTGAATTTTAGTATGTTGGTGGTCCTCATTTGTTACTGATACCTGATACAAAATTCAAACAAATTACAGAATAAGTCCTGAAGAAACCCAACCTAACATTGGAAGTCATTTTCCTCCTGGGACTGAAAGTGGGGAGATAAATTATTAAAACTGCAACTTCTCAAAGCCAGGGCTCAGTATCTTGGATTTCACTGTTTAAAACCACCATAACCATTTTATGTTGACCCTAAAATTAGTGTATTTTTCTTTCTAGTAAAACAATACTCTTTC
Organism: Sturnira hondurensis; assembly: GCF_014824575.4. Classification (NCBI taxonomy): domain Eukaryota; kingdom Metazoa; phylum Chordata; class Mammalia; order Chiroptera; family Phyllostomidae; genus Sturnira; species Sturnira hondurensis. The sequence continues at coordinate 19,545,976 of NW_028093985.1, read as the reverse complement.
CTAGAATGAGCTTTTTCCCCTCAGCATATCCCAGGCAGTGTTGGCTAGGCTTCCTCATTTCCAAGAGAAGGTGCAACCTTCCGTTTCCTAGTTTGATTACTATCAAAAACAGGTAATCAATCCAGAATATCCCCACAGAAGACCACGCCCTAAACTCTCATCATAGACTCTGATTAGAAACTGTCTGCTCTCTAATTGTTATCCATAGCTGAGCTGAGCAGTGTTATCTGTTAAGGGCTGCTTGGAGAATTTGCAATCACATGAACCTGTGAAATTTAAACTTCTTTGGCAATGAAAATGCTTTGTTCTAAAGCAAAACTCCAGTCTATAAAATGAATAACAAGGTAATTTGGGGGCCAGGCTCCTTCTGCACTGAACCTCACCCTTCCCCCTCTCCACTGTCTGAGGTACCTTCACAGACCCTTTAAGGCTGAGTACAGTCTGCAAGTCACATGCCTCAGAATCCAGGATTTGTCTCATTGCAACAAGCGAGAACCAGAACAAACGTGTGTGCCCAGACCTGTATTGTCCTGGGCCTCTGGGTTATGTTCAGTGTGATATCCACAGCTCTCCTAACAGAGGAGAAACAGCCTTGGGAAAGCTGAGACTGCATTTGCTGATGGGACACTTTTGAAAGCCTTGTTCACTCTATCTCCTAGTCTCCCCAGATGAAGACCCACATGAGAAACTTCTCTTAGTGGTAAATAACATGAAATGCTTTGCTTTCTCTCAGGAACTGGTGTGTTTTCTCTTCCTGATTAATAAGAACTAAGAAATTATCTATCTGCATTATTTATTTGGCTATTCCCCACCCATCTTCCCATCTAGGAAGTATTTATGGCCCCAGTGTTTGCCACAATAATAGACCGTGTCTCTCCTTTCACTCTGCACAACAGGAAATTCAAAGCCAGGTGTGTACCGCTTATGGCAATGATTTTTAACTGGTGTGCTACATTGCAAGAACTCTGAGAATGTTCACTATCTGACTACTCAGTCAGGGGAACTGATCTTTTTGCCCTTAGGTTATCAAATAAAAAAAATGACAACAGCCAACCCAACAACAGCCATCCAGTGTGAATGAATCAGAATTATACCTATTGATTGTGTCAGATTGGAAAAAATATATTTTTTAGTGTGCCACAGAATTTTATAAGTTAACATGTGCGGTGAGGTGAAAAGAAGCTGAAAATCACTGATTTATGGTATCTATATCTGTATTTGTTTTTAAAACCTGGAATTGACTTTCCATACCAATTTATATTTTTCATGATTAATTTACATTCATTCATTCAACAAATACTTATCAAGTACTTCATTTTTAAAGCAAAGTCCACAACAAATTGATCTGGATAGAGCACTATTCTATTGCTTGTATCACAAAATTGTGATACCAGTGGATGCAATTTTATTAGTTTTTAACTTTATTTTCTTTCAGCCTTGTATTATGAACATTCGCAAATATTCTGAAAGTTGAAAGACTGATACAATAAGCACACGTTTATCCTTCCCTTAAAGTCTGCCATCATTAACATTTTGTCATTTTTTGCCTTAGCTCTATTCTTTCTCTCTGTCTGTCTCACACAACACTCACTCGCACTGCTGAGCCATTTGAAAGTTGCAAAATCATCAAAACATTTTGGCTTTAAATACTTTCAAATTCATAAGCCCTGGCTGGTGTAGCTCAGTGGATTGAGCACAGGCCTGCGAACCAGACGATCATGGTTCGATGCCCAGTCAGGGTACATTCCTGGGTTGCAGGCCAGTTCCTGGCAGTGGCCAGTTCCCAGCAGGGGATGCACGAGAAGCAACCATACATTGATGTTTCTCTTCCTCTCTCCTTCCCTTCCCCTCTAAAGATAAATAAATAAAATATTTAAAAAATGCTTTCAAATTCATCTCCTAAGAAGGGGCAAGTCAAGGGACATGTACAGAGGACCCATGGGCATGGACATCTGGATGGGGATTGACTGTGGAGGAGGGTATGTGTGGGAGGGGCAGGGAGAACAACAGGGGAAAAATATGGGACAACTGTAATTGAACAACAATAAAAATAAATTTAAAAAAAAGAATAATAATAATGTCCTGGCTGGTCTGGCTCGATGGATTGAGCACCAGCCTGTGAACCAAAGGGTTGCTGGTTCAATTCCCAGGCAGGGCACATGCCTGTGTTGCAAGCCAGGTCCCCAGTGTGGGGCACACAAAAGGCAACCACACATTGATTTTCTCTCCCTCTTTCTCTCTCCCTTCCCCTCTGTCTGTGATTAATGACATCCTATTAATCACAACAGCATTATCACACATAAGAAAATTAACAATAATTCCATAATATCATGTAATTTCTAGTGCACATTAAAATTTTATCCAACTGTGCCATGAATGTCTTTTAGATGTTTTTATCAAGCCAGTAGCCAATCAAGGTTCGCGCATTGCATTTGGTTGTTATTTCTCACTAGACTGTAATCTAGATAGCTCTCCACAACACACACTATTTTTAAGAATCTATATAGGTTCAAGTTTTTAAGACAGCAGTCCTCAAAATACAGTCCAAGTACCACCTGCTTCCAAATCACCTGGGAGTCTTGTTGAAAAGGCAGATTATAGGCTCCAACCCAGGTTTACTGAATCAGAATGCCAGGTGAGTCCTAAATATACTAAAATTTGAGAACAATTGCTCTAAGACTTGTAAAATGGTCTATAATAAATACCAACTAAATGACTAGATATCAGCTAATAAATGCACCTGGTTGTTCAAGCTGGGGTGGTCTAATTCCATGAAACGAGTTGCTCATTTTCCTTTTCTTCATTTTTTCACTTGTCTTCTGGTTTAAGGCTTGAATCATAAAATACTCCAACTAAAACATGAATCAAATTTTAATTAAAGCTCCAACAAAGCTGTGTATCTGACATGATTATTTGCACCCAAATCATATTTGCCCAATGTTTCCAATGCCGGTGCCATCTACACCGAAGCTTTAGCAAACACTTTCCAACACCTTTTTCGGTTTTAAAAAAATGTTCCAGGTAGGTCAGATTGTACCTTGTCTAAACATAACTTGTCTATCCAATTGAGAAGGAATTGTTTATTCCCTTGAATAATCAAGAAAGCTGAGCAATAAAACCATGTCACCGTCAACAAGTGTCTCTCCAGTAACCGTGGCAGTTGGTATTAGAGAAAGTTGAGGCAGAAAGACGTTTGGCTATGTCGCATATGCTCATATCAACTAGGGAAGTTCACATTTGCTCTATTTTTTCCTGAATAAATTACTTTGAAGTATATCCCATATTTTATAAATTTAAAATCCTAACCATATGTACTCACACAGCTCCTCACAGGCCTATGCTTTGCTGTGAGGCTTGACACAAAAGTACAAATTCTGGTCCCATACCACATATCCAAATATTTAAATGATACAAACTGTTACATAAAAGATATTCTATCCTCCTTCTATGACAAATATATGATCATAAAAGCCAGGAAGACCAGGGTCAGATTTAAATGTTCAGACTCCTCAGAGTCTCAAGCAGCAGAGGAGAGCTGGTCTCTGACTCCAGGGCCCCAGACCCTCTTCTCTTCCTAGCCCTTTTCCCATTTCCTGCCTTGAGGCGGTGTGTGCACAGACACAGATGTCCATGGCCACACAACCAAGCTCCATCCACTTTCCCTTCCCCAGGTCTCCATACACAATCACCCCATGGCCACCTCTTAGGTCTGCGAAGGCACTCACCAGCAATGTGGCCCACCTGCATGAGGAGGGACCCAGGAAAGAAGCCTGCACAGGCCTGGGAAACAGACTCAGGGCCTGCTACCCAGAGAATTCTGGAGTGCTGGGTTTTGGAACACAGTCAATACAACTCTCTTTTCTGTGCTGATGGAAATGTTCTGTAGTTACCTGTGCTAATTGATGCAGTAGCTGGTAGCCGCACATAGCTACTAAAATGTGTACCTGAAATGTGACTAGTGTACTTGAGGAACTGAAAATTTTTTATGAATTTAAATATAAATAGCCACATGTGGCTAGTGATTACCACATTAGATGCTGCAGATCTATGAGGGCTACCAGCTCTCGTGGGCACATCCCTTGGCTCCAGAGTCTTGTGCCCCGTGGGGAGGGTACAACTGGAGGAGGGCTAGATGGGGCCCCCTGAAGCTCAAGGGCACAAGCCTCTCTCGCCCCAATCTGACCAGCAGTAGCACAGCTCGTCATCACTAACTTTTAAGCACAAGGTTTTAAATGTTGCTTTCACTTTGACATTATCACCTCCATGCATATTCTTATGAACATCATTACTTCTTATGCTCAAGATCTCAGTTGTACTCTTCTTTTCAAGAGTCTAAAAAGAAAGCACTCTGATCTTATTTCCACATTCTTATTAAGTCTTGAGTTAAGAAAAAAAGGAAAGCACCATGTTTTTCTTCCAACATTGGACCACATCTTCATTCCTCATCATGCATCCAACCCTAGCTATAACACTAGGTATTAGGAGCAAAGAAAAACAGAGGGGAAAGAAGAGAAAGAGAGAAGAGAGAGTGGGAGTTGGGGGGTGGGAAGAGTGATCTTGAGAAGTTCAGGTTCGGGAACCCGAACGGGGAACAGCAGGCTTAAGCACTCCCCTCCCTGCTACCCGTGCCAGGAGAACCAGCCCCTTCTTCTCCAATAAATGAAACTCAACTGTCTTCCCCCAAGCCCCCAACGCCCTAGGTATTTCAGGAAAATATAAGAGTATTAAACCAAATTGAGATGTTTTTAAAGCTACTATCATATAATCTGCTTGACAGGAAAATTAGATTTCACCCCTGTCACTCCTTCTACCCACTGCTTATCAATACAGATAAGTGGGACAAAAGTTTCTCAATCATCGATAATGCCAGTATTACGAGTATATCTCCCTTAATAATTGATTATTACTGTTTCTCTCTAACACTGGGGGAATAATAGCCATTTATATTTGATGGAAATCAGAACCATTTATATTCGGTCCTTATTTTATCTTTGGTTCTTATCTGGAGCTTAGTAATAACTCCAGAACAAATGCATCTTCTACAGTTATCTAGGGGAACCTCAACATTTCCGCATCAGCCAGCACAGTGAATATTCTGGCACAGGGAAGGGCACCTGTTGAGGAGCTAGGATGCTGATGGGGAAGTCCAAAGTGCTCCTGCTTAATGCAGGCTTTACTTGGTTGAAACCTCCTACCAGTGTTTCCTACATGTGTCTATTAAAAGACGTCACGTCTTAGAGGGTTGGGAAGATAGTTCCAAAGCTAGTTAACACTTACATGAGACAACTCGAGTCTCCAGCCATACCACCCTCAACACTCCCAATCCTGTCTGATCACGGAAACAACTCCCCAGTATTCTCCGAGGACCAAGCCGTCCTAACGCTGCGGGGCAGGGGCCGTGTGCTACACTGGGCCTCACGGATGCCTGCAGAGCCAGGCAATGTCACTGCAACAGGGCAACGGACTCCGCTCCCTGCTTACCCAGCAAGAGCTATTTTACAGGTAGTTCCTCTGGGGAGCTTTGAGCAACACCAAAATCAGAAGTACCTGGAATCTTGATGAAACACACAAAGGTAATTCTTTTCAAGTAGAAGACAGAAATGAAGAAGAACTTTCAAGACCACTGGTTCAGGATGCCAAGATAGTTGAGCTATTTAAAGGTTGCTATTAAAGCTGACATCATGGGTTTGTGTAAGTAAACATGCTTTAACAAAGTGGCACCAAATAAAAAATTCTAAACCATCATACTAGGCAACAGAAAATGTTTCATTTGAAGGGAAAAATAAAATCACCATTTTATTCTAACAACACCTTCTTTTCCACTTACACACATATTATTTCTCAAAGTTAAAACTAATCATGCTTTTAAAACTAAAGTTCTAACTGAGGTTCTGGAAAATAGCTAAAGCGCGCCCTGACAAATGACGCTGATGTACGTAACAGGAATTCCCACTCACCACTCCTCCAAAGTACTTTCCTATGTAGAAGTCGTCAAGGCTGTGCAGCTCCAGGTAGGTAGCTCCTAGCTCTTTGGCGAGTTGGATCCCTTCCGTTGTGCTGACACAGCTCCCTCTGTCTGAGGTGCACAGAGGGCATGTGCAAGGTAAGTCTTCTGGGAAAATAAACGGGAGAAACAAAGAGCTTTGAATTTAAACAGAAAGAAACCCATGTACATAGACGATCTGAACGTTAAACAAGTTAAACGTTAAACTGCAAGAAGAATAAATGGTATTTTACAAAACAGAAGAACTTAAAATAGGTGACTGAATATTTCCAAGGCTATTACAGTAACTGTACCGTGAGCCAGTAATGGCTGGACCACTTCCTTTTAAACAGCCTTGACATCCTCAGTATCAATACACATTGAACAGATTGGTTGCCCACAGACACCATAAAAAACAGTGGGTTGTTAAATCTGAAATATGTTCACCAAGTCTGAATAGACCTTATACTTTCAGTTTAACAGAATCCTCAATTTGACCTGAATCTTCACGAGAGAGTGAAATTGCCACCATCTTTGTAGATTTCCTATAAAGTGCATTCTTATCAATCCAAACATTTCAATTATTAGACTCTAAAGCATTCAACTGCAAAGAACAAATCCAATCACTCTTTTTCTTCAAGATTGAAATACAAAAACCTGAAGGAATAAAAAGTATTTATTCAAAATGTATATTATTCCAAGATTCATGGTTATATCATGTCCAGATCTGACTGGGAAGGTGCTAGACCAAGCTATGTATAAATACACACTCCATAATAAGGCTCAAAATGTATGTTCAACCCGGTATTGGTTGGCTAGCTTCATTTTGTTTCATGCCAAAGCATCAGATATGTCACTGTTTAAAGGCAGCCAAGGCAGAAGCGGGTAAATCTATTTCTGGAAATGCATGCTGTTGTAGGTTGGCTTCCCTTGGAAGCAGACTGATGGAAATTGGTGTGCAGGAGGGTTATGGGGCTGGGGGTGACCTTGGAAACAACTCTTCTCAGCAGTGGAGGAAGTCGGCCTGGGCAGAGGGAAAATGCAAACTGCAACAGAGTTGCAACAGGGACCTCCGCTGATCCTACCGCCGGCGGGGCTCTGGAGCTTACGTGGCCCTTAGGATGGTTCCCCATTCGGAGGAAGGCAGCTGGACCTTTATATTCCTAAATCCACCAGAGATTAGAGGAGGACTGCCACGTGGAAGGGCATAGCCTTGGGCAAGCAACTTCTATCAGCAGAAGGTAATGTCTGAAAAGGGACTCAGCTACATGGCAGCAGGCACCAACAGGCCCAGTGACAGAAGGATTAGTAACAACAGTGGCCTTGAAAGGGCATCTGGGAAACTCCCCACAGCAGCACAACAGATTTCCTGCCAATGAGCGCACACACATGGTGCACATACACGTACATATAGTGGATATTTAAATATCCACTATAGTACATATAAATATCCACATCCACCATGGACGTTTAGCACATGTTCATAACATGCATGTAGTTATGTGTGTGCACACACGACTGAAATAAGTTTAGCTCCACTGGAAGGATTTTAGAGCTCAGAAACCATGTACCTACTCAAGTCCCCATTTCACAGAGGAGGAAACTGAGGCACAGAGAAGTAAAGTGACCTGTCCAAGTTTCCTTGTGTTAGAGATGGAGAAATAATAAAAAACTGATTGTTGCTCCCCCTGATAAAGGAACATGAAAAATAAGCTAAAAATTTAGTTTGAGTAAAGAATTACAGATTTCAAATATATGGTGATTTAACAAGTTAAGCTTGAGTCCTCTAAATTATGTCGTAAGTTCTACTCTGACTTTCTGCATTTACTTTTTCTAAGAAAACTTTAGGTTTGGAGCAGATAAAGTTTTCACACAGAATTTAGCCTATTTTGAAATTGGTATTTCACAGTCTTTACAAAGCCGTCATCAGCAGTGTCCTTGATTTTCTGGAGACAGAGGGCTTCTTAGATGGCTACAAAGGTCTCCTTATGTCGATGGAATGGGGTGGGCAGGCATTAAACTGTATTTCTATTCAAAAATAAAGCAAAGTCAGTAGTGTTTCAAGTGGGAAATTAAGTGAACATAATTTAAAATAATTTTTAACCAATAATCTGGATTTAAAGGAAACCAATTTCAGGTGTAGTCCAGCGGAGGCGTCTCCACCGTGAGCAGCCACAAGCACCTTGGTGACACACAAGCCTAGACAGCTCCTCCTTTTCACTAATCCTTACAGAGCCTCACTGTCACAGAAGACATTTCTTTCTGTCCACACACACACAAAATGAAAGCTGCTTAGTCATTATGTGTTGGGTAGGACAATGGACAAAACATTTACGGATTAAAGAAACCTTCACGGAACATGTCATCGGGAACACTGAGGACCCAAATAACTTTAAACCGTGGTGCCTTCTTTAGGAGCTCGCTTCTGTGAGCCGACCCTCAGGATCAAAGACACTTTGCAAATCAGAGTGCTATGCTTCTAGTTAACATTGTAGGTTTTTTCTTATATGTTGCCTTTGTAGTCATCAGTAAATGTGTATTATTTTAAAGCAAACACAATGTACCCTGGAATTCAAAGGAATGGCAAGTCTTTCAAAGCAGTGGCTTTGAGAACCTTACAATGTTGCCACTGCTGAAACTTTCAGAAATCCTTGTACGAATACCAGCCTAGCAATGCACTAGGCTTTGTAAGAGCTTCAAAGAGAAAAGAAGACAGTATGACAATTTTTAGGAGCTGAAGGTGATGAATACACCCTAGGCATTGTTGGGAAAATTCTTTCTACTTTAAAGATAAATGCAATATTCACTAAAAGCCAAAACTTTATTCAGAGCTGAGAATGAGGAAGAAGATATACAGAGTCTAACTTGTCAAAACATGTATAACAAAGGAAAGAGATGAGACTGATTGTGTTTGCTGAACTAATTCTAAAAAGAGATCAAGAGAGGAGATACCAGGAGTTTCATGTATTACAAGGGATTGGCGGGTGGAGGGGAGACAATAAATGTCCTTAAGTTGAACAGACAGGTTTAGCTTTGTAATTACTTTGTGATCAAATCTTAAATGGTAAATTAAGTTCATCTTGTCAGTGAAATTTATTTTTTTCACTTAAGTATATCATTCACAAAACCATTAAAGCATTCTCTGGACAAATAATTATTGAACACCTACTACATCAAATACTAGGGATATAAGAAGACACAAAGAAAAGAAGTTCATGGTCAGTGGAACCCAGACAGACTTGACTGCCAACATTTACAATGTAAGTACTAAAAGAAAGTTATACAAAATCACCATAGGAATGGAAGAAAATTGACTCTGCCTGGGGAATTATGGAAGAGGTAGAGATCTAAAATATAAATATGAATTTGCTATGCAGGTATGATGGGGTATACACAGAGGCACTTGGTATTGTAAGACAGAGCACATGCGGAAGCCTGGACGTCAGGGAACGCATTCACTTCCAGTTCCAAGATGGCAGGCGATGCCCTCGCCGCAATCTCTTCTCTGTCTTCTCCTGCTGACTCACAAACTAATGAAATACAGGGAGTGGGAAGAAAAGGAAGCGGGAAGAAGAGTGAGGGAGAAAGGAAGAAGAGAAGAAAAGGAGGGAATCGGGAGGAAGGAAGAGGAGGAAGGTGGGAGATGTGCATATACAACAACACAAAAAATAGAGGAGAGATTTTCATCAACTCAGAAACACTAGGAGGGCCTGAGAGACTGCAGGCAGACAGCATAAGACCGGGGAAAGCTAAAACTCATTGCACGGGTAGGACTTCAAGTTCTGCACTGCGGCAACATCAAGGGCGGAGGGTGGCTAGGTGGAGGTGGGCAAAGGAGGAGGGGAAATAGGGACATCCGTAAAAATAACAGTAAAGAAAGAGAAGAACATTCACTGCTCAAAGATGGTGAGGGGGAAGGAGACCCCAGGGTGACCCAGGGGAGATTGGCTGGAGTGTCGCAGTGAAAGCGGACAGGCCTGCAGGTCCGTGTGTACCCTCACTCCACCCCTTCCCCAGACAGCAGATGCGCGGAGGAGGAGAAAGGCATCAATCCAGTAGGGAATCCAAACTGCAACACTGGGCAAATCAAGAATTATCAAATGTTTAGGAAGCATCCACACCATGAAGTCAAGTCTCCTCAAATGAAAGACATAAAGTGCAACCCCCCTCAAAACCAGACTTAACAGAGCAATCAAAACAGAATCTTAAAATAAGAATGGACCCAGAAGAACTAATTTGTGAGCTGGGGGAAAAAAACAAAACACCAAGAAATTCTCCCACAATGGGACAGGGAGAAATAAAAGGACTGGAAACATGAGAGAGAGAGAGAGAGAGAGACAGAGACAGAGACAGAGAGAGAGAAAGAGAAATGGAGGGAAGATCCAGAAGCCTCAATATTAGCTTAGTAAGAGTCTCAAAAAGAGAGACTAGAGAAAATGAAGGGACGGTGGTATCTGAAGAAGTCAGAAGGTTGGGATTTTCCCAGATTTAAAGAAAGACATTAAGTGTTTCCAGTAGTTCAGTATGGTGGGCATGTGGCCCAGAGGGTACACTTATCTTGTATTTCAGATAAGACTTTACCATAGAAAATTACTGAAATGAGATAACAAATATTGAATTGGAATAAGGGTATCAATGGGAACCCATGATTTTATACACACACACACACACACACACACACACACAGAGGGTCCAGCAGAAGGAATGCCTGCTTGAGTGTGGTTGGTAGGGTAATAACACGCACATAATAACTTATAGTTTTAATTTGAAAATTTCACCAAAAATGTCACATGATGTGACTGAGTGTGATTAGATTATGTTACAGAATTACATGCCTATGATTTTGTAATAGAAACATGTGTTATCTGGGCCAGGCCCTGTGTGTGTGTGTGTGTGTGTGTGTGTGTATGGGACAAAGCCAATGGATAGAGCCACGTATATATGGACCTAGAAGCCATGACATCTAAAGTAATGAACATTCCCACAGCCCAATTTTTGGTTTCTAAACATCATTACTCATGATGAGGAACCAGGGTTCCTTGAAGACCGATTCCAGGGCTGGGGCAGGCAAGGTCTAAGGTGAGCCTGGACATCTTATGCCAGAAAATAAGGAAGGACTCAAAAATCAATTGGTGTTAGCTTGAAGAGGCCCTCTCTAGGAAAATTTGGGGTAATGTGAGCACCAGAGAGAATAATGAGAAGAACAGTTTATAAGATACTGAATTTAAAGAGCAAGTTCATGAATCATAATGATTCTAAAAGAAAGATGGAGCAGAAAGAAGGGAAAGCTGTGTTTACAGAAGGATACCAACTAGTAAGTATAGAAGGAGTGATTTAAAAATTGCTTTTGCAAAAAACATCACTATTTTGCCCCCAAAATTGCTGACTGCAACCAGAGTTATCAGACCTGAAGGAATTGTGCAATTAAATAATGAGCTTGGGTTCTTTAAAAATGTCAATGCTATGAAAGACACCAACTTCCCTTCCCACCCTAGTCTCCGAAAGGTGAGGGAACTATTCTAGATTTAAAGAGAGTAGAGACACATGGCAACCAAATCCGATGTATAGTCCTTTATTTCATCATGATTTTAAAAACAAAACAGCTTTGGAACAATTGGGAAAATGTGACTATTTTAAATAACAGTATAATGGGTAACAGTTACATTTTTGAGGGTGACAGTTGCATTCCAGTTAGTAGAAGAATAACTTTGTTCTTAGGTGATACAGGCTTAAATAATTAGAACTGAAGAAATCTCATAATGTCTACAATTTACTCTCCAGTGGTTCAGAGGAGAAAAGTGTGTGTGTGTAATTTCTGGGGTTCATTGTTCTATTCTTATCAATTTTCTTAGGTTTAAAATGTTGCAAATAAAAGCTGGGGAAAAAGAAAAGAGTTTCTGAACAATTTGGTGCATTGAGTGTCACGGTCTGACTTGTATTCTGGGATGATTATCCTGTGAGGATGTGCTTCAGAAAGAGGCCAGGTAGGAACTGGAGACTAGAGGTCAATTTACCACGAAGCTTTTAAAAAAAGCTCCAGCCTCAGGCCCTGTTCTTGTGGTCCTTACCAAAGCCCTGGGAGGAGCCTGAGCGTCAGGCTCCCAGGGTCACATGCTTTTGTGAAATTTTCAAGATAAGATATTTTAGCTATGTCTAGTTAAGACAACTGTCTCTTTCCCATCCAGGCCATTTCACCTTGTGTCAGGCAGCTCTAGAGTAAACAGGAGCATCTAAGGGATCGTGCTAAGAGGAGTTTAGATTTAGGTTTAGGGATATATTATTTGTAGTTCGCAGTCACTTCCTTGCATGGTTAAGTGTCCTGGTGTAGGAATGGCCTCTAGGCGTGCTCTTGCCACCCACTGTGCTAAGCCATTGGTGTTATGGCACAGAGTGGCCAAGTTGAAGGACGAGAACAATACAAATTATAGTGCCAGGACCAACGCAGACAGTGAAGAAACATTCAGGGGAAAAACTGATCATTTTCTTCTTTCCATAGAACATATTAAAAAGTGGTTATCCTACGAAGAGGTGATTAAAGACTCTGCACCCTCTAAAATATAAGAAAAGTTAAAGAAGTGTCAAGGTGTTAAGTAATAGAAGCATCTTTTAACAACCTGTGGTACTTGACAGCTATTTAGGTTTGTAATTTGTTGTGGTTTCTTTTCTCTTTCAATTCACTTTAAATATATATAGGTACCTGTGATGGGGGGGGGGCAGTTCTTACAAAAAAACTCTAAAATTGTATGTTCCAGGTCCTACAAAATCTGGAATTGTCCCTTTAGCAGGTCAAAAAAGAAGGTCACAGTGACAGATAATTAAATGACTATAATCTGAAATCCAATGAAGATGAAGAAAAAAACAATGAATTTGAGATCTATTTAAAATACAGAATCTAAAGACCTTCTTACTCAACTGGCTATAGGGAAGAGGAGAAAAAGCTGGGTTGGATGATTCTAGTTTGGGTGAATGGATAGGTTTGGCATTCTTCACCAAGACAGGGAATTCAGGAGAGAAAGGAAGATGTCTGTGGAGCTCTGGGCCATAAGAGAGACGAGAGCCAGAGAAACAGACTGGGTAATCACCAGTGTCTGTACAAGGCAAGGACAAGAGATGACGGAGTTCACAGTCAAAGTAAAGAGCAAGAAGAGGTGAAATCAAAGGATGGAACATTCTGGGCAACAACTACAGGATGTGTTGGTGTACGTGTGGGGGGCAGTGTTGGGGAACAAGAAGACAGAACAATTGGGAAGGAACAAATAGCTGTATTTTTAAAAAGATTTTATTTATTTATTTTTAGAGGGCGGGGGGAAGAAGGGAGAAAGGGAGAGAAACATCGATGTGTGGTTACAGGTCCTGGCCTGCAACCCAGGCATGTGCCCTGACTGGGAATCAGGAGGAAAAGGTGTGACTGAATAATTTCAAAGAGAGAATTATTGTTGGAACTTATTAAATTTGGCAATAAACATATAAACTAGCAACCCTGACTGAGAACAAACTCAGTGTAATCGTAAAAGTAAAAATCAGACTGAAGAATAAATGGGAAGTCAGGAAGTGAACTCAGGAAGTGCGGATAACACTTTTGCAATTCATGGCCAGCCATGAAAAGAAAGGTAGAGAAATAGAGAAGATGTGATTTCAAGGAATGGTCACACCTACTTTTGTAGCTCGACAACCCTACTCCTAGGTAAAAACGTAAGCAACATCCAAAGGAGCAGCATATTTGTACAATGGAATGATACGTAGCAATCAAAAGGACAAATGATAGATAAGCACAACATGGACGAATCTCAATAGTATTACACTAACTGAAATTAGACACTAGACATTACATACTGTATAACTCCATTTGTATGAAGTTCAAGAGCAGACAGAACGAACCTATGTTTTTAGAAGTCAGAATAGTGGCTACCTCTGGAAGGGTGTTATTAACTGGGAGGAGGCCAGTGAGACACTAAGTGCCACAGATGTTTCTATATCTCAATCAGTGTGATGGTTGCGTAAGGAAAAATGAATCAAGCTGCATTCAAAGATTAGTGGACTTTATGTCCTCACTCTGCTATACCACAATAAAAATAAATAAAGGAATAGAACTAAAACTTTAAAGTCAGCTTTACTGAGAAAATACCATTAAGAATGACAAAATATCACCAAGTGAGAGGGAATTCTGCGTTGGCCCTGAGATATCTGACCCAGCACAATCAGAGCAGAAGTTTGCAATCCCTTCCTTTGATGTCTCATTAACATATCCAAGGATGAAGAGACAACAGCTGGCATTTGAACCCACAGTCATTTGGGGCTTTTTATCAAAAACTGCATTAATAGTTAATAAACTTGGTTCTATTAATAATTAATATGATACCTGCCCTCTCAATATAATAAAAGGAACATTAAATACTTGCCGTTCTGCCTGGTCCCAATGGCAGCGATAATCACCGGAACTGAATGTGATGACCTTTTTATCACGGGGATGTAATTATCCTTCACTTCGTGGAATGAAATCTTGTCATTCACATTGTATTTAATCACAATGATGTCGGCGCCCCCAATTAGATTTCGAGAGGTGTACCAATCGCTGTCAAAAACATCCTAAACCAAAATGCAAAGAGTAATCTTTAGTCTGTCTTCAAATTGATCGTGAAATAAACTGTAACACAGTAATTTAATTTTTTCCTATATTTCGAACTTTTGGGATTCACAAAAAAATTTTATTTTACAAAATAACTACATAATTTTAAAAATGTTTGAAGTCTACCAACTCCTCTATTTTTAAAAACATTTTATTTCTTTCAGCTTAGACGACCAGGTAGTGGTACATGTCTTACGGAACTCCCAAGAGCCTACCGAAATAAGAAACCTCTTTCAATAACTGTATTTAAAAATAAGCACTTTGGGCAGGGCTGGGAATATAAGACAGAAAGCTATACCTGAACAAGAATTAAATAAAAAAAATTAAAAAAATAAATAAAAATAAAAATAAGCACTTTTTTGTTTTAAAATTATGCCTTATTTTTATCAACTAATAATTTTAAGAGCATAACACTATACATTAGACACAAAAGCATCGTCTGAGTAAGGAAGCTTCGAAGGACTTTCTGCGACCCAGTTAGACACTGCAGAATGTTCAGTGTTGTTTGCGATGCACTGTGAATTCTGTGGAGATCGTATATTGTATCCATATTTTAAAAATTCATTTATACTATTCTTCTTCATGTATCCTCTGGACAGCACTGCATACCTGAAGTAAGGACATGCACATGCACGGGGGGGGATGCCTCCACAAAAACATACAGTATCATAAGGGGCTAACGTGGTAAGGAATATAGTGGCAATTCATGTATTTTGCTTATATAAATTTAAAAACTTAGGATAAGCCCTTCCAGTTTTGAAATCCTTACTTTTGGGCTACAGTTATATTACTTCTATTTAGAACTTGGACCAAAAATAATTCATTGTGGATGTGAGCCCTTAAAAATTTGCCCTTTAATGTTTTAAAAATAATTTTTCAAAGTTTCTGTGCATAGTGGTATAAAATATCTTTATGTGTCTTAATACCATTACTAAATATGCCTAAGTAGTTTTTTTCATATTCTAGTTAACCACTAATCATTATTTATGTTTTCATGTGTATTTAGTATGTATTTCTACGATATAATAAAATTGGATTAGGAAAATAGCTTTGCAGGCAAATCTGGTCCAATGTCTGTGTGTGTGTGTGTGTGAGAGAGAGAGAAAGAGAGAGAATAAAGATTTACTGGAACACACATACACACAAAGAAAGAAAACAGATAGCTTGATATGGCTAGGTGGTCCAAAAACTGTAGGACTATGACAGTTTTCACTTTGAAATATGAGTTTAAAACAGAGTTAATAGTGTTGAATCAATCAATAAAGATCTGTGCCTGTGTGTCAGAGCTTTTAACCTATGATGGAAAATTCCGGAGAAGTGATTCACAGCAATGCCCTTTGGCAGAGAGCTGCATCTCACCAGTACCTCCCCAGGCCTGGCAAAGCCTTCCTATGCAAAGCCTCCCTATGCCTTCCCAACCCACCCATTTCCTACAAGTACACTCAAAATAACAAGAATTACAGAATTTTTAGCTACACATACCCTACTGAAAGTAGGATGAATACAGCATTTTAAAGGAAAATTAACCCCCCTCAAAAAAAACCCACCCAAAGACAAACTATAGGAATATAAAGTGCAAAGTCTTGCACTTAGTAGAGGGTATAACAGGGGGGAGAAGTGAAGTAAGACACAGATCAAGAAAATGTGAAAGCTTCCCAGCAGAGCTCTGTGCTAATTTCCAAATCCCAAACCACAAACCCACTCAGTTCCAACTGTATCTGCTATAGTGTGGGAGCTCCAAGTGTGCAAGGATAGCACGGCAGAAGGACAGCAGAAGAACGGTATACAAAAACTAAACATAAGTAGGATCAATATTAAGTGTCCATTTAACTCTGGGAAAACAAATCAAAAGTAATTTGTTCTTTGCATTTCAAATAATTCAAAATTCCAGCTACTAGAGAGGTGTATGGGGAGTGATGAGTGGTGGGACAAATATTTAAGAGAAAATGTCATAAAAATATGTTTTGGCATCATTAACACTATGGTACTGAGACTACAGAGTCATAAATAATTTAATTTTAATTTCTATTTTATTTTAAATATAAATCAGAGTTTCAAACCTTGCGTAAGAAAACTATGCATGTATTACCTCACTGCTTCTGGAATTATTTCTGGTAAACAGGAAAAAGTATAGAAATAAAATAATACTGCAATAAAGAGGGTGGGTTTGAGAAAAACATATCAAAAAATGAACTACATAAAATAAATTTGAAGCGTATTTATTTTTAAAATGCCAAGTACATATGGCAAAGATCCAGAGTAAGACTACTGATCTATAGAAGAAAGCAAGAAAAAAGAAACACAACTATCTCATTCCAGGTTCAAGGAAACAACACATTTCTTCTCAAACAACGTCAAAGAGAAAATGCTCCACTGGTTTCTAGAAATATGAAGGAAATAAAGTTTTTCCACTCTTTGTAAGTCAGTTTCAGGATTTCCTTTAGGAGGTTATGCAACACAAGGCTTGGAGCCACATTTGTAGAATAAAGCCCATCTTTAAAAACTAATCCGAATTTTTACAGCAAAACAATGATTTTATTCCACTTGATTGTGGGGCTGCAAACACAATACTTACTAAGTACTAACAGTTCTGCATCAATGTACTTGTTTAAAGATTTGTTTGAATCTTGAGTGATGCGTGGGAAAACTATTGTACTCTGGCTTAGCTTCAGTGATACTTGGCTGTACCAAAGTTGTCATAAATACTCTATTATTGTAGTAGCTACCACTTACCAGGTGTCTATCACGAGCTACCTTCTATATTAAGATCTTTTACATGGACTCTCATTTACTCTTTGGCATGGCTTTAGGAGGTACGGATTCTTATATTTACTTTATACACAGGAAAGGTAAGGCAGAGAGAGGACAAGTGACTTAGCAAGGAACACAGCTACCAAGTAGAAATATGAGGATCTGAAATCAGTTCCTTTTGATATCAGAACTTGTGCTTTATCTGCTCTGCTATATTTAATATTCTGATGAAATACATGCCAAATATCAGCTGATGAGTATGAGTACAATCAACTTTAATATCTCTGATATGCTTTTATTTAATGCCAAGAGAAGAAAATCACCTTATGAAGAGTAACTGTACAAAGTATTCTACTATATCTGTGGACCATAATAACCTATAAAACCATACCTGGTTACAAACTCAATGCCTTCTATAGGGCCAGAGTCTAACCAAACAAGAGATTAAATCAGCATGATTTAACATAACAATCAGTAAAAGGCAAAAACCCATACTACTGGGGCTTATCTAAATCCATCCAGAAGATTCCATTTACTACAATTCACGGGATTACAAGAATCGCTGTTCGCCAAATTAACAACATAAAGGGGAAAGACTTAACATCTCAAAGAAAAAAACATAAAAGGTAACCCTAACACCCTAATTCAGCTTATTTTATTTTCCCTCCATTTTATTTCCTGTATTTAGTCAACATTTGCTCAGCTTCGTGTAAAACCAGTAAGTTTTTAGACTGTACGGCCTTTCTTTCACAGTGCAGTGACCACGTTAAAACAAGTGTTTTATTTGCTTGCACGGACTCCAGTCAATAAATTCTCTACCAATGTGTCTTATGATCAGTCTCACTGCTGTCATAACCAGGAGTTTAATAGCATCACAGTTATTGAAAAAACCTGTTTTTTAAATTTATTTTAGCCTGTTAATATAAATTTCCCTTTAACCACACGTTTGGACAAGTGATCTTTTGTTTCCATAATATGGAAATTTGCATAAGAAAATGTTATATGTAAATTCTATACATTTCTTTAGGAATGTATATTAGTTCCCTATAGCCCCTAATTCAGTTTTCAAGATATGCTGCTTAAATGTAAAAATCTCACATAATGATAATTTCTATTTTCTTTTTTCAGACACTAAACTGTGTTCTGTTACAAAATGTAATGTTTAGTAGCAATATGACTTAAATACCAGTAAAGAATCAGGCATTTTTAAACAGGATGAAATGAAAACATTTAAAAATATGATGTTACTGTATACTTAAACTTAAGTGTCAATGAGAAAATTTCTTTCTCCTTTTATCAGACACTCAAGAATTATATTAGAGTTTATCGACTTCATTACAATTCCTGTCAATTATTACAAAATATAAAGCTTTTCAAAATTCCAAGCAGTATTAGTAATATCATTTGCTTTATGAATCACTAAAGACAAATGCCTAATATATCAAGAGGGTCTGCATTATTACAATTAGAAACACTAAGAAATTTCAAAGGTAGGTAGTAATATACATGAGTTTTTAAAAATTAATTCTCAGTCCCTGTCTCTCCTTCTCCTTTCCAGGGTCCTATTTCTGAACTGCCCCAGTGAAACGTTTCTTTGCCTGTGTTGAGTTCTCAGAGGACTTTATTTTTAGAACACTAGGTATTACACTATCACTGACAGGGTAGGCATAAAAAAACATTGCTCTCTGCTGGTGAAACTTAGTAACCCTGTCCCTTGTGGCTGGCACATGGAACTGTCAGCGTCTACCCGGGGACAAGCTACAGTCCTAAAGTGTAAACGCTCCACTCTCCCACCGAGGCTTTTTGCCTTCTAAGAGTGCACTTAGGGCTGTTCCCTGCCCCTTGAAACAAAGAACCAAATGTATTCCCAAAAGTGTTCAAAAACTCTCCCTGGGCACTTCATTTTCATGAAAGAGGGAAAGAGGGGAGGCGGGAAAAAAAAATGAAAAGAAAAGCTGCGTCAGTGTCATCCCAGAGCAGCTGCCGCGCCTTACCCAAACGGGGCAGTCGTGGACCACCAGTTTGACGTTTCCAAACGCGCTGGCCTGATACTCCGTGAACACCGGACGCGCGACGCTGCTGCCGGTTGCGTTCAGCAACAAGCTGCTTTCGTCCCCAGAGACCAGCGGGCTTCTTCCCAGGTACGTACGGATGAGCCCCGACGGCCGACTGTCCTGGTGAAAGGAGTCCCCCTCGTTCCCCAGCGCCACGATATGAATGGACCTACAGGACGGAGAGGGGCAGAGGGACGAGTCGCGTGGTCAGCGAGACGCTCCGCCTGAACGGGGAGCGCAGGCGGCCGCGCGGCCAGGTCAGGCGCGAGCCCCTCGCCCTGGGGCGCACGCAGCAGCGGCGCCCGGGCAGAGACAATAGCAGGACCGCGACGCGCACGTACATGGTCTCGAATCCAAGGGCAGGGCGGCGACTCCGAGAAACGCGGCTCCCCACGGCCTCTCCGGCCGGTCCGAGGCGTATTTACCCGCAATCAGCTCATTCCCCGCCACGACCCCCTCCAGTGCCTCCACCGTGGCGCGGCCGACGCAGAGCGGGCCCCCGCCGGGCAGCGAGCAGGGGGCCGGGGCGCGCGCGTCCGGCGCGGAGCGCGGGGCCAGCAGTCAGGAAGTGCCCGGGAACATCCCTGCCCGCTCCCCGCCCCCCTGCCGCCCCCGCCGCGAGTCGTGGGCTCCCGGGCGCCGCAGCCCTGCTCCGCCTCGCTCCCGCGGCCGGACAGCTGTCGCCTTCTGCTGCTGGTGCTCCTCCTCCTGGCCTTACAGGGGTTAGGAGAAATGCTGGGCCTCCGCCCCCTCGGCAGGCCGGGCGGGCGCAGCACGTGCCGGCCCCGAGACCAGGCAGACGCAAGGGACGTGCGGCCGGCGGAGGCCCGGGAATCCGGGAGGCGGTGGATACAAAGGAGCGGCCCGGGCGAGAGGCCGCAGAATATAAATGAATAAATACAGCGCTCCAGCCGAAGAGCTCCGGATCGCCAATCCGCCTGCAGCAAGTTTGTTCAACTCGAAAGGCTGTAACCGGAGCCAGGGAAAGGGGGGCGGGGGGGGGACGGTGAGGGCCCCGCGCCCTAAAGACCGGAGAAAAGAGGTTAGTGAAGCTAGGGATTCGAGCCGGTTGGCCTCTGCAGCAGCCCATGCTTGGCACTGACCGAAGTGTTTGACCATGTCTGTCGCTTTGTCATTTGTCAACATGCGCTTCAGCTGTTTTCTAAAATTATGCTTGTGAGGCGGGCGGGAAAAAGGCAACATTCATGCTGGTGCAGAAAGGGCTCTTTGTTCACACACCAATTTGCTAATACAGCTCTGCGGGGGATTATTTACAATTTCAAGCTATATTTGGCATATATTACTAAAAACTGCAGGATTTTAAGCGCTGGGGATTTTACTGCGATGCGTGAGGTGTTGAATGCGTTTACAAACTAAATGCTAGTTTACCTTGAGATTTTAAAAAATACGCATTGTGGCTATGTATTTCATAATAGCCCCCAGACGAACTGCAGAAATAAAGTTCATGCTAATGCAAAGATACTTTAGATTCCATCAAGGTTATGAATGTCTCTAAAGGGCCTCAAACTAGCTCAGTGCCAATGAACGCTGGAACCTACTAATCTCAAAAAGGGCCGGAGGTTACTCAGCTTCTGCATAAACATGAGAATTCTTACAAGTGCTCTGTGGAACGAGTTCTTGTTTATCCCTTTATTCATTTATTTTGCCCTACTTTAAAATTTTGCTGCTGCTTTTCTCAGCAGAGCTATTTTGAGGGTACGAAACAGGAGGTACTGAGGAGGGCGCTGAAAAGACTGGGGTAAGAGAGGCCTTCTGAATGCGAGCAGCTTTTTATTATGGGCTCTTGTTCCTCAGATGGAAATTGTGTTCATAGTTTTTTATGTTCAAATAGGGTGTGATAGGAGGCATTTTTTGGTAAAATCATTCTTTTAAAAAAAATCTCCTTTCCCTTGGTACTCAGGATAATTTATCTTTTAGTCTCCAGAACCCAAGCCATCCTGAAATATTTGAGTACAGGATGTACTTTTCTTTTGGGTCAATAGAAAATACATGTTCTTGTAGTCCTCCCCAGTGACCACAGGCCAAAATCAAAGACACATAATGGATGAGTGGATAAAATGTGGTATATACATACAATGAAATATTATTCAGCCTCAAAAAAAAGAGAAGGAAATCCTATCATATGTTACACTGTGAATGGATGTTTAAATCATTTTACTAAGTGAGTTAGCCAGTCATAAAATACCAAATACTAAATTTTCCCACTTATATGAGGTGGCTAAGGTAGTCAAACTCTTAGAAACAGACAGTAGAATGATGGTTACCAAGGGCTGGAGAGAGGGGGAAATGGGGAATTAGTTCAATGAGTATCATTTTAGTTTTGTAAGATGAAAAAATTGTAGAGATCTGTTGCAAACAAGGGGCATATAGTTAACATTACTGTAATGTACAGTTAAAAAATGGTGAACGTGGTAAATTTTATGTGTTTTATCACCACTCCAGAGAGACACAGACAGACAGACAGACTGACTAGGAAGTGGCGAAAATGGAGGCAGGATGCATTTTTTCCCTCAATTACTGAGTGAGCCAGACCTGTGCTGAGTAGGCATGGGAGATACTAAGATACATGAGACTCAGTCCTTACCTCTGAGAAGCTAAGTCTACTACTAATGGTCACTATATTGTGAATATTAATGTGTCTGACCCTTTTGAAAACATACTGGTTTCTTAAATAATTATAGTACAGGCTAAATAACCTGGTAATAGAGGTATGTACAAACTACAACAGTAAGGTCCAGTGAACATTAAAGAGAGATCTGTGTGTCTTCTGTGTCATCAGAGAGAAGTTCACAGAGAAAGTAAGCATCGTTTTAGGTCTTAATAGATGAAAAGGAGCTTGCTAGATTTGGAGGAAGAGGAGGTTGGAAGGGAAGTATTACTGGAGAGAATGGACAGACGTATGCAAATTACATGCAAAAGTGTAGACATGGAACATCATGGCTTGTTCTGGGAACAAGAGCTGAAATTAGTGCAGGCAAGCAGATTCCTTTATTACAGCAGGTTGAAAAGAGAGTGATAGAGACTTTCCAAGAGATTTCCAAAGGCAGACCTAGTGATATTTATGTCATACTTTGGGAATCCCTATACCAAGCTCTGTTTATGTGATGAAGCCTTGCTAAGTGCTGACCAAAACCGGTTTCTCTTCCAGGACCCATAGCTCAACCGGATGTACCAAAGTGTTTGCACAAAGATAGGGCCACATGATTAGTTCCTATCAGAGGAGTATAATCCCTGCAGTTAAGAGAAGGTATGCCTTCTCTACTCTTTTATCTTTCCATCCACCAACTGGATGAAACCAGGCCAGCCTTGACACCATGTGCTTGAATGTGTTGGTCCACAGTGTGGAAGAAGCTTGGGTCCCTAAATGAGTGGGTACAGCATAGTTTCTTCATAGCATGCCTTGTACTGTGATATGAATGAGAAAACAGATCTTTACTGAGTTCAGCCAGACATTTTGGGGTCAGTTTTTACAGCAGTTCGTGTTACTTTTCTTGTTAGTACAGTATCACAGATGGTCCATTTCCTGATATCTTAATGATTTTTCATAATTACCTTAAGACATTTTATTAATTAACAGTTTTGTATTTGATTTATACATTTGTAGTTTTCTTCATTTGTAGCATTGTTATTTTTTTAACTGGGGTGTAACAAATGGATTATCATCTATTCTCCAACCTCGAGGAACTGGGGAACACACAAGGAAGTGCCTCCAGCCCAGACAACATGTTTTCCTGTTTTCTCAGCTGAAGGGCCATCACTTTGTATTCATTTTTAATGTTCTTATCCTCAGATAAAATGTAGCCACATCTGAGTGTAAGGTACATGGGCAGTAACTCCGTGAGCTATTATTGGTCCCCATGTTGTGAGTAGGAGGCGTGCCAGCCTTTAAAAATGTGCTGGTCCTTAATGTCTAAAGAGGGAGCAAGTGTCAGTAAGGGCAGGTGTGAGGAGCTGGGCCTGGCATAAGATTTTTCCAACTGTGTTTCAAGGAAACTAGGTTTCCACAGAGAATCTTCGAGCCTATATAAAGAGGTGGTGGAGAAAATGCCTAGTAGAGAGGGCTGAAAAATGGAGAAAATGCCTAGCAGAGAGGGCCCCCACTCCTCCCATCTTAGCGTTAGTCAGAGCAGCTTATTGCCATCCATTTTTTAAATGTTAGAGTTTCATGTTCACTTTCATTAAAAGAGGGCTTTCTAACATTATTTTAAG
This sequence comes from Sturnira hondurensis, assembly GCF_014824575.4. NCBI lineage: Eukaryota > Metazoa > Chordata > Mammalia > Chiroptera > Phyllostomidae > Sturnira > Sturnira hondurensis. The sequence goes on along the minus strand of NW_028093985.1, from coordinate 19,522,332 downwards.
ACTACTTAACTAGAGCGTGGGTCTCCAGAAAGGTGTGTAGGTGATAACCCCTGAAATTCCAGAATGAGGTATTTGAACTTCTATTTAAAAGCATACTTTTTTTTTTACCAAAAAGAAGGAGAGAAAGTAAGCTTTACTAATGTTAAACATGAGGATTGGCACTGACATCCCTACTTGGTCAGTAGGAAGGCAAGCACCTGGTATTCTTGGGAGTGGGTGAGAGCACAGTGCAGGCCTGGGGAGGAGAAGGCTCTCCCCTTAGTTCACTTTGAACATATTGCCACAATTTGTGGATGGCATTTAAGTCAACTGACTGTTTCAGCGTGGAGCAGTGGTGACAGTGTTAATAATGCAATAATGGGCAACAGACATAAGCTGACATTTCTGACAGCCTTTGGGAGCCACATTGAAAGGTGAAAAACTAATGACTGGTCAGATCTGACGATAAGTTGGCCATAATTGAAATTATAAAGAACACCGGTTTAAGTATGAATTTATATCTACTTTTGCTAACGTTGACTTCACTCTGTGTATTATAGTTAATAGACAACAGTATTCTGAGCTGATCACAATTAGCTAGCCATTTAAAAACTAGACATCCAAACATGGAGATAAAACTCAACAGTATTTCCAGGTTATTAAACTAAAGTACTATTCAAGCTGATACTTTAAAGAGAACTCACCAATTATAAATGCTGACAAGCTTCTGAACTTTCTTTTAAAAATGAAAGTCAAAAAGCAACATAAAATTGAGAAAATAGTTTGCTTCTTGCCAAAACAAAAATGGCTGAAATATACATGGAACACAAATGGAAAGTAATAGTTGCATTCTTTGACCGTGAATACCTTGAGAATATGGTTATAAAATATTGCTCAAGACCTGAAGACACAATTATTGGAATAAGATACACAGTGTGGAAGTTTATGATGAGGTTAAACTGAAAGCATAGATGTTTTTAATATGTCTCATGCTACTGTATTTAGTAGATTCTGTTTCAGTGTGGTTTTTACTAGATTGTGTTTCAATAATAAAATTCATTTTAAAATGGCAATTTTGGTAGTAGATATTCTTTCTCTATTACATCTTTTAATGACATTTTTAAACAATAATTAACTTTAAAAAAATAAAAACTTGCAAAACTTGTGTCAGTGTAACCACTGGTGGATTAGTTGTTTAGACTAAAAAATAAAAAAAAATTTTGGCCTATAGGAAGGAGTCCAAACTAAGGTTACAGTGACAGCAACCACATTAAATGCACAGTACATCTCATAGGCAGCTATTCTAGCAAAGAAGCTGAAGCCAGAACACAAATAATATAGGATGTTATCAATGTAGTTAATTTTGTGAAAACAAGATTTGTATAGCAGGATATTTTTTAACATTTCTTTATCATGAAATATCATACACATAAAGAAAAGTACTTAATGCCTATGCATGTGAGTTAATATAATTATAAAATAAACATTTCTAAACATCTCCCAGGTCAGAAAAATAGAGCATCACCAACACCCAGGCAAAGATGCACACACACACCCCTTGGTTGCCCTTCCTCAGTGACAGTCCTTTCTCTCAGAGATAACCTGGAGTCTGACTTTGTGGTGATTATTTTTTCTGACAGTTTTACTACTTATAGATGCATTCCTAAACTAATATTTTGGTTTTTCTTCTCTTTGAACTTTATATAAAAGGCATATATAGAGTACCTATATAAAATATGTACTCTTTTGTGTCTTGGTTCTTAGGCTTATCATCATTTGTACGATTTATCCATGTGGATGTAGCTGTGATTTGTTCCTTCCATTTCTTTTTGTTGCTGAACAGCATTCAGTGTGACCATTCGTTTATCCATTTTGTTGTAGATGCACATGGGCGTTATTTCTAGTTTTTGCATATTACAAACAAAGCTGCTAGGACTACTCGTTTTAAAATATAGTTCCTCTGTGGGTATGCTGTCACAGGGTATGTGTCTGTCCTACTTTGGTAAATAATACCCAATTGATTGCAAAAGCAATTTTAATGATTATACTTCTAATAGCAGGGCACAAGAAATCTACCCATAGTCCTTTACATACTTAAATATACTTAGTATAGCTAGGTATTATATTGATATGGCCATATTTTTCCATGTATAATGTGCACTTTTTTGCCCAAATTTTTTAGGAAAAAGTAAGGATGTGCATTATACATGGATAGTACTAATTCCAATCTATATAAATGTTTTTAATTCTTTTATTTATACTTGTGCATTAAAAGTGTTACTCTAGAAAGCTATAACAATATCTGTATGCAAATTAATACCCTGAAATATGAAAATCAGTTTTTTTCTAAATATAAATAAATAAAAAATTGAACTTAAAAATTAAAGTGAAAGGTTTTTCCCTGAAAGTTTGGACTGAAAACGTGGGTGCACATTATACTCAGGAGCACATTGTACATGGCAAAATATGATAAGTACTTTATGATTATTGACTCATTTAATTCTCATAATGACCCTATTGAATATGCTCTGCTGCTACCCTGACTTACCAGGGAGAACCTTGAGGCATAAGGATGCTCAGTAACTTGCCCGCAGCCACACAGTGGGGAGTAGAGGAGCTGGGATTCCAGCTTAGACCGCGGGGCCCAGGGGCTTTGCCCTTTGCCCACTCTGCTGTGTGGATGCTTAGTAATATCTCCTTTATTATGTGATCTTTTGTGATCGAAAGTGATGTATTTAGCCTATAAAAACTCTGGTATCTTACAGGATTTTTTAACCAACCTGAACATTTTCTAAGTACAATCCTATGGATTTTGGAGCCACTTGTTAAGACTATAAAAATGTACAAGACCTTCTAATTAGTTAGCTGGAGCAAATGGGTAACAGTAGGCATGATGGAAATGTATTCATCAGACTTCAACCAAAATCTCTGTGTAATGAGTGACGGGACTGAAAAATATCAGTAACCCAGCTAGTGAAGCAGTTCTCCCATCTAAGTCCACACATCTCTGTGAGCTCTGCTCAGAGAGCCTTTAAACAAACTGAACAAAAGAGACACCTGCACTGCTGTCTCACAAAATGTTAAATCAAGATTTTAAAAATTGGAGGCATATTCAATTATTGTTTCCCCCTAAAAACTTAAAAATAACATTTTGGAGAAAAATGTGTTGTGTATTATTATTAATACATTTTAAAATGTTTAAAACTATGGTTATTTCATCTATTGAAAATTTTCTATTTTAGTATGTTATATTGAGATTAATATATGCATTTAATTTATAAAGATATTGAGGGTATACTCAAAATTCTTTCTAATAGGCTGTTCAGTCAAAAGAGTTTGCAGATCACTTTGTAAGTTATATAAATGTCTAATCACCATACGGTATACCTGAAACTAATGTAATATTGAATGTCAGCTGGAATTGAAAAATTAAAAAAAATGTTTTAAGATTTTATTTATTTATCTTTAGAAGGGAAGGAGAAAAGGAGAAAAACATCAATGTACGGTTGCCTTTCATGCATCCCCTGCTGTGAACTGGCCTGCAACCCAGGAATGTGCCCTGATTGGGAATCAAACCGAGATCCTCAGGTTTGCAGGCCTGTGCTCAATCCTCTGGGCTACACCAGCCAGGGCTGGAAAACAAAAAATTTTTTAAATGGTTTCCAAACTTGCTAGTCTGATGCCTGTGTTCTAGAGGGCAAGCCTAGAAGGACGATGGCACTGGTGGAATCTGGAGCCACCAGGACTCTGGGCGGGGAGGCGGCGGGGGTGGGTGGGGGGGGCGGGGGTGGGGGGGGGCGGTTGGCTGGCTGTGAGAAAGGAAGTGGGAGGAGATAGGAGAAGGCAACACAGATAGACCGCAGACCTACTTGCCTAGAGTCAGCCTGGTGGAAAGTGTATTTGTATTGTATTACTAATCAAATGAGTGATAAGTTTGCAAATTTACACAAAAATCATAAAATTCAAGATTAGACTTTTTTCTTCTTGCAAGAGCTTGCATGTACTTCTTATAGAGTAACTTAAGCAAAGTCACATACCAGGGTTGGTAACCATAGTTAGTCGTAAGAAAAGTTGACTTTACTTGTTTTATTATTTGGGTCATTTTTCCTAGAGAAATAGCCAACAGTTTTCTTCTAATTGTGGATTTCTTCTAAATTGCAAGGCTGCAATATCCTCACTGCTCTTCAGAGAAGCTGAAGTGGAAATCCAGGGTTATTTATGTGCAACAACTACTGTGAGCTCTTTCAGAGAAAGGTCTAAAATTCTTGTTTGATTTAATTTATGTTACCCACCCACCTCTATCATTGTGTCCAAATTGTATTTTTAAAACAGCCATTCTGTTTTTCAGTTAAAATTTTACTTTAAAATACCAGCACACGTATGTTTCTTTGAACCAGGACTGTTTCCACCAGCATTTTTCAAAGGATTGTAACTCAAAGAATCTGGTTGGTTGGCCTTTTACATGCCTGCTGTGTTATTTAGCCCTTGAAAAATACATAATCGAGCCTTATTGATTATGTCATGTATTCATGCAGAATATTTTGTGAAGTTTTCCATTTGTAGCCATACATAAATATAGGATGTTTGATTTGAGTGCTATACTACTTTGCTGATAGACATTTCTTTTTGAAAACTCAAATACATTAAAAAATCAATTCATTTTAATAGTACTATAATCTGGCTGTAGTTTTAACTTTACTAAAGGTTGTGTTATTTACTTTGGTAAGTTTCTCTGAAGGCTTCCCCATCATCCTTTGTACCCTTTAACTTCCTGTGTTTGTTCATGCCTCTCTGCTGTGGTCCTCAGTTGGACATTGTCCCACCTGGGGCATCCCACAAGCATTCTTTGAAAGGTGCTCCTCTTCCATTCAACAGCTATCACATGCCCCTTAGCCTGACTTCTGCCCTCACACAGTACTTCTGATCCTGATTTTTCTGTACCTGCTTTTTACTTTACACTTCCAAGTCTGTTATCCTGTGTGCAGTTAAAAACTCCATTTTACAGCGAACAGCAATTAAATTTTCTTACAGATTGTTGTCTTCAAGGAAAGTCCAGCTGATACATTCAATATGAAGTTGGCAGCTTGTATTCTTGGCGAAGAGTCCTCTTGGCATTCTAACAAATCACCCAGCTGAGGAATTGACATTTTTTGGCTTATCTGGAGGACATTTTTTTCTCTTCCTTTTTTCCTACTTCTCACTTTCTCCAGAGATCCCCTTGGGCACATTCTTACTGTTGCTGATCTCCATGTTCTCTTTAGAATCCATTCTATTTTTAAAATCTTAATCTGGGATGTGAGTACCATTTTTGATTGATATTCTCTCCTCTTGCCTTCAAATTAAAACACCTGGACATTATCATCTCTTCAGCTACCCTACAAGTTTCTTTTCGCACAATAGCAAGATCCACACCCCTTTCTCAGCCAATAACTGCCCCTCTCCTACAGGGCTGATACAGTTTCTACTAGTGAGGGGGCTTGTTCTGTGTGCTTCCCCAGGTGTTCTCCTGTTACAAACTCCTTCCAGTGTTAGGACAGGGTAGGACAAGGGCAGTTCAGGCCACACTGAAAGGCATTCATAATTTTCTCAGTGAAGGATAAGAAGGGAAAGCAAAGCAAAGACTTCTCTGGACTAATTCCAGAAGCCAGCAGAGCTTCTCAGACCTTCCTCTCCGAAACAATGCCCCCAACATCCCTGTCCCTAACCTCCCACCCAGGTGGCAGCATAAATTGCCCACAGCAAGCCCAGGATTTTTTTTTTTTGAAGCTATAGTATACCTTTGTTGATTTAGTATAAAAATAAGAATTAAATTACTTGACAACAGGTAAAATTAAAGGATGGTCTTGTTTATACTGCTATTTTTCTTTCACATGTCTTGGTTTACCACCATGGAAATCAGTAAATCTTAAGAGAGAATTTATGAAATTCTGATGGCTAGAAAACTCTTAGAGGAAAACGTGGCAAGAAATGACACTTTGTAGAACTGGTCAGTTATAAACTATCTTTTTGTAGGTGAACAGAAACAAAAGCATAATTAGTAATTACTATTGGAATGTTTGTCATGTTGGGAAAAAATTATGTTTTTACTGGTCATTATGTCTACCTCTTCAGAAATGTGAGAATAGTCTATGATTTCTACAAACAAAAAGAACCAGACGCTCTGGAATGTGCAACCCCATGTAACAAGAAGCAATGAACTAGAATACAAACAGAAGAGACAAAGAGGCGGCATTTACGTCGCCTTGCTTTGTTTTGCTACAAGCATATGAGAACTCACTAGCTGCAGCCTTAAAAGGGAAGTCGGTTTCTAGGTCGCTACCCCTGAACAGTCACAAATTGTGCACTCTCAGTAACTCCCCGTGCTAGACTCTGGAATTAGCACTCTCAGCCAGCATATTTTATTAACTCACTATGATTTCTAATAGACTACTCAGTCCTCTTGCATTAACTATGATTACAACACTGTTTTGGTAACAACTCCATCATGGTCTCAAAGATTTTTATTGCAGGAGGTCAAACTGATTTAAATAGAGTCACTGTTCCAAACAACCAAGCTAGAGGTGTCCTAGGGAGAGGCCAGCTGGGCTGCTTAGGCTGGCCTCAGGATGACATTGCCTCAGTCAAGTCACATTTTCCAGGTTTTGGTTTTGGAAGTCTAGAAACTTTATTTTGTCAGGGTTCCCAAAGTCGATCATACTCACGGGACAAGGTTTGTGCTAGCCCAATGCACAGGAGGCCAGTGCATAGACTAGAATACCAATTTGCTCATTTATAATGAGAAAGGGAACTATCAGAGGGCCTAAAAGTGTATGTGACCAACACCTTCTTTTCTCTGTAGGAAAGTCTACATGGGAAGCCCATTATTACCTCTTTAGTTTAACAAATGTTTATTAAGCACCTAAGGTACAGATCATTTTTTTAAAGATTTTATTTATTTATTTTTAGAGAGATGGGAAAGAGAGAAACAGAGAAACATCAGTGCAAGAGAGAAACCTCTATCAGTTGCTTCTTTTACGCACCCTGGCCAGGGACTGAACCCACAACCCAGACATGTGTCCTGACTGGGAATAGAACCAGTGAACCATCACTTTGTGGGACGATGTCCAAACAACTGAGCCACACCAGTCAGAGCAGGTTCAGGTTATTTTGATCCCAAGGATGTTTTGCATGTATAAACACTTTAATTAGAGTTATGGAAACACTGAATTGTCATAGAAACATTACTTTCCAGAGCAAACTACATTAAGCCTATTCATGCTCTGGTCAATTTTTAAGGTAGTCTCTTCTGATTGGCAGATCCAGCCTTTTAGGAGAGAATAATATCTATCTATGTGATAGAATTAGCCATGAGGATCACCCCATAACCACGTCCAATACTTAGACACCTTCTAAATATGGTTCTTAACCTAGAACTTCGAAGGAATATGATAATCTGCTGAACATGTAGAGAAAGAATTATGTATAATGAACATGTGGTTGTTACCACGAGATTCTCATGTCAGAAAGTGACCTAAAAACTCAGAGTCTTCCAGAGCCAATCTGAGCATCTAGGCCACAATACCATCCACTAATTAATATGAGGACACTTCTAGGGCGAATTCTTCTTTAAAACCTTACAGCCAGTTTAACATAACTTGTCCCATTCCCTGATAATCTTATCACAGACCCAACTATACCTTAATCTTGGTCATCTGAGTTTGCCCACGCTTGGCTTCCTGCCAAAACTTTCTATTTTACCTACTGCAATCCAATTGGAGTGGAAGGTGAGAGCCAGACCATCACTCCTCTATCCTCCTGAAGAATTTCTGTTCTGAGATCCAAGAGAGGCTATCCACCCCTGCCCATCTCCTGTTGCTGTCATTTAGCAACCTCCCAGTCTACCCCCACCCACCCCACTCACTTACCCTCTTCACTGTTTTTCTCTCTGCTCCAGTAAGTGCTTGGTCCTCCATGATGTCAGAGAGCTTCAAGCCTTCTCACTGGCCTCCATCTCTGACTCGCACATGTCCTCCCCATGTTTTCTGCCACAGAGAGAGCAGAAGCATCAAATAGGGAAATGCCTTCAGTTTCCCACTACTTAGCCAACAATCTATATGCAGCCACATGCATGCTGTTCCTGCAGCCACAGTACAGTAAATATTCCTCATCGCATCCCTCTGGCAGAGTGCGTCCCTGTTGACTTGGGGGGACTGCGTTCCATCTCTCCCTTTCTGCCCCATCGACCTCTTCAGCACTGACCTCTCTATTGTTCTCTGCGATCAGCATTTAAACGTGTCCAGGACTCTAGCTGCTATTCTCTCATCCCCATCTGGCTTAAAACACCTTAAAAAAAAAAAGAAACAGAAGAGATCTTTTAGTTATGAGTTATTTAATTATTTCACTTGTAAGGACTTGTTTGCTTGTCTATAAAACTCTCTTGTATTTTAAACAGATTTGTTGTAAGGGCTACAAATGTGCTCATCTGAAAATGCACCAACTTTTAGAATTCGAATACACAAGTTAGTATTGATCAGCATTATTTTCTTTAAACTTTTATGAAATACACAAAGAGTATAAAACATCAGTGTACAGTTTAATGAGTAATTATAAGACAAACACCCACTTAAGACAAACCACCATTCTGTCAAGAAAATGCCCTTCCACCCATGTGTCCCTTCAGGATCATTATCTTCTCCCCCTTCTAGAGGTAAACACCATTCTGAATTTTGTGGTAATAATTTCCCAGCTTTTTTATATGAGTTTAACTCTTGCCTTGCCAATCCAGGCCCACCCTTTTCTCTTCTCCACCCTGCTGTGTATACTGGGGAGCTAGGCAGTATGAACTATGTCAATAGGCTCTTTCTTCTTTCTAGCTTCTAGTTGCACTTAGTCAATGGGGAGGTTAGAAGGAGCAAAATGAGACAGGATATTTCCTTCTCCCTGTGTCTCCCCTCCCTTGGTGTCTCTCTAAGGACTGGCTGGGCTGGTTTTGTCACCAACAATATTTATCAGGGTTAGCCAGAGAGATGGAACCACAGTGCTTCTCTGGCTAACCCTGATGAATATATAAATATGAGAGGAGTAGATTCTAATGTTTTGCAGTGAAGCAACAGGTTTAAGTGGCCCAATGACTTGGGGCTGGAATCATCTGGAGGCATCCTCACTTACATGTCTGACAGGTGGTGCTTGCATTTGGTTGGGATTTCAGCTAGGGAACAGCCAGAGCACCTACATATGTCCTCTCCTTGTGCCTACCTCACAGCATAGAAGTCTCAGGGTAGTTGGACTTCTTGCATTATGGTTCAGGGATACAGAAGTGACTGTCAAAGAGGAAACTGTGTCACCTTTTATACTGTGGTCTTAGAATGCACGCAGCATCACTTCGACAGCTTTTTCTCTGTTACGGTGAATGCCAAGGCTGCAGAGGTTGAAGGGAAGAGAACATAGACCTCCTTTCCTAACGGGAGGAGTGCTTCCGCAGGGCCACACTGCAGAAGAGCATGTGGGATGGAGACACCGCTGCGGCGTCTTTGGAAAATGTCATCTGGCACACATGTTCTTAGAACAACTTCTTATCATGGGAATGTCAATTCTTTTATCAGTTAATGCATAAGTTTAGAATGTCTCTACCCGCACCCCCTTACATGTAACTTTTGCCCGGTATTTTAGTTTTTTGTTTATGCTGATAAACTTAGTCCCTGTTATTATTTTAAAGGTGATTGGTTAGATTTGTACATGCATTTAAAAATCTTTTATTAAATTTGCTTATCATGCACCCATTGTCCTTCAGCTGAATTGTCATTCAAGAATCAAAGTGAATAGGCTGTAGCTATGGTAAATTCTCCTGATTTTTGTCTAAAGAAATACCCTTTATTTTACTTTTATTCTTGAATGATAATCTAACTGACTGTAGAATTCTAAGATGAGTTAATGCTTGTTTTTGATGTGAGATATTTTTACTGAAAATGCTTTTGTGTCAAAACGCCCTCAGGTTCAAAAACAGTGGAGTCGAACGCGAGACCAGGCCCCCCATTGCCCCAGGATCCTGTGTACGCAGCTCGATAAGGCCTGTTCCTGCTAGTAAGGAGCTGTTGTCTCTTCAACTGTGAAGCAGAAATAGTAGACAAAAATGAATAGCATACTTTATTATTATTCAGTATAAAGTATATACCTTATATACAAGTTATTAAGTTATGTATTTTATATGATAGATGAGGTCTGTCCAGAAAGTACCCAGCCATGTACTATGAAAGATAGAGATGTTTATTGAAAAAGATAAAAGAATCACTGTATACAGGACAATGATGCCTCAGTCCCCTTCAAGATAGACCCCTTGGGGCCTCACACAGTTCTCCAAATCACCATCAGCTGCCCCGTCATATTTGCCTGAATCTCATCAATGGACTGAAATCTCTTCCCTTTCAAAGGTGGTTTTAATTTGGGGAAAAGCCAGATGTTGCAGGGCACCATATCTGTGTTGTAGGGGGGCTGAGTCACCTGGGTGATTTGATGCCAGAAAACTTAGGAGACATGAGATAGGATACGTGATACATGATATATGATACATGAGCAGGCACATTGCCCCAGTGAAGCTGCCAATCACCAGTTGTCCATAGCTGTGGACTTCTGAATTCTTGGAATAGTTTCTGTGGAGGAATGTTCAAGCTTAATGCAGAATTTGATGCAGATTTGTTGCTCTGCTTGCTCAGTCATTTTGAATGCAATGACCATACAATACACATGCTCACTCGACAGTGTCTACCGCCCCCACTGACTAGTACAGTGACATCGTCATTGTTCGCGTATGTGCATTCCAGTCCACACTCCTTGGCTGCCAGTTTACATCGATACTATGCAAACTGCTCTCGTTACATTAACAACCAATTGGACTTTTTCTGAACGATCCTCATATAACACACAGAATAAGAATTGTTGAAAATTTTGATGATGTACTCAGAGTTTCTGCTTAGGTAAGATTGAAAAAGGGAGAAAGTCCCCTCTTTTGTATTTACTGAAAGAAGCATTAGAATTTTAAGAAGCATTCGAACAATTAAAGGAATGAGCAGGGAGGGGAGAATATAATTCGCCTTTCTGTTGGAAAGCAGAGGGTCTGCCTGAGCCTCGCTGGGACTGGCCCTTAGAGTGGTGCCTGTAGGAAAACATCCAGTCCTCTCTCGATTCTGGAAGACTTTGTGTTCTGAAGGAATCAAACAGGCCGTCAAGACATTTGTTACTAATAAAGCTAAAGGAGAGTCTGGAGAATTAATTGATGTTTTAGGGTGGGAGGAGGTCAAATGGAGATGCCTCAGGAATCGGTGGCCCCCCAACAATTACAGGAAACATTTGCCTCTCCTCCTTTCCCCCCTCTGTGCCTCCCTTATTTTCCTAACAGAAATAGAAAAGTGAGGAGATAGACGAATCTTTCTGGAATATTAAAAAATATATAGGGAGGTTTCTGAGTAATAGACACCTTGGACTATTTGTGTTTGAATAGAAACCATGTACAAACACTGGATGTATAGTACTCTTGAAATAGGTTTTGACTTACTCATGTGTTGTTTTAGATTTCAGTAAATGTGTGTTTCTTGACAGCTATTAGGTATAAAAATATTTAAAATGAAAAGGCTTCATATACTGTAGTAAAAATTGGATAAATATTAGAGTACAGTGAAATCCAAACTAGTCTATTGTCATTCAAATAGATGTATATAGTGTTAGGTTTAAAGCAGGCTCTCCATAAATACTCAATTTTCTTTTTACAGAATTGTAGTAGGGAAACATACTTCATACTTACTACCTGCTGACCTTTTTCTTAAAATGTATTTAATTATTTTTCAAGTACAGTTTTCCCTGCTGACCTTTTTAAATGAAGATTTTGTTTATTTATTTTAGGGAGGGAGAGGGGGAGGAGAGAGAGAGGGACAGAAGCATCAGTTGGCTGCCTCTCACAGTCCCCTAACCAGGAACAGGCCTACAGTGCAGATGTGCGCCCCGCCTGGGAGACACACCAGCGAGCTTTTAGTGTGTGGATGATGCCCAACCCCCTGAACCACCCCAGTCAAGGTTACCTGCTGACCTGTATTTGATTCTTTTAAAAGATGTTAATCATTAGCTCTGCACATAATTGTAAAACTGAAGAAGTTCAGAATCAGAAAACATTTTACTGTCAATAAGCCATTATTTTTTAAATAGTCATTGACATGCTACTAACATGTAATTATTGAATTTCATGAATGAAATATTGAATACTATTTATATGGAATATATTATGGGGGCTGGTGTTATCTCTCCACTGCATTCTTTAATTAATGAATGGGTACTCGTATTTTATTTAAAACAATTTCTTATGATTAGTAACAAAATTCTATATATGAGTCTAAACAAATTAATTTTTTTAAGTAAGTGAAGAAAATTACTGTCTCCTGTCAACTGTTCGGTGTTAGTCCATTTTGAGTCCCTGGGGCTATTTGTCATCTCGTGAGACTGGCAGCTGCCCCTGCGTCTATCGCGTGTTCTCAAGCAGTCTAGTTCCCAGGACAAATAGATAGAACAAACAGATAAAAGCAAAATCTTTCCACTAAAGGAAGTTATACACGTTATAATATGCAAGCATGGAAAATATTGCATTCAAGGGTTGCATGCAATAAAAAAGAAAAGAAAATCTAGAGAATAATATAAGCTGTTTCCATGATTACAACCATCATATCTCTGCCCAACTTTCAGTTACACCAATGTAAGTTTAATGAGACTGTGTTTCTCTATCCGCTGAGCCACAGTAGCCAGGGCTGAGACTGTGTTTCTCTGTGAGTTTCTGTGTGTGTGTGTGTGTGTGTCTACTGTGTGGGAGACTGTCTTGTGTCTGTGTATCTGTGTCTCTGTGTGTAGTCTGTCAGTGTTTGTGCATCTGTTGTGTCTTTGGGACAAGATCCAGGAGGCAGGCAGATAGTGTATCAAAGAAAGGACTGAATCCATTTCTGCTGAAATCCACCTTTCACTGGATAAGAGAAGAGAAGTGTATTTTTATTTAAAAAACACCCCTGAACCATAGGTGAAATAACTGAATAATATTATGCCTGTAAGTTTAAAACTTTTAAAATAAAACTTTATTTCAAATGAAATGCATGTTCATTATTTTATGCTTCAAATAAACAAATCTGACCTCCTGTTGATAACCACCTAATATATGCACTTCCAGATATTTTTGTGTATATGGATATGGGGGCGACTTTGCCCTCAAAGTCCCCCATCTGCCACAGATGAAAGTGAAACTACCAAGACATGATCTGCTTGGGGAGGAAAGGTGGCCAATCTCTCAAAGGGGAAGGGCCAAGACCCCCTTCCTCAAGGGGCTTTTGTTGGGTTCATTTGCACAAGAATACAGGTACGGATTAAGCAATAGATAGCATTCAAAGAACTATGAGGGCTTATTCTCAGTCAGGGTCAGATAGCTAAAGGGGCATAAAACTTTGAGGAACAAACTTCTTGCTTGGACCCTTATCATTTAAATGAGAGCATTCTAAACAAAGCAGATTTCACAGGATTTTACATATTCTTTCTAAGGCCTGATCACCCCAGAGAACCTGCCCTTCCCAGCACAGGGCTGCACCGCCTTCCCAGTCATAGGTTTTTAGGCCTGAGTGGATTAGAGCCAGGAAGCACTTCTCCCACACGGAAATGGGGACTCAGGCTATGCCAGAATAGCTGGGGGGTGAGGGTCCATCACTCCCTCTTTGTTGCAGCCCCCTAGTCCTTCCATGGTGGCCTCCCAAGTGATCCGGTCTGGCTTAGATTGCCCCCCTCTGGGGTGTCGTACCCATCATAGACTAACCCAACCAGGCACTGGGGGCAGGGGATGAAGCAGAAACAAGCTTTGTCTCCCTAGTGGCTCGCATTCTGCAGGCCCCTCACTCAGCCTTATCCATGGGGGGCAGTTACAACTCCTGAAACCAGGCAGAGTGGTTCCCAACATATGGACATGAATATTTTTGCAAAATGGAATTATCCTAAATAAATAATTTTTTAGAAATAAGGAATAAAATTAATAAATTCTTGTTCATTCTACCCCTAATATATATAGTACTGTGCAGGGTATGTGGAAGACATTCAGAAAATATCTATTAAATAAATGCAGTAATCCTTTGTTTTGTCTGTCTTTTCCCTTTGGCATGTTTACATATTTACTTATGAATTTCATGGGAAGTGAAGATTTTTGGCCCTTTGTTATATATGTTACAAATGTAATTTTTCCTATTTATATTTAATTTAAATTTTTCTTTTCCAAAAGAATAGAAAATATTTGAACATATAGTTTGATTTAATTGGATAAAAACATCATCTGATTTAATAGAAATGGTATTTTATTGTGGTTTAAAAAATAAGTGCAATATATAGGAGCAAAGTGCTGAGTGCATTTCACTAGAGGCTCTGCTCCATTTAAATGTATAGGAATGATAAGTAGATAGTACTAGTGTGGACTGTGCCTAGTGGCAGTACATTGTTGAGTCAGACAGATTTGGTTTCTATCTCATTTCTGCCCCTCAGCAGCTGTGTGATAATGGAGAATTACTTAATGCCTCTGAGCACCTGTAAGTTGGGGGTGTTCTGGCCTGCCTCCCTGAGTTAGTGCCCCCAAAATGGTCTCTCTGTGGTATTACATTCCTTCATAGGTATTTCCAAAATGGATATTTGTTCCTAAGTACAAGAAAAAAACTAGAGGTAGGTCCCCAGATCTGGCTAAGTTTCTCTGCCCAAAATTTGACGATAACATAAAATCTTTTCTATTTTTTGCCATTATTATTTTTAAATGTCCTGGTTTTGCTTTGTCATGTTTTGTACTTCTTAACTCTCTCTACCAGCCTTGTTGACTAGAAGCCAAGTACTCTGTGTTCTTAAGTTTTCCCTTGAAAGACTGTGGGTATAATGAAATGATATACTACTCTATTAACCTTAGTTCAGTAAAAGGATTACCACGAAGTGTACTGAAACACTTCGTGGTGTTCCTTTTAGTGCACATTATTTTCTGGAACATTACTGAAGTGGAAATGATACAGGGTGCAGCCAAGGGGGAGCCCAGAAAAGATTTGGAATAGTGTCCAGAACTCAAAGTGTACAGGAATATTGGAGGAAATATTAAGATATCCTCACCCCCCCCAAGGTGTCAGTTGGGGGAAGGGAAGAATGGAGCAGGGCCATTGAGAGCTGTTTTGCATAGCAACAGTTTTGCAGCTAACCTCTGGAATGGTTATTTAACATATCTATAACCTTTAACTGGTTTCATAGATATGTTAAATAGCTGTGGCCAAGTTTTGGGCCAGAGAGAAGTGAGTGGCGGCTACCCAGGCTGGAACTGGGGCTGCTTCTCTGAGAGAGTGCCTGCTTGAGAGCCATGTGGCTTTAGCAGAGTGAAAAGAACCCCTCTTGGCCAGGTGAGGGGGAGAGCTATGCTGTTTTGGAAAGATGTAGACCCCTGTAGCCATTAGGAGGGAGAGCCACGCGGTTTCAGCAGAGTGCAGACCCCCCTCTTGGCCAGGTGAAAGGGAAAACCACGCAGCTATGCCAGAATGGAGATCCCTGCGGCCAGGTGAAGAAGAAAGACGCACGCTTTCGGTGGGCCTGGAAAGCAGGAGAGACTTTGACTGGAACTTGGTACAAAGAACTCTTGCCAGTGGAAGGTGCCACATGACTTTGGATTAATTGGAGATCCTGCCTGGACAGGCAGGCGACACAGCTCACGTGCCAGCGACCTGAAAAACGGACGTGTGCTCTTTTCCTGATTTACGGTACCCGGAGTTGGGACAGTGGGAGAAGGGAGCGCTGTGTGTATGTGTGTAGGTGTATACCCTTAAAGACTTTAATATTTTAAGGAAGGCATTAGGCCTGAATAGCATTAAATAAACATTTTGTTTCCTTTTCACAAATCTCTGGCATTGAGAGATGTCTTTCCAATTGGCGGCGGACAGAAGAGCCCTATAGATATTAGTGTATCGTCCTTGGGAGGGGCCCCTGTTTTCTGTAGCAGTTTTTGGCATCCCTCGGTGGGCCAAGTATTGCCCCCCCCCCCCCCGGACCCTTTGTTCGGTAACAGAAAGCTATCTTTACTATCGCAGTGCATTGCCATCAATATGTAAAACATAGTCTTAAGCTTTCTCATGTGGCCGTTGTCTACATCTATAAAGTAGGGTTTACTCAGCCTACAAATATTTACTTTAACACTGATCTTACTTACATGGACCTTCTATTACCAGTTTTACCCAAGCACAAAAGTTTTTATTATTTTCATGAAATTAATTGCAGATGTTTGGAGGAGGGGGAAATCTAGTTTTATAAATATTACTTTTCTTGGCAATTGACCTAATACTATTTACTTCCTAAATAAAACTTCCTCCTTGCCTAGCAGGTCAGAGTATCACAAATTTTGATTTAATTAAGTACGAATGGTGTTCACTGCTAACATGTTACACGTTGCCAGAATAGAAATGGTTCATGATGATTTAGTTAAATTGTTATTAAAAATTATGGAGTAAATATGTTTTCATTTGAAAAATATAAGTTACTTTTGTTAGAATGACTATTAGCTTATTCTGCCATTACCTAAGGTATTACAAGCCATTCTGAGGAAGAAGCCACAGGAAGAAACCTGTGGAAACTGTTAAAATCTTTCAAGCTTTGCTACAATAAGACAGTGATTAACTGTGCCCCTCTGGCCACTGGCCACTGGCCACTGGGTAAGAAACTGACCTGACTCGAAAGAATTGTTGCAGTAACTGCAAGTCTGTGCTTTGTATCAAGAGACCAAGTGACTAGGAATTAGAATTCTAAAACTGTAGAATTGCAGGGTTATAAAGGACTTTGGAAATCATAACTCACACTTCTCTGATAAAGAACTTGGACAACAGTGAGTGACTGGCTAAAAGTCTCAGAAGAATTTGGATCAATGTATTCAATAGAGTAAAACACATACAAGTTCCTTGCTAATTAAATATTTTAAAAGTCTGTTATGACCTTTGCTATATTGGCTGTTTGAACTTTAGTCAGTATCCATAAACTAAAAAACATACTTCAAAAAAATTGCTGTGGTGTGGGTTGTTCACATAACCCTGGGAACAAGTGAGCAGAAAGAAAAATATTTAACAATTAAGGATGAAAGATTACATGAATCCAGTCATGGGATAGCATGGCATATAATTATACACACATGTATATACACATATAAAACTCGTAAAATCTGGATAAAGCCAATGGGCTATACAGGTCAATTTCCTGATTTTCATTTTGTCCCATAGCTACACAGGATGTGGTCATTAGGGGGAACTGGGGGAAGCATGAATGGGACCTCTCTACTATTTTTGCAACTTTCTGTGAATCTGTTATTATTTCAAAATAAAAAGTTTAAAAGTTATGAACAGCTGCTCTGAAACCACTTTTTGTCATAATTAAATATGTATAAGCTCTAGGTGGTTAGAATTTAATATAAAAATAATTACAACATGTGATTCTGGCTGAGTGCTCACCCATTTGCCCATTTCTTGTGTCTCCTTACCTGGGACTCTTCCCAGAGATTGTCTCTTACTGACACTCCCCATGAGTAAACTGATTCATATTCATGATTTCAGGGACCAGCTCTATGTCGAAGGTCCCCAAATTATTCTGTCTGGCCCAGATGTCTCACTGAAACGCCAAGTCCTTATAGTGTTCTCACTAGAACTTAACATGATGTCTGACACCGAGTAGGTTCTCAAGAAATACTACACAAGTGAATAAATAATGACTTTCCAAACATAGGCTATCTGCACTGGAAAGCTGTGCATCACCTAAATTTGGCATATAGCAAAATAAAA
The DNA here is from genome assembly GCF_014824575.4 of Sturnira hondurensis. Classification (NCBI taxonomy): domain Eukaryota; kingdom Metazoa; phylum Chordata; class Mammalia; order Chiroptera; family Phyllostomidae; genus Sturnira; species Sturnira hondurensis. Next base: position 19,504,537 of record NW_028093985.1, on the reverse strand, counting down.
CTAATATTTTCTTCTTACCACTCTTGTAGATCCAATCTGTTTCTTCTGCCAGTGTCTGTATGTATCTCTCCCATTTCTACTTTTCTCTCATCCAACCAAGCTTTAAAATTTTAAGCTACCTTTGACTCTCTTTATTTACAATATTATAGCTAAACAGTTACCTCTTGTTTATTTTGCTCTCAAATGTTCCTTACATTTGGCCCTTCACCTCCATCTTGTCTGTATGGCTACCACTTTTGCCTTATTTTATTACTCAGTGTTTCTGATTTTTCTCCTCATTCTAGTCCTGATTCACTGTCAGCCTGTCTTGCATGCTCATGTCTGTTCAGTGTTTCCTAAACTGCTACTGCTGTTAAGACCGTGGTGACCGTAACCATGGCTCCCACTGGCTTAGTGTCCCAGACTCGGTGTTACCAAGCGTGTTATCTTACTTCCTCTTTACCACCACCCTAGGAAGTAGGCATTGTTTATCTTCATTTTATAGATAAGGGAATGAGAGAGTCCAAGAGATTAAAATGTGTCGCATTTTTAAGGTAGAGGAGCAAGGACGTGACCTCAGATTAGCCTGCTTCCAGTCACTCTGAAAACACCATTTGCCTAAATATACACACATCTTGTCCAGTCATCGAAACATGCCCAGCAGAACCCCAGCCTGGCAAACATAAGTGTTTGATACATAGCTCTTGTAGCCGGTTTATTAAAAGAGTTGAATTCAGTCAGCTGCAAGCAGCTGTCTCTTTTCTCCCACTGTCCTTCGGACTTGCACCACCTGTTTTTTTTTCAAGCTCAGCTGTGCTCTATCTCTACTTCCTTGAAATCTCAGGTAGATTTTATAGTTTTGTGCTTGCTCCCAGGTGAAAAATGAGTGGTATCTTTTTAGTCATTAGAGTCCAGGCCAGTGTAATATCCAAACTCTGATCTCATTTCACTTAAAATTTCTTTTCTTTCCCACTTGAGCTTTGTACCGGGCCCAGAAGTCTACAGTGGAGGCGGGAGGGAGAGTCAGCCGCTTGTCCTCTTCCCACTGCCCCATCTCCCTCCTCCGCGCCGCTGTGGGCCTCGTCAGACCTGCGAGAGGGAAGGAGGAAAAGCAAGATGGGGGAAGCTCTTATTAATTGTGGCCGTGACTAGCACTGGTGCCCTCAGGAGTGGCGAAGAGGCAAACATGACCCCCTCTGCCTCGTGGAACCCTGCAGGGAATCTCCCACCACATTTCTGGTTCCAGAGCAACCCCGAGAAGCCCTTGGACTTGCAGCAATCCGCCTCTGTCACACCGCTCCTTCAGACAGGGTCTGTGTCGTGAGGCAGCAGGCTGGTGGCCTTCACAGGTGCCTGTATCAAGCCCACACACCTTGCTCCCTTTTCCTCTCTCTGTTCTTGCACACAACGTGCTCATTTCAGTCTAGCCCCACGGTTTTGCTTATTGTCCTTCCCGCCTTTCCTTCTCTGCCAATCTGAATGTAATTCCTAGCCAATCTCAGTACAAACCTTTTTCCTTGAAGCGCTTCCTGATTTATCCCCTTCTAAAATGATTTTCCCAGTTTGAAGTCCTGAGCAGTCTAGTCTGTCTGCCCAAAACAAACAAACAAACAACAAACAACAAAAAAAGAAAGTCAGTTTTACCAAAGAGTATCCTGGAGAAGAGGTAAAAATTATTAATTTTTCAAAATTAAAATTATCAAAATTAAAAAATTTTGACCTCTGAGTATACATGATTTTAATATTCAATGTGATTTATTTATTTTTTAAAAGAAACTCTTTTTTAAAGATTTTATTTATTTATCTTTAGAGGGGAAGGGAGGGAGAGAGGGAGAGAAATATCAATGCATGGTTGCCTCTTGTGGGTCCCCTGCGGGGAACCGGGAACTGGCCTGCAACCCAGGCATGCACCCTGACTGGGAATCGAACCCCGATCGTGTGGGTCACAGGCCCATGCTCAATCCACTGAGCTACACCAGCCAGGGCTGTTCTATGTGATTTAATAGGAATTATGGGTAAAGCCCTTCTGCATACAGAAATACATGATTGCTCCAAGGAAAAGCAGTAGTATACTTATTTGAGCAGTGAGCAGAACTAACTGCTTTTTTCACAGAATATCATTTTCACTCGAAAGAATGACTGTCAGAGAAACTATGGTTATACAGAGTTGAATGTTTGGTGAGATATTTTCTCAAAAATGAAAGAAGTAAGTCTATCATTTTGAGAGTAGGGAAATGACCGTATTTATCGTCCATGGTAAATTAGAACGTTACAGCAAAAACTAGAATCTAGGAAAACTTAAATCTGGCACCAGGGCTTGACAACTTGTGGTGGTTTTAAAGATAGGTGTCCCCATTCTTTGATACAGCCCCCTCAAGAGCTGGAGCTTAGTTGCCTTCCCTTTGAGTGTCAGCTGGGCTGTTTCTAGTAAATGGGACAGGGCTGAAGTGATGAGCTGTCCTGTTAAGGTTAGGTTGTAAAATGGCTGTGGCTTCTGTCTCAGGTGGATCCTCTTTATCCACCTACCTACCTGCCTGAGCTCACATCGCTTTCATCGGGACAAGCTACCACATGGTGAGGGAGCTCTAGGAGAGGTCAACCAGCCGCTCCATCATTGGGAGACTCAAGCGGCCTATGGAACTGAGGCTCGCAAGTGACCATGCAAGTGAACCTCGAAGTGGATCTTCTGGAGCCTGCCAAGTGGCGAGGGAGTGAGTTTGGAAGTAGATCACCTTCGAGCCTCAAAAGGACTGCAGCTCAGCCAACAGCTTGACTGAAATCTCTTAAAAGACACTGAGCTGGAAATGCCCAGCTAATCCACTCCTGGATTCCTGAGGAATTGTGAGATCAATGTTTGTTGTTTTATGTTGTTAAATTTGGAGTCATTTGCTATGCAATAGTAACTAATATACCAGGTTCCCAAAACTCAAAGACTTTTCTGATAAGAGTGGTGGTGATGTTACCAAAAGGTTTTATTTGGCGGGGGCGGGGGGCGGGGATGAGGGGTGCAAGCATTTGTTGCATAATGAAATGTGTCAGTGGAAGGGCTGCATAACTTAGACAACTAATATTATCTACATGGTAAATGTATGATGTTATAAAATCGTGCATCAGTAAAACACACATTCAAAGTGCAAGACAGACCAATATCCCTGGGTCTCTTGACTTCTAATCCTGGGGTCCCTTAGTCACATCACATTACTTTTTATGGTATTTTCCAAAATTATTACTGGTGTGAGTTGACTGAAATTTTATACTTGGGGTTGGAGGGTCAGTACTGTACTGAGGGTGAAGAAACCCCTGAAAAATAAGGGATACTGTGTTGACAAAAATTAAAAGGGGTTATCTTTTACAATTAAATCTTTCTGTAATACTGTTCTTAAACTTTATTCCTAAAACTGTCATCCATTTCCTTCAAAATGATTGCAGAATCCTGTCCCTTCAGCCTTGTTTTCTTTACAAAGAAATCAACTACATTCTGTACCTTTTGCACTTTTCCACAGGCCAGACACCTTTGGCCGAAGGTCTCTGATTTTAAGTAGGAGTGAAGGTCTTTGGGATGGCACTTAGGTGTCCAAAGTCAGGGATGGGTAGTGATCTGGAGGAGAGGGTAAGGCAACCGGTGGGTACCTGTGCCATAGCCGGCAGAAGGGCACTTGGGACTTGGAGAGGCTGAGTTCCGAAACACCCACTCAAACAGCTCCGGAGCCTCCCTGTGCCTCGATCCTGCTTTCTCAGGCTCCCTGCTCCCACGTCACTCCAGCCAGTGGGTGATCTGTAGAAGCCACACATCACAGTATGTGCAGTGGGGCCTGTGAGGACTGGCCGGAATGCCCCTGGTCCCAGGCAACGGACATGGGAGTAGGTGGGTCTTGGAGTGCTGCGCATGCAGCTCTGGGTGGGAGATGCGCGGGCAGTGGCCTCGGGCCACTGTGAGTTGGCTGCCTCCACCTGGCACCTGGAAAAGCACCGCAGCCTCATCCAGGCTCTGCCCTTCCAGGGGAACTGGTCAAGGCTAGGACAGCACTTGGATTAGGCAGCACACTGCCACTGCCTGCGGGCCAGCCTCCTGTTTATTGGAAAAATAAAGGCAGGGAGAGATCTTTCATCTTTTTTCTCCTTAAGTCAGAAAACATGAAAATGAAATCAAAATCAAAATGATTTTGAGCTGCGGCAAAATTACACTATTAGCTTGAAGGTAAGCTCTATTGTAGAATAAAGGTTCTCAGTTTTCAAAAAACTTAATGATTTTGCTGCAAAAGTTAAGCACTAACAATTGGAAGCTGCATGCGCGAGTGACTTCTCAGGTGTTTCTCATTCTCAGGGGCGTTCTTCCTTGACATGCCCATTTACAGCAGTGGCCTAGTCTTGCCTATGTGTTATTGTGGTTCATTTCCATGATAGCCTTTATTACCACGTTGGGATGACCTTGTATATTTGCTGTTTCTTCTCCCACTGTAACACAAGCTTCATGAGAGAGGTGGGGGTCCCATGTTTTAGTCACCATTGTCCCCAGTTCCCTCCTCCACAGTGCCTGGCATGTCTGTTCAGCAAACAAAATCTTTTCTGATGTCATCTTTGGGTGCAAAGTTGACACCCTTTCTCTTGCTTGCGTAGTTAACATCCTCTGCGGGTTTGGTTTATTACTCTTATATTTTATTGTGATTGTCTCTGAACATGTCTGTTTTATGTTGTGTGGCCCTTGATTTAAATCAAGGACCTTTGGTTCATTTTTGTGTCCCAAGTGCCCAGTAAACACTCAGATTCTTATGTAAAAGATGAAAACAACCCATAACAGAATTTCTGATAGTCTGTATCTCTTCCTAAACCTCATAGACCATCTTAAGCAGAGATTTTTCCTAGTGTTGCTGCTTTCTTATTATTTTTTTTTTGCTCATCTTGAAAGCCTTTCACTCCAACTAAGAGAGGCAGTCTGTGTGGTGAAAAGAATTCAAAATTTGAAAATTGAATATTTCTAAATTGCTCAGAGCCTGGTTTGTCATTTGTATAAAGTAATGCTTAGGTATGGTCCACATAATCATTCAGTTTCCTGTCTTTAAATAGAATCTGAAAAAAAAAATCTGCCTTTCCTACATCCCCTTAAAAAACAAGTAGTTCTTTGCTTTTCAATCCTCTAACTGCCAAGATAAGACATATTAGACATAATCACTTTTGAGTTTTACTGAATTTTCAGGTAAAAATTAAAAAAAGAAACACAAATCAGGCCTAGTTATTAATGTAAATGTTACAGGTAGCCTTCACAATTATTTTTGTACAGAGTAACTTAGGAATTCCTAAGAGCACTGATTGGTACTGGCTAAAGATAAATGCGGTCTCACAGCGTGTTTAGATCCATTCACACCTGGCGAATTGCGTCTGGACTGGGCCCAGCTGTGAAGAAGTGGTGTCGACTTGCCGTCAAAGTGTTGGATCAAGAGAAAGAGTGGAATGTGTCCTTTCGTGATTTCATTTTTAGCGCCGTTGAGTGAACATAACTTTTTTATAATTATGTAGAATTACACAGAATAACCAGGGTTTTTGTTTGTTTCTTTTTTCATTATGTTTGAACTTTACTGGTTTGACCAGGAAGACCTGCCTAAGTATCTAGGCAACTAACTTAAGCATTCTATGACAATAAGTGAAGGGACCAAAATACAAAATCTGTATTTTTAGGCATGCTTTGCAAGAGGTTACAGCCTAAGTAGGTAAATCTAAGGTTTTTAACCAACACCTATAAAAATATGGATTATGGATACTCAAGTGTATTTAATTCATACTTAAATGTATTTAATGTTGCTTTCCTTGAAAATGCTTCCATTATAGATTGCCTTTTTCCAGGGCAGAAGAATCCATCAGAAGATACACAGCCACACAAACCTTTTCTTTTAGACAGTGATGACTGCAGATTTCGTGAGTGAGATATAAGAAAGGAAAGATTTTAATTTAAAACATATTTATTACAAAAATTTTATGGCTAAAATAAGATCTACTTTTCAGTCAGAATATTATATATTCGTATAAAATTTTATATTTGTATCATATATAGCTCATTTTTCAAGTGTCATATAGAATGCAGTTGTGAAATATTTACCTCAAAATCTGAGCAGGTTACCAATGAAAGAAATGGCTTGTGTAGGTTTATAGAAAGTAGCAAATACAGGATCCTGCACAAATAACATCCCCTTTTTTTATGATAAACTCTTGTATTACAAAATCATAAGCATATAATTCTGTAGCATAACAATATCACACTTAAGCACACCATATAACATTTTAGATGAAATACTCAAATTAGAACTATAAATCATTACACCCATATTATTAGCCTACCAACCACACTCTAGTAGGTCTTCCTTCTGCCAGACCCTATAGTCTGAGTCTGTACCATTAGATACATGCTCCAGTAGAGCAAGGGTTTCTGTCTGTTTTGTTCATTGCTCCATCCCTCATGCTGAACAGTGATGACACATAGTAGATGCTCAATAAATATTGAATAAATGAAAATGATTCTCTTATCATTATTACTGCAATAGCCTTTAATGATAATTGTTCACTGAAGGTGTTACAGCAACTTGTTCATCAAGTTATTTCATTTAATTGTATTAATATTGAGAAGATGAGTATATTTATAAATTGTTGTAAAACATAAAGAATTACAGTGCCTTGACTCAGCCCACACAGCTAGAGAAAGCTGGGAGAAAGTGTGCTGGTACCCTCTCCGAGACCCTCCTGGGCCCTTGTCCGACGGCATCTCCCTGCTCCTCCCGCAGGGGCAGCAACCACCGCCCTGAATTTTATACCCATCACTCCCTTGTGTTCTCCTCTGTCGTTTCACCGTACACATGTATCCTCCTAACAGATTGCTTAATTTGGAATGGTTTTGAACTTTATATAAATTGAATCTGGGCTTTATTTTTCTGTATCTTGCTTTTTCCCATTCAAAAGTATCACATTCCTGAAATTATTCATGATATAGGTAGCAATAATTCCTTTTTACTGCTGTATGGTAACATTAAAAATACATTATTATTATTAGAATATATAACATAAGAATAATATGCAATGACATAATAAGATAACAATAATATAATTATTATATACTATATAACCATATATATAATGTTATTATTTATAACATTATATGTAATGTTATATATAACATTATATATTATACATTTAGTAATGATATAACATTATAATGACATATAACATATAAGAATAATTATATTCTAATAAGAATATAATTATTCTAATGAATAATATATTCACTAGAACAATTAAAGGTATGCTTATCTATGAATAATATTATTCATAGATAAGCATACCTTTAATTGTACTTGATAATATTAATAGTAATTATTTCCCAAAGCAGGTATGCCAACTTACATTCTTCCTACCAGTGTATGAGAATTTCTGAGTCCCACACCTTTGGTAGTGTTCAGTACTTGATGCAATATGAAAATAATGAGAAATGCAAGGAAAACTTGATGAAAATACAATTTGTGAGAGATTTTAACATTTCCTTTTCAGTATAGGGCTAAAGGGCAAATGTTGATGGGCTATGAAATAATTAAATAATATAATCAATAAACTCAGTTTACTATATTTTTATATTCTTTGACAAAACATGACATTTGTGAAAATTTTGTCATGTAGATGGTCACAAAGGAAACCTTAAAATTGAGAAGGTAGAGATTTTTATAGGTCATATTCTCTGACTTAAAACTAATCAAGTAGAAATAAGTAACAAGAGTATCAAATCTCAATTACTTGAAAATTATAAAATGTAAGTGAGATAGCTCTTGGATCAAAGAAAGCATTGGAAGAAAACTCTTCTTTCAAAAATCTATGGGATAAAGTGAGTTATATTTAGAATACATTTGTTATTAAAGAAATGTGACAAAAATGAGGTAATTTTGTACTTATTTTAAATTTGTCCTGAGTATGAATTGAAGAAAAAAGAGAAAGAAAATTGTGTAAGATTAGAAATAATATACATCCAGAAGATTAAAATAATTATATGCAACTGTGACAACATAATTGAAACTCTTGTATAAGAGGATTTTCTAATAAAATATGTTATCAAAATGGCCCAATAATAACATTTTAATGTACAAAATGAACTATATGTCATTTAAAAATTGGTAAATATAGCTTTAAAAAAATACTAGGATCATGCCCTGACTGGCATGGTTCAGTGGGTTGGTGTCATCCTGCAAAGCAAATGGTTGCTGGTTGGATTCCCAGTCTAGGCACGTGCTTGGGTTGCAGGCCTGGTCCCTGGTTTGGGGTTCATGAGAGATGGCCAATGGATGTTTCTCTCTCACGCATGGATGTTTTTCTCTCTCTCTTTTACCCTACGTTCCCCTCTCTCTAAAAATAAATTAAGAAAATCTTCAAAAAATATATCAGGATCAAATATTTCCACAACTGAGTTCTTGCTAACATTAAAAAACATAAGAAATTTTGCTGTACGTAAGTTATAACTCTATTATAAAAAAGAAAAAGAAAAGAAAGAAAAAGGAATCCCAAATAATTCTGATATTGTTCCAGACACTTCTGAAAAATGGAAGCCTTCTCAATTCATATGCATACAAATGTAATACTAACCTGTTAAGTACAAAAAAGAAGGCCATGAACCAATCTTTATGAATATAGTTGGGAAAAGTGTAGATGAAATCTTAGCAAATAAAGTCTAGCCAAATATCAAAGGAATAATACACTATAGCCAAATATAAATTCTTCTTTCAGGAATGCTAAGATGTTTCCAGTATCAGGAAAGATAGTACATGATTTATTTTATAAACAAATTGAGGGGGGAAAGCGATTCTATCCATAGAGTATGAATTGAAACTTGATAAAATTCAACTACCACTTCCAATAAAAACAAACAAAATCAGAATAGTAATAGAAGGAAACTAAATATGTTAAGGGTTATTTAGAACAAGACTTGCCATTAGTTTTTGGTAAGCAGTAAAATATTGAAACCATTTTAACTGAAAACAGGAGCAACATAGGCAGGCGTTCCTGCTGTGATCATTATTATTCAGCTCTGGTTTGAAAGTCCTCGTGAATGCGGCTAAATACAGCAATAAAATAATTGCCATGGAAATAGAAAAAGAATCAATAAAATGATCATTTCCACCCCAATGATGCTGAAATCCAAGAGATGAGTGGAAAAAAAACTAAGATTAGTGGGATGGGTTTGGGGGAAGGGCACACTACTAGACATAATATGACGAAAAAGAAGAGTGACACAAACTTCCCTTAACAGAAAACAAAGCCACTGTACTCAGGCCAGTATTGTAATGACCCAGAAATGGACAAATAGATCAGTGCGGCAGAATAGAAAGTTCAGAAATAGTTCTCAATATCTTTCTCTGTGTGTGTGTGTAATAAAAGTGGCATTTCATATCAATGAGAAAACAATAGCTTATTTAATTAGTGGCGCTAAAACAATTAGATATTCAGATAGAAGAAAATAACAGCCTGTTAAGAATGGAGAGGTAAATTGAAAAATTTTAAATAATAAATTATTATTTTTCCTTCTTATTAAATTTATTGGGGTGACATTGGTTAATAAGATCACATAAGTTTCAAGTATACATGTCTGTGATCCATGATCTCTATATATTGCTTTTTGTGCTCACTACCCTAAGTCAAATAATCTTCCACCAGTTAATTTTTAAAGAAAGAAAACAGAAGAATATTTAGGAGATTACATATATAATTTAGGGCCTGGAAAAACTTTCCTAACAGGAAAACCAGAGTTTTAAAAAGAGAAAATACTTTTATTTGACTCTATAAATATTTAAAAATAAACAAAAAATTGCCTTTATATTTTTATATACATTTATTTTTTTCAGCTAATTCACAAAAGTATTGGTTCTTTACTACAGCTTGAATTAGGTTGTTTTGTCTCCTAAACACTGAATTAGGTTGTTTGTCTCCTGTATTTTGGAGAAACTGAAAGATAAATCTAAAAGTTAGATCAAGCTGAGACATTTTGGGCTAGGATATATCATAGGTGATATGTTCATATTGCATTATATTAGGAGACACATAATATTTGTTTGTCCCATAATAGTGATGCTGTGTTGACTAGGGGATTAGCATGGTGATGGCCTGACCCTTCCATTGTAAAGCCCAAATCACCACATTAGAGGACAGTAGAAGCCCCTTCAAGCTGGCTCTGGGTCCTTTTAATAGGACCCCATTAATCTTCAAAAAACTTTTGTCCTTTCTGGCCTGAGATCTCCCCTGTTCACTTCTGCCTAATGTAAGCTATTTCTTCGAGGAGTCCTGGTTCATTGTAGTGGGGATAATATTAAAGTCCAGAATCCAGGTACTAGTGGTGCCCTTTCCTACTGAGTTGGCAATGATTCTAGCCATTTAAGTCTGTATGGCTAGGAAAAAGATACATTTTTGAAAATCATTCATTCATGATGATATTTTCAACAATGTTTTACTTTGTTCTTTGATTTACTAATTAGGTCTTTTTTTCTCTTTTACTGACGTTCTTAATTCCTAACATTGTTTTGATTTTTTTTTGAAGGCATTGTCAAGGAAACATATTTATGGATCTTAATCTGAACTCAGATGTTAAGATCTTAACAGAACTTTTCAGATGTGTTTTTTTTCTACTCAGTCCTGGTAGCTTCTTAGTTTTTTTTAATTATTTGTTTCAGTGTTGTTCAAATACAGTCGTCTTCATTTTCCCCCCACCACTTCCCCCTGCTCCGTCCACCCCCACCTCCCACCCTCAACCTTCCCCCCTTTGTCTTTGTCCATGGGTCCTTCATACGTGTTCCCTGATGACCTTTTCCCTTCTTTCCCCAGTGGTCTCCCGCCCCCTTCAGTAGTCCTAACATTGTTAATCCAAAAGTGTGTTTATTCTGTACTGTAAGGAAAATAACTTCGAATAAAACCAATGTTAATACTACCAAGAAAATGACTAATTGAAATTCAAAATATCTTTTTGGTGTTTTTTTTTCTTTAGAATCCTCTGAACTATGTTCTAAAGTCACTTGAGATCAATAATTTTTAGTTATAACCGATTTGATATACTGCTATATTAAATTTCTCTTTAGTTTTAGGGATCCTATTCTAAAAATAAATATTTTGAAATGTTTTACATATACATTTTTATGTTTGCAGTAGTATGTATTTTAATTTACTTTACTCACATTTAACAATACTAATGCCATTAATCTGATATACTTTTATTTTCTATTCTCAGACAAATAGAGTAATAGATTATCTACAATTAATATAATCAGTATTATTTGCCAGAAAAAGGCAGAAGAGGAAATCAAAGACAAATGTTTGCATTGTGTCTCTTTTCAAGTTTTTATTGAGCTCATCTTGATTTAATTAGTTCAGTTAATTAGGACATGTCAGGTGAGCCAGGATTCACTATGATTGGTAAAATAGATTAAAATGCAGTGCTTCATATGTGGGGAGGAAAAGTTTTTTTCCCTAATGTTTGATAAACTTTACATGTGCAGATATGTGAGTTCTGCATTTATAGATCAGTTGATTCACTCCAAGATGAATTTGTTAATGATAAAGTATTTCATTCTGCCTGAGACATAAGTAACAAATTTGATGATGTTTATTCAGGAAATGTTTATTGTCATATTGTGAAATTCTAAAAGCATGTAAAAGCACTGGCTATTGGGAATATAGCCTTGAGCGGAGCAGAGTCCCTGACTCATGGAGGTTATATTGTGGTGGGTAAAACAATCGACAAAGACGTCTGACCTTCTAACTTCCTACCATTCAACCAAACGTTGGCAATTTCCAACTCGGGTAACAATTCCGATGTTGCTAACTCTGTCCCCTGTCCAGCCTGTCACTTTACTATAACTATTTGAAGATTTCCAGACCTACTATATATTAATGGTATAAAACTGACTTTATAGAATATAGTTATTAAAGAATTTTGAAGAAGAAACAAAATGTTATTAGTATGAATGTTTTTGAAACATCTTTGAAAAAGCTGTATTTACAAGATATGTAGCAGGGATTTACTTTTGGTTTAAAAAGATGATTATTTACCATACAGAAGAATTTTATCTAGGATTACTTTTTGAAGAATGTTTCCCTAGTACATTTCAAATGATTCAGCTTACAAACATCCTACTTCCCTACAAACTGCTGCAAATTCCTATTAGAATTTATTTTATAAGTATAAAGTACCCTATTTTAAGTTTTAAAAATTAACAATAAATAATTTAAAAAGATACTCACTGACATTTCATCTAACTTTATGTGAAATAACTAAAGATGCATCGGGATATAAATAATTAGGTAAAAATCAAAATATTATCATAAATGGTCACAAATATACATATGGCAGAGTGCAGGGTGGCATTTTCTAAATTTTGTAACCACCACTGTATGCAGTCTTTTTTCATAGGGTCATCAAGAAAGAAAAGGCAAAAAGGACTTTGTTAGCACACCACAGAGTCTTAAATTGTGGGAAATATTAGGATTGGAAATATTCTTCTTGTAGATTTATCATTTATAGAATGCCTATGAGGGTGAGAGCCGATGAAAACAGTGAAGCCGACTGGGGTCTAGGACAGTGGGTGGTGAGTGCAAGGATAAAGAGAACGAGGGGAGCGAGGGGCATGGAGCACAGGGAAGAAGCTGGGAGAGAGAAGGTACTGACTACCAGATGTTGCTCTGAGGTAGTCTCTGATGGCCAAGTGTCTTGATAGGACAAATAAAAGGTTTCACTTTCATTTATTATTTACTTATGTATGTATTTATTTATTTATTTTCTTTTTATTTTGATTTTTTCATTGTTGTTTAACAATGTACAGTTGTCTCCATTTTTCTGCCCTCACTTTTCCCCCGCACCACCCTTACTCCTTTCCTCCTTTGGCTCCGTCCTTGGGTCCTCACTACATACGTGTTCCTTGACGACCCTCCCCCCTTTTGCCCCATTGTCCCCTCCCACCTCCCCTCTAGTTATTGTCAATTTGTTCTTTATTTCCATGTCTCTGGTTCTATTTTGCTTGCTTGTTTATTTTGTTGATCAGGTTCCACTTATAGGTGAGATCATATGGTATTTGTCTTTTACCTCCTAGCTTACTTCACTTCGCATTTTCTTATAGACTCCCAGTTTTTGTGTTCACCATTGCTTAATTAGATATTCTCTCAGGCACTGACTGTGCTTTCCAAATGTTAAGTGTCCTGATGGAGGAAGGCAGGTTAAAATCAGAACAGGTGGTTGGGGTGCGGTGGGGAGTGTTCTTAGGACTAAGGACAATGTGAAAGCTGAAATCTGTCTACCTCCACATGGCAGAGGAGTCTTCTGATGACGTTTCTCTTTTCCAAACAGTTCCCACCAATAGACATCCAGCAGTCACTTGATGCTTGCTGAAGAAAGCCATTTAGCTACAATTAAATATAAAGACTTCAAGTTACAATGGGATTTGAATTAACCACCTCAAATCCACACTGAATTATAATTGACATGTAGTTCTTCCCAGGTTTGTTAACAGGAAAATAATGGTCATCTGAAGTGGAAGAGTACTGGGAGGGGAAAGGCTGAAGAGATTTTAAATGAGACAAACCAAATACATCATAAGGTTGCCAGGACTGGACATAGTGGCCCTCATTGGGTAAGGAAAAACAATCTGTTCAGAAGTCTTTCTGAGTTTCTGCTGGTGTTTCTTTTCCACTTGGCATCGTATGTGAAGCATTTCTTTTAGAGCATGTGCCAGCTCTTTTCAGAGGGAGCTTTGTTCTCAGATGGGCCATTAATTGAGGTATCACTGCAGAAATTGGAACAACATTTAATTTATATTGTAGAACTCCCTAGTGTGGTTCATTTTCTGATCCCCTGTCTCCTCCCCTTGTGCCTCCAAACACACTCTCTTCTCATTGCCAGAGTAATTTCGGGAGATTCCGTAACAAGTTCTCAGAGGCCCATTGTGCAGTAACAAAGAATTCCGGCAGGGAGCTGGGGTTCTGCCCTTCCCTGCTTTCCTGAGCGCAAGGCTGCCCTCATCGCTCACCGATGGTAGCGGACAAGCTTGCCAAGCACTAGGAGCCCAAGCAGGAACTCACCATGCCAATCAAACCTGTTGGGTGGATATGTGGGCAGGTGTTGAAGAACTTTCCTGGAAGAAGTATGCACAATCTTGTTGTAAAGGGGGCATGGGTGTGGGAAGCTGGGAATAAAGTCCCGTAGGATTTGCTTGCTTTTCCATCCCCCTAGGCAATGGGTACAGTGTTCCATGTTCTTGTGAGTTATGGTCAGGGGATGTTTTTAAAGCTCTTTTTTCCCCCTCTAACTTCTTTTTGTCTCAGTTGAGGGGATCCAGAAAACAATCATGGACCTTATCGATGAGTTTAAAGATGAGTTCCCCACCATCCTAAGATTATCACAGTCTAATCAGGTAATGTGATTTCATAACTGAACAGAATTGTAAAAGTATATTGTATTTTTAGTATCACACCAATTATTTAATGCTTTATTTTGAGATCAGTGTTTGAAGATTAGGAAAACAATTTTACTTAAGAAAGACAAATTTCAACTCTTACTCATTGAGGGACATAGGAGACAAAGAAGTTCTGTAGAGAGATAATTAAGTTTAAAGACAGACTCTGTATCGTTAGATTGAAAATCTAGAACTCTCTCAGAGCCCAATTGCAATGTAGTTTACTTCAGACTTAATGAAAAATCAGAAAAATACCTAGATATACTTAAATTAAAATATCTGGTAATAAAATAAGTGAAAAAAATAACCCATAAATTATAACAAGGGAAAGATAAGTATTGTTTGAGTGTGTGTTTTATGAGGAAAAAAATTGTGATATAAATTTAACAAAGTATATATGTATATGTTTTAAACGTCTGTTCCAAAAAAGAATTTGAAATATAAAATACTGGGATTAGAAGAGAGGGTAGGGAGAAATTTTGAAGATATATATGGTCAGGAAAAAGTAACACCATGTTTAGGGGGCACATGTGACCTACTTTACTCAAAGGTACACACCTCTTAAAGGAAAAGTGTTGTTTCAGTCATTCTGCCCACAGTTGGAATGGAATATGTTATAAAGTTATATGGTTCAGTAACAATCTGCTCACCCAGAAATCAGCTTTTGGCAAAGTCAAGCATGAGAAACATAGTCAACACCTGCAACACAGTCAACAACAAAAAACCACTATGATAATAGTAATGACAAAGTCTACATATTTCATTCCAGAGAAAGAGGTATTAGAGCTACCTTTAATCATTTACACAGACACCCAGGCATCAGACGTTAACTAAATGCTTTACTATTGCATGGGCCTGGGGAGAGGGAACATGGAGCTACACATGATTGGATTCTTTCAGTCACTGAACTTAATTTAATGGAGACAAAGTTATAAACAAGTAATTGCACTAGAATATGGTGAGAGGTACACCCAGTTTAGAGGAATGAGTCACTCCACCTAGGACAGCCAGAGAGGGCTTCATGAAGGAAGGATGCTTACATTGAGTTTCAAAGGACAAATAGGGGTTTTCAAGGTGAAGAAAGGGAGAAGGTATAGGGGTAGGAGAAGAGAAGAATATTCCAAAGGAAGCAGTGTCAGGCCAAAAACTATGAAGTGGTATGTTCCCAGGTCTCAGTCTAGACTTTAGGGCGGGGTCACTGAAGCAGTGTTGCCCAGATGCACAGCAGTAAGACGGCATCCTGATGGTGGTAGTCTAAGTGGGGTGGAGCACACCTTAAAATTGTCAGAGGGCAGACTGGCTTTTGTGATACCATGTATTAGACTTAGTGCCTCTTTGCTTCCCCTCTTTGCATTCCCTAGTCTTGCTATAATTTCTTCTGAAACAGAAGAGAATTATTTGGGAAGTGGGGGGACCGTGCTCTGGAGTATAAAGGAAAGAGATGGACAGGTGACCACGTCTGGTCTGGGATGTCACAGGGGCGAGGCTGGTACAGTAGTGGCAGTAATTATTGTGAGAGCCTCATGAATCCTGGGAAGCCAGAGACAGACCCGGAAAGCCCCATTGCCCCTTCCAGGTGCGATTCCCCCACCATTGCCAATAACAGAGAAACGGGGATTTCAGATAACCAAAGAAGTTGCAGGTCTCTTCACAGCGTCCTTCCTCTCTTCCCGCCCTCGGCATAGCCTCGTTATCACTAGAGACGAAGCATGCTTTCTGGTGAGAGAGGCTGGGATTCTGATTTTCAGAGAAAGAACCCTGCCTTCCTATTTCCAAACCATTGAGATTATTTACTTATAAGAACCTTACCCTACTCAGAGAAGACTATAGATGTAGTTCAAGGTTCTTCATTGATCATTTTCAAAACATGTAACATTGTTCATCTCCTGCCATTTACTGTGAAGAATGTGTTGCTGAGATTGGCAGGGAACCTAAGTAGTTAGGGGATAAGAGAACGCACTGAAGTTATTTGCTCTTCAAAAATGAATTATCCAGAAAACAATACTAATACTTCATCGTGAACTTGATTATTTTTAAAAGGCCAGATTGTTGTTATTTTCACGATGTTCCATAGTTTCCAAACACACTGAAAGGAATGGTTTTAAGAATGCTTAGGGGACTTTAGTAACTGGATTGTATTTCAAAACTTTAGATTGTGTGATTAGTATTTAAATATTTTTAAAATGACCATTTTGGGTATTTATTTATTTGAGAAAAGGCCATCTTGCAGAAAATTTGATGGGAATGATAGTGGGTTTTTTTATAGAGGAATCTACAATAGTTACTACTACATAGTTCTTCATGACTAAGGATTTTGAAGGAAATTTTCTTCTGGGGCTGGGTAAAGTTAATTTTAGAATCTTGGCTTGAGTTTGTGGGTCCTGAGGTCAGGTACGATCCATTCCCTCCCTCCCAATCAGCCCTGACCTTCATACCCTCAGCCTCCACTTCCTTTAGTAATAAGTGAGTTTTTAAGATTTCCACTTGCAAATTGCAGATGATTTTCTTATGAGGATATAAGGACTTAAAATAGTAAATCTTTAAATTTGAGCATGTGAAAAATATGTACTACAATTACAGAATTAAAAAATGTTAATTCAGATGATCTTTACTTGCATGAGAGAAATCTTTTGTGGTAAATAAGGTTAGTATTTGTGATTTATAATTATGAAAGATAACTCTATGTTTTATTTTGTAATTATCTTGCACTTAACTATATGCTAAAGAAATTGGGAATTATAGACAAAACATACTAGAATCCATGCAAAATTTGGAGTTTTCTTCTGTAGATGTACTTTTTCTGAATTCTCTTTGCTTTAAAAAAAGTGGGACAAAAACTACTGGGGATGCATCAATAACACCTGGAAATTACTTATATTGGTATTAAGGTCTCTAAATATAAGGAGAGTAGGACTATAACCAGAATGTTCTATAATTCAATAATATTTATGTCTTTGGTGAGTTGTTCCTTGTGGGGACGATTATCATTGTGAAAGTTACAAAGTGCATTGTGCATTGAAAATTTTCTTGGTGGTTTCTAGTTTAATGTTTGATATGTTAGTCTGATATTTTTCATATTGACTTGTTATACTTTTTCTGATACCCCATGCATTTTGACTTGCATTTACAGAGCACCTGCTGTGTGTCAGACACAGCTATAGGCACTGGTAAAAGATGGGCAAGCCCAAATGGATATAAAACAGTATCACAGAACATAAATCCCAGTCAAGCAGAAAAACAATAAACAAAGAAAAAAATGTATGTTAATGGTAGGTCTTGAGGGGCAGAAAAAATACAGCAGAGAAGGGGTATAAAGTAGGGGTAGGGATAGGGATAGGGAGAACAATTGATGGTTAAGACCTTTGTGGATCTTAGTGAGAAAGTGATTTTTGAATTAAGACCTGAAGCAAGCGAGGAAAAGAACCTTGGTACCCTTGAGGGATTACATGCACAACTAGTGCCCAGTCCCTGAGGGTGGGGGCTACCTAACACGTTCCACAGGCACTGAGGAGGGAAAGGGAGATGGAAAGAAGAGGGGGCCGGAGAGGTAAAGAAGAGACCACCTTTGTAGGTAGGGCCTTGCAGACCACTGTATGTACTTTGGCTTTTCCACTGAGTGGACCAGCAGCCACTGGAGCAGTTGAGCAGAAAAGCAAGATGTGATCTAACGTTAGTTTTCCCTATAGCTCTCTGGCTGGTGTGTTGAGGAAAAGAATGAAAACAGGCAAGGGCAGAAGCAGGAAGACTACTGAGGAGGCTAATTTACTAGTCTGGAGAAGAGACGAAGGTGGTATATAAATAAAATGAACTGGGTTTTGATACTGGGACAGTGAGAAGGCCTCACATTCTGGGGCTACTCAGAGAAAAAAATGGAATAGGATTTGCTGACAGGCTCGCTTTATAGATGCAGGGTAGTAAGCTGATGTAATAGAAATTGGAGTTCAGCGTTAAAACTGCTGATGATAGAGAAATGGGAATGACTCTAGAAAAAATAAAAAGGGAAAGCAGGATATATGTTGAAAGAATGGTGCTCAAATAGAGAAATCTGGAGCAGGATTCTTGAACCAATCTGATTAACTGATGCTAGTTTCTTTCGGTAAAGGGTCTGTAAGTACTTTTGTGTGTCTCTGAGGTGTTGGTAGTGCTGGGGGCTGACATGTGCTGATGCGGTCAGATGAAGATAATGATAACAAATAGAATCATCTAAACTTGTGTACTTTACAAACAATTTGAGGATGCTTAATTAAGCCAGGAGTAAAAAAATAATAAATATACACAGGGAAAAGAAATGAGGACTTCTCAGTTTGGAGTTAACATTTACATTTACATATGCAGTTTGGTTAGAAAATATATAGCATAGAAAGCACAGAAAAGTAAAAAGCTAATAGCTCAGTAAAAGGAGAAAACACTTTATTTAAATTTTTTTCTATTGGAGCTAATTTTAAAAGTAACTAATTGGACTTATCAACTTAAACTGGTGACTGTTGTTTTTTTTTTAAATAGAAGAGTGTCTCATTCTGTACCTAAAAGAATGTATCACATCTTAGACACACTTGTTTTTTTACCATTTTTTGTTTCAAAACTTTCTTTTTTCCTATTTTCCTCGTCTAAAACCTAGGTGTGTCTTATGGTACATAAAACACGGTGAGTAGCCTGTCCTCGGCTGTCACTTTCGTGTTCCCAGTGACAGGAGAACCCCTGAACATGCACCCCTGTTCTGCTGTTTGGTTTCTAATACTATTCTTAAGGGCAATAACAGTCTTCTTGGGAATAAATTGATTCCATGGCAGGGAAAGTGAAGGTAGTTAAAACCTTTTGTTACCAGAAGTAATTCTTTCAGAGGTATCTAAGAAAGTATCAAAAAGAAGAGAAAGCTTTAAAAACTCTGAAAGGAAGCACAGTCATTAAATTATAACATATGACCATTAAAGGAAATAAAAAAGATAGTACTGTATTTTGCCCTGTAAAATGCACTCCTTTGCCCAAATTTTTGAGGGAAAAATAAGGGTGCACATTATACATGGGTAGTACTAATTCTATATCTATATAAATGCTTTTAATTCTTTTATTTATGCTTATGCATTAAAAGTATAACTCTAGAAAGCAGTAACAATATCTGTATGGAAAATAATACCCTGAAATATAATAATTGCTTTGATATATAAATAAAAAATTGAATTAAAAAATTAAAATGAAAGATTTTTTTCCTGAAAGTTGGACCAAAAACATGGGTGTGCATTATACGTGTCAAATGCAGATAATTAAGAACAGGTAAACCCTGGTTGGTGCAGCCTAGTGGATTGGGTGCTGGCCTGTGAACCAGAGGGACACTGGTTTGATCCCCAGTCAGGGCACATGCCTGGGCTGCAGGCCAGGTCCCAAGTCGGGGGTGCGTGCGAGGCAACCACACATTGATATTTCTCGCCCTCTTTTTCTCTCTCCCTTTAATAAAAATTAAAAAACGATAGGTAAGTCTGTTGGAAAAAGCCACAAATTCATGATGATACTAAAATGAGAAGGCTAATAAAAAGTGCATTAAAGCATTAATGTAATATACACTTCAATTTTTAAAAAATACTGTGTGTAATAAATGCTATATTTTGTTCAACATAAATTATGTGAACTTTACAGGAGAGTTTTGATTAACAGATTACAATGACAAATAAACTTATTTTTCTACAGAGATCAAAAGTTAGAAAAGATAATTTTATATAAGAGAAGTTGAATGGATCAATCTAGTATAGTGTTTGGATGAGTTCATCAAGATTAGTTCATAGAAATACACATTGGCCAGTAAATATAGGCCCACATGTAAAGATCACCAAGATCTTGTAAAGAAACGTATAAAATGAGGAGAGGAAAACTGCAGAGAGTTAATATTTTACAACTGCAAGCCTGAAGGGTTCCTCCAACACTGAATGACCACGGAGAGGGGTTTCAGGAGAGGTGGAACTGTGCACATCCCAGCCCGTTTGCCTTCGCACTTTGGCCCTCACCTTATGGTTATGAATTGTAATGAGAGAAAGCACAGTAAATTGTAATAAGAAGCAAAACTAAACTTTCTCTAGGTGCTTCACCTTGAGGAGGAGTTGGGAGGAAGAGGCAGAGTGGTGTAGGGGAGGGGAAATTCCTTCCTTTGTGCTCTTGAGTTCTTATGATGGGACTAATAATAAAATTGGCACGAAACCAGATTAACAGGAGAAAAACCAATTTAATGCATGCATACAGATCATAAATGATATTCAGAGAAATGATTGATGCAGGTAGCTTTTTATACCTTTTACACAAACAATAGATTTGTGAAGAATTAACAGTATAAAGGAACTTAGATTTGGGTGCTTATTAGGAATCTAACTGAAGTTCAGGCCCAAGTAGTTAATTAGTAGAAAGAAAAAATGACAAAGTTTGTTAATGCACATTTCTCAGCCCTGAATTCCCTAACTGTGGTGATGAGGATGTCTCTCACTAGACTCTAGGTGCAGGGATAGACCTTTCACATTAGAAATTTATCTCCTGCTTTTATGCAAACACAGAGAAAGAGAGGTCAGAGTTCTTGCATTAGCTGTTTCTTAAGTAACTTCAATTCCAAATAAACAGTATGCCATTGTGGGATATTTTGGGATATCCCTGAGCCCTGACTGCAGCAAAGCATAAGGTCACAAAAGAAATTGAATCTGTATGTGCAGGAACTTTGGATACTGCAGACAATGTGCTTTCTCTCCCCCAGTGTGGGTGTGCTTGCAGACAGAGTAGATGATAATATCAAGTGATTGTACCTCGAGTTATTTCACTACCATATAACTACTTGTAAGGACTGCTGTGTTCTGAAATGGCTTGGCAAATTGACATGAAAAAAAAGCTGGGGCAGCAATACTTATATCAGACAAAATAGACTTCAAAACAAAGGCCATAACAAGAGACAAAGGAGGTCACTATAATATGGAAAGGAATAGTCCAATGAGAGGATATAATCCTTATAAACATATGAGGTCTGTCCAAAAAAATTCCAGCTATTGTTAATATAATGAAGAGTTTGAGCGACAATGATGTAACCTGGAAGCCAAGGAGAGGGGACTGGAAATGTACATGCATGAACAACGACAACTTCACTGTACTAGTCAGTGGGGGTGGTAGACACCATCCAGTGAGCATGTGTACTGTGTGGCTCCCGCATTCAAAATGACTAAATGAGTAGAGCAACAAATCTGCATCAAATTTTGCATTAAGCTTGAACATTCCTCCACAGAAACTATTCCAGTGATTCAGAAGGCTGCAGCTATGGGCAACTGGTAATTGACAGCTCCATCATGACAACCCTCCCCCTCATGTATCATGTCTTGTGCAGAGGTTTTTGTTGAAACATCAAATCATCCATGTGACTCATGCCTCCTATGGCCCAGATTTGGCACCCTGCAACTTCAGGCTTTTCCCAAAACTAAAATCCTCTTTGAAAGGGAAGAGATTTCAGACCACTGATGAGATTCAGGAAAATATGACGGCCCAGCTGATGGTGATTGGGAGAACTGTATGAGGTACCAAGGTGCCTATAATGAAGGGGACTGAGGCATCATCATCCTATGTCCAAAGTTTTTTATATCTTGTATCTTCTTCAGTAAATGTCTTTATTTTTCATATTATATGGCTGGACACTTTCTGGACAGACTTCATATATGCACCCAACATAGGAGACATAAATATATAAGGAAAATCTTGGAAGACTTTAAGAAGGAGATTGACAGTTATACAGTCATCATAGGGAATTTTAACACCCCATTGTCAACAATGGATAGATGATCCAAACTAAAAAATCAATAAGAATATTGAGGTATTGAACAACACCCTAGATCAAATTAACTTAATTTATATTTACAGGATATTTCACCCCAAAGAAGCAAAATATATATTCTTTCAAATACATATAGATAATTTTCAAAGATAGACCACATGGTAGGACAGAAAACAAGCCTCAACAAACTCAAGAAAATTGAAATTATCCCAAGCATCTTCTTGGATCAAAGTGTCTTGAAACTAGAAACCAACCTCAAGGAAAAAAACTCAAAACCATACAAGTGCATGGAGACTGAATAACATGCTATTAAATAATGAATGGGATAACAATGAGATCAAGGAAGAGATGAAAAAGTGTCTGGAAACAAATGAAAATGAACACAAAACAACCTAAAACCTATGGGACACAGCAAAGGGAGTCCTGAGAGGGAAGTTCATAGCAATACAGGCCTACCTAAAGAAGACAGAAAAAAATCCCAAACAACCTAACCCTACATCTAAAAGAACTAAAGGAACAACAACAAACAAAGCCCAGAGCAAGTAGAAGAAAGGAAATAAGATCAAAGCAGAAACAAATGACATAGAGACTAAAATGACATGGAGACATTGATCAAATGATCAATGAATCCAGGAGCTGGTTCTTTGATAAGATAAACAAAATTGACAAACCTTTAACCACACCAAGAAAAAACAGAGTACCAAAATAAATAAAATAAGAAATGATAGAAAACTAACACTGATATCACAGAAATACAAAGGATTGTAAGAAATTACTATGAACATAGTAAGAAATTGGACAGCCTGGGCAAAATGGATAAACTTCTAGAAACATACAATCTTCCAAAACTGGAACAAGACAAAGCAGAAAGCCTAAATAGACTGATAACAACTAGTGAAATTGAAGCAGTAATTTAAAAAAAGCTCCCAGCACACAAAAGCCCTGGACCAGGTGGCTTCACAGGCAAATTTCACCAAACATTCAAGAAAGAACTAACTCCTATTTTTCTCAAACCATTCCAAAAAATTCAAGAAGAAGAAAGACTCCAAAACCTTTTTTATGAGGCCACTATTATCCTAATTCCAAACCCAGGTAAAGACACAACAAAGAAAGAAAATTACAGGCCAATATCTCTGATGAACATAGATGCTAAAATTCTCAACAAAATATTGGCAATCCAGACCAAGCTATATATTAGGAAGATCATGCATCATGATCAAGTGGGATTTATCTCAAGGATGCAAGGATGGTGCAATATTTGCAAATAAGTAAACATAATATAACATATAAACAAAATGAAAGACAAAAACCACATGCTCATATCCATATATGCTAAATAAGCACTTGATAAAATCCAGTACCAATTCATGATACAAACAGCAAAGCAGACTACTGCCAACATCATACTCAATGGACCAAAACAAAAAACTTTTCCCTTAAGATCAGGGACAAGAGAAGGGTGTCCACTTTTACAACTCTTATTCAACATAGTACTGGAAGTTCTACCCATAGCAATTAGACAAGAAGAAGAAATAAAAGGCAACCAAATTGGAAAGGAGGAAGCAAAACTCATTATTTGCAGATGACGTGATGGTGTACATAGAAAACCCTATAGTCCCCACCAAAAAACTACTCAACCTAATAAGTGATTTGCCAAAGTAGCACAATACAAAGTCAATATTCAGAAATCAATACCAGTTTTGTACACCAACATTGTATTATCAGAAAGAGAAACTAGGAAAACAAATCCCACTTGCTATATAGCAACAAGAAAAATAAAGTGCCTAGATATAAATTTAACTAAGGATATAAAACGCCTGTACTTGGAAAACTATAGGACACTGAAGAAAAATTGAGGAAGATAAACAGAAGCATATAAATGGAAGCATGAACTGTGTTCATGGAGTAAAAAAATTAACATGATTAAAATGTCCAACAGAAGCATATAAATGGAAGCATGAACTGTGTTCATGGAGTAAAAAAATTAACATGATTAAAATGTCCAGACTACCCAAAACAATCTACAGATCTACCACAATTCCAATTAAAATACCAATGACATATTTCACTGATCTAGGACAAATATGCCAAAAATTTATATGGAACCAAAAAAGACCCTGAATAGCTTCAGCAATCTTGAGAGAGAAGAAAAAAGTTGGAGGGATCACATTACCTGATATAAAACTATACTACAAGGCCACTATAGTCAGAACAGTGTAGTATAGGCATAAGAACAGACACATAGATCAATGGAACAGAATAGAGAGCCCAGAAATAAACTCATGTGTCTATGGCCAATAAATATTTGACAAAGGGGGCAAAAGCATATAATGGAATAAAAACAGCCTCTCCAATAAATGGTATTGGGAGAACTGAACTGGTACATGCAAAAAAATGAAACTAGACCACTAAATTATATCATACACCAGAATAAACTAAAAAAGATAAAAGACTTAAATACCATAAAAGTCCCAGCAGAAAAATAAGGCAGTAAGATTTCAGATATCCAGTCCTGGCTTCTGTGGCTCAGGGGATTGAGTGCTGGCCTGCAAACCAAAAAGTCCCAGGTTGGATTCCTAGTCAGGGCACGTGCTTGGGTTGCATGCCAAGTCTCAGTTGGGGGTGTGTGAGAGGCAACCACACACTGATGTTTCTCTCCCTCCCTTCCCTCTGTCCAAAAAAAAATGAATTAAAAAAAATTTCAGATATTCCATGTAGCAATATTTTTGCTGACATATCTCCTATGGCAAGGGAAGTAAAAAAAAAATAAACAAATGGGACTACCTCAAATTAAAAAGGTTCTGCACAGCTAAAGAAACAATCATCAAAATGAAAATGCAACTGACTGTATGGGGAAATATATTTGCCAAAAAGACAGTGTACAAGGGTTTAATCTCCAAAATATATAAAGAACACATACGACTCAACACTAGGAAAACAAACAATCTAATTAAAAATGGGCAAGGGACATGAACAGACACTCCTCCAAGGAGGACATACAAGAGGGCCCATAGATATAGGGAAAGATGCTCAACATCACTAGTCATCAGAGAGATGCAAATTAAAACCATGAAGAGATATCATCTCCTGTCAGAATGGCCATCTTCAATGGATCAAAAACCAACAAGTGCTGGTGAGGATGTTGAGAAAAGGGAGCCCTTTTGCACTGTTGGTAGGAATGCATATCAGTGTAGCCATTCTAGAAAGCACTATGGAATTTCCTCAAAAAAACTAAAAATGGAATGGCTTTTTGACCCAGGGTTCCCACTGCTGGGAATATACCCTTAGTATTCTGAAACACCAATTCAAAAGAACTTACTCACCCCTATGTTCATAGCAGTGTTCTTTGCAATAGCCAAGCTGGAAACAGCCTAAGTGCCCATCAGTAAATGAGTGGATCAAAAAACTCTGGTACATTTAGGCAATGGAATACTACACAGCAGAAGGAAAGAAGGAACTCCTACTTTTCACAACAGCATGGATGGAACTGGAGAGTATTCTACTAAGTGAAATAAGCTAGTCGGTGAAAAAAAACCATATGATCTCACTTATAAGAGGTATCTAATGAACAAAATAAAGTAACAAGTAAAATAGAACCAGAGGCATGGAAACATGAAACGGAGTGATGGTGGTCAGTGGAGACAGGGTAGGGGGATAATGTTAGAAAGAGGGGGAAGGGACTTGTCCAGAACATGTATGAATGACCCATGGACATGGACAGTGGTATGGGGATTGACTGTGGGTGTGAGGGGTGGGCTGGATGGAGGAGGACCAAGGCAGAAAAATTGGGATAACTGTTATAGAACAAAAATAAAAATAAAAATAAATAGAATGGCTTGGAAGTGTAGCAATCATAGCAGCCTGCAGTTTGGGTTGTGTCTTGTTAGTACTGACTAGCAGGGTGAAGAGCACAGTGAGCTAATGGGACTTCTTCAGTAAAGTTAACAGGTTAAAGCACACAACAGGGACAGCAGATGCTGCCAAAATACATCCTCACTGAAAGGCTAGAACAGTTTTGTCTCCAGCAAATGCTGAGCAGTAAGAGAAGACTGCACTTTGAGGGCAAAGGCAACAATAATAAAATTGTTTCTTTGGAATAAAATTTGAGGCATTTTAAATATATAGCATAGTAGCTCTTAGAAAAATATATAATGTTCATTGTGGCACCAAAAATTCAGTTAAAAGATGTTTTATGCTTATATTTTGATTCAACAAATAGAGATTCTAAGTTGCTTGTACTAAAATACCAAAAGAAGCCCGTAACATTATTTAAATGAATAATGGAAACTATACTTGCTTGTTGCCTGGAATGCAGTCTGACCACTTTGTAAGTAATTTCCCTGTGGTTTATTTTCTAGTAGAGCAAAGAAAGAACTACATTTTATGTATTTTGGTAATATTGCAACTTTTTTCTATCAGAATGCTCACAGAAGTTATAAAGTTTTTAGAAGTAAAAGTTTCCGAAGTTTGTTGATTAGTATATAGGGTATTTGTTTTATGCATTATGTGTGTATGCTGTATTTTATCATTTAAAATTTTGAAAGTAATCTTTGAAAATATTTGTAAGCTTTGTAAGCTTTGAATAAGAATTATTGATGGCATAATTTAAACAATGAATAATATTTGAATAAGAACTGTGTATTTTTTTAAAAAGCTCTTAAAAATCAATGTAAAAAAATAAACCTAGAGAGAAAAATGAAAAATTTATGTGTTTACAACAGTAACTTAAATTCTGGATAGTCATCCTAAGAAAAAATTCACATATTCATATAAAGATTTAAAATACATGATAGGGTCAATGAATTGTATAGAGGGTGGGATATAATTATTAAACACTGGATATAAATATGCATGGTACCACACCCAGAGACAATTATGTGGTATGTTGTCTCTGCCTAAAGTAAATGTTAGTAATTCTCTGGAGAATCACACATCAGTCACTTTTCAAAGGCTTGTTTTCCAGAAAAGAGAACCCATGCAGAAAACATCAAAAATCAGAATGGCCATTGCTTTAGCGAAGATCAACCGGGGAACGTTAATTCGAGGATTACACAGCATATCCAGATCCTCCAAATCGGTGGCCGAACTCCTGCAGCCTCAGCTTGTCTGTAGACTTTTAGAGTTAAGGGACATAGCTCACCATCTGCTGAGGGAAGTTAATGCGCCAAAGCAACCCCTATATAACATGCAGGTAAGTGAATATTGCATGTGCACAAAGTATAGGGCCTTTTTATAGAAACTTTTGAAATTGTAAGATATGAAAAATGTAGCACATTTGGTTATCTTACATACAAAACAAGAATAGTTAGAGAAGAGAAATGAATGGTTAGGCCTTTTTTAAAGATAGCATATATACTCTGGTTTAAATAAATCTAAAAGAGGAAGTAATGTGGACTTTTTTTTACCTTGTTATTTAAGTGAATTGTATGAAACTGTCAATTTCAAATAGTTCATCGTAAATGTAAGCATATGGATTACTACTTATGTCAGACCTAAAATCCTACAATGAAACTTAAAAATAAATGCTTTGTTTCATTTTCCCCATAACCTACATTTCCAAAACAACCCTTAGTTGACATAGCATCTTGAGTACATTTGACTATGAACTCATTTTGTTAGACCTGTCAGCAGCCAGGTGTATTTCAAGTTCTGTGTTCTACATTACTTCCTTGAGGCTCCGTTAAAGGATGACAATTCTCAAAGCTCTTTCAGACTAAGTTTTTTTTCTAAACTTTATGTCACAGATTTCTGGATTTTTCAATCTGGACATTTTTCAGAGCATTCTAAATGTTACAAAAGATTTGGAGTCTTGCAAGTCTGGCATCTGATCCCCAGAGTGAATAAACTTAACTCTTTTGCCGGAGGGAGAGAAAACCTGGCTCAAACTGAGTTATGCCAAAGAGGCCATGTATTAGTTCACGTGGCTGAACCATCCAGAGTCGTTAAGGCGTCAGGCACTGCTGGAGAGAGATACTCAAATGATGCCTTCAGGATCCTCTTTTTCTTTCCGTTGCCTGACTCTGCCTTCTCAGGGTTGACTCTGCCTTCTCAGGGTTGACTCCATTCTCAGGCCGACCTGTCTCTCACGGTCACAAGATGATTTGCAGCTGTTTCAGAGCTTCATCCTTCCAGGTTGAGTTACAGTAGAAAAAAGTAAGAGTCTTTGATCCCATATTCCTGGCCAAGCCCGAGGTTCACTCCTAGAGAATGGCTTACCTCTGAAGCCAGGAAGGGGAATCACTGATTGGCCTAGGACTCGGTTACCTGCTGCACTCCCAGAATGGAGGGTGGAACTCCATCCACACTTCATGGCCTGAGAGTGAGGAAAGGACGAATCTGCAAACAAAAACCTTAGTTGTTTCTAGATGAGAAAATGGATAATGGATGGGATGGCTAAAATTAACAAAATATTTATTACACAGAAATGTCTCTAATCAAAGATTCTGACATTTCCAGAAAGCATCAGATATTTCAACTATGGACTGCTTAGAACAGCATTTTTAAATGGCTCTCTTATAATATCTGATGTTTGAGAAAGTAAAAAATGGCTTGTGTTTGTTAACCATTGGATTGTCTAAGTACTAATAAACCTTATCCCTGCATCTTTAGATCATCAACAAGAAACAAACATAGCTGAACCATATTATTTTAAATTCCCACTGAAATGTCTTTCCAAATCTAATGGTGTGCCTCAGCATTTCTTTCCTTACATTGTTAGACCCATAGTTTTTACAGAGGATCATATATGAAGTGTCCCTTGGAGACTATTTCTGTATTTATTAGGAATTCATGTTTAAAGACATTGTTCATTGTATTATTCAGAGTCTTGGTTTTTTTTTTTTTTTGCTCCTCTTTGCTAAGTCAGAACTGTAAAGGGTCTGAGAGTTTTACATTATTTACAAGCTAACAAGATAGCCTGCCATGGTTAAACAAATACACACACACACTGACAGACCACGGAAGACCTGTGTGGGAGAGACGCAGGTTGTTTATTGTTCACAGCAAAAGCAGTGACCAGAGCATTATCTTGTGTCAGTTCTCCTCACCTCAGTTCTCACAGGGCAATGGGATTAGAGCCAGATGTTACCTGTGCATGTACATAGTAAGCTGTATCACAGGAGAGGAACCCTGGAATGAGGAGATTCGTTTTTTTATAGGTGGTTGCTGGTGTGTCTGCCCAACTTGGGAGGTGGTGGTGAAGCGGGGAAGGGGAGGAGGAGAGAGAGAGAGAGAGAGAAGCAAATGTCTCTGGAGGGGAAGGAGGAGAGGGCTTTATCTCTAGTGCCCTGTGACATCTCTTAGGAGGGATAGCACTAGATCCAGAGGCTTATACTTCCTTCCAAGGATGGTTGCTATTCAACCATGTCCTTTGCTCAGAAGACGCGATCTGTACAGGAATGAGAAACATCCATGCAGAATTGTCTTTCAGTGCTCATGAAAGTTCAGTAACAGAAAAATAATCTCTATTTGTACTTGAATTTGTTTCCTTTTATCCAATAATGAGAACAAAAAACATAGTCTGTTGCCTTTTTGCTTTGATTGACAGTATGTTTCACAGGTAAATTTAGAGCTTAGTTGTGATATACTTATTCCAGGAACCTGAGATGAGAGAAACAGTCCGAAGGATTAAATGACTTATGGAAGGTCCACGTGCTGACTGTGACTCTTCTGACCTTATTCGAGATTAACGCCCATGAAATTTCTTCTCCTTTGCTCTTGTTCTAATTGTCTTAGGACATAGGTTTAACTTTTAAACTCCTTATTTTAAAATATTTCAAAAATATATAAAAAGCAGTTTATCATAAACCCCACCAAAACTTACCTGGTGGTAATATTTTGCCATATTGCTTTCACATATCTCCTTTATAAAAAGAACTATAATTAACCATGCCCTAATCCCATCCCCTGTTTTTCTCCACCAAAGTTAATCATTACCCTGAAGTTGATGTGAACATTTCCATGCATATGTTTATATTTTCACTACATTTGTATACAGCTATTTTCTTTTTTTTTTAAAGATTTTATTTACTTATTTATATTTAGAGGGGAAGGAGAGAGGGAGAGAAACATCAATGTATGGTTGCCTTTCGTGCATCCCCTGCTGGTAGTTGGCCTGCAAGGAACCGGCCTGCAACCCAGGCATGTGCCCTGACTGGGAATCGAACCTCGATCCTCTGGTTCACAGGCCCGCGCTCAATCCACTGAGCTACACCAGCCAGGGCACAGCTATTTTCTTTATATATTTAAAATTTGTATAAAAGGTATATAATACTTGACCTTCTGAAACTTCCTTTTTTATATTTTTATATATAAGCATTTTTCAATATGTATATATATAAACATATATTTCAACATTGTTATATATGTAGCTAGGATTTATTATCTTGCCTGTAGTAGTCCATCATAAGAAAAAATCTACAGTTTATCTATTACTCGACAGATGGACAGTTTAGTTTCACATGTTTTGCATTACAAACAGTGCTTCGGCGAACCCTCTCATACGTGACTCCTTACCCATGTGTCTGAGACGCGCTCCACGAGTATATCCAGAAGAGGGGTTGCCGGGTCATGAGGGAGGCACACCTTCAATTTTATTACCTGTTGTCAAAATGCTTTTCAGAACGGTACACTTGGGGGTCACTGTAATTCTCGAATCTGAGAATAATTTCTTCATTTCTGGAAAGTTCTTAGCCATTATTTCTTAAGATATTACCTCTTTTGCATTTTTTTCCTAATCTCTTCTACTGAAATACTTACTAAACATATACTTGGGACCTTCTCATTTTATTCTTTGTTTACCTCCTTCACATTTTCCTTTTCTTTATCTCTTTTTGATACATTTTGAATAATTTACTCTGAACTTTCTTCCAGTTAACCAATTCTCTCCAGCTGTATTTAATATACTCTTTCACGTATTGAATGTATTTTAAATTTCAAACACTATACTTAACATTCTTGGAAATTTTATTTGGTGTTGTTCCCCAATTTGTAATTTTTTCCAAGCCTCTTGAAAATCTTTAGATATTTTAAATATACGATTTATGATCTTTTTATTATTTTATTTTATTTTTTTTAAAGATTTTATTGCCCTGGCTGGTGTAGCTCAGTGGATTGAGTGCGGGCCTGCGAACCAGACAATCATGGTTCGATTCCCAGTCAGGCAGGGCACATGCCTGGGTTGCAGGCCAGTTCCCAGCGGGGGACTCATGAGAGGCAACCATACATTGATACTTCTCTCCTTCTCTCCTTCCTTTCCCCTTTAAAAAAGATTTTATTTATTTATCTTTAGAGGGGAAGGGAAGGAGAGAGGGAGAGAAATATCAATGTATGGTTGCCTCTCATGAGTCCCCCGCTGGGAACTGGCCTGCAACCCAGGCATGTGCCCTGCCTGACTGGGAATCGAACCATGATCGTCTGGTTCGCAGGCCCGCACTCAATCCACTGAGCTACACCAGCCAGGGCTGTTTATGATCTTTTTAAACGCTTTTCTCTGAGCTATTCAGGGGACGCTAATCTTCCTGACTATTGATGATCTATATTGTGTCTCACTCAGCAGATCATTTTTTGGGTGTTTTGTTTCAGTTTTGTCTAACTGAAAGTTTGTCTTCAGAGGTTTTTTTTTTTTTTTTGTAATAAATAGAAACCCTTCTCACCTAGAACCTTCTCTCTGAAGGATTTTGCTGGTGCTCCTGGGGCGCCAGCCCTGGTGGAGCCCAGCTCCCTCACCCTCTTCCTGGACAAGGTGCACCTGCCCGAGTCCCACTTTCACCCGGGCGACCTGAAAGCCTGCTCCTTGCCTCATGTGCACCTAAGTCTCATCTCCAGCCTCTGTATTAAAACTCAAGCCCCCAGCCATTATTTCAGGTTCCTGTAAGATCCCCACAGTTCCTGGGACATAAATTTAGACACTCCCTGCTCCAACTTTTAGTTCCCAATTTGTTCCTGGCATGGGGATTTCCCTCCCTCTTTTTCTTCCTTTCAACTCAGTTTTATTTAACATTTTTGGTGTATCACTTTATATAGAATTTGTAGGTTTTTCTGTATGTAGCAGGGGACGGGGGGTTTCCTCCTTAGTTCTGCCATGTTGCTGGAAGTAGATGGCCTTCAGTTTCACTTCTTAGTATCTTTTACACATTTTAATGTAAGATGGTTGAATTTATTTTTGGAAGTAAGTAAAGTATGTATAATTCTAGCTTGTCATTTATTCAACAAATATTTATTGAAAACCTGACATGTAAAATCACTAGTTTAGGTACTAGGGATGCATAGATGTCTTGTCCTTGGCCTGTGACCCGTTGGGATGGTAGGCAAGTGAGCAGTAAGCAGTGTCAGTAGAGTGTAGCATCATCAAAGTGTGCGAAGTGCACTACAGAAGCATCAATAAGGGGCATGTAATTCCAAAGGGCAGTCAGTGTAGGCTTTCCAGAAGGTGATACTGGACCTGAGACTTGAAGTAGGAGAAATTAGCCTTGTAAAGAAGGAGGAGAATCATTCTAGGAAGAGAACAGTGTATATTAAGGTACTGGAGCAAAAGAGAGTATGATTTACTTAGGAAATGTAAGGATTTTTGTATGGCTGGAGTGAGACAAGTGGGAACAGTTCTGGGTCAGAGGTTCCACGGTCCTTGAGGGTAGGAGTGAGGAAGGAGTTTTACTTGAGTAATATGCATAAGCTGGGATGTGAAGAGACAAAATTGTCACTGAGAGGAAACTAAGTCGTAGCAAAGAAGAAAACAACATATCTCAAATCTGAAAGTCTCAGTGATGACTAAAAACAAGTAGAAATAATGGAGACAGTGGCCTGGAGGGTTAAAGGAACAACCAATGTTTGAGGCGTGGTGGGGGCCTGTGGATTGGCCTGTGAATGGAGTGTACCACGGCGTCAGAGTGCGCGGAGAGGTAAGAGGCACAGCCCAGAGGAGCTGTAGCAGTCCTGGTACACTGCTTGGCTGCCTGCCCAGAGTGAGAGAGTTCAGCTTACCTGGATAGAAATCCAGTATGAATTCCTTCAAGAATTGTCAGGCTGCCTGTGTCAAGGTGAAACTTTGTGGTATGCAGAAGTAGAAAGAGTGAAATCTGGAATTATCAGTACTTTGCAGAGATATGCTTTGCGTACACATGGAGGACATTGCTTTATGTAGGAAAGTAAGCGGCCTTTTTCACCTGTCTGCAGTATGTTCAAAGAGCCTCTTCATGTGCTCTGTCTCATCACTGATAAGAGGGTGATGTACCTAGAGTGACTTAAATGCTACTGCCAAAACTCTGTTGGATATTATGTAGCTGGGAACACCAGTCAGGGTCTTACCTCCCTCAAGAACATGGAATAAAGGAGCATTTTCTTTCTTTTTAAAAGATTTTATTTATTTATCTTTAGAGGGGAAGGAGAGGGAGAGAAACATCAATGTACGGTTGCCTTTAGTGCACCCCCTGCTGGGAGTTGGCCTGCAGGGAATCAGCCTGCAACCCAGGCATGTGCCCTGACTGGGAATCGAACCTCGATCCTCTGGTTCGCAGGCCCACACTCAATCCACTGAGCTACACCAGCCAGGGCCTAAAGGAGCATTTTCATTAGGAGACTGACTGTAACTAGGATAGCGTTTCAGTTCTTTGCCGTGATCTGAGATGAAGCCTATGGTAATGGTCTCCTCGAGACAGAGAATGGACACTACCACAGGACCTCCCTTTACAATCTTCCCAGACCTTTTGTTTAATTATATTTAGCTCTAGAGTATTTCCTGAGTATCTTCAGAGATATATCCAAAGATATTGTGCCAAATATGCATGACCCAAAGACCCAGCTGATACAGGTAACTTGAGAGTTTCTGGTGGCTTGTTCTGTGACATGAACACAGCTAGTTAGGGTTAGTAGGTTCCAGCCGGACATCTTGTTAAAAGGGACTTCCTTTGTACCTGGCACTATGGATGCTGAGTCAGGTTGCTCCTCAAATCCTTGCAAGTTCTGCAGGGCAGACACTGTAGTGATATAGCTGCTAATTCTATAAGGGGCCTTAGGAACAGAAAACTGAGGAGAGAATATCCTGATGGTTTGCAACGTCCCCAGCACCAGTGCTTACAAAATGGCTCATCTGCTTAGCCCCGCAAGCGGCCTGGCGGAGTGAAGCCTGCAGCTGCTCTGAGCTGCAATGACCTAGATAATCAGCTCGAATGCTGACTTCAGCCAAGACGCGTCAGCTCCCAGACACAGTTGTTGACTTTGGCAGGCCAATGCAGGGCCACAGGACAGAGAGCTCTTCCTGTGATAGAATCTTCCTCCTTAGTGGCATTAGAGATAACTGTTTCCACTTTGTGCAGGCAAAGCAAAGCAAATGCTCAACCTCCAAAATGCCTGTGCCATAGGTGGAGCCCAGTGGCTGGTGGTCCCTATTCAGGATGAAAGTCCGAGGTTTTTCTAAGTACGAGTTACTCCCTGCTGCTAACCCTCCAAGGTAGACTCCAGTTGGGTTAAACTGTAACCCTCACAAATAATCAGGAACTTCTGTAGGTCCTTGGATGAGCCTGCCGTGAGGCTATCTTGGGTGGTCTAATTTCATAACTGGGCAAAAAGGACAATTCTAGAAAGCAGAACTACTGGATCTTGAAGACTTAATTCTCCAATTTGGCCAGGAGGTTGGGACACTGAGCTCTTACAGAACCACCTGATTAAGAGCTTATTTAAGATCAGTGCTCCACAGGGCATTAATACTGGGATAAACAAAGTCAAACAGCTTCCTTTGCTGTGTGCAGACTCCAGGAGTCTTCCCTGTGCTCATGAGTACTGTGGGTTGCTAAGCAAAGACATGGTCTTTGTAGCTTTCCCAAGCTTATAGGAAACACTTTCTTCTGGACCTATTAACAGGAGTCAGTGCTTCTTGCAGTGCTTATTCGTGAATCACTGCGTTGGTCTCCCCCTATCACTCCCCTGGCATCCCTCGCCAAGGTGGTTCTGGACAACATACACTAAGTGGGGCCTGCTCATTCTGTGATCTGCAGACCATCTGCAACTACTTTAGAAAACTCTTTGTTTTCTAAACTGCTTACAGCTTGCTCTTTTGTGATTTACCTCATTATTAGTGAAAAGAAATGAGCACAGTTCATTTATGAAATGAGGCAATCAAAATTATGTGGGCAAAATTTAGTT
The DNA here is from genome assembly GCF_014824575.4 of Sturnira hondurensis. Classification (NCBI taxonomy): domain Eukaryota; kingdom Metazoa; phylum Chordata; class Mammalia; order Chiroptera; family Phyllostomidae; genus Sturnira; species Sturnira hondurensis. Next base: position 19,469,179 of record NW_028093985.1, on the reverse strand, counting down.
AAAAATTAAAATGTTTTTACTGCTATATCCATATAACTTATGTATTAATGTCACCAAATTTAAAAAATAACTATGGGCATGATATTGATAGGAAGCCATTTTAATTTAAATATGCAAAAACATAAGTTAATGTAACAACAAGGTTAAGATAAAATTTTTGAAATAGGCCAAGACGATCTAAATAAAGCCTCCCACTTACTGAATTTCTCCTGTTTATTTACATGTTTTTACCATACACTGTCCCTGCTCACAGCAAGCCAAAGATGACACAGAGCAGCTCATAATATGAAAAACATGTATTGCAAACAAGTCATAAAATAGAAAAATGGCTACTTGCCAGTGGCCACATGAATTTGGGAGGAAATGCATTCTCTACAGGGGTGATTTGTCACAGGAATGGCAAGCATTTATTAAAAGCATTAAAATGGTGAAAATGTGACCCTTAGGCAACATAGTGATTCATTATTCAGAAGCATAACATGTATCAAATACATAATTTATTTTGAAACTAATCAGTTTTAATTACTCTTTTTAGGTGAAGGACAAAATTTGAAAAAGAAAGATGTAGTGAAACAGAAATAGTAACTCCTTATGCATGCAGATACACTTTTATTTTTATTGTATGTGGCCCACCAATTATTGCATATGGACCCCCACTTAACGTTTATGTATTCACAAATTCATAACCTTTCACTCTGCCAGAGGCATTTTGCTGGAGTGTATCTGCTGTCCTTCCTACTGTCAGCATCTGCTCTCTACTAAAATAATGTCTCCTTGTGGCCTAACAGTAGGATTCAAAGGCACGCTATCATTTTGATTCTTCTAACAAGAGGGAAACAGCAACAGCTGCTTGATTTCCTGGAAACTCTTTCCAGACACCAGGAATGCTGGGAAATTTTCCAGACTGACTTACAGAGAGAGGGAGCTAAAACTGCCCCTACATGTCCGACATGTGGGTTGGAGTTGGTATAGCCTGAAATAAGCACCACCTCCCCCTCCCCTCCACAACAGCCATCTCTTAGCTACTAGGCTAGATAGTATTCTTGGCTTCAGCTTCAGCATTCCATAAATCTCTTAAAAGAGATGAAGGGAAATTGTGATGGGCAATTTTGTTTGTCATTCAGTAGTGGCAGCAGTAAGCAAAAACAGAGTTTACTGCAAGAACAAGTACTTAGAACCTGACCCTGTACACAGTGCCATATAACTCTTCATTAAAATGTTATCACTTGTTCTTTGGAAGCACATTCTGCCCCCCACCCCAAGCCCAAGCACACATGTTTTAATAGTTTGATGAGATATCACTAATATACATTAAACTGCATATATTTAAAGTATACAATATGATGAGATTTGACATGTATGTACACCTATAACACCATTGCCACAGTCAAGAAACGTATTCATCACCCCTAAAGATTTCCTCGTGTCCCTTTATAATTTATTCTTACCTTCTTCAAACCCCTGTGTCTAGGTGACTATTGGAGGCACATTTTAAATGTGCACTATACCATTGAGTAGACAACGGTGTAATTTACCCAATCATTCTGTCACTTTCATTTTTTCAATGTTTTATAACATTGTATGCATTTTTGCTGTGCAAATGCATGACTTTATTCGCTATAACCTGTACCTTTTGGAAGTTATTGAAGCCATAGAGTGGCTTGGCTCTACTTCACAGGCGCTTGGCTAACTGCCACAGCACTGCTGACTGGGAGGGGAACGGTTTCCCTAATGTCCTCATTTCACATTCTGCTCAAGGCAGCAGAGCTGGAGGTGGCCTGTGAGGGTACAGTTCCCTTAAACTGACTATATTACACTATTAGGTTTTAGGCAGGGGCACCTTCTATTACCAGAAACTGGAAACATTGGAGAGATAAAGTCAGTGGTGTAAACCTTTTCTACATTTCAGAAAAGCATGCTGGGCATGAGCACAGAGCATTTCCTGAAGCTTAGTGATCATCTAAGGTTAATGCTGGCCTTCAGCAGTCTCGTGATTAGTATTTTCAAGCAGGTCATTAATCTCCGGGAAATGCTCAGCATTTTGATTGCTTAATTGAAGAAATGAATAATTTAATAAAGGATGATTACATGAATTTGAACAAAGACTTTCTATTTTATTCATTTATTTTTCCAATGTGTTTGTTTTTATTATATTTTTTCCATGACCATTTATCCTTCTATACCCCATCCCTCCTGCAATCCCTACACTGTCTCCCTGTCCATGAGTCCTTTTTCCTTTTTTGCTAAATCCTTCCATTGCTGAACGTCCCCTCCCCCAACTAGCTCTTATCTGCTCTCTCTCTGAGTCTGTCTCTGTTTTGCTTGTTAGTTCAGTTTGCTCATTAGATTCCCCATATAAGTGAAATCACATGTTATTTGTTTCTCTCTGCCAGGCTCATTTCACTTAGCATACGATTCTCTAGGTCCATCCATGCTGTCACACAGGGTAGAATTTTCTTCTTTTTTTACAGCTGAGTAAAATTCCATTCTGTGGGTGTCCAAACCTTTGGCGTCTCTGGGCCACACTGGAAGAAGAAGAGTTGTCTTGGGCCACACATTAAATACACGAACACTAGTTAAAACTGATGAAAAAAAGGTTTTAAGTAAATGTACGATTTTGTGTTGGGCCACATTCATAGCCATCTTGGGCCACATGCAGCCCACGGGCAGTGGGTTGGACACCCAAGACAGTTGTTTCACCCACTCATCTACTGATGGACACTTGGGCTGCTTCCATGTCTTGGTGATTGTAAATAATGTTGCAATGAACATAAGGGTGTTTATGTTCTTTTGAATTACTGTTTTGGGTTTTCTTTGGGTAAATTCCCGTAAGTGGAATCACTGGGTCATAGGCAGTTCCATTTCTAATTTTTTAAGGTATCTCCATACCGCTTTCCAGAATGGCTGCACCAATCTGCCTTCCCACCAACAGTGCACTAGGGTTCCCTTTCCTCCACAGCATCACCAGCACTTGCTGTTTGTTGATTTATTGATGATAAACATGCTGACAGGTGTGAGATAATATCTCATTATGGTTTTAATTTGCATTTCTCTGATGATTAGTGACAGTGAACATCTTTCCCTATGTCTATTGGCCATCTGTATGTCCTCTTTGGGGAAGTGTCTATTCAGGTCCATTGCCAACTTTTTAATCAAATCGTTTGGTTTTTTGGTGTTGAGTTTTATAAGTTCTTCATAAATTTTGGACATTAACCTCTTATCAGATGTGTTGGTGAATATATTTTCCCATTCTGTGGATTGTCTTTTTATTTTGTTGGTATTTTCCCTTGCTGTGCAAAACCTTTTTAGCTTGATGTAGTCCTATTTGTTTATTTTTTCTTTTATGAAACCACAAAAGACCCCACATAGCAACAGTGATCTTGAGAAAGAAGGACAAAGTTGAAAGCCTCACACTACCTAATATCAAACAATACTGTAAGGCCATCATAATCAAAACAGCATGGTGCTGGCACACACACAAAAGACACATAGATCAATGGAACAGAATAGAGAGCCCAGAAATAAACCCACATCTTTATATCAATTAATATTTGACAGAGGAAGCAGACACATACCATGGGTTAAAGACAGTTTATTTAATAAATGGTGTTGGGAAAATTGGACAGATAACAGGCAAAAAATAAAACTAGACCACCTTCTTCCACCACATGCAAGAATAAATTCGAAATGGATTAAAGACTTAAATATTAGACCTAAAGCCATACAAATTCTAGAAGAAAACATAGGCAGTAAAATCTCAGATACTGCTCCTAGTGAGATTTTTTCTGATGTATCTCCTCAGGGGAGGGAGACAAAGGCTGTTTTTCTAACGTGCACAGCAGCACCCTCTGGTGAGCACTTGGTAAATGTAAAAAAGTTAAAATAATTTGGATTTTGGAAATGCAAGGTTTTTAAAATAGATATATCATAGGTTTTGATGAGCAAAATAATGCATATTTTTATAAAAGAAGAAAAACAAACCAATATATTTTTAGGATGTGAACAGAGCAAGATCTAAAGTAGATGACTTTCTTTGAAAAACTTTAAATTCTCATTTTTCAATAACACTGTAAAATTTAACACTGTAATATTGAGAACTTTTTTTTTTTAATAAGAAAACTCTCCTTTGTTTTTACAGGTCAGAAAAGGTTCTTTGTTTGATATCATTTCCTTCCCAGCAAAGACTGCTTTAGCTAGCCTAATATATGCCTCATATGCAGCATTAATTTATTTGGTAAGTTAAGAAAATTATTAGGATCTATAAATAAATATACCGATTCTATGTCACGTTAAAGGAATACTGTATATTCTATTCATGAAACAAGGTAATTTTACATTAAAAATTTACTTCACCAAAACCAAATTTACTTAAATAACTAAAATTATTTTATTTCTATAAAGTGTATTAGCAATTGCTTAAAATATTATTTTGTTTTCATTTAGCTACAGTTGTTTTGTTTCAGCCATTGTGCCATGTCTTGTTCAAACTCAGTATCCCGGCATTTAAGTTCTATGATTTGGGGGAACACAAATATTAGTGTAGTTTGAATTATGAGTGCTATACATTTAAAGTATACTTTGAATTACAAGTTCAAAAGTGTTCATCAAAAAGCATGACAAAATAGAAAAAAATTTATAAATTATAAGGATTATTTCTTTTCATCTATTTCCATTTATACTGACCTTTACATTTTTTAAAAAAGTATAACATACAAAGAAGGAAGTATAGAGCTTGATGAATTACCACAAAATTTATTAATCTATATATCACACAGGTCAAGAAACAAAACGTTACTACTATTCTAGAAGCCTCTTTCTCGGCTCCCTCATAACCACTAACCTCTTCTAAAAAGACAGCCACTACTTTGACTTCTAATATAGCAGGTTTTTTTTGTCTGAACTGCATGTAAGTGAATCATATACTATATATTCTTTTGTATTTGCCCTTTTTTGCTCAACACTATCATTACAATCTTTTTTTTTGATGCTTATAGCAGTAGGTTGTAAGTTTTCATTGCTGTGTAGTATTCCGCTGATTGACTCTATTACTATTTGTCCATTCTACTGTTGAGTATCTAGATTATTTACAGTTTTGGCTATTTTGAATAAAGTGCTATGAATATTATTGTACATATATTTTGGTGAAATTGCTAGACCATAAAATATGTACATGTTCACCTATAGTAGAGGTTGTCAAACAGTTTTCCAAAGTGGTTTTAACAATTCCTTCCAGGAGATTATAAGATTTCCAGTTTCTCTATATCATCACCAACACTTGGTATTTCAATATTTTTTATTGTAGCCATTCTTGTGTGTATATATTGTTATCACATTGTGATTTGAACTTATATTTCCTTGTTTATTAATGAGATTGAGTTCCTTTTTAGACATTAATTGGACATTTGGATATCCTTTTTGTGAATATCTATTAAAGAATTGTATCTTCTTATTTTTCTGTTGGGAGTTGTTCATTCTTTTATTATTGATCTGTACTTCTAAAATATGCAGGAGTGAGCAAAAGTAGGTTTACAGTTGTATCCAAAACACAGAGTTTATTATTGTATTATTATTTATTATTGTATTTTCAATATGAACAACTGTAAACCTACTTTTACCCACCCCCGTATTCTAGGAACAAGTCCTCTTTAGGTTACATATGGGCAAATTTATTTTATTCTATAACTTGCCTTTTCCTCTTTTATCAGTATCTTTTAAAAAAGAAGTGAATTTTAATGTAATCCAGTTTATCATTTTTTCCCTTTATGTTAAGAGCTTTATGTATCTTAACTGTGGGATTCTGACCCCCATCCAACTACACGAGACTCTTCCTTTTGATGTACTCTAGGAGCTTTATTATTATTCCTTTCCCTTTCAGGTTTCTAATGCACCTGGAATTGGTATGAAGTAAGGGTCAATCTTTTCCTCCATGGGTATCCAACTAAACTCACTCAATTTACTGGTGAAAAAAATACCCTTTTCCTATTGCCCAAGAACACTTCTTTTATCATAAATCAAGTGTCCTTATATATGTAGGTCTGTTTGTACACTCTTTGCCTTATACAGTTGATCTATGTGTCTATGCTTCTACCAATTCAACAGTGTTTTTTATGGAAACTTTATAAGTCTTAATAACTGGTAGAATAAATCCTGGTAGAGCATGGTATATCTCTTTGTTTTCTTTATTTCTTTTAATAATTTTTGTTTTTTGTGAATGTCTTACACATTTTATTATTATTTTTGATCACTTTAAAATGTACAATAATAATAAATTTTCCCATAATCTGTAGAGTTAGTTCAGTCCCAATGAAAATCTGAGCAGTGTGTACAAGATGACTAGTTTATTGTAAAATCTATAGGGACATTCAAGGGGTCAAGAATATCTAAGACATTTTGAAAAAAAGTATTAAAAGAATTTTAAACACATACCCAGTTTTTTTTTTAAAAACCTGAGTTTATCAAATAAATATTTTTAAAGTGTTCTAAATTTTTGAGATGTGCTCAATATCTTAAATGTGAATTTCATACAGAATTGACATTCAGCTGAGCTGGAATGCAAATAAACTGTGAAAAATGGGTGAGATTAAATGGCCATGTTGAAATAAAAAAAAAAAACAAAAAACGAGTCTACAGCCAAAATTAAACTCCAATTTCTCAAAGGCTTTTTTGAAATCATGTCACATGATTTGTCATGCTATAAATTTTCTAAGTAGGCAATTAAACAATTTTTGGTTATCTGATAACTGGTCATATATGCATCCAAGCAAAGCCTAGGAGTGGTCAGGTCTGGAATTATGGCTTTGAAGGCAAATGACATTTATGGTAGAAGTTAATACTCTGAGTGGAACCATGCCAAATGAAAAGAGTGGGAAGTTGACAGAAATGTGGAGCACATGACAACATTTAAGAGGAGCGAGGGAGAAAGCCATGGAGACAAAGAAGCAATAATCTGCAAAGTAAAAGGAGAATCAGGAGAAACAGTGTCAAGGAAATAGAGACTCGGGAACTGAAGAGTGACATGAAAAACAAGCAGAAAAGGGCAAGTAAAGTGAAGGTTTTGCGTTTCCATTAGATCTAGAAGTTGAGGTGTTGGAGATAGCTATCTTGAGAACTACTTCAGCGGTGTGATGGGATACAGAAGACAGAAACAAGCAGGCTTTGGGATGAAGAGATGATAAAACAGAGACCATGAGTGCAGAGTCTTCTTTCTTGTTCGGTCAAGAAGACAGTGTGTAGCAGTTAAGAGGGAAACCGGGTACCAGAAATAATTAATTTTTTTAAGTTTTAATATGGACAACACTTGAACATGTAGCAGGGGGAGAGCTAGTTAAACTAAACTAAAAAGGCAGGGAATAAGTGATAGGGAAGATGACAGGGTATACGTTAAAAGCAAAGATAGATAAATACTGACCTTGATCAAGACACTTTGTTGTCTAAAACTGGGACAGAAGTGGTTAGAATGGGCACAGATAAAGTTCTGTAGGGGAGGGAAGAATAAATGTATCAAATGTGATAGGGCTTCCCAACTTGTTTTCAGAGCATGGCATATAAAATGATCATATTTGGGATAAATGCATGAAGCTATCTGCATCTGCACCTGTAAGTGATGCACTTCCAGCTTTATAGTTCTAGGTTTGGATATACTCAGATGCAAATAACAAAAAACACCTGACAGTGCCTTTATCGATGAAGACATTTAAACACCCCTCTTAATTAGAAGTCTGGAATTGGGCTGGAGTTCCCAGGTTTGCACGGCGGGTGTACAATGTCATCATGAACTCAAGGCCTTTCTATCTTATTTTTCTGCTATCCTGTTTGTTCTTTAGTCCTTGGGTTTGCTCAGGCATTACATCCCTATCAGTTTCCAAGGCACGAAGAAGGGGATAGGTAGAGGCAAAAGACAGTCTTTCTTTTTATATAGGAGGAAAAACTTTCCCCCAAATCCTTCCTGATCTCCTGCCTAGAAGACACTTTGTTTCTTTGGACAGAACAGGGTCACATGGCCACACACTAACTGCAGGATGGTTAAGAGAAGCATCTGGTGTTTTCCCCATTCTACAGGGGGAGGCAGGCAAGAAAGGAGGAAATCAATCCTCTCTCCTGTCCTTCCTCTGTTACTCTCTGAACATCTTCCAAGTGTTTATAGCCAATTATATCACCTTAAGGCATCGCTGGTAAAATACACTAGTCTAGATCTTTTGATATTTCATGGACTGTATTATTCTTATTGTTTGCCTTAGATCTGGGCTGTCAAACTCATTTTCACCAGGGACCACGTCAGCATTTAAAGGGCCAAATGTACTGTTCGTGTCTGTTACGTATAAGGAGCGGAGCCCTAGGTGTTCACCTCAGATAAGATCAAATTCAAGGAGTTCATCATCACCAAGCCCTTATTATATGAAATGTTAAAGGGACTTATATAAGAAAAAGAAGATAAAAAATATGAGCAGTGAAAGGACAGAAAACTCACAGTTACTAACAACCACACCTAAAACAAAAGCAAACTAAGCAGACACCTAGATCAGGAGTGGAACCATAGAAATGAAGATCACATGGAGGGTTAGCAACAGGGGAGTGGGAGGAGGAGAAGGGGGGAGAAGGTACAGAAAATAGCATAGACAGTAGGTAGAAAACAGATAGGGGGAGGGCAAGAATAGTAGGGGAAATATAGAATCTAAAGAACTTGAGACACATGGTCATAAACTAAAGGGAGGGAAGGGTGGGGGAGGGGTGTGCAGGGTGGAGGGGAATGAAGGGGGGGATAGAACAACTATAATGGTAAAATGAATAAAATATATTTTAAAAAATAAATAAATGGCCAAATGTAATTTTAGGACTGTATAAAATGTAACTACTCCTTAACTAGGGGCAAAGAGCTCAACACTGCCACCAGGTAGAGACAAGGTGCCGGGCCGGATAAAACAAGGTAGAGGACTGGATTTGACCCATGGGCCTTGTGTTTGCCACCTGTGCCTTAGATATTTGGCANCTATAATGGTAAAATGAATAAAATATATTTAAAAAAATAAATAAATGGCCGAATGTAATTTTAGGACTGTATAAAATGTAACTACTCCTTAACTAGGGGCAAAGAGCTCAACACTGCCACCAGGTAGAGACAAGGTGCCGGGCCGGATAAAACAAGGTAGAGGACTGGATTTGACCCATGGGCCTTGTGTTTGCCACCTGTGCCTTAGATATTTGGCATTATCATTGTCTTTATCATTAGTAAACTTACAGAATATGTTTAGTGGGTGAAGTTCTTAGTGATTCTCAGTTTTTGAAATATTTTTCTCTATATGTTTGACACTGTCTTAAAGTATGAAATGGCATTTTTTGAGGGAAAATGGATCACATGTTTCTTTAGAAATCATTGATCTACTAGCTTACTAAATTCTTACCAGAATGTTCATGCCCTTCCAGTTGTACCCATGGGTATAAGCAAACTCCAGATGGGAAAAAGCAAAAACAAAAACCTGTTGTGTGGTATTAACATGTTAGAGTCAAATTTCACCTCTCAGAAAATTCCATTGAATTAAATCAGGAGAATAAAGGAAATGTTTAATTAAATCAGAATAAAAATATAAAACATCTAATGAATTAGGAAAAATATGTAAAGCTTATCTTTACTTAGTCACACTACGTTTTAATTTTCTTTCTAGATTATGATGTAATACACTCAGAACAAGGAATCAATCTCTTGATGTTTATCATGTACCAGGGGTTCCTGAAAGGAAGTGCTTCTCCATCAGAATATGTAGACTAATGAGTGACTTTATGTTAACCACTTTATTGGGCTTTTCTATCTGCAAACTCAGTGGCTAAAAAAGAAACTGCTTTTCAATTTGTTTTCATTATTAGACAGTCTGTGTTAATGCTGTTCTGGAGAAGGTAAAGACAATTTTCCAAGAAGAAGAATCCATAAGGCAAAACAGAGAGGAGAGCGAGAATCTCAGAAAAGCCTTTTCAGAGCCTGCGTTTCCTGAAGGCGAAATCAAAGCCAGACCTTACAGGTCGTGGCCGGAGAGGCCAGGCAATGTTTCAGATGTTCCTGCTAATCATTTGAATGATGAGATCCAGATTTTACATTCTGTATTTGACCAATCAACTGAAATAAATGAGTGAGGAAATCTAAACATAAATATCACTGAACAGTTTAAGAGTTATCTATCTAATAACATTTTATCTGACAAAGGTAGGAAATTAGTTTTCATATACTAATAGTTAAGCTGCTTTAAAAAGGGAGGAACTAATAAAATGTCATACTCAAGTATTTATATGGTAGAGAAAATAAAATACATGTATCACTATCTGATATCTTTTAATGAACAAGAAAACGTACCCTTTGGTGGGAAGACTTTATGCTGGGTTTTATAATATAGGTCTATTTATAATACATTTATGTTTTTTATTAAAGACTTGTTTTGAACATCTTTCTAATTAGTTTTCTGGGAGGGCAAAACCAACCCAATAAAAATACTACATATCTTTTTTAAAGACATTTTTCAGAGGATATTTGTGTTCGATCTAGAGTCTGCCTGGTTTGAGTCTGCCTATTATCACTTCTTTTATAACTCATCTGTAAAGTATGACTTGCAATTCATAGATTTCATAAAGTTATAAAATAGAATATTATTTGCAAATCTGAGGAGAGGAGTTCTGTATATGAGAACAGGACAGGACAGGACATTTTTCATTTCCAGATTTAGAGTAACAAATCTAAAACCAGAAATAGAGTTCACATTACCCACTGTTACTACTGGATCCTAAGAGGAAATGGGTCTCTAACTGGCCCTGCTAACTAGAGCCATGGTTTTGCCTGCAGGAGACTCTTTGGTTTCTTCTGTGCATTTAAAATTCTGGCCACGTGTTGGGACCTGATTGGTCACTAGAGCACTAGCACCTAATAGAACAGGTTGGGATGTGCCCGGTCCAGAGATGGCACATTTCCTATACCCGGTGAGTAGCTGCTGCCACAAACAGTACTTACACAGAGCTCAAGCCTGACTCTTTAGCCCTAGTCTGAAAAGTGAGTGCGAGTGTTGTATCGCCTCATGCGGCCCATATTCCCTTTAAATTTCCAAAGGGAAATTTAACAGTGTGTAGAAAAGGGCTCTGTAAGCAGAGCCTTAATGATACTTTATTAGCTTATAATTTTTACAATAATCAAGGGAAAGAGTCCAGGTTTGGAACCTTAATTCCATCCTGTGCCACTAAGAACATTACCGTGCTTTGAGGAAGAGGTTCCAGACATGGCAGTTCTTCTCACTCTGAATTCCTATTCCGCTTACCCCGGCTCTTGCTCGTTGGACTTACTCTTACATTCTGTGTGTGGCCAAGTTTTAGATACTCAGCACCTGGGGTGTTGAAGTGCAGGGTGGGCCCCAGGCAACCAGAACCGCTCTGCCCAAAGGTAACTGTCATGGTAAAGAGGGTGAAGTCCTAACGGCAACGCAACAGAAAGGACTCTGAGGAAGAATGCCCTGTACCTCTTCTCTCTATAACATTTACATGAAACAGTTGCACACACGTGCACAAGGTTCTCTACAACTTTTTTTTAAAAAAGTCTTTGCTTGAAAATTTCACATAGGCATTCAAATTCAAAGTACTTTGGCTCACTGACTAGGAAACCTCACATCTCCCATGGCTGGGGGGCAGCTGCATGTGTCTTCTCATTTTGAGACCCTTGATCAGAAAAGAACTGAGCCACAGTTTATTTGGTTTGAGGTCCAGCATATTGATAAATTTCTTATTTTAAACTCAGCATGTAAACTTATCCCATTTCTGGAGGCAATTTTTAACTGTAAAAAGTCTTATACACAGTGGTGGGCAAAAGTAGGTTTACAGCTGTTCATATGGCATATAATACAATAATTGATAAATAATAATATAAGAATAAATTGTTTCACATACTTACAACTGTAAACCTACTTTTGTCCTCCCCAGTATTTAGAAAGTCTGAAGTTAAGATCTATTTCAAAGTATTTAAATTTTACCTTTAAAAAGTAATGATCAGCCCTGGCTGGCGTAGCTCAGTGGATTGAGCACGGGTCTGCGAACCACACGATCAAGGTTTGATTCCCAGTCAGGGCACGTATCTGGGTTGCAGGCCAGTTCCCAGCGGGGGACTCATGAGAGGCAACCATACATTGATATTTCTCTCTTTCTCTCCTTCCCTTCCTCTCTAAAGATAAATAAATAAAATCTTTTAAAAAAAGTAATGATCACACATGGACAAAAACTAGGAGGGGTAGAAATGGGAGGGAGGGCTGGGTGGGTGGGCTGGGATGGGAGTAAAAGGCAGAAAACTGTACTTGAACAACAATTAAAAAAAAGAAAAAAGTAATGATCAAATAGGAGAGGTGCAGAATGCATGAAGGTAGCAATAAAACAAGAATGGCAGAATGCTGAAATTGTTGAGGTTGGGTGACGGGAGTTTATTATACTATTTGTTTACTTCGTATATATTAAACTTTTCCATGATAACATTGCTACATCAAATGGGTGGGATTGCCCCCACCCATTTTTCTTAGCAGATCTTATTTATACCTTTTCTTCATTTTAGTTACTTCAAATTACTTTCATCCTTTTTACAATGCACATACCAGACCCATAACCTTCAGGTTCCAGTCAGTCCTGGATGAAATGTATTCTATAGATCCTGATGACGATCCCTACATCATACCCAGTCCATGTGCTTTGGAGCCTGTCAGATTTATACGATCTTTAAAGATAAAGTAAGGCACCTGTGTTGGAAAAAATCATCTTTGGTACTGAAACAAGGTTATTTTCAAACATACACATTTCTCTTTGCCATATAATTTTATCAGGAAGAACTCTTAATTACTTTGAAGTTTCCAGTGGCATAAAAATCAGAGTCACACTTGAAAGGATCAGTAGAAAGAGTCACATAAATATTCCCATTGTCCACTGTCACTGTATGAATCCTTTGCTTTATTCCTTTAGAACACCACTTGGGTTTGGCTGATGGATCTTTAGGGTTTATAGACTGATATAGTCCTTCTCCTGTTGCCAAAGTAATTTTATATTTATGCCAGGGGCAAACTATACACGGTCGTCCATCAAAATCCTGGGGAAGGAAAAACTGATTTAATAATCTGACCTCTCCAATATTTACAATAGACCTCAAACTCAGAAAACAATATATCACAGAAGAATCAGGTTAAAGAACAAACCAGCTTTTCTTTTTCACTTCCATTTAAAAATTATTCATCATTAGGCAGAATATAATCTTAGCAGTCATCAGTCCCTTTTGCTGTTGATGTGAGACCTGGTGTATCAGAGTTGGATCAGAGGGTTACTAGCTCAGGCAACTACACCACGTTACTGCAGCTGTGCTCTTGTCTATTACATGCCAAAGTCACTTCCTTGACAGAAATGAAGCAATCGCTTCAAGTGCTTCTAAAGGAATTTTCACTAGCTGCTGGAAGAATGATAAGCTTCAGATACAAATCAAGAGAGGTTACTAAAGGCATGAGTTCATATATTAATTGAAGAGCGATTAAAAAGTGAATGTTATTTTTTATTTAGAAATGGGATTACACTAGAAGTAGTATTCTATGACTTTTTTCACTCAAAAATATATTGTTGACATCCTTCCATACCAACATATATAGATCTGCCTTGTTAATTTAGTTGTTGGACAGTATAGCACAGCACGACTACTCATAATTTACACTGTTTCCAATTGCTGAAACATTTAGGTTGTTGTCAATTTTTATTAAAATAAATAATGTTACAATGGCCCTCTCCTACAGATACAATTAAACATTTGTGCAATTATATCTATGGGGTAGATATCTCAGAGTATCATTGCTTCATCAGAAGTCATGCATGTTTCTCACATTTATCTGTGAAATGGTTTTCTTTACATTGTAGGGCTGTAAATTTCTAGAATATTAAAAATGATACTAGAAGCATTAAAATGTAATCCAAACCTAAATGTAAATTATTTTTGAATACAGAATGAAATAAGAATGTAAATAAGAAATATCTGAGTTTTATGAGAATAGATTTAATCTTACATACCTCTATGTCTCCCAAATGTAAAGGTCCTCCTGAGTCTGAAAAGAAATTGAATATTACATCTAGTCACTACAAAATCTGAAATTTTGATAGTTTTATGCTTAGTAAGCAAACACGAGATTTACAAATGAAAAATAAAATCTTACGGTAACAGCGAATATCCATAGCATGGTATTCTCCTTTGTGGTAGAAAATGACCACTTCTCTCTCATGGACAACAGCTGTCATTCTTTCAGATTTCTTAATGTCATCTTCTCGGCCAACATAGACGGGAGGACTGTCCTTTATTTCAGGATCTTGCTGAGAGCCATCAAGATCCATGCTGGTTGAACCAAAAAGAGAGAAAAAGAAAATTGCAAGTGGTCTTCACTAGTTTGGCTATAACTTAGCTCAGAGATAATCATATCATATGAGAAGTCTGATTTCTCTGAGACTGGTAGAAGCATTTTTGGTAGCTATATAAAATAAAACATTTCTAAATATTGGATTATAGTTAGTCATGATTTTGAGTTAGAGACTCTTAAAGCTTGCCAAAATTATGGAGAACTCCTCACATTGAGGCTGGACTTGTATTAGATTGATTTTAACATGTAAGATGGATATTGCAGAACTCCTAAGACACAGACTAAAGTTTCACTATCCTTTTGTTTCACTACCCCATCAGACTCAATGTTAAACAACATTTGGTTGCTATCCCACTGAAGGTAGGATTTTCTGAGTCTGAATACTCTTGGACCTCTAGGTTGAGATGGCTCACTTGGTTTTATTTTTCATTAAAAAAAACTATCTATTGGTTTCAGGTGTACAGCTCAATGGTTAGACAATCATATAATTTACATAGTATTCCACTCAATATTTCAAGTACCCCACGTGGCACCATACATAGTTATCACAATATCATCAACCGTATTTCCTGTGCTTTACTTACTTCCCCATGACTATTTTGCAGGTACCAGTTTATGCTTCTTAGTCCCTTCACCTCCTTCACCCAGTGCCCCAAATCCCCTCCCTTTGGTAACTACCAGCTCTCTCTCTGTATCTATGAGTCTCTTTCAATTTTGTTTGTTCATTCATTTTATTCTTGAGATTCCACATATAAATGAAATCATATGGTATTTGTCTTTCTCTGACTTATTCATGAGCATAATACCCTCTAGGTTCATCCATTCTGTTGCAAATGGTAAGATTTCTTTATTTTTATGGCCAAGTAATATTCCATTGTCTATATGCACCATGGTTTTTTTATCCATTTGTCTATTAATAGGCACTTGGGTTGCTTCCATAGCTTGGCTATTGCAAATAATGGTGCAATAAACATAGGGGTGCATATAGTTTTTCAAGTTAGCATATAGTTTTTTTGGGTTTCTACATATAAATTTTTGGAAGTGGAATCACTGGGTTGACTCACTTGGTTTTGCCAGTAGGGACCACTAGGTGACTATTCTTGCAGAAGGAGATAGGTATGAATGGACACCTTGCACTTTCTTAAATCAGAAATTGTCATTCCTTTCTTCTTCCTCATTTGGGCACTCAAAGAGATGACTTCTCTTCAGTTAATCTATAGCAGGATATTGTACAAACTCATATTTCTAAGCAAAGATTTCATAAAGAATTTGTGGATATTCTAAATATAATTTTACTCAGCACAGATACTCAGCCTATTTCTTTGAAAGCAACCCTTTCAAAGAGACCTTCTCTGCACTTTAAGGACATAGTCTTCAGGGCTTCTACTGGTTTCTCTAAATGTTTATTTAATCCTGCATGGCCGACGAGAAGTTTGAAAATGTTAGTGGGAAAAAAACATTGGCTCATTTAGCTCTTTTAAAAAACTAAGGTATAACTGACACGCAACATTAGTTTAATGTGTATGACATAATGATGTGATGTTTGTACATACTGTGAAATGATCACTGCAATAAGTCCAGATAACATCCATCGATATGCATAGTTATAGAATTGTTTTCTTGTGCTGAGGACTTTTAACATCTACCCTCTTAGCAACTTTCAAGTGAGAGAATGGATTGTTTAAAAAATAAGTTCATAACAGGAATTATTCAGAAGTAAAACCTCTTTGTGAAGGTGAGAAACAAGCTTTAGAAAAAGGAATTTACAGACCACTCTTTTGAGGTTAGTTCTGAGCCATAAGATACTTAATATATATTAGATATCATACAAGCCTGAGCTCCAAAACTGAAGTGTAGGATGTGGGGTGTGTGTGTGTTGATGGGAAGAAACAGGAGCTATGAATTCAAAGTACAGAGGAAAGCATTACACAAATCAAGTTTAGAGAATTACAGAGATATCAGTTTGTACTTTGAAGTTAGCACTGTCAACCTTTGCTCTAAAACAAACCTAGTGACTTTTTCAAAGGATGGGAAAAAATACATATGCTATTTTTGAAAAATTATTTCACAATAATAGAAAAACTAGTTTTTAATTTTTCTTTTATGTATTTATTTTTATTTTTATTGTTATTCAAGTACAGTTGTCTCCATTTTCCCCCCACCAGTCCTCCCGCCCAACCCATCTGTACCTCCCACCCTCAATCTTACCCTCCTTTGGCTTTGTCCATGTGTCCTTTATATATGTTCCTTGATGACCCTTCCCCCTTTTTCCCCATTACACCCCTCTCCCACCCCTCTGGTTACTGTCTGTTTTTTATTTCAATGTCTCTGGTTATATTTTGCTTGCCTGTTTGTTTTGTTGATTAGTTTCCACTTAAGGGTGATATCATATGGTATTTGTCTTTCAGTGCTTGGCTTACATCACTTAGCATAATGCTCTCCAGTTGCATCCATGCTGTTGCATCCATCCAGCTCCAAAGAATAGGAGCTCCTTCTTTCCTTCTGCTGTGTAGTATTCCATTGTGTAAATGTACCATAGTTTTTTGATCCACTCATTTACTGATGGTTACCTAGGTGGTTTCCAATACTTGGCTATTGTAAATTGTGCTGTTGTGAACACTGGGGTGCATAGGTTCTTCTGAATTGGTGTTTCAGGGTTGTTAGGGTATAATTTCAGCAGTGGAATTGCCAGGTCAAAAGACAGTTCCATTTTTAGTTTTTTTGAGGAAATTCCATATTGTTTTCCACAGTGGCTGCACCAGTCAACAATATAGCATTAGGGTTCCCTTTCCTCCAGGAAAGGGTTTTTATGGTTTCACAACATGTATTTGAGTCTTTTATCCATCTTGAGTTTATTTCTGTGTATGGTATAAGCTGGTGGTTGCGTTTCATTTTTTTGCATGTAGCTGTCCAGATCTCCCTATACCATCTGTTGAAGAGGCTATTTTTACTCCTCTTCATGCTTCTGCCCCTTTATCAAATATTACTTGATTATAGAGATATGGGTTTATTTCTGGGCTCCCTATTCTGTTCCATTGATCTATGTGTCTGTCAGTATCAGACTGTTTTGATTACAGTGGCCTTATAATATAGTTTGATGTCAGTTTGATCATATATTGTCATCCCTCCTACTTTGCTCTTCTTTCTCAAAATTGCTGCAGCTATTCAGGGTAGTTTATGGTTCTATATACATTTTGAAATATTTGTTCTATATCTGTGGAATATGTTATCGGTGTTTTAATAGGGATTTCACTGAATCTATAAATTGCTTTGGGTAGTATGGACATTTTGATGATGTTAATTCTTCTAATCCATGAAAATGGTATATGCTTTCATTTATTTGTGTCTTCCTTAATTTCTTTCTTATGTTTTGTGTAGTTTTCTGAGTACAGGTCTTTTACCACCTGGGTTAAATGTATACCTAGGTACTTTGTTTCTTGTTGCTATAGCAAATGGGATTTTTTTTCTTGATTTCTGTTTCTGATATTTCATTGTTGGTGCACAAAAATGCCTTCAATTTCTGAATATTGACTTTGTATCCCCGTCTTTTGCCAAATTCACTTCAATGTGTGGTTGCCTCTCACACCCCCCCAAATGAGACCCACCTTGCAACCCAGGCATGTGCCCTGACTTGGAATCGAACCAGTGACCCTTTGGTTCACAGGCCATTTCTCAATCCACTGAGCCACACCAGTTAGTGCTATAGTTTTTTTTAAAAAGGTAATGATTTTATGAACTAGCCATGTCTGACAGGAGGCTGCATAGTACATCTTTAAACAGTCCAGAAGCTACTCAAAGTATACAAATTACTCAGGCAGTAGTAATTACCTCCACAGTATTGGGCTTGCAGCCCTTTATCACATTTTATAACAGAACAGACAGAAGGGCGATAATGATAAGAAAAATGGGAACAGAAAGATGAACTAAAAGGGGGAAATAGCCTGAACCAAAAGAAATAAATATGGAGTTTGCCACACATTTAACTGACAAAGGATTAAGATTCACAATATAGGAATGTCTATCAACCAGAAAGAAAATCCCAAATAATCACAGAAAAATGGGCAAAAGACATGAACAAGCATTTCACAGATAAGGAAATCTGAAAGGCCACTAATCCCATGTGAAAATGCTCCACTTCATTAGTAGAAAAATGCAAAAGAAATGCAAGGCTGTCACATATGGGATATCATTTTTCTATCTAACAGACTGGACAAAATTATACCAAGTATTGGCAAGGATATGAAGCCACTGATAGTGATGATGTCAATTAATGCAACCTACAGTTTGACATCACCTAGTAATGCTCAACATACTCATGACCCATTAATCCTGCTTTCGGCATATTACAGAGAAACATTCACAGGTACACCAGGAGACATGCACAAGAAAGGCTGTGATAACAAATTAGATGGGAAACAACTCAAAATCAGTCCACTGTGAAATGGATAATTTCTATATTCATTCAATGGAATGCAGCAGTAATATGGCTATATTAATTAGGATTAATTTAAAAAATGTAACTTTAAATGAAAAAATTGTTTAAAGATTTCAGAATACACTTCCATTTTTATCAAGTGAAAAAATAGGTAAAACCAAACAATATTCATGGACACATGTATATAGAAAAAAATTATAAAGAAAACCAAGGGGATAGTTAACACAAAATTTCTTAAACGTCTCAAAGTATTAGGTTTAGTTTTATATTTAAAATTATTCTTTTTTTCAACATTTAAGTTGTATCCTGCCTTATAATTATGATCCATATGATCTGAAATCTAAGAAAAAAAGAAATGGCACTTTCTATCCTCAGAGAAAGTACCTGTGCACATTCAGCTTATTTCAAAACTTAGCATTAGCAGAGGAAATAAACAAATCGTTCTCTTACTGTTCTTTTTACAGGCAAAAACAAAAAAAGAAATACTAATATCAAGCAAGTAATGAAATACAAGAGATGTAGAGAAGCATCAAAAGTTAAATGAGATTTCTCCAACCCCCAAATATTGAGAACCAAATACAACCCTTCAAGTTTCCACCTCTTAGAACATGCAGTCTTTGCAGGTTTGCCCTCTACCAAGAAACACTGTACTGAACTTTGCAGGGGCTGATAAGAAATGAGCAGAAAAGCTGACACTAATGATAAAGGTTTCAGAGAACTATGTTTATGGTCTTTCATCTTGCTTAGGAAAGTATTATCTCATCCTTCAAATAACTTCTCTCTATGCATCATAAACGGTTTTATTTATGATATCTGATGGTTATTTGTAATTAACACCCATGTTATTCTTAATTAAATATTGTGAATAGGAAGGTCTGCCCATTCAGAGAACAGGGTCAATGTGTTCACCTTAACTTCTGTTACTTTGATGAACTACTTATATTCTCCCAGACATTTCCTGTATTTTGAATCAACTTTAAGATAGTAGAATCTTAACTGGATAAAAATAAAGTGGAAAATTAAACAGCTTATCCAGTTTGTGGGCTAGATGAAGAAAACTATTCCATTCTGAAAAATCTATCCATTTTGTTCCACAGTTCACTCTTCAAGAAATGTTTTTTGAGTTTGTGGGTTTTTTTTTTTTTTTTGGCTTGTGCCTAAAATTAGGCTCCTAAAGATGTTAACACCACCACATAAAATCACAAATTAGCTAAGTGGATCCTCAGTCTCTATTACATACCTTTTCAGCATAGGGAATCCATTCAGGTTGAATTGAAAAAAAAATAACTAAGTTATCTATAAGACAGTGGAGACAGAAGAGACATGAAATTAAAGGAACTTATTTGTGTAACCCCTCTGGAGCACTGACTTAAGTGCTTTTACTAA
This sequence comes from Sturnira hondurensis, assembly GCF_014824575.4. Taxonomy (NCBI): domain Eukaryota; kingdom Metazoa; phylum Chordata; class Mammalia; order Chiroptera; family Phyllostomidae; genus Sturnira; species Sturnira hondurensis. The sequence continues at coordinate 19,448,971 of NW_028093985.1, read as the reverse complement.
GCCTGGAACTTGGTCTACACATTTTCAAAATGCATAGCTCCAGGGTGTCACCCTTGCTTTTTGGTTCAGAGAAGAGAAATGCTGTAGATAGTAGCTTTGTACAATCTCTATGGGTAGCAGAATAATGGATAAANTGTTCCACAGTTCACTCTTCAAGAAATGTTTTTTGAGTTTGTGGGTTTTTTTGGCTTGTGCCTAAAATTAGGCTCCTAAAGATGTTAACACCACCACATAAAATTACAAATTAGCTAAGTGGATCCTCAGTCTCTATTACATACCTTTTCAGCATAGGGAATCCATTCAGGTTGAATTGAAAAAAAATAACTAAGTTATCTATAAGACAGTGGAGACAGAAGAGACATGAAATTAAAGGAACTTATTTGTGTAACCCCTCTGGAGCACTGACTTAAGTGCTTTTACTAAGCCTGGAACTTGGTCTACACATTTTCAAAATGCATAGCTCCAGGGTGTCACCCTTGCTTTTTGGTTCAGAGAAGAGAAATGCTGTAGATAGTAGCTTTGTACAATCTCTATGGGTAGCAGAATAATGGATAAAACTAATTATCTTTCAGTGAGTGCCAGTGCTTGGACTCTTTGCATATAGGAGCTCATTAATCCAAAACAAAACACAAAAACCATCTATTTTCCAGATGAGGAAACTAAGGATAAAGGGTCCTTTTTAACAAAAGCTTACCCAAACTCACAAAGTAGCAGTTAAGAATCAAACCCGGATCTTATGGGTATAAATTTGTGAAAACCAAAACATAAATCTTAACATTTCATCTAAGTAGTATCCATGGACTCATAAAAACACATGGCCTGCAAGTAAAGTATCTCACAGGTACCAAAGCTTTTATCAAAGTAGAGATATTATCTATCTATCTATCTCACCATATCTATGTCACCAAAGATGACAGCTTTGAATTCTTTTAAAGTTTGGAATTCTATTGTGCAAGAGTTGTGTCAATAAGTGTTTAAAATGGAGTATTTTCCCTAATAATTTAATAAAGTCACGTAGCTGTTCTGGAATCTGCTACTGTCTGGGACATTAGAGATGGAGATCACCAGGTGAACTCACCTGGGTTGGAATCCGGCCTCTGCGTGACATCGGGCAAGTGTCTTTATGTCTCACTGTACTGCAATAATTAAGGCCTGCCACGTGTGGTTCTGGTGAGGAATTAATGGTTCACTCTAGTCAAGTCAGAGCAGGGCCTGAGAGTGGGAAACGCGCCCGTCGTGCGTTAGCTGTCATCACGAAGGTGCAGCTTTAACAGTTTATGGGCACAGGCCTTCAAGCTGTTCAACCTTTTAGTCCAGTCCAGCTGTTAGAAGGAGCAGCGCTCAAAGACCAGCGCCGGCCTGCGCGGGGCTGTCCAGATGTGGACTGCTCTGCTTGCACCCTCCCGGTGAAGACAGCTAGGGCCGCCGGGGCACAGAGATAGGCCCCGCAGCCGTTTTCACCCCTTCGAGCGCACAAAAGCTGAGAAAGCTCCTTAAAAAAACGCCCCGCCTGCTCAACTGGGGCGGCAGGTTCAGGGTGAGCGGCGCAGACTCTAAGGGGATCGAAGTTGGTGGGCCTCGCTGTAACTGGGCGGAAGCCGATGCCGGGTACGACGCCCAGGAGGACCGCGCTGCTCAGAAAGCCCAGGGGCAGAGGCCACAAGACTGCAAGCCACGCCAGCTACAGACAGCCGCCGCCGCCGCCGGAAGTCCGAGCCCAGACCAGCCACCCTACCGGAAGCTGCTTCGCGAGCCCCGCCCCGCCCGGCCGCCCAACCCCACAGCTAGAACAAAATTTACCTTCAAGTCCCTCGCTCCACCTCCGCGACAGCGACCAGCTGCGGACCCCGGGAGGTGCTACTGTGTGATCCAGGGCTAGGCCACCGAGCTGAGCCTGCGCGAGGCGTGGCGAGGCCGCCCACGTGACCCCAGAGTGCGAGTCCCCGGTGGCCCATTGGAAAGCTCCGCGGACCAACCACTCTCTGGCAGGACCTCCAAATCCGCGGTCTTATTAATCTTGTATAGACAAACGTAGGTGGCATCCATTTATTGTGAAATGTTTGGTTTTACCACGTTTATCCAAATTTTAAATGCACCTAGCGATCTCATTTCAAGGAATTTACCTTCTAAAAATTTGGAAAATTAGTTACAATGCACATAATCAATATATGAAGATTGTTTTATTTTAAGGAAGAATGGGGATAGCTAAAGTGATCATCAACAGGGGAATGATTGCATGAAATACAGTGTGTATTTCACACTGCATGTTAATTACTTGTAGCCACAGAATATGCGTAGTGTGCCGTCTTTAGTGTAAAACATCGTTTCTCTAGGTACAAATATGAGGGCATATATTGCGTGGGTACGACTTTTCTTAAAAAAAAAGTAGTGGTCGCCTGGGGAAATGATGAAAGATTTTCACTTTCATATTTTGATCTTCGCAACTTTGATTTTTCTCTTTATACTTCTCTGATCTTTTTTTAAAATCTCATACTTCTGTTCAAAACTGGAGGCTGGATGAGTCTGATAGTTTTTCACATTCATATATATGTGTGTATATATAAGTATATATACATGTATGTGTATTTCTTTGATTATCTTCTAATGTGGTGTTTCTTAACTCTAGCTATCCCTTAGAGTCTCCTGGGGCTATTAAAAACTCCTGATGCCCAGACCAATGGGGTAAAAATCTTAAAGAGGGAGAGGGATAAGTATGTCCTTTTCTGACTTTCCAAGTGATTCAGGTGTGAACTCAAGATTGAAAACCATAATCTACATTTAATGTCCTGACATACTGATTGCAGATCCTTGAGTCATCCGTTGGGCATGGAGGTGCTGAAACCCAGAGACCTTGTCTATTTCACATAAATGACGTTTTTATTTTTGTTCTATGACCCCAGACATATAGAAGATTGAGAAGCCCAGAATAATGGATTTTCTTGAAATGCTATTTTGTTCTTTATTCTGTTCAGTATAATTTTAGGGTGATAGTCATATTTTATGGGATAATTTCCCTTTTGACAAATTCGTTTCATTGACCCATGCACATAGTTTTGAAGAATCACTTTACCTACGTGATAATCAAATATATTTGGATTTACTATATTTTACATTATTTGTTAGCAATCCCAAGTTATTTTATTGGCACATGGAGTATGTTATCAGTCCTCACTTGGTATCATTGAAGGATTAAATAAAGGTTGCTATTTCTGGTGTAAAGTTTTTTTTTTGCTTTGATATAAGATGGACATTAAAATAAGATACATCTTAGATCTGATATTGAATAAACTGAAGACCTTAGTAGGTATGCATGCATATGAAGTCTGTCCAGAAGGAATCTAGCCATGTAATATGAAAAGTACAGACATTTATTGAAGAAGATAGAAGATACAAGAAACACTGTATGTCAGGCAATGACACCATAGTTCCCTTCAAAGTGTACATCCAAGGACCTCACACAGTTCTCACAATTGCCATCAGCTGCCTCATATTTTCCTGAAACTCCTTGATGCTATAAACTCTCTTCCCTTTCAATGGTGATTTTAGTTTTGGGAAAAGCCAGAAGTCACACAGTGGCAAATAAGGCTGTAGAGAGGCTGAGTCACTTTGGTAGTTTGATGTTTCTCAAAAAAACTTTGCAGAGGTATCATGCATGAGTAGGCACATTGTTGTGATGAAACTGCCAATCACCAGTTGCCCATAGCTGTGGCCTTCTGAATCATTGGAATAGTTCCCACAGAGGAATGTTCAAGCTTAATGCAGTATTTGATGCAGATTCATTGCTCTGCTTGCTCAGTCATTTTTTAATGTGATGGCCCCACAGTATACAGTACACAGTAGACATAGTACTCAACAGTGTCTACTGCCCCCTCTGACTAGTACAGTGAAGTCATCATTGTTCATGCATGTGCATTCCCGTCCACTCTCCTTGACAGCCAGGTTACACTGATGTTGTGAAAACCATTCTCATATTAACAATGGCTGGACTTTTTCTGGACAGACCTTGCACATACATACACAAGAATGAGAGAGAAATGAAATGTTTTTTTTGTATCTCCACCTAAATTATTGATGAGGTTAGTTACATAAAAGTATAAAATGTTTGGGAAGCATTTTATAGTAGGAGGCCATAGTGGGAGGCCCATAGTGGGAGGCCGAATAAACTACCTTTCTCCACTTCAGAGACTCAGGTACACAGATGCTCACGTGCACACCCATACAGCACAGGTATGCATGTGAGTTTAAAACGGGAACCCATAAAGTCCATTTGAAAGTCATTTCAGTTCAGAATAAAACTCATGATTCCCACTGTCATTTTACTCCTGCCCTCATTTTTTCATTAGCACAGTTCTAGCTAGTATAGGCACAGCTTCCACTAAATTGTACCTGAGGCCATTTGGAGGCACTTCCTCCTTTCATCCTTTCTTTTCCTACTAGTGACACCTAGTGGTAACCCTTGGCATGAGTTTTGTTACCTGCCTTGAAAACTCAGGCTTTTCTTCTGTGATCTTGCGCTTTAATACCTACATCTACAGTTTCATATGTCCTTTCTCACCCTTGTGAGCCTGCTTCCTCTGCTCTGAGCATCAGGCTATTTATAGGCAGACTTTTCTGGGACCAAGTATTTCTTCTCAGATTGCTTCAAAACCTGCCTTCAATCCTTAGTCAAATTCTGTCTTGTGAGCTAGGGAAAACATCTGTGTGTTGCTAGTTTCATTACAGGGAGGTTTGAAGAGTATCCACCAATTGGGATTTCATGTTCATTCAAACCAGAAAAGGGTGATAACATGGCCTTTATTAAGCCATTGGGATTCAGGTCATGACAAAGTTAGGGTGGCTTTAAATAATCACCTGTCTTCTTAGGACTCCTAAGTGGAAGTCTCCACAATATTTATACCTGCCTGTTATTCCCCCCCTGGGTATTATGACAGAAGCAGTGTGCTCATTAATCATCCCATCTACTACCCCACATTTCCCAGCCCCACTTAACTGTTGGTGGAGGGCCCGTGACTAGTTTTGGCCAATGGACTGTGAGTAAAAATGCAGTCTGCCACCCTAGACTAAAGCACTGTGGAGTTGATATAAGACCTCTCCAGTCATCTCTTTTCTGTCACAACAATTGGCTTTCTAGATGGTACAGCTGACACGTGCACCAGCCTGCAGTGTCAGCGGCGTTATGGATGAGATATGAGGCAAATTTACACTGACTACTGAGTCCTGTGGAGGAAAGGGGACAGCCTGGCAACTCTCTCAAGGAGAGAGTGCAGGGCCCAACCCTTGCCTAGACAGGCTTTTATTTATTTATTTATTTTTGCACGGGAGTTCAGGTATAGCTCATTAATCGTTGTTAGGCAGTAAACAATGGATAGCATACAAAGAACTATTAGGGCTTCTTCTAAGTCAGGGTCTATCAACTTAAAGGCTACAAAACTTTGGCAAAACAAACTCATTTCCTGCTTGGGCCTTTATCATTTAACTAAGAACATTCTTAGCAAAGCAGGCTTCACAGGATTTTACCTGGTCTGATCACCCAGGGTGGCTGCCCTTTCCAGCACAGGGCTGTACCACCCTCTGTCATTGTTTCAAGCTTAAGTCAGGAAGAGGAGGCAAGATAGCCAAGGAATTAGGAGAAATGAGGACTCAGGCTTCGTTGAAGCCAAGGGGCAAGGGTCCATCACCCCCTTTTTCCATAGCCCCCCAATTCCTTCCCTGGGGCCTCCACGTGATCATGCCTGTCTTAGGTGGTTCCTCCCTTGGGGAATCTTACTCATCATTGGCTAACTTATCAAGCATTGAGGGCCAGTTATGGAAAAAGGAGCAGAAGCAGTGCTCCTGCCAAGGAGATAAGCTTTGTCTCCTTAGTGGCTTAAAGTCCAAAGGTCACTCACTCAGCCTTAGCCATGGGGGGTTACAGCTTCTGAGACCAGGCAGGGCGGTTCCCAACATACAGCTCCACCAGCCTGGGTCCTCAAGTAACTACGTGGAATAGAAACCACCCTTTCCCAGCTTGCCAACTTCCACCAGGCTATAAAAGATCTGTAACTTAAATGAGAAATAAACTTTTATTATGCAAAGCCACTGAAACTTTAAGGCTGTATATTACTACAACGTAGCATATTTAACTTGATACCTCATACAGAGCTATCTCCAATTTTATGTGTTCAGAATTTAATTTTCTCCCATAAACCTGTACCTCCTTTTGTCCCCACCATCTCCATAAGTGACAACACTGTCCATCTGCATGCTTATGGTAAAAACCTGGATGGCATCTTCTGTTTCCTCACTCCTCCTGTGCAGAAAAGAAAAAAAAAAAAGAGTTAACATAGCTGACCTGAGACTGTTACCCTTTAAAAGCTCTGCATGCAAGGTTGGCCGTTGGCTAGTATATGGGAACTTGGCTGGTAAACAGTTCCCTACACTGATATAAGGCTTTCCCTAAATAGTAAAGCTGATTAAACTATTTATACAAACAATATGGCTCTATACTGAGCACAACCTGCTTCCTTCCGGGAGTCTGGAGCTTTGGTCCGTTCTGGGCAGAGGTGCCTATTTGACCAGCCCTCAAAAAAATCCTTTCTCCTTTCTTTCTCTCCCTCCCTCCTCGAGGACATGCTTTTTGATTTTTAGACAGAGGAAGGGAGGGAGAAAGAGAGGAAGGGAAAGAGAAAGAGTGGGAGAGAAACATCGATGTGAGAGAGAAACAGCTATTGTTTGCCTCTTGTATGCACCCCCAACCAGGGCCCAAACCCACAATCTAGGCATGTTCCCTGACTGGGAATCGAACCTGTTACCTTTCACATTACAGGAAATGCCCAGCCAACTGAGCCACACCAGCCAGGGCTCTTTCTGTATTTTCATTGTTGGAGGAAGAGTGAGTTCTGTGTGACTGCTGCCCCCTCAGAGGGGCAGAGAGGATAAGGAAGCCTTCGCATGGATTCTTCCATACTCCACCTGTGTCCTTTTCCTTATGAGCCAGCGGTGTAACTTTGCAACATCTGTGTAATAATATTAGCATGAGAACTGTATAATGAGTTCTGTGAGTCATTCTAGTGTATCTCCAGACATGACGCAGTCTTAGGAACTCCCATGATATCCCTCTATGTCTGATCCAGCACCAAGTCCTGTTGATTCTACTTTCTAAAGTGTATTCCAGATTACTCTACTTCTTTCCTTAATCTGTCATCATCAGTCTGGAAGGTACCATCATCTTTTATCTGTATTGGATTATTGAGAGGGCCCAATAAATAACACCTTCCTTTCTTTCCTGAGTTTGGAACCAAACAAGAAGAGATCAAAGTATAAGCTTTATTTAATAAGGAAAATCTGTATTGGAGTGACTTAAATGTGCAGCCTAATGGACTGATCAGCAGTATCTTTAATTAAATTTGTGTACCCTAAATGCTGCCTCTAGAGGTATTCTCTTGAAATGATGGACCAGATTTTACCCTCTCTGCAAGCACACAGATCTGTAGAAAGGAGAAGGAAGAGGCTGAGCTGAGCATTCAAATAAAAGGGAGAGGGATGGGAGAGAGAAGGTTGGAGATTTTAATATCTCTTTCTCACTCCTGATTTTTATCTTCCAGGTAGAACTCCAGGTTCTAGGCATTAAGCAGCTGATAGCCAAGCTGACCATATGTGGGAGTGGAGACAGAAGTGTGGTCAATGAACACCAGGGAGAATGCAGCGAGCCCTGAGCAAAACACAGCTATCAGTATCAAACCAGGCTCAGCAAATACACACGGCACTATGTGGGCCCAGCAAAGGCACAGCCTAGAGGGCCTTAGGTGATGTGGTCCTCAGGGGGCAGGCTGCTGCCCCTTGACCTTGATCAATGTTCAGAACAGTCATTCTACCACATTAGGTCTCAGCAGAGGCAGGGAGGACACAGAGACCTTGAAATAGCTAAAGCAAGGGCTAAATTAGAGGAAAAATGTGGGGTTTTTTTTTGTACATTGGCCTTTCAGACAGTACTGGGTAGAGTAGTATTCGCTGAAATTAGGGGTCGTGAAGTCAAGTAAACAAACTTCAGATCCCGTCACATGTGTGGGCCCTTTCCAAGGTCCTGAAGGACCCCAATAATGCATTCACATGGTTATCCTTTATATCCCTTTAATATAATTTGAAAACACACAAATTATAGAAAAGAAGTATAGGGAATTCTGTTCCCTAACAAGCATTTGAGAGTGTGTTGCCAGTCTTATGCCCCATCAGTCTCTAATGCTCTAGTGTGTATTTCTTGCAAATAGGATAATACATAACTACATAACTACCTTCTACATAACTACAACACAACCACCGAAATCAGGAACTTAACACTGATACATTTCTACCATCTAATCCTCAAGTCCCCTTCTGAATGAAGTTGTATTTAGTTTTCATGTCTCTTTAGTTTTCTTGACCAAGACAGTTCCTTAGTCTTTCCTCAACATCCATGACATTGATATATTTTTAAATTGTAGGCCATTTATTTTGTCAAATGTCTCTCAGTTTGTCTGACATTTCCTTGTGATTACTTTCAGGTATGCATCTTTGGCAGGGAAACTACCGAGACCGGACTCTGAGTCTATACAGGCTACCTCTCTATTCCCTTCTCACTTGTCCCCAGCTCGTCTCACTACACTGCAGTGTTGCCATCACCTCATTCTGGCTCTGTCATCCCACTCAGAGGTTGTGCTTCCCCCTCACCCTTCACCAGCCAGCATGGGTATCTACGCTGCTCTGTCCCATCTATTGGATTTAGGACAGAATTGTTCAGGAAGGGAAGAAAAGAGGGGGAGAAATAATGGCCATATGTTTTTGTAAAATGTGCGTAAGTGAGATGACATTATTTCAATGGATTAAGGCCATTGTCTCTTTTTCTTCCATCACACGGGCATTTTGGGGATTTGGCTAGGGGGCAGGTAAGTTGGGAATACACTCAATTTAGGTTTAGTGGAATATATGTATATGGTTTGCTAGTAGTTCTCTGTATGGTTAAGCTTTTCCTGACTTCCCGGTGCAAAAGGCCTTCCCAGAATATTCCCAATGCCCACTGCAGTGACCTCTCCATGCCAACACGCGGGTGAGGCCCAGGGTTCTGTCAAAGTAAGAGTGCGTGCTATGGTGTCTGGCACAGGAAGCGTGGGCATCTGGAAGGGAAAAAAGATCTGAATGGATGGAGCCAGCAACTAGTCTGTGGGAAATTCCATCACCAGACTTTTGGCAAAAATGTAAGCACCGACTTCTGTTCTCATTGGCACTTAGTACACATGAGATATGCCCAGTAATGTAGCTTGTGAGGTGTAAATCAAGAAAGAGACTTTATGTCTTTCTTGATGGGAATCATATGAAAGAATTTATCAAAATACTTTTGTCTTATAAGCACACAAACCTGTACCAAGACTACAGTGTTTTTAATGCTTCTTGTTAATTAAAAAATGATTGGCTCTGCTATTGGAAATATTTAGTTACATTTCTATTCTCTTTAAATAAAATATTATCATAAAGTTGTTATCACATGAATGGATGACTAAAGAGTCGATAGACAAAAACTGTAAGTAAAAAGTATTGTAGATGTGTGCCTGGCAATTAATGAATGCATGTTCATTATTATGTCAGTTTTCAATGTTTATATTTTCATGACTATTGGCCTACTGTAAATAAATATTCACTTTCATATATAATTTTTATCTATTATTTTATATTCTTTGTTAAAGGATGGCCTCACCCCTCCCCACCCAACACACATTGTGACTTGGATCTACCCTCAGCTGCATTTAAACTGGGAGGTGACTGTGCCCTGTGTGCGCTACAGAGCGCTAGTGAATATCAACTGGAAATTTTCCAAGACAGGTATGGAGAGAGGGTATTGCCCGGGCTGCCCCAAATTCCATTTTTCATTCTGGCTCAGAGAGGGAAGCATGGAAGGACTAGCCTTGGATTTGTGGAATATTACATGCATGCTCAGAGTCACTCCCTGCCATCCCGTGGACTCAAGATGGTGCTGGAGAAAATATACCTAGAAGCAGATTGTTTTGGCAAGTTCACTGAAAACAGCCAATGAGGGACAAGCCTGGAAACACATGCTCACGATGGCTCTATGGCATGAGAGAGAGCTTCTGCTCACCTAAGTGGGAGGGCTCAGAGTGGAGATGGCAATGAAGAGATTGTTAATCTACAACAAGGCACCTGAGGCCTGGGGATTCCAACTTTGCCAATTTCTAGGCTTGCAAGAAGGCAGGAATAATTCAATTGCCTCTGTCTCAGATAAATACATAGATTTTCTCCCCATCCCCTTTTATGTTAAACATGAACCCAAATTAACTTCTTATGAAAAGATTTCTCCCAGTCGAGTTTACTTACCTTCAGAAATTACAGAGTTGCAACCACCTGCACTGACCCACTGACAGCCACCTTGGGTTCTCCGAGGCCAAGATCTTGCCTTCTTTTGGATCCTGTCTGTGATAGAGACTTCGGTGACACCGAATGCTGGGTTCTGGGAATATAATTGTTTGGCCATTGCTCCAGCGGCCGGGGATGGTTTGTTTTCCTAACTTTGGTAGGTAATTGAGGGGCCAGTGCTATGATAATGTTTTTTCTAGTAACACTTTGAACTCTTTAAAAGAGTTCATCACAAAACAGGAACTGATAAAACGGAACCTCAGAGGTCCTAAAGAAATGATCTGCCTCGGCGGGGGGGGGGGAGACAGGCTGCGGCTGCCACTGCCAAAGGATTCGCAGCTCCTTGAGCTTCAGGAGCCTCCCGCAGAGGCTACGCGGAGTCAACAACTGAGGAGCACTTCTGTGTGTTTCTACAAGGGTAAGAAGTCTTTATTTTTGAACTTTAATTCTTTGAATGTTGTTGTTTTGGGGCTTTAACTTACAGAGGGTTTAATCTCTGGGTCTCAACTTCTTCCCAGTCATTTCTTTGGAGCACAGGTATGGAAAAGATTTTGGGGAGTTTTGGTTTTAATTGGTTTTGTTTTTAACTGGACCCTTTTAACCCCAGCAAGGGAGTGAGTCCTAGAGTGTTAGTCTAATCAAAATTCCTTTATATGAGACCCACGTGGGGTGTTCCCATTAAACACTTCACTGAGCCTGCTGATTCTGGCATGGGTGTGTTGCACTGAAGGTTGATTCTGTGTGGTGTCAAAGTCTCCACATCCGTTGTGAGCAGCATTTTAAGTCTTGAACACAGAGGCTGATTTCAGCTCCTCTTGTTATGGAATGAATTCAGTTCATGCAACTTGCTTGCAGTGGGGATTCCCCAGTATTCTCCACCTTTGTGTCCCCTGGGGCATCCCCTGTGCACCTTTCTGAGTCCGCCATTGCTGCTTCTGCATCTGGTTTCCTCAGGTCCTGGGAGCAAGAATACCTCTGCCACATGCTTTTCAAGGCACTGCCATTCTTTGGATCTGGAATGTTCCAGGCTGTGCATGGTGCAGTATCCTTCAGAACTTCAGTCCCCTCTGCAGTGCCCTATTCCTTCTGGGATGGCTCAGTTGTTTCTGGCAGTTTAACTTGCTTCTTCCGTTGGTTGCTTTCTTTCTCTACCGCGTACACTGCGTGCCAAAACTGAGTGCGTTCCTTGCTTCTGTTTACTTTCTCCTTGTTTTCCAGCCCAGAGTATTTTTTTCTGGGGAGGCCTAGAATGCACTATGCAAGAACAAATTTTCCTTTAGTTGGATGATACCAACAGAAGATAGGCTTCCACCAGGCCAGCATCTAAGCCAGACCTGCACTTGGCTCTGGTGTTGTCCAGCCTGATGTTACTGTAGTATGTGTCATCTTGACTGTGTCTTCTCCAGGGCCCTAATTCAGCACCATTCTCTTGTCTGTTCTCTCTGGGAGTAGGCATTGTCAGTATCTCCAACTGTAATAACTGTATCACTTTTGCACTCACCTGAAAATACTGATTATTTGATCCTGGCTTTCTTAGTCTTCTCCCTACTTAAGTATGCCCAAATTTCTGTAACCACTTATATCTACATTCATTTTCAAGGTGTTTCTAATGGGCTAGCTCCAAAGATGAGGTTACATAGCCTGTATGTGACTGCTAGAGGCATGCATGTGTGTTTTGTTTGGAGATGGGGACAATTCCCAAAGAAAGGGTGATTATGAAGAGGGCAGAGGCTCCTTAAAGGTGTCCACTTGGAGAGCCATTTTGTACGTTAACATATTAACTCTGAGAAGTACTTCTGTAAAGAAACCTATTGGGAAAAGAATACATTAGAAGATACTATAATACATATTCAGAAAATTAATAATGTAGAATCTTTTGCAAGAAAACTGGCATGGTCTCTTCAAAAACACAATACCTTTAAAAAATGTCAGGAGGCTATTTTAGAATAAAAGAGACTGAAGAGCCACACAATCGAATGCAATGAGGGAAGACAGAAGGCAAGGCCTTGTCGTCTCACTGGTAATAGTTAGGCGTGAGCCTCCATACACTTTTCTGTAGTGGCTGTAACAGCAGCAAACGAGGGTCCCTTTTTCTCCAACACTTGCTATTACTTGTCTTGTTGCTAATAGCCATTCTAACAGGTGTGAGGTGTTAGCTTAACTGCAGCTTTGATTTGCATTTCCCTAATAGCTACCGAAGTTGAGGATCTTTTCATATATCTGTTGGCCATTTGTATGTCTTCATGGGAGAAGTGTCTGTCCAGGTCCTCTGCCCATTTTTTTAAATTGGATTGTTTGTTTTTTTGGTGATGAGTCATATGAGTTCTTTATATATTTTGTATATTAACCCCTCGTTAGAGCTGTTGTTTGCAAATACCTTCTCCCATTTGGGTGGTTACCTTTTAGTTTTGTTGGTGGTTTCTTTTGCCATGCAGAAGCTTTTTAGTTTGATGTAGTCCCATTTATTTATTTTTGCCTTTACTTCCCTGGCTTTTGGGTGCAAACTCATGAAATCTTTTCTAAGCATTATTAAAAGAGATTGAAAAAGACACAATGAAATGGAAAGATACTCCCTGTACATGGATTGGAAGAATCAACTTAGAGTTAAAATGTCCAAAGCAATACACAGATTTAATGCAATTCCCATCAAAATCTCAATGACATTTTTAAAAGAAATAGAACGAAAAATCATCAGATTTGTATGGAAACATGAAAGACCCCAAATAACCAAAGCAGTTCTGGTAAAAGGAAATGAGGCTGGAGGTATCACACTACCTGAATTTAAATTATAAAAAAGAATGAGAATAATCAAAACAGCATGGCATTGGCAGAAAACCAGATGCACAGATCACTGGAAAAAATTGAGAACCCAGAAATAAACCCACATGTATACGGGTGAATAAGTTTTGACAAAGGAGCCCAAAACATGCAATTGAGAAAAGAAAGCCTCTTCAATAAATGATGCTGGGAAAATTGAAAAGCCACATGCAAAAGATTGAAACTAGACTATAGTTTGCCCCCATCTACAAAAATAAGCTCATAATGGATCAAAGACCTAAATATAAAATCTGAAACAATAATTTATGTAGAAGAAAAGATAGGTACCAAACTTAGACTTTTTCTTGGGGCAGTTAAGCTGGATTTTGCTATTTGTAGCAGCAAGCAAATTGAAGAATTTTGGCAAGAAAAAGTCTCATTTTAGCTTACTGCATGTTGTTTATCAAAGAAATAGGAACATTCCAAGTGCACTTTTATTTTATTTCAGCCAGGATGTATCAAGGGATTGGACACTATAATGGGCAAATGGGAGAAAATAAAAGATGTAAATCTTGTATTAAGGACTTTGTTGAGAAACCTCAAACTACAATTATTAATGACATTATTTGCAAATTCTCGTCACTGATAATTTTATTGATTTACTAATTCATTCATTTGATATTTATTTATTAAAGGTTCACTATGTACAAAGTAATATATGAACTTTATTATACACATAGGTATATATTGCTTATCACAAACATGTTTTCTATTTAAAATTTAGCCAGACCAAAAAGTGACAACCATAAAATGAGCTGGGGAGGAGTATTATATAATGTCCCCCAGTGAATCACTCTTCTTGATATCCACCATTTGTGTAACCTGTTCCCACAAAGACTATGGGTTTGGCCACATCGCCCTCTTTGGCAGTGGACATCAGCAGATCTTTCACAAGCAAAGTCTTAACAGCATCTATGTGTAGGTATTTGCCCTCTCAAAGCTACCGTTAGACTACCATGCAATGAAGCAACCCCAAAATGAAAGATCAGGTAGATAAGAAGGGCCAGCTACTCAGCCATTGCAGCCAGACTCTATTTCCAGAAGACCCTCCAGCTAATGCACCGGCATGAGTGAGCTTAGGAGAAACCAGGAGAAGAACTGCTGAGCTAACTAACCCACAGACTTGTGAGAAATAATGAATCATAGCCCTTAAGGTTTGGGATGGTTTGTTTTGCAGCAACAGACAACTAAATCATGGGTAGATTGGTAAAATGGTTTTGATGCCTTAAAAATGGGAGCTAAAGGCCTGGATATCAGAAGATCTGGGTTATAGTCTCCAACCACATATCAAATTGAGATATTTAATTACTTACTATGTAATTTGATGAGATTTTACACCAACTTGAAATGAGAGAAACACAATGGTACAGTGAAGCTCAGGGGATAGAGTTAGGGCCCCAGCCTTAACCTTTAGAGACTCAGAAAGCCAGTGGTATAATTCTAGTTAAGGTAAGAAGACCCACAACCCAGTCCAGTGGACTACTGGGCCTCTCCCTTCTTCTACCTTTTGTTCTATTCAGGCTCTCAGATTTGGAAGTGCAATCTCCTCAGTCTCCTGGGTCAAATGCTTAGCTCCTCCATCAACACCCTTACAGCCACACCCAGAAAAAAACATTTAATCAAATATCTGGGCACTCCATGGCCCAGTCAAGTTGACACATAAAATTAACCATCACAAGAAATTATGAGTTCTCCTGATACCTTCATCCCTAATGGGAAGTGTGAAATACCTATGCATTTTTATTTCTCTTCCTGAAAATGGTCTAAGTGATATGTAATCATCTTATTAAGCACAGCAGGATACAGATGATTGAAAGTTCAGCCCGTGTCGAATTCCATGAGGCTATACCAAGAGAAAAGATTTGGGTACTAGACATCCAAGAGTTGCTACACAAGGTGCAGCCTTCATGCCTCTGGCCAATGAGATCACACCGGTGTTATGAGCATTAAACCTGCTTCCTTGCAAATGATTCAGCAAACATTCCCTCAGCTAACTGAACGGAGATTTTAAAGTATATTTTGAATTTTCAAAAAATTTTATTCTTCAATGAACATTTATCATTGCTTTATATTTTACAATGTAGTTACCAAAAGCCTGCCCTAAGCAAAAGTGTCCTAGAGTATATTTGTGAAGCAGCAGATGCTTCCATATTAATACATTATAAAGGAAAAATAGTTCCATGGTTAAATGTTCGGAACACTAGGTTAAATACGGCTGCCCTCTTTTTTAAACTTTTTATTACAAAACTTAAAGAAAGATTGAATAATACAAAAGAACACCTGCATATTCACTACTGAGCTTCAACAGTTAACATTTTTAAATGTTAACATTATTAAACATATATGTAGTTGTTATTTTTTAATAACTTGAAAATTAGTTGCAGACATATTGTTACATTTCACCTCTGAAAACTCTGAAGACATGCTTGTATAAGCACAAAAGCCTTATCATGCTTTAAATTAACATTAATTCCCAAATACCGCCTTATAGCCAGTCCACATTCAATTTTACCTTTTGTCCTCAATGTAATTTGTAGAGATTTTTCCTTTTACACAAAAATATGATTATACGGATCACTGTCCATATAAATATGATTATACGGATCAGTGAGGAAAACAAAGAAAGCCTGGAGAGAGCATGGAGTCTGCAAGTGAATTGCACCAGTCCTTGCCTCTTTCTGCATCTTAGCCCTGCATTTGTGCAGGAACAGGAACCACGATAATGGAAAGCTTGCAGATTCTCAGCTGAAAGACACTGGAAAACCCATGGATATATCGAAGGACAATTAGGAGGGTGCCAGTTAAATCTACTCTTTGACTTTGTTTCCAGCATTCCACGCCAAGACACTGCTTTCATTTTTTTTTAAAGGGAGTTTTATATGTACATGTAGCATTCTGAGAGCACAGCTTCCTTCTTAGCCGCAAATTTCCATGAGGCTCCCCGACCTGAGACAGTGAGCGCCACCCAAACCCACCACCTTGGTACTTCTTTTCTCTAGTTTGCCAGGGGCACGTGCTGAGAGGCTCCACCTGCAGACAGTATCGCCGCTGTAGAGGCGGGTCTGGGCACAGAGACAACTTCCTATTGAAATTGGGCATTTTCGAAAGGGACTGAGGGAAGCTTTATGTGTCCCTCCTACAAGCCAAATTGCTACTGAAGTGGGAGCTATATGCGAATAAAGGCCACATTGATTTTCTTCAGAGAAACACATTACCATGTTAAGAAAAAAAAACAGTAGTAATTGTGCTGTGGGAAATGTTTTTATTTTACAAATACTCTGTGGCTCTGAAGTAACAGCACGATTACATTTCTTACGGTATCACTGGTACAATTTCTGGGCTCTTCAGGGAGGGCAACGTGCAGATTTTCCTCCTGGAAAGAAAGGCAAATTGCCTGGCCCCAAAGGTACACTTGATTTAAACACAATTCGAAATAACTCAAAACAGTTAACAAACCATCAAATAAAATCTTGGCAATTTAGCTAAAACAGATGATGTTATCCAGAAAACTACGGGAGTGTAACAGAGAACTTCAAAAAGAACTGTCACTTGAACTGCTTTTACAATTTCCTAATGGCTCGCTCCCTCGTTTCCACGTGGGAAATTGTGAAAAGAAACTGAAAGGAAGAAAAGAGATTGTAATAATACAGGAGAATGTAAACATTGCGAAGGAATATATGGAGAGTGGAGAAAGTGGACAGCTTCAGTGCCCCTCTCTCGGAGCCCCTCCTGTTCTCTTGTCCGTCGTTATCTAGACTGACCCAGGCGGCTAGCCTGGTGTTTCCCGGAGGCTGTGCCGTAGAGACAGATGACCTGTCCCTGGCCATGGACCACCTAGAGTGCGCTTTCGCAGGAGCAGGGCAGCGACCGGGGACGCGGCGGCGGTGGGCGCAAGCAGCCCCTCTCTGGCTGCTCCCGCCGAGCGTGGTGGTAGTGGGCGTGGGGCCAGCGGTGGCGGTGGAGCGCCTGGTGGACTTGGGCCCCCTCGTCGTCCTCCGAGACTCCCTTCTGCTCCCGGCAGAGAGCGCCCAGGCGCTTCCGCAGCCACCACCAGAGCTGGCAGTCGCCCGCCTGGAAGAAGAGGTAGACGAAGGGGTTGAGGGCGCTGTTAGCCACCCCCACGAGGCGCAGCGCCACCGCCAAGTCCTCAGCTTCCCACTCTCCCACCGGTCCGGAGGACCACGCGGCAGCCAGCCGAGCAGCAAAGTAGGGCAGTTCAAAGCCCACGAAGAGCAGCGCTAGCATCAGGCTCATCTTCAGGCTCTGTACTTTGGCGCGCGGTAGAGCGCTGTGAGCGGCGGCTTGGCCAGGACTCGCTGACTCGGGCGCCGCAGCAGATGGGGCTGGAGGCGGGTGCTGCCACCAGGTGCAGATCAGGCGGCTGCAAGCGACGCCCAGGACTGCCACTGGCGCCCCGAATCCCGCGGCGGCCTCGTACAGCGCGTAGACCTGCAGGTGCCAGCGCGGCAGAGGCGCAAAGATGCCGCGGCATCGATGGGCACCCGCCCACGCGCGGGTGTCTGATGACGGGGCGGGTCGCGCGGGAGGGGCTCCCCCGCGCACCACGAAGACCGGGGGTAGCGCCAGCAGCAGAGCCAGCAGCCAGCCCAGGGCGGCTAGGACGCGGGCCGGCAGTGGCGGGCCTTGCGGACAGCGCAAGGCGCGCTGGCGCTCGAGGGCAATGAGCGCCACCAGGTGGGCCGAGGCGCCACGGCCGGATACCTGCAGTAGCCGCACGAAGCGGCACTCCGGGTCGCCCGCCGCCCGACGCGGCTCGCCCAGCAGCTCCCAGGCCAGCTGCGACAGCGTGGTGCCCCCGCACGCGTACAGGTCAGCCAGGGCTAGTTGCGCCAGCAGAAAGTCCATCTTGCGACGCTTGGGACCCGCCCAGGGCCCGCCGCCGCCACACAGGCGACGCAGTACCTTGGCGTTGCCGGCCACGGACAGCACCAGGATAACCCCCAGGTAGACCAGGCGGCTGGGCGACCTGGGCGGCGGTGGCCCCGGAGCCGGGACTTCCCGTCCGGAAGTCAGATTGATACCCCAGCCCAGCAAGATGGGTACGGAGAGGTTGGGCGCCGGCGACCGAGTTGAGTGGCTGAAGGGATACTCCATCCTTAGTCTAAAGGGAGAGTAAGTACCGGAGACAGTAGGCAGGGCGCGGGAAACCGAGGTGGAGGTGAGGCCGTGCGGGGCGCGAGGCCGGGTCTATCGGTCCCGTAGTTGAAAACGCACATGCTTAGAGAGGAAGCTGGATTCCGGTAGATTTGCGCTTAGTTGTTTTTTATAGGTTGTCCTCGTCACTTGTCGCTCGCATGTGGGTTGTGCGCTCGCATGTGGGTTGTACACTCGAGCAACACACATGATTCCTATTCTCCACCTTCTCGGAGACTCCCCTCTCAATCCTTTCTCCCCTTCAATCTTTCGCAAGGCCCCCAAACTACCCTCGCAGGAGCCGCAGACCACTGAGCTCTGGAACCTCCCCTGTTGGCTTCTCTGGGGTAGAGTGATTGTGGACAGGGTCGTTTGAGGGGCTGTTGTAAAGGCTCATGTTAACCCAGGACCAACACACAAAAGATGAAGCTCTCGACTGAGATTGTACCTCTCAAAGGTGGTTTCGTGATTGCCAGTAGGAAAAAAATAGTAAAGAAAGTTTTTTTTCTTAATCTTCACCCAGGGATCTGTTTATTGATTTTAGAAAGAAGGGAGGTGTGAGGAAGGGGAGATTGGTTTCCTTCGACCTGCCTGAACTTGGGAGTCAAACCTCACCCTAGGTAAGTTCCCTTACCGGGAATCTAACAGCAACGTTTTGGTGCCCTGACGACGTTCCAACCAACTGAGCCACCTAGCCAGGGCGAAGGTAGTTTTGATTGATTAATAAAAAAAAAGTTTTGAAGGTAGTTTTTTTGGATTAAAAAAAAAGGTTCGAGATGCCATGGATCTGCATTAGTAGGAGAAAAAACAGAAACACAAGAAACCTGACAGCGTTTTGAGCACAGAGGGTGCCAATGGATAAAGGTATGTCTTTCTCTGGCTACCAATGAGAAGATTTACTTAGAGGAAAGTCAGTGATGTTGTTTGGCAATTAGAGTTGCAATGGTTCGCAGACGGCTCGAAATGCTCCTCGTTACCAGGAGCGGAGGATCGCAGCTGCTTTCTCGGTGCTGCAAAATTCACTTCACTAGTCTGAAGAGGGCACTGATAGGTTTATGTGAACATTAGTACACTTATTGCTTTCCGTCCAGGGATGATGTGTCATCATGGCTTCTCAGTCTCTTGATTCTGTTTTCCAGTGGATGGGAAGTTGCTGGGGGAGGGGGGGTGCGGGACTAGGCCTCCAATACGCCTACAGAAGAGGTGACTAAGAAAATAAGAACGGGGCCAATTAAAAAAAAAAAGGAATTCAAGCTATAGGAACTAGTTGAGATTAAGTGCTGCCTCGTTCCTGAGGATGCCTTCCATCCTCAGGAAAAAAATTTTCCTGTTGGAAACATCCATTTGTCTTTTGGACACCCTTCATATTAGTCACTCTGAAAGTAAAATTCCTACACTTCCTGATCTGGGAGTCGGTTAGGGTCCATGTTCCCGGCTGAGAAAACATTCGGCACTTCAAGGTGCATGGGATAAAAAGGTGTGGTGGGCACAGATGACAATCCTGCCCTCTGCAGTCGTCATCCCTTTTCCTGAGCTATTGTCCTTTGGCCAGAGACATTTACCATTTCATCATCGTACTCCTAGTACCTAGCACCGGGCCTGACACATGGCAGGTATTAGTAAATATGTTTTGAGTTGATGGGTATGTGATGCATTTTGGATAACTTTGAGCAAATGTTCCTGCCTTGACTATAAATCCATCACTTAGGAAAAAATGCCTTTCATACATATGACAGTATTATCAAGAGGAGCCCAGGGGAGCTCTGGGGAGATGTAGGAATAGCCATTCATGGCGGAATATTTAAGAAACAGGTAGAATGATAGTCTTAAGAAATTAAACTCTTGGTTTAATTTTCACATTTTTCCCTTCAAAAGGTTTGCCTGGGTTCTTTCTCTTTGTAACATGTCATCCCAGCTTCTGATTTCCTTCTGCCTGGGAGCTCTCTCTGAGCAATACCTGTAATTCAGTGATTCTCCTGGCCAATATCAGTTTAATGTTTTTCAAGATGGTTCTGTAATTTGTTTGAAATATATCAAAATACTTTCATATAACAAAACAAGTTTCTACTAGTGAAATTATATTGCACAGAGCTTTACTAAGACCTGATAAAATGTTAATTTCAAAATTCTTATGAAAATAATACTTGTACATTATTTCAAAAGTCAAATGGACCTGGAGGGCTGATAAAAATAAAGGGTTCCCTATCCACACACCCTCACTCCTTCCCCTCTTCTAGACAGAACCAGTTTAGATTCTGTGGGCTGGTTTTCTGGTATGTACTTCTAAATAAGTGTGTCATTCTGTTTATTGATTCAGTGGTTTTAGCTATTAATACCTTCTAATTAGATAAAGATTTAGTTCACACCTCTGTACCTACTATTTCTTCACATACTATTAATAAAGTAATATTGTAATTTCAGGTTAAATATATATTCACTGTTTACATTAGTATGAAATGATAGTATTCTCAGTTGAATGTTATATTATATTGTGAATATCATTTTCTTTTACATTTTGTTAAATAATTGCCTTTTAAAATTTTTAGTTTCCACAGCTAATTCTTCCTGTATCCTTCAACAGTTCCTCAATTTCCACAAGGTCAGGGCACACAGTACTAGTTTGTCTCAATATTTGATGTTTTAAGTGTGACATATATTTTTTAAAATTAAATATATGTTGTATTATAAAAATAGTATACATTAATTGCAGAAAAATTAGACAATACGGATTAGCAACAAAAACCACTTCACAGACCACCCAGAGATAATCATTGTTAATACTTACGTTATACATCCTTCAGACGGTAATGATTAGAACTATGTATTTATAAAAATAGATCATACAAAACAAGTAGATCATACTATATACAATGTTTTGTATCCTGCTTTCCCCCCACTTAAAATTACATTTGGACAAGTTCCCATTTAATGAGTAAAAAACATGATGTAATTTTGTGTAATGTGAAGTGAATACAATGATTTAAATCGCCCCTGTTTCTGGACAGAGGTTTTCCAGGTTTCACTTTATAAATAGTTCTGTGAAGAACATCTCTTCACATACATACTTCCATCACATCCAGTCATTCCCTTATAAAATCCTAGAATTGAAATCGCTAGGGCAGACAGAGCACACGTATTTTTAAAGCATTTTAAGACATGGGCACAAGCAACGCATGTTTGTTTTTCCCTATAATCCAAACAATAATGGGCCTCATCACTGTTTTTAATTTTTGTCATTCTCTTACGAGAAAAAATCATGTTTGTTATTTCTTCATTTTTAAATTGAGAAGCCTTTAAAACTCTCCATGCTTGAAAACGAGAGCCAGGCATTGGTAGCTTTTAAACATACTCGGGCGATTTCAGTTTGCAGCAAACTTGGGAACCATTGTTCTAGATTGGAAGTTGGCGAGTTATGACCCACAGGTAGAATCTGTGTTCTGGTAAACAAAGTTTCATGGGCACACAGCCAGCTAATTTGTTTACTATTGTCTGTTGCTGCTTTTATGCTACCAGGGCAAAACTGAGTAGTTGTCAGAGACCGCATGGCTCACAAAGCCTGAAGTAGTTAGTATCTGGCCTTTTTCATAGAAAAGGATAAAACAGAGATAGCATCCCTTTGTCAACTCTCCTGTGTAGGCTTTTGCTAGAAGTTACAATTTCTAGAAAGTTCTGCATATTTGAGAAGGCCACTCCCTTTCACCCTGTCCTGCCATGACCTAACGTGTTAGTTTTCTTCTCCAATGTGATATCTGAAAAACTCTAATTCTAACTCAGATTAATTCAACAAGTACTAAGGTTCTCCCATGTGTCAGGCACTTGGAACACTTTTGCCAGGAAACAAAAAGGCCAAAAGGCCCTGACTGCATGGAGCTTTCATCCTAGTATGAAGCTTTCAAAAGCCTACACAGGAGAGTTGACAAAGGGATGCTATCTCTGTTTTATCCTTTTCTATGAGGAGGAGGTGTGGGAGACGTCCCAAGCAAGTTCAGTGTGCAAAATGTACATTGAATTGAGTGGTAATGTTTTCCGTGGAGAAAAATAAACCAGGGAAGTCCTTGTAAGAAGGTAGCATTTGAGCACTGACCTAGGGAGGAAACAGTTGAGCCACGTGGAAATTTGAGGAAAGAACTGCATTCCAGGCAAAAAGAATTAACAAGCACAGTTTTGACATGGTACGTGGCTGGTATGCTGGCAAATACCAGGGAAGTCAGTGTGGCTGGAGCAGAGTGAATGAAATGGTAGTGTGGATGGAGATGCTGTCTGAGACAGAACATTTGGCCAGATCATTTGGGGCCTTGAAGGCCAACGTAATGACTTTGACTTTTAGAGAGTAAGATGGGAAGCCAGTGGAGGGTTTTGAGTATTCAGTGATGTAACTGGATATATTTTTAACAGAATCACTGTGGTTGCTGTGGTGACAATAGACTGAAGAAAACCACAGGCAGACTCAGGGAAACCTTAGGAGGCTATTGCAAAATTCTAAACAACAGATTATGGTGGATTGTAACAAGGTGGTTGCTGCAGAGGTAGTAAAAAATGAAGCCCAAATATGGTCCCCAATCCAGTTTATAATTTCTGTTGGCTTCTTTCAGATTCTGCCATAATTTATCTTGGTTTTATAAGTTTTTCTTTTTTGTTTTCATGGTTGTTAGATAACATTTTGAATTATGTAGATATTGCCCTTAAAATTCAATTGTATCTATTATGATCCTGCTTAAAACATCACAAATGCTCGGTAAATTCTAACAATGGATGCACATTAAGGGGTTTGTGTAAAGCAAGATGGTTTCATTTATCTTCACATGCCTGTGTTTTCAGATCCACATCTCTACTGTTTTATTTTTCCCTAAAATTGGCACACACACACATTAGCTATTTTATGTTTTTCAATTTTAATTAGGAAATGGAAGGTAGATTTGAATATTTTAATTTTAACCTTAATAATCAAAGATTGATATCTTTTTCTTAAGGGTTTTACTTCAGAACGTACCTGAAGTGAAATTTATTTCTTAGAAATTCATACATAACTACAAAGATAAGCTCATGCAAATTCACCAAAAAACAATAAAATAAAGGAGATAAACTGACTCATAAAGAAAAAGGACACTTTGAAAAAGGAAGTTAGGTAAAATTATTATTTGCAGATAAGTTTTTTTTTAACTGGGAAAATATAAGATACCAAATGAAAAACTACTATAAGCAATAAGATGGTTTGGTACAAAATAAACATATAGCAATAAAGTTTGCATATGAACAACAATCAGAAGATATAATGCAAGAAAGATCTACTTAAAAATTGCACCACCATGGCCCTGGCTGGTGTAGCTCAGTGGATTGAGCATGGGCCTGTGAACCAGACAATCACAGTTCGATTCCCAGTCAGGGCACATTTCTGGGTTGCAGGCCAGTTCCCGGCAGGGGCCAGTTCCCAGCCAGGGATGCACAAGAAGCAACCATACATTGATGTTTCTCTTCCTCTCTCCTTCCCTTCCCCTCTAAAGATAAATGAATAAAATATTTAAAAAAAATTGCACCACCACCAGTGACTGATAAAACAACTAGGAATAAGCTCATCTCTGGCTACACATTAGGATCCTCAGCTGTAAGAGACTTAATAAGCAAAACAACAATAAGAGCAAAACAGTGTCCTGGTGTCATCCCCAGAATTCTAATTCAATTGGTGTGGGGTGAGGCCGAGGTGGTACTTTATGAAAGCCCTACTTTCCAAAGAACTCTATGAAGAAACTGATCCACTGGAGGAAACCTTACAATACTACTGAGTGTCATGATAGAAGACTTGAAGAAAAGGAAAAGCATACTCTATTCTTTAGAATAATTGAATATTTTAACAAATATAGTTCTCCCTAAACTTGGCTATAAATTTATGATTTCATAAAAAGACTAACAGGATTTTCATTTTTAAAACTAGATGAACTTACTCTATAATTTGAATGGAAAAATATAAGTTAGCAAGAGTACACAGGGCAATTCTAAAAAGAAAACTATTGCAAAGGGACAAGTGTGACCAGCTATTGACTACCGCCCTAATAAACAGATTAGAGTGGTCCATTGCAAAACAAAAAAATGTTCTGAAACAAATGAAAATGAGATGTGGGTATATGATAAAATGGCATTTCAGATCCACAGAGGGAAAGATGAATTTATTTCATAAAAGATCAATAATAAAGTGGCATTTTCTTTTTGAAATGATATTTTATTGATTATGCTATTATAGTTGTCCCAATTTTCCCCCTTTCTCCCCCTCCACCCAACACCCCCTACTCCCTCAGGCATTCCTCACACCATTGTCCATGTCCGTGGGTCATGCATATGAGTTCTTTGGCTTTTCCATTTCCTATACTGTGCTATACATCTCCATAGCTATTCTGTGACTACCTATTTGTACTTCTTAATCCCCTCACCTCCTTACCCATTCCCCCCAACACACTCCCTCTCATCTGGCAACTGTTAAAACACTCTGTTTCTTTGATTCTGTCTCTATTCTTGTTTGCTTAGTTTGATTTTTAGATTCAATTGTTGATAGGTATGTATTTATTGCCATTTTATTATTCATAGTTTTGATCTTCTTTTTCCTAAATAAGCCCCTTTAACATTTCATATTATAATGGTTTGGTGATGATGAAACTCCTTTAGTTTTTTTTTTTTGTTTTTGGCCTGGGAAGCTCTTTATCTGCCCTTCGATTCTAAATGATAGCTTTGCTGGGTAGAGCAATCTTGGTTGTAGGTCCCTGCTCTTCAAGACTTTGAATATTTCTTGCCAGTCCCTTCTAGCCTGGAAAGTTTCTTTTGAGAAATCAGCTGACATTCTCATGGGAACTCCTCCGTAGGTAACTACCTTCTTTTCGCTTGCTGCTTGTAAGGTTCTTTATCTTTAACCTTTGGGATTTTAATTTTGATATGTCTAGGAGTGGGTTTCTTTGCATCCATCTTGTCTGGGACTCTCTGTGCTTCTTGGACTTGCATTTCTATTTCCTTCACCAAATTAGGAAAGTTTTCTTTCATTATTTTTTCAAATAGGTACCCAATTTCTTGCTCTTTCGCTCCTTTTTCTGCCACCCCTATGATGCAAATGTTGGACCTCTTGAAGTTGTCCCAGAGGCTGCTTATACTATCCTCAAATTTTTTTGGATTCTTTTTACTTCTTGTTGTTCTGATTGGTTGTTTTTTCTGCCTTTTGTTCCAAATCATTGCTTTGATTCTCAGCTTCATCCACTTTGCTGTTGTTTCCCTGTAAATTATTCTTTATTTAAATCAGTGTATCCTTCATTTCTGACTGGATCTGTTTTATGCTGTTGAGGTCTTCACTAAGTTCCTTGAGTATCATTATAACCAGTATTTTAAACTCTGCATCTGATTGCTTATCTATTTCATTTAGCTCTCTCTCTGGAGTTTTGATCTGTTTTTTTATTTGGACCATGTTTATCTCTTCATTTCGGCAGCCTCCCTGTGTTTGTTTCTATGTATTAGGTAGAGCTGCTTTGATTCTTTGTCTTGGTAATATGGCTTAATTTAGTAGGTGTCCTGTAGGATCCAGTGCACAGCCTCACCTACCACCCAAACTGGGTATGCAAGGTACACCCTTCTTGTGGGCTAAGGATAGCGTCCTCTTGTAGTTGAGGGTTGGTTGCTATTGGCAGATCAATGGGAGGGATTTACCCAGGCCAGTCAGTTGCAAGTTTTGGCTGTGACTACTGACCACCAATCTCTCCCCTCCATGGAGAATCAGCTATGCAGGGACAGGGTGGTGGTACCCCGAAATGGTCTGTAGCTGCCTACTGGTACACAGGCTGTAGGGTCTCTCAGGTGGTACAGGCCAAGGACAGCCTGGTGCCACCTTGCCTAGGCTATAAAGTAATTTGGAATGGTTGCTACTTGTGCTGGGCTTGGAGATTTGCAGTGAAGCCAAGCTGTGAATCAAGGCTGGCTACAGCTAGCACCCAGCCTGGGGCCAGTTAGCAAGAAGTACAGGGGCTGGGAGCTCACAGAGGCCAGATGTTGTTTGTTTGATAGGGATTTAGGAAGTTATGAAGCATAAGCCAAGACCCAACATTCATATTGAAAAGTCACGGGCCCATAAGTTGGATGGAATTGAGTCTCAGGGAATCTCCAGGGTGGGGCACACAGTGTTAGGCAGGTTGATGGAGTCTCAGATATGGCACTATCCTGTAGCTCTGTGGCTCTGTTGGGGGAGAGCTGGGAAAAGGACAATGGCCTCTGCCTGCCTTTCTGTTTGGGAGAAAGCTGTCCACCAGTTCTTGCCTTGATGCCCGACACTCCTTTTCCTCCCTATATGCCTCTAGTACCTTTTAAGCTGCTACCCCAGATCTGGAGCTCAGAGGGAGTGACTGCAAGTCCATCCACATGTGGGTTCTTTAAGCAGAACTGCTTGAGACCCCAGAAGTTTCTTCCACTGACTCAATCCCTGCTGGTTTTTGCAGGCAGAAGTTATGTGGACTTACCCTCCTGGCACTGCAACCCTGGACTGGTATGCCTGGTGTGGGGCTGAATTCCTTGCTCCCGAGATAT
Organism: Sturnira hondurensis; assembly: GCF_014824575.4. Classification (NCBI taxonomy): domain Eukaryota; kingdom Metazoa; phylum Chordata; class Mammalia; order Chiroptera; family Phyllostomidae; genus Sturnira; species Sturnira hondurensis. The sequence goes on along the minus strand of NW_028093985.1, from coordinate 19,422,073 downwards.
CCCTTCCAAATTTTTATCCAGTATACATGAATGTGGGACCAGCCCACTCTGTGAGTCCGCCTCTTCTACCAGTCTGGATGGAAGTGGTTTCTTTAATTCCATGGTTGTCAGACTTTCATTCAACTCAATTTCTGAGGACCTAAAGAAGAAAAATATAACTCTAAAAGAAGATAAATGGGGAAGACCATTCTAAATATATATGACACAAAATCCCAGAGCTACAAAAGCAAATATTCATACACTTGATTGCATGAAAATACCAATTTATACATGGTAAAAACACGACAGCAAAGTCAAAAGACAAATTACAAAAAGGAAAAGAAATATTCTCAGCTCCTTTTATAGACAAAGAACTAATATCTAAAGTATTCCTGTAAAAAAAAAAAAGAAAAATGGGCAAAGAAGAGAAAAATAAGAAGGGTCATAGTAAAGAAAATTCCAATGGCTATTAAAAATATATGAAAACATGATATACATTACTCATAAAAATAAAGTATATAAAATTTTTAATTATTGATTTTAGAGAAACACTGGCTTGTGGTTCCACTTATTCTTGCATTCATTCCTTGCTTCTTGTATGTGCCCTGACTGGGGATCAAACCCGCACCCTTGGCATATTGGGACAATGCTCTAACCAGCTGAACTACCTGGCCTGGGCAGGTAATAATATATTTTTAATCTCTTAGATTAGCAAAGGATGTGAGGGCTTGCATTGCTGGTGAAACTTTAAGTTGGTATAATTTCTTTAGGGGTACAGTATTAAAGTCAGCCTTATGCAGGGACTATGTCCCATCAGATACTTCCATCGAAAAAAAACACAAATGGTCCATATCCCATCAGATACAAATAACTCATCAGACACCATTGAATACTCACAAATTACTATTTTATGGCTCATAAGTAATAATCAATAATAGATATTCTACATTCCATATTATTCAGAGGAATATAATTTTATATTCTTCCATTTGCTTCCATTCTTTTAATGCTTCCATTAAATTGTTAGAAGTTAGTAAGATGTTGATAATAATCATTTTTGAAAATATATAATTCTATAATGATTTTTTTAACTTTAAATAGTGTACATTCTTTAAAAGTAAAAATCAGTAATTATTAAAACTAACACTTAAAATATATAATCATGATCTTTTAAAGTATTCCTATATAGCTCTGGAACACTTTCTCATTTTTGTTCATATTTTTTTTGGTTAGTATCAGTTTTAAGCCACTGATCAATTGCACTTTCATACTTCCTCGGCTCTTTCAGCCAGTCTTGATGCCACCTAAGATTTGCTATAACATCTGAATAGTTTTGTCCTAAGCTTTGTTTCCACTTGATAAACTGCTCTTTATTGTATTGGTGGACAGAAGCAGAAACTTCAGGGTAGTTTATAATGGAGCGAAGCTTCTGGTCCAAAGAATATGTAATTTCTGGAAATTTTGTAGCAATATTTGTTAGTTCATCTGGATCTGAGGAAACATCTGAAAGAAAAAAAATACCTGTCAAAATAATTACCTGCTATAAGAACATTTTTTAGAATGTCATTACTCTGTGACAGATAATGTATTAGAATTTATTTTTATTTTCACTTCCTCTTAGCATAGTAAGACAAAGGACACTATAAATGGTAAAACAATATACCAAAAATTAAACACCTCTTCAAATGTATGTTCAAATTATCTTCCTTCTTACCATCATCTTCTGTCCCATTTTTTCTTATTCATCCTTAGATGGCAGAAACGGTCAAACTCTTATCACTAGTAAGCTGGCTTAGCCCCAATTCTTCCTGATTTTGATGCCTTGCTTACTTTGATATACAGGAAAAAAAACAGTAATGCTTTTATTGTCCTGTATCATCAATAGCCCCAAACTAAAGAATGTTTTGAGTTAATAATTTTGACATTTGTAATTGAGAAAGAAACTTAGGGATAAGTTACTATTAATAATGGCTTAGCACATATTTCATGTGCAAAAAGGGAGCATGGAATAAGTAAAATCTTAATTATAATAATGTTGACTTACAGTGAACTCACAAAATAGCGAAACTAGCAGGCATTAGTATAGAGTGTAAGGAGGATGGATTTTGGAGTCAGACCAGCGTTGAAATCCCAGTTATGCCACTTCTTACCACAAAACCTTGCACAGGTATCTGAATCCCTTTGACCCCTGGTCATCTCTATAATAATGAGGATTATTATATCAACTTGTAGGGTTGGAGGCAACATTAAATATATGTGCAAAATGTCAGGCACCATAAGATACAGGTGTTAATTCTTCAGGACAGCTGCAACCAAGGTACAATGAGAGGGTGTTGACTACTGATTGGCAAAGATAACCATGAGTATTAGAGGATGTCTTCATCCGAGAAAGACGGTGATTTGAATATTGCATTCCAAATCAAAGGCTTTAGGACAATTACTCTGGAATTCAGAGGGTGATTTGCAAAGAAGCTGCTCCCTGGTGGGCAACCTTTTGTAGATTATCTCAGCAGGAGAAGCAGCAGGTATTTAATTATTTAATGCTAATTACTGTACCTCCTAGGCAGCACTACACTTAAAAAGGTCAGCTCATTATGCATCATACTAAACTTTAAAAAAATGTATCTTCTATCCAGCTACCCTGTCTTTTGTTCAGATCATTCAAGCTATTTACATTTAAGGTGATTATTGATGATATATATGTGGTGCTATATATATATATATGATGATAAATATATATATTTGTTAGAATACATTTTCCCCTGCTTTTTTTCCTCTCTTTTTCCTCTTCTTAAAGCAAGCCCTTTAACCTTTGTTGCAGTACAGATTTGGTGTTAACAAACTCCTTTAGCTTTTTCTTGTTTGGGAAGCTCTTTATTGCTCCTTCAATTCAAATGATAGCCTTGCTGGGTAAAGTAGCCTTGGTTGTAGGTCCTTGATTTTTCATCACCTTGAGTATTTCACACCACACTCTTCTGGCCTGAAATGTTTCTGTTTGAGTAATTAGATGCTAGTCTAATTGGTGCTCCCTTGTAGGTAATTACCTGCTTTACTCTTGCGGCTTTTAGGATTGCTTGTCTTTAAGCCTTCTCATTTTAATTATGATGTATCTTGGTATGGGCCTCTGGGTCCAACTTGTTTGGGACTGTCTGACATTTTCCTTTACCAGACTAGGCAAGTCTTCAGTCATTATTTCTTCAAATATATTCTGATCCCTTGCTCCCTCTCTTCTTGTGGTATTACTATGATGTGGATGTTACTGCATTTTATGCTGTCTAAAATGTTTCTTAAGCTCTCCTTATTTTTCTTAAAATTCTTTTTTTCTGCTCTGCCTGGGTGTTATTTTCTACCTTGTCTTCCAAAACACTGATTCTCTCCTCTGCTTCATCTAACCTACTGTTGATTACTTCCTGTGTATTATTTGTCTCAAATATTGCACTCTTTATTTCTGACTTGTCCTTTTTTATGGTTTCCATGTCTTTTTTGATGCTGTTGAGTATCCTTATAATTATTGCTTTAAATTCTCTATCTGATAAATTGCTTGCCTCTATATCATGTAGTTTTTCCAGAGAATTCTCTTGTTCTTCCATTTGGGGTCTGTTTCTTTGTTCCCATTTTGTCTCCTACTTTGTATTTTGCACCTTAGATGTTAAACTAATCAGCCATTATTTTACTCAATTGTTAATCTAATCAGTCTGTAATCAGCAATCTGGCTTAACACCACAGGGTAGGGCACAATAATTCCTTCAGGCAGGGCTATTGTTTCCCCTCAGGCTGATGCCATTCAGGCTGATACCACTCCTCCGAGAGGAGTGCTTTGCCCGAGAAAGATGGCTTCTGCAGTGTGGGGAATGACTCAGCACAAGGTTCCTGGTGGCTTTTTCTAGTTCTCTGGAGGAACCTCTGGAGGAGCCTTCAGCTCCAGACTTTACTCAAGCATCTTTACTCCACTCTGCCCTTCCTCTGCTGGAGCCCAGGGTAAGTGGCTGCAAATGAAATTTTGTGCATTGGCCCTTTAAGAGGCTCTCTGCATCTCTAGTCATCTCTTCCTGCCAGACAGAAATCCTACTGCTTTTCACAGCTGGATGCTATCTGGGTTTCTTTCCATCGCTAGTTCTATAGGCTGGGGAGCCCATCTTGGGGTTTAGACCTCACACTTCTCAGGGGAAACCACCAGCTGCTGAAATATCCCTTTGGAACTTCAGCTGCTACCGATGGGAGTCCAGTCAGCTCTTTTGTGCCTTCCCCACACCCTCTATCAGTCTTGTGGTGAAGTGGTTTCTTCTGTCTGTCCTTGGTTATAAGGCTCCTCTCCAGCTAGTATTGAGTTGGTTATTCTGGATGATTTGTCTACAATTTAGTTGTAATTCCAGATTGGTCCTGAGAGGAGCTTAGTGTAGCTTTCACTTACTACTCCCACTCACAGGTCCTTCAATAAGAATAAAATATGTAGGAATAAAACTAACCAAGGATGTAAAAGATCTGTACACGGAAAATTATGACAATGAAGAAAGAAATTGAAGAAGATAACAAATAAATAGAAATACATACTGTGTTTATGGATAGGAAGAATTAATATCATTAAAATATCCATACTGCAATTTATAGATTCGGTGCAATTCCTATCAAGATTCAATATATTTCACAGAACTAGAACAAATATTTTTAAAATTTATGTGTAACCACAAAAGACCCCGCATAGCAACAGTGATCCTGAGAAGAAGAATGATGTTGGAAGAATCATGCTGCCTAATATTAAACTATACTACAAGGCCATGATAATCAAAACAGCCTGGTACTGACATAAAAACAGACACATAGATCAATGGAACAGAATAGAAAGCCCAGAAATAAATCCACACTTTTACAGTTAATTACTATTTGACAGAGGAAGCACAACACATACAATGGGCTAACAATAACTTATTCAATAAATGGTGTTGGGAAAATTAGACAAATGTGCAGAAAAGTGAAACTAGACCAGCTTCTTACACCACACACAAGAATAAATTCAAAATGGGTCAAAGACTTAAATGTTAGACCTGAAACCATAAAAATCCTAGAAGGAAATATAAGCAGCAAAATCTTGGATACTGCTCATAGAAATTTTTTATGGAATATATCTCCCCAAGCAAGAGAAACAAAAGAAAAAAATAAACAAATGGGACTACATCAAACTAAAAAGGTTCTGCACAGCAAAGGAAAACCTTAACAATTATAAAAGGACTAACCAAAGAATGGGAGGACATATTCTCTGATACTTTTGATAAGCGGTTAATACCTAAAATTTATGAAGTACTTACAAAACTCCACCAAAAAAACAAATCACCCAACTAAAAAATGGGCAAAGGACCTGAATAGACACTTCTCTAAAGAGGACATACAGATGGTCAACAGACACATGGAAAGATGCTCAACGTCACTAATCATCAGAGAAATTTAAATTAAAACCATAATGAGATACCATCTCACACCTGTCAGAATGGCTATCATCAATAAATCAACAAACAAGTGCTGGTGAGGATGTGGAGAAAGAAGAACCCTTTTGTACTGTTGGTGGGAATGAAGATTGGTGCAACCACTGTGGAAAGCAGTATGGGGATACCTCAAAAAATGAGAAATAGATGTACCTTTTGACCCAGCAATCCCACCTCTGGGAATATATCCAAAGGTACCCAAAACACTAATTTGAAAGATTCAATTCAACGTAAGCACCCCTATGCTCATTGCAGCATTATTTACAATTGCCAAGATTTAGAAGCAGCCCAAGTGTCCATCAATAGATGAGTGGATAAAACAATTATGGGACATTTACACAATAGAATTCTATTCAGCCATAAAAAAGAATACAATTTTACCTTTATAACAGTATGGATGGATCTGGAGAACATTATGCTAAGTGAAATAAGCCAGTCAGAGAAAGACAAATACCATATGATTTCAGTTCTACGTGGAATCTAATGAGCAAACTGAACTGACAAGCCAAACAGAGACAGACTCATAGATGGAAAGCAGATAAAAGCTAGTTGGGGGAGGGGAGGTTCAGCGGTGGAAGGATTGAGCAAAAAGGCAAAAGGTCTCATGGACATGGACAACAATGTGGTAATTGTGGAGGGAAAGGGAATATAAGAGGGCTACATGGTAATGGAAAAAATTCAATAAAGATTAAACTTAAAAAATACGTATATAAACAAATTTACCAAAGAGTTGAGGTGATACAGAAGCACCATCAGAGTAGGCTATATACTTCCACTGGTTAGTCCGAAGCATGTAGGTGGAAGCATTCACATTGCATCCATGAAATTCACTGAGAATCCAGGGTGGATGTGGGTTTTTTAATTTATTCTCATTCTTAAATATTTCTGATGATAATGGCAACAAAGAGTATCCACTCAGGTTCGAAGGCAGAGGAATTCCAGCAATGTCTGTAACACAAATAATACAATATTTTAAAATAACTCATTTTTTCATTTGTGAGACGTTTATAAATGACATCAGCAAAGGTCACGGAGACTAGGGACTGTGTACGGATTTTGTAAAAAACATTGTCTGGATCCAAGTACTTTCTCTACTAGCTGTGCTTGTGCATGTTATTAACTACTTTGAACCTCAGTTTCCTCATTTGTAAAAGGGGAATAATAGTAATGGTACCTGTATTTCATAGGTTTATTTTTGGCTTCAATATGGTAATTTATGTAAAATTCTGAGACCAGTGCCTGGTACACAGGAAACCCTCAACAAATGTTAATTAATATTATCAGTCCTTTGTTTCTGAATGATTAAATAATCACTGTTGTTGCTCACATTTGTCCCATAAGATATTAATAAGACCTGTATAAGAAAGGATTTGTTACATGTTGTCAAACAATGGTTAAAATTAAATAGTTAAATTTATTGTAGATGTAAATTTACTGCTGATGCATATCATATACCTTAAGACGTGGTATATACTAAGCCATGTGTCCCAGAATTATTTGATGATAGGACTTTTTTTTTTACCTCAAAGTACTATCTTGAGGAATTAGTGTTTTTGCAGAACATATGCTGGAAAATCTTATGTTATACTGATTTGGGAAAATAATTTTTTTCCTCATCAACTATAGACATATAAACAATAGGATGAGAAATGAAATGGCAAACTTATAAAGAGGTTGTTTAAAAGAGGTATTTGTAATGCAACAATGTAAAAATTACTTTTAAGGTATTCTTCTTTAATCCAAGCTATGTTTTTTCTATGGAAAAATTACTATTAATTATGGCTGGGTACTTGGGAGAGCTCCAAAATGGGTCTCTGGTTGCCTCTCCACCCTTTTCTGGTTTCAGTGTTCTTTGTTTTTATGTATAACTAAATATTTCCAAAGAAAAATAGAAGCAATATATCTGCATTGCTGGAAATTAAAATTGAATGTAAAAATTAATTTAGCTTGACTATATGTATTTGTTGAAAAACAGGTTTATTAAAGGAGAATAAAGAAATAAAAAAAGACCTCTGTAAGTCTTCTTTAAGTACCTGTTTTAAATATAACTTAATTAAAAACTTTGTATCTTCCATTTCCTTGGAGGGGGCATATTGCAAGTACTAATCTCCCAACCAATCACAATCAGGGAGTTTTGAGAAAGAAAGAAAAAGCAAGAGAGCAAGAAAGAAAGGAGAGGAAAGAACTACAGATTTGTTATCATAGAAATGTACACTTGAAACCTATAAAGTCACTCCAATAAATTTAATTTAAAAAGAACCATTCCAGAGATAACTGGTTAAAAACAGGGAGCAGGAGGAAAGATACTGAAGAAAACATACATGAGAGCACTGCCCAAGATGAAACTACAAAACAGTAGGCTACTTACTGCAAAGTCGACTGTAAGGAAAGGGAGTTTGAGGGAACAGGCTGGCTCGGGAGGCCTGTTCGGTGTGTCGGCCATGGGGTGGCAACACCAGAGAGCCACAGGAAGGGAGAGGAGAGGACTTTGATGGCTGGGCAGCAGGGACCAACTGGCATGTATTCAGGACTGGGAAGTTACTGCATTTAGCATTTTAATAGCCTTTAATACTTAAACATACCTTATTTCATATCCATTCTTAGCCTAATTTTCCTAAAAAAGCTTGAAAGCCTAAGAAAATTTACATGATTTTCCTGTGTTCATATGACAAGTAGTAAGCTAGAATAAGAGTACATTTAAGCCCTGGCTGGTGTAGTTCAGTGGATTGAGCACGGGCCTGTGAACCAGACGATCGCAGTTCGATTCTCAGTCAGGGCACATGCCTGGGTTACAGGCCGGTTCCTTGCAGGCTAACTACCAGCAGGAGACGCACAAAAGGCAACCATACATTGATGTTTCTCTCCCTCTCTCCTTCCCCTCTAAAGATAAATAAATAAATAAAATCTTTAAAAAAAAGAGTGCATTTAAGTATAATTTTTTTCACTTACTCAACAAAATTATTCCCTTTCACTTACTCCCTTTCTTTCCTACTTCTATTCTAGGAGTAGGAAAGAAAAAACAATGGGCAAAACAGATAAGCTCTCTTAAAACTTAAATTCTAATGGAGGGAGGCAGACAAACAAATATGTCAGATGGTGGTAAATATAATGAAGAAAAATAAAGCACGATAAGGGAGAGAAAAGGATGTGTTTATGTGCTGTTTTATACAGTGTGATCAAGGAAGACCTCTCTGATGAGGTAACATTTAAATAGAAACCTGAGGAAAGGCTGGAGTGAGCCCTGTGGATACCTGGGGGAAGGGTATCAGCTCAGGGAACAGCAAGTGTGCAAACCTGGGGGCAGGGACCTGCTGGATTCATTCCCCAGACACCAAGGGTGTCCTCTAGGGCTAGAGCAGAAGGAGTGAGGAGTAAAATTATAAAAGATGTATTGGGAAGAGGAAGAGATCATGGTGGACTCCTGTGCCCAGTTAGAGATTTGGGGTTTTACTCTAACAAAAATAGGAAACCAGTAGGGGATTTTGAGCAGAATTGTGACGTCTCACACTAACTACTGTATGGCAAGCGGGTGAATTGATTAAAAGTGGATAAAAGTAGAAAGTAGGAGTTAGGAAGCTATATGGCAAAAGTCCAGGCAAGAGATAATGTGGTTTATTTCTAGTCTTTTATTATCAGTAGAACAAATACCTTTGTAATTGATGTTGAGTAAAACCCAGGTCAAATATCCATAGTATTTAATAAATACTTTACATATTTGTCAGCTTTTCTATGTATCAGGAAACTGCATATTTATTTCTCGCATATTTATCAATAATTTCCTTAAAAGCACTTTAGCTTAAACTGCTTTTCGAAAAGCTTATTGATCTTTGTTTAAAACCATTTTTCTTCTTTGTTCTTCTAACAGATCTGGATGAAGAGAGAAAGGTTATATTTCTTCCTGACCATATGAGTAGATAAGGAATTAGACTAGTATGGCAATGATCCAAACTGTGCAGTTTAAGGGCAAACCTAAGAAAAATAAAAAATATCAATGGCAATAAATATAACATTTAATTGTTTACCATGCCATAGTCCTAAACCATGGAACTGCCGCAATTATTTCCATTTCATTCATAAGAAAACTGAAGATCCAAGATATTAAGTAACTTGCCCAGGGCCAACCAGTTGGTAAATCCTGAAGGAGGGATTTAAATTCAGGAAGCCCAGGATCACTGCTTCTTCAATACTCCCTCACAGTCTTGCTTTACTGTAGTTATTCCACTTGACAATAGTTTTCAGCCAAAAAAAAAAAAAAAAACCCAAACTGGTTTATACTAATTTGTAGCAGGGAATAAGGATTTCCTTTTGCCATTTGTGACAGCATGGATGGACCTAGAGGGTATTATGTGAAGTGAAATAAGACAGAGAAAGACAAGTACCATATGATTCCTCTCTTATGTAGAATCTAAAANTCACAGTCTTGCGTTACTATAGTTATTCCACTTGACAATAGTTTTCAGCCAAAAAAAAAAACCCAAACTGGTTTATACTAATTTGCAGCAGGGAATAAGGATTTCCTTTTGCCATTTGTGACAGCATGGATGGACCTAGAGGGTATTATGTGAAGTGAAATAAGACAGAGAAAGACAAGTACCATATGATTCCTCTCTTATGTAGAATCTAAAAAACAAACAGACTCATAGATACAGTGAACAATCTGATGGTTGCCAGATGGAATGGGACTAGGGAGGCTAGGTGAAAGGTGAAAGGATGAAAAAGTATGAATTGGCAGTTATAAAATAGTCACAGGAATGTAACATACAGCATAGGGAAGATAGTCGATAATATTGTAACAACTATGAACGGTGTTAAGTGGGTACTAGACTTACTGGGTGATCAAATGTCTAATCACTGTGTTGTACATTGAAACTGATGATGTATGTCAACTGTAACTGAAAAATAAAAAATAAAATAAAAACAAAACAGTGTATGGAGAATGCCTCTCCCAATCCTCCACTAAGATCCTGTAACAAGGAGGATTTTGCAATTTAAATAATTCATTTTAGCAATTAAGCATTCTTTTAAACATAACTGTATTTTAAGGTAATTAGATTTTCACAATTTAAAAAAATCTGGCTTTATTTTTATTTTCAGTTATAACTGTTGCTAGTAACTTTTTACTATCAAAAGTGTGCTGATTTGGACAGTAAGTTAGACATCTATTTCAATAAGCAAACAAAATAAAACAAAAATCCGTGTTCATATAGTTTTAAAGCCTACATTTTCTTTTCAATAATGCATGGGGGTCATTTTCATGTATCATTTAATTTTTAAAGTTGACTATTATTTACCCACTATATTACTACTCTATATTCATACTGTGTTTACTTTTTAACCATAGAGATAATTTTTTCTGTTCATCTACAGTTTATTCTCTAATACTGAAATTTCAGAATTATACATGCATATGTATATTTTGAAAAACAGTGCGCATACTTTTTTATCTCAAGATTGTAAAATAGAGAATTTACATCAAGAGCAAATATAAAAAACTATTTAAAGAAAAGTGATTTCAACAATGCATATTAATCAACTAGCAGATAAGGTGATAGGATGGCTAGGAACTGAGTAGGATATACTGTAAACAAAGTGCAGGATATCACCAAGGAATATACTGGGGGCAAACTGAGAAATAATCACCCCAACCTTAATCACTGTACCTCAAGGAAACTGAACGAGGCTAAAAGTCAATCAAATTTGATGATCCTGAGGAGGCTTTTCACTGGAAATGGGGTAGGGTGGGGCAAGGAGTACATGAGGAAAAACGAGGGGAGGAAGCTGTAAAGAAATGGCAATATAGATAAGCATATATTCACAAAATTATAAAGATGATAATAAAGGAGATACTTAAAATAGTTACAGTTATACACAGTTGCATGTACATTTTATTAATTATGCCATTATAGCTGTCTCAATTTTTCCCCCCTTTGCTCCCCTCTGCCCAGTTCTCCCCTTCCCTCCTAGAAATGGTGAAAAGTAACAGGGACTAGTGGAGCCAGAAAGTGGCAGAAATATGGCTAAGTGTTAAAACTGCTTAAGATAAAGGAGAACCAGCAAATGATGACTAAGAAACTGAAATTAAAAATATACATCAGGCAAAAGTACAACAAAGACTTGTGTTCAAATATACAAGAAGTGATATGAAATAAAAGAAAAGGAAAAGACACTGATACAAATTAACTGTAAAGAATTTAAGACCTTGGAATAGTCTTTAGGTAAATGAAGAGAAAGACTTTTAGCAGAAGGAAGGAGATAGAAAGAACTCTCAAATTCCTTGATTTTTCAGAGACTTGTTTCTTTCACATTTTAATATGTATATTAAACATATGTATCTTATGTTGTATTATCTTTTTCTTTCACCAAAACCTATTTACAGATTGATGGTGCTTTTTTGTAATGGATGCCTCTTTAAAACAGTGGAAATATAATCTTTAAATTATATTGTGCTTGAAGTACTCTGCTAAATTAGATAGAAACGAACAGTTCTATATAATTCCCTCTGTGTTGATGATGGCATTGTGTTAGTAAAAACTGCTAAGTGCCACTATCCAAATGTTGCTGTTCCAGACCCATGGTTATGTTTATAGACATTAAGAAGGGAAATAGTAAAGCAGATAGTTCAGAACCATCTAAAGATTCTCAGGAGAAATGTTCATAGACTCAGATTAAGGGACTTTGCGAACACTGTACAAAATTAGTAGTTTCAAAGTGGATGAAATAATCAAGAAGGGAAATGCTTACATTTTAGGAAGGTGAAGAATCAGATGATATATAAGGTCTGTCTGGGAAAAGTCCAGCCATTGTTAATATAAAAAGAGCGGTTTGCATGACATCGATGTAACCTGGCAGCCAAGGAGAGTGGTCTGGATTGCTCATGTGTGAACAATGATGACCTCACTACAAGCCAGTGGGGCCGGTAGATGCTGTTGAGTGAGCATGTGTACTGTGTGGTCATTGTGTTCAAAATGACCGAGTAGAGCAATGAATCTGCATCAAATTTTGCATTAAGTTTGAACATTCCTCCACAGAAACTATTTGGATGACACGGAAGGCTTTTGGGGATGATGCAATGAGTGCAGTGCAAATAAAAGTGTAGAACAAACTCTTAACAGATGGTTGGGAATCTGTTGAAAGTGATTAATGTTCTGGAAGGCCTGCCAACAAGCAGAACACCTGAGAATGTTCAATAAGTATGGGATGCAATCAACAAAGATCTGTGACTGACAGTGCAAGAACTAGAAGCTGATCTGAGGATTCCAAAAAGTACTGTGCCTGAGATTTTGACACAGGATCTTAGCATGAAACATGTCGTGGCAAAATGTGTTCCATGGCTTCTGCTACCAGAGCAGAATGAAAATCATGCTGCAGTTGCTAATGACTTGATTCAAACCACTACCACTGAACCAGATTTCCTCCAGAAGGTCATAACCGGAGATGAATGGTGGGTCTACGGCTATGATCCAGAAAGGAAGGCCTAGTGGTCCCAATGGAAGTTGCCTGGTTCTCCATGCCCAAAGATGGTGCAGCAAAGTTGCAGCAAGACCATGTTGACTGTGTTTGTTGATTAGGAAGGTACTGTCCATCATGAGGATGCTCCTCCAGACCAAATAATTAATAAGGATTAATAATATAATGTTCTTTGTCAGTTGAGAGATGCAATACAAAGAAAATGGCCACAGCTATGGGCAACTGGTGATTGGCAGCTTCATCACAATGTGCCTGCTCAGGCATCTTGTCTCATACAGAGTTTTCTGGTGAAATATCAAATCACCCAGGTTGGCTCAGCCCCTCTAGAGCCCAGATTTGGTGCCCTGCAACTTCTGGCTTTTCCCAAAGCTAACATCACCTTTAAAGGGAAGAGATTTCAGACTGTCAATGAGATTTAAGAAAATACAAAGGGGCAGCTGATGGAGATTCCAACAAAGAATTTTGCAGTGTTTTGAACAGTGGAAGAGATGCTGGGAGAACTGTGTGAGGTCCCAATGTGCCTACTTTGAAGGGGACTGAGGCATCATTGTCCTATATACAGTGTTTCTTGTATTTTGTATTTTCTTCAATGAATGTCTCCATTTTTCATATCACATGTCTGGATACTTTCTGGACAGACCTTGTACATACCTATCTATGAAGTTATGAACCTGAATATCTTCTATGGCTTATTCCATAGTCATATCCTGATGTGATGACTACAAGTAAGTGAAGGCCAAGGGAACCTAAGCAATATTATCTTCCTATTTCACATCTGGATTTGATTCATAGTTAAAGGAGTTGCTCAAAGTTATAAAGAAGTCAGCAGGGCCTGACTACTTTGCTTATTCATTCTCCAGCATTATTACAAATAAAGATCTATAGAGTTACATTACTTACCAAGCATAGTAGGGTAAATATCCACAAGAGAAACCACATCCGATACTTGTACGTTGGCCTGAATCCCTGGCCCCATTATCAAGAGTGGGACGTGAGCGCTCGCTTCGTACATGCTCATTTTGTAGAACTGGCGATGTTCCATGGCCAGCTCACCGTGGTCCGAGGTGTATATGACGACAGTTTTCTCTAGAAGGCCTAGCTGGTGAAGAGCCAAAATAATCTCACCTACAATGTAATCAAGATAAATCTTAATTAGCTTTTAGTTAATGTTTTATTCTGTCAAAGTTAAGTTTATAACACCTCTGTCCTATAAGAGGTGGTCCGAATGCTGCTTAACATCTGAGTAGTATTTACTGCTCTTAAGTAATACCAAGTTTCATGTGCCTCTTCCTCAGCTGACAGACAAGAGAGAGGAAGAAGAAACTATAATACTTATAGGATAGTTTCTTCTATCTGAAGATCATACTGGCATGCTTTCTATGTTCCTATTGGAGAATAGGGGGATTTTTTCCCCTTTAGTGACTTGAAAGGAAAAAAAAGACTAAGTCTGGACATCAGCACCACGCGTCTCAGATAATGAAAGGGTGGGTATTGCACTGACCCACAATTTCTGCCCAATGGGAGGTGGTAAGAGGGGTCAGAACTCCCCTTCCCTGCCACACTTTTCCAAAATCCATAATCACCAGATCTTGTCCATGAAGGTGGCGGAGAGTTATGGAAATCCCATCTTTGAAGAAGGGCTGGAAGCAGTACAAATAGCATATGAGTGTGACTTAGCATGTCCTCATTATAATTAAGAGATCACTGTATTGTCCAGAGAGAATAGTATCCCCTATTTTGGCACTTCCTAAATCTAGGATACAGGGTGCTGATGTGCTATTTAAAAGATGAAACAAAACAAAACTAAAAATGACAGATAACTCAGAGGTCCCGTCAGAAATGAGACACAGCGCTCTGTGGAGTTGTTGATGGAGTTCTGACCATCAGGATTTTCAACTGGACAACAGAAATTGCTTCCTAATTGGTCTTCTTGCCTGCACCCTTTCCCTCCCACAGTATTTCTTGTGCCACTCTGGTGGATATCTTTCTAAAATTTTTGATTACATCACACCCAGTGTAAACCTTTTCCTCAGCTTCCCACCGTTTAATTCTTTAGCCTGACACACAAAGCCCCTGCCCACTCTCCAAGCTCCAACCTGCAGACCTTTAAGTTGCACAATCCTAACAACTTGGAATTCCCTGAACTGATATTTATCAGTTTAGACTTTCCTGCCTTCTGTGTCAAACGCCTTTTCTCCCACTGACTGCTTAGCAAATTGCCTTCTTCCTTATGACCCAGCTCAAGCATTTCCCCCCTGGTGAAGCTCCCCGCTCCTCTAGGCAGAGTGAATCACTCTGACCTCCAAGACCCTACAGCTTGTGCGCTGCTGTGGTTACCACGTGTTATAACTGCCGGTACATGTTTTACTGAGTTCTCACTACGTGGCAGGCACTAAGGATGCAAAGCTGGGCCCCTAAAATGCAATGCTGAGGAAGACTGAATGTCCCTGCCCTCATGAAGCTCCTGTTTTTCAAGGGAAATGGATGATAAACAAGTAAATAGATTAAATAATTAGAGATTATGGTGTAAGCAAACAAGGTATAGAGTAAGTAGGATGATGGGGAGGGCACACGAACTCAGAGTGGCTGGAAAGATACTCCTGTGGAGGTGGTATTTGAGCTGACAGCTAAAGAGTGACGATAGGCAGCCATGGAAAAACAGGGAAGGGCATCGCAGGCAGAGGGAACAGTGCAGGTAAGGCCCTGAGGTAGAGTGTACGCCGAGAGGGTTTTTATTTTTATTTTTAAAATTTATTTATTTTAATTGTTGTTCAAGTACAGTTTTCTGTCTTTTACTCCCATCCCAGCTCACCCACCCAGCCCTCCCCGACTCCCTCCCATTTCCAACCCCCTTAGTTTTTGTCCATGTGTCCTTTATAACTGTTCCTATAAACCCTTCCCCTTTGCCCCTGAAATTCCCTCCCCTCTCCCCTCTGGTCACTGTCAGCCTGTTCTCTATTTCACTGTCTTTGGTTATATTTTGCTTGCTTGTTTGTTTTGTTGTTTAGCTTCCTGTTAAAGGTGAGATCATATGGTATTTGTCCTTCAACATCTGGCTTATTTCACTCAGCATAATGCTTTCCAGTACCATCCATGCTGTTGCAAAGGGTAGGAGCTCCTTCTTTCTTCCTGTTGCATAGAATTCCATTATGCAGATGTACCATAATTTTTTGATCATTTACTGATGGGCACCTAGGTTGCTTCCAACACTTGGTTATTGTAAATTGTGCTGCTATGAACATTGGGGTGCATAGATCCTTTTGGATAGGTGTTTTAGGGCTCTTAGGATATAATCCCAGCAGTGGAGTTGCTGGGTCAAAAGGCAGTTCCATTTTTAGTTTTCTGAGAAAATTCCATACTGTTTTCCATAGTGGTATTTTAATTAATACATAATTTCTTGATTACATTCAACTTAATACTACCAATGCCTGACATACTGCCTGATCACTAGGAGGCACTAAATGTTTTTGAACAGGCATAGTGAACAGTAATAAATACTACTGTATTTGGTGACCAAACCAGTTGTAGATTTAACAGCAAGGATACAATGTATTTCATAACCTTGGTAACTTGAAGTGGGCTGCTTTCTGAAGAGACTTTTTCCTGAAGAGACTTCAAGAGTAGTGTTCCCACACTGCCTGCATAACTTTATAAACTATTTCACTTTAGTAGATATGGATGAATGGATAGTTGCAAACATTCAAAAGAGATTTCCAGGGTGCAAATGGGTGACTATCACTAATATCAGAAAATATATAAATGCAATTCAACATTTGTCTGGATTTAAGGATTAAAGAAACTTACAATCTTACTTGCATTTTAAATTAAATAGTTGGAAAATCCTTAAGACTTAGTACATATTATACTTAATATATTATAAATAATTTATCCATATGAGTGTTTTGCAAACAGGCTGTTCCTGTTTTATATTTTTCTATTTTTGCCCAATGAATATTTTTTAAGAAACAGCCACTCACTTGTTCACTACCAAGGTTTACTTTGTACAGAAAAGGTGTTACCTACACTTCACAATGAATTTATGCTCTATTCCACTGTGCAGGAAAATAAATGATACGGTTTGTGAAAAGAACATGCCCATAAAAATGGGTATGTTTTTTAAACCAGGGTTCCTCCACCTAAAGTGGAAACTGTCACAACTCTACAAGTGAGTAGGCCAAACACATTCTTGACAGTCATTTTAGGGAGACAGGTTTGGTTTTGAGCTGAATTAGAAAAGGAAATTCACTATGATTCTGGACCAGAATACACATGGGGAAACTGACTTCACCTTTAGTTAATCCTTGCTCTGAGGGGCCTGGGGAGAAGTATTGGTGTTGTAGGTATTACAAGTCTGGGAGAAGTCACAAGGTTTACAGCTAAACTGTCTCATCTTCTAGATTCAAGAATCCAGAACCTAAGCTGCCTCAGTTACCTATCACAAGGGTACCTGTGTTTGACTGAAGACAGGCCTACTTCAGAGATGTTTTGGGTTCAGTTCTAAGCCACTGCAATAAAGCTGTAATCTTTTGCTGGTGGAGGTTCTTCCCTTTAATTTGTATAAAATGCAACACCTGCCCCGGCTGGTGTAGCTCAGTAGATTGAGCGAGGGCCTGCGAACCAGACGATCGCAGTACGATTCCCAGTCAGGGCACATGCCTGGGTTGCAGGGCAGTTTCCGGCAGGGGACCCACGAGAAGCAACCATACATTGATATTTCTCTCCCTCTTTCCTTCCCTTCCTCTCTAAAGATAAATAAAATCTAAAAAAAAAATTTAAAATGCAACACCTGTGAAGCGCAATAAAGAGGCATGCCTGTATTGATGCCTGATTAAAGCTGGTAAAAGGATTTGTTCCAAGCAAACGGCATAGCCTTCCATGACCCTTTCTTTGTACATGACCAGACCTAAGCATTTATTAATTTATGAATAAATAAATTAGAAAAGGCCTTTATTCTATTATTGTTAATGCAAATTATCCAACTTTTATATGTGTCAAGAACCTTATAATGCTAAGTCTGAAGTGTCTCAGCAACTGATAAAAAAAATGATCTCAGGATGTTCATACAAGTTACCAACCAGCATAATCACAGTTACTTGGGGACATATACTTTTTCTTCATGAAATTGCTAATTATTATACCACCTACCAAGCATGGCATCTGTCTCAGCACACATAGCATAATAGAATGCTCTGATGTTCTTAATTTCTTTTTTGGTGAACTTCCCAGTGCAGTTTTTTGTATAAGAAGAGTAGAAGTCTGTAGGGTGCATCTCTGACAGGGGCAGCCACTCTGGGATTTGGATGGCACCATGAGACACCTCAAACAGGGACAAAAACAGAGCGTGATGTTCATCTCATCCAACAAGTACACTTTAATTATCGAAGAGAGTGGGAAAGAATGGTTAAAAATTATGTACAGAAAAGAGTAAATCAAATACATAAATTAGGAACAAACTATTCTCGGTAGTACCAAGAGTTCTATATTAATATCTGTATATATAGTGAAATAGATGTGAAAATTCTTTTTAACATTATACGTCAGTGAAAATACCACAAGCTGTATCAGACAATCTCTTGTTCAGAAGAAGGGTCTAAGCGCTTTCAATAGTTGTGCGATCAACTCCAGTTTCAGAATCATCAACCTAGGAATACAGACTCCTTTTCTCCAGTAATTCACTAGCCAAAATGACGATAGCTAGTGAGATAGCCAACTGTTTGTTAAAAACAAATACAACTTTTTCATATAGAAGTGCTTACAGTTTTGGTGAAAAGAAGACAAGATTTAAGTCATGTATGCCTTTTAGTCATGTAACTTTAAAAATTTCAAGTAATTTGCCTGCTTGTTTTGTTGATTAGGTTACAACTGTACTTGAACAACAATAAAATAATTTTTAAAAATTCAAGCATCTACTTATTATTTACCTAAAGGTTATTGGAATCATTTCATTAGGCTAATACTACAAATGAGTTTTTAGATAAGAACGAGTTGGAACTTTTAAGAAAGACGATTTATTTGAAACTTGGACAATATTTCCTTTAAAATATGGTGCGCTGAAAGTGTTTCTGATTAGAATTTTTTTCTCAATCCTCACCTGTGGAAAAGTTTACTGATTTTAGAGAGAGAGGAAGGGAGAAAGAAAGAGAAACATTGATGTGTTGCCTCTCGTATGTGCCTGACTGGGGATTGAACCCGCAACCTGGGTATGAGCCCTCACCGTGAACCCTCCCCAGGGATGGAACACACAATATTTTTGGTGTACAGGATAACACTCCAACCAACCGAGCCACCTTGCCAGGGCCTGATTTGAGTTTTTAAAGTGAGTTAAATTTGATTTAAGATAATATGTTTCAAAACACAGGCAGTCCTTCCTGTGCATGGTTCAGGTATGCACGGATTTCAGGTACCGCAGTCCGGTTAGGTAACACCAGTCTCCCCCTGACAGGGTTCAGATTTTAGTTACCAAGGTGTGTTAACTGAGTTATCGCATAAACTGTAAGCTTTCCCATCCACATGCTGCTAGCTCTTTAGTCTGCAAATCATTGCATGAATGAAAGATGTGTATCAGTGACTAATCAGGCCACTTCTTCCCAAGTCTGTCCTGACTGGTCACTGCACACCCCGTATTCTGCACACACACAGACAGCAGGGTGTGTGGTTGTGCTGCCCTGCTGTGCCCCAGTGGCAGGTCCATGGGACACTGCATAAAAATGGGTCATCACAGCAGGGAGCTGGTTAACAGAGAGGAATGTAGAATAAAGAGATGAGAAGTGGTAACACTGCAGTGAAACCTGAATTGAACACTGACTGGAGTTACAGAAGGAATAGTCGACATGGGGATGCTGACGCAGCTAGATATGCAGCCAGAGGAACTGAGTGAAGACGCGCTCATCGATATAAATGGGGGTGGTCACTGGAAAGAAAGGGTAAACATGTCCTAGAGGAAGTGATGGAGGCAAAGATCTTCACATGAAAGGAACTCTTAGGAATATATTACAACATTGAAAGTGCAAAGGGCAAAATGCTGGAAGGGAATCCAGATTTAGAAAGGAATACGACAATATGCCCAGCCACAGAGAAAAGGCTTGCTCCATACCAAACTGTACAATGAGAACACAGAGCACTGTTCCAAGTACTCTCGATCATTTTTTTACAACAAGCAAAATGCTTTAATTCTCAATGTTTCTAGTGTTTTCAGTTACAGTGGTTTAAATACTAGTTTTACTGTTTTTCATTTCCTTACACATTTATAGCCCCAAATAAGAGAGATTTAAATGTTTTGACAAATGTTTTAAGAGTCCTAGAAAATGATCATTCTCCCAGTTGATGACTAAGATTGCCCTGTGCAGTTTTCAGCCCACGTGGTAACTTTACAACCCTGAACTGTGCAAAGTGAGCACTATCTTCACTACTTAGAGGATGTCTTTCAGTTTCTCTTTTAATAGACATATTATATGCAAATGTATTCAATTCAGAAGTAGGCTACTAAGTGTTAGTGCATTTTATTTTTGTAAATTGCCACTTCAGTTTTTATCAACTAGTTACTGGTCAATTTGACTCAATGAGAATATACGATATTCAAATTTTTCTTTAAAAGTGATAATAAAAGGAGCTGAGTAAATGCCAGAACATAAAGATAAAATGTTAACTTCTAGTTTTGAGCACACACGGTATACTTACTTTTTTAAGCCAGTAGCGAGATGTGTAAAATGTTGAAGATCCAAAATTTTCTCCCGAAGATGGTGAAGGGTAAGGGTGTGGTAAATTTAATCCCAAATACAGAACAAATGGTTCAGTGTGATTAGTTGCTGCTTTTCTTAACCAGTTCACTGCTCTGTCTGTAGTCTTCCAGTCCTCTTCCATTACTCTGACCTTAGTCTTTTTGGGGATAAGGTTAACCACAGGTCTGCCTTCTTGTCTGAGTAAAAAAGCAACATCTCTTGTCCATGCTTCCACACGATTGCTGGGGAGGCAAGAAGACAGTTGTACCCCAAGGTATTTTAAAAACTAAGCATAAATGTAAGCAATATGGAAAATGATTTTTTTTCCTTGACAAAGCATTTATTCTAGAAAGGAAAATTTGGCTTAACATTTGAAATTGAATCAACATATTTCATCTTATTAGCAAAACAAAGGAGATACAATACCTATTCCTAGGGAAACTATTGCAAAGTAAAAGAAATCCTTCTTAATCAGATGTAAATATCTGCAAAAAGCTTACAGCAAATGTTACACTTGATATTTGCTGTGAACTTTTTTCTCAGATAGGACATGGAAGACAATTTTTAGACTCATTCATGCAAGTGTTCAGACTAACAGAACTAGATCTCATTTAAGCAAATTACTGAGCATTGCAAATTCAAAAATGAGGAAAAAATAACAAAAATAAAACATTTACCCGTGTTCTTTAAAACAAAGATAGTCTAGAAAGGTTACTCTTTCTTATAACGAGATATTTAGTAAATTAAAAGGGATGTTTTTTATTCCTAGTACTTCTGAATTTCCTAGCATTGTTTTTTTCCATTAAAAGAAGGGATAGTATTTCCAACCAAAGCTACCATCATTTTCTCCTGACACTAAATGTTTATATTTAAAAATCCTATCTCCAGTATGTATCTTACGTGTCTAGGGAGCTTTGTGTTTCAAACTGCTTCAATATCTTTCTCATTACAAGAACAATTTAAACTATGATCTAAGCTAAGCTAATAGTGATACAAATTTCTTATCCATTATAAACTGTATATATATTTTTTATCTGCTATAACAGTTAAATGATTCAGTCAATCTGATTCCTCTAAATCTTTATTTTATCTAACTACTTGGTAAGTTAAGTAGCAGTGCTTACTACTACTTTTTCTCAATCCGTGAATAAATATATTCAGTTGGCATAGCTGTTTAGGAAGCAGTCATGGACGTTTCTAAGAAGCTTGTGTCAATGTAAGAGACATTCAGACCTGTAGAGAAATTTTGTGAGTTTATTTGAGCCAAACTGACAATAGTTGCCGGGAAGCAGAATCTCAAAGGACTGAGAAATGCTCTGGAAAATGGAAGTTTAGCACCTTATTTTACACATTACAATCAAAGGGGGAGATATAAGGAGGTTACATTAAGTCCACTGGTGATGGGTTAGAGGGGGAACTCTGGGATCAGATAAAACGTAAAATGATAGACACATACTTCTTTTACATTGGTAAAAGAAAATGTAATTTAATAATTCAGTCATTGCACTCTGCAGTCAGTGAGATCTAGAATAAATTCTGGCTTTGACATTTACAATGTATGACCTTTAAAAATTATTTAGTGTCTAGCAAAATAGTTTTGCTAACGGAATTTTGTGTTTCAAACTGTTTCTAGCTATATCTTTCTCATTATAAGAACAATTTATAATTTATTCTCAATAAAAATATGTGAGATACAATGCATATAAAAGCCTTAATATGAGCTTATTAAGACATTTATGAGCTTTCCAAAGTTAATCAAATTATTGTAACATAATTGCCATGTTACTCTTTTTGCTTATACCAGACAATGTAACAATTCATGCAAAAGGAGTATCTTACCAGGGTGGGCAGTTCCTTATCCCATAGGTGGATAAAGGATAGTTAACAATCAACAATTAACATGATAACAATAACAGCGAGAGGACTTATGGTCTCAGCTCTGGTGGATGAGCCCATTGATTTCGGAAAATGGGAAGTTACCTTGATATTCCAAAGGTATGTTATCATTGACACAAAAAGACAAGGGACAGCCTCAATTAATATAAAGATTGACCTTTGTTGGAGAAAATACTGGCCTAGGACATGACTACCCTCCATGAACTGCTTTTAGTTAAGGTTTTCATTTCAGACCATCTTCTGTGGTTACTTTCGGTCTCTGAGTTTGAGAGGCCACCACGCAGGTCTCCCCTGAGTTGGTTTAGTGTGTGGCCCCTTTTCTCCCACACTTGTTTTTATAAGTTGGTTGAGGTAAGCACCTGTGAAGTGGCCTATCAATTAAGAAAAGGGTTAAAAAATTCCAATACCAGTGTAAAAACAAACAATATTTTATATTAAAACATAATACTGCATATAAGGGAAATTTTGAAGCACCTAAAATGACTGACAGCCGATAGGTGAGCTAAAGAGAGCTTTTATCTGCCTTTTGAAGATAGGTAACGAAATTTAAGCAACCACCATAAAATATGATTTTTGAAGTAGATATTCAGTATATTTTGATAAATATAATGAAAAGTAGAATTTTGGTGGAATTACATCTAACAGATTTTAATGAATTCTATCTACCATATGGAAAGTCCTAAAATAGTAAGTTTTACAAAATTTATAACTGTCCAAACAAGAAAGCATTAGTTTTTCAGTCTGACATCACTGCTGAAACCTCACTGTCTGTGGCCCTTGCTGGAGTCAGTGCAGGGGGCGGGATGGGAGGGGTGACTGCACCCGCAGTACTTGTGCTGGGGCTCAAGGATGTTGAGAAGAAAGAGGACAGTGAGAGAGACTCACACAGATGGACAGAAACCAAAGTACTTTCTTTTCTACCAAGGAGTGTCACATTAGAAAATACAACTGAGAAATTATTGCAGGCAGCAAGAAAATTCAGTCATGCTTATAATGTAACTTAACTAGTTGCCAGGTGTGATATGGTGATTTGTAAAGAAGAAATATACAGGAGTGGGCAAAAGTAGGTTTATAGTTCATGTGGAAAATTCAGAAATTAATAAATAATGCAAGAATAAATTGGGTTTTGTGTACTCACAACTATGAACCTACTTTTGCCTGACCCTGTATATTTGGCCTTAGTCCTTTTTCCAGCTCCTAAAACCTGTGTAATTTCCTGAGTGATGAGAGCAACAAAGGTACCTTTTGTTCCTCTGAAGAAGTTACTTGGTGAGGCTGGTTGCCCAGAGAAGCAACCATGTGACTGAAGGTTTGACTCTTAACCCCCTACCTGCACTTTGCTTTAAGGGAGGGAAGAGGAGGTAGAGTTTAAAGGTCAGTGAGCTAATTAAACTTTCCTGTGCAATGAAGCTTCCCTAACGGACCCCCCATAACCGAGACAGGGAGAGAAACACCAGTGTGTGGTTGCCCGTCACAGGCTCCCTATTGGGGACCTGGCCAACAACCCAGGCATGTACTCTGACTGGGAATCGAAGCAGCGACCCTTTGGTTCACAGGCTGGCACTCAATCTACTGAGCCACACCAGCCAGGGAAAAACTCTCCATTTTTAGACAGAATAATCAAAAGTTTTCATAGTAGCCCATAAATAGAATTATTCTACCTTAGTTCATTTCCAGAAAACAAGGCGAAGGCTAATTGCACTCTGCCCAAAAGTCAGCAGTTTGATTCATTTCTCTTTAACACCACACTGTCCTCCTAATAAAAATGGAAAGTACAACTACCTAACACATTACTAATGACTGTATCAATTTGCATGTGTGCCATTGCTGTGTGGGTGTTCCGTGCCAGTGTGCCAATTTCTACTGCTATAGCCCTGGATACTGAGTCTACAGGTGGCCCAGGGCTAATTTACATAGTAACAATCTCATCTGAAAAATATCACATATTAAAATTGATGATAAGTGTTCTTTTAAAATGAATAAGGAGGGCACACTTAAACCTTCAGCATCCTAAGATTCCAAAGATAATTATCTCATATTGTGGGGAGACTCATATCTATTTTTCTTTCTCTCTCATGCATGCACATACAAGTCATCATTCTTGATGGGATTATAACAGGTAACCTGTCTCAGGTAAGTCTCTGCCTGGAAATTCACAAGGCTGACTAAGGCCATGTAAATATTATCAGCCTAACAAATTCTGTAAGAGAAGAAGGAATCCATACCCATTCCCATGAAACACTCTTCTTTCAAAGTTGTGGGAAACACACATACCATTTTTTAAAGGACTCAAATGCTGTCGTCCATCTTCCTTACATATGACATCATCCACCAAATTCTATTTTAACTGAATGAGTAATTCCAACCCTGGCAAATTCAGATTGGAACATCACTTTTCAATATACATTATATAAATGCTCAGTATATGTATGTTTTCCTATTGATTAATTTCATTAATTCCAACCAGTTTCCTTTTTGGGGGGTGTGAAATTATAGTAGCTGGCAATACTAAGGAATTTCCATCAATTGTAAGATGGACTACAATTTCAGACATGTTAAATTGTGAAAAATTGTGCATCTTAGGTTAAATACAGTGCCTTACAGCCTCTCCTCCCACCCTTTAAAAAAATCTGCATACGATCGCTTCCTCCTTTAAACAGAACTCACCACATTTTGCCCTTTAGTGTAGTTACCTAGACTTCTTTTTTTAAATTACTTTTTTAAATTGTGTATTTATTCTTTGTTTTTTCAGATTTTTCAATTTATTTATCCTTAGAGGGGAACGGAAGGAGAGAAGGAGAGAAATATCAATGTATGGTTGGCTCTTGTAAGTCCCCTGCTGGGAACTGGCCTGCAATCCAGGCATGTGCCCTGACTGGGAATCGAACCGTGATCGTGTGGTTCGTAGGCCCGCACTCAATCCAGTGAGCTACACCAGCCAGGGCAACTAGACTTCTTTTTAACCTCTTTTGAACCATAAGTCTCCTCAGTTAGGTCACACCTGGCTACTGCTAAAGTGACCTAAATCCAAAAAGTTAAATCTCCACATTATTAGATAGTTTTAGGCTCTTCTTTTGTAGATTGAGATAAACTTCCAAATCCTCAAATGGCTAGCACTGGCAAAAGGAGGAGATAAACTCCATTGTGGGCGACTAAACATACTACATTAAACTTTGGTAAATTAAATGGGGGAAAAATCCAAGACTGGAACGAGGCAGTAGGCTCAGAGCCAACACCTGTCCACGGGACAAGGACTGAGGAGGTACAGTAGGCAGCAGTCTGAAGACAGCCCCAAAGGCTGCTTCAGCTGAGAATTTGCTGGTCATCACAAGTGAGAGTTCTGTTATAATGAAACACAACCAACTCATTGGCAGGCTCTTTCACTACCATAAAATACCATGCTGAGAATGCACGCAGAATTATGCAAGCTGTTCTAGATCCTGAACATTAATAAAGATAAGAAGGCACGTGAGCGTGGGTAGGCAGGGAGGTCCTAAAAAAGCTTCTAAAATGACCAAAGGAATAGATGTCTTTCTCCACTGTAAGGAAAAGAATAAAATCTAATCTTACTCCACAGGTATAAAACTGACCTAGAGGCATAGATGATATTAGACTATAAAATAATAGTGGAAACGGTGAGGTAAACACAGATTTATTGGTTAGGCAGCAGAATTCTGGGGCACTGAGGGAGGGCTCTGTGGTTACTGTTCCTGACCTCCCTCCTCAGGGTCACCGGGCTCCAATTAGAAAGTGGGGGATGCTGCTGGCCTGCTGGCCGGCAGGGGAGAGGAAGAGCGGTGTGAGCAGCTTGTGTGTTGCTTCCTTTTGCTGTTTGCCAAGAGGCTCTAGCTCCAGAGTGTTTTTCCATAGCAATACTCTCACTTGGGAAGCAGGCCTCTTTATTTTTTCATTTGAGGGGATTAAAAATTGCCTATTTCGAACTGGCTTCAGAAAAACATAACGCTCTAAGAATTGGGAATGTACATAATTACAATGGTGTTAAGATGAAGTAAAGAACAACTGTATTTTAGGTTTTAAATTTTTAGCTAGGAAAGATAAGACAGCAGCTTGTTGAAATTCTCTTCTAATGCCACAGAATGTGAGTCCATGAGGTCAGAGGTGTTTGTGTTCTGATCACTACTGTGTCCCCTCACTCTAAAAACAGTGTCTGGCACATAGGAGGTGGTCCCATACATATTTGCTGAGTAGGTACTGCACATATCTGATCTTATGTTTGTATCTTAAATAAAGGTCATCTTTCAGTTTAGTACTTTAAGGAATGTTACTTAATATTCAAATTCTTTATTAAACTGTATTGATTTTACAAATCTAGTTATTAAAGCGTCTATATAATATCAATTCCCTTATAATTCTATTCACTTTCAAATTAACATTTCCTTTGTTTTTGTTAATTCTAAATTGATACACTAGTATCGGTTGGATCTGGTCGCTTAGAATATGGAGGGATAAATGTAAAATTAAAAATGTGGATGTGACATTAAGTTGAGATTCCTAAGGCTAAGCCAATGAGTATAAAACAGTTTTAGATCATGGTTTCTTACCCTCTGCACCCCAGACATGTTTGGCTTGGTAATTGCTGGTTGGGGGAGGGGCTGTCCTGTGCACCCCAGCTGGGTTAGCAGCCTCTGTGGCCTCCGCTCTCCAGATGCCCATGGCCTTCTCCCAGTGGCGTGGGCCAAAACCTCTCTAAACAGTGTCAAACGTCTTCTGTGGGGAAAACTGCCCTTGGCTGAGAACCAGTGTTTTAAATACTAGGAATACATTGGCAAAGCAGTTTTATCTGATAGCAGAAGAGATTTTAAAAACCTAATGAATTAAATACAAATGTTTTTTTCAATTGTTAAGAAGATATAGCAAATATGAACCTGATCAAAACTACTATAAGCACAATACCTATAATATGAGGGGGGCAAATGAATATCAGGACTTTATTAACCACTTCACTGTGCTCCATCGAAGTTGCAGAATTTCAGAAAGGAAAATCCTTTGAAGTCATGTAGTGTAAGCTCATTTGAATCAACTGGGATCCTAAGCAGACAAATAGCTTGCTTGAGGTCTTCTAGTTAGTAAGTGGGATCTTACTGAGTGGTACCACCAACACTTTATTCATGACTGTCTGGAAGAAAAACAAGCGTGTGGTGTGTAGAGCTCCAGTGCCGTGAAGTTCATTACACACAGTGAGGGGCACATAATGGGGCCAGTGTTCCTAAACGGGTACACGAAGGAAGTATCGCTAGATGCCTAATAAAGACAGGCAGGGCACTGTAGTAATAAACTGAAAAACTTGTATTTCTGGTTGAAAATATAAGCAGGATCAAAAATAGACAATTTCAGTGGTAAATGTAGCACAAAGAGTTATAGAAACTTGAGTATTGACTTTAAGAGTCAGTCTATTAAAAACACTAAATATGCCTCTATTTATGAAGTTTGATATTAAGAGAACTTTTCCCCCAAGATCCACTTTTAAACTTACACAGAAATATCTGAAAGATAATGTGCCATAACTCATATAGCCTTTGCCAACATACTATCAACAGAAACCTTGACCTATTTGTCAGCCATATGACTGTGCAGGAAGATACAGTACTCATACAATTAGTCCTGACAGTTTATTTCAATTTCCCTAGCTAGGGTGGCAGGGTGAGTAAATGGATATACACTGCAGGCAACTGTTATTCTGAAGACTACCTTTGACCTCTGCAATGTCAACATTTACATGCCTTTTTCCTTTTGCTAATTTTAGCATTCCACATGAGTAAGAACTTAGGAAAAATAAGGATATTTAAAATATTAAAAAACTCAAAATCAGGATATACTCTATTAGTTGAGGATATACACAAAATACTAATAATGAAGAGATGACATGACCCTGGGTTAAACAGAACATCAATGCTTATCAAATAGCAAGCTATAGGCAGAGCAATGTAACTTTTTATTCCATTCACTAGTTCAACAGCCATTTAATTGTGTGCCTATAATGCACTGGCACTACTGGCAATGGGACAAAACAATGAAAAAAGACAGGTCCTTCCCTTCCAGAATTCTTATCACACTGAAGAATAAAATTCAGGCCATATTTTAACTATTTCATACCTAGAATGATGATAACAGGGGGCACAAAGGGTTCAACTTCAGTTTCTTTATATTTTATTTTTAAAAAGATTTTATTTATTTATTTTTAGAGAGAGGGGAAGGGAAGGAGAAAGAGAAGGAGAGAAACATCAATGTGTAGTTGCCTCTCACACACCCCCTACTGGGGACCTGGCCTGCAACCCAGGCACGTGCCCTGACTGGGAATCAAACTGGCAACCCTTTGGTTTTCAGGACAGAGCTCTATCCACTGAACTATACCAGCCAGGGCCAGTTTCTTTTTATTAGCACCTTGATTGAGGAAACAAAGAGGAAGAATTACAAATAGGATAATAAGAACCGCTGTATGTTACTTTGAATTGGCTTTATTTTTTATAAAGAGGAGAAGGATTTTGAAGAGAAATTTGTGAAACTCCATGAAATAATAGTAATGCAAAGAAGTTTAGAAGAAGGGAAAGTTATGTAAGTATTAAACTACAATTCTGGTCAAGCCATTTTTATAACAACATTTTACCTTGATTGAATGCTTACCTTTTGCCAGGAATTGTTAATACTTTATCATTTCATTTAATTCTTGTATATAATCTTATTAACTCACTTAAAAATGACAGTTATCCAGTGAGGTGGATATTATTAATTTCAGTGACAGGTAAGAACACTGACATTTAAAGAACTTGTCCAAGATCACAAGGATGGTAGGCAAGGCCACTCTAGGCAGCTAACTATTCTGACAGATTCAAAGCCTGTGCTCCTCCCACCACACTCCCCCCCCCCGCCCCCCGCCCCACCTTTTCTTTCTGCTGTGGTAGCTGGGCAGAATAGGGGAAGAGCATTTTGCACAGGAGGACTAGCTTGTCCATGGTCCAGATGGAGTCAAAAGCATGTTAAAGGGATGAAAGAAAGACCAAGTGCATACTGAGGGAGAAAGAGAGTGGTACTAAGTGAGACTGGAGGTAGGTGGGGGCTAGATTATGTAGGGTCTTATTAGCAGTGTTGTGGATTTGGGATTTTGGCCTATGTGCAAAGATAAAAATCACTGATTTTAAGCAGGTAAGTCACTTGATTAGATGTATATTTAAAAAATATCAATCTGGCTGCCTACAGAAAATAAGAAGAAAAGAAGTTAGGAGGCCATTTCCATAGTTTAGGCAAGAGCTGATAGTACTTGCTGGAGAGGATGAGAGGTGAAGAAATTGGAGAAATATTTTAGAAGGGGAGCTGATAATATTTGGTGATGGATTCGAAGGCAGGGGTGGGGAAGAGAAATCAGGATTTCTTCTGGGTATCCAGTCTTGATATCTTTTAGATTTTGGATGACAGAAAGGGATAAAAAATTAACATTAATCAGAAGAGCAAGATTAATACATTAAGTTCTCACTTAATACCACTGATCATTTTTGTGACTTTAGTGAAATGACCTATAACAAAACCAATTTTACCAATGGCCAATTGATACAAAAAGTGTGTGTGTTATGTTCCTAGGGCACCTCATCAACATTATAATGAAATGGGGGGTTGAACAAAAGGACATTATTGGAAGGCCTGCTCTACTCAGATTCTTCTAGATTATTCCAGTATCTGTTTACCCAAAACTCACTGTATTAGTTTCCTTGGGCTGCTGTAACAAATCACTACAAACCGCGTGTTGTTCTAACCCAAACTGGGTGGATTAGAACAACAGAAATTTATTTTCTTACAGTTCTGGAGGCTGGATATCTGAACTCACGGTGCTGGCAGGGCCATGCTCCCTCTAATGCAGCGATTCGCAGCCTTGTTCACCTCGTGGCACACATAAACTAATGGCTAAAATCCTGCAGGACACCAAAAATATATTTTCTACCAGTCTGAAAAAATAGGTATAATTTTGATTCATTCACACTGGACGGCTTTTGTTGTATTGGCTCTTGTCATTTTTTTATTTGACAATTTAAGGAAAAGAGGTCAGAGCCCCTGACTGCAAGTTTTAAAAACTCTGTGGCACGACAGTGTGACCCTGTAGCACAATGGTTGAAGATCCCTCATCTACAGGCTCTAGGGAAGGATTTTTCCTTGCTTCTTCCTAGCCTCTGGTAACTCCTGGCAATCTTTAGCATCCTTTAGCTTGTAGCTGTGATCACTTCCATTTGTCTCTAGGTCTCCACACTGCTTTCTCTGTGTGTGTCCTTTCTTCTTCTAATAAGGACTAGTCATTGGATTTAGGATTCACTCTAAATCCAGGATGAATTCATCTCCAATGAAATCTTCAAATAAGCCCTGGCTGGTGTGGCTCAGTTGAGCGTGGGCCTGTGAACCACACAATCACGATTCGATTCCCAGTCAGGGCACATGCCTGGGTTGCAGGCCAGTTCCCAGCAGGGGACTCACGAGAGGCAACCATACATTGATATTTCTCTCCTTCTCTCCTTCCCTTCCTCTCTAAAGATAAATAAATAAAATCTAAAAAAAATCTTCAAATAAGATCTATTTTTGACCAAGGTCACATTCTGTAGCTCCAGGTAGACATGAACTTTTGGGAAACGTTCATCTCACTACACTCACCATTATTTTTATTGATTTATTTCTCTGGTTTGTTCTTATCATTAGCATGATCCTCATCACTAATATCGTTACTATAGTCCTCAATTAGCACCTGTTAAGCAAGAGGTACTGCTCTGAGGTCTTAATATATATTTGAGCCAGGAGTCAAAGTGTTGGGAGACCCCAAGATCACACCTAAGTTCACCAGGAGGACTCATGGGACTCAGCAAATAGTGTTACTCATGGTGATGATTTATGACAGTGAAAAGACACAAAGCAGAGTCAGAGAAGGGAAAATATGCTTAGGGTGGTTCCACAGGAAACCAGGTATCAGTAGCCAAGTGGAGTCACAAAGGACACACACTCAGTTCATCTGGCGTCTAACTGTGGCAATATATGTGAAGGGTTGTCTGTCAAAGCTATTAGAGACTCAACACCTAAGTTGTTATTGGGGTTGATTACATAGACACCCTCTGCCTAGAACATACCAAAACCCCAGACTCCCAGAGTGAAAGCAGGTTCAACATAAACCACATGGTGCAAAAACTCAGGGTACATAGTAAGTCATTTTATCAGCTAAGAAATATGGGGAACACTTCTGAAATTCAAGTTCCCACCTGTCAGCCACGGGCCAATTTTGAAAGCAAGTCTATCTAAGGATAGAAATCTGAGACTGACTGTGTTAGCTCTTTTCTGCACGTATTATTTCATTTTATCTTTACAAAAAAGAAATTAAAGTTCCTTAACTTTGATAATGTTTCCAAGATCATACCATTACAGGTTAGCAGTAAATAAAGAAACTGGGATTCAAAAGTAGGTAATCTGATTCTAGATCTCTACTATTATCTACCACACTTGGCTGTCTGATTTTCGAGGGCTTAGTAAAATGGGAAAAAAAAGTTACAATAGACTCGCAACAGAATGAACTGACAAAAGCAAGTAGCAAGAAGACTACAGTCTTAAAACAGGCTGTGAAATAAATAAAAAAGTATATATTATATAACAAAAACTAAAAAATAAATCATGGGCTAAACAATTTTATAAATACTTTTATAGACCTTTAATGTTTAAGAAAAACAAAATTATCAGCATATTAGCAAATTTAATATTTTAAGAAGATTAAAGAAAGCTAAAGTTTTAGCCAAATTAATATAATTGAGGGATTAAGAGATTTAATTTTACCTTTGTAGAGACATTTTTAAAAAGTAAAAAAGAATTCACTTATGTGATATAGCAGAGGGAAACCTGTTAGGACTGTTTTTTGTTTATTTTTTTTTTTACCTAATGGAATGATGTCCTGAAGTATAGTCCAGTTTTCCAAATTTTTGTGTTCGGTAGCCATGCTTCTCCATGACATCCATCCATGTGGTATAATTTGGATCTAGGCCCTTAAAGTTGTTCCAAGATTCTGTTAAGTGAGTGAAGAGGCCACTCCACATTGCTGGGGAAAAAGGAAATTGGGATTAGTGTAAAGCTTAACAATTTTTGTTAACTATTGAGACCATTATTCCTGGAGAACTGGAGTCTACTAGTTTAGAGCTCACGCTCTGGAATAAAACATAGCTGCATAAGGTGCTTTACCCTAACATTTCTAACTACCTCATTTATTGGGGAAAACTCTGCTAGGAGTTACCATTTCCATATTACAGGTGAGTCTCTAAGGTTTGCAGGAGTGTCCAACCCGTGGCCTATGGGCCACCTGCAGCCCAGAGTGGCTGTGAATTCGGCCCAACACAAAATTGTAAATTTACTTAAAACAGTATGAGATTCTTTTGTGATTGCATATCGCAATGTATTTAATGTGTGGCCCAAGACAACTCTTCTTCTTCCAGTGTGGCTCAGAGATGTTGAAAGGTTAGACACCCCTGATAGGTTAAAGTTTCGTAAGGTAAATGCAGTTGAAATTCAATATAATGTCTGTCAGAATTTAGAGTATTCTTTCAATCATAAAAATGATCACTAAGTACATATTGGTTAATTTCCTCATTTTACACAACTACTTAATAAATCTTTCTTCAAATATTAACAGACCTAAAGGGAGAAATAGACAGCAATACAATAATACTAGGGGACTTCAATATCCCACATTCAACAACAGATATTGTAGAAAATCAGTAAGAAAACCCTGGACTTAAACCACTTGTTATACCAGGTAGACTTCACAGACATTTAAAGAACATTCCATCCAAAAGCAACAGAATATATATTCTTTTCAAGCGCACCTGGGACATTTCAGGGTAGATCATATGTTAGGCTATAGAACAAGTCTTAGTAAGTTTAAAAAGACTAAAGCAATTTTCTGATTACAATGAAGAAAACTGGAAAGTTCACAAATATGTGAAAATTAGGCAACATACTACAGAACAACCAATGGGTCAAAGAAGTCTAGAAAAGTTAAAATAGATCTTGAGACAAGCGAAAATGGAAATTCAGCATTCCAAAACTGATGGCATGCAGAAAAAGCAGTTCTAAGAAGGATGTCCAGAGCAATGAACGGCTACAGTAAAGAAAAAGAAAGAGCTCAAATAAACAATCTAATTGTACATCTCATGGAACTTGAAAAAGAAGAACTACCCCCAAAGTTAGTAAGAAAAAGGAAATAACAAAGATCAGAGTTGAAAAGAAATGAAAGAGACTGAAAAGGCAATTGAAAAGACTGCTAAAACTAAGAGCTGGTTTAAAAAAAAGACAAACCTTTAGCTAGGCTAAAAGAAATAGGAAGGACTCAAATAAATAAAATTAGAAATGAATGTTACAACTGATACCACAGAAATGCAAAAGATCAATAGAGACTATAATGAACAATTATATGCCAACAAATTTAACAACATAGAAATGGATAAATCCCTAGAAACATACAATCAAACAAGACTGGATCATGAAGAAACAGAAAATCTGAACAGACCAATTACAAGTAAGGAGATGAAATCATTAATCAAAAACTTTGCAGGCTCATATAGGCAGCATGATTCCTCCAACTTTGTTCTTTTTCAGAATTGCTGTTGCTATTTGGGGCCTTTTGTGGTTCCATATAAATTTTTGAAATATTTGTTCTAATTCTGTGAAATAGATCTTTGGAAACTTGATAGAAATTGTGTCATATCTATAGATTGCTTTGGGTAGTATGGACATTTTAATGATGTTAATTTTTCTTATCCATGAATACATATGTGCTTCCACTTGTATCTTCTTCAATTTCTTTCTTCAGTGTCTTAGAATTTTCCAAGTCTAGGTCTTTTACCTCCTTGGTTAGATTTATTCCTAGGTATTTTATTCTTTTTGAAGCAATTATAAATGGAATTGTTTTCTTAATTTCCCTTTCTGTTAGTTCATTATTGACATATAAAAATGCAACTGATTTCTCAATATTAATTTTATATCCTACTTTGCTGAATTCATTTATCAGTTCTAGTAGTTTCTTGGTGAAATCTTTAGGATTCTCTATGCATAGTATCATGTCATCTACAAATTAAGTAAGATAATTTTACTTCTTCCTGTCCAATTTGGATGCCTTTTCTTTCTCCTTCCTGTCTGACTGCTGTGGCTAGGACTTCCAGTTCTATATTGAATAAGAGAGGTGAAAGCAGACATCCCTGTCTTGTTCCCAGTCTTAAGGGAAACACTTGTAGTTTTTGCCCATTGAGTATGATGCTGGCAGTGGGTCTGTCATATATGTTTCCTCTACTCCCACTTTAAAAAGAAGAAAATTTTACCTTTTGCAATAGTATGGATCAACCTGGAGAACATTATGCTAAGTGAAATAAGCCAGTCAGATAAAGAAAAATACCATATGATTTCACTCATATGCGGAATCTAAGGAACGAACTGAACAATGGAGACTCATAAAGAACAGGATGACAGCTATGAGGGTTGATGGGTAGGGGGTGGAGTGATTTAGCAAAAAGGAGAAAGAACTTATGGTCATGGACAACAGTGTGGTGATTGCAAGGGAGGAGGAAGGTAGAGGGGACTAAATGCTAATGGAAAAAAATGCAATAAAAACAACCTAGAACAAAATAAAACAAAACAAAACAAAAAACTTTGCAGCAAATAAAAGTCCAGGACCAGATGGCTTCACTGGTGAATTCTATCAAACACTGAAAGGAATTAATACCAATCATTCTCAAAATCTTCTAAAAACAGAAGAGGAGGGAATACTTCCAAACTCATTTTATAAGGCCTGGTACTAAAATCATAAAAAATAACCTACCAAAAAAAAAGAAAGAAAGAAAGGAAAGCAAATTATAGGCTAATATACCTGATTAACACAGATATAAAAATTCTCAAAAAATATTAGCAAACCAAATTCAATAATACATTATGAGGATCATATACTATAATCAATTGGGATTTATTCTAGGAATGTAAAGATAGTTCAATACCCACAAATCAGTCAATTACCAGAAAGAGAAATTTAGAAAACAATCCCATTTAGAATTGCATAAAAAAGAATAAAATACCTAGGAACAAATTTAATCAAGAAGGTGAAAAATATATACACTAAAAACTATGTCCTGGCTAGTGTGGCTCAGTGGACTGAGTGCCAGCCTGTGAACCAAAAGATTTTCAGTTCGATTTCTGGTCATTGTACATGCCTGGGTTGTAGGCCAGGTCCTCAGTTAGGGGCATGTGAGAGGCGACCAACTGATGTTGCCTCTCCACACATCGAAGTTTCTTTCCTTCTCTTTTTCCCTCCCTCCCCCTCTCTCTCTAAAAATAAATAAATAAAATCATTTAAAAACTATAATATACTAATGAAAGAAATTGAAGATGACACAACTAATTAGAAAGATAAATGTGTGCTCACAGATTGAAAGAATTAATATTGTTGTAATTGCCATAACTACCCAAAGCAATCTATAGATTCAGTGTAATACCTATCAAAATTCCACTGGCATTTTTTACAGAAATTGAATGAAATTTGTATGAAACCATGCAAGATTTTGAGCAGCCACAGCAGTCTTGAGAAAGAAGAACAAAGCTGGAGGCACCACACTTCCTGACTTCAAACTATATTACAAAGATATAGTCATCAAAACAGTATGATACTGTCATCCTGACTTCAAACTATATTACAAAGATATAGTCATCAAAACAGTATGATACTGTCATAAAACAGACACATAGATCAAGAAACTAGGATAGCCCAGAAATAAACCCATGAATATATGGTAAATTAATTTATGACAACAGAGTTAATAATATACAATGGGGAAAGGATAGTTTCTTCAATAACTAGTGATGGGGAAACTGAACCCCTGTCTTACACCATACACAAAATCAACTCAAAATGGGTTGAACACATGGACATACAACCTGAAATCATGAAACTCCTAGAAGAAAGCATAGCAGATAAGGTTCTGGACATTGATCTTGACAATGTTTTCGGATTTGACACCAAAAGCAAAAGCAAGAAAAGCAGAAATAAACAAGTGAGACTACATCAAACTAAAGGGCTTCTCTTCAGCAAAGGAAACCATCAATAAAATGAAAGGGCAAGCCAGGGACTGGAAAACCCATTTACAAGTTATCTATTGAATAAGGGGTTAATATCCATAAAATACAAAGACCTCATAAAAACCAATAGCAAAAATAAAAACAAAAATATTCAATTAAAAAAATGGGCAGAGGATCTTAATAAACATTTTCCCACAGACTTAGAAATGACCAACAGGTACAAGGAAAGATGCTCAATATCACTAATCATCAGGGAAATGCAAATCAAAACTGTGTAAGTTATTACTTCGTGCCTTTAATGTCTATCATTAAAAACAAGAGATAACAATGGTTGGCTAGAATATGGAGAAAAGAGAACTCAGGAGAACCCTCAAGCATGGCTGATGGGAATGTAAATTAATGAAACCACTATGGAAAACTGAGGAAGCCACTATGCAGGTTCCTCAAAAAATTACAACTAGAACTACGAATAATCCAGCAATTCTATTTTTCGTTATATGTCTCAAATAAATTAAAACACTACCTCAAAGAGGTAGCTGCACCTGTCTATTACTGCATTATTTACCACAGCCAAGGCATGGAAACAACCTAAGTGTCCATTAAAAGATGAATGAATAAAATCAGTTTGATGTGCTACCTGGAATAATATTCAGCTATAAGAGAAGGAAATCCTGCATTTTGTGACAACATGGATGCACCTTCAGGGATTTCTGGGAAGTGAAATAAGTCAGACAAAGGAAGACAAATACTAAATGCCGAACAATCTCACATATACGTGCAATCTAAAAAGAACCAAACTCGAAACGGCCTGAGGTTGCAGAAGCTGCTATGGCTTTGGGGGAGGGGTAGTGGTGAAAACATGCAAACTTACAGTTCAAATAAGCTCTAGAGATGTGATGCACAGCGTGATGGCTGGAGTTAGTGTCAGACTGTGTATCTGAAAGTTGCTAAGAAAGTAGATCCTAAAAGTTATCACAAGAAAGAAATTTAACTATGTGAGGTGTGATGGATATTAACTAAACTCAATGTGATAATCATTTTGCAAATCATCAATATATCAAGTAATTATGCTATACACCTGAAAGTAATACAAGGTTTTATGTCAATTATATCTCAATAAAACTGAAAAAAATCTTTTCCTTCTACCATGTATACACACATAGTAAGGTTAAATAAGCTTTTATTTTCTCTCATCTAACAAAATGGCTTTTTTTTTTCTGGAGGAGTGGGATGGGGGATTACCTGGGTTTGGATCCCAATATCAATTACTGAGTGGCTTTTGATATTTAATAAGCTACTTAGCCTTTCAGTACTTTAGTTTTATCTGCAAAATGAGGATAATAATAATAACTATTCCATGGAAATGTGAGGATTATATGAATTAATCCAGGTAAGGCAGTTAGAATATTGTTGGGCACACAGTAAGAATACAATAAATGTCAGTTTTTATTACTCTTATTCCTTCACTTTGCTCAAAATGTACTTCTTCCAGGAAGAGCATCACCCAACCCTTTTGAAATCTTAAGAGTCAATTGAGTTGTTTTAATTAATTATTTCATTTGCTGCTGGGAACAACCCAATGAGATACATAGTGTAGACGGCATTTGGTACAGAAGAAAACCGGAAGACTTATCTGACATGGCCCTTTGAGGAGTCAGATGCAGGTCATCACCTCCCCCAGTCCAGTCCTCATTCCACTTGCTCAATTAAGAATAAAAAAATAACAAAATGGCTTTTTATATGCCTTGCCCTTAGTCGTTGATATATAATTTAAAATATAGTTCAGGTTTCCTTTAATCATTGGTGATTATACAGTTGATAGTGCTGAAGATGTAGGTGAAGGAACTGGTTACTCAACTCACACAGAATATCATGCTGGAAACTTACAGAGACAAGCAAGTTGCTGAGTGTTATTTATAGGGTCCAAAGCAAGAGACAATTCATAAGAATAGTAGTTTTTCCATTTCTCAATTATACATGGCTTAATGTCAAAGACATTTTGCCACTCAAACTATGCCTACTTGTTAAATTACTATAATAAAAGTGGTTAATTAGGTTTGGGATAAAAGTAAATAGAGCCCAAAGACAGATAAGGTATGTAACCTGAAATAACATGGACAACATCGGATAAACCTGACAAGTTCTTACTGCTTTGTGGTATATTATAAAGTCCCCTCCCAACTCCCTATACTTTTCCTGAAAAATTCCTTGGAAATAGGACTCTTTCAGAAAATACAAATATTTTCTCATTTGTTTGTATGGTCAAAAGACTGTTAGTCACCAGTCATAAGGAAATGAAACAGTAACACCCGAACTAAACACTTTTTTAGCCCTGGCTGGTGTTGCTCAGTGGATTGAGCACAGGACTGCGAACCAGAGGATCACGGTTTGGTTCCCAGTCAGGGCACATGCCTGGGTTGCAGGCCGGTTCACTGCAGGCCAACTCCCAGCAGGGGACGCATGAAAGGCAACCATACATTGACATTTCTCTTCCTCTCTCCTTTCCCCTCTAAAGATAAATAAATAAATAAAATCTTTAAAAAAAGTTGGAGATTATAAAAAAGAATTAAAAAAAATAAACAGTTTTAAATGACAAAAAAAACCCCTATTCTGGAAAAATAAATTAGAAATTCAAATAACACCAATACCCAATAGATAACTTAAACCCCACATCACTAAAATTTTTTCATTAGATGCCAAATATGACTTACTGTATTACTTTTGGGGATAATCTTTTAAATTGTAAAATCATTTTCAGTATGTGACCACTTTCCTCTATTAATATTAAGCATGTTCGTACCTGCGCGTGATGGGCAGCAGATCGGAGAGTTTGTGTAGGCATTCAGAAAGGAAGTGCCATGTGCTTTCATGAAGTCGATAAAAGGAAGTTTCACTACCTGATTTCCTGGATAAAATGTTAGCCTTCCATCCTGGAATAAAGAAATTTAATTAACAATGACTGCATCGCATGAAAGAAAATTATTTCCTTTCATTTTAACCATAACATTTACAAGCATCAAAAGACTTCAATATGACCTTAAAATCCTCAAAACAAGTATAGACAGTGATATCAGTACCTGGCTCATTATATTGAGAATTCAATGCAGCATTACACTCAGATTCACTTGAGTACAGGAAATAAATTAAAGGACTGTCTGGAAAGTTCTTTTGGGGGATGATGAGTCGACTGATTGAACCAACATTTACTGAGTATTTACTAAGTGCCCAGCACTGTGAAAGATCCGGGGACACAGTCTGGAGTCCCTGAAGCCTTTGAAGTTTAGTGCAGTGGGGGAGGCAAAAAGTATACTGGTAAGTAAAATATATAATTACAAATTGTGATTCATAACTTGAAAAAAGCCTGATATACAGAATAACGAATGTGACCCACTTTAGACAGAATGGACTGGGAAGGCTTCTCTGGGAAGTAAGAGACCTAATAATGAGAAGGACCCAGCTATTCAAATAATTTAAGGGGCATGTAAAGTTAGAGACAACTGTAAGATGTAAGTGGAGGTATTAATCAGGCAGCTAGATAAATGAGTCTGAAAGTTGGGAGAGATGTTTGGGCTGGAGACATGCATTTTGGGATTGAACTGCTAATTGAAGAACTCTCTTTGGTAAAAAGCAAAGACAGAAAAAGAGAATATTCTAGTCCTGGAATTATATGTATTATATGTTTTCAATATAATTATAAGTAAAGAACAGTTTAAACCATAAGCCCATCCAAAATCTGGGATGGAGATAGATAGACACACACACACACACACACACACACCCCTTTGAGATATATAAGATTTCCAAATGAATATATAAAGTAGGATGTTAGTTACAGGCAGGATTCTGGGGCTCAGAGAAGCCTATGCTGGTATAATAAACTTGAGCACCTCTACCATAATCAGAGTACTGAAAACTGTGAGACTAAATGAAAACTTTTAAGGAGAGAGCAAAAAGAGAAATCCGCTGGAGCCCTGAGAATTCCTAAGTAAGAGCAGAAGGCAGCATGGGAAACTGAGAAAGAATGGCCAGTGAGGGAGGCAGGTATCAGGAGACTGGGTCTGATGAAAGCTGAGAGAAGACAGTATGTCAAGAGAGGGGAAAAGTCAGCTGTGCTGAGAGGGTACCTGAAATTAGGCCAGAAAATACACACTGAAATTGGAAGCATGGAGAGTTGGTGACCTTGACAAGACCACTCTCAACAGCGGTGGGGATGCACAGCAAAACTGGAAAGGGGAAAAGACAATGGGAGGTGAGAAAGTGAAGCAATTCATTTTCTAATGACTTGTTTTGCAAAGGGAAAGAGAAAAATAGTATGGCTGTTAGAGAATGGAGTGTTAGCTAGAGGAGAGCCTAGAATTAAGCTCAGGTTCTTTTTAAGATGGGAAGAATCAGAGCATGGCTGTGTGTGGAATTAAACAACCATATCCAGCAGGAGTAATCGCTGAAGGCTAAGCGAGCACCTACTAATTTCCTGAATGATGAGCCAGGAAGCCCAAGACAAAAGTGCATATTCTCTCCTCAGAAGAATTTCATAAATTCAAACTCCCAGGAACCTATCCTCACAAATCCCAAATGCCTGCATGTCTTACTTTTACCATCTTTTGTACATGAAGGATAATAACCATCTGTGGCCACTGTTTTGAACCTAGGAAACCCAGGCTTATCTGGTTGGAGGGACAGGGCAGGCCACATGGCAGAAGCATGGTGATGCTGTATAGTTCAAATTCTCTTACAAGTTTGAGCTTCATTTAGAGTATTATTGGCATGCTTTTGACATTGAGGGTATGTGTTGCATAATGTAAGTTCCTAAGAACCCAATCAAATGCAAATCTTGTCACAGACGTACTTAATCTAGTTGTATTAAGTTCTGCAAAAATACAGTTCGTTTACAAACATATTACATTTGTCTTTTGTGAATTGAACATCTCTGGATTAAAGATTCATTTCACTTCATTCACCAAATATTTACTGAGTGCCTTATAAATCGCAGCCAGTAATCCTGACACAGACCACCTTTCGCACATTCCAAGTTAGAAACTTCCCCAAATGAGGCAACCATCCCTCTCCCTCTTGCCATCCCTGCGGCTCTGTAATTTAGAGTCCTGCTTTCTGTTCCTGCTTTAAAGAGATGAAGGCCTTGTACCAGTTACAGAAATGAATCCAGAAGGTGCTAACATGGATTTTAACTTGACACATGAATTATCCATAGGCGGCAGTAGCCATTTGTAGCAATAGTTACACCCGTTTGAACTGAGCCTGGACCAGGGAAAACCAGTGAAGTTTAGATTTCAAGGCATCATTTTAAGGCAGATGTAACAGTAACTCTGTCTCTCTGTTATCACAGCAAGGCTGTTTATAGTGTTGTTCTCAGATGGGCCCATCAGATTGATGAGATTCTTACTAGATTCTGTGGTGTACACTCCTGACCTGCATCCCACTCCTGAAACCTCACCAAAGCTAAAAATAGTGAAAGTATGGTGGTAGGAGGACAGAGATGATGCTTATGTCCTTGAGGACCCAGGCTGGCACTTAGTTTCTTTTTTAAAAACAAGTTTAAGATATAATTCACAAACCACACAACTCACCCATTTAATGTCTACAAGGCAGTGGTTTTTGGTATATTCACAGAGTTATGCAACAATCACCACAATAGATTTTAGAACATTTTCATGATTCTAAAAAGAAACTCTGCACTTCTTAGCATCAGCCTCCTACCTGCCCAACCATAGGCAATTGCAAATCTTTCATTTCTGCTGTCTCTATAGAGTTGCTTTCTCTAGACATCTCTTGTAAATGGAATCATACAATTTGGGGTCCTTTGTGACTAGCTTCTTTTACTTAGCTTAATAAATTCTAGGTTCATCACATTGCTGCATGTATCAATACCACATTTATTTATTGTTCAATAATATTACTAAATTTAAACATCTCTTTATTAGTTGATGGATATTTGGGTTGTTTCCAGTATTTGGAAGTATTATATATAATTTCATATACAAGTTTTTGTGTGGACATATATGTTCCTTTCTCTTGGATAGATACCTAGAAGTAGAATTGCTGGCTCACACAGTAATTCACATTTAACCATTTTAGGAATTGCTAAACGGTTTTGCAAAGTAGCTGCAGCCTTGTACATTCCTGCCGGTAGTGTGTGAGCAGTCCAATTCCCCTGTACCCTTGACAACTCTGGTTACTGTGTCTTTTCGACTGTAGCCCCTCTTGGTTGTGGTGCGTGTGAACTGGTGTCTCATTGTGGTTTTGATGTGCATTTCTCTA
This sequence comes from Sturnira hondurensis, assembly GCF_014824575.4. Lineage (NCBI taxonomy): Eukaryota > Metazoa > Chordata > Mammalia > Chiroptera > Phyllostomidae > Sturnira > Sturnira hondurensis. The sequence goes on along the minus strand of NW_028093985.1, from coordinate 19,379,175 downwards.
ATGATTAACAATGTTGAGTATATTTTCGTGTGCTTATTGGCCATTTGTGTATCTTAGTTAGAGATATATCTATTCAGATGTTTTGCCCATTTTAAAAATTGCCTAATCCAAAGTCACAAAGATTTGCACCTATATATTCACCTAAGAGTTTTATAGGTTTAGCTTTTGTTTGATTCATTGATTCACTTTGAGTTAGTTTTTGGAAATGTGAGGCAGGGTCCAAAGTAATTCTTTTGCATATGGTTACTCAGTTTCCCTAGCAGTATTTATTGAAAAAACTACTCTTTCTCTATTAAATGATTTTGGCACCTTTGTTGAAAATCAATCAACAAAGGTGAGAGTTTATTTCTGTACAATTAATTCTATTCCATTGATCTATAAGTCTATCTTTATGCCAGTAAAACAGTAACTTGATTACTGTAGTTTCTAGTAAACTATGAAATTAGAAAGTGTGAGTCCTCCAACTTTGTTCTTTTAAAAGATCGTCTTGATTATTCTAGGACCCTTGAATTTCCATATCAATTTTAGGATGGGCTTCTCTATTTCTGCAAAAACATCACAGGAATTTTTACAGAAATTGTGTTGAATCTGTAGATCAATTTGATGATTGTTACTTTATTAACAATATTAACTCTTCTGATCCATAACCATAAGATGTCTTTCCATTTACTTAGGTGTTCTTTAATCTCTTTCAACAGTGTTTTGCAGTTTTCAGAGTATAAAATTGTACTTTTTTTGGTTAGATATATTCCTATTTCAATCTCTTTGATGCTATTTTAAATACAATTATCTTCTTAATTGTAATTTCAGTTTGTTCATCAATCAAGTGTGTAGAAATATAATGTTTTAAAGATTTTATTTATTTATTTTTAGACAGAGGGGAAGAGAGGAAGAAAGAGAGAGAAGCATCATATGTGTGGTTGCCTCTTGGGGACCTGGTCCCAAATCCAGGCATGTGCCCTGACTGGGAATTGAACTGCTGACCCTTTGGTTCTCAGGCCAGCATTCAATCCACTGAGCCACACCAGCCAGGGAGAAATACAATTTTTTTTTAATATTGATCTTATATCCTACAGTCTTGCTAAACTTACTCATTAGTTCTAGTAGTTTTGAAGTAGATTCCGTAGGATTTTATATATACAAGATTATGTTATCTGCAAAACAGAGATACTTTTACTTCTTCCTTTCCAGTCTTGATGTCCTTTATTTCATTTTCTTGTCAAATTCCCTGCCTAAACCCTCCAGTACAATATTGAATAAACACAGTATTCCTTGTCTTGTTCCTGATCTTACGAAGAAAACATTGTTTTCTACGGTCATGCGTAATATTAGCTGTGGCTTTTTAGCAGATGCCTTTATCAGATTGAGGAAATTATCTTCTATTTCCAGTTGGTTGAGTGCTTTTATCAGGAGGCACTGTTGAATTTTGTCAGAAGCGCTTTCTGCATATGTTGAGAAGATCATGTGGTTTTCACCCTTTATTCAATTAACATGGTGTATTACATTAACTTATTTTCAGATACTAAACCTACCTTCCAGTCTGGGGATAAATCCCATGCAGTCATGGTATATAATACTTTTTACATATTGCTGAATTTAATTTTCTGGTATTTTGTTCAGGATCTTTGCTTCTATATTTGTAAAAGATATTAGACTGTACACAATATTATGTTTTTATATACACCAGTATATAAAAACCTATGTATTCTTACTATACTAAAAAAATAAACTAATTATTTCAGTCATCTTTGGAAGTTTCTAGATGTTATGATGCACCACCCACATTCCTTTTAGAAACAAAAGACTGCCTCTGTTTCTAAGAGAGTTGCCTTGCCCGTGATCATGCCCCATTCTGGGAGCAGCCCTTAGCTAATGGTCATCCGACAGGAGGGTACAAAGGCCTGGTCCCTCAACCCAACTGGAATCAGTTCTGAAGCATCATACCAGTATGAGAACTACCTCCACTGACACAGCAACAAAACTCAACTTCTTTCTGGGCACAGTCCTGGTTCTTTCCCTTTAATCTCAGGAGCACTCCCTAATTAACTCTTTCATGTTACTCTCCAATATTGCCTGTTCTGTAAGTTTAGATAATCCTAAAGATTACTAAATATTCATATTACTTTAAATAATCTTCTCAACACATTCTACGGGGACACCCAGATTATGTAACTTGAATCATCACGGGTTAGTCTATGACAAAGGCAATACAACATAGTGATTAAAAGCACTCTGGCGCCAGACACCCTCAACAACTATACACATGAGCACACTTACACCCAGTGATAATAAACTAATGTTATAATTAGTAGCCAAACATTTGCCCAAGCATTAGTTTTAAAATTGTGGATAACACTAAAAGTATCAGGTAATATTGATAGTAGTATTCTTTTGGTTGATAGCTTGGGAAAAGTTTTAAAAACTGTTCAAGGTTAGGACAACACACACACAATTTTCCTGGAATATCAGGGAGTGGATCACATTGTATCAACTAATACATTTACATCATAACAAATAGGATTATCAGATACCTGGGTAATAAAAATAAGTTTAATTTTCTTCACTTCTCACCCAAACACTAATTCCTGCAAACCTGACGGGAACTGGGAAATGATCACTGGAAAACTAACAAGCTTTTATGGAGATGCAGAATGTTATCCCCCCCCGCCCCGCCCCACTACTATTAAATGAAACGGGTGTATGGACTGACTGTTCAATAAGAATGGTAAAATAATTCAGTGCATCGAGGGTAGCAATAAAATAAAAATAAAAATAATTTGCAAAGACGCTATCAGAGTGCATTTTATTTACTAAAATATTATTACATGTATGGCATGCATATTTATGTGGTGTACGTGTGTACATGGGGCCTCAAGATAAAAGGCACTTCTTACTTTGCATCCGGGTAAAATGTGTTTGAAAAGTTTCAGATTCTGCTTCCCAAAGCCTGCAAGCACGGGAAAGGCTGTGGGCGGATAGCGTACCTGGACTAGTGTACCGCCTCCCTCCTCCCGCCCGCTCCGGCTCCCGTGGCCTCTAGGTACTTACAAAGGAGTCACTCACAACTAGCACCACGTTAGGCTCTTCGGGCCAAGCCTGAGCTGCTCCCCGCCACTTCCCACTACTCCGGGGAGCTGGCACTGCCAGCGCGTAGGCTGCGACCACCCACACGCACAGCAGCAGCATCGTAGAGGGTACGGAGAGCCCGGCCCCCTGGTGCTGGACTTGTCTCCCACAACCCGCAACCCCCCCTAGGAAGAGGTGGGCGGGGACCACAGAGTTGGCAGTTCGGTTTCCTACTAGCGCTTCACACACGGAACTACAACTCCCATCAGCAGCGGAATGGGCACATGCGCAAAGCTGAACTTCCCAGCCTTAATCACGTTTAAGACCTTTTAATCAAATACCGAGCACGCTAAGAGCCACCCATTTCAAGTCACGTGAGCGATGCCTGGGAAACACGCTTGCGCTAGATTGTGGACTCCGTTTGTAGAAACATCTGTCCCAGGTGAGTTCGGGTCACTGCGGCTTTTGCAGAAGTGGAAGTTGGTAGGCGGTTCAAATGATTGAAATGAAAACCTAGTGAGAGAAAGGATCAGGGGCCGCGGGTGCTCATTTTGCGCTGAAAAAGCGTGGCCGAGCAGTAGGCGGGACCGTGAAGTGGGCAGTGGTGAGGTGGCGGCGCGTCTGTCACTTAAGTTGGATCGGTGGTTCTTTGTGAGGCCACTGGCTGGACCCGCACAGGTGCGGTGTGGGTACCGTGGAGCCCCCTCGAATACGTTTCCCCAAGGGAATTTGCAGCCTGCCTCATCTTATTCCCACTTTTGCCAGTGCAGTTAGAATTTATTGTACTCGCGTGGGGTGAGGAGCGGGGCCTGGTCCGTAAAGTTTCAGATTCTAGGCAGGCGCCTCTTGCCTTCAAAGTGTAAAGCAGAGAAACGGACAGTCTCCCAGAAGAAGATATATTGGGCTGTGTGACGTGTTCGATTAATTGACGTAGGTTCAGAACCCATTGTTTTGCTGCAGAAAAATCACAGGGCGTTGATTGTTGAATTCCTTTGGAGAAATCCGGAAGAAGCAGGTATCTGTCCCAGGGCCAAATTCCTGATTTCTTTATCACAGTTGCAGGTATATAATTTCCACATTATATTAGTCGTTTTAATATTTTGACAGGAAAAGGAGGAGTTGCAGTATCTATTTAACATATAATCAACTCTTAATACTAATATTTGATAGTGTTTTTACATAAAATAATTTTAATAAGGGACAGACTTATTTAATTCTCCTAACACTTATTCTATGCTGAAGATTATACTAACCATTTATTGAGCATTTACTGTGTGACAAGTACTTTTACATGGAATATTCTTCATAATCCTTTCACCATTTTGCAGATGGGAAAACTGAGGCTTGAAGAGGTTAAATGAGTAATACAGGGAGCCAGTCTGAATACAGGGCACAGATATGTGTCCTAACTCACTGCTTATACTGTCTCTAATTACAAAATTTCATGATATTCTACTGAGCTTACTCTCTGTTAGTGAAGCAGGCGTCTTAACCAAAACACCCTGCCAGAGATCCGTGGTGAACACAAATACATAAACAATACTCCTTGGCTGCAAGCAACTTACACTCTAGGGAAACAAAGGTGAAATAATAGTACAGCATGGAAGGTAATATAGGTAGGCTCTTTCATGAACAAGATAGATTTAAAAAATTTGTCTGAGTTAATTTGGAATGTAGAACGCATTTTATGATAGAAACAATGCTGACTGGCATCTCAATTCTTCAAAGATGTGTTCAGCTGTATCTGTGGCACAGCACTGCTTCTGTGAGCTGCGTTCACTTTCTGTGGCCTTCGTTTCACAGGACATGTATTCTGAATTCCTGGTCAGGATGACAGAAATACATCTTTTTTCTTCCTCTCTCTCCCTCTCGACAGTGTCAGTAGGAGCAGCTGCTGCATTGGGTGGGGACAAGATGCCTATCTTAGGCCCCCTTACAGGAAGACTCTTAAGAGGCTTCTAGTCCAGCTTCTCATCTGACTTTCAATTTGTCCTGCAATATTCCTGCCGGTGGGTTGTCCAGTCTTTGCCTTTTCCTCTTTAGTGATGGGAAACATGCTTCCTATGAGCACCTATTCCACATTTGTACTAGTCTGATTATTAAAAGTTCCTGTCTCGAGCTGAAGTCAGCATTTCTTTACTTTTTATCTTTATCTTTTTACACGAATAATCTGTCCTCTTAACTACCCTTCTCACCTTTTCCCCACAAGTTCCTCTCACCCCCACCCAAAGCCTTCCCCAATTCCTTCAACTGTTATTAGGTAATTTCAAGTTTCTTCATTATTTTGATCACTCTCTTCTGCACGTAGAGCTTTTTTGCTAATCAGTTACTTTATCAGAAAAGGGACTTTTGAGGTGTGAGTGTGCATCCTTTTGTGTGTACATGTACGCATGTGTGTTGCAGTGAGGGTAGGGGTGTCCATTACATGTATGTTTAAGTCATCAATTACAGATTTGTTTGTCAGGCATTGTTTGCTTTAGTGAAATACTTAACCCTGCAGTTCATCAAAGACTTCAGCTGAAGGCCTTGGTCTAGGTTTTGGTTCTTCATAGTTCTTTTAATGTCCCAAATACCAGCAGCATTATAAAGCATGGGGCAAAAATAGGTTTACAGTTGTGAGTACATGAAACATAGTTTATTCTTGTATTACTATTTATTATTTCTTATATTATTTTCCACATGAACAGCTGTAAATCTGCTCTTGATCCACCCTCTCTATTTTGCCTTACGAAAAATTGGCTAAGTGTGCAGTTAGAATAAATTCAGCATTGTCTTCACCTGCACTGGTTTTGTGAGTATTTGTTCAATATCTTGAAGTACCAGACACTGGGAACTAACAATGTACCAGACTATAGTCTTTGCTCCTAAAGGACTGCCAGCTAGTTGTGGGAAACAAACACACACCCTTGTAAATTTAATAGCAAAAGGTATCAAAAAGTATAGTTAGTTGTCAAATGAAAACCCAAACCAGATTATGCCAGTTGTACTTTGGAGAATGATAGTATGCTTCAGAATGTCAATATTCATGGAAATACGTGTTTCATAGTAACATACAAAGAGGGATACCCCCCAAACTGGACTTATCTTTTGGAGGACAGGCTCCTTGTGGTACAGGCTAGCCCTGCTAGGAGTTCACTAGGTGAACTCCTCTGTATCAGTGCACCAGCCTGTGTTGTGAGAGGCTGCATTCCGCTTCAGTGAATTTTTTTTGAAGACTTTTGATGTGTTTGCCCATTTCATGATGGGTGATTTACAAGTTTTGACCAAAAAAATGGCATGACTCCTATAACCTACCTTCCCTATTTACCCAATATTGCCCTCCAATGCCCTTTTTTTTTGTTTCCCCTGATGAAAAAATCCTCAAAGGATTTTTTGAAGCAGGCGTTTTTTGAAGCAAAACAATCCTCAAATGTTTTGCTAATGTGGAAGAGGTGAAACAAACAAACAAACAAACAAAAACCCAGCAGAAGCACTAAAAGGCATCAAAATCAATGAGTTCAAAAATTTTTTTTGAGCAGTAGAAGTCTTGAAAAGTACATTGCATCAAATGGAGTGTACTTTGAAGTTGACTGACATTTAAACATGGAAGAATAAATACACAGGTTTTAATAAATAAATTTCATTTATCAGGGGGTCCCCGTGGCACATTGCAGAGCTGTTGACTTAGACTGTCTTTGGGTCTTTACTACAGGACTTCTTAGAGCCTTTAAAATGCTAATATATGTTGTGACTTTTCAGAGAGAGACGTGTATAATGTGCAGTAGTCACAAAATTACTAAGCCATATATTAACACCTTTGATTATATTAATATTTCTTAGAATACATTTTTAGATATGTCAGTATAGATAATAAGTGTTATAAAGTTTGGGCTAGTGTGAGATTTGTCTAGGGCTTTATGCTTGACACTTGAATGTGGCCTTGAATTACATGTAGCTTGAGAAGACAGAAGCAAAAGTGGACGGGCTGAATGGGAGAAGTACAGATGCAGAATTCGAAAGCCCTGGGGGTGAAGAAAAAAAGTAATGTGAGCTAATGTTAAAAAGAAGATTCTTCCTTTCTAATTGTAGCAGATGGAGAATTACTGCTTTCTGGGGGAGTGGGGAACTAAAAACTTTTTTTAGCAGGCTCTGGAAGCTGGAAGATAGTATTTAAGAGGTGTTGGATGTGTAAGGAGCTCCTTACATTGTTGTAATTATGTACACTACATCAAAGTATATTAGTTTATTTAGGGAATTTTTTTTTTGGGGGGGCCTTGGAGACAGGACACATCTGTATAAAACAATAGAAAGTATATGGTGTCAGTTCAATGGCTCAACCAGTAAATGCTTCAGTGGTTCAGAAGAGGGAGTGGTGTCTGTTGCAGGCTTTCGTCTAGTATTTGTGTACTGACCAACTTAAAGAGGATACTTATGTTTAATGATAGCCATTCTTTGAAGAATATAGGCCAGAAGGTTGCTTCCTAGGAGATTTTATATGTGTAAATAGAGCAAATAATAACGATGATGTGGATTAGGAATGGAAAACAAGCAGTGAAGTTGATTGAGAGGGTGGGCAGAGTTACATGTATTGTATTCAGGCACTGCACCTATGTACCTGTCAGATAAGTGGTGTGACTTTTACTTTACCAGTGAGGAAATAGGCTTGGAGTTAGGCGGTAAGGTGCCCAGGGTCTGACGGCACTTGAACCCAGGTCCATTTGGTTCCTAAGCCCCTTCTCAACCAGGTTAAGTCTTGCTTTGCTGGTCAGATATGGAAAAAAGAAGGGGCTGGCAGAATCTGGAATATTTTGTAAGAACAGATTTGAAGTGACTAAGTAATAAATTAAAATCAGGTTGGGTGGGAAAATAATCAAATGTAGCTGGATAGGGGCTTAGCTATGTGGGAGAATCAAGTTTTAACATTTATTTTACCTCCCCACCCCTTGTTTTAACTTTTACTTTCCTAAACATTGTTTGGATCACAAATCTTTGTTTTCTTTACAGTAAGATGCTTTTCTGTACAACTAATCATTCTATTTAAGGACACTGGTGGTATGTTTTAGTCCATTAACTCCCTTCCTTTTTCTTGTTTATCCCCACCTGCTTCATCTAAATTTTGTTCATTTCCTAGTTATCAGGTAGCGTGTATTTTTTTAAAGATTTTATTTATTTATCTTTAGAGGGAAAGGGAAGGAGAGGAGGAGAGAAATATCAATGTATGGTTGCCTCTCGTGGATCCCCTGCCAGGAACTGGCCTGCAACCCAGGCATGTGCCCTGACTGGGAATATGTGCCCTGACTGGGAATCGAACCGCGATTGTGTGGTTCGCAGGCCTGTGCGCAATCCACTGAGCTACACCAGCCAGGGCTCAGGTAGCGTGTTCTTTTAAAAACTTTATTCAATTTTTCAAAACCACCTCCATTTTCTCCATGAAGTTTTCCAGATGAATTTTGTTTGACAGAATTTATTCTAGGGATGCCATCAAAAGATACTTAGAATTTGTAGTCATGTAGAATTTGTGTCAATATTTGAGATGGTTATTTAGGTGGATTTTTAACCTTAAAAAGTTGTCTGTATTTTCATTAAATTACAAACTAATCTAGTTGCATGATGTGGGCATTGTTTTTAAATATTTATAGTGCTTTATATGGCTTAGAACAAGGTTCACTGTAGAGTAGTTACATTGTGGATTGGGTGTAAGTAAGTGCCCTTAGTTGTCCCAGATTCAGAGCAGAGTGGCATAGAAATAGGTGGTACTCTGTTTCGGCTCAGTTTTTTATGCTGCAGTTAGTGTATTTTGTGTTCCTGGAATGTTTCTTTTGAGAACCCGATTGTTTATGAAGTTCCTTTTACCTCCTGAAGCTGCGAGAATATGGTTAGACTGCTGGTAATTTTGAAATTTGGAGATTAAGATTATTGTCTCTGTGGAAAAGAAAAAGATGAAAAAATTTACATAATTATTTCTCATGTTTTAAGTTATGAATTTGAACTTATGAATTTAAGTTATGAAAGTGAGCTTGAATCTGATGTATCAGAAAGTTCAGCAGGTTATGTATGCCACCCTTTTTATGTGCCTCTCTCATATTTTCCCTAATTTACATGGATAATGGTTGGGGAACAATCTGAAATTCCATTCAAGAAGAAGACAGAGGTAGCAATAATAGGTAAAAGGTGTCTAGAATGCTCAGTAGTAGGTGATTGGAGTCTACCTTTACTTAATCATTGTTTTTACCCATTTGTGTTCAGAAGAAAGGTTATCACTAGACACTTTTAGATTTTTGTCTTTGGATTAAAAGTGACCATTTTCCACTTTTCTATAATCTTCATTGCCATTGTTACTGTTATTTATAATTATTATTGTCATGATTATTATTGTTGCTTTGTGGAATCTTTGCATCTGCACAGCTGAATGCAGCTTAAGGTTCCTTGTACATTATTCCATCTACCATGATTGTTAGTTTTGAGGGATATTATTGTCTTATTGGCATGGTTGTCACTTTCTGATTTTTTAAAAAATATTTTCTTTCTTTTTTTAAAAATTTTTACAGAGAGGGGACAGGAAGGAGAGAGAGAGGGAGAGAAGCATCAATGTGTGGTTGCCTCTCACATGGTCCCCACTGGGGACCGGGCCGCAACCCAGGCGTGTGCCCTGACCGGGAATAGAACTGCAACCCTTTGGTTCACAGCCTGTGCTCAATCCACTGAGCTCCAGAGCACTTTCTGACTTTTTAAAAGTGGCATTGTTGCTACTTTTTATGCTTGATACGTTGAATTAAAATCTTTTAGGTTGGTAGTAGAAAACTTTTGAGGGGGGTAAGAGTGTGCAAAGTGAATGATCTTATTTTAAAAAGTCAATTGAGACTTAAGAGAAAAATATAGGAGGAGAGATAAGAGGAAAATGTACAGGACTGAGGAAGAAGATTAGACATTTGTAAAACAACTGAATTTTTCTTTAAAGTGTCAGAAATGCTTGGAATGGAGGGAAGTATCCCAAATAGAAGAGCATGGGGGAATCATGTTTGATAGGTTTTTACTATGTGAAAGGAAAGGGGTTTTGACGGTGCCTGGTAGATGGTTAGTGCTCCGTCGAGTTTTGTTTAGAAAGTGTGTGAATGCGCCTCTCCCCTCTCCACCCCACCCCTCCAAAAGGTGAAAATATGTTCAGGGCGAGAAAGTAGGAGAAATTATTTGTCTTTTGAAAAATTGCGTAAAACCAGATTCTGAATAGTTAATGAGAAAGAAAAAAATACATAGAACCTGTGTGTGGGGGGAAACATATATGATTATTTATTTTAGGTGAAGAGACCTTAATGCTGTCTTATTATGTTAAATGATAAATTAATGAAAAAAGCATTGGAAGAGAAAAATAGAGGATTCCCCCAAGGCACGAGTAATTGTAATTACATGAGTAATTGTAATTACATATGAAGATATATAGAGATAGGAAAAGTTATTGACCATTAGAATGGTTACCAAGAGAAGAATGGAGTTTGTCTCTAGTGGCCTTGAAAAATGGTTAGTTGTCATCATCGATGTTCTCTTCTTTTTCATCTGCAGGTTTAGCCACCAAAGATAACTTCGGCATGAAAAAATCTTAAGTTGAAATGAGCATTAAAATACGTTGCCTGCTCCAATTTAGATTTGTAAACTATAGGAAAAATCACTCTGAGATTTGCAGCTATAAAATTATACCAAGATAATTTCAGGTACGAAGACAGTTTCTAAAATAACAGCATACGAAATAGTAATTATTATACCTAGAAATTATTATAACTAGGCAAAAAGTCACTTTTATGCTAATTTAGGGAATCTGGTTCTGGCTGCAGGTAAATTGATTTTATGTTATCTTAATTTTTATATTTTTAATCTAGCATTCATTATATCAAAAGAATTGTGTAAAAATTGTATAACTTCTTTGATCTTGTACTTCTGCCTCAGCTTCGTTTGGATTTAGAGGACGGCACGCGTACCATGGCAGTGAGCCACCTTCTACGTTCATTTTGCTGCCTTGAGCATCTGCATCAACTTAATATTTATGCAGCTTTGGTTTGCATTCATGATGATGTTAGAGTTCAGTGGGGTGGCAAAAAATAGAAATGTTCCTTTTTTTCCAACATCAAGTTGTGCTTGAATTTGACTTGTTTGCTGGTGAACCAGAGACAGTTGTGAAATTTTAAGATATGTTAGTTTACTTAAAATTAAATGATGTATTTTTATATTAAATGGAAATACTTTGTCTGCCAATTGATATATCTTTTTATGGCTGAAGTTAGTGTACAATCCTCTTGCATATTCATCGCCATTTACGTGTAAATTGTGCATTTTTTCTTTTCAAAGATTACTACATTACAAAGAATACTATATTACTCTAATCCTACAGTAACTCTTACTGTGGAGAAATTTAACATCCTGATTCATATATTAAAGAAACTGGCCTAAAAACAGAATGCTTTCTTAAACTCTTATTTATAGTTAATAAAATTTGTTTGTGATAGTGTTTATACTCTGTGACTTGCATTTATGCTACTTAATCTTGCTTAGTGTAGAATTAGATGGAAATTGGTATGTGTTTTGGGTCTTGGCCCATAAAATCATCTGTGTTTTAGCCTACTATATAGAGAGTGAGTATGATTCAAATACAATTCAGTTTCAACAAATATGTGAATATATATAATTTATCAGATACTAGGTGCTTATATATAGCAGCAGGTAAAAAAAGCAAGAATAACAGCAGACAAACATCCATGCCTACATAGAAATTACATTCTGATGGGGTTGGGGAACAGGTAATAAATAAGGTAAATAAAATACATAGTGTATAAAATAAAAGTGTATAAAATAGTGGTAAGTGCCGTGAAGAAAAATAAATGCAGTGTTGGGCAGGGGTTAAGGGAACGCTGGGTGGCAGGGAGTGTGGTGAGGCAGTGCTGACGTGTTACAGGGACGGCCAGTGGAGGCTTCCCCCAGGGAGTGACAGCTGAGTAACTATCTGAAGAACTGAGGGGTAAGCTGTGTGTACAGTAAGCAGGGGGCGAGTGTTCCAAGTAGAAGGAATCGTGTGCCTTCTTAAGATGATTGAGTTTGCTGGAATTGTTACAGTCAGGCAGGTTACTACTGTACATCAGTCAGACTTTTCATTTTGACAGAATGTCCAGCAAGGAAGTGAAGACTGCCCTGAAAAGTGCTCGGGATGCAATCAGGAACAAAGAATACAAAGAAGCTTTGAAACATTGTAAGGTAACTGGTAGTTTGTTCTTCCACTGTAAAAGTATGTTACTTCTTTGTAAGCAGTACCAATTTACAGTGAGTAAATCATTTACTGTTTAAATATAACAAAAGCAGGAAGGTTATTTGGTAGAACAATCAGAGCGGTCGTGCTAGGATAAGCTACTTCTGTCACACTTGATTTTGTCTTTCTCTGTATTGGTAACGTGTCAAAGCCAAGTTCTTAAAACTTCGATATCTCTTAGGTGTCTCTTGATGTGTGTACTGTGGGACATTACATTATCTTACAGCTTGCATTCTTTTACAGTATGTTGGCATTTTAATTCTGTTGGGTTTGTGGATTCTAAAGTGCCTTAATATGCTGATGGGAATGTTCCAGTCCAGAAGGAGAGATAGAATGTGCAGGAGAAATGGAAGGTAATAGTAGGTGTGAAGTCCTTGGGAAGGTCGGAGAGATGTTGGGATCCTGAGCTTAAGAGGAGGTTTGTGATACTTCTTCCATCTTGAAGGAGGGAAGATAGATGCAGGTCCGTATGCTCAGGCTGGGAGGGTTGGGGTGGGAAGGTGAGAGCGAGCCCCTCTGATGGCTTCTATTTCCTAGTGACGTATCGAGTGAGAGTGAGAGAGGAGTCCCGTGGGGGGTTTGAGACAAAAGAAGTGTGAAATAAGTATCAGTAATATTGCGACAGGTTTATAGAGTGAGAGAGGATTACTAAAATTAGTGGGGTGATCACATTGTGAGGCATAAAAATGTCAGATCGCTGTATTGTGCACCTGAAGCTAATCTCATGTAACCAAAATGAGATTGTACGCCAACTATACTTAAATAAAAGAATACATTTAGAAAAAAGGTATGAAGTAGTTTTTGTTCATGGTGGGAAAGCGAGCATAGTAGTAGTAAGGATTGAAAGGATTACCAGACCTTAGTGAATGTGAATTGGAAGTTTTCTGTTAAAGTGAAATCTGTGAACTCGGCTGGGTAATTTCTCCCTTCATGTTCAGCTTCTCAGACTTGGCCACTTGGCCACTTGAGATGATGGAATTCAACTGTGGGTAGTAAGAAAGGTGAGGGGAAACAGAGGCAAAGATGTTGGGGATGTTTGCAAGGGAGTGATGACAGTGATGGGTCATGGAGTCTAAATTGGGAAAGGAGGGATGAGAATTCAGAAATGGGTGAGAGAGAAAAAAGGTGGTGCCATCGAAAAACTAACACCTGTCAGAAGGTAAAAAATTATGTGTTAGCGGCGGTGGGTGGCGGGGAGGGATAGGAGAGGGGTGTGCTGGCAATCCAGATTCTGGTGGCTGAGTAGCAATGAGGGTAAGTAGCTAAGAGGCCATGACGGTCAGTGGGTCTCACCTGAATGTTAGAATGATTACAGGGGTTCAGGTGGAGAGGAAGGATACACAGTTTTCACTGAAGAAAAGGAGAGTTATTAACTTCCTCAGAAGTTAATATGGTAGCAAGAAGGGTTTTTTGTAGGGTAGCAGAATGACTGAGCTTCAGATGTATTGGGGTTTAATGAAGGAGGGAGGAGCAGAAGAGGAATGTAGGTGACAGGGTGAGCAAGGAGAACCCCTTCCTCAGTTCCTGGTCCTGTGATATGTGGGATGTAAGAGGAAGGAAATCAGCTGCAGCACATAAGATCGGTAGGAGAATAGCCAAGTTTTGGTTGAGGCAGAACTTGGTACAGTTAAAAAAAGAGGTTGAAAATGTAGAGGAAACCAGACTGGTCCAGACTGGGAATTTCAGAGGGCACAGCGAAGAGTTCACAAGAGTCGGAGGGAGAGAATTGGGTTAGATCAAGGGAAATACCATCAATAATGGGTGAGAGTCTCAAGGGGCAAAGGATGCCCTTGTGAGGTTTAGGTTTTTAGTGGTGACAGCCCAGCAGGGATGGAGGCCTTGACGGAACCTTCTGAAACAGAAGAAGGATGAGCACTGCATTCAAACTGGGGGAGCTGCAGGGTCGGGGGGAGGGACAGGGTCTGTTCCCTTTGGCCCTAGGCTTCTAGGAATCTGATTTGGTTGTTCCATTCAGCAGGACCACAGCAGTCTTCTTCCTGGTGCAGTGTGAATTCCACCAAGTAGTTCATAGTTAATGCTGGAGGGACCCAGCCAGAAAGCAGAGGTGGGGAGCTAGTCAGTGTGATTACTTATGTCTAGTAATGTAGAATGTTCATTGAGACTAAATAAATTTTTTTTTACTTTTTTTATTGATGTTCGAATACAGTTGTCCCATTTTCCCACCATCACTTTCCCCCCGCCCTACCCACGCCCACCTCCCACCCTCAATCTCACCCCCACTTGGCTCCGTCCGTGGGTCCCTCGCTCATGTTCATTTACGTCCCTTTCCCAAGTTATTTCCCTCTCCCCTCTAGCTCCTGTCATTTTGTTGTCGATTTCAATGTCTCTGGCTATATTTTGCTAGCCAGTTTGTTTTGTTAAGTAGGTTTGACTTACAGGTGAAATCATGTAATATTGGTCTGAGATGAAATTTTTTTATAAAGAAATGTTGCCTCTCTTTATTTACTGTGTCTTGTTTAATTATCATTTTGTCTGCCTGTGTGCCTTTATAACTTGATTTAAGCATCCTTTTTGGGAGCCTTTTCTGGCTTGTGTAGATGGAGTTTGAAGTTAGGTACTTTAAAAATACATAGTATTGACTATATTCCCTATGCTTACTTTATATCCCCACAACTATTTTTACAATTTAGTCATTATGAAGTTTGTAATAGATGGAGTTCTGTGCTTTTGTTATTTTTATATGTTAGCAGATGAAAATATTTTTACTTGCAGATTTTATTTCTTTATTGACATTTTTAGTATTTAAGATAAAACCTTTTCACTCTTTATATTTTCTCAGAACATCATACCTTCTTTCATCACATTGTTATAATTATTTCCTTATAAGTCTGTTTAAAATTTGGAACCCTGGTCCAACAGGTGGATAGGAGGTCCTTCCGATGGCGAGTTGACTGTGGCATTTATTGTTTGCTCAGCAGCTGCATGCCAGTCACTGTCGTTGGTGTGGGGGACATAAGCATTATAAGGACTCAATGTTTGGAGTTTAACTCTGGTAGTCAACATCATTATTGTTGGTTTTTTAGGAGACAGCATCGTT
Source organism: Sturnira hondurensis (assembly GCF_014824575.4). Taxonomy (NCBI): domain Eukaryota; kingdom Metazoa; phylum Chordata; class Mammalia; order Chiroptera; family Phyllostomidae; genus Sturnira; species Sturnira hondurensis. The sequence goes on along the minus strand of NW_028093985.1, from coordinate 19,363,783 downwards.
GGGTAGAATGAATTTGTGCTGTGTGTTGGGGACGATTGTGCTGTACGTCTAGCAGATCGCTAGCAGTGTCATGTGGATACACATAAACCTAACAGCCTGACTCATGCAACTCATGGAAGTGATCTTATTTCCTCTAGAATATGTAAAACCTTAAGAGCTGATTTCTTTTTAGCTACTACTTTCGTTTTCTTTTACTCAAACATTTTTGCTTTTTATTTCAAACTATTTTACCTTAGCAAGTAGCTGTTATTTCTGAAAGTAATAGCTGTACATACAACTTTTGTTCTAGTTGGCAGGTATTGTTTAAGCATTCATCACCACTGTTTATTAGAACATATTTTGTACAGTCAGGTTGGGGTCAGTCTACTTTCCTAGCCTATAATTTCAGTGAAAATATCTGTCTAATGTGTGGGAAATGCTATCATAGTGAATGAAAATACGGGAGCTGTGTGCAACACTATGGAAAACAGTTTTGTGAGTTGACTGGTAGCACTGTGGAGTGGAGGCAGGTGGGATGGTTGGTGGTAAGAACAGTCTTGTTGTTCTTTTCATACCCAGTATTCTCAAGGGGCCAGGGAGGTGTTTGGTGGAGGCATCATTATTACTTGGGCACCTTTTAAAAAATGTACCTCATATTTCAGACCCCTTAAAATTACTGATCCAGTCTAACTCCCTCTCTCACTGAGGAAACTGAAGACCAGAGAAGTTAAGGTTGTTCAGTTAGTGATAGATTCAGATTTTTAGACCTTCAAGTAGACTGCCTTTTTTTGCTGTTTGTCCATCACTTCCAAAATTTAATGACCTTCTCTTTTAATTTTTTAATCAGACAGTGTTAAAACAAGAGAAAAATAACTATAATGCCTGGGTTTTTATCGGTGTTGCGGCAGCCGAGCTAGAACAACCTGATCAGGCCCAGGGTGCCTATAAGAAAGCTGCTGAACTAGAGCCAGACCAATTATTAGCTTGGCAGGTATGTAACATTTTTTCCTTATATTATAGGGAAGAGTTTTTTCCCCCCCACTTTTAAAATTATAGGTAATAGCTTTATATTTTAAAATTTTAAACCTCCACTTATCTGACATGAGAAAAAAAATTTAATTCATTGGTCTTCTAAACCTGAAAGTTAATTTTAAAATAAAGTGGTATCACTGATGTTATTTACCACTATTTACCACTCTAGCCTAATGAATTATTTCCAAATATAAGGAATGGAATTGAAAAATGACTATGTTAATCTCCAACTTAATTATATGTGCATATGCAAAGTTTTCATCTATATACTTTATGTTTACCCAAGAGAAAATAAATGTACATTATATTTTCTAAAAATAATGTTAAAACTTGCAATTCTTTGAGTACAAGTTAAATTCTTCTTTCTTGTTTAATAGTCTTTATGTATTTTAATTGGCTCTTCCAACTGTTCCTTATTTAAGAACTTTGTTTCACACCTTAATCACATCTCAGAAACTGTGATTAAAAGGAAGTCACAGGCTCCAGAGAACATGGGTCTGTGTCAGGTTTACAGGACCAAGAACATGAATGAGGGTGTCTGGTAACAGAGCAGTGGTCTTCGACCTCACTCATCTCGTGGCACACAAACTAATTAATAACATTCTGCAGTACACCAAAAAACACATTTTTTGTTGATCTGGCAAAAAAAATGGGTATAATTTTTATTTATTCACACTGGATGACTATTGTTGTGTTGGCTGTTGTCGTTTTTTATCTGACAGTCTAAGGAAAAGAGGTCAGTGCCCCTGACTAGAGAATCAGGTACTGCATGTTTTAAAAATTCTGTGGCACGCTGGTTGCAAATCACTGACCTGGATGGTTGCCTTTTTAATGTACTGATTGGTTGAGGATATCTGATCTTTACTGAAATAAAAATGGCAATTTCTACAGACTACTTGGATTTTATATTTGTTTCACTGTATAAAAGTAGCATTATATGGTAATGTCTTAGGGGTTAAGATTGTATAATAACCATTAAAATATGTTTTTTATTGTGAAACATTTCAAATGTATTTTCAAAAGGAGAGAAAATGGCGTAAGTCCTTCTATATCCACCATCCAGCTTCAGTTAAAATCCTCTCACAGCCACTGTTTTTTCGCCTAAACTCCCACCTACTCCCTCCATTTCCAGTTATGGAGGCAAATCTCAAACGTGTTTATTAATTACAATTATCTTTAACAAATAATCTTTATAGATTGTTACTTTAGCAAAATAGATGTAAGAACATTAGATGTTTTTGGAAGAATAATCTCTATTACTTCTTCTTTTAGGGGTTAGCAAGCCTGTATGAGAAATGTAATCAGATAAATGCTAAGGATGACTTACCTCGTGTTTACAAAAAGCTCCTGGACCTTTATGAAAGGTAATCAATATGTGGGGAAAGGCCAGTTTCTTTAAAAGCATGAATTAGAAAACTGGATAAAAATTTTATACAAGTACTTCAAACATTTACTGTGAATTGGGAAACATTTGTCTTTTACACAGTTATAATGGAATCAAATACTTATTGTAAGAGGATTGACTAATATGAGAACTTCAGTATTTTCAGTCCATATAATGGAAGATAAATAACATTTCTTAAAACTTTTTATGAGAGTCTCATTTTTATAAAATTTTACTGTAGTATGAAAGATGTATCATGTTCTGATTTAAAATAGTACCTGACAATATTATTGAGAAATTTTAATTTTGGTGTTTTAAGTCTTTGGTTGTTTTTATTAGTCATATTCAAAGTTCTTTTTTTTTTTAATTTTAAGTGTTGACAAACAGAAGTGGTGTGATGTCTGTAAGAAACTTGTGGATCTCTATTACCAAGAAAAGAAACACGTGGAGGTTAGTTAATGATTTTCTGAGGGCAGTGTACTACTTTTAATAAAACCATCATTAGAAGAAAGCTTTCATTTAGCTTAAGGGAAAATTTTAACAATTGCTATGTAATATGGAATTTAAAAAATTTAGAGGGATAATACAAATTATAGTGATTTAAAAACTGTAAATTATAATTTAAATTTCAGGCATTATAATTTCTAAACTTTTTTGAAGCTGCAGGAGTAAATAAAATAAGTAAAAGCATTATCTGTAGAATATAGTATCCTATTCATGGTATCGCCACAGCTGATGCAGTGAGTAATGAGGGCTGTTAGGACAGTTCAGTCATGCTAATGATGTAATGACTGTAGAGTCACCCAATCAACTTAGTTCTTACGGCATTCATAATGGGTGGGGTTCTGTGCGTTTGCTACTTTTATGTATTAGCAGGTAAAATATTTTGTTTACTGATTTTATTTCTTTATTGACATTTTTAGTATTTAAGATAAAATAACTATCTTCAATTTCCTTGATAGGTGGCCCGAACATGGCACAAGTTGATAGAGGTTCGGCAAGGAGAAGGTGCAGACAACCAGGAGCTGCATCAGCTTTGGAGGAAGTTGACGCAGATGCTGGCTGAGAGTGCCGAGGACCAGAACAATGAGACCCAGCAATTGGTATTGGCCTGTTTATTCTCCTGAATTTAGAAAATGCAAGCATAATGATATATTTAGAATATTAAAAAGTACTGTATGTCAGAATAGATAGTTTATAATGTTCAGTTTTAAATTCAGAGGCTCTTTCTGATAAAGTCATAATTATCGGCCTGTAGTCCTTTGCTAAGTCTGGACAGAGTGAAATTAGTATTTCGGGTATCAGAATTCCGTTCCCTTAAGAATTAACAAGAGATCAGTTACTTTTTCACTGTAAAAAAAAAAAATCTATGAAATTGGCCTTTACAAAACTGCTATAATTTCTAAAAAGTTGTATCTTAAAGGCATGTTTCTTTTTATTTATGAACTAAGAGCACTAAATTACTTTGAGGTTTAATAATTCAACTAGAGTATTTTATTTAAAGTGTATATACATTCATTTATGTTTTTATATATATTTAAAGTATATATATTTTAATATATGAATTTAAAGTGTGTGTGTGTGTTTTTCCTGGAAGAAGTTGATGTTCTCTATTTCATTAGAGAATATTGTTATCATACTTTTCTTTATTCTTTTTTTAATAGTTTATTTTTTATTGTATTTTTTCCCGTTATCAAGGGGAAAAATCCCCCTTATCCCCTCTTCTACCCCCACCACCCCTTCCTCTCCCACAGTCACTACGCTGTTGAATCCACGTCCATGAGTCCTTTCCATTTTCTGCTGGATCCCTGCACCCCTCGAACCCCCCTGCCACCCCCACTCCACCCTGGAGCTGTCAGCCTGCTGCTCTCTATGAGACTGCCTCTGTTTTGCTCGTTAGTTCAGTCTGTTCATTAGATTCTACATATATGTGAAATCGTGCCATATTTGTCATTCCCATTTGGAGTACCGTTTCAAAGAAATAGTCCTTTTTAATGTGCAGATTTTGAAGTAATTGTAAATAATTTTTAAAATACATGAAAAAACCTGGTTTTTGAACCATAATTGGGAAATATCTCCATTATCTTGCTTTTTAATATTTGTAAGTTTAAAAGCAAACTTAGTTTCTTATTATAGTATATAGCCACTAAGTGTACACTTTCTAGATTGAATGGAAATTTAAATGTAAGCAACAACAGGCTCTGTACAGGCTGGGAAGCTCATTCCTTTGTGTGCTACTCATTTGTTCATTCGTTCATTTGTCCCCTCGTTCATTTGTCCCTTGATTCAGAAAACGTTTATCAAGAGCCTACTAAATGTCAGGTGGTGTGCTGAGTGCTGGGGATAAGAATGTGAGAACAAGATTTGCATTTGTGTGCAGGTTTATCTGTGTATAGATTCAGTTGTAGAGAAAATTGAGCAGCGACAAAATTAGATGATTTACCAAGTTCTCTTAAATTATACATTCATGTTATGACTTCATTATTTTCCTGAAATAGTGTAGGTTACCAGAAAATAAAACACATAGCAAAATAAGTAAAATATCTTTGAGTTATCTGTACTGTACTTCTCCGTGAAAGAGAATTAATTAGACTTATCTTAAGAATTGACTTCTAACTGGTAAAAATACTATAAAAGGGTTTTCAAAGGTGGTTACTTTCACCTTAATTGTTAATGATAACTATGTTATTTATTTATGTATTTATTTATAACTGTGTTATTTAAGTGTGTTCAGAAAACAAATGTATTGTGTATTTTTCATGTTGATTAATTTCATTGCTTTCTTTTTAACTCCTTGTGCTTGACTGTTAAAGTTAGATGACTTTTTTAAAAAAAAATTTATTTATTTATCTTTAGAGGGAAAGGGAAGGAGAGAGGAAGAGAAACATCAATGTAAGGTTGCCTCTCATATGTCCCCTGCTGGGAACTGGCCTGCAACCCAGGCATGTGCCCTGACTGAGAATCGAACCGTGATCTTGTGGTTTTCAGGCCCACCGCTCAATCCACTGAGCCACACCAGCCAGGCGACTTTTATTTTTTTAATCCTCTCCCAAGGACATGGGAGGACATGGAGGACATGCTTTTAATTTTTTTTTTAAGATTTTTTATTTATTTATCTTTAGAGGGAAAGGGAAGGAGAGAAGGAGAGAAGTATCAGTGTATGGTTGCCTCTTGTGAGTCCCCTGATGGGAACTGGCCTGCAACCCAGGCATGTGCCCCGACTGGGAATTGAACCGCGATTGTGTGGTTGCAGGCCCACGCTCAATCCACTGAGCTATGCCAGCCATGGCCACATGCTTTTAATTTTTAAAGAGAGGGGAAGTGAGGGAGTGAGAGGGAGAGAAATATTGATTGGTTTCTTCTTGTAGGCACCCTAACTAGGACCAAATCTGCAACCCAGGCATGTGCCCTGACTAGGAATTGAACCCACAGCCTTTCAGTTTACAAAACAATGCTCTGACCAGCCGAGCCACACGGGCCAGGGCAGTTAGGCAACAGTGGTTTCTCCCCATCTTCTTCCTCCTCCTCCATCAGAGCAGTAAAATTTTGCTTATTTATATAGTTTTTTTACCATAATTCATAAAAAAAATTTTTGAGATAGTGAACTGTATTACGAGTTTTCATTATAGTCATGGGAAATCTTTTTAAAAATGTAGAAGCTAAGTAACCAAATGAATGGTATCCTTTAAAGCACTTGCCTTGGATTCTAGTATTGCTGTTCTGGCTCAAAACATATTTAGAAGTCCTCTTTTGGAGTTTTCCTGAAAGTCAGTTAATGATACTGTATAAAAATTTATTTTATTTCTGGTTTTCTTTTTTTATTCACATTCTTTTTTTTTAAAGATTTTATTTATTTATCTTTAGAGGGGAAGGGGAGAGAGAAGGAGGGAAATATCAATGTATGGTTGCCTCTCGTGAGTCCCCTGCTGGGAACTGGCCTACAACCCAGGCATGTGCCCTGACTGGGAATCGAACCGCAGTCATGTGGTTCATAGGCCCCTGCTCAATCCACTGAGCTACACCAGCCAGGGCTCATTTCTGGTTTTCTTTTACTGAAAGTATAACTTAACTTCACAAAATATATTTTAAGATTGAAAATTTGGTACAGTTAAAGATGTTCCAAAGAAAATGCTGGTGATTTCAGAAGAAATCTTTTAAAAGCGACCTGAGCAGTAGCAGCTACATGGGCACATGAGACTCTACATCTCCAGTTGACTACTTTATAAGGAACAGCAGACTTATAAGACCATTTTGTTAAATTAATGTCACCAATTTATAGTTATCCCGTATTAGTTCAGTGCAGTCTGCTGGCCAGTGGAATCAGAATGTATTCCAGAACTTACCTGCAATGTTTTTCTTCATTGAAATTATCAGGGCCATATAATAAAATGCATTTGCAGTGAGTTGAGTAGTTTCTTTGAGTTTCATGCATTCAACTGTTTTAGAATTGTTACTTAAATATGTTATAGATGATATGTTTCTTGTTTATTTGTTTCAGCTTTCAACTGCTTTCGAGAATGCACTGGAATTATCAGATAAGATTCCTAGTGAAGATCACCAAGTACTTTATAGACATTTCATTCAGTGTTTATCCAAAGTGAGTTGATTTTTAAAATCTCTAATGTGAGTTTACTCTTCTAAATGGGAAAGTATCCAGAAGTATGTTTTACTGCTACTTACTTTATTTTACTTTTATATTTTCAAGTTTCCTCATGAAACTGTTAGGTTGAAGAAGGCCTGTGAAGGAATGATAAACATCTATCCCACTGTACAATATCCATTAGAAGTGCTTTGTTTGCATTTAATTGAATCAGGTAACTTCTTCTTTATTATATTTCACATGTTCTGAATGTGGGCATGATGTTACTGAAGAACATGTTAAAATTGTTGAAATTGCTATTTTCTACTGTTAAAATTGCTATTAAAAAATCGATGACCAGTGTTCACTCTTTTCTGTCTGTGCCAGTGGTTTGTACCTTTTCCTCATTCTTGACCTGCTCATATGCCAAATGGCACAAGAGGATACTTTGAAATTTCTTCCTGAGAACTGATTGAATGCTTTTGCAATAAGTACATTTATGCTTATACAGTGGATTTGTTGAGTAAACATGATCCTTATATTCCAAAAGCCTACTATATTCCAAAAACATAGAAGAAATGCAGTCAACAAAGAGTCTTCAGAGTTTTGCACCTAAATTCAGTATCTGACTAAGTTTCTAGTAAAGAGGTAGCGGAGGGATTATGCTGACTGATGGAGAGTGTATTGATTTATGTGAAAAGAAAGTTCTTGAAAAGGGTTTGGGGTGGGTGTTTTGTAGGATTGAAAGAAAGAGAGGTCGATGCCCTGGCAAAGGAGCGATGGGGTGAGGGGTGCTCATGTACATGGTGCACAAGGAAGAGTGTGCTCCCTGCTCAGTTTGGGGTTGTAAGAACTCATGGAATAGAGCAGTTTAGGCTGACGTACATTCTGAGGTAAATTAATATTCTAGAGCAAAGTACTAGTAGTACTAGTACTACTGCTTCATGACTTCCATTTTTCTTCTTTTTATTGCTCCTCTACACCCAATTTTCTGTGTATTGAGAACTGAAAATTCCAAGGTCTCTATCCTCCCCCAGAGTACTTTAGTATCTGTGAAGTTTGCTGCTTGACAGGAGTTAATTACTGGGTTCTCTTTCGCTGGGGACAAATAGATTTCATTCTTCTTTGTTCTCCTTTGCATGTTGAAACTGAAAGTCTGATTTTCAGAATGACTCAGTTTGTAAAGCTTCACATAACAAGTAGTGAATAGCTTTCACAGTTGTCATCTGATGAATGCTATTTCATGCTAAATGACTTTTTAATTTATTTTATTTTTCTTTATTGCTGAAATCAGAGAGGATAATAAAGCTTGGTTCTTCAATCCAGGGAGAAAAGAACTTAAGATTTTGTGTTCTAGAAATATTTGAAAATGAAGAATTGAGTACATGCTGTTTTTTCCCTCTAACTAGGTTTATTTAAAAGAAGAATTCTGTGGTAGTGATCATTTTCTTTGGGATTTGAGAAATGAATTAGTTATTTTAAAAAACTCACTTTTTTGTAGTAAACTTTAGGAAACAGAGTTCTCATAGATCTTACTTGGCATCCACCCTGAAATTCTTCAGAATACCTTTTATCCATGGAGATTTAGTATTCATCGGCCCCAGGACTGGCTTACCTTATTGAGGAATAAAAACAAAATAGTCAAACTGTTTTAAAGTCATTAAATTTGGAATCTTGAAATCTTTTAAATGCTAAAAAGAGCAAATAAGTTAAATAAATGATTGTTTATTCAAAACAATGAAGTCAATTTTCTATCGTCATTGTCTAGGTTTATTTAGCTAATATTTTCATCAGGAATTAGTATGGAGGAAAGGAGAATTGAGGGTTGAAGCTGGAATATTCCTTGTGTCTTGACACAGGATCCACTGTGTTATTACTGTAGATGGCTTTTGGGGACACCACGGAGAATTCCTCTAAGTGCCACGTTGTCATGTAAAGAATGTGCTGCACAGAGCTAAACACAAACGTAATCCTCCCAGTGTCCTTTTTCTTTCTGTGGCTGTGCTCCCAGATGTTAGCAAAGGGGAACATGTTAAGAAAGTTTACCTTGTTTTAAAAGTTTTTTGTGTTCATCCCAGCCTTTTGGAAATTATTTTCAAGTACCTATCCACCCTTTTCTTACTTGTGTGCAGTTTTTAGGTACTCTCAGTATGGATGATCATGGAGAGATACATGACGGGCTTTTTTCCTTTTTATCCCAGGTGTGTTTGCCCCAAGAAGAACAGTTTGTGTAGCCAGATAGTCTGCCGTGTTGTGTTTCCATGCAATAAGTTTTGATTCAGATGGGTAGAAAATGAAGGTGCAATTTTAGTAGCCATTTCATTCTCTTTTTAAAGACATATAATTAAAATTGCTTTTTAGATTTAAATTATATATAGGCTTTAATGCTTAGAAATTTGGTATATGCATGCTAATAGCTTTTTCTTTTAACTCCAGGAAATCTTACTGTTGAAGGTCGGCAATATTTTTGCAGACTAGTGGAAATGGATTCAAAAAGTGGCCCAGGCCTCATTGGTTTGGGCATTATAGCATTACAAGACAAAAAGTATGAAGATGCCGTTAGGAACTTAACAGAAGGTAAGTGTACAGTGCACACCATGTAACACGAGGTATAGTTGTTATTCAGCCAGTAGGTATTTAACTTTGGGCTTTTCTTTAAGGAATCCATGTTTGACATAGGAGTGAAAAAATGAACTTTTGTACTCTAGAGTATGCTTAAGTTTGAATTCCAACTCTGTCACTTACTAATTTCAAGACCTTGGGGAAGTTAATTAAATTCTCTGTGTCTCAGTGTCTCCATTTATAAAATAGTGATAATAATATCTCATCCTTACATTCAAATTGAGATCTGAATGACAAATACAAGCCTGGTGGTCGGAGGAGCATTTCAGGCCAAGAAATGAAGTAGCCTGAGGTTAGAGGAAAGCTGGTATTCAGAGAACTGCTTGTAGTTAGGCCAGATTTGCTAATGAAGTGTGGGAGGAGGAAGGGGCAGGAATTGAAGCTGGAGGAGAGCAGTGCGAACCTTATAAGCACCCTAAGGGTAGCAGGGAACCAGTGGAAGCAGGGGAATTTCACAGTTCCGTTTGTAGTTTTAGAAATACTTTCATCACAGTGTAGAGAATGAATCTGAGTGAATGGCAGGCACTCACACTGATCTGGGATAAAGGTGACGGAAGTCTGAACCAAAGCCCTGGTGGGAGAGAAATGGACAGGCGTGTGGAATCAGTGTGGCTTTGTGGCTGAGTAGATGTGGGAGATGAGGGAAAGGGGAGAAGTCTGGTTGGGACAGTAGATGGTGGTGCCATTCATCGCAGTAGTCATGGAAGGAAGCCTTGTATTTTCTCCTTGCTTTCATCCTTTTAGGACTAAAAGAAAGCCCTCAGTGCACAAATGGATGGTATCATCTGGCAGAAGCCCAAGTCAGAATGCATAGACCTAAGGAAGCAGTTCTTTCATGCAATCAAGGTATTCCTGACATCTTTAAGTGCTGCCAATCCTGTTTCTTTTCGCTTAAAGGAGAAAGATAGTGGTTTAAAAAATGCAGATATATCTTAAAGACTGCAATTTTTTGTATTTGAAATTGCCAACTAATTTAAATTTCATTGAGATTAAAAAATGCCAAGTCTCTATGCGTGTGTACTAGTGTATTTATTGTTTAACTGACAGTGAATATTTATCAAAGATTTCTGACTCCTGGCATTTTGACAGTGAGAATTGGCTTGCATAGTGGTACTCTATCTTTGTAACAAGGAAGTTCCTGGTGTGTCCTAGCACTTTCACTAGTTCTTGATTCCTCTGATGTAGATAAGGAAAGGTGTCTTGCAGCCTATTTGAATGACATGGGATAGCCAATCACGAGAAGAGATTCACTGCTCTGACACAGCTGCTGACCTAGCTTCTACCATTGAGAAATAGTTCACCCTGGTCCATTCTAATGCAGCGTTTTCCCCTTCCAGTATCCTTACTTTGCTGTTTGTTACAGATGCATTGGCTAAGGATAACCGTTGTAATGTAGCAGGTGGGGATAGCAATTGTTGTATTTCAGGATGTTCAGTTTTATTATGTTATAGGAAGACAGATTTTAAATTGAGAACTGTTCTGTTTCAAACTCATATATTTCCATAAGGAGTTCAGCGAAGGATTCATACTTGGCTTTGAATTTTCTTCATGTATATTTTTTAACAACTTATTTATATAATTTAGTATATATCTCCCTTAAAAGAAATAAATGAAGTGATACGGTTGTCTTCATTCATATGTCCTTAATTTTGTCAGCTCTGAAGGAGGTGGATAATCTTGGTGCATCTGGTGGCAGCCGTCATCAAAAGAATCTTTGTCTTCGTTTGAAAGCAGAGGCTTTGGTTAAACTCTCAGATAATGAATCTTCAGAGGAAGCAATTTGTACTCTTGATCAGGTAGTCTTATCATTGAATTTTCCCCTTTAACTTAATTAGTTTCTAATCAACCAGGGGTCAACCACTTTTTCCTTACCACAAATGTTTTCTTACATGGATTTTGTGTTAGAGGTATGAATTCACCACATCTGTGCTTCTGTGAATCATTCACACAAATGGGAGCTTCTTAGTTAAATACTTACAATGCTCTTCTTATGATGCAGTGTCTTTCTTTAGTTCTTGCTCTTATTCTTTTTGCTCTTTTAGATTACTACTTGATTATTACTAATTTGGGATTCCAAATTTTTTCCTACAGAAAATATTTTACTGGTTATTGACAAGAATAATTAAGGACACTGGTAGCTTCATGGTAGAGAATGTTGTTTTATTCAATAAAACACTAAGAGGAAGATTGATGTTTAAAAATGAAACTGATTTCTTAATGTTTTTGTTCCAAGCACTTTGAAATTTCCTAGCAAAACAACTTAACTGGTAGATCATTAATTATAACAACATAGCACCTTTAAAGATTTTTGTCAGATAAAAGGATTTTTCGATCTAAAATTAAAATTATATTACTCAGTATATTGTAAGGTTTTGATTTTAAAAGTCATTTTTTATATATTTCAAAGGGCTTGGGATTTTGCATTTCATATTATTTCTTTGAAATTAGAAGAGTTGTCAGCAACCTTCAGGAACTCATATCTTATTTTATTTTCTACTTTCCTTCTTACCAGTAATGCATTTTGTGTGAATGCTCTGTAGATGTTTTTCCAATACTTTTTTTTTTTTTTTAAGAAGAAAACACAAGTTCTTTGGAGAACTGGCAGAGTTCTGGTCTGAGAGAGGAAATGTACAAAATGACATCATCTTACAGTGCTAGAAAGCACGGGAACTATAACAGAACCCAGCTTTGTCAGAAGGGCTCAGGAACTGGTGTAACAATTGATTGTCAGTGGCTGAAGAGTGGACAGTTTGAGTACCAGTTATTGTAGTGGATTAAGAGACTTCAAATGTGTTTCAATCCACATTTTCATTATACAAAGAAATCAGCAAAACATCCTCAATAAAGTAAATCTTTGAAGGATGCTAAGGAACCAATTGAAAAGAATCAGGACATTTTTTTTTCTGTATGACTTTTTCTGTGTGACTGTTCCTAAGAATAATCAAACAGATAATGAGAGGAAGGGAAATTTCTCTTTGTTTTAGTGTTCCACAAATGAATGATAGAATGAGAGAATGAATCACCATTGTTGCAATTTGTGCTGAATGAATAGATCTAGGCCTCAACTATGAAGGGCTGCTTATTAGCATCACAAAAAGGACAACTAGACATGACCAAGTGCAAGTACACATGAGTGTATCCTCACCAAATCATCAAACCTGGATTATCCAATTTATAGAAGATACAGAGGACCAAGGAACATGTCAATACCATGACAGTACATTCAGCAAAAAAACATTACAAGAAACTGAAAAATGGCCTGTATTTTTCAACAGTTAAACTGTACTGGGGAAAAAGAGACAGAAGGGAAACCTACAGAGTAAAAGAGACTTAATGGACCTATTAGTGACTTTGTACCTTACTTAGATTTTATTAAAATAAATTACTCAAATATATTATTATGAGACAACTGAGAACTTTAAACACTAATTGTTTGATGATATTAATGATGTATTGGTTTTGTTTAGGTGTTAATAATGATAGTATGAGTGTTATTTAAACAGGAATTTAATTTTTAGATATAGATGTTGAAGTATCAGATAAGAAGGTACAAAATATGTGGGACAGCCCAAGCAGGCTCGTAGTAAAGTGGGTGGAGCTATCAAGAAGAAAAGATTGGCTTTGAGTTAATTTTGAAGCTGGATGATGAGTACATGTGGTTGGTTCTGTTTACTATTTTCTGTTTTTTTCTATGTGTTTGAAATTTTTCCTAATAAAAAGGTTACAGAGAATGGAAGTGGTAATAGTGATAGAAATCAGGACCTCTCTGTCTTTATTCTGTGCTCTTCTGTGGTCCTTCTTTAATTGAAGTCAGCATTGTGGCATTGTATTGAAGGAGATTTATAGCAGTTCTTTCCCATTGCTTTCAAGGTTTCTGATGCAGATGACATCCCAGGACTTCTGGTTCTCAAAAGCTTGGCCTATCTGAACAAAGGCGCATTAGATGAAGCTTCAAAGGTTGGTTTTTTTTTCATCCAAAATGAGGTGTTTTTTTTTTAAGTTACGTTATTTTTGTTTGGATATGGAATTGACAGCTATCTACTTTATAGGTTATGGAAGATGTTCTCTCTTCCTACCCTGACCTAGCTGAAACTCATGCTCTGGAAGGTTGTATTCATTTTACCAAAAAGGACTATCTACAAGCAGAAAAATGGTAAGGGTATATAGATTGCTTATAGAAGCAAGTTCTAACTTAGTTTATTAAATTTTTCAAAAATTCAAAACTAGACTTGATAAAGATCCAGTTTTGTATAAATTTCATCTATGTAAGCTTTATTAATATTTTTGAGAAATGTATTTAGCACTCTGGCCAGTGTGGCTCAGTTGGTTGGAGGGTTGTCCTATAACGGAAAGGTTGCAGGTTCTGTTGCTGGTCAGGGAACATACCTAGGTTCTGGGTTCAATTCCTGGCCCGGATGTATACTGTCTCTGGTCCAAGAGTATACAGGAGGCAGCCAGTTGATGTTCTCTCATATCGATGTTTCCTGCTCTCCCATGCTCTTTCTCTAAAAGGGATGAAAAAATGTCCTCTGTTGAGGATAGAAGAGTTTTTTTTTTAAATTAAAAAAAAGTGTATTTAGCATGTAACATGGTAACTATAATAAATTTTCATTAGGGATTTGAGATATGATTAGCTGATTATAATGTTCAAACATAATGTTTGGTTGAACACTTAGCACATTGGTAGAGCTAAAGGCCATTGTCCTTTTTTAAGCTGCTGTTATTGAAAAATGAATTCTTTTTTCTCATTGTAATCTGAATCCTAAAGTAATGACTTGTTTCAAATTCAGCATCCTTAAATCACTCAAACTTTGATTGTTTCAGCTGGTAGTCTGCTATATCATATGTATTTCAGTATTTCTTTTTTACTTCCCCTTGGTGACTTAGTTTTCAGAGAGCTCTTGAGAAAGATGCTGAAGTTGCTGAATATCATTACCAACTTGGATTAATATATTGGTTCATGGGTGAAGAAACAAGAAAAGATAAAACAAAGGCTCTTACCCACTTTTTAAAGGTAAAATAAGTGCAAGTATTCAATTCTTTGTTGAAATGGATTCATTATAAAACCATAATAATAATTATAAAAGTTAGGTACTTTAAAAATTACTACCGAACTGTTTTCATGTTTCATATCTCACACCTAAGGTTTGTGAGAATGTTATGTGGGTTTTCAAGAAGAAAATTAAACCATAAAAGTGTAAAAGTTACTTATTTAAGAATCACATGTTATAGAAAATGAGACATGATTATATCTGGAAAACAGTGTTGTTTTTAGAAAATTTTCACCCTCATTTAATGGGCGTATGAGCCTTATGTAATTCTAGATGTTTAACTTTTTGTTGTTTGAATGTTTAAAATCTAGAAGTGTTTCTTATCTTGACTAATAAAAGTAGAGTAATGTAACAATTCAAATATCACATATCTTTTAACAAAGATAACATTTTCACACTTATAAGCAGTGACAGCCAGCTTTTATGTTGTTTTAAATCTTACATTAAAGAATGTGTTGGCATATTTTTATATATTTAATAAAACTTTCTTTTAAAAAATCTATGTATTTATCTTTTGTGTTTTATTTCAAAGGCTGCCAAACTGGACACATACATGGGCAAAGTCTTCTGCTATTTGGGTCATTACTACAGAGATGTAGCAGGAGATAAAAACAGAGCCCGTGGGTGCTACAGGAAAGCTTTTGAATTAGATGACACTGATGCTGAATCTGGAGCTGCGGCTGTTGATTTAAGCGTGGAGCTTGAAGAGATGGTGTGTCTAATAACTTAAACATTTTTGTCTTGTTTTTATGTTAAATATGGAAGTGGAGATATTTTTGTATATGTATACTTGAAAATTATCATTATTTTTATCTTTCTTTATAGTTACAATAGAAATATTTTCCTGTCACTGTTTGTAAATTTTCTTTTCTTTGGCAGACATTAAACTTCTCATCATTTATTGTTAAAACTGTAGGTCAGTATATACCAGTGTAAGTTTCAAAAATTGGAAGTGGTAAATGAAAATACAAGGCCTGTCCAGAAGGTATCCAGCCATGTAGTATGAGAAATAGAGACATTTATTGAAGAAGATAAAGATACATGAAACGTCATACATGGGACAATGACACCTCAGTCCCCTTCAAAGTAGGCACCTTGATAGCTCACACAGTTCTCCCAGTTGCCATCAGCTGCCCTGTTGTATTTTTCTGAATCTCACTGATGGTTTGAAATCTCTTCCCTTTCAAAGGTGATTTTAGCTTTGGGGAAAGCCAGAAGTTGCAGGATGCCAAATCTGGGCTGTAGAGGGGCTGAGTTACCTGGGTAATTTGATGTTTCACCGAAAAACTCTGCATAAGACATGATGCACGAGCAGGTGCATTGTCCTGATGAAGCTGCCAATCTCCAGTTGCCCATGGATGGGGCCTTCTGAATCATCCCAGTAGTTTCCGTGGAGGAATGTTCAAGCTTAACGCAAAATTCCTTTTTCTACTTGTTCAGTCATTTTGAATGTGATGACCATACAGTACACATGCTCACTCAATAATGTCTACTACCCCCGCAGACTAATACAATAAAGTCATCATTGTTCACACATGCGCATTCTAGTCCACTCTCCTTGGCTCTCAGGTTACATTGATGTCACACAAACTTTTCTCATTATATTAACAGTGGCTGGACTTTTTTCCGAATAGACCTTATGTATTTGCCTACTTTACATAGGTGTTCTGAATTTTATAATATTTGATATCTCTAATATTATTCCTTTCTTCTTATTAGGAAACTGCCCTAGCTATCCTAACAACAGTAACTCAAAAGGCGAGTGCTGGAACTGCAAAATGGGCCTGGCTTAGACGAGGCCTGTACTATTTGAAAGCTGGTCAGCATTCTCAAGCAGTGGCTGAGTAAGGCACCTACTTATATTTAAGCTCTGGCTCACAACCTAGTGGTTTCTAAATTTAAAGTCCATTTGTACCCAAAATGAACTTTATAGGTTGCCTCATACGAGGTTGTGTCTTGAGGGAAGAAATAACAATAATTATTTAAGATTGGTTGGTTCTTAATTACCTCCAAGGCACTGGAATTGCAAAAGTGGATTAAATGATGTCCTATAGTCAAGGAGAGAGCCAGTCTGGTGAAGTCTTAACAGTATTATACATATAGTAGGTTCTAGATAGAAATTTAAGGAACAATAAAAGCTTAGGTTAATATTTTTGTTCTCTCACTGAACAATATGTTGGTTTGAGGCAGGGAAGGCATTTGGCAGCTTGAAAGGCATTTGGAGCAGCTCAGTTTTAGTCATTTGGTTTGAGCTTCACTTAAGCGTAAATAAAATATATTTGAATCAAGATAAAGTTGTTTTGCCTGGCCAGAGTGACTTAGTTAGTTGGGCATCATCCTGCAAACTGAAAGGTTGTGGGTTGGATTCCCGATCAGGGCCTGGGTTGTGGGTTCAGTCCCTAGTAGGGGCACGTGTGAGAGGCAACTGACTGATTTTTCTCTCTCACCTTGATGATGTTTCTCTCCCTATCTTTCTCCTCTTTTACCCCCTCTCTAGAAACAAGTAAAATATTTTTTAAAAGGCGAAAGATTTATGCGATCTGAAGAGAAACCAGAGTATAGTAAAATATTTTTTAAAAAGATAAAATTGTTTCTGATTTATCTTAATACCCAGAATACAGGCATTTAAATTTTTTTTCTGTAAATGGAATTTAATCAGAAATTTAAAGTATGCCTATTATTCTTGTTTTTTTAACTGTGATATTTCTGTTTTGCTGTGGGTTTATAAACTGTGATGAGGCATACGGTAGGATAGTTGAGTAAAGTTTTTCCAGATAGTCAAGGAAAGAAATTCTGGTTAGCACTTTTTCAGAAAAGTTATTTTGTTCTTTTTTATCCCCAATTTGTAATAAAATTTCTTAGTATTAAAAATATTCAACTTATAAAAGAACAGATATTTAAATAGCACTTTTATATACAGAAGGAAGCATCGATATGTGTGATTCAGTTGAATTATTTATTTTATATTTTCCTTTCAGATATGAAAGTAGTTCTATTGCTTTTTGTCGTCTTATTTTCTTGAAATTTTAGTTTACAGGCAGCCATAAGGGCAGACCCAAAGGACTTCAACTGTTGGGAATCCTTAGGAGAGGCCTACTTAAGCAGAGGCGGCTATACAACAGCGTTGAAATCCTTCACAAAAGCCAGTGAGCTGAACCCAGAATCCACATACAGTGTGTTTAAGGTTGCAGCAATACAGCAAATCCTAGGCAAATATAAGGAGGCTATAGCTCAATACCATCTGATCGTTAAAAAGAAAGAAGATTATGTGCCTGCTTTGAAAGGTATTTTTTTAAATAATAGCTCCTTTGACTTTTATGATACTAAAGTACAAAGTCCTTGTACTTTTAGTATTCAAAATATTTGTACTAAAGTATTCACAACACTTTATTGTGAATAAAGTGAATTTCGTGAATGCATCAAACAACTTGATAAAAAGACTTCTTTAGTCAACAGCATCCAGTATGAACCTCTTATGGTATAGCTTGTTCTATAGATTTGAATATAGAAACATCAAATCTTGATTCATAATAGTCAGTAAATAGTCATATTATAGAGATTTAACTTTTAGATAAATTGATAAATGCTGGATCTGAAATAGATTTCTAAAACAAGAGCTTCATTTTCTGGAAAGCAGCTTTAATATAAATTTATCTGAAGTTTATTCTAAGTGTTGTTTACGTGTTTTAACATCTGCCACCTTACCTGATTTCAGGTCTGGGGGAATGCCATCTCATGATGGCAAAAGCAGCTCTAGTCGATTACCTGGATGGGAAGGCTGTAGACTACATAGAAAAAGCACTTGGGTATTTTACTCGGTTAGTATTATTGTTATTATTTATTATGTTTTTTTCTTAGTATAATAATAAAGCCAAATTTAGAATAAATGCTATTTAGAATAAAAAACATTCTATGTTAATTTTGTTAGTTATAGCATTCATTATTCAGAATACCAAGCATAAAGAATAACAGACAAACCAATTAATTCTAGAACATACTCTAATGCATATGCTAGGAATTTTGCAGTGGGGATAGGTACAATTTCTTGTTCTTAAGTGAGTGACATGCTGGACGCGTAGGAAAGGGTGGGAAGGAAGAAGCCGTCTGCTAGTGGAGCAGCGTAGTGTTCTTTCAGGAGGCATAGGAATGTGAGTATCTAGAATTGGAATGATGGGAAAACAGGTGCACAGTGTGCTTTACATCAGTGGGAAGGGCTTATTTTAAGTTTACTGGTAAGTCCAAAGGGAAAGGGAAAGAAATAATCTGATTGCTCCTGGAGAGAACCCGTGTAGGAAAAAACAGTGATGTCCAATAAAAGAAAGGAATCAGAAGAATTTGAGTAAATCTTGTATTTTGTAGAACTGTAAATTCATTAGCTAGGTAAAGGTGTTATTTGCGGTAGATAACTTTAAAAAGTCTGTAAGTTAAGCATACAT
Source organism: Sturnira hondurensis (assembly GCF_014824575.4). NCBI lineage: Eukaryota > Metazoa > Chordata > Mammalia > Chiroptera > Phyllostomidae > Sturnira > Sturnira hondurensis. The sequence goes on along the minus strand of NW_028093985.1, from coordinate 19,344,700 downwards.
TTGAATATTTTTTGCTCTTAAACATTGTGCTGTGCTTCCCTTTTCTTTTCCTGTTTGCCTTCTCCTCTGGTCCCTCTTGATTTGGTTGCTCTAGGATTGCTTTGCTTCGAATATGTACCAAATATGAAATGAAAACCGCGGCCTTTCTTCTCCCACTGATTTTTACTGCTATTTCTCAAGTCTCACATGATATAGCTCTTTCCAAAGATGGAGGTACTGTGAAGAAGGCATACTTTGTTGGAACTATACTTAAGAGTAAATGTGAACCTTTGAGTGATGCTACTTGAGCTAAAAATACTGCCTTTCTTAGCTTGGGAAATTCTGTTCTGGAAAGCATGTAACACAACCAATTACAAGGAGGTATATCAAACTTTGAACTGATAATCCCAAAATTTATATTTACATCTCTAATTAAAAGTTCACACTACCACAATACTTTTGTAAGTGGGCAGAAGTTATTTCACTTCACATATATTTTTTTATTGAAATGAAAAGGAAATGAGTGGATAGACACTTAAAATTGCTTGTTTCTCTCCTTTTATTTCTTTTATTTTTTCATGCTGTCAATTTTAGAAATTATGCTAAGATATTTAGGCAAAAGCACAAGAAATACACTGTCCTCCCTTTTTGTGGTCCTCACAAGGGGTTTTCAGTGATAACTTTAATAATTGATCTTACTTCCCTTCAAGTATTTTGGATATTGGAAAATGATTTTTGGTTGGACTCCATGAGTAGAAAAGGCAATGAAAAATATCCCATCTGCTTGTCCATCTGCCAGTAACATAGCTGTTTGTGATAGCTGATTATCAAGATTTGGCTTAAGTGAAATTGCTATGTTTTATTTATAAGGTCTTGAGAAGAAAAAAATGAAGAGTATAGTTGAGATTTTCTCATTCTAAAAAGAAGTTCTCTTTATCATCATAATTAATATTCTGTTTTTGAGCTTGTGTACTCAGTCTTACTTGCCTCAATAAATATGGGTTTTCTCATTTTTATGTTTAGGTTTTTGGTATTGGTTTCAGAGAGTAAAAATGGTTTGAACCATCAAACACATTTGGTATGTCATACATTTACTAGTTTTTTAAATTTTTTTTCGGAAGGTCTAAAAGCAAAACCGTGAGTTTACAGTAATCAACTGTTAAGAGAGTTCTCAGTTTTACTGCTTGGTTATTGTCCAAACAAAGAACATCGTTTTTAAAAAGTCAATATTAAAGGTAAATTGCTTCAGAAAACATTGATATGTGGTTTCTGCTACTTCTTACAAAGTAGCAGAAACCACAAAAATATTTTCTTACAAAAATAATGAAGAATATCAAAGAAATGTTTGTAAAATTTCTGCCACTTAAAACAATCAGTTCATTCTCTTTCATTCCCTTCCTTTCTTCTTCCTGTTAGGGAGGTGAGAAGATGTAATTCAGTTCCAAGGAGTTTAGTAAATCATTCACTGCTCTTAATTAAGGAAACAGGTTTTAATCAGGATTGTATGTATAATTTTTTTGTTTTAATTGTACATAGTAGTGAGAGAGATAAAGTCTGTACTTTTTGGATGTAATTTAAAAGAATCCCACCTTTTTTTTCAGGGCTCTGCAGCATCAAGCTGATGTATCTTGCCTTTGGAAGCTGGTTGGGGACGCTTGTACTAGTCTGTATGCTGTCTCACCATCTAAAGTGAATGTGCATGTTTTAGGAGTCCTTCTAGGTCAGAAAGAAGGAAAACAAGTATTAAAGAAAAATGAGCTCCTCCATCTTGGAGGAAGGTAATTTACAAAGATTGCCAGGGAGTGACATTCAAATTAAATTAGCATGTTATAACAGAACATAATATTCACTTTTTTATTTTCATAGGTGCTATGGACGTGCGTTAAAACTGATGTCTACATCTAATACGTGGTGTGATCTTGGGATTAATTATTATCGCCAGGCACAACATCTAGCAGAAACAGGCAGCAACATGGATGACCTTAAAGAATTGTTGGAGAAATCATTACAGGTATGGTTTTGAGAATTTTTTTTATAAATTAAAAAAAAAAAATAAGTAGTTTTCTGAAAGATGTTTTTGTTGATGTAAATACTCTAGTGATTTCACATAAATCACATTTATCTTGATATAAATATTGACATTCAAAGGATTAAAAATTAATCTCATTTTACTTTTCAGTGTCTAAAAAAGGCAGTGAGACTCAACAGTAATAATCACTTATACTGGAATGCTCTTGGTGTGGTTTCGTGTTACAGTGGTAAGAATTTCATGACACTTCAGTAATTTTAGAATATTGTCTATTTCAAGTAATAAAACTCAGTTTATCAAATTCTGTATTTTTCAGGTATTAGAAATTATGCCCTTGCTCAGCACTGTTTCATCAAATCAATCCAATCAGAGCAAGTTGTGAGTGTTCTATGTGTCTATCTATGAAAACAACTTCAAAATTTAGTGTTAATAATTTTCTGACTCTTCTATGTGGACAAATTAAACATAGATGTGTATAATTTTTATACATATATATGTTTTTTAGAATGCTGTTGCATGGACCAACTTGGGAGTACTATACCTTGCAAATGAAAAAATTGAGGTAAATGTGTTGTCTTTTGTCATGTTAAAAGTAAAGAACATTTTCTATATATGATCTCTTTATAATAGCTCAACTTCATATGGAGAAATACTGTGTACATTTTTATCTATCCAGTATTCTCTGTAATGAATGTGTAAGATTTATTTTCTTTTGTATCCCACTCGAGAAATTTATGGTTTTATTATAATTATGTTTATTTTTCATTTAGAGATTAAAACAACTCTAGTATGAACTGTTTGAATGTTTTTCTTTTTATCTGTACACATGTGAGAGGAGTTCCATGTGAGTGGTTTGGGGTCGGGGGTGACAGAATATAGGAAAGAATTAGCACTCTGTCAACTTATTTAACATTTGCTTGTGTGATTTTGATTTGACTTTAGCAGATATTAACCCCTTTGTGATCCACACATAATTTGTCATACTCGAACAGTTATACATTAGAGAACTGTGTATGTGTTTATAGATCATGGTTAGAAGCTTCTACAGATCTACATATAACATACTTGTATTGTTTTATGTTTTTAGCCATTATATTGAACATCACCCTTTTAAAACTGTATTTTATTGGTTATGCTATTACAGTTGTCCCAGTTTTTCTCCTTTTGACCCCCTCTGCCTCTTTCCCCCTTCCTTCCAGCAGTCACTCCCCTTAGTCATGTCCATGGGTCATGCATGTAAGTTCTTTGGCTACTCCATTTCCTATACCATTCTTAACCTCCCCTATTTCTTACCTTCCCATTACATTTCTTAATTCCTGGACCTTTTTCCAATTCTTCCCCTTCCTGCTCCCAGCTGATAACCCTCCAAATAATCTCCATATCTATGACTCTGTTCCTGTTCTAGGTTTGTTTAATTTGTTTTAGTTTTTTAGATTCAGTGCTTAATAGTTGAGAGTTTGTTGCCCTTTTAATGTTCGTAGTTTTGATCTTTTTCTTAAATGAGTCCCTTAACATTTCATGTAATAATGGCTTGGTGATGATAAACTCCTTTAGCTTTACCTTGTCTGGGAAGTGCTTTACCTGCCCTTCCATTCTAAATGATAGCTTTGCTGGATAGAGTGATCTAGGTTACTCTAGATTACTTGCTTTTCATCACTTTGAGTACTTCTTGCCCGACCCTTCTTGCCTGCAAAGTTTCTTTTGAAAAAGCAGCTGACAGTCTTGTGGGAACTCCTTTGTAGGTAACTCTCTGTCTTTCTCTTGCTGCTTTTAATATTCTCTCTTTATCTTTAACCTTTGGCAATTTAAGTACAATGTGTCTTGCTGTGGTCCTCTTTGGGTTCAACTGTTTGGGACTCTCTGTGCTTCCTACACTTATATGTCTATTTCTTTCACCAAATTAGGGAAGTTCTTCATTATTTTTCCAAATAAGTTTTCAATTTGTTGCTCTTTGTCTTCTCCTTCTGGAATTCCTATGATTCAGATGTTGGTACATTTGGAGACGTCCCAGAGTCATCTTATACTATCTTCATTTTTTTTGAATTCTTGTTTCTTCATTCCGTTCTGGTTGAATGTTTATTTCTTCCTATGTTCCAAATCATTGGTTTAAATCACAGCTTCCTTCCCTTCATTGTTGGCATCCTGGCTTGTGTGATCTGGCCTGGAGCTGGGTTTGTTCACTCCCAAGGTAAAACCTCCCGATTTTTATTCACCACACCTGAAGGTCAGACTGCGTATTCTGCCATTGCCGCTCTATGCCATATTGTGTCCTCTTTGTCCCAGCTGCCCGTCTCTGCCCCACCTACCCCTATGGATAAATTTGGCTTCTTTAAATCCTTGGTTGTCAGACTTCCATACAGTTCAATTTTCTGGCAGTTCTGGGTGTTTTTTGTTTTGAAGTTAGTTGTGATTCTTGGGGTTGTACTAGGAGACAGAGCTAGTCTACCTACGCCTCCATCTTGACCACAAGTTCCTGCATATCATCCTTTTAAAATAGAGTTAGTAATATTCTTAGGACTATATTAAGTCACAGCAGAGATTGCTTTAGACGATTGTAAATAGAATAAAGGAAAATAATAATGTGACTCTTAAAATATGTGAAAATAATTTTTAAAAATTCATACAAAATGCCCTGACCAGTGTGGCTTAGTTGGTTGGTCATCATCCCACAAAGTGAAAAGTCACCAGTTCAGTCCCCAGTCATGGCAGATACTTTGGTTGCTGGTTTAGTCCCTGGTCAGGGTATATATGAAAAACAACTGATTGATGTTTCTCTCTCATAGTTATGTTTTTCTCCCTCTCTCTCCTTCCCTTTTCCTCTCTCTAAAATTAAATATTTAAAGTTTTAAAAATAATTTATACAAATCAAGGTCTTAGTTAATGAACCATGAATATGGTTTTATGATAACATGACACAGTTGTGCATTAGCTTAACTTTTTTAGAGAAAAAATAAGACTGTTCCCTGCCACACTTAAAGAAGATTATTGCCCTTTTGCTGGGTCCAGAACCTTTAACCTGTAGAGAAATCTGTTGTAAGCAGGAGTGTTCTGGTGGATACTGTTTTAAACATTGCTAATTGTGCTTAAACAGTTTTAGGTTCATATGTTTTTATGCTGATAAGTCTGGCTTTTCTTGTTCTCTTATTTTATGGTTTTAACATGAACAATTTAATATTAAATTTATGAAATAACTTAATGTATTATTTTTTGGCTTTTCTTTACTAGCAAGCTCATGAAGCTTTCAAAATGGCTCAGTCCCTTGATCCATCTTATTTAATGTGCTGGATTGGACAAGTAAGATATATAACATTTTAGTCATTAATAATTCTGTTGATAAAAGCAACATATTAATATAGTGTTATAAATGCCCTATTAATATAAATAACAATGATAATTTTGATTACAGGTGACATTTGAGGACTTACTTTTTGCCAGTCACTGTGCTGGGCTCTTTGTATACGTTATTTCAGTTCATCTTTCATCAGTGCTTTGAGCTGGTGGTAGTTGTTAAACTTTTCATAGATGGGGAAATTGAAGCTCAGAGATCCTAAGTATTGTGCTCAAGGTCATACAGCTTGCAGTGATTAAACTTTTATTTAGAGGGGCTTTGAACCTCATCAGTCTGGCATTATGATATTTAAAAATATACCAAGAGCTCTCTTACTATGTATTTACCCCCATAAACATTTATGAAGATCATTTTTATTATATTTTGTTAAAATCTTCATAATTTGGATTCGTACTTGTTTATATGAATCTTCCCGCTACCACCCATCCCCCTGAATTTAGATTTTTGTATTGCCAAATAAGAATTAGGACTTGGTTAATAATCTTGAGTCTATCACTGACTAATTTTTTAGCCTTAATAAAACTGCTGGATTTCAGTGTTTTCACCTGAAAAAGGAGGACATTAGGAAGAGTAACCTCTGAGTCCTGTGTAGCTAGAAAATTGTACTGAATTACTAAGTGGTTGATTTATTTTGGTTCAGAGAATAGTAGAAGCATCACCTATATCAGAAAATCATAAATCTGGGTTTTGATATTCTTTACTGTACTTTTGACTCATTGGTATAATTCCTGTTAATTGGTGAAACAAACAGAATTAAGACAAACTTCCTATTCCCATTAACTGTGGTAGCATTTGGGAGCAACGTCATTACTATGCTAAGTTCTGTGTAAGGTACTGGACTCAGGGGCTCAAGAATTTGCATTTCTAACTGTCCTGAGGGATGGCGCTGCCGCTGGTCCAAGGGCTTCACCTGAGTAGCACTGCATAGGTCTGCATCTTAGATGCCATCAGAAAAAATCCGTATATTTTTTTATTTTTCAAAGATTTTAGTTCTTAAAAATAGTTTATTTCAGGAAATAACTGGTCAGTTTAATTTAAATGGCAACAATAGAAGTGAAACTTACTAATTTCATAATTATATTAATAATATATGATAACTAAAAAGCCCTGATTTCTTCTAAAAGATAGATGAGGTTGAAAGTAATTTTAATTTATTATGTAGTCTGTAAAGTCAATAGCATAGGTGTAATATTTTAAATGCTGAAGTAGTTTTAAAAAATAAGCATGTTGTGACTTTACCCATATCTGTGGAAACTAGGAGTGAGGACCTCCTTTAAAAAAGCTACCCAGGTGAATCTCAGGTGATCTTGTGATAAGCCTGTTCCGGACAAATACCAGTATGAGTTAAATAAAAAAATAAAATAAATTTTAAAAAAAAGCAAATACCAGTATGAATAATCAAGGGTGCGAGGGGAGGGAGAAGGTTGCAGATGGAAGTTTGAAAGCATTTTTCAAGTTAAGGGCCAATTTAGTAAGTCGTTCTTGTCCTCTGAGTGGTGTGACTCTGGTGGCCAGGACTGAAGTTGGAGTTAACTCTGCTTTTCCACTCACTTACCAGTGTAAGCACAGGTCATAAATCTTTGTTTTTCCAGTTTCACTTATGACGGCGATGATGATTACTCCTCTTAAACACATGAAGAAACTCTCTTTTTTTTTCTTTTAGGCTCTAATTGCAGAGACAGTTGGAAGTTATGACACCATGGATCTTTTCAGGCACACTACGGAACTCAGCATGCATGTAAGAATTTGAACATTCTTCTCAGGCATTCATGAAGGAGTAAAGCATTAAACCTATTTGAGGAAATGGATACTTAGTGGTGTCAGATTTTAACGACGGCATTTGTCTCTACTCTGTATTCTTTCCTGAAAGCAGAGAAGCTGTCTTTAATTTAAAAAGTTCTCATCTTCATCTATCTATTATCTTTCAAGATCTGATGAAGACATTGAGATTTAGCAAATGGGGTAGTAGTTGTGTGGACTAGGAACCAAGACTCCAGAAAACACATACATGAGATACGGACTAGACTTGGTTGATATTTCTAGCTGATTTATGGAAGTGTTTTAGAATTCTTTTGATTGGTAGTTATTACTTTGACCTACGGGAATGGTGCTGAGAAGAAGCAGACCCATCAGGCAGGCCTCTGTCTTCTGCACTTAATTTATCCCATTTGATTCCCTTGCTTAGAGTTGAAGCAAGTGACTTGAGTGTGGTCTTAGCTGCGTTTTGTCCTAGTGACCCTGTAAAGACACCTAACAGTTGACTTAAAGAAGACTAAGCTGTGATGTTTTCTGTATTGAAGTATATTGTTTCATTTCTTAATTTTTATTCACATATTTATTACCCAATGTCTGTCTGTTAACTTTGGCTTTTTTCAAGACTGAGGGAGCGATAGGTTATGCGTACTGGGTCTGTACAACACTGCAAGACAAAAGCAACAGAGAAACCGAGCTGTACCAGTACAACATCCTTCAGATGAATGCTGTCCCGGCAGCCCAAGTTGTTTTGAGTAAATACGTAGGTAAGGCACCTGTTATATAATGGCAGGGTGTTTTAATAACTGTTAAAAGAACTTAATGAATTTTACAAATTAGTTGATTTCAAGTTAAATATTGGCTTTTTTCTCCCCAGTGGCCAGTGTACTTTTTAGACTTTATTTTAGTAAGGACTTTTGAAGAGTGATGAAATGTTAGCTAATGGTTCAAGATAAAAGTGACTTCTGTGTTGTAGTGGAAAGCACTGGGCCTGAGCTGCTGCTGCCCTGGCTCTGCCATCACTGTTTCTACGGCCGTAGGCCACGTATTTTGCTTCCCTTAGCCTCTGTTACCTTTGGGAAGTAGAGGTAATGATACCTAGGTTATAGAGATTTGAGAATTAAGTAAGATAATGTACTTTAAGTTCTAAATCCAATGCCTTTAACCTCCCACATTAATACCTGATTTTTCTTTAAGATACTGGAAAAATAGATTTAGGCTTAGGAAAAGGACAGAATGCTGAAGTTTTATTAACCATCTATTATAATAATTTCCTTTCCTTGATATAACTACTATTGAGTTTGAATCTCTGCTCCATCATTTAGTAGCTATGATAATACCTTAGGCATACTACCAAATTGAATTTTAGTTTTCCTGCCCATAACAAACTAATGAAAATACTGATTGCTTAGGGTTTAAATAAAATGATTTATACAAAATGTGCAGAGTACCTGACAGATATATGCTCAAGAAATACTAGTTTTACTAGCAATTTTTTATCTTTTGACAAAATTATAATAAAAGAAGCAAGGAGTTTAAGCAGGAATACTGGCAGTTAAATGATGAAAAGAATCAGATAAATTGTGAAAAGCAAAAGAGAAAAGGCCTCATGGTAGATACTGAGAGGGTTGTGATATTCTCCCTGCATTGAGCCTGGGGCACTCGAGTGGATCACACTCAGTTTACAGATCAGCCCTGTGGAGCATCGGTGTATTAACAGTGCTGAAACGAATGACTAGTGAGTACCTAGAGCCTCTGAGAAAGTGTGTGATCAGAAATCTTATTGATAGGTTTCCTTACAGAATGAGGAACATTTAAAAGGATTTATGTAAAGAGGTAAATCTTTAACTTTCTGCAAAGTTCAGATGCTTAGAACAATGAACAAATCACTTCCTGACAGTTCACATAGTTACATTTTTAACTCTGTAGTGGAGTCATAATGATAACATACTCATTTAATAAATTCAACTACATGTGCTTAGCCAAAAGTAAGTAAGTAAGTTAGAAGAGAAACGAGGGTGAATACACAGAGAGGACAGTCTCGTCATCTGTCCTGCTGACTGCCTCCGGGTGCTTGTGGATGGAAGGCACGGATCTCCTCTCACTCAGTTTGACTCAGTCTTGGGTACCCTCTCTTTGTGTGGTAACTCGAGGATTTTTCAAGTATAGCTTTGTATGATTTTCACCTTGTGCTTTGATGTTAGAACCTAACCAATGCCTAAGATATGATCATACTCTCTTTTGTTAAACCATATAAAAGGTTTGAATGCTTGCTTCCCAGCACAACTTCAATCAGATCAGATGTGTTTCTGTTTTATAAATCATTGGATGTTTGATATTTTTTGACATTAAAATTTCAAAGTACTGAAAAAGGCAATACCAAAATCATACGTTCTTTCCAGTGCATAATACTGAGTTAATTTTCTTTTTAAAAATCACATAGAAATTGAAATACAACCATCAAGAAAAATTGTTGCTAAAAGTAATCACAGGAAGGTTTGAGTGATTAGCCACAGAACTGAATTTTCTTTATGAATTCAGTCAAGGGTTTTAATGTGAGGTACATTTTCAAATTATTATACCATTAGGGATAAAAAATGTTTTAACTTTAAAACATTGAGTAGATAATAACTATAAATATTATTTAGTTAATTTAGAAGAATTATAAAATGATTACTGGAATTTTATAGTCAAGATAATCAGACTACTATTCTTAACAATGTCAGTAATCTCAGGAGATAATCTGGTATTTAAGATATTGAATAAGTTGAAAATAAAACTAGTATTTTACAAACACAAACATTATGTACATGTAAAGAAAAGATATTTTTGGATTTCCAGAAAGAATTCAGAATTATGCTCCAGCTTTCACAATGTTGGGTTATTTAAATGAGCATCTTCAACTGAAAAAGGAAGCAGCAGATGCCTACCACAGGTAACTCTGCATGTACTGGGGTTGTGCTCCTCCTTGTCCTTTTTAAGTTTGATCTCACATTTTCATGAATGAGGTACTGAGTAAATGTTCTGATTTCCCCCCTTAATCTTTCATAATCTAATATTACATCTTGGAAGGTGAAAATATGCAATCCCAATTTTCTTCTGTATTTTGGCTTTTATTGCTTAACCCGAGAGAGAGGAAATAAAAAACAAAAACAAAACAACTCCTCCCCTTTAGACTTTGTCCAGCTTTATTAAATATTAATAATGTATTTATTCAGAGAAGAAATCAGAACATTGTATATTTGTTTGAGTCATTTCAGTCTACTATATATGTAACTATTCAAAAAGTACTTGTCAAACTGCTGTGTGTCCAGCAGTGTCCTGGGCACTGGCAGTTTAGCAGAATTAAAACAGACACCGGCCCCTTTCCCCTGGAGCTCATGTTCTGGTTGGGGGAGATGCACAATAAGCTAACAGACATCTGTGATGGGAACGATTGCAAAGAAAGAAAATCAAAGTCAAGGACCTGCAACTACAGAGCAGGCAGTCAATTTGAGGTTGGTTTACTAAGGCAGCGTGGCCTGGCCTGAACCCAGTGAAGCCACCAGCCATTCCGTGGTCAGCACAAGAGCGTTCCAGGCAGAGGGCCCAGCAAGAGCAGGGGCTTAGAATCAGGAGTAGCATCAGCATGTCAAACACACAAGAACAGTGTGGTCAAGTGGAATGACCAGTCAGGAGAATGGTAGGACAGGGAATCAACTGGAAGGTTTGTTCTCTGCAAACTAATTGACTCATGAATAAGAAAATCACTGTTGATCTTGTGAGAACCAGATAAAGAGTTGAAAGACCTGATTGCCTAACTTCTGGGGTACATCCATGCCCTCAGTCTAAATAAATCAATTTTTAGAAGAGGCCTTGTTAAATAAAAAAATGAATAATTGAGGTATCCTAAGTACTTTGCCACTTTTTAATGGATCTCTGTAGTTCAAAGGCGTAATCACTAGATGGTACTGGAGGCTGTATAATGACGCTCTTGTTTCTTCAGGTGTATGTGGAGAGAGGTTTATAAAAAAACACACTTCTATTTCTTTCATCCTTACAGTAAACAAACTATGTAAACATGATAGCATACAACAGTAGGCAGGATTTTTAAACAGAAAACATAGCTTCAGGGTGCTCACTTTTGGGGATACATACTATAATTGCACATGTTGTGAGTCTGACACTGGTTTTACCTTCAGCCGAAAATAGCAGCTACATGGTCACTTGGATACGCATTGCCCTTTCTTTTTAAAAATTTTTTAATTTAAAAATTTTAATTTTTAATTTTGTTGTTGTTCTATTACAGTTCCAAGTTTTTCCCCTGTTGCTCTCCCCTGCCCCGCCACCCCTGCACTCCCACAGTCAGTCCCCACCCTGTTGTCCAGGCCCATGGGTCCTTTATACATGTTCCTTGACTCAGCCCTTCCCCTTCTTTTCCCCGTTATGCCTCTCCCTCCTCAACGAGCAAACAAATCTCAAGTATGATAAATAATTTCACTTAGGAGGTTCACTTTACTAAAGTAATTTTCCTGACATTCTAAAATCTTAAGTATTGAGAATTCTTTTGTGGTGCCAACTTTAATAAAAATAGGAACAAGTGTTATAGCTAGCATATAAGAATTAGTAGAGTTACATGAAAATAAAAATCTGAACATTAAGTTAATGGAAAATGGTAAAATAATGCTACTGCCTAAAGGTAATTTAAAATACCTTGTCTTTTTTTTTTTTAAGGGCAATTTTGTTGTTACAGAATGCAGAAGACCAAGTTACTTATAATGATACAATTAGAAATTATGGCAGATTGTTATGGTAAGCATATTTTTCTCATTAATCCTGTGACCGTACTAGATTTTTCTGGTGAAAGCAGTGGGACTGTTGAGGTGGTGACCAGTTTCTAGAGTAGTGGTGGTGACGTGTCTGCAGGATACGTCATTCCCACAATCCCTGGCCCCGCTGACAGTTTCCTGTATCTGTAACACACCTCACTGCAATGGGCTTTATGAGGAGCAGGTTTAGAATTGATGGTTGTGGACTGTATAAGAGAACATTTGAAGAGAGGCAGTTGCTGTCTCTAATAGTAGAAGCCTAGTTAATTGGAAGAATTAGATTTATTCTGATTTCCTGTATGAATTTTTAGGGAATGGACATTAGGAATTCAGAAGCATTCTGAATTATTTTGAAATAGCACATAAAAATTTCTATGTGTGTACATTTTGTGGGTGGAAAGGGAGTCACATAGCTCCCTTCAGATTCTCAAAGATTTCTGGCTTAAAAAATGTTTTTTAAAAAAGACTAAAAATGAATCCAGCTGTTTTAGAGGATAGAACTAGGACCAGAGAACAGGTGTTATGGGAAGAAGGTCTTTGGCTCAAGGTAAGGAAGCATTTCTCGGGTTGAGAGCTGCTCCCAAATTGGATGTATTTATTCATGAACAATCTAAGGTAGCCTTCCTTTCATCAAAATATCTATCAAAACGTGATATTACTGATTTTTAAATTTTCACCTTTATAAAGTGAATTTTAGAAGCAAAGATTGCTTGTATTTTTAGTTCCTACCCACACCCCCAGGATTAAAAAGATTTTATGAAAATATTTCTAATAATATTAAAAACAGAAAAGGCTTCTGACTATAGTGATGGACTCTGAATAAGAATATCAAAGATACAGTATATCTATTCCATTATGGCAGCTGAGCTTATACAGTTTCTCTTCATTTTTAAATAAGCAAATCAAGTTATTTTTTTATATTAGAAAGTATTATATATAGTACCACATAGAACAGTTTTTACTTTCATTCCTAACAAACACAGGAAAGGTGATATATAGTTTTGTCTGAGGAATTTTAATGTAATCTATGTGTCCTCCAAAAAAATGGGTGTTCAGATAAACAGTGNTATATCTATTCTATTTTGGCAGCTGAGCTTATACAGTTTCTCTTCATTTTTAAATAAGCAAATCAAGTTATTTTTTTATATTAGAAAGTATTATATATAGTACCACATAGAACAGTTTTTACTTTCATTCCTAACAAACACAGGAAAGGTGATATATAGTTTTGTCTGAGGAATTTTAATGTAATCTATGTGTCCTCCAAAAAAATGGGTGTTCAGATAAACAGTGTACACCACGGGTGCAAACTCGTTGTCACCAGGGGCCACATCAGCCTTATAGTTGCCTTCAAAAGGCCGAATGTAGAGCTCCTTGCCCCTCATTAAGGAGTAGGTGCATTTGTACAGTCCTAAAATTACATCCAGCCTTTTGAAGGCAACCTTGAAGCTGATGTGGCCCCCGTGACAATGAGTTTGACACCCCTGGTGTACACGAAGGCTAGGTTTGATGCCAGCGTAGATGTTCTGTGACTTGTTAAGCTCATCAGAGGTGCTAGAACCTTACTTATGGGATTAATATTTAACTAATGTATTAAGCTTAAAAATTGGGAATTTTGTATAAAAGTCAACTTGAAATTATTTTATAATTTGAGATTTTAATTCAAGTTTGTTTAAAAAACACTTTTCCATTTAGCAAAACTGGCCATTTTCACATTATTTAAAAGAAGCAAAGTGTGAAGCTAAATCTCCCTGGTACATCCTATGAGAAATAAATGATATGCCTTCTATTTTAAGTCTTTTCTGCATCTTTAACTCTGAGAGAGAAAGTTATTAAAAGGAACATGGTATAATAATGTTCTATATTTTGAAGATGTAAGCCAAAATTATTTTTTATATTAAAAGTAAGTTATGTTTTGTTTCTTAGTGCCATTGGTGAATATGACAAAGCTATCCAGGCTTTTAAGTCAACACCCCTTGAAGAGCTAGAAGACATCATCGGTTTTGCTTTGGCTTTATTTATGAAGGGTCTGTATAAAGAGAGCAGCCAAGGTGAGTATGTTTTTTGAAGCTGAAGGACACATCTTACTTTTCCAGGGCTGAGAGGAATTTGATCATGAAGACCTTACATAAAGATGTATTAAGATAGGGTAGGGGTTGCAATGTTTATTAAAATCTGCCTAGGAGTCAGGACAATACTAGGTACTTTTTACCTGTTTTGCCATTTAGTAGGGCATTATGATGAATAGTTCTTATAGTAGTATCATGAGGTGAGTTTTATTTTTATTATTTAGATGAGGAAACTGAACCCAAGATCACTTATGGTTGACATAGGAGTTAGCATTTGAAAGCAGGCCTTTACTAATTCACAGTGCTTAACTGTAAATTTTTGATGAATGAAGACCTCAAATTTTGTTAGTGATAGTGTATTTCGGTTTCTGCGAAAGTGCTCATTGCGTGCATATTCACATACATGGGCCCAGCCTCTGTGTGTGCAGCTCTGAGAGGATCTGTTCTTTGGTGGAGTCGTTGCTCTGCCCAAGGGGGTTTGGGTGCTCTCTCCGTGGCTGCCGGCCTCCACTTGTTGTGCAGATAGTGGCGGAGACCTCCCTCCCTCCAGATACTGAAGGTGGAAATTAGGGAATGTTGCATAATAATCCTCATGCTATCCCTAGCATCACCTGGGAACAGCTAAATGAAATTAGATTATAAAATTTTGTTCCTGAAATCAAGGGAATAGTAAGATAATATTTTAGTTAGATCTTTTTTGAAAAATAGAATTAGGAAAGGAGAATTCCCATAGTTTGTCACTCAGGATTGTTTATGTATTGTTTGCTCTTTGTTTCTAATCCTATGTAACAGCCTATGAGAGAGCCTTGTCTATTGTTGAATCAGAGCAAGACAAAGCCCACATCTTGACAGCTCTGGCAATAACGGAGTATAAACAAGGAAAAATGGACGTAGCCAAGACACTGCTGTTTAAATGGTGCGTATACTTGACACCATTGCTTAATATGACCAGTTGCTTAAGGATTGGCTTCAAATTTGGATCAATGTCAAATGAAGACCCTAATGTTTTAAGAACTTCTTGATGAGCAAGAGGGATTGGACCCCCCAACCTCTGAACGGATAGTCACGGGTAGAACTAAAAATCATGGCTTAATTCTTAGTCTTGGATCCTTCCAGCCCTTCAGAATCATCCTGCACACTCTGTTTTATTTATTTCTGAAAAGAGTAATGGATCACCTGATCTAGTAGGATCTTAAAAGTTTAATGAAGGCAGTTGTAACTGCTTGTTTTCTGTGTCTCGAGAGATTTTTTCCTCTTGCTACTGATACAACTTGTAACTATTTCTATGTTTTTGGCATAAGTTAAAAATAATAGCCTTGATATATGTGGTTATTTTTACATGATACTTTTTGGCTTCTGGAATTTTCTTTTAGAGCATTAATCTTAATTTCTTCAAAAACAATAAACAACTAATATATGCTGTTGGACAGAGGTTCTCAGTGAGTTTCTTGGCATTTTCAGTGGCACAAATCCTCATGGTACAGAGTTGTCCGCCCCCACTGCAGGAAAATTACATCTCTGTGCCCCACCCATTAGATGCTAACAATACTCCTCAGTCATTGTGAAAACCAAAAATCACCTCTGGGCATCTCCAAATTACCGCCCTCCCTTATATAACATGTTTAGAGAACCCAAATTTGCAAGTGGCTTGGGGGCAAGAATGTTAGATATTAATGTATTAGAAACAATGAGTTGAGTTTTGGGTTAAGACAGTAGCCAAAATCATTTTGAACATTGGTAAGAGTAGAGAAAAAGAATAGAATATAATCTTATCTTTTTCTTCTCTTATAAGAAGGAAAAAACTTTTACCTTCTTGTTTTATGTTGTTGGATCCAGGACTAGATATTTTATCTGATTTATGTTTCTTTGTTTTTGATTATCTGCATGTCATGTTTCAAACTTGATACTTACCAACTGTTCCCTCCCCGCTCCTTGGCATGTAACTATGAAAAATCCTTTCTATGAAAAATTCAGTCCCCAAATTTTTATCAGTCTTGCTCGACATGCGTATGTTGGAACTAAGCAATGTCCTAGGTGCTTATTTAAGGAGAATGAGTGTAAGTTCAATATATAAGGGGAAAACGTCTGGTCACCAAATTCACAGAATGTATCATGTTGAATGACTACGTGTAAAGTCACTGGAACATGGTACAAGACAACATGCCGTTACTGAGTGTTCAGCACATGTAGCTCAATGGGATTTAGTTATTCCAGTAATAATTTAGATTTTTGTGTATTAGTATTAGAGTAGATAGTTTTCTTTCCCTTTTGAATGAGGGTGCAAATGAGAATTTCTTTTTTTACCATCAGTATTGTAATTTATATTTTACTATGTGTTTTTTTAGTTGTACCGATATACAGCGCAGTTACTGATATTGATAGAAATTGACATTCTTCCATATTTGAACTTTTACATCTCTTAACCCTTGTGGTAAAAAGAGTTACTATGGATGCTCTGTGTAAGTGGTTAACTCCAGAGCTGCCCATGAAAATTCATGGTTTTATACCTCTTTGTCAAAATTAGATTCTAAGCATTTTGTTTTCCTCTCTCCAAAAAGAGTAAAAAGATATAGTGGTAGGTAGATAATATTTTTTAATGTTTTAAAAATTACTATTTTCATAAACTGTTTAAAAAGGGCTTGGAAGTTCCTCTGTTTTGTTATGGTACAACATTCATAATTACTATTAAAAATACTAAGTTTGTTTTGTAAAACTTAGATGTAATGACCAGAAAAGAAATTTGGCCCTGGCTGGTGTAGGTCAGTGGATTGAGCACGGGCCTGCAAACCAAAGGGTCACTGGTTCGATTCCCAGTCAGGGCACATGCCTGGGTTACAGGCCAGGTCCCCAGTGGGGAGCATGTGAGAGGCAACCACACACTGATGTTTCTCTCCCTCTCTAATGTCCTCCTTTCCCCTCTCTAAAAATAGATGAATAAAATCTTTAAAAGAGAAAGAAAGAAATTTGGCTATTGCTGCTCTGCAAAAGGCCATTGATGTTCTTAAACACATATTCAGGGAAATTGCTGCCCCAAGATGCCAAGCAATTTGTTCTTATATTTACTTAAAGCTGGGTTTAATTTAGTGAGTCTTTTAAGTAAATTGCCTTTTGTACTAAATGTTAAATAGGTTTTAACAGTTATAGACTACTGTGTTCATGCTAATTGGCAATTAAAAATATGTTTACAGCTCTATCTTAAAGGAGCCAAACCCAGAGAGCCTTCAAGCCCTGTGTGCTCTAGGATTGGCGATGCAGGATGCTACCCTGTCCAAAGCAGCACTTAATGAGTTACTGAAGCACATCAAACAGAAAGACACTGATTATCAGAAGTGCCTTCTCACTTCAGCGATTTATGCACTGCAAGGCCGCAGTGTGGCAGTGCAGAGACAAGCATCTAAAGCTGTTCACAGGTAAATTTGGGCTCATGAACTCGGGCTCTAATTATACTTGATGAGGTGGTCTTTAACATTTGGAACTTACTAAGAATATAAAATGAGGTGGTAAGCATATACATTAGGGAACCAAAATGTGGCTTTATGAAGCTGTAGAATCAGCTGACTATACATATTATTTCACCTATGAAGATTTTCTTTAAAAAATTCAGTTGATAGAAATAGAAAACAGCCCTGCATGGCTCAGTTGGTTGAATGTCAGCCTGCAAAGCCAGAGGTTACCAGTTCAATTCCCAATTAGGGCACATGCCTCTGTTGCAGGCCTGGTCCCCAGTTGAGGCCTATGAGACGCATCCGATTGATGTTTCTCTTACACATCGATGTTTCTTTCCCTGTCTTTCTTCCTCCCTCCCCCTTCTCTCTAAAAACGAGTAAAATCTTTAAAAAAAGAGAGAGAGAGAACAGAAATTTTGCCCTTCTAAACTTTGTTTGTATGAAAGCCCTTATTAATTTTCCAGTTTGTGATATTGTCAGTTTGTTATCTGATAGTGTCCATTGATGGTTTTAGGAATATTTTGGCCGTGTAAGCATTCATTAATGTATTCAAAATTTGGAAAGTAGGAAACTGTTACTACGAGCAGCAGTGCTTATTTATTTTCAGCAGTAAAGTGTTATGTCAGTGGTTTGCATACCTTTCGTAATTCTCACCTCAGTGTTTTCTTTGCACACAATATACTACATTTACTTAACCTTTCTTAATTAGATTTCATGGCTTTGTAATCATCACGTTTATGATTTTTTTCTTATTTTTATAAGGACTATTGGTGTATATAAGAGATATAAAATATGTTTTCTAAAAATTAGGACACTTTTAACCACACTTGGACAATTATATGAACTTGTTTTAAATGCCTAAAGGATTTTAAACTTAAGTACTGAATAAAATGTTGCTTGCTTGCACTTTTTGTGGATAAAGTAACTCCCACCTCAGCTCTCTACCTCTGACGATCTCTGTAGCAACCCCGCCGATCCGGCTCTGTGGTCTCTCTTGTCCCGAGTGGTCGCTCAGCATGCTCAACGAAGTGCAAAGGTGAGTAATGTTCTAAATCCTGGCAAAAAAAATCAGTAACTTGTGATGTGGTAAAGAGTATAATTTTAAAGTATTAGCATTGTCATTCTAAAAAAAATAACTAATACAGCAAGGGAGTTCTGCTCTTTAACCGAATTTTCCATTGTTTATTCGACAAGTCTTACATTGAGTTTCTGCCGCCTACTCTTGTGCTGCTTTGGGGGCGATGGACAACGCAGAGTCAGGCGGGCTCTTTTGAACACACACAGATTATGTCAATAGCCATGTGATGAGGTTGTGCTTGCCATGTTGCCGTTTAAGAAGCATTAGCTACTGTACTTTTGAATCCCAAAAGATAATCTTATTTAAGAACTCCTTAAAGATAAAAGAAGCACCAGAACACTGCTGATATTTAAAGATGTAAATCTAAACATGGAGTCATTAATGTTCTGTGCAGGGATGACATACTGTATTTTAGTTCATAAAAGCCAGATATTTTCAGGTGTCTAGAAAGTTTTTTTTTTAGAGAGTATTTTTTTAGCTGCTGTGGGTACTGTGAGCTTTCATTGCTTACTTAATCAGTCGATAAACATAATGAAAGTAGCAAATAGGTTTTGAATGCTTACTACATCTGCAAATTCCAGTATCTGAAGTCTGTGAGGGCCTGTGTTGGTCATTCCCACTTGCTTTCATGTGTGATGGCTTGGTCTCTTTGCTTACCAGATTGTGTATACTTAAAAATTCAGTGTGGAAATAATTTGTGGCCTAGGATGCAGGTACCTTTCTATTCATATAAATTGTATTTATTTCTGCCAGGTGTTTGGGAGTGCCACCAGTCTGGAACCACCTTAAACAAGGTTTAGAGCTTGAGGTTTCTGGGCCAAACCGGCTACCATGTGCCTGGGTTTCAAGGTCATATGAAGCCTGGTTTACTTTTGATTCATCTTTAACCCAAGGGTGTAGACACTTGGGGTCTCAGCTTTATAACTCCCCCTTGTTATGTGAGCCCTGGGCTTTGATTTCTGACCCACTAGCCCATGTGTTTTTTCAAAATGAAAATTCAAATTTGTTAGAATCTGCAAATGGCAGAAGTGGCTTCCCTGCTTACTTACCTCTCTGGATTTGTTTTAACTCTTAGTTTTGGCCTGGTAAGACTTTAATATCTTGTCAGTTATTCAGTGCTTTGAGGCATACATGTTTTTTAAATCTTATCCCAGTGCTTCTGAAGCTTTAATATGCAAATAAAATCACCTGATGGTCTTATTAAAATTCAGATTCTAATGCACTAGGTATGGGATGCAGCCTGATAGTCTGATTCTTCTAGTCTACAGACCACACGTTGAGTAGCAAAGCAGCATTTTTATATATTTTGTCATTTGATCCCAACATATGAAGTTGGCACAATTAATGTCCATTTTATAGAGGAGGATGCCAGAGACTTGGAGGTTGAATAACTTGTACATAATCACAGCTAGTGGTTACGATGATGGGTTATCCCACCTCTAAACCCTGAGTCCTCTTTCTGCTCTACTGTGTTGTCTTTCTTCTTTTTAATCCATTTTCTATTTGTTTTATGTTGACATTTTTAAAAGTTCATTTTTAGCACTTTTTTATTTTTAAATTTTGTTAAGTTTTATTGTTGTTCAAGTACAGTTGTCTGCTTTTTCTCCCCCACCCCCACCCCTAGCCATCCCCACCTCCCTCCCTTGACTCCACCACCCACCCCGCTCTGGTTTTGTCTGTGTCCTTTATAGTTTCCAAAAACCCTTCCCCCTTTTGCCCTCATTATCCCCTAAGTACAGTTTTGAAAACATTTCTGGTACACTTACACACTTCTGATATAAAATGAAGACTGCAGTATACTTCTGATTTAAAATGAAATCATCCTCATTTCTTTCCCAGGTAAAACACCTAATTGAATTTTTAAAAATGAAGTATTTCAAATCAGCTTTATGAAACCTGTTATATATATGTTTCATTTTAGTATTGAGCTGATTATTGAAGCAGTGATGAGTCTCATGGTCCTCTGAACTTCGTTTGTTTTACTGGGGATTACAGAAGTTTTTAAGCTGGTATTTATGGAAAAATTATGTTAGCTTATGTTATAATAGGTTTTGTGGTCTCTTGCCCTGGCTATCTCTTTTTCAGTCTGCCACAGTTTTTTATATTGTTAGAAAACATGTGCGTTTTTGTGGTGTCACTGTAAAATTGTACAACTTTTAGGTCTGTACTGGGTAGAATTGAAATGATTATAGTGAAAAAAGATTTTCTTTTTTAAAATATTAAACTGGTCTTTTAAAGCAATGATAATAAGTTGATACTTAAAGGAGTTAAAGCATTGTGAATGCGATAAAACTGAACCTTTCAAATGATGTAATGGAGATTCTATCAGTCTCAATTTTTATTCTTTTGTGAAAGTTTATGCATCTATTTAAATAACCAGTTCTTTTCTGTTACAGGGAGGTGCTGTAGCAGGAAATGTGGCTCATATTCTGGACTCAAATCATGGGAAGGTTGGTTTGCCCCAGTAAAGGAAATGTTCTGCTTGATAAATAATTTTATTTATGAAAGAATAATTCTTATTTTTGGCTTAGGGGGTCACATCATATCCAATAAAGTCATACTTTTAGTTACTTTGAAAGCTAGGGAGCTATGGAGAGAATTGCCTAACGCCCTTCCTTTCTCCTACATAGAAGGCGTTACTGTACACTGCAGTGAATCAGTTGGCTATGGGAAGCAGCTCAGCAGAAGATGGAAAAAATATTGCACTGAAGACCATTCAGAAGGCAGCGCTCCTTTCTCCAGGTGAATGTAATATAATTTACTTTGTTAATTAGGACTCTGTTCATCTTTCATTTGTGGTTTAGGGGAGCAAAGTTTGTAATCTTATGAAATAAGACAAGGGAATTTTAAGAAAAAAATCGAAAATTTTACATATAAATATTTGATTATCTACATTTGGCTAGTGATAATTAAGAGGCAATCAATTATTGAAGCAGGTTCAAGGAATATCTGTTCAAAGAGAATTTATTACCTGTTATTGAGAATCTGAATTAATATATTTTCAAGAAGTAGTTTTATTTTCATTTTTTGTCAGGCTTTTTTAGTAAGGTTTACCAATTGCTACTAATTATTGTATGAACATATTTTGTTAATTTTTTGTGTAGTTAGCTCCTTGAAGATTGAAAATATGTCTTCTGTGGTTAGAAATGTTGAGTGCTGGCCTCGCCTGCGCTAGCTTTTCCTAGCTCTAACCGGGTGTATCGTATGCATGTCATCCATCACAAAGGTACTGGGAACCGCATATGGACTGCGCCAGCCTGCTCCTGCTACCACAGAAGGCTAGGATGTCTAGTAGTATAGGATTAAGAGATGTATTCTTACATACTATTATTATTATTATTTTCGTTTTAAAGATTTTATTTATTTATCTTTAGAGGGGAAGGGAAGGAGAGAAGGAGAGAAGTATCAGTGTATGATTGCCTCTTGTGAGTCCCCTGCTGGGAACTGGCCTGCAACCCAGGAATATGCCCTGACTGGGAATCGAACCCCGATCGTGTGGTTCGCAGGCCCGCGCTCAATCCACTGAGCTACGCCAGCCAGGGCTTACATACTATTATTTTTTAATATAAAATATAGCATTAAATAATTTATTCCCCAGACCACGTCAAACAGTTGTTAGACCAGAATGTAGTTGCTTTTGGACAGGGACTGTTCGGAAACAACTTTTACAAAGAACAGATTCAATGTTACCTTCACAGCAAGTGGTAAAGGTCCCAATTAAACTGCAAAATATCTAACATATCAGAGAATGTTTTATAAAACAAATAAACAGACCCATATCCTGTTGCTTATTATTTCTTTCATTTTCAAAATAAAAGAGACCCTCAACATTTGAGTTTCTTACACATTGGGTATGCTTCTGATTTTTGGAGCAGTTTTCAAGCAAGTATTAGATGGAATTACTCTGAATAATTCTTATTGTGATCCACAGTTATATTGTGATCCACAGTTATATTGTGATCTTACATTGTGATCCACAGTTATCCATTGCTTACTTAATCATCATTACTTACTTCTAATCATCATTAGGAGATCTGTTAGCTTTTAAGTGGCCTAAACTTTAGTAAGGTAGTATTGCCCACCTAAGGTTCTCTCTAATGGTGTTTTCTGATTTTCCTATATTATCTGGAGAAATACATACTTAAGGAAGCAAAGTCATCCTATAAGATGCTTATAATAGGACCAAGTGATGAAGATGAGTACCTGCTTGAGATTTGTCCTTGGAGTCCAGTGAAAGTGAATATAATTGTAGTTACTGTAGAAGCTGTACACATAGTCTTTGTAGATCTTTAGTTGGACAAAGCACAGTTTTGATAGATGGTACTCCAGTGGATCTTTTCAGAAATTTAAATGTAATCCCAAGAATTTAGAATTAAATGGAAGGAAATCCAATTTCTGCTAGATTTACTGCTTCTGTGATATTAGAAGTATTTTTAGCAAATGATATTTTAAAATTTTTAGTTTATAGTTTATACATTTTATATATAATATTTATATTATCACTTACCTTGGGAATTTGAGTTGCTGATTATCTATGAAAGAGTTCATGAAAATAGCAGTTCTTTTTAATTGTGACAGAAGAAATATCTGGCAACTAGTGTCCGTTCTCCCTACCAAAATCTAAACAGTAGAATACTCTAAGATTCCTGAAAGGGTTGTTCAGTCAGTTTTAGGAGTAGATCACTGTTCAGAAGTTGAGTCCACCTCAGCCAGAATTATAGTACTTGAGACCTGATAGCATGCGAGCCATCCTCTAGTTCAGTTGCCTGAGAAAAATCCCAGAGGAAAAGCTGCCACGTAGCTCGTGTCATTGTTAGGCCTAAAACCCAGAGCGCACACTAGGTCACGTGCCTTGTATTATACAGAAATCAGATCTTATAAATTCTAGGGAATGGGCCCCATTTTCTGATTCTGGAATTTATGTTATTTGAGATGAGGTAGTCATCTGGGGTAGAAATTATTTTGTAATATAAAGATACATAGTTTTTTATAAAAGCTTTTGGTCTACATAAGATTTCTATGATTCTTGTGCTCATAGCAGTAATACTGTTCATCTGTAAATGATATATATGGATTTCAGACTTTCGATAGGGGACATATACTGGATTGGGCAGTTAGGTTAAGAAAAAATAAACTAAAGCTAAAAATGTGTGCTTAAATGACTATTCATTAACTAGCACCCCCTTGTGGAACTCTAAAATTATCTATTTGTTTTTTAAGGGTAGCAGGACTAAAATAGTAATCATTGAAGTGAACTGTAAAATATACTCAAATGTGTAAAATAAAAGACCAAACAAATTTTAAAAACCTGAGTTCCAAGTCCCCTTCCAGCCTTTTTTCATAGCTACTTTTCTTAAAAAAGAGGCGTCTACACTCGCAGTCTCTATTATTACCTCTTCAACCCACTCTGTCAGTCTCCCACGGCTCCCCCACTGCCCCTCCCTTGCATCCCTTCCTCTGAAGCTTCTTTCAAGATGTGAGGAAGGGAAGATAAAATGAATGAAAAGGTATGTAATAAAATAATTACTTCACTTGGAACGAGAAGCTTTTTTTTTTAAATAATTTTTTTAATTTAATTCTTGTTCAAGTACAGCTTTCTGTCTTATATTCCCTGATGAGAAGCTTTTTTATGATAAATTTTAATCACAATATGACAGCTTTGTTAAAATGCTAACATAATTTTTTTATTGTTGTTCAAGTACAGTTGTCTCCATTTTCCCCCACAACTTCCCCACCACCCCAGCCATTCCCACCTCCTACCTTCAGTCCTACCCACCTTTGGCTTTGTCCATGTGTTCTTCATACATGTTCCTGACAACCCTTCCCCCTCTTCCTCCCATTATCCCCTCCCACCTTTCCTCTGGTTACTGTCAGTTTGTTCTTAATTTCCATGTCTCTGGTTATATTTTGCCTGCTTGTTTGTTTTGTTGGTTAGGTTCCACTTATAGGTGGACAAATACCTTATGATCTCACCTATAAGACAAAGTGGCTTTCGTGCTTGGCTGTTAGAATATAGGTTAAGTGAAGTTGTCTTGAGCTTTTCCTTTGGCTCAGACTCTTCTTAAGACCTGAGAATTTGTGTAATCTTGCTTTTCCTAAGACTGAGCCTTTGAAACGTGGGCCGAGAGCGTGAGTGCCTGTTTGAGACTTGTCCTTGGTATCCAAAGAAAGTGAATATAATTGACCTTTCCATAGTAGCATAGTAGTCTGGGCAAGTGAACTAACAAGCTTTGGAAGAAAAGCTTAATAAGATAGTTCTCATCCTCTGATATGTTTGACAAAAATAGCAAATCTTGAAGGGTCAATGTAGTAATGTGTCTTCTAAAAACAAGTATATTTAGTTTCCTTTATGAAAATGGAGTTTTTCTAGATATAAATAATTTTTTTCATGTGCTTATAAACTCATTTTTGATAGTTTTCCAGCAATATTAATAAGCCTTCTGATGATGTTCCCTATGTCTAGGTGATCCTGCCGTCTGGGCCGGACTGATGGCAGCCTGCTACGCTGATGATAAACTTGCTCTGGTGAACAGCACTCAACCAAAGAGGGTAGATTTATACTTGGCACTATTATCTGCTGTTTCGGCTTCAAGTAAGTTTTTAGAAGCACTTTATAATGATAAATGCAGGATAAAAGACTCAGAGAATACTGCCAGAAGGTAGTGGGGACAATTAGCTGTACACCAAAGGCTGTTATGGTCTCGTCTAATAAAGTTTACAAATAAGCCTGGAAAAGATCAAGTCATTTTTAAGAAGCTGAACTGATTATAGGACAAAACTGAAGAACATTATAGGAATATAAAAATATCTAGCAGTAAGCAAGGCAAAATTCCCAATGCCTGGTATCCAGTTAAAATTTAATAGGTATGCAAAGAAGCAGAAAAGTACCACCCATAGTGAGGAGAGAGATCCGTCAGTGGAAACAAACCCACAAATGACACACGCTGAAAATCTCTGCAGAATGTAACAGACTGTAAAGAATGTGTGGCAACAATAGCTCAAAAGCCAAGAGAGAAAATAGAAGTATTTTGTTGTAAAACTTTTGTACTGTAAGTGAAGCAGTGTTGTATTACTTAAAGATAGACTGTAACAGGTTAAAGATGAGTACTCTAAACCTTAAAATAGACACTAAAAGAATGGAGTTATAGCTAATAAGCCACCAAAGTAGATACACTGTAATCATAAAAAATTATCCAGAAGAAGAGAAAAAGGGAACAAAGAATAGATAAAGCAAACTGTAAAACAATAATAATGTATTAGAGTTAAACCCAGCGATATTAATAATCAAATTAAATATAAATGATCTAAATACCATAGTTGAAAGGCAGAGATTGTCAGATTGGATAAAAAAAGCAAGAGCCAACTACTACCAAAAAGAAATGTACAGACAAAAATATAAATCTGTATTTAAATGTAAAGATAAATAGAGCCTAAAAAGTATAAGGATGAGAAAAGACACATGTACTATGCCAACAGTAATCAAAAGAATGCTCGAGTGGCCATGTTCATTTCAGACACATTAGAATTCAGGACAAAGAATAGTGCAGTGATTAGGAGGGTCATTTTTCCATGGAATCAATTCATCTAGAGGACATAATATGGGCCTACTTGCTTCATAGCACTCTGCACATGCACGTATTACTGTGTTCTTTACAAATTGAAAGTTCCCAAGACAACCCTGTGTTGAGCAAGTCTTTCTGCACCATCTCAACAGCATTTACTCACTTCATATCTCTCACATTTTGGTAACTTGCAATATTTCATGATTACCGAATATGTTATGGTGATTTGTGATCAATGATCATTGATATCACTATTGTAGTTATTTTGGGACTCCACCAGCCACACCCATATAAGATGGCAAATTTAACCAGTAAGTGTGTGTGTTCTGACTGCTCCACTGACACTCCATTTCCCCATCTCTGTCTCTCCTTGGACCTATCCATTCCCTGACCTACCACAATGTGGAAATTAGGCAATTAATAATCCTGCAATGGCCTCGAAGTGTTCAGAGAAAGGAAAAATCGATTTGACAAACTTTGTTGTCTTATTTTAAGAAATTCCCACAGCTACCCTAATCTTTAGCAGCCAGCATCCTGATCAGTCAGTAGCCATCAATATCAAGGCAAAAATATAGGTAAAAACAAAAAGGTTACAACTCACTGAAGGCTCAGAAGCTGATTAGCAGTTTTAGCAATAAAGTATTTTTAAATTAAGGTATGTACATTGTTTTTTAGATACAATGCTATTGTATACTTAATAAACCACAGTATAATATAAACATAACTTTTATATTCACTAAGAAACCAGAAAATTCATGTAACTCCCTTTTGGAGTGGTTTGTAACTGAATATATAATTATCTCTGAGGCATGCCTATAATATACATTCAGGCACTGACTAACAGAACTTTAAAAAACATAAAATGTACATTGTATTTTACAGTAAAATAGCAGAAGACATGAAGAATTTAGAGGGGAGATGCATGGAGCAAAAACTTACAGATAGAACTGGAAGGAGCAATAGAGAACTCCACAATCATAATTAGAGGTTTCAATACCTTTCTTTTGATAATTGAGAGAACAATTGTACAGAAAAATCAGTAATTATATAATAGAGACTTGAACAACACTGTCAACTAGTATGACCTAATTGGCAGTGGGAATGCAATTCTAACAACTGTAGAATGCATATTGTTGTCAAGTGCACATAGAACATTTACCCACATATATTCTGGACCATAAAACAGGTCTCAGTAAATTAAAAGGATTCAGGTCATACAAAGTATTATGTTATCTTAATACAATGGAATTAAGTTAGACATCAATAATAGGAAAATATCTGGAAAATTCCCAAGTATTTGAAACTAAATATTATAGTTATGTTAAATAATCCAGATTAAAGAATAAATCAGAAGAGAAATTAGAAAACACTTTGAATCGAATGCAAGCAAATATCAAAATTCTATAGTCCTACTAAAGCACTGCTTTTAACATTAAATGTCTACATTGGAAAATTAAAAAGACCTCTAATCAGTGACCTTGCAACTACCTGATGAAACTAGAAAAAGGAAGAGGAAATTAAATCCACAGTAATAAGACAAAGAAATAATGAAGAGTAGAGATCAATTAAATAGAAAACAGAATATCAACATTTACCATGTTACTGTTGTGAAAATGCCAAAGAGTTTATACTTTATTAATTCATTATAAGATGTTTTAGAAAATGCGAAGTGATCTGTTTTGATGGAAATAAGTAGTGGTTGCTTGGAGACAAAGGGGCAGAGGAAGGGGTGTGATTACAGAGCCGCAGGTGGAGACTTCTGATGATGATGAAAGTGTTCATTGTCTTGATTGTGGTGGTGGTTCACAGGTGTGTGCTTATGTCAGCACTCATCAAGTTGTGTGCTTAGAATGGGTGCAGTTTATTGTATGTCAGTGATTGCCATACATCTTTAAGGTTTCCATGAATTATTTTTACTTTTGTTATAGATACAGTGATTTTTAATATGTCACAAGTATACAAGGTCTTAAGTTATTTAATCACAGATATTCCTACCATGATAGGAATAAGCTTTCTCATGTCTAGGATAGTCTATGGTGTTCCAGTGGTTTGTGTGAGTTTTAAAAATTGTGTGTGCATAAGTCTTATTGTCATGCTTATTAGCAACCAGTTACTCCTCTGAGAACACATTATAACTTGTATAAAAAGGAAACATTGACATTTTTTGTTTATAGTTAAAGGCAAAGAATTCCTTGGAAGTTATTGTGAATCCCTTGAAAAGTGGTCCCTGTCCCAAGCCGTCACTGGTCTGGCGGACACAGGAAGAATAGCTGAAGCTGAAGCCCTTTGCACAACGGTATTGTTATGGATTGTTATGGATTTGACCACTGAGATTTAGGATTCTTGTCTTATTTGGAAACTAATTTCAAAACTAAAATGCATGTTATTTAAAGAGCATATGGTGGTGGTTGGGGGGTGGTGTGGTGGTAATGGGGGTGGGGGTGGTGGTAATGATGACGATAACACCCAGCATATTGAGTACTTACACAAGCTAGTCACTACATTTAGCAGTTGGTATTTGAACTTCACAACAATCCTAAGGGCAAAGATATTTATAATTATCCCCATTTTTACAAGTGGGAAAACTAGGGCTTAGAGAAGATAATTTGCACATGAGCTCACAGCTATAAATTGATAAAGTTGCCATTGGAACTCACATTTGTTTGACTCTAGGATCCAAGCTCTTAATTCACACACACACATATATATATGTAGATATAGATATAGATATAGAGAGTATTAAGGAGACAGTATTTTTCTTTGATTTCTGCTTATTCCCTTCAGAATAGTTTTTACATACCCGAATTACAGGCTCTGTGAGTAAATTCTTATTAGCACCTTACCTGTCACATAGTAAGTGCTCAATAAATATTTACTGAAAGAACATGTAAGTTTCATAAACCTACTCAGAAGTAATTTATTGTGGTAGGAGAATTTTAAGCATCACTTATCCTGAAAACATGTTTCATAAATGTTTACCTGGGAAATTGTGGTGTCTTTTGAGAAATTTGCTTGAAAGAGCAGTATAAATTTTTCAGAGAAAGAAGAATGGGTCTGTGAAAATCTCTTTGGCTCTTGAATTCCCTGAAAAGTAGAGCAATACATTTTATCTTTTATTTAAGAAATTCCATTTAAGTTCAGGGCAGGTTAATATTTTATAGTGAGAGTAATTGACAGTTGGCTATCCTCTGTCTGACAGAATAACAGATACTTTAATGAACCTTTCCTTGTCATTTTATTGTTCCAGTCTCTTTCCTAGAAAAAAAGCAATCTTGTACATTTCAGGAATAAATGCATTTAAGACTATGACCTAATTAGTAAAAAAATAGAAACATGTTATTGAGGGACAAGCAATAAAGGAAGAAATATTTAAAACAGTAGTGGAAGGACTTGGATAGAGAACTTTAACATCTTTCTCATATATATATGGAAGGAGATAGATATATAAAATACATGTATGTATGTATGTATTTTAGAGTATAAGTAGCTTGAGGAAACTCCCAATGTGTAGAAAGTCTGTGCCTGGGGAAGGACATACAATGATATCTTCATTAACAGATTCAGAAAGGAAAAATATTAAAGCTCTTTCCTTTGTAGATACAGTTGTTTCTCCAATAAGGTGTAGTGTTAGCCTTCATTGTTAATTTCATATTTTCTTAGTTCTGTTCTTTATGTTCAGAACCTAAAGTTCTTAGGATATCACCTGAGAATAAACCAAGTGAAAGAGACATACTACTGTATTTTGCTATATATAATGCACACCCATGTTTTTGTGTGCACTATATACAGGATTATTACACCTATTTTTATACCCATGCCATGTAACCGTTATACCCATGTATAATGCACTTCCTTATTTTCCCCAAATATTGGGGCAAAAAGTGCACATTATACATGGCAAAATATGGTAAATCTAAAATGAATGACCCATAAACTACAATAATGGTATTAACCAATTTAAAGATTATTTATATGTAGAGTTTGATATTTCCAAGATGTTTAGTTTCATTTATTTTACTTTTGCAGTTATTTATCTTTTTAATAAGAAAAGGTCAAATTTAGATTTTTTCTCCAGCATGGAGAATAGCTAAATTGCCTGTTGCATTTTGTGTTTAAGAACTTATTTGATATATTTCTATTTGGGGTTTAAATTTTAGAACTTAAAAAGTAACCCTGATCAGCCAGATGTTATCTTACTTTTGAGACAAGTTCAGTGTAAAGCACTCCTGGACTTGCAGAAGCCTCTTCCGGATGCTGTGCTCGATGAGCTCCAGAAAGCGGTCATGTCCAACTCAGCCTCCGTTCCAGCTTGGCAGGTAAATCCTCTCCTTTCTTAACAGGAGTCCTGAATTAAAATACTCTATGATATTAGCTAAGGTCAGGGTGTGCTCCATTTTCATTTGTGTTGCTTTTAAACTCACCAGAGATCTCATTTTCAAGATACAAAGGGTATTGTGATTAGAAAACAGAACATCAGCATTTACCATGTTAACATTGTGAAAGATGCCAGAGTTTATATTTTATTAATTCATTATAAGATGTTTTAGAAAATGCGAAGTGATCTGTTTTGATGGAAATAAGTAGTGGTTGCTTGGAGACAAAGGGGCAGAGGAAGGGGTGTGATTACAGAGCCGCAGGTGGAGACTTCTGATGATGATGAAAGTGTTCATTGTCTTGATTGTGGTGGTGGTTCACAGGTGTGTGCTTATGTCAGCACTCATCAAGTTGTGTGCTTAGAATGGGTGCAGTTTATTGTATGTCAGTGATTGCCATACATCTTTAAGGTTTCCATGAATTATTTTTACTTTTGTTATAGATACAGTGATTTTTAATATGTCACAAGTATACAAGGTCTTAAGTTATTTAATCACAGATATTCCTACCATGACAGGAATAAGCTTTCTCATGTCTAGGATAGTCTATGGTGTTCCAGTGGTTTGTGTGAGTTTTAAAAATTGTGTGTGCATAAGTCTTATTGTCATGCTTATTAGCAACCAGTTACTCCTCTGAGAATACTATTCTTTGAGAAGACTATTCTGTCCTCACTGAATTGTAGTGATGCTTTTATCATAAATCAGGTATCTTGTGTATGTATGGGTCTACATTTAGGGCTCCCTGTTCTGTTCCACTGATCTATGTGTTTATTCCTGCATATAGCTTTATAATCAGTCTTGACATGTGGCAATATTAAGACCTCCAACTTTCTTGTTCCCCTAGTTTGTCTCAGTCATTTTAGGGCTTTTGCATTTACATTTAAATTGTCAATTACTTTCCCCCTCTAACCTCTCACTCCACAAAACCCTGATGGGATCTTAACTGGAATTACATGAACCTGTAGTTTAATATGGAGAGAAGTGGCAAAGTAATGCTGTTGAATTTCTCTATCCATGAATGTGGTATATCCCTCAAATTATTTAAGTTCTCAATTTCAGCATGTTTTATAATTTTCAGTGTAGGGGTCTGTTATATTTTTGTGCTAAATTTATTTCTTGGTTTTTGTTCCATTGAAAGTGGCCTTTTTTTCTATTAGCTTCAAACATTTGGAATGCCTTCCATTTTTGTATGTTGACCCTGCAGCAACTTTGCTAAATTTACTTATTCTTTTGAAATGATTTTGGATTTTCTACATACACAATTATGTCATTTGCGAATGAATAATAAAGTTTTACTTTTCATTGTAATATTTTATATTTTTTCTTACAATGTTGCACTGTTTAGAACTTTAAATACAATGTTAAATAGAGGTGGTGGTAAGTGAATATTCTCATTCTCTACCTTGGGAAGAAATATTTGATATTTCATAATTAAATATATTTTCTGTAGGTTTTAGCTATTTTTATCCGGTTAAGGTAGTTCTCTTTAGTTTGGAATTTTTCAAGAGATTTTTTATCATGAATGGGTGTTGAATTTCATCAAAAATTTTATTGGTATCTACTGTAATAGTTTTTCTTAATTTCATTAATGTTATGGGTTACCTTGATTTTCCAGTGTTAAAACAGCTTGCATTTTTAGAAGATGTGTTAGTCTTTTACATGTTGCAGGGGCCAATTTGTTAATATATTTCCTCAGAATTTTTGTGCTTCTGTTCATGAGAGAGTTTGACCTATAAATTTTCATTGTCATAAGATTCTTGTTAGATTTTGGTATCTGTGTTGTTACTCCCTTTTGTTGCTGTTGTTTTGTTTTCCAAAAGAGTTTGTGTAAGAGTGACTTTTCTTTAACTTTTGGAAGAACTCACCATTGAAGCCATTCAGGCCAAGGATTCTGTTTATGGGAAAGCTTTTTTAAAATTGCAGATTGAATTTTTTCAATAGGCTTTAATAAGACTATTTCTTTAATAGTCCTTAATAAGACTGTTAAGATTTCCTGTGTCTTTAGCTTTGTTGAGTTGCAAGGAATTTATCCAAAGTTCATGTCAATTTCAAATTTATTGGCATAAAGTTGTTCCGATTTTTTTTTTGTAAAATCTGTAAGGAGTTTCCCTTTTTCATTTTAACATTGGTAATGTGTGTTACATTTTTTCCTGTTAACATAAGCAATTTTATTAACTTATGAAAGAACCAACTTCTGTTTTAATATTATACTTTCTTTATATGTTATTGATTTCTTCTGTGTTTTCTTTACTTTCTTTGGATTTAGTTTTTTTCACCTAGCTTCTTGAGATAGAAATTTATATTCTTCCCCAGTATATGCATCCCACAAGATTTTATGTAGTGCTTTGATTGTGATTCATTTAAAAATGTTTTCTAATTTCCACTGGGATTTCTTCTTTGATGCGTGTTTTCTTCTTTTATTTTTCTGAAGCATGTTGCAAAATTTCTAGTATATAATATGGTGGGAATATTTTAGTGAGCTTTTTGTTACTGACTTCTAGTTTAATTTTTCTTGATATACTTTGTGTAATTTCAGTTTTTTGAAATTTGTTGACACCTGTGTATGTCGTAGCATATGGTCAGATTGGTAGATTTTACATCCAGTTGCAAAGACTGTATATTCTGCAGTTATTGAGTATAGTCTTCTAAATATGTCATATAAGTCAGGCTGGTTAGTTATATTTAAATCTTGCATATCCTTACTAACTTATTGTCCATTTCTTTTGTCATTGTTGAGATAGGTGTGTTCAAATCTCCAACTGTGGTCCTAGATTTGTCTGTTTCTCCTTTTATTTCTGTAAACTTTTGCTTCATAAATTCTGTGCTATTAGATATATACAAATGTAGGAGTGTTATTTCTTCCTATTGAATTGACTCTTTTATCATTACGAAATAGTCCACTTTATCTCTTAATATTTCTTGTCCTAAAGTCTGCTTTTTTTATATTAATGCAGCTGTACAGACTTCCTTTTGGTTTACATAATATATTTGTTTTTACATTGCATTTTGATTTTGTTCTTGACTTGCCATTTTGGGAAACTTTTTAAGACTTCATAGTAGGCTTAACTAGTAAGCTGTTGCTAACAGAATGGCCAAGAATGTTAACTTCTTTTTTGACCTTGGATTTTAGTTTTTTGGGCACAGAATGTACCAGTAATTTTTAAAAATTCAACTTCATCAAAGTTAATTGAATTTGTTGGAAGTGGATTATCACAATGTGTACTAAACTAAAATCTTTTGGGTGCTTCTTTTTTTGTTTCTCAGTGGTTGGCACACGTGTATCAGTCTCAAGGAATGATGGGTGCTGCTGAGATGTGTTACAGAAAGAGTCTGCAAGTCGCATCCCAGCAGGGCAGCTGGAGTGGGAAGCTGTCGAGTCTGCTGAGGCTAGCGCTGCTTGCGTTAGAAGTCTGTGTGGTAAGTTCATGTTATAATTATAATCATGAAAATTCATTCTTTTATTTTTTCTTTCAGATGAAAGTTTTTTATAAAGTGATATCTTACTGAGTCTCTAATGTTTCATTGCTGTCTATCATGGACTCCTGATAAACTTTGTATTTGGGCTCTCGGTGGATGTAAGAGTAACACATACCCATAGACTCTAGCCAGACCTTTTCAGTGTTTGTAGACAAAACCCCAAAATTCCAATTTTTCAGTTGGATTATGTCAGAATACACATTTCTGTTTTCTGGTGATTTAATTTAGAATTAATGAAGTTACTCATATGTGAAAAAGATGCCAATAATTAACATTTTCACTCATTTCTCAGTTCAATTTGACATTCTGTAAGGAATATCTTGTAATTTTTGACCTGATACCCTGTTTTCCAATACCAGAATAAGCTTATTGGTCTTGAAGTGTTATGTGCCAGTATGGAAAACTCTTCAAAATAAATGTGTAAGGGGATGTGTGGGGAGGCAAACTACACCACAGTGTCTGTGATATCTTATTTGAGTACTTTATATGTTTTTAAGAGTCTATATCTCTAAATACCTTGAGTATGTATTGTGTGCATGCTTATAGGTACATAGGAAGGTATAAAAAGATATAAAAGAATTTTAATGACAGTTATTTTGTATAATATAGCACTGGAGGTCTTTAAGGGACAGTAGAGGAGAATCTTTAATTTTATTTCCTTAGTGTTTGAATTTATCTTATGTATGATACTTCTATAATTCAAGGACAAATTGTCATTTTTTTGTTTTAAATTATTAGAAGAAATTGTCCTAGACAGGCCTGAATTCACTCATACTCTCGCCATAGTAATCCATTGTCAGCACTGCTTACCTGTTTTAACCAGACAGTTTGACAAAGAACTCTAAGAATTAGGACTTTTTCACTATGGTGCTGTCAATGTACAGCGCATTTAAGAGCTCTGTAGGTCAGGGCTCTTGACCATGTTTGGTCATCTTTGCATCTTTGCTTTACCACTCTGCCTGTACCTAAGGGCTTTTTAATAAATGATTTTTGAATAAATGGACAAATACTAATGGTCATATTTGAGGTGATTTGGGTGGAAAGAAATCATGGTTAATCGAAACTGTGTACCCCAAACATTTTGTTCATCCCATATTTATATTTAGCCAAAATCTGTGACGTCGGCAGGTGGTGAGCCGTGGAAGCCACACAGTACCTGTACGTGGTGAACTGGAGAAGTCTGTACTCTTTTAGTCTAACTTAGTATTTTTCAGATAATAAGTATTATTCAGTGGTGTGCTTCTTTTGTTTGTTCTTAATTCTGGGAAATTAATCTGACCTGGAATAAATCATATCAAACATATATAGATGGCACTCAGCTTGTTCTAGGCACTGTGATAGTGCTTCACTCGTGTTAACTGATTTAGTAGTCACAGTAACCCCATTTTACGGATGAGGGGGTTAGCTTGCAGTTGAGTCATAACCATGTGTGCCTCCCTCCCCACTCCCACCCACTACCACAAGAGTGTTTTGTCTAAGAACCTTGGTTCTGGCTCTGCTGTTTAATACCTGTGAAAACTTCAGCCAATTACGCTGTTTATAGCAGCCCACCTTCACTTTTTTTTGTAATAGTGGAGATTACACCTACTTTGCCTTCTTATAAAGTTGTTATGAATATCAAATAA
The DNA here is from genome assembly GCF_014824575.4 of Sturnira hondurensis. Taxonomy (NCBI): domain Eukaryota; kingdom Metazoa; phylum Chordata; class Mammalia; order Chiroptera; family Phyllostomidae; genus Sturnira; species Sturnira hondurensis. The sequence continues at coordinate 19,309,153 of NW_028093985.1, read as the reverse complement.
AATTTACAAATGTATTTGTGAACCTCGAAGCACTACCTAAAACCAGCACACCACTAAGTAATATTTATTAACTAACAATAACTTAGACTAAAAGAGTGTAAGTTCTAAGATTTGACACCCAACAATTACTATTATAAGGAGACTCCATATTTCTGTGGTGACCAGATAGCAGTGTGTGGAGAAGTGGCATGTTAAAATGAGACTGTTTTATGAGAGGCAACTGTATGTGTGATGATATATGACAAGGATATTAAACTGAAAGGTGTAACTAAGATTTTAAATATCAGATTCCACAGTGAGATACCAGATCAAGATACAGATTTCTGAAGAAGGTAGAAAGACTAACCTGTAAGGAAGCTGTAAAGGAATTAGAAGACTCAAGTTGGAGAAGGACTGTGAAATTTCTGGGGAGCTAGAAATCATCTTACAGTGGCACCAGTCAAATCTAGACTTCTGATGGTTCACTGGCAGCCTGAAACCACAATTAGAAAGGATAGATGGGATTGTTGGGGGGGAGGAACAAGCCATCTGCTGCTGCCCGTAACCGTATCTCAGCTGGGCGCTGAGGAGATGAGGGTGGGATACAAATACTACCTTAATGAAGATTGAAGTATTGAAAAGATGTAGACATTTTAATTAAGACTGTGTTTGTGAATCTGTAAAAAATGTGGATATAAGAGTCGTGGGGCCTACTGTAAATTTACATCTAGGGACAGAGGAAAAGTCTTCCTCGTGTAATAAATTCTAAAGACATAATGGAAGACAAAAATAAACATTCTGATCACATTGTTTAGCATACCAGTTACATATAGCAACTTTTTCCTTATATAATTATCATTAGGATAACTTTGCAGAATACTTTATATAAATGAGTTCCTGGAATTTATAGAGTGTATTATAAAAGCAACCAGTGAGTTTGTGTAACTGGTTTTAAAAATATATAAATATATGCAGAATAATTATGTTAGTATGGGCTTTGCCCCTTTTTTTTTTTTTTTTTTTTGCCAGATGCACCCAAGGTTCCATTGCTCCTGTCTTTGTAGAAGATGCCTCACAACTGTTCTCTGTTTACAGATTCATTATCTTCATGGCCTCCTCTTTCTTGATTACACTGATCACTGTTGCCTGGACTACCCTCAAAGTTTATTGCTCTTTTTCTTTTATCATTTAGTGTTTGAAATGGACAATGTATTGACTCATTTTAACTTTATTAAATTGTGTGTTCTAGCTTTGTGCAGTGGCAGTATCGTAGCCAATGAGGTTTATCTGAGGTGCGATTATTGCTAATTGAAAACTTTTCCCAAAATGTATGTTCTAGCTACCTGTAATTATGAAATCTTGTTTGCAGTTTGAGTTTTTTAATGAAAGATTTAAGATGCATTTTTCTTTCTACATAATTCAGTAAAGTGTTTATTTTCATCACTGTTTCCTAGGAAATAACTTATCCCTGTTATAAAATACGTATTATAAGAAACAATACGTTTGCAACTTAAGTAATACATATGTATCTTAACATTTTCTCCATAAAGTGAAATTCTTCTTATTCATTTTGAAATTAAATTTATTGGGTGACATTGGTTAATAAGATTATATAAAAGTTTCAAGTGTACATGTCTGTGATACATGATCTGCACATTGCATTGTGTGCCCACCACCCACAGTCAAATCCTCTTCCCTCACCATGTATGTGGCCCCCCTTACCCTTTACTACCCACCATGCTCCTCCCTCTGGTAACCAACATACTGTTGTCTGTGTCTATGAGTTTTAGTCTCATATCCCACATTTGAGTGAAATCATGTGGTTTATAACTTTTTCTAACTGACTTATGTTGCTTAGCATGATATTCTCAGGGTCCATCTATGTTGCCATGAATAGCATATTTCATCTTTTCTAATGGCCAAGTAGTATAACAATAGCATATATGGACCACATCTTCTTTATTCAGTCCTCTATTGATGGACACCTTGGTTGTCTCCATGTCTTGACCACCATGAATAATGTTACAATCCACAAAGCACTATATATGTCTTTGCAAATAAGTGTTTTCGAGTTTTTGGGTAGATGCCCAGATGAGGGATTCCTGGGCCATATGGTAACTCTATTCTTAATCCATAAAGTGAAATTAAAAAAATATTTTTAGTATTGATGACTTTAATTTCTTTCTCTCTGGTTGGCTTTGCATGTTTTTTCTGTATTGGGATTTTATTAAGGTATTTTACTTCAGCCTTTCCTCTCTTTTCAGATAATTTCAGAAATGTGGGACTTTATATTTCTCACTGTGTTAAATTTAGTTTTGTGTATTTGGTAGACAATAAGCTTAGTAACTAAACTGATATATTTTATTCACCTATATAATAGAATAGTGCATTTTCTTTTAGCAAGTATTTTAGTGTTTTTAAGTGATATCTTGTCTTTGGAACCTTCCTTTATCCCAGTCTACTCTGTTACGTAGCAGCTCCTGAGGGGCAGGGATCCATTCTGAATCGTTTTGTAGAATTATGCTCCCTGTTGCATTTACCTGGCAGCTTAGACAAGTAGGCATTGAATAAATGAGAGCTGAATTGAATTCTTGTGAGGTAAACATGTCAAAAGCTTTGATTGGATATTTGTCTTACGTTTTCACAGGCCAACATTTCTGATGATCACTGGCCATCCTTGGTTCAGGAAGCTACAACTGAAGCCTTGAAACTTTGCTTTTGTCCACTGGCCGTCCTTGCACAAGCTTTGTTACAGTTCCACCGCAAAATGGGGGCAAGGTGTGAAGAGTCTTTGTGTTTTTTCTTAGGCATATTTCTTTGTTTTTAGTCCTTCTAGGACACAAACAAAGGTTTTCTATTCAACAACTTTTCATACTCATTTATCTGTACCTACTTTAAAAAGGATGGTTCTAGTAACCCAATAAGGAAGAAAATAAAGCCCTACATTTGTATTTTAAAAAAATTGGAACACAAACACAGAATATGAGATTTGGTGTGACAGTATTTCAGGTGAAGAAGGCCTTGGGGCTTTTGCTCTTTACTGTCTTAGGATGGGCCACTAGTGTATTGCGGATGCTAGAAACAAACAAAACCAAAATGTCCAAGTTCAAGGCTAAATTGACACAAGTTCTTGCAAGCCAATAAGCTATGAGAAAAATAATAACTATTGAAAAGACACATACATAAATAATGTCAGTTTTATATCTAGAAAATCCAAAAGCTTCTCAGATTAAAATAAAAAATTTCAGGAGTCTTTTTATTGGCAGGTGGGGATGGGTTTAGAAATAAATTTAAAGAAAGTTAATTAAAGATCATATGGAAGATAAAACAGGCGAGAATATTTCAGACTCATGCATAGCAGACTGACAGCTCTGGGGTGGGGGGATCAAGCCAGAAAGAAAAAGGACAGGTCGTAGACGTGGAGAGCAGAGTGGTGATTGTCGCAGTGGGGGGTGGGCGGAGGTGGGAGAGGGTGGAAGGTGGATGAATGGCAATGGAAAAAATACAATTAAAAAGAAGGAAAAAGAGTATTTCAAAATGCTAAGAATAGTAACTCATGCTACTGAATATCCCACATAACACAAAGCAGTCATAACTAAACCAGTGGTTTGGAAACACAGGTCACTGGAACAGAATAAGTAGTAAGAGAGATGCATGCAAATAGGTGGCAGAGATCACACCAATGCCACAAAATTGGTTTAAGGAAGAATTAGGACATATGGCTAATCAGCGGCTTCAGCATGATTTATTAACATTTATTTATGGCCATTTTATATGACTGATTTTACCAAAACATGTTTTATGCTGCGATTTAAACTTCCTAATGAACTCTTTCTGCTGATGCTCAGTGTGGGTTACTTAGAGGGCTCTAACCCCCTTTCCCTCATAATTTCTGTTAGTGCCTCTTGTAATTTTTATCACCACCAAAATCAGCCCAAATAAACATACAGTCTAAGAAAAAACAGTATACGCACTATGTGGTTTCTGTGTAGAAGTATCCTCAAGGCAAGTTCTTCAGTTCCTGCTTCAGACCAATGCTATTTATAAGATCCTCCTATTGCACAGTTCTGAATTACCACTACTTAGGTTGTTTCTCCCTGTACAGACATCTTTGGAGTCTTAGGCGTTAGTAAATTTGGAAAGAAAAAATCAGAACACAGCTGTAAATCAGGCTGTTATTACATGGATTCTCACATTGTACACATTCTTGAAAACATACTAAAAGCCCAGTACTATGCATTTAGGCTTTAGTATAGATAGTATTTGTTCTTATTCCACTCTATACTATTTATGATAATTTATTGATTTATTTATATTTTTCCTGTTTTCAAAAAAGATTGGAGATAGAGCACTCAGAAGTGCTCATAAAATAGGAACCCCTTCCTCATTCTGTTTGGAATGAGCCTTAATGGTTATAATAACAGCAAGCTGCCTTACAAGGTTGTGAATATTAAATGTGGCCATATACGTAAAATACTAGATGTAGTACATAGTGCATAGTAAGCACTTTATAATGTTAACCACTATTATTACCTTTATTGTTATAAAAAAATTTTAATGTGAATTTGCACCACATCTACAAAAGAAAGATAATGGGTGTAAGAGACTAGTCAGTGAAATATCTTGTATTATTTATATGCTTTGAACTAAATGTGAATATCTTTTTTCCAGAGAGACCCGGCGACTTTTGGAGAGACTGGTATATCAGCCTGGCTATCCCAAATCTATTGTATCAACTGCACGTTGGTACCTTCTGAGGCACTTGTACGCCAAAAATGACTGTGAGCTCATTAATGTAAGGCATTGAATTTATTCAGAGTATTTCGTGTGGACCTTTGTTGGAAGAGCGTGAGGGTTGCTGTCCCGTGCACTGCAGGGTTTCAGCAGCATCCCTAACCACTGTGCGCACTGTCATCCTCCCTCTCCCTGACTTGTGACACCAAGATTGTCTTCTAGACATGGCCAAATGACACCTGAGGTGAAATTGCCCCTGGTTGAGAACTAGTGACTTACCCAGCAGGAAATACGTGGAGGAGAAGATAGACAAAGGAGCTAGCTGCTGCTTGTAGCATTTCTTATGATCAGTGCCGTGAGGCAAATAGGTAGACAGGGTATGTTTAGAAGTAGCAAGATTTAATGGGATGTTCGTATTATCTTTAGAAAAGTTATTCTACATCTTATTTTTTTCTACGAAATGCATGTGACAATTTCTACTCTACTTCTTATGGGGTGGCTCTATTATCTAAATATATAAATGTATATATCTAAAATTGTTTTTTTAATGTAGAGTATATAATACATGTATTAAGAGTCTCATAACTTCAGCCAGCAATTTTTAAAACACAATAAAAATGAATGAGAAGCTTTTTAAAAACACCTATGACATTTGAACTACTGTTTGACTTTTAGTGAAATTTATAATATTTAAAAATATTAATGAAAACAATGTTTGGAGAAAGGCATTATAATAAACATATCACAAACCAAAAGGGAAGAACTTACATGAATCTTGGGAGACAGTTCAACATGGGTCTTTTGCATTTCTGAACATCCTGTGAGCCCAGGGCCTGACTGCCCTTTGTGCCAGGCAACATTTTCAAGGATGTACAGGTTCTGACAACTTTGGGGGACTGTGATAAGCAAAGGGTAGGCCCGTGTGCTGCCCACTATAGCAGCCTCAAGTCTCCTGGGCTCGGTGTTCCCCCTTGTAATGCACCTCAGTATGTTTGTGGGAAACTGTATGTGTCCATCCCTGTCACCCCGGTGAGACTTAGAGGGGGTGGGGAAGAGATGCAAATGTGTCGATGCTCATTCAGTTTGCTGTACCAGGAGCGATACCATGGCAGGCTAACTTGTTATGTTGCAAGGAGAACAAAATCTGGGTCCTTTCACAGTATTTGAAAATGAACAACCAAAAGCTGTCTTAGTAATCAACTGACCAACTGAAATGAAATCTTCCAGTTTGTGGAATTGGTGAAAATCATGGAAAGTTTCTTGATAGAACCTAGAACCTAGAGTTTCAATCCTAAGCTGTGCTGTTAAAGGAAAGTGGTGTCATTTGGACAGTTCTATGTATAGAATGGACTTTTGGATAAGAGTTTGGAGGTGACAGTATTGTAAACAAAGTTGCCAAACAAAACCTTTAATTATACACAGTGCTGAGAGTGGTCACGTTCAAAATGTTGGCATCTATACGAACTGAGCATTTGAGTAAATTCTTCTTATCTCTGGTATTATTTCTGGGTGAACAATTTGTTTCAGTAAAAGTGAAAGATTACACATAGTCACATTTTTTGTGTAGTTTGATGTTGCCTGCTGCTCTTTGACATATTTGGCTTTTATGCATCTAAATGTAGATATTGTTCATGAACAAACTACTAATGCTCCTATATGTGATTTCCCACAGGTGCTGGTAAGCAATGCCAAAACTCATGGAGATTCAAGAGCCTTGGAACTAAATCAGAAACTGTCCTCACAATAAGGGTGCATTTCTTTGTACAAAGCAAGAAAACCGAAAGCTGTTAGAAAGAGTGAAACAAAAATCAATACCTTTCCCCAGAGCAACATTTTTTAAAACTATGTATTATTTATTCCTTTTTTAAATCTAAAGACATTTAAGTTCTTAAACTAGGGATGCAATTTTTCATGAACTCTAATGTAACTTTAATCTGAAAAACAGCTTTGACTTTGAGAAGTCCATAATGAGAGGAAAAACCATGATTTCCTTAGTTATTCAAAAGTTATGTAAACCATTATTTTCTCTATTTTTACATTGTACACAATAGGATTTTTATGATCCCCTACAATAAAGCCTTAATAGTCGTTTCCTAAGTAATAATAAGAAGCATGATGCAGAACGTAATTTGTTTTTATGAAATTTTAGAGTTCAGCAGGCCAACTCATAAAATCCAAATAATCTTATGGCCTGTTTTACTAGTGGTTCATCTCAGATCCTGTTGAAGAAGCATGATAAAAATCTTGGTGAGGCTTAGACTGCAGATGGATATGTTTATATAGGTCAAGACATGCAGGTGTATGACTGCATTTAAAAAAATGAATGGAAAATAATACTGACAATATACTCAATCATGGAATTCCTTCAACTATGATGAAAAGACTTGAATTTTCTGAAATAAAAAATATAGTGTTTTATTTTCTTTATAGTATATCAGATATAATTTTTAAATTTCGAATTTTAAAACTTGAGAGTACATTTACTTATTTCAAAAAGCACTTTATGTATTTGAAGAAACTATGTCACTTACTTTGGATTAGTGTTTTGAAAAATGTTTTCAGACATTTACACATATTATTTATCATACAAAAATATGTTGTTGTATTCTATGTATGTTTTTTCTAAACCAGCAGCTTTACAATGTTACTTTGTGAGATCATATGAATTGATAACATTCCGTAATTAAATTTTACTTTAGAGGTTAATCTGTTGAACTAACTATAATTTGATGAATTCCCAGATTTGGTTGAATATTTTCATCATTTAGATTTGTGCAATCAGAATATTTAAAATGGGGCCTAGGTCTCTGCATTTTAAGGGCATGCCTAAGAGATCCTAATGCCCATTAAAGTGTATGAATCACTACATTAATCCAATAATAGTTCTTTTTTTTCTTTTTTTAACCAAGAGCAAGCAACTTGCCGTTCTCTCCCCATTCTTCCTTATCCTCACATCTGTCAGACAGTCAGTGTGTTGACAGCCTGGCACACAGACTCGGCTGTGGTTGTGCTGTGAGAGGCTGCGGGTGCGACTGTGCCTGTGCCCTCCTGCTACCTCAGGAGGCCACTCCGCCCTGACCTCCAGAGCGGCCAGTTCCACCTGCCTAAGTGCTCAGGATTCAGCTCTAGGTCTTTGCTTTCTGGGCTGTGACCACCAGGTAACTTTTACCTGCAGTGTGGACTTGGTTAGCCTTTGCACCACCAGGCCTGTCGTCAGAGTAACTTTTTAACTCCGTTTTCTAGTTCTGGCCTGTAGGGGTCTCAGACCCAGGTTTTCTAGAAGGCAAGAGTGGGGAAAAACCTTATTAGTACTACCACAGGTGATTCTTTTTGGCATAGATGTACATACATCTTGTTTGTTCCCTTCTCGTCAAGTTGTTGCCTAGTTACCATGAGCCTTAAGTCATCCCTAACCATGTAAGTAAAATTTATAGCGCTTACTTTATACCAGACCTATGCTGAGTGTTTTAAATATGGTCGTTTAATTCTACTTATTAAAGGAGAGTTGTCCTAAACAGGATGCTTAAAGCAAATTCTAGGTGAATCAGTTTTATCAGATTCTCAGATCTTTAAAAGTAATTTAAAATTACTGAAATTTACCTTCTGATTTTATCTGTAAGCTTAATTGGAAAAATTACATGTAATTTCCTGAAGTACCAATATTTAGTATTTATATTATTTCACTATTCTTTTTTAAAGAATTGTAGTACTTTTTCTGCTTGTTTTTATCTACTATTTGTTAATGATTAATTAGATGTTTATAGGTTAGTTTGGCATCTGATAGTCATTTTCTGTGGTAGAGATGCATTTCAGTTTATGAGTAAACTTTTGGAACACAGACTATTTGTTTGGGATCAGGTCATATATCTTGAAGAGTCTTGCATTAATTTCTGATTAGGATAAAGATACAACTTTAGTTTAAAATGTTTTACTCTTTTTTCTTGTTACAAAATGAGTTCCTTTAACTCAATAATCAACATAGAACAGCATTGGATAGAAGTACTCAGGTTGCTGTACATTAAGGGAATTAAAAGATGTACATTAAAAGAGTATGACATATTAGGTAAATATTTACTGATAGGTAATATATATGAAACAATACATATTTGGTTGGTCCATAGAAAGTTTGATGTCTGCTTTGAGGAAGGTCTATAGGAACAAAATTAGGAAGCATAAACATTTGTGTATGAGTCAGTGTAGCTTGCAGATTCATTTCATTTTTTGCACATTAAAAATATGGACACCTTTTTTCTGGCAGAGTGGACCTTTATGTCTCTACAGGCCTTATTTCTTCCTTTCTCTCACTTTATTGGCTAATGGATAGAAAATGTCTCAGACTCCCATGGTGCTTACTACAAGGTGTAACAGCTGTTAGTGTTAAACTGACCTTCACTTTGAAGGAGAGGGCATTTTTTTGTTCATTTGTTTGTTTTGCTGTGTTTTTTCTTTAGAAATACACATTTATGTATCAGATAGAAGTATAGTAATCTTTATTTTTAAGACTGTACAGATAAAGTAAAAAGTGAGAAAATTTTCTTATTTACAGTATATGCCTCATTTTTCATTTAAAAGTTATACTCACTTGCTCTATTGCACCTAAAGACCATGCACAGTTTCTAGCTGTCTTTGTAATAATGTTTTTTTTTCCCCCTTTGGCTAATTAGAATAGGAACTTTTTGAGTAGCAATATTTTAAATTCTAATGTAACTAAACAGATACCCTACTCAACTAAAAATTTTTTTATAAACACTGTTATCTTTAGACCTCAAAATGCTTTGAAGAAATTTTAGTATCTCTAACAAACAACTCTTGGAATCACTTGATATTTTTTCTTATATTTTGAACTTAGAATTGAAAATACCTATTTGTTTTAGTAAAGGGGAATGATACCAGAAAAGGGATAATTAAAATGTGTGTACCCCTTGAAAAAAGAGTTGGATTCCGTATTATATCACTGGAAATAATGTGCACATCAATCGCAATTTGAATCAGTACAGAAAGTAGGTTTGGGCTTTATGCTTCATCATGTACTTTACCTGTATATAAAGCCTGTTATAAAAACAATATAAATTTTTCTGGAGATAAGATGGGTAATGAAAAAAGGCTTGTTTTGGTATCTCTGATGGTGGTAGGCAGAATAATGGCCCCCAGAGCGGTCTGCGCCCTGATCTCGCACTTGTGAATACAAGGTGAAGGGGCTGTGCAGATGGGGACAGGGACCTCGAAAGGGGGAGATTAACCTGAATTACCCTGGGAGACCCCATTTAATCACAAGAGTCCTTCAAAGCGGAGAGAGAAGTTACAACAGAAGGACAGAGAGGTTTGACGTTGCCGGCTATGAAGATGTAGTAAGGGCGGCCTCTAGAAACTGGAAAAAATCTAGGGACATTTCTCCTGTGGAGTTCCCAGAAAGGGATGCAGTCCTGCTGACGCCTGGTGATGGCCTGACCCAACCCGGGTAGGCTTCTATAAGGTGATGCCTTATGTTGTTACGCCACTAAGTTTGGGGTAATTTGTTTTGGCAGCAGTAGAAAATTAGTACATGGCTTAGTGTGTCTGTTGTTAAATGAATACACATTCCTTTGAAATGTACATTTCAAAGGAACATACATTCCTTTGAGTTTGAGTTTTACCAGATTACTGAAATTGGGGATCATCATCTAAGTTGTTGCCCAAAAAAGGGGTCATCAGATAAAGATGACAAGCTATTAAAAATGGTTACTGGGAAAATAAAAATGTCAAAAGTAGTGGACTAAGAATATGTGGCTGTTCATTTCTGTAATAGTATCTGAACCAGTCTCACTCAACGTACTACTTACAGCTCAGTATCACCAACATAGTTAAGTACTTCAATTCTAATTCTTTTTAAAAGAAACTGCATTAAATTAAAACAGTGGTATGTTTTAAATTTTCAATATTGAATAAGTATATGACGAGGTAATTCTTAGTCTCATGGCCTTTAGTTTTAATGTGAATTTGTAAAATCAGGTCCTTGAGCTAGACTTCTATACTGCATTCTGTTGTTCTATGGTCACCAGAGTAAGGCCGACAAAACAGTGAAACCACCTACTGTGTGCAGAACCTGTAAGCAGCAACTCTCGTTTTCATTGATCAGCACCCTCCACTCCATGCTTACACACCTTAGAGTAGAACCCTTTTCCAGTGAGACCTCCACTGTTGAAATGTAATCCGTTCTAGGAAGTAAGACCCTGAGAAGGAAAGTAGACCTGCACTCATAATATGCAGAGGGAGCCAGCATTTGTAGGTGGTTGAGTCTCTTACAGCACCATTTGCTTCAGCAGAGCAGCACTCTGCTCCTGGGGCAGCAGTCACTCCCCACCGGCCTCGGCAACCCAGGACTTACAGGCAGGGAGAGCTGGACTGACTGCTGTGTTCCGGGCTCTGTTAATTCTCGCATCATTTTCTACAGTAGTTACTATTGCTTTAGAGACTCAAAGAAAAAAAAAGCTCAGATAGAGATACTCTTCTAAAACTTAGGAAAACAGTCTGGCTCCTGTCATTATTTCCAATAGTATTGTCAAATTTTGTTAAAGAAATATAAATGAATTGAGGTATGTGTCTTTGGTGTATTTTGATGCCACCAGGTTCTCGGCACCTGTACCTGAATTCTAGGAAGAACCTTCCGAGGAAGGGAGTTTGTGCCAAAGGACTAACTTGGCAAATTTATTATTTTTCCCAGATTTATTTGCAAATTTAAACCTATGCAATGATAAGGAACAGTCCACCTTTGTTAGAATTTGAACTTGATAGAAGCTGAGGCCAGCAGTGAACGAGCTGTTTTAGTTAATCATTGATAACATCACAAGTGCTGGCCCTTGGTTTCCTCTGGCTTTTCTAACCCTCTTTCCATCAGCTTTCTTTGGCCCTCCGTTGTCTCTGCCACGTGGTGCTTCCTTGGTTTCGAAAGACCTTGCCTTCCTTAGTAATCAGCTAATCCCTGCAGGAGGGCTATTCTTACAAACGCTCATAGGTGTGTGTTTGGGGTTTTTTTTTTTTTTTTGAAGGTTTTATGTTCGTGTTGTGAATCCTTAAAAGCCTTAAGTGGTAAGCTGTGGAATTTAGGCGTAAAGACTAGATAGATCTCTTGATATAAAAGTTGTTTGGGGCTGCAGGGTCAGGTCGTCCAGCACCGTTCACATCCCTCTGCGTAGGCACCTCCCACTTGACTCCATCCCCGAGCCCTTGTGAATAGAGTGCATTACTTTGGGAGAGGAGTCTGGTAGTTGGATACTAAAGGCTCTTACCTGGCGGTGGTAGCAGTGGGGGTCCATGTCCACCTCCAGTCAACGTCCTGATGCTCCATCAGCTGCACGCCTCCCTCCTCAGAGACGGGAAAGAAGTGCTTTTAATGTTGAGGAATATTTCTCCATAATTTTGTTCTGGGAGAAATCTATATTTTGTATTTCTTTCTGCTCTGCTCCATTGCTAGAATTATTGCAAGCCAGGCTATTTCTACTCACATATAGTAAAAGGGACTTTTGAACTCAGATATTTTTAGATACTGGTCTTAATAAGTTGGACAAGGAGTACTATGGGATTTGTCTTTCCCATAAGATTTGAAAGATGTATTGTTCTTAATCAGTACTGTTTATCAAGTGCAGTGCTTACTCTGTATTAGACACTGCATTAGATTCAACACATATATTTAGATAAATAATATAGCAGAATGTTTTTTTCTTTTTAATATAGTTTGTTGATTACGCCATTACAGTTGTCCCATTTCCCCCCCTTCATTTCCCTCCACCCTGCACACTCCTCCCCCACCATTCCCCCCTTTAGTTCATGTCCATGTGTCACAAGTTCTTTAAATTCTACATTTCCCATACTATTCTTACCCTCCCCCCTGTCTATTTTCCACCTACCGTCTATGCTACTTATTCTCTGTACCTTCTTCCCCCTTCTCCTCCTCCCACTCCCCTGTTGCTAACCCTCCATGTGATCTCTATTTCTATGGTTCCACTCCCGATCTAGCTGTCCTCTTAGTTTGCTTTTGCTTTTGTTTTAGGTGTGGTTGTTAATAACTGTGAGTTTGCTGTCCTTTCACTGTTCATCTTTTTTATCTTCTTTTTCTTAGATAAGTCCCTTCAACATTTCATATCATAAGGGGTTGGTGATAATGAACTCCTTGAATTTGACCTTATCTGAGAAGCACTTTATCTGTCCTTCCATTCTAAATGAAAGCTTTGCTGGGTAGAGCAATCTTGGATGTAGGTCTTTGGATTTTGTGACTTGGAATACTTCTTTCCAGCCCCTTCTTGCCTGTAAGGTCTCTTGAGAAATCCACTGACAGTCTGATGGGCACTCCTTCGTAGGTGACTGTCCCCTTATCTCTTGCTGCTTCTAGGATTCTCTCCTTCATTTAAATCTTGGTTAATGTAATTATGATGTGCTTTTGTGTGTTCCTTCTTGAGTCCAACTTCTTTGGGACTCTCTGAGCTTCCTGGATTTTCTGGAAATCTATTTCCTTTGCCAGATTGGGGAAGTTCTCCTTTATTATTTGTTCGAATATTTTTCCACTTGTTGCTCTTCCTCTTCCCCTTCTGGTATCCCTATAATTTGGATGTTGGAATGTTTAAAGATGTCCTAGAGGTTCCTAAGCCTCTCCTCATTTTTTTGAATTCTTGTTTCTTCATTCTTTTCTGTTTGGACATTTTTTTCCCTTCTGGTCCACTCTCTTGAGTCCCAGTTTCCTTTCCATCACTATTGGTTTCCTGTGCATTTCCCTTCATTTCAATTAGTTTAGCTTTCATTTGTTCCTCTAATTTGTGACTAAAATCAACCAGTTTTGTGAGCATCCTGATCACCAGTATTTTGAACTGTGCATCTGATAGGTTGGCTATCTCTTGGTTGCTTAGAAGTATTAGCTCTGGGGCTTTGAGCTGTTCTTCTTGAGCCATAATGTTTTGGTCTGTTCATGCCTGTTATGTATGGAGGGTGGAGCCTTAGATGTTCACCAGGGCGGGGTGTCCCAGTCTCTGGGTTGTGATGCTATATGTGGGGGTGGGGTCAGAGAGGGGCAATCGTGCTTGTTCCATGCTCTCTCTTGGATTTCAGTCCCCTCTGCTGCTTCCCACAAGCAAATTGGGCCCTTCTGGTGCTGGTTCCCAGGTGTATGGGCTTTTGCACCCTCCAGGACCCTGTGAGTGTCTCCAACAAACTCTCTGTGAGCCTGGGAGCTTCTCCTGGCACCTGGACCCCAAAAGTTTTTCCAGTTGGTGCTTTTAGGCTTTAGTTCCCATCACTGGGGCCCTAGACTGTACGGTCTGTCTCACTGCTCACTCCTTCACCTGGTTTATCTGTGTGCGAATGTGTGACTGCGGTCAGCCGGCTGCCTTGCACCCTCACTGGGCCTGCCCATTGCCACCCCACCCCTGGGATCTGCCAACCACTGCCTGTGCGCCTGGGTTTGTCCAGCTGCTTTCTCTTGTGTGACCCTGCTCTGCCAGCCACTGACTCCGCCCCTCTTACCGGTCTGGCTGAATGGTTCCTTGTTGTTGGATTTCTGTACAGTTCAATTTTCTGTGTTTTGGTTGCGTTTTTGTTACTAAAACTTTGTTGTCTTTAAACTTGGTTGTGTGAGGAGGCACAGTATTTCCACCTACGCCTCCACCTTGGCCCAGCAGAATGTTTTAGTGGTTCTCAGGGTGGATAAGGTTGAATCCTGACTCCATCTCCTACTAGTGGTGGAAGCAAACATAACTCCCTGATCTCTGTGCCGCTGTACCAGACATCTGTCTGGAGTGTTACATGGGGTCACCCAGTGCTCAGGGCAGTCTCTGGGGCCTGTTCATGGCTCCATACATGTTTTTCTAACTTCCACTAGCAAACAAGGTAGGTATTATCCCCGCCCCCCATTTTAAGATGAGGAAAGTAAGACTGTGAAGGGCCAGTTGCAGATAGTGACTGGGTAGCACTGGTTAAACTCAAATTTGTCATACCTCAGGACCCCTCAAGACTTCTCAGCACAGAAGTTTACATTGTTTTTCTGTTTTCTCTGGTTGTCTTGAGACTGGAAAAGAGGGCTTGATGGATGACATGCTGCTGAGCATATCATGTTTTACTTACAACATTTATCACGTGAAAATACCTTCTGAAAACGAAGTAGCAGAACTCTGCCAAGGATTGAGAGTTATAGAGATTTAGTCTATGGAGATTTCATCTTAAGGGAACGATCTGAAATAACGAACCTTTACCACAAACATATGAGACACATCTCCTGGGGAGGACAGCGCCGAGCCTGGTAGGGGCAAAACAGCCTAGTGTTTGTCCTGGCAGCGGCCTGCCTCTGGGAGGGCTTACCCTCTCTGCGGCTGACAAGTTGTGGCACGTTTATTCTATGGCTTCGAAAGGCCGTCAGGAACATATTCACGACTGCTGCCTGCCGAGTTGTGGAGTGCACCCAGCTTTTCAGGTTTACAGAATCCGTAGGACAGGGTCAGTAGGCGAACATGTTAACGGTAGGTCGTAAAGCATTACTGCTGGACCTCCACATTGGTTGTTGGCATCATCGGGTAGCAGAAACTCCCACTGAAGCCCGAACCCCTCAAATGATGATACTCCCTCTCTTCACTGGTGTCTACACGTACTCACCTAGGGACTTCAAGCTTCCCCTTCTGCCCGTCCCTTCAGCGTGGTGTCCTTGGAGTTCATCCCGAGCCTCTGTTTCTCACTGATGTTCATGTCCCCCTTTCTCACCCAAAACTCCAGCAACCATATCTGTGCTAAATCCTCAGTTCGGCTCTTTCTCTCATGCTCCAGGCCTTTATCTCTCTCTCACCACTGGGCACCTCCACTTAGAAATCACGTAGATACCTTGAACGCAGTTTAAAACTGAGCTCATTATCCTCTTTCTCCTGTATCATCTCCTTTCCCTCCTAGATTTGCTTCTCCCAGTGCCTGTAATCTATTCTCCACATTACAGCCAGAGGGATCTCTAAAATGCAAATCTGATGTCATTCTCCTATTTAAAATCTTTTAAAAGCTGGTCTGGGCTCTCAAGATAAAGCCCAAGTTCTTCAACATTATTTATAAGGCCTATCCTACTACTAACTTCCAGCCTTCTCTTTCTACCGACCCACCCCACTCTTCCTCCCCCACCTTCTCCTCACATACTTTAGGTTCTGACATTTTCCCGCCACATATTCATTCTTATGGCCTCAGGCTGTGGCACAGGCTACTCCATCCACCTGAGCTCCCACATCTACCTAGTTGGCCCCTTTCCTTTGGCTAATGCTTGCTTACACGTGAGAGTTTCTGTTTAGACATCTCTTCCAGAAGACCCCTCTGCCTGACTTCTCATGTTTATGCTAAATGCCTCTCCCAGGTGTTCCCATTACACCCTTCAGTTGCCCACATATTTGCAAGTTTAATGGTTCGTTTTTTTCCAGTAGACTAAGTTCTAAAAGGGCAGGATCCGTGTTTTGTATGTTCAATATTGTATCTCAAGTGCCTAGCACATGAATGGATGGAGCCTGCAAAGCAGTATCTCTCAGAAGTTGGAGACCCTTTATAAGGTAAAAATACATATGTGTGTGTGTGTTTATATATTTATTATAGATCAAGTGTTTCCTTCTTGGAGTGTTTGGATACCACTTGCTGCTATTATGGGCGATACTAGTAGTATTAGTAGATGTTTGCTAACTTCCAGTGGGAGAGGGGACAGCTGCTGGTGTCCAGAGCCCTTTGGGGATGCGATTTCTCTGACCTCAGGCCTTATTGCTGTCCCAGCTATCAGGTGCTGAATACACCCACCTACCAGGCAGGCTGAAAGCTATCCTACCCTGGTAGCATAAGTGGTAGATTTGTCCTTCATCTTCAGTGGGGAAGCAAAAATACTTTGAACAGTATGGTTTAGTCTTCCCTGTAAATAATTTCCTGTGATTTCCCCCCTAAGCAGGTTTGGGTCAGAGGAAAGAAATGGCAGGAAACGTTGGGAGGTTGCAGGACTCTTGGACTGTAAGCTTGCTTAGGTGGTGCATATGCCTGAAGTGAGTGAGGGCTGCCTGACATACTTGAACATTTGCCTCAAGTCTACTGGGTGGATCTGGGTTGCAGATTCTGAAATTCTCAAACCCTCCCCTGTATATGTGGAGAGAAAAGTTTGACATTTCTCAAGGGATTAACATTGGTTGTTTGGTATAGAATAAAGTACTGTGTCTATTGAGTTTCTCTAGGTAGATTGTCCAGCCTTGTCATCCTTTTGGATCCATGGCAAGAAAAATGCAAAGGGAGGGAGGGCCAATGTTCTACTGGTTCCCGAGCAGAAGTGAATCCGCTGTGAAACCATGGCTGTTGAACTTCAGAGTGTGTCACTTGCCTGAACCCTGGTGATGTGCTTACAAGGTGGTTGTAAAATTTGCAGAAGAAAGACATTTTAATTATAGTAAGGTTACTGATCAGGACCACTGTCCGCTCTCACTTCTCTTGATGTTAGGTGCCCCCGGCATGGCTCTGGGCATCTTTGGATCCAGCTACGGAGAAGTTGAGTTGGAGATACGTTTGAGTTAGAGGGATATTTTAAGTTGGTCACAGTCACTTCTGTATGGAGTTAAGCTGCTGCTGACCTGGGGTAACAGTGGCTTCCAGGAATGTCTCTGCAGGTCAGTGTGCCAACTCCTCAGGACAGGACAACAACAAATCAAAACTTTGCAAGCTTTAGGGTACACAAAACCTGGACCCACCGTCTCATTGGGCATAGTTCTTGGGCCATCTAGAGTCTATGCAAATGTGTGAGCAGCCCAACTTGGGATCCCAAGCTAGACAGTGCTGGCAGAAGACCCTTTGCTTACATTCAGTCCTTTGATCACCCCCTTGCAGCATGTTCAGTTACTACCCTGTCACCACCAATGAAAGCGACGCGTTTCAGGAAAGTTTTTTGCTTGAGCCTGTGCTAATATTTGAATTACATTTTCATCTGGAGCATTTTGCTTAGAAAGAAAAAAAGTGCATCAACATCCTTTCCTTTCCCCCCTCACATGCTGTATGTCCTCACTTTTGTAGCTGCGTCTGTAGAGTTAAAAATAGGTGTGAGTGGGATGCCTTGGCCCTTCGCCCGCATGAATTCCTACCTTAACCCTTCCTACCACCACCTCTTGGCTGGTTGCAAAGAGTTACTCATTCAGCCTAATAGTGTATTTGTTGTTGAGGTTGTTTTTAAAATATATTTCACTAGGAGCAAAGTATTGTGTTGTAATGTAAAAGCATTAATAAGTGCTGGCTAGAAAACAAGTCTTCATAGCCTGACTGGTAAGTTTGTTATAAATTCTTATTTTTTGCATATTGTGAAATACATAGTGTTAAACTTCCTTTAAAATGTTCTTTTTTTTTGACACAAATGGGATCATAGCCTTTTCACTTCACAGCTCGCTTTTTTCACCTGTGTATCCTGAATATTTTTATGAATTCTTTTTAAGGGCTAGAGAGCATTTTTGTTTGGTGATGTCAGTTTACTCAATGCCTTATATTTGGGTTGTTCTCAGGTTTGGTTTTGTTTCTACAACAGATGGTGCTGTAATGAGCATCCTTGTTCATATATCTTTGCATTCCTCCTGTAATATCAATTTCTAGTAGAAATTTAGACTTCCGGGGTCAACAGACATATATTCTGAACATGTTGATAGAAGTTTCCACATTGCCCTCTAAGTCATCACACCAATTTATAGACTCACCAATAATGTATGGGAGCACACATTTCTCTATACCCATGTTAACCCAATATTATCAATCACTTGTGATGTTTGTCAGTCTGAAAATGGTAGCTGAAGATTCCTTTAATTTTTATTTCTTTAGTAGGTTGACTGTTTGTTTGTTTACTTATTTATTTTTCCTCACCTGAGGACACCCTTTCATTGCTTTTAGAGAGAGGCAGGGAGAGAGGAAGGGCAAGAGAAAAACATTGATGTGAGAAAGAGACATCAGCCACTTGCTTACCATATTCACCTGGACCCGGGGCTGAATCCACAACCCAGTCATGTGCCCTGACCAGAAATGGAACCTGCAACCTTTTGGTTACGGGACGACACTCCCAACTAATCAAGCCACACCAGCCAGGGCCATTTATTATTTATCGTACTGTTCTGCATACTCTTTTTTCATTAAAAACACACTGATTTATTTATTTTTTATTGCCACGCTAGAGTTATTGGGATTCTTTCAGACATTAGCCCTTTGTCCTACAGTGTGACCCTTGATAGCAAAGGACCCTTGCTATTGCATTTTAAACCCTTAAATTCATGAAAATCTCCTGGAAAATACTCAGTTATGCCATGTGTAAGTTAATAAAAATAAATGCAGATGTTTCATACACCTAAAAAATTAAAGGTATGCATTGGTCAAAAAGTTATTTGGGAAGGCAAGTTTGTTCATTATCACTTTTCTTCCCTAAGCTAAGGAAGGAGCCTAAGTCTGAAGCAAAGTTGCCTCGCCTTGTTTAGAAATTGGTCCTTCTTCTAGAGACTAGTGCATGACATAAATAGATTGCTTCATTTTCTTGATTTTACTGCCTAATACCAGACTCCACACTTAACATCTCTATCTAGAAAAGTTAGAAATTTTTTAATTTTATAGGAAACTAATTAGTGTTTTTGAAGTGCTTTTGAATTTGGCACCTTGATTATGTCATGTTGGGTGTTTTTCATGGAAACTTATGTTCTCTTATTTTGCATGAATTAGCTCTTTAGTTGCTCATAATTCTCATATATATTGAGTACAGTGAAACAATACTACTTGCTATAAATATTGGGATTGCTAGAAAACAAAAATCTCTGGGTCTGAAGTTGCAAATGGACAGCCCGCCAACCATATCTGCCCCATAGACATGCCCTCATGGGTTAGGAACTGTTGGCTTTTTGAACTGTAGCTATCCCTCAGTTTCCTTGGACTGCGAAAGGGAGAGTTGGTTCCAGGACCACCCTCCCAGCCCCCATCCCTGAGGATAACATCCCTCAGGGATGTTCAAGTTCCTTCTATGAAATGGCACAGTACTTGCATATAACCTGTATTTGCATGCAGGCTACAGTGGGGTGTGTCTGCACGTCACCTTGTTCTCAGGGGTTCAGCACAGGGGTTGGTGCAGGGAACATTCAAGTTTGGCCTTTTTTGGAACATTCTGGGAGCTTTCTTTTTTTGCAAGGGGAGCATGTTTTCAATCCACAGTTGGTTGAATCCATCGATGCAAAATCCATGGATGTGGAAGGCCAACTCTTGCTAATTCTTATAAATGCAGAGGTTTTAGTATAAAATCCAGATTTCTGGTTTCTTTGAAAAATAAAAATTTGGGCATTAATAGATAATATTTATTTTAAGTAAACTGAAACACACAGTGGCTGTTCTTTTTAGACAGGGCAAGTGGTTGCCAATTTGCCACAGTTCCTGTGATTTTTAAAACTTATTACACTGACCTACTTCACTCAGTTACATTATATAGATTGCTCTTTATCATTTGTAGGTAAATAAAAATATGAAAAGGCATGTATGTTAAAAATTTAATTCTTTCATTAACAAATTAATGAAAACTTCATAAAGCTTCTTTGTTTTATTAGATTTTTTGATACATTCATTTCCGTAAAAAGGTGGTAAGGAATGCAGAGACAGCAGAAGCAGTAAACATTCAGAGGTTTTACCTTTCTTCTTCCCAACTTCTACCAACAAAGCACTGCACTCACTGGCTGGGGAAAGAAGGTGACTGGAGAGTTCATGCTTCCCGGAGTTCCGCCATCTTCCGCTGTAATTTCTTTAGGTCTTTCTGTACTTTATATATCTCTAAATCCATCTTTGTTTGGTGTATTTGTTGGAGGGAGCTGAGAGAGTCATGAATTGATTTAAATCCTGGAAAAAGACATGAGTACATTTAATGCACTGGAACTTTTTTTTTTACAGAAGTTGTTAATCAGCAGTCATAACTGATCATCTTTTAATTCAAAGCACATTAAATTTTATAAAGACCAGTCTAAAAATGTATAACCATTTCTTGTATGCTATAAAGATTCATTAACAATAGTGTTTTGACTTTTATCTGGATTTATTGTGGAAATTTAATTCTTTCCTCTCCCCACCCAAATATATTACATAATGGAATGATTCTATATTTCAAGAGAGAAATTTAAAATAGTTTCTTCTTTCTGTACACTTTGACGAGAGATTTGGATGATCTCTTTTTAAATTTTTGTTGCCAAATTGAAGGTAAATACCTTTCCAATCACAGATGAGATTTTAAGCTTCCCCGACAACGGGTTTGAGGGCCATGAAAAGCTGCATTGCACCAGCTGCCCCCGATGCCCTCCAGCACCTTCTGTCTCTGTGCAAGTCACTCGGGAGCCCAGCCTTCCAGACTTCAAGCTCCTTAGGGTACAGCCCAGTGCGTGTTCACTGGAGTCTTTCACATCGTCATTACTCAGCATTTTTATTGAAAGCATAAAGGAGCAACCATTAGTTTAGAGTCCCTGTTTGCTAAATTCCCACTTGATAAAATGCAGACATGTAATTTACAAATCTCTCTTCAGTTCATGCTATGGTTGTATTACTGGAATGAATAAAACTGAACCTCTGGTAGGTATGTAAGTGGAAAGCAGGGCCCTAAAAGAAGGGTTGGTTAGGTTTGGGACATGATTTCTGGCCAGATAATTCATTATTTGATTTGGCAGTAGGAGCTGGCGAGTAGAGGCAGTGAGGGTCAGGTTTCCAGTCAGAGAATTTTGTTTGTATGCCAGCAACATCTGGCAGAATGAGACCATAGTGTTTTTCCAAGACCTTCAAGGCATCTCTCATAGGATCAAAATTAGGTAGAATTTACATGCATTTTTCTGAGACCTAGGGGACAAAATGAGTTGGGGCTTTCTCTACTACAGAAAACTTCTGGTTCCCGGGGATTCCCTTGAACTTGTGACTGGAAGCAGATGGCTGCACCCAGTCCCTGTCCTTCACTGTGACAAATTAGAGGAGCCTTTCAAACCAATTGTTCGCTCAGTTTGATACTGTTGCCATTTGCCTCCTTAAGGAGAAAAACTACCAGTACACCAGCCTCTGTTAATTCATCTCTTCTAAAGTTCAGGTCTCCAGTCTGACATCTGTCCAGGCTCATTACCTGCAAGTTCGATGATTTAGGCTCCTAGTTTCCTGATATACCCACAAGCCACATCTTGATCTCCAAGGACTTAGCACGTTTAACGATTCTATGAGTCTCTGATCATAGAGAGTTAAAAAAGAGTCTCATCAATGACAAGTTTGTGGCTCTGCTAAGTGTGAACAAAGAGAGTAAAACTTACTTACAATGACAAGCTTGTGATGCTGCTAAATGAACAAAGTAAAACTTATTTACCTACCTTCCAGTGGTATGCTGACATTTTATGAGATAGGAAAGTCAGGTTAAATACAAAAGCAGGTCACTATTGACAAAATCAATTCCCAGCCATTAGCTCAAAGTAGAAAGCAGAGGGATTGGACACGAAAGGACTGATGTTCTTTTCTCAATTAAAGGTACCTGCTCACCTGATTGATATTCATTCTGCATTTTCTCTAATTCATCCCAGATGTGCTTTTCCAGTTGGCTCATCTTTTTAGACAGTTTATTTTCTATATGCTTCGCTTTGCTTGGTTCTGCTTCCTGTTTGTGTGTGTTAATGAAATTCCCTAATTTGCTGGAGAGCTGCAGTAATTTTTCTTCCATTCTATTTTCAGACTTTTCCTATAAAAGAGATCACATGATAGAACTGAAGATAAGAAAATATGTGGATTTGTATTTCAGTTTAGAGAACGTTTTTAACAAATTCACTTTTTCATGTTAAACATGGAAATTCAAACCAAGTTCCCTTGGGTCTAAAACTATGTTCTCAAGTATAAGATTCATCCCTTTGTTTGGCCTGGTTCATTTGTAGTTCCTAGGAAGGAAACAGATGAGGTCTTGCAGAAACACCTTGAGGATTTGGAATTTCAGCCTAGTGTTGACAGAAGCAAGGCGTTTTTAATTCTGCCTGACCCGAGCGTCTTGGACATGCTCCCAAGTGTTAGATGTCCTTGTTCCCTGAACTTCGTATCTCCATGTGGATCAGCTGCAGCTAGAGTAGTGATTCTCCACTGTGCTGTTAGAATCACCTGGACCATACGCCACCCCCAAAATTCTAACTCAATTAAATGATCTATGATGGAGCTTGGGATGGATCTAGTGCAAAAGTGCTCCTGGTGATTTCAACATTCAGCAGCATGAGGCTAATTAGCTTCTCCGCTCCTCCTCTCTCCCCTACAGGGAATGCAGGAGCAAGAACAGGCTAGATGAGCTTGGCCCCTTGGTTCTCGTCTCTTTGGTCCTGCCTGCCTCAGGAAGGTGGATTCCAGTCTCTGTCTTCCTGGTGGTGGGTGGTTTCTGGCTGCAGGTGACCCGTGGTCATCTGGTGCTGCCTAGAGCTGGTGGAGGCGTCTGCCCGAATCAGGTAGGGTACTAGCAGGCTGGGCTGAGACCTTATCAACAGCCTTACCAGTGGCAAAGCTGCAATGTTTCTCTCCATCTCACAGACCGGGCGGGTTGCTATCAGTTGTTTACAAATTCAGGTAGGGTCCGGGAGCATTATTTACTGGGCTGCCTAAATCCCCTCTAATGAAGTCCCAGAAACGTATTTGAATCACCGTCAAGGCTGGCAGCCACTGAGGACCCCAGTGGCAAGTGCTCCTTTCTCTCTCCTTTGGGCTCAGCAGCAGGGCTGCCATGCTGGTGGACTGGGAGAAGGGTGCCCTGCACTGCATTTCCTGCAGTCTGTGGCCTCCTCACCCTGAGACCTGGGGTCCCTCTATAAGGTCTGATCTGGAAAAGCAGTTTTGGAAACCTTGGATCTGCTAACAGCTCTCAGGAGAGGTAAAACGGCTAGTCTA
Organism: Sturnira hondurensis; assembly: GCF_014824575.4. Lineage (NCBI taxonomy): Eukaryota > Metazoa > Chordata > Mammalia > Chiroptera > Phyllostomidae > Sturnira > Sturnira hondurensis. The sequence continues at coordinate 19,285,561 of NW_028093985.1, read as the reverse complement.
AGGCAGAGGTTTTCAGGCTTCACTGTGTCTAAGTACCACCCAGGCAGCTTGCCTGACAGTGCAGGTTCCCAGGGGAGGCCTGGGGAGGCCTGGCTGATGCCTCAGCTCTGGGCTGTGACAGGGAATCTGTGCCTTTAAAAAACCCTCTGATTACTCCAGAGAACACATCTGAGCAGGGTGGGTTCCCAGGGTTGAAGAGCAGCAAACAGGACCAGAAGGCAGGCCTCTGGATTCCTGTTCCAGTGTCCACTCCCTGCCCCCCACTAAGGAATGCAGGTCACTGTGGGTGTTGAAGTGGGACTTTTGAGACCTTTACTCATGGCGAAACTCAACGAGGGCCAAGTGGCAGCGTACTTTCTGAATAGCAGAACTCCTTACCAGCTTCTCCTGTAGGCGCTTCAGACACTGGTTCATTTGGCCCAGCTGGTCTTTTTCGTACTTGATGAACTGGTTTTCTATCCATTTTTTAATTTTCTCAACTTCCTCATACAGATTATTTGAGAGTGAGTTAAATCTAAGGGAAAATTGTTCTATTTTAATAAGTGAATTTAAACATAAAACCATAATTTAGTAATGAAAAACATCTGCAATTTTTTCAGATGCTGAGGCTCAGCGTGTCTAGCAAGTCCTTAAGGGTGATGTGGGGTGGGGTGAGTGCGCTCTGGGTCCTTGTCCTGAGCTTGTGTTCAGCACAGCTCCTGCCACCTCCCCTCCACACACCCTACAAGACACTCGCAGAGACTGGGGATAGAAACACCTGTCACCCATGCAGATTCCTCTCAGGGCCCTGGGCACGTGCATGTGTCTGGAAGAAATACTTTGCCAAGTCGCCTGGGCCGGGCAATATTACTTTATCTAGGGAGTGGGAATCGTCCCTAAAGGGTCACAATAAATATTTTCAGCTTCACAGTTGGTCTCTTCGGCAACCACTCAATCCTGCCACCGCTCAGAGCTGCCGCCACAGCTGGAAAGCTGCCACAGATGAGCAAGGCTTATGTGTATAGATAGAAAACGAACAGAGGAGCACAGTTGTGGCCTAATCTAACTTTATGTATGCCAAAAATTAAATTAAATTTCATACTCTATTCGCATGTCAGGAAATGTGATTTTTTATTTAGAGTGTATTAGAAAGTGTGAGCAACAGTCTTAACTGTGGGCCGATTGGCTAAGGGAACCCCTGATCTGCAAGGGCCACTGCAAAGCTGGAGAGGAGCGGGACCAGATGGACCTGCGTTGTCCAGTTGAGGAGGGAAAACTCAGGTAGGAAGTAGGAAGGGAGAAGGAGGAGAGCCCCCAAAGGACTTTGGGAAGCAGAGCATTCCTTGGTTGTCTTTTCTATCGCAGGTGAAATCTTCATTCAAGTCTCCACCGCCACCAATGGGTCTCTGTGAATGGATTCTTGGAGGGTGGGGAGGGGGAGGACTTACAGTGGTGCTGAATTACTCATGTGGGCAAAACCAGAAAATACTAGGCCAAGTGCAGGAAGGAGCTGCTGGCCTCAAGATGATGCACCATACGAGTAGTGAATAATAGAGACTGAAGGGCTTTTAAATATGGAAGTGGGTGTTATTAAAAGGGTTGGAATCAATTATCAATTTGAAGGTCACTGTAGAGCGGCTGAGGGTTTGGGCAGAAGGAGGGGTCCAGGTCTGGAATGACTAAGAGGGAACTGAGAAGAGGCGGGATGAGAGGCGGGGCCTGGCAAGCGGTTTCTGTTTGTGTGTCCACATGTCACTTACTCGCGATGAGATGTCAGCTTCAAATTCCCTTTGAGAATGAGCAAAATATTAGATTGGTAGGAGCAATGCATATTGATATTGAAAATATTCAGATTATTTGCAGCTTGAAATAATAGTCATTTAACTATTTTTTTACTACAACTTACATGCAGATAATTTAGTTTGTGATATTTATTGTTGGAGATTGCTTACTACATGCTGGACATAAAATATTCCTCTTTGGCTCTCCTGAAAAAGTGTTTAGACTAATAATCAGAAAAGATAGGATGTGTGAGGCCATAATCATTTTCATTTAGCTCATGGGGCATCTAGTAATGGTATGGAGACACTTTGGGTTGTCACAACTGAGGAATGCTATATGCCGGCATGCTGCTGAACATCCTAAAATGTCCAGGGCAGCCCACAGCAAAAATTATCCAGCCAAAAGACTATTGTGCTGAGGCTGAGAAACCAGAATTTAGGTGCTGAAATCCAGAAATGGAAAAAGTTAATTTTCCATAAGTTATGTATAATTGTAGTAGTGTAGCTATGCTCTGATCATCATCTCCTTGAATTATATATTTTTATACAGAATGGGATATTTCACACTTAGAAGGCATACCATGAGTCAGGCAAGCACCTCCACACTGAAGGAGGTGAGGCTGGTTATTCCCTTTCTTAGTCTAATGATTTCCAAACATGTGTGCTTGTGGCTAACAGCTGTTGGATTTCAGACAGGTAAGCCCCCAACTGAAAGGTGGATGTAATTTTAGCCAACTCTTTTCTCTGCCTGGAACTCTTCTCAGAACGCACAATGACTCCTGCCTTAACTTCATGCATTTAGACTCAAGCACCGCCTTACCACCGAAATGTTTTGGTACTAGACTAAAACAAAACAAAACAAACAAGAAAACAACGACCCTTTTCCCCTACCCAACGCTCTCTGTGCCCGTACTCTGTTTTCCTCAGAAATGCTCATCGCACTTATTTGTGTGCTCTGTCCTTCCCCAGTCCCATGAGGGCAAGGATTTCACTGTGTTTTTGGCTGCGAACAATGCCTAAAACATAGAAAGTGCTCAATAAAGAGTTGCTAAATAAATGAATAAATGAGCCATATTTTCTCATTTGACACCTTTTATTCCAGCTATTCACCAGTAAGTCAGAGACTCGCCAAGCCATTGAGATACCTAAACTTTGACTTTCATCTTCCTTTCCCTGTTTCTGGTGGAAATATTAATTAATAGTGGTGCTTAAGGGGGCAGGAAATCCTCAGGTAATGAAGAGGTAGCTTCACAGTGGAGGAGCCAGCCTTCACCCTCACCTTTACTGTGTAAATAAATGAGAGCACTTCCTCTCAGCGGTGATGCAAAATTAAATCCCTCTAAAATCCAATGTGTCCAAGCAATATCCCTGCGAGGTCACATCAGTTATTGAAATTCTGAAATTAAAATAAAGCCATAAAGAGTGAATTATTACTTATGATCCTTTCATTACACAGTTTTGCCTGCAATTGGAGACTCACTTTCTGGTAGGCAGACTAGCCTACCAGAAGGCTAGTAGGAAGGCTTTATCGGAAGGCAGACTCTGTCTGTTGGTAGTTTATGAAGACAGGAAAACATTATTTAAATAGCATTCTCCTTGAAAGATAAAAAGGATAGAGTAAAAGTTTTTGTGAATCCTTTTTCTTTCCCTATACTTTTTTCCCAACATAATGGACATGATTTTACCGTGTAAAAATCACTGCTCTATTAATTGTAGAACTTATATTCAAATCTCAACAAAATGAATTATCTTCAATGTAGTCACATTTTAGTTCCCAAATCCTGTATTGCAATGGTTAAGTGGGTATTTCTATTAGATGTAGACAGATATAAAGAGGTAGATAGATTGATGGGTGGATGGATGGATAGATAGATTTTTCTTTCCCTTTTTTCAAAACAAAAGTAATATTTTAAAATTATGGTCAGAAGTCTCACTGGGATAATATTGGCTGGGTTTTTTTTTCCTGAATTTTTATACTGGTAGAGTCAGGTTAAAATATATTCCAAGGGCAATTATAAGGGGGGAAGTTACAAAAGAGTAAAAGAAAATGTGACTGGGATCTATAGACACAGCAGGGCTCGGGGCAGCGGGCTGTGCTGAGAGTGAGTGGTGAGGGTGGAGGGTAGGGTTGGAACAGACACCATGGAGACCACCCTGGTTGTGACACACACAAGTGAGGATAGAGCCAGCTTTCACGGGCCAGCTTTCAATCTAGTCTTGCATTCAACCACCTGTTCAATGAACTTTTCAAGAGGATATGAGAACTTTGAAGTTTTAGAAGCTGTAACTATTAATAGGCTTTCAAGAATTTAGGTAGCAGCTTTAACCAATGTGAACCTAAAAAGATTTAATGCCCTTTGATATTAACAATGAAGATATTTTCATTTTTGTAATAACATTTAAATATGTGGAGATTAAATCTAAAATTTTAATTTTCATGTCAGAAGCAACAATTAATTTCCAGAAACACTTTTTAGCTAAATTTATACTTACAGACCATAAAGTAATTTCTTATTAATGTTCTTTGATTTCTGATCAGTGACACTAATTAAAAAGTACTTCCGAATCTACCCTGATAGCAAGACCTGCTTCTTGGTCACTCCAAATTGTACTTGAACTTAAATGCCAACATCTTCATGGCCTCATGAAATTCTGGTTTCAAGCACATGTGATCTTTCATTTTTCTAAATTTTTGTGCATAATTAGTTTACTAATAAGGGGGATCATGAGGTGGAGGCATCATAGATTAACAAACATAGCTTGAAATGTGGAGTCACTCTCTAGCTGTGTGACTGTGCCAAGTACTTAATCTCCGTAATTCTAAGTTTCCTTCTCAGTAAAATGGATAAAGCCCACTCTGCAGAGTTGGGTGCATTTGCATATTTGGAGCACTTAGTGATTGGTAGGCATTTATAAATTATAATTTCTATTTCATTTATGCCTAATGATAACATTGTCTTCACTTTTACTTTCCTGTGTTTAGCGTGTTGCTTATTTATGCATTTTCTCCCCAACTGTATGTAGCTGTGATTGTCTTTGGGTAGTCTAGAACCACAACTTACATATTAGAGGTGCTCAAAATCCTTCCTCCCTCCCTCCCTCCATTCCTCCCTTCCTTCATTGACTTCTATTTGTGTCTAAATAAGGGGTGCTGAGGATGAATGAGACATGTTCTTGCCTGGATAGTCTGTAACTTTCCACTGTGTCAGCACTTTCAAAGTTGTACAGTAAAATTCAAGTCTATGCATTCGCTTCATTGACCAAATACTATTTCTTATAGATCACTATCAACTAGACAGCATCAGCAGTAGAAGCCATCTTGGGGAGTGACTGGTAGGCGCTGCCTCTGCCAAACCCATTCTCAAGGGCACCTGTGATGTCCAAAACTTGCCCTATAAGCACTGAGTTGTGGGCTGAGGCCATTACTTAACACTCAAACCCTCCTGGAAAAGGAGGCTCAGTGCGGGGGTTCACGTGACAAAGTCCTTTTTGTTAGGTCTCGTGGTCAGTACTAAAGCCCCAGGAACTCACTGGCAAACCCTTGAAAATACTGTGACATTTAAGTTACATATAAAATATATTTAGTTGGTCATTAAACTTGAATTTGTTAAAGTTTCTAAATGGGAAAATTGCTCAATTATACTTACCCTTTAATGTTATTAAAGTGCCTTTAATCCCTTTGATCAGAGACACTTGTTTCTTAAAAATAAAGAAAAACATCCTAAATCCATCTACTTGGATCTGACAAGTGCCTGGATTGGGGGGCAGGGTCCCAGAAATCCCTCTCTGCTTTACTTTCTCTTTGAGGAGAATAGATAGATTTGCAATACATATCTCAGTCAAATCTAATATCCATGGGGTAAAGGAATCCTATCAATTGATTAAAACTGATGAAAATCATGACAAAATTTAATGAATGATGATAACAAGCAAGTCACAGAAAATTCAAATGCTAAAAGGAACACAAATGAAAGAAGGAGATGCTATTTTTTCATTCTTTAATTGACAAATATTAAAAAGAGATAAATTCCAGAGTTGGTAAGAATGTTGAGAAAGATTTCTCACACACTGCTGGTGGAAGTGTAAATTACTACACTTTTAGAAAGAAATTTATAAAAATATGTAAACTTTTTGACCTAGGAATCTTGCCTGTAGAAATAAAAGCACCTATATCTAAGGCTATCTAAGGATATACACACAATAATATTTTGTTTGTGTATGGTAGCCACAAACCAAAAAGAAATTATCAATAAGATAAATGATTGGATTAATTATGGCATATCTGTAAGTTAAAATATTATGCAACTATGAAAAATAACTACTCATCTAGAGAGATATTGAAGATGTACTCGAAAGAAGCAAATTACTGAGTAATGTGTAGAGAATTAATTTTTTTAAAACCATGCTTTCACAATGAGTGATTTATATATCTATATGTAATATACATGGTATATAAATATGTGCACATATGTAAATATATATGCACACACACAAAACATCATCTTTCTGTCATATATTTACATTAACAAGGAGGCAGGCACAGAGGGACATGTGCCCAGCTGTTACCATTGGTGACATCAGGATGCTGAGGTAGGGACCTCTTTTCTCATCTCTGTTTTATCTTGTTTGTTACAGTGAATACCTATTACTTTTTTTATTTTGAAATGATGGAGAACATTTAAATAAGAAAGAGTCATGTAATTCATTGATTTACTAGATATCATGAATATTTGCCTGGGGAAAAATCTGGTTTATAAGGTCACTGTAGCATACTGTAAGACTAATGAAATATTAAAACCTCATTATTTTTGGTGAGAAAGAGATTCAAGTCTATACTATTACAGAAGTGTCGACATTCAGATTTAACTACTGAGATTATTTGTCTATAAGCCAGTTTCCCCCAGGACTAAAGTTAGAAACAGTACACAGCATCACCGGTGAAGCAGTCAGTCCTGGGTCTTCAACGCCTCCTCTCTCCCTCTTGCCTGTTTGTTAATACACTTTGTCTCTTGCCTGTCTTCCATTGCAAAGTACAAGTCCCATTTCTCGCCCAGTAAAATCAAGTCTTACACTGTACTTCTAGAAACAGCTTACTTTCCTACTTCTTCTCTGGATATTTCTCTTTATTTTAATTCCAAGCTAAAGGGATTAGGCAAAGTACCACACAGATACTTACTGAGCATTCTCATTGTGCTAGATTTGAAGAACCTAATATGCTTTTGAAGAATATCATAAAGTGGGCGCTTTCTCTTTACTCATGACATCTAGTTCTCTGAGCTTCAGTTATGAGTATGTTTTCCATCAACTCCTAGGACACATTTCCCATTTCCCAATTGAACATCTCTGAAATTAGGAGGTATATTAAAACGATGGGGTGCTATGCTTTAATAGTCATTTTCATGTCATGGAGGTACAAAACTATATGGTACATCTTACAGTCAATGGCACTTAGACTTCTTGAAATATGGTAGGGATGGGAGAAAATGGAGAAAGCAGAGAGTTACTATAATACTAGGTTTGACCAAGGCATTACATCCAAGTCATGTGGGACAGAGAGCATGAAGAACAAGGGTAGAAGGGGCCGTAAGGTAGTATCATTCAAGTGTCTAGAATCTTCTTTTGCCTGCACTGGAATCCCAGGGAATGTGGCCATTTAAGCAAGCAAGGAGGATTTGAGGAGAAGGAGGCCAGTGATTTGACTATTTGTGGAGTCTTGTCTCCTTTACTGCCTTCTTCATTTCATGGGGAAAACTCAGTGAAGATGGGGTAGACACCAGCTTCAAAAGGGGAAATGTGAAGGACCGACTAGAGGATCTTAAAAAGAAAATCTTAAAAAATCTCTTTGACAAAGTTTTTGTAATCAAAGTTGTCTTAAAAATTACTTGATAATCTTGTGCAATTGATGTACATCCATTAGTGCTTTTTATTAAGGCATCTTAATACACAACCACTGATAAGTTAAAAATTCCTCTATAGAAAGGGTCTGAGTGAGTATATCAATTCAGTTGAGATGCAATGCAAAGAGAATGATAACATTAATATTCATGTTTCCTTTTTTATTATGGATATTACATAAGCTACTTTATTGTAGAATACTCTCTACACTACTTTTGTTGCTGTCCTTGACCAGGTATATATTCCTAGGATAGGTTTTTCATTTAATCTGCCAATGATTTCATTAGGCTAAACCCTTAGGAATGCATTTAACAGAATTGAAAATCTTCCGTTCACTTACTTGAACTCCAAAAGGTTCATTTCATGGTGATAATCCCCCTGGACCATCTTTAAATTTGAGATTTGTTCAGAACTGGAAGCCTCTATCTTTCCTAAGAGCTGTATTACCTAATGAAAGTAGAAAAAGGAACTGTGTGTGTGTGTGAACAGAAGCACTAGCCGTTACATTAATTATACTTTATTCCTAAAGGAGCTGGGAAGCAGACTTGAGTCTAAAACATGTTTTCATTTGAAAATGATTTTTTTCTAAAGGAGTGATTCAGTAGTTGTAGAAGTCTCCTCATGGAAAGAATAGTAGAGGAGTATTTGATTCTACTGTCTGTAATACTCTTTTGATAATAGGCTACCTAATGATTCCACAAAAACACACTATTGACATTAGTTTGCTTATCAATTTGTTAATTGGATTATTTCCTTCCTTCCTCTTTTCCCAGTTCCAGTGTAAACCCTATATTCTCTATCAGCACTACAACCTCAGTGCTCCTTAGATGGCCAGTGGTAAATATTCACCAAATACTCATTGAATCAGTGTTTAAACATTCAGTTAGGGTCTGAGAAGAACACACGAGTGGCCTAAGATGAGGCCTCAGGAATTTCTAGGTAGGATTCTGACATGAGCACAAGTGAGACTAAGTGCATGACTTGGGGGCATAAAGACAGGAAAAACCACATTCCAGGGGCTAAGAGTGCCACCTACAATGCCAGAAACACTGAGGACAGTCCTTTAGGTAAAAGGACTGGACTGGAAAAACAGGGGCAGAGTTGCAGCACACAGTAGTGCCTAAATGAATCACTGTTGAGGGGAATGAAACTATGTGACTGACTTCGGCTGAACAGATTTCAGCTCCTAAACAGGTGGTCATGTGGAAGAGAGTGGGCACTTAGTAAAGTCAGAGTTCTCCTAGGAAAGAAAGAGGGGAATAATGGAAGGGTTTGAATAGATAAATATTGGGTGAGCAACCAATAACACATGAATGACTATTTATGGGAGATACATTTAAAACAGGCTACTGATAGGAGGCACACTTAAAGACAGGATTGTTTTAATAGTAAAATAATAAGCAAATACATGCCTGGTAAAAGCAAAGAAAAAAAAGCAGGCCGAGCAGTATTGTTAGATAAAATATTTTTCAAAGCTGATAAATATGTTAAACCAACACAGATGGTGATTTCTATAGATTAAAAGTGCAAGCCACAGTGAAAAATAGAGTTTTGAACCTGTATTTACCTTCTATATAGAACTAAAAAGAAACAGCTAAAGAATGACTGGAATAAACTAACAGAAATGATATACTACTGGTTTTAAATGGCTTTTCTTGATTCTTTACTGGTCAAATAAGTAACAAATGAATAAAAATTAGAAAGACATGAAAACATAAAGTTTATTTAACAGATTTGTATACCAATCTAACTTGCGAACAGCAAACATTGATTCTTCCCAGCACCCACTGAGCATTTGCAGTAACCACACACACGTGACTGAAGAAACTCCCAAGCTATTTCAAAAGCAGAAACAGCGCAGACCATAACTCTAATTGTATTGCACTAAAACTAGAAATTAATAAGAAAAGCATAAAGCAAAAATATAATCATTCGCATAATTCTATCATTTAATTCCTGTGTTTCATGTGAAAACGTGCCTCTCAGATCACCTGCTACAGACCAAGGGCCTGGACTGCCTGAGCCTGAAACTCATCCCTTGTGTCAAGGCCACGCTTCCCCCTGGCTGCTCCCAGCCAGGGCCTGAGCAGTGCCCCTCTGACGAGTGACTATGGCTCAAGGACTCTGAGGAGGCTTTGTTAGCGTGGGGTGGCAGGCTAAGACCTTCTATCCGACTCTTTTCACAGAAATCAGACCTGTATTGCAGTCTGAGGGCCTCTCTGTCTCCTTCAGCTCCCTCCCCATTTTTCTTCAGTGTCTTTTCTCTCAATAAATCCCTCGCACATCTAATTTTTTAATGGCATTTTCTTCTCACAGTACTAACACAAGTGTCAAAGAATAAATCAAATCTGCAATTGTAATTTACTTAGGAATAATGAGAACATTACATATCAAAAAGATACAGTAGATGTATAGAGGTAGATTGATGGCATGAAATGTTTCCATGATTATACAAGGTAGAATGGAGCTATCTGAACTAATTATTTATTTCATAAAATTAAAAAGAATAATAAACTTAACCAAAGGAAAGCAGGATAAAGAAACAGATTGCGGAAGGCAGACTGGCTCACAGAAACATCCATGCCCTCCTCTGTGGCACCTGCACATGTGTTGTTAGATGGCCACAAGGGTTTGCAGCTGTAATTAAGGTTACAGACCCTAAAATGGGGAAATTACAGTATTTTACTTAAGTGGCCCAATCTAATCACAGGAGCCCCTTAAAGCAGGGAACCAGCTGTAGCTGGAGTCAGAGAGATTAGAGATATGAGATGAACTTGATTTGTCGTTGCTGGAGAGAAGTCCCACGGAAAATGCAAGAAGGAAGACAGGTAGCTGGAGATCAGTCCCCAACTGACAGCCAGCACGGACCCCAACCCCACAACTTTAGGAGACTGAATTTGGCCAAAAGCTTATGAATGAGCCTAGAAAAGGATTCATCCCAGCCCCTCCCCCAAAGGAACACAGCAGTTTCAGCCTGAGAAATCCTCAGCAGAGGATCCAGTCCAGCCCTCCTGGAGTTCTGACCTACAAAACCCGAGATAATATACATGTTTTGTTATAAACCACTATGTAGGAGGTGATTTGTTATGGAAGCAATATAAGACTAATATACAATATTAAAAAATTAAGAAACAGAAGAAAATATGAGATTACTGTGCAAACTCAAGGGGTATTTTTTTTGAAAAGGTAATAAGCAAAGTTTGTCCTGCTTTAAATGTGAAGAGAAAATGGAAACATTAAAATTAGGGATAAGAAAAGATGGATATCTATGATTCAAATAACATAACAGAAACATTCACAAAGCTGGAATTATAGATGAAATGGAAACTTAATAATTATGAGACTTTAATTCACCTTTCTCAGCCCAAGACAGAAAAAGGAGACCAAAAAATAAGGATAAGAAAACCTCACCAATAAGCTACTTTTTATAGATTTCCACTGAACTTCATACCCTAGAAATACTGAATATGCATTCTTTTAGAAAACACAGAATTTTACCATCCAGCCACAAAAGATTCTCAAAAGTGTTCTAAAAACTAATGCCAGCATATACAACAAGTTTTATATACAGTGAAATAAAAGTAAAGATGAATAGTAATATAAAAAAGCATAAAATTCTTAACTCAGGGAAAAGACCAATATAATGACTCCTCTTATAGATAAAAAACATGACCTGCAATTGCAAAACTCCTAGGAAACGATAGTGAACACACTGTATATCAAACTCCAGGGGATATAGGAATAAATGAATATTCAGGGAAAATTCACAGTCATAAATGATTATATTATTATAAAATAAAGAACACAATATGGTGCAAAAAGAAAATGAACAGCAATATAAACTGCAGGAAAGGAAAAAATTAATAAAGACAAAAGCTGAAATTTGTGGAATGGAAACCAGAATGAAAGCAAACTAAAAAATACATTAAAAGACTGGCTCATTGGAGAACAATCAATATAATTGTTAAGGGACAACTAGCCTATCTAATCAAGAAAAAAGAAAAGCACAAGATAAATTATAAAATGGCAAGGGGAAAAGATAAAAGCAGAGGGGATTAAAACAATCCTAAAATTACTTTGTATAACTTCATGCCAATACATTTCAAAATCTAGGTGAGTTAAATATTTTCTTTTTCAAGAAAAAATAATTTACTTACTAAAGCTGACCCTTAAGAGATACAATGAGTCTAATTTTAGAAAAAAAAAATTGAACAAAGATATCAAAGAATGCCCTTTTTTTTCTACCAGAGCATCAGGTCCAGGTGTTTCAGGGACAAAGCTACCAAATCCTTAAAGATAGAAAAATTATAATGCTTTTTAAATAGTTTCAGAGCATACAAAAAGAAGACAAACTTCAAAATTATTTTTAAGTCAGTGCAACATTAATTCCAAAAATCTGAAAATGTTGAACAAAAACCCTAGAGACTAATTTCATTTATATGTATTGATCAACATTTTTTAAGTAAAAAATTAGCAAACAGTATCTGTCCTACTGTTTGCTAATAAACAGTAGAATAAAAAATATAATCAAGTGCAGTTTATTTTGTAAAAAGCAAGGATGGTTTAATAATAGAAAATATATAAATGTAAATAATTATTCTAGTAAAATTGAGGAGAAAAGTAGTATGACTATCTTCACAAATGCTGAAAAGTCATTTGACAAAATTCAAACAAGTTTTGATATTTTTAAAAACCTCAATAAAATAGGAAAATTTGTGGGTTAAACATGTTTATTTAGGAAACTTCCACATCATAAGGGAAACTAGTGGGGGCATTTCTTTCTTTTTTTTTTTTTTGATGAAGTAAATTTTTTAAAGATTTTATTTATTTATTTTTAGAGAGAGAGGGAAAGAAACACCAATGTGTGGTTGCCTCTTACACAGCCCCTATTGGAGACCCAGCCCACAACCCTGGCATGGCCCCAACAGGGAACCGAACCATGGACCATTTGGTTCGCAGCCCGGCTCCCAACCCTCTGAGCCACAGCACCCAGGGCCGGTAGGTACATTTCTGTTAAAATCAGGAACAAAGCAGCATGCCCACCATCCCTGTTCTACTATGAAAATTACTCTGGAGCTTCTAATAAAAGTGGTTAGGAAAGCAGGAAAAATAATTTGTATGAAAACAGAAAAAGATGAGGTAAAATGACTTAAAAGTGAAATGATTGTGTGCCTACAAAACACAAAACAAACAACTGAAAAATTACTATTGTCAAGAAAAGAATTTACTTAGTGGAGTATAAATTAATATAGCCTTCATAATATTCAACAGCCAGTCAGAAGATACATAAAATACCCATTATAATAAACTAAAGAAATAAACAAAATCTTGAAATACATTTAAGAAAAAATGATGCCAAACTATACAAGGAAAATCTGAAACCCCTCTTAAAGAACATAGAAGCAAACCTTGGATAAGTGGGAAATACTCTGCTTGTAGGTAGAACATTTACCATTATGACTATGTCAAGGCTAAAATTATAAATTAAATATGATTTCAGTAAAAATTAAGAGCAGAGTTTATTTGTTGATTTTTTGCTGGAACTAGGTGGATTTCAAAATCATATATGGAAACAATTAGCACCAGGAAAAAAGAAAGTGATGGGAGGGACTAGCCCTACCAGATATCAAAAATATTATAAGGTTTCAATGAAATAGTAAGTAAGATACATCCTATACCAGGAGAAACTGCGAATGGACCAAGTATTGAAATATAACTAATTGTGCACTGAAAATGCCAGAAGAAAATGTGAGCACTTCTTTCACATCTTTGTGTGCAAAAGCTCTTTCTAACTGTGAGTTAAAATTCCAGAAGCCACAATAAAAGAGACTGATAAATTCAGCTACAAATAGGGAACATATGCATGTCAAAGACAAATGACAAACTGGGAAAATGTATTTTCGGCTCATATCATGAAGGGCTCCTGGAAATTGAGAAGGAAAAGAAAAATAGGCCCATAGGGGAATGGATAAAAGACATGAACAGACTGCTCACTGCAAAGGATGAAAAAAAAACAAACTAAATAGTTCTTAAATATATGCAAAGATGCTCAACCCCACTCATAATAAGAAAGGCTAATTAAAACATAGAGATGTTGTCTTTTTGCTGTAAGAATAGCAAAACTGAACAGTCTACAACACTTACTGGTGAGGCAATGAGGATATAGGACATCTCACTTACTGCTGGTGGGTGTGCGATATGTAAAAGTCCTACAGAGGACAAGATCTTTCAAAATAACAGACACAGGCACCTTGGACCCAGCAATCCCACTTCGGATATTTATCCTGCTTATACACAAAACTGCCGTAAGTGCAAGGTTATACATTGCAGCACTGTTTGAAAGGCCAAAACACTGAAAAGAAGCAAATGTCCATCATGAGAAACTGTGTTAAATGAACTGTTATATACAGAGGAAGAGTGTGCAGTTGTTTATAAAAAGAATGAAGAAGATCTCCTTGTCATGATATGGTGGCTCTCCAGGACATATTTGTTCAGATAAAAAGAAGAGAGAGATGCATTGTAATATACATATATAATACACTATCTCTTGAGTAATAAAGGGGGAAATAATATCTATTTGCATTGGCTTGTATCCGCATGAAGGATACTTAGAGGATCCACACACACTGGCTGAAATGATGACCTATGAAAGAATGTGTTGACTGGTAACGGGGTAGGAGTAAAAATCCTCAGGGTATATGATCTGATTTTTGGACCATATGTAAGCATCACCTGTTTTTAAAAAACTAGGCACAGAGAGAAACAACAGTCCAATGTCACTTCACTTTTGAACTTAGATACAGAATTAAATAGTCTACCAATGACTAAATAGATTTTATTACAGAAATGCAAGAATGTTTTTCAGTATTGGGAAATATGTTAGTATAGCACATGAGAAGGCCAAAGAAGTAAACAAACTGAAACAAAAAACACCCAATATGGTGACTTAAACATTCACTGATGTCTACAAAACATTTGATAAAATTAAATGTTCAGTCTTAATAAAAACGAAGTAGAAATTGATGTCTAAAAGACATTTGATAAAATTAAATGTTCAGTCTTAATAAAAACTAAGTAGGAATTGATTGATGTCTAAAAGACATTTGATAAAATTAAATGTTCAGTCCTAATGAAAACTAAGTAGGAATCGATGGATACTTTCTTAACATGGTTAAAAATATGCCAAATTAACAACAGACAACAAAGCATTTCCAGTATAATCCGGAAATGGATAGAGTTGCCTTCTATGATTTTTATTTAACAATGTCTTGGGAGTTATGGTCAAGGCCTTAAAAAAAGTAATGAGGTTATTAAATCAGAAAACCAGAGATAAAACTGTCATAATTTGTTGTTAACACAATTGAGCACCTTGAAAAACTAAGATAATCAACACGAAACTATTAGGACTAAGGTGGGCGCACTGTGGGGTGGGCCAGCAGAGCCTCGTGGGGCTGCAGTAACCTGTGACATAGCCATCATGCTGCCCCCTGCGAACCTTCTTCTCTTGTTAAACTGGCTTCCCGAAACAAATCCTCAAACGCCCAACTTTCACTTTCCCCAATTCCCAAAGAATTTCCACTTTATTCTCCTCAAATGACTTCTGAAGAGATGTGCTAAGTTCACATAAGGCGTGACAAAGTGGGGCACAGAGAACTTGGCATTGGCCCTTTTAGTCAGAACACCAACTGGTTGAGAAAGGGGAGAGACAGTTCAGTCAGGGAAGAGCAGGAAGGTGGAGTCCCTGCGATACTGGAGCGAGTGGGGCCCTTCCCGCAGGTAGGTCAGTATCGCTGGGTATAGAGGGTGAGCTAAGACGTAAGCAGGGGCCAGTGTCGTCATGGCCTTCAACATCCAGGACAACGGCCTTGTGCAGTATTTTGTAAGAGACATAACCCATTGCAGGGATGTAACACGATCAATTCACATTATGTTGGAACTTTAGCAATAATAGCTACCCTTGAGAAATCCTTTTGCTAATAATTGATGGTTCTATAGTGTTTGAGGGGAACCCAGAGAGGAAGGAAGCAATGGCAATAGTGAAATCAAGTGGCATACTCGATTGGGTGGGTGCATTGGAACATAGGAGGCACTCATTAAATATTTGTTGATTGAACTGACAGTATCCATGGCACTTATGCATGCGCTGTCCTATTTGAGTCCTTTGGAAGAAAAGAGTTCTCTTGAATAGTTAATTACCACTTGACTGGGCATATTGATAAGCTATAATGATCTTCAGGCAGTAAAACATAATATGAGTTCCATCAATTTTCAGTTACCTTCAAATCCAAGTTCCTAGAAATAGCTTGCAGGGAAGACACGAGCTCTTGAATTGTTTTTTCAATTTGTCGGTACTCGTGCCTGATGAAATGAAGGTCTCCAGAAAGCTTCACGATGCTGGAATCACATCTAGTGGCAAGACGGAAATTGGTTGTGAGATCAGCGGGCTCAAAACATTTTAAATACTATGGTAGGCTCTGTGCATTCATCTGATGGCAACAGTTCTGGAGTTCTTTGAATAATGAGTTGGTAGTTGTAAGAGCATATACAGGACTCTCCTTCGTTTTCCTCCTCTTGCTGGGAGAAACACCAGGTTGGATAACAATACTCAGGCCCAAACCAGAGAACTGAGTTGGACTAGGTGAGAACATTGGGGGAAACTGGGAGGAAATTTTAGATTTTCAGCCTAATACACTAACTCAGTCATAGGAGTTCTAACTTGTTTTTGATATTTGAGAATATTCCCTGCTGCCTACTGTTAGGTAAGATCGAAAATTTTTCCTTGTCTATATCATATTCTGGATCCCCTTTCTTCCCATTAACTTCTTCCCTTGGCTCCCAGATTCTCCATTCTCCTTTGGCTAGTAAAGTGCCCAGGCCCGCCTAGATCTTCCAACCCATTCTCAAAACAAAATTTCCCTTCTTTTAACCCCAGCCAAGGCTTCTGCTTCTTGAGTGGTCTCCATCAAATATTGCCGGTATTAGGGCAATAATTCACACTAACATGTGAATGAAGCTTTGGCCCATAAAGTTGCATTTGGTTATTTTAAGGAAGGAACTCTAGTGAAACAGGCTTAGAGCTGAAGATTAACTATCTTCCCAGGATGTCTGGGAACCCACCCCACTGCCACCATTCATGGCCTCTTCTGGGACAGACCAGGCTGTGTACTGTACTGACCATCAGTCTGGGCTGCATTTTGTGTACAAGTTACCGGAGATCGCTTCGAAGTTTGCCATTTGATGAAGTAACTGTTTTCACTGTCATCACATAACATGTATCAGGAACCGTGTATTCATGTTATCATGCTAAGTGCTATAAATAGTTTGTTTTATGACTGTTAACATGTTTTAGAATCCAGAAATAAATTCTATTTTTAAAATATTTTTGGTGCCAATGTTGAGTCAAAGGTAAGATGGTAATTTTGTCTGAGCAGGCCCTTGAGGCGATACCAGGGGACTGTGGTGAGGGGTTGAGGGGGCTGCTGGGAAAAAAAAAGGAAATAATCTAATCCAAAATTGTACCTGGATGCTATGCACCCTATTCATGGACAAAAACCATTTCACACATTTGTATGTATAAAACATTACTGTCAGAAAACCTCTATTGTGTTTTAGTTAGAATATTCTAACATGGGTCTACATTAAGATCCCCAAGGACCACACAGCAGCGGTTGCTGCTGCCACTTCCTGACACCTTCCCCCAGCACCCACCTTGAGCCCTACCCTCTGGGACAGCCGGTCTGTGCATTGTGCTCTGGTGGTTAGGCATTTGGTCTCTGGTGTCAGATAGACCAGGCTTTGAAATTGGCTTCTGCTGCTCCCTAGGTTTGTGATCCAGGACAAGTTTTAGCAGCCTCTATGAGAGGATAATGATGCCAAAGTGACTGCATAGAAATGTGCAACTTATTTGTCCACCGGGTAACTGTGGCAGTTGTCAGACACGGGCAGTGATGTGAGTAGTGTCTCCCAAAGCGCTGTGAGCTCAACCTTCCAACCTCACTAGCCGCCTGAATAATGTTGCTTCACAGGGTTATTTGAGGATGAAAGGAGGCAATGAATGCAAAGCATTTAGTCAGCACCTGGCACAGAGAAAGCGCCTATGCAAAGTCAGCACTTATTATTTATTTATTCAACTTGGGAGTTGCTGGCCTACTCATTTTCACCTCCTCACCAACCCAGCCTCCTCATCCTGCATGCTGGAGTCAGGGATTCACGGTTTCTCAAAGCCTGCACCCTAGATTTCAAAAAGAAGCTACTCCTTCTCTCCTTCTGTGTAGTGATTTTATTGTTTCTTTTAAATTAACACATGTTCATTATAAAAATTTTGTATAATACAAAATTAAAAAAAGCACAGAGGAGAGTTAAGTTCATCCCTGGAGGGGACCGTTTGTTTTAGTCTGGCAAATGTGACTCAGCTCTGTATGGAAAACCTACAGAAGCGAAGTGGTCATCAGGAGCCAGACCTTCAAACCGAATTTTTCTGTGGGAATCAGGCCTAGAAAATGCATAGACTGTTATGGCTTGCTCTTGCTCCATACTCCATCACCCTGGTCTAAAACAATAAATGTGTATTGTCTGTCTTCAAGGTAATTTCCAAAGCCTGTGTGAATTTTCCCAAGGACGGAGCTAATCAGCTTGTTGCCATTCCATATGTTATTTTCATTTCCTTGATCATAACTAAAATGTAGACAATAATATTCTATATAATAGATAAGAAATCTTTCTCTGATATAAGACCCAAGGAAAACAATAAAAGCCTGTCTAGGCAAGGGTAAAGGCACTCTCTCCTTGACAGAGTGGCTGTACCGTCTCCCTTTGTCCACAGGATTGTTGTTGCCTGTGCATTCGTTCCCGTCTTCAGTCACAACAGGCGGACTCTGCTGGCCGGAGTCTGCCATGCATCCCAAGTCCCATTTTTCAGAAATAATCGTTAATATTTGATTATTATTCCATTTATATATACACACAGACATACACACACACATACATGCGTATATGTGTACATATATGTATATATATACACAGACACAGAAGTTAGAAATATTATAAAATAATTTTAGAATATTTGTATTGTTATACATGTCAATTTTAGTTTAAAATGTAATATTGAATTTTAATTTCATTTAAGCTAGGAAAGGTACCTGTAGTGAAAAATGAAAAAAATTGCCGAACTTAAGATTTTATATATATTACATATATATAAATATATTTCTTTACTACATATATTTGTTTCTAAACAATAGATATATTTGCTTCTAAAAAATGTGATAAAAAGCTATCACAGATTGGAATTAGACTTTTTACACCTACCATTTCAACTTTAGACATTATTTATTGACCATATGCTAAAAACTGAGAAAATAAGTTTATATGCTTGTTTTTGCAAAAAGCTTTTGTTCATATGCTGCTATTTTGAAAATGTCATGTTATATGACATTTACACTGTGTTCCGTAAGTAGAGTTCCCACGGTTACTTAGTCTTCATTCTCCAGTCTGATTCGTGTTCACTGACAGTTCTTTTAAACCACGATTTTCTTCCTGATAACCTTATTCCGATGTATTCCTTGGTTGGGCAGGTTTTGCCACCCAGACTGCAAACGAAGGCCTTGAGAATCTTGGAACCTTAAAGCTCTTGAGTGCTTGAACATGAATGGCTGTCAGCCCTCTGATACTTGAAAGGTAACTCGGTTAAGATAACAGCACTGGGTCACTTTTTCTTTTGTTCAGAACGTGACAGGTGGAGCTCCCTCCTTTTCTGGCACTGGCGAAGGTAGAGAAATCTGATGTGACTATATTTTTTCCTTGTTTTATGTGATCCGTTTTGTCTATGCAAATGCTTAATGATTTTTTATTTTTTTCTTGGTGGTCAGTAACTTCAATGAGAATATCTCAGTTTCATTGTTTTTATTTAATTTTTCTCGGGTTGCAGTTTTTTGTCAGTGGTAGTGTTGTTTTGAGCTATAAATTCAAATCTCTTCTCTTATAATCTTGAGTATTTTCCTCTTGAAGAATTTTTTCTGCTACTTTTAGAGCTCCTACTATTAGGTCTATGTTGAATGAGTTTTACTTGTGTGTCATATACATTATTTCTCTATAAGCATTTTTATATTGAAAAGTATTTTCATTTTATTTTGTATGGTGTCCTCATAATTTTAAAAAATAGCTCTATTACCTTTAGTTGTATTTATTCTATTTGGGAAGCTTCTAGAGTATTCATAGGTTTAATCTATGTAATATTTTAATTTTTTTCTTATACCTTATCCCTGAGCAATTCATTTACCTATTTCCTTTTGTTGTCTGATACTCTCTTTTTGGGTGAAAGCCTTTCATCTCATATATTTTTTAAAGATTTTGTTTATTTATTTTTATAGAGAAGCGAAAGGAGGGAGAAAGAGGGAGAGCAACATCAGTGTGTGGTTGCCTCTCATGTGTTCCCTACTGGGGACCTGGCCTGCAACCCAGGCATGTGACCTGACTGGGAATCAACCCTTTGGTTCCCAGGCCCCTGCTCAAACCACTGAGCCACACTAGCCAGGGCTTACCTCATACTTCTACCAAAGTAAAATATGCCTATAATTTAAAAGTCAACAATAACTGAAAGGCTAATAATAATAGTGGATCCTGGCTCTGCCTCTCAGTTCTTCTCCCTAGAGGCAAGTGCCCACCCTCACACATAGTTTCAGAGGTTCCTGGTGTAGTCGACTCATAAGCCTGGTGAGAATATTGTGGTATTAAGTGCAGTCATTTTCAACTTATCTCACAGTTTTAAAATTGGTTTTACTATGTCAGGAAGTCAATTTCCACATGTCCGTCTGTCTTCTAGGTTCCAAGATTTCTGTGCTGATATCTCTGGTCTTTGTGGGTTGGTGTTTTAAAGAGAAAATCTAACTATAAATTTGGTGGGGCTTTTGGGAGAAACAAAATTACATGTAACTGTTCTATCTGCAGTTATGCAGATATAACTGCATAATTTTTTATGTTTCTCTTGCTCTTAATTTCTTTGAACCAGGAGAACCTTTGATTTGAACTCCTCTTTTGTTTTTCTGGGTAATTCTTCTCATAAGGTATATTCATCAGCCTTGCATTTTTATCAGTCTATATCTATCTACCTATATATCTATCTATCATATATCATCTATCCATCCATCCATAGATGAGGGTGGTGGTGATTTTTACACACGGGCTAGATTCTTCCTAACTACCACGCTTACTTTTTTGAATGATTCTGGCTATCTGCAGATTAGTGAGTATGTGCCTGGTAGAGCCTAATCAGGTGTGTCTCAGTCAAAATTTATAATTTTCTTAGGTGGGTGGTGGTGGAGCACACCTTGCCATTTTCCCCTCAAAAACCAGATTGTGTATCTCACAGCAAGTCACTCTCTGTTGTGACACTATCACCTCCTCTCTTTCCTCACCCTGTTGCACTTCAGCCAGTTTCTCTCACGTGTGAATTGACAAGGTGGGGGGTGTCTTGGATGATGAATAACACGCTTGCGTCTTCAGCTCCCTCCCCAGCTTTCTGTGTTGCTGACTCGAATCTCTAAAGGGTCTCTTATCTCTCCTGTGATTGAATCAAGCCCCAAGGTAGCAGTGCTCTATTCAGATTATTTGGCCTATACTTTTCAGGATTAGGACTCTTGCTTTGAAGGAAATCATTATGTTTAATATCACAGCATTTGGTAAGTGTGCTCTGCATGGGGTCATCGGTTGTGGCACATCCATATTATATTAAATATATATTATGTTTGTCTTCCTTTTACTTGTAACTGGCATTGAGACATCTCAAGTGAGAAGAGGGGAGTAAAAGTATCTTTATTATCTTTAACCAAAAGTCCTCGTTCTTTACCTTTTAAAAATTGATAATATTCACAATATCATTATTGTTTCTTCAAAGGGGGCAACTTTTGCTTTTAATCACACATCAACACAATTTGCCAGTTTTTCATATGCAGGTCTGTCTTGGGGTCCCAAATAGCCAAAGGTGGCTAGAGGGTTGGCCTCCTGTGGCTGCTGCCACAGAGTGTGAGTCAGGGGCAGCCCTCCAGGTACTCTGTACATGCTCGCCTTCTCCTTTCGCAGTGAGACTAATCTGCCGAACAGAGAGGGGGTCAGAAGCAGGCCAGACGACTCAGAGCTCCTCAGCTCATTGGAAGTACTTGCTTTTAAACTGCCACTATTTGGGGGTGGAAAATGTGGTGTGAAATTCAGAGCACATTATAGTTATCAAATATTGAGTTTGATTTATGAAGAATTTTGTTAAAATAACTTAATTTTACTTATGCCAAAATGATCATTGAAATGAAGGTCAATATATGTGGAAAGAAATAGTAATTAATCTGCTTTAGCCTATCAGTCAATTGCTTGGAAGAAATACAGAAAATAGGAAAGATGAATTTAAATCTTATGGCTCACAGACAGATTATGGTGCAAGTTACCAAATAGACTGAAGAAATTTTCATAAAAGGAAGACATTTCAAGGAAAAATAAGACCTTGTCTTCATACCACTGCTTACGATTGAAGGGGAAGGTACGTAAGCAATTGGAGAGGAAGGTGAAAGAATAGGAGGCACTGGAGTTTCACTTTTCCTCAGACACACAAAATAAACAGCTACATGTGGATCAACGCCCTCTGGAGAAAAACATGGTAACTCTTATACATGAGGCAAAGAAAATACCCGTATCAAAGTGGGTATAATGCCATACAATCCATCCCTGGCACAGTGCTTGGCAACTGGGAGGGAAACCCCAAGTCCCAACTTCTTCCTGAGGAGTGCAAGGTTTGAACCCACATCAAACACTCAAATTTTCTCAGCTTCTGCTGGGAAGGCTGGCCCCCAATTCTCCAATCTGTGAGAGATGACAGGTTCACCTGTGAGTTCTGTTGGACCACGGAAAACAAAGAGGCGGTTTCAAATGGCCACAGGATTCAAAAATGGCCCTGAATGGGCATCTGTCCATGGCCAACAGGTACATGGAATGATATTCAACATCGCTAATCAGCAGGGAAATGAAAATCAAAACCATAATGAGATATCACCTCATACCTGTTAGGATGGCTATTATCAAAAAAATATAAGTGTTGGAGAGTATGTAGAGGAAAGGGAACCGTCATATACTGCAGGAATGTAAATTGGTGCAGCCATTATAGAAAACAGTATGGAGGTTCTTCAAAAGACTAAAAATAGATAACATCCAGAAATCCCTCTTCTGAATACCTCCCCAGAGGAAATGAAGTCAGTACCTGGAAGAAATATCTGCACTTCCGTACCCATTGTAGCATTATTCACAATAGCCACGTCATGGAAACAACATAAGTGTCTATTGATGGATGAATGCATAAAGAAATTGGGATATAGATACACACACACACAATGGAATATTTTCAGCCTCA
The DNA here is from genome assembly GCF_014824575.4 of Sturnira hondurensis. Taxonomy (NCBI): domain Eukaryota; kingdom Metazoa; phylum Chordata; class Mammalia; order Chiroptera; family Phyllostomidae; genus Sturnira; species Sturnira hondurensis. Next base: position 19,262,518 of record NW_028093985.1, on the reverse strand, counting down.
AAAAAGAAGAAGATATGTCCTGGCTGGTGTAGCTCAGTGGATTCAGTGCAGGCCTGCGAACCACAGGATCGTGGTTCAATTCCCAGTCAGAGCACATGCCTGGGTTGCAGGCCAGTTCCCGGCAGGGGACGCACAAGAGGCAACCATATATTGATATTTCTCTCCCTCTCTTCTTCCCTGCCTCTCTAAAGATAAGTAAATGAAAATCTTAAAAAGATAGAGAAAACCACTTTCTTAAAAAAAAGAAGATATTACCATTTGAGACAACATGTGTTAACCTGGGGCATTATCATAAGTAAAATATGCCAGACACAGAAGGACAAAAACTGCATGATCTTATTTATATATGGAATCTAAAGAAGTCAAACACTTAGAAGCAGGGATAGAGCAGTGGTCATTGGGAGGGAAGAGGTAGGAAACATGGGAAGGTGTTGGTCAAGGTCGCAGGGTTGCAGTTCTGTAGGAGCAGAAAGTCTAGGGGTCTGATGTGCAGCATGATGACTGTATGTAGTACTGTACTGAAGAATGGAAATGTGCTGACAGAGTATAAATCTCAGGGGCTCTATTCACACAGGGAAAAGATAAGTACATAAGGAGAAGGTATGGTAATTAGTTTGAGTGTAGTATTCATTTCATGATGTATATCAAATCATCGGGTTGTACACCTTAAATATATGCAATTTTTACTTAAAAAAAGGAAAAACAAAGACAAAAGAACTGGAGCAGATCAAAGAGAGTTGCACATCTTTTCCGTGATATTATTTCATCCATCTCTTGGTTTTATTTAAATCTGTTCATTATTTTGCTGTGTATATAAGACAGGATTTACAAGAATAGAATAATAGGTTGGAGGTATGTAGTCTGTGGAAGGAAATAAATGGTTGGAGTGTCACCAGAACACCAGCAAATTGAATCAAATTGCAAGTTTCGTTCAAAACAGATGTTTTCTCTTTATCTTCTTTGCAAAGTCATGGCACATCTAAGTAGGGTGTTAGTGTTTATTTTACTGTCTTGCTTCATCACTTATACAAATATACAGTTCTTTATATATATCAAATATTATAGATAATTAGGTAGGAATTTAATATATTCTAGACACATAAAACATATTTACACATAATATAATTGATTATATATGTATATATGTGCACACGAGTGTGTACACATACAGGTAATAATCCTGCAGATTCTGTTTCCCTAATGTCTGTGTTGCATATTATCTTCTCTGAAATCTCGTGGCCAGTGCTTACTGCAGGCCCTTGGCATTTCTTACCCTTTTTGCTGCAATGGGCTTCCTTTCATCTTCATGCCTTCTTCCTGTACCCCACCAATCCATTTAGTACTAGAATGTCACTAAATATGGTATGCCATCCATTTACTTTAAATCTTCCCATGGCTATTTATAACCTTCTACATAAAGTTCAAAGTCTTTACCTTGACCCATGAGATCCCTCATCACCCAACTCTGGACCACTTCTCTAGCTTTATCTCCTAATCTCCTATCTCTTCCTAAATGCAAAATCCAAATTATCAGAACAAAAATACTCGTCTCAAAGGTAGGTCATTGAACATGTCACAATAATTCATCCTGAGTTCTTATGAACATGTTATTCCTTCTATGTGAAATACCTGTCCCATCCTTTCCTGTCTAGCTAACGGCTATGTAAATCGTTCAAGACTCATCTCAGTGTCACCTCCTCCAGGAAGCCTTCTTGAAGCTCCAGTCTGATTGGGATATTCTCATAGTGCACAGCCTTTTATTATAGTGCTCACCTCATGGCTTATATTTGTGGCTTTGTTTTTTCGGGTAGACTATAAACAGATATAGGAAGGGGACCTGTATTACTGAGACCCCGAATCCTAGCACGCTGCCAGGCTCATAAGTGTTTATTATTGGGTTGGCCAAAAAGTCTGTATGTTTTTTTCTGTAAAATAAAAGACACATTTTTCATTTTTACCAATTACTTTACTGCTTTGGACATTTTGAGTATGTTGGCTATCTCACGCTGTTGGCTTCTAGTGGGTGGGTAGAGATCCAGGGTGCTGTTACACATCTTCCAATGCATAAGACAGCCCCACAGCAAAAAATTATTTGGCCAAAATGTCAGTAGTACCAAGAGACTCTGCAAACCACTTTTGACATGTTTGATCAGTCAATGCGCCTTCTCTATACTCTGCACAAATCTTTCTTTGTGTTTCAGTTGTGTTTTTACCTTTCTTGGAATAATAAAGCATAATATGCCAAAAATGTTGCATATTTTCTTCTATCTTCAATATAAAAATGGCTACACAAAAATTCACCAATTTTGATGTTTTTTAAAAATACATGCTGATATGACATCTGTCCCAATACGATCTAACAAAATTGTTCCGAATGAAGTTAAAGACAACTAAGCATTACTAGAGGCATTGTACAGAAAAAAATAATGGATTTTTTGGCCAACCCAATATATTTTTGTTGAATTGGGTGGAAAAGTTTGTCCTGGGTATTAATCACCTAATTCTTATATGGTCATTAACACTTCAGAGTGATTAACAAGACAGAGGTAGGGGTAACCCAGGACTGAGGAAAGAGGTGCTGGCAGGAGTTGGAGAGATGGGTGGTATTCAAGGTCAGCCGTTCACCAGTTTCTTTGACGTTTCTTCCAGAGTGGTCCCGCTATCGTCATACCAACAGACGTTCACTGAACTGTATACCATCAGTTCTTTTGATTAGAAATCTCATGCATAAGTTGTTATTCAAAATTTTATCCAATGTCAGTAGATCCGTCTCATTAAATTTTTACATGTAATTCTTGTATAGTTTAAATGTTTAATCAGAATTTGGTACCTCTGGGGGATATCTATGTGGTTTTGAGGGCGTTTCTCTGCATGGATGTTGGTGTGTGGATGACCGAGGGCTGCAAAGGTGGGACTTGTGCCACATGTGGGTTGAACTGGACATTCTGTAGGAAGGGGCTTTTGTAGGAACCTTGGGTCCCTCAGGTAGCCTGAGGTTTTCAAATTCCATGACACACTTTTACAACTACCCTGTCATCAGTTTAGCTTAATGTAAAGACAGTATCTTGTTTGGAACAATACAGAACTTACTTGGGAGTGAGAATTCAGTGGCCAAGGACTGGCTGCTAGGCATTAGTTGATAGGCTGCATCTCACCTGGCTACTCTTCCTCGAAGGTCTCCAACTCCATGGAGGTGTTTGGTGTTTAGCTCCTGTACTGCAAAGTTAGTTCCTGTGGCCGCCTGGTCTCGAACTCTTATTTGGTCTTCTAAAATCTGTAATTTTGTGATAGGATTCCTATTAATTTCTCTTCACATATGATAAGAAAGTATCATTTAAAGCAGAGGTTAAAAAACCAAATGCATTTGTAAGTTAGGCTGATCATTTGCCTGGTAGAGTGGTGGAGTGTGATGTCAGAGGGAAGCGCTCCTGCGGTGCACCAGGGCGGCAGCGATGGCTGGACTCGAGCTGACTGTTGTCCGGTGGGCCCAGTGGTTTCACTGGGTTTGAATAGGAGCCAGAAACCCAGATTTTATGTTAAATTTCTCAGTGTTTAAATATTGACATGTTATTCAAAAGCTTTCCTCAGTCATGTCCTCACTATGTCTTGGTGTACTGAAATAGAGTTGATTGACCTATACAGCCAGACTTGGTGGTCAAGAGCAGTAGTTTAAAAATTTTTTTGCACTCATAATATAAATATTAATTTACTAATTAAAATAATTTTTGCCCATAAAAATTATATCTTACTTGACATTCAAAAAAGTTCCAACATAATGTGAAGACACATAAAAATAATTTTTATATATTTAATCAGAAAACAGTGAGAGTATGGGACTCTGGAAAACACATTTGTGATGTGAAAAAGCATTCAAATTTAGTTGCTATATACAACGAAGGCCTGAACTATGTTTAAACTTATGTTTATAAATTTTCCAAGGAAAAGAATTTTTGTAGCTAATAATCTATAGAAACTTCAAAGACCATGTACAGAATCATGCCCATTTATAAGCTGGCAGATCAAGACATTTTAAGAGCAAATTAAGCTTAAACGAAGACATAAAAGTGTCAAAGACACCAGCTAGATTTTTTTGTTTGTTTTCATTAGCTTGTTTCTGCATGTGTGTAGATGCCTTAGTCTGGGTCGCCCTAACGAAACAGCACAGACTGGGGAGTTTATGCAATCAGAAATGTATTTCTCCCGGTTCTGGAGGCTGGCAGTCCATGACAGGGTGCCTACATGATCCGGTCCCGGTGAGAGCCCTGTTCTGGGCTGCAGACTGCCAGCTTCTTACTGGGTCTTCATATGGTGGTAACTGCTAGGGAGCGCTGTGCAATCCCCCTTAGGAGGGTCCTAATCCCCAACGCTATTCACAGAGATTTCACCCCCTAAGTACCTCCCAAAGGCCTCACCTCCTAATACCATCACACTGGGCGTTGGGATTTCAACATAAGAATCTGTGGGGGACTCAAGTACTCGGATCACAACAGCAGGTGCTAATATGCTTTGTTTTGGTAAAGAACAGTGATGAAGAGGGACATGCCCTACTAAATACCAAAAAATAAAATAAAATAAGGATCAGTAAATCAGTGTAGCTAAATAAATGTGTATTACCAAATAGATCAATGTAATTAAGACTTTGGTAAATCTAAGGCAGAAATATGCTGTACAGGAGCCTCACAAACCGATGGGGAGGAGTGTCATAAATGACATTGGGCTCTCTCATAACTGATTGAGAAAACAGTCCATTTAGATCTTTATCTCAGGTCACACATCAATGTAGATTTTAGAAAAAAATAGATTATAAATAAGTAAAATGTTAAACTACAAAATTAACAGATAATAGAGAAGACCATTTCATCTTTGAATAAAGAAATTTCTATTCTTGAAATTGAGAAAAGCCACAAAGCAAAATAATGGGCTGTTTAGGTTAACAAAAAAGCTTGTAAAAACATTGTAAATATAATTAAGATAAAAACAACAAACTGAAAAAACATTTGTGATGAGTGTTGTTGCCAAAGGTTTCTGTGCTGGGCTGTGGTCAGCATGCACCTGTTTGGGAGAACCCGTTGTATGTACCTCTTTCCAGCTTCGTCAGTGACGTACGATTGGTGTTTGAAATGAACCACGTTGAGAGCATTTACACCATGGAAATAAGCAAGTGCTGCAAATCAGACTCTTATCACCCATAAAAATTGATTGCTGAATGTTAAACATTTATCAATATACCAGTTTAATTTTCTTAATCAATTAAAAAAACACATAAAATCAGTAAGAACTAAAAAGCACCACCCCTCCCCAAACACATTGACTAAGACATTAACAGATTATTAACAAAGAAAATGTGGATTTTTATAGTCACTTTTAAGAAGTGAAAAGATACCTCATTTCTATCTCATTGAATTAGCAAAGATTTAAACAATCCATCTCAATGCTGGCATCAGCACAGTGGAGAAAGTACTTTTATAGAATGCTAATGGAAGTACAAGTAACTATAAACTCTCTGGAAAACAATTTGGAAAAATGAATCAAAAGTTTTCAGGGTTCATCCCCTCATAATTCTACTTCTGAGAATGTATAATATGGAAATAATCCAAATGCTGATACATCCATGCATGAAGATACTTCAGTATTAGAATAATTAAGCATATCATGGTATATGCAGCATCCAAAGAGCTTTTAATGAAACATGAAAGAGTTTATGACATAATTTTATATTAAAGATTGTGCTTACAAATGTAGCGTCAGCATTCTCTGTGTAATGTTTGGAAGGATTAGAGGGAGATACATTTGAATGTAGAGATTATTACCCTTTGGTGGTGGAATTATGAGAAATTTTTGTTCCAGGTTTTAAATTTTTTCCCTAGACCTTCAAAATAATTACAACAAACAAGTATTACTTTTATAAGTTGAAGGAAACACTATAAAGCATTGTTAAACATAAAACTCTTTTTGTGAGTTAAAAATTGTTAATTTAAAAACATAATCAATTAATCTTAAAACATAATTAGCTGGCAGCTTAAAAATTAATTTGATTTTGAGCCCTGGCTGGTGTAGCTCAGTGGATTGAGCACGGGCCTGCGAACCAGAAGATCGTGGTTTGATTCCCCGTCAGAGCACATGCCTGGGTTGCAGGCCAGTTCCCAGCAGGGGATGAACCAAAAGCAACCATACATTGATATTTCTCTTCTTCTCTCCTACCCTTCCCTTCTAAAGATAAATAAAAAAATAAATAAGAAAATAAAATTTGAAATGTGAGAAACTCTAAATCCAGCTTATGAGTAAACTTGTTTTGAAAAAAAATTTTTAAAAATTAATTTGATTTTGAAAATAAGCAATCAGACCAGCCTCATCATTTTTCCTATATATGCCAAAACTTTAACAGAATTGTAAATATTTTGAGATTTTACATTTTTTGGAAAAGGTTTTGTTGGGTTTGTCTTTTTTCAAGATAACCTAAGATGATTATTATATGAAAAGGAACTCTTGGCAAAACTTCTAGAGATCTGGGAATATTTCTTCTCTTAATGCTAAGATTTTTTTAATTGGGGTATAATGAATATGTATTAAAATGTAGAAATTGCCCTGACTAGTGCAGCTCAGTTGGTTGGACGCCATCTTATAAAGCAAAAGGTCACTGGTTCAACTCCCTCCTGGTCAGGGCACAGGCCTGGGTTGTAGGTTTGGTCCCCAGGTGGGGTGTATACAAGAGACAACTGATTGATATTTCTCTCTCACATCAATGTTCCTCTCCCTTTCTCCCTCTCATCAACTTCCCCCCCTAAAAAAAAGTAGAAATCAAAATGTATATCTGGATAATTTTAATGAATATAATCAATTATGTAACAAGTATTCAGATCAAAATATAGATTGTTCTAGAAGCATTTTGGTATTTCTGAGAATGCTGTTTTCTTTCCAATTACCAAGAAGTTTTGACTGCTAAACTGGGATCTTATTTTAGTGATAGTTCTATACTTGCTTAAATTTCTCAACATCTTAAAGGCACTGAGCTCCTGGTCTCACATCACTTTCATGACACTTTATTATGCCTGAAAATGACTTTGAGTGATTTTAGAAATGGAATTGACTTTTAAGCCCTGGAGACCTGAAGGGAATGAAGACCATTTCTTAGGAACTTCCAAGGGAAGATGATTTAGACAGAATAAATAGCAAGTGCAAATGCCCTGAAACCTGAGTGGCTGGTAGGGTTGCAGGGAGAGCTGGGAGGAAGTGTGACCAGAGCGCAGGAGGGAGCAGTGGGAGATGGGGTCAGAGAGAGTTTGGGGATCAGATTATAATGGGCCAATGAACCAGCATCAACACTACATTATAAAAACCTCTATTTGAGATGATTGCATTAATGTAACCTTGGAGATTAAGACCAAGATAAAATACCTTAGCAAAACATGTGATACAATGCTGAACAACTGTTTTTGGTGTTGCATAGATATTCCACAAACAATTTTTGAATAGAATTTCTTCTACTTTTTGGTGTAACTAAGCAGTTGGAATATTAAACTATTTTCATCAGAGGCAACTAAATTGTCATCATGTAAATTTAAACAATAGCAAGTCATTTCTATAGTTGAAAAATGACATTGGTGGTTGACAATCTTTTTAAAGCAATGACGCCAACATATGGGACATAAAGAACTACCTCAATGTTTTGGCTGAGTTTTTTGACAATGCTGGTGATGGTCTGGATATGGTTTTCCAGTAACTTCCTGGCAAGTGACTCCTCTTTTTGAAAGCCATGGGTCCCCTGAAGACAAGCCGAGAGGTCCTCCTTGATGCGGAAGGCTTGTTCAAGGAGGAAAGCTATGGTGCGCTCCTGGGTGTTCAGTCTGTGTTCTAGGTGACTTCTCTGGGTGTTTGGAATGACAGGAAGGAAAGCATGATCCCTGGCAGGAAAAAGAAACAAGAGCAGTGCCGTTACAAGAGAGAGCTCGGAGGAGCCAGAACCAGAACTTGCATCCTCACTTGTACCCCTGTATTTTCTCACCTGTGCCCAGTCTGGTAGGACTTTGATACTCGTATGGTTAGAATCTTGGTTCATATCTCATCTAAGAAGCAGTACTGACTTATGCCTTTATCTTGTATCCTGCATTTTTCATGTTTCCTGAGCAAGAATTGTTCTGTGTTTTGCTTACTATTCTAATAAGCCAAGTTGTATCCACATAAACTTAACACCTGTTAATTCAGTATTGAGAAGAGGGCTCCTTTCTTATAACTGAAAAAAATAATAGTTCAGTGAAGAGTAAATGAATTAAATAAGGGTAAAGACAAAGGCTAGGACTATTTAGTATTAGGGCAAAGAAACATAAAACCCTGATAGCCCCTATTGGCATTAGCATATGACTCCTTCCCACAACAGATACATTTCTTGAAGGACAAGCTACTTCTGTGCTCATTTTCTTTAATTTACTTTGCTTAGTTTTGTGACCTCGCCTCTGAAATCACATACCAGTGGTTTTGCTTTAGTGTGTTCCTAAGAAGCAAGTCACTAAATTCAGCCGATTTTCTTGGGTGGGGATGGTGGTAGAATTGGGCTCAACCTCTTGAAAAATTAGATATCAAAGACCCTGTGGACATTTAAAAACCACCACTCTGTCACACTCATGGAACTGGCTTCTGTCTCTAATTGCACCTTGCCCTGCACCCCTCCTCTCGCTGCATCAGTGTAAAGTTGGTGGGAAGCAAATTGGGAGTTGTTCTGAGGTGGGGGTCTGGGGTCTGAGAAGTGATGGGGGTTCTGTGGGGCTCACAAGACAGACTTTGGAACAAGGGAAAAGACTGCTCTCCCCTGTGGCCAGGGTTGCTGGTGCCTTCACAGAGCCGATGGGTGAGGCTCGTCCAACCGCAGCGCCCTTCTGCTCAGCTCTGGTTGGTCCTCAGAGGACCCACTCAGCTTCAGCGTCCCAGGAAACTGAAGCTCTCAGGGACCGAGAGTTGGTGTCTAGAGTGAACAAGCCAGCTAAAGGGAATCGGCTCCAGAAGAACACGACAGCTTATGTGAAGCAGAGCACAGTCAGGAGGGAAATGGGTTACACAGCTCCTTAGGCGTCCAAGTTCCTGGGCTCACTTTGGTTCTGACCAAAATGCTAACATGACTAGTGGTTTCCCATTTTCACTCTCTTTTAAAACCTCAGGGGGCTTAGAATGAAAAAGTGAGAAAACTGTGAAACCCCCCTCAGGCAGTGGGGGCTACTTTATGCCAGTGAATGTGTGGGGTGCTGTAGTGGCTGCTGTCACATGCCACCCACCTTCTCTTCCAGGAAGGTAGGACTTATTTCCCCAACTCCTGGGAGCGATACCAGTGAACAGACCGCAGCTATTAGCCTTCTCTGGAAACTGCCTTGGTGATGAAGACACTTTGCAGAGGGTCATGCTCGCTTCCTAGGGCAGCTCACATTCAGTGGACGGTCAGTGTGTGGGCATAATAGAGGCCTGGTCCACTTGCTCTATCTCAGAACAACTTGGAGGATCATCTCCACTTCAGAGTTCCCTGTGGAGTCAGCTGATGTCTTCTTGGTACTGCACCTCAATACTTTTCTTTCTTCCCTGTGGTTTCCTTTCCTTCCCTTCCACAAGTGTTGATCCCAGAAGTCTATGATAAGCCTTCTGTTCCCCAGTCTCTGTCTCAGAGCCTGTTTCCTGGGCAAACCGTCTTTAGTCAGATGGCCACTTTGGCCTGAGACAGATGTGGTTGTGGGAGTATAAAATGGGGAGGAGGGACTATTGTAGATCTATTTTTGTTTCTCCCCCTATTGCCTTGGGACAAGCTGCACTACTCTCCCGAAATTCCAGACCCAGGTTTGTGTCCTAAAGACTAAGATTATGCAAGGCACGGACCTGTGTTGGTAAGAAGCTGAAAAAATAATAACGAACCACCTGGTGAACAACTGACCTTAAGCAGTTGCTTCTGTACCATTCTACTTCCACAGGCCGCAGAGGTGGGAAAGCTACTGCTCTCCCAACATTATTTCTTCCTAAGGAGCAAAAGCTAAAGGATAGGAGAAATTATTTTGTACAATGAGAGGTTCTTTTGTAGAATGTAGAATTATGGTTTCACTGTCCCTGGGGCTCATCCACATCCCACCTGCTGAGCCCAATGGAGCTGACAACACTCCATTGGAGACCAAGGTCGGGCTGTAATCCTCAGGAGAAAATGAACCCACAGGTCAAAATAACAGGACATTTGAGGAGCATGGTCTTTATAAAAACTGACCAACAAAGAAACAAATTAGTGGATAACAGTCCTACAAAAGATAAGTAAAAAATATATGCAATAGGAAATTGTTAGAAAGGCTAATAAACATATTGAGAAATGAGATAAGGGAAGATATTAGAAAAATAAATACAAAAACCCTAGGAAAGATAAAAAGTAAACCAGTAGAGATATTAGGCATGAAAAATACATAACTGAAAGAAAGAAAAATAAAAGATGGGACAAAGATAACAGAGGGATTAACTAAAGAATCTAGAGGTTTGGGGGACCCAATGAAGGGAATTTACCAGGCAGAAAAAGGAATGGCCACACTGTTTGGAGATATCTAGGTCAGAATTTGAAACTCATGTTTGTCCAACTCTAAAATTAAATGTTAACCTTAACTCTCTTATATTCCTGTTATCCTAGGAGATGAGCAGAAGTAGGGGATGCATTTTTTTAAAAATATATTTAATTGATTATACCATTACAGTTGTTCTATTCCCCCCTTCATTCCCCTCCACCCACACACTCCCTCCCCCACCATTCTCCCCCCTTAGTTTATAATCACATGTCTCAAGTTCTTTAGATTCTATATTTCCCCCACTATTCTCGCCCTCCCCCCTATCTATTTTCTACCTACCATCTATGCTATTTTCTATGCCTTCTCCCATCTTCTCCCCCTACCACCTCCCTATTTCTAACCCTCCATGTGTTCTTCATTTCTATGGTTCCACTCCTGATCTAGCTGTCCTCTTGGTTTGCTTTTGTTTTAGGTGTGGTTGTTAGTAACTGTGTGTTTGCTGTCCTTTCACTGTTCATCTTTTTCATCTTCTTTTTCTTATATAAGTCCCTTTAGCATTTCATATAATAAGGGCTTGGTGATGATGAACTCCTTGAACTTGACCTTATCTGAGAAGCACATTATCTGTCCTTCCATTCTAAATGAAAGTTTTGCTGGATAAAGCAATCTTGGCTGTAGGTCTTTGGATTTCATGACTTGGAATACTTCTTTCCAGCCCCTTCTTGCCTGTAAGGTCTCTTTTGAGAAATCCGCTGACAGTCTGATGGGTACTCCTTTGTAGGTGACTGTCCCCTTATCCCTTGCTGCTTCTAGGATTCTCTCCTTCATTTTAGTCTTGGCTAATGTAATTATGATGTGCCTTGGTGTGTTCCTTCTTGGGTCCAACTTCTTTGGGACTCTCTGAGCTTCCTGGATTTCCTGGAAGTCTATTTCCTTTGCCAGACTGGGGAAGTTCTCCTTTATTATTTGTTCAAATAAGTTTTCCACTCGTGGCTGTTTCTTTCCCCCTTCTGGTACCCCTATAATCCGGATGTTGGAACGTTTAAAGATGTCCTGGAGGTTCCTAAGCCTCTCCTCATTTTTTTGAATTCTCATTTCTTCATTCCTTTCTGGTGGGATGTTTTGTTCTTCCTTCTGGTCCATTCCATTGATTTGAGTCCCAGTTTCCTTTCCATCACTATTGGTTTCCTGTGCATCTCCCTTCATTTCAATTAGTTTAGCCTTCATATGTTCCTCTAATTTGTGACTATGTTCCTCTAATTTGTGACTATAATCTACCAGTTCTGTGAGCATCCTGATAAATAGTGTCTTGAATTGTGCTTCTGAGAGGCTGGCAATTTCTCGGTCGCTTAGAGTTATTGGCTCTGGGACTTTGAGTTCTTCTTGGGCCATCTTTTGGGCTGTCCGTGCCTGTTACGTAGCAGGAGCAGGATGTTCACCAGAGCAGGGCAACTAAGTCGCTGGGTTGTGACGCTGTATGTGGGGGCGGGGTCCAAGAGGGACTCTGGCGTCCCGTCTGCCACCTGCCGCCCCGGCCCTCATCGGTGCCACAGTCACCTTCACTGGGCCCACGCGTTTCGTCCCACTGCACGTGAGTGTGCCACCGCCGTCAGCCCTCGCGCCCCTTGGGCCTGCGTGGTCTGTCTCACTGTGTGCGAATATGTGCCCGCGGTGTGCTCCGCACTCCAACTGGTTCCCGTGTGCCTGTGCACCTTGGTCGGGGGCCCTGTCCTGCCCGACCCCGCTCGCTGCTGGCTCCGCCCCTCTTACCGTCCCCGTTGAACGGTTAGATGTAGTCGGACTTCCGTATAATTCAATTTTCTGTCCTTTGGTTGTGTCTTTGTTTCTCCAAACCTTTGTTGTATTCAAACTTGGTTGTGGGAGAAGGCACAGTGTTTCCACCTATGCCTCCATCTTGGTGGAAGTCCTGGGATGCATTTTGATTAATGCTACTCTTATGACCTAGCAGAGTGGCAGTGGAAATGACAGAATCGCCCCCACTCTCCATGTCCATGTCCTGGACACCATTCTCTTTTCTACTTTCCCTTCTAACTAAGAGTGCACCCTCCACAGAGCAGCTAGAGCGGTCTTTCTAAAAGTGTAGATGATGGCACTTGCCTATTTAAAACCCTCTGATGGCTTACCCATTCTCTGAGGAGAAAATCGTTGCTCTCCTTTTCAACCTCTTCTCCTCCTACTCTTCTTTCCACTCCCTTGCATTGCACCACATAGGCCCTCTTTCTGTTCCTCAAACAAGCCAAGCTAGTTCCCAGCCCAGGTTTTGGCACCTGCTGTTTCTTCGGCTTGGAAGGCTTTTCCCTGCAGCCACTTCTAGGCTGCATCCTTCATAGTTTAGGTCTCCATTCCAATACCCCCACATCAGACAAGGCTTCTCCTTGGTCACCTTCTCTCATAATACACCATTTCATCTTCTTCGTAACATCTGTTATCACCAAAAACTATCTTATGTACTTGTTTGTGTTAACATTCTTCCCTCCATTACTAGAATAACGGCTTTTGGCCAGTTGCTCTAACTGGCTACACAGTGTCCCAACACTGAGAGGAGTGACTGACACATAGTAGGTGGTCAATAGATATTTGTTGACTGACTGACTGACTTCTCTGGCTGTTTGCTCCCTTACAGCTCAGTTGTTGGAAAATTGTAGAAAATAATGGTTTCATGAAGTTACAAGGTATTAGAACTTCAAGATGTACAGTTTCCTCTCTCACGCCGCATAAAATAGCCTCTGCCTGGGAGAGGCTCCGCTTTCCTACTACCTGCACATCTGAGCAATGAAAAAGGCTTTGCTAATGGGTTTCAATTAATCAGATTCCATCTACCACTCATTTGGCTCACGGTGTTCTCCTGGAGAATCACCAAGTGGATATTCATCTAGATTAAACCCATTCCTCCAAAGCCCCAGCATGCTGACAGTGCTACCCTGGTTGTCTGAGTCACAGGCAGAAGGGAGGAGGATGTCCAGCCCCACTGATGGTGACTCAGAGCCTAGTGGTGGACGGTGGATTCTCTCATTATTTTTCGGAGCTAGTGCTTCTTTCTGGCCTCTAGACAATCTGATTGGAGGATTTGCCAGGGAAAGGGTATTTGATCTTCAGTCTTCAGTTCCATGCTGAGACTTGTAAATTATGCTGCATTCCTTCCATTCTGCCTGATTTGCTTCATCCTCCTGCCCCCTGTGTCCTTTGGGGCTGGGAGCGAACTAATCATGGTGGCCTCATCCTTCTGGGCTGAGATGCAGTTGGTTTAGGCAGAAGTATATGAAGCAATTCTGGCCAGTGAGACTCAAGGGGAAACCTACTGTGGGCTTCTGGGTAAGGCTTCTTTGCCTTCAAGAAGAGACACACAGGAAGAAACTTTCCTTGTCTTTGCTGGATGTTGTCACATCTGTGCCTGATGCCTGGAACTCTTGGGGCCATCTGATCATGGTGGGAAAGAGGATGGCAAGCAGAAAGGATAAAAAAACATGAGGGTTCTTGATGATGTTGTTAAGCCTGTTATTAAACAAATTCCAGATTTTTCATGTGAACTAATCATTGCTCTTACATTTAAGCTATTTTGTTTGGAGGTTTATTTTTAATGTGCACCTGAAAACACTATATCTGTATTTAATAACTTACTGATCAAAATGTCAGTTGCAATAGAAATACGTCAGTTTGTCAGAATTTACTAAATGTCTAATCTAGTCCATACACACTTTATAATACTTTCATTCCTCAGGGAACTTAGTGTAATTCAGTGTTTCTCATAAGCTTGAATTAGTATTATGGGGCCGGGGAAGGGAGAGAAGCTGTTAAAATACAGATTCCTTGGTTCTACCACTCTCCTACTAAATCTTAATCTTGGGGCTGTGAACAGGAGAGCAAGAATATGTGTTTCAAACGAGCACTTACGTGATTCTAATGTATTCTAACAACTGAACAGCACTGTTTAAAAACTGGTCATGCGAGTCAAGAACCCTATGCAGGATATACAGGGTTCAGCACAAATAATGCCCCTTTTTATTACAACAGCTTTTATCACAAAATCATAAGCATGCAATTCTGTATTATAATAGCATCTTATTCAGGCAGACCATATGATATTTTCGGTGAAATGTTCAAATTGCTGTCCATCTCATGCAAGACATTCACATACCGTATCAACCACACTCAGGCCGGCGTTACCTCTGCCGGACCCTGTGTGATAACGTGCTGACGTGTGAAATATGGGACATGATTTCTCACGTTACACAGAAGAACCTTGGCAAGTTGAGAAGCAAGATAGACTGAAGGTAGGACATAGGTTCTACCCCTTTCCAACCGAGTGTTTCTGTTCATTCATCTTCACACAGGGCTAACAGGGCCTGCTTCACAGTATGGTTGTAAATTCTGAGATGACACGTGGGAAGCACATGCCATACAGCTGCTCTGCAGTCCAGGATTAGGCAGGACCCGTGTGCACTCATTCTTCCGGTGTGCTGTCGGCTGGTGTCGAGACTGTACCCAGAGGGAGATGAGGAAGCACCTAAGCCAGCAGATGTGTCGGTGAAATGAGGCTGCCACTCTGCTCAGACGCCAGCTTGTGGCCCTTCCTGTCATGGCTGGCCTCAGTGTGGCTGCGCACCGGAGGAAGCCTCTAAGGAGAGTAGTGCCTGGTGCTATGTAAATGTATTTGCCTGCAACCAGGAGGACATTAAGTGACATAAATTCTGAACTATAGTTGGTTTTTTTCCTTAAAGTTTATTTCTTGAAGTTATGTTATATTAAAGTGGGGGGTGTTCTTTTTTGAAAAATTTTTATACCTAAGATTGACTATTAGTTGGAGTGTTATTATGACAACTTATTAATGATGCTTAATGAAGTACCTAATAATGCTCTGCTTAGTTCCATTTACCTGATTCCTACAAGATGAACACAGACCTTAGATCTTTTTCTATTTCCATTCACCATAAGAAAGGTTTTCAAATCAACTTTTCTGAATTAACAACTGGAAGCATGCACCTGTGAACAGTGTTTGCTGTAGCAAAGTGTGGCCCCCATGATTCTTTCAGCACGTGAAAACCATTCACTCCTTTGTTAGTATGTGCAGTGTATCGGTGGGACTTATATGTCAATTTAACTGTGAAAGGAAATGTAACTGAATATTCCAGACAGGTCCAGATGGAGCTACGAAGCACAGGAGGAAGACTCACTAGGGGACTTTCAGAGAGAGATTTGGGATTTACATAAATCATCGATGATGCAGCTGACAACCGAACCTGAACAGATTTTCCACAGACTCTGAGTTCTCCTGCTCTGCAGTCGCGTGACTTACACGAGCTGCACTGTCGCTGGCAGATGCACGGGTACATGGAGCCTCTCACTTCCCTGCTTGTTCTGTTCTTGTGAAGAAAGAACTAAATTTACTTAGAAGATTCTGAGAACCGTTTTGGCAACCTCTAATAGTCAAGACACAAAAATTTGAAAATTTAACTTATTTTCTAGAACATGAAAGGGCATAACTAAAGAAAATTTTCATTTTTTGTGAGATCTAATTAATATATGACTGATTACATTCACAGTGCATAGAGTCCTGTTCAGAAAATATCCAGCCATGTAACATGAAAAAGAGACAATTATTGGAGAAGAGACAAGATACAAGAACTATTGTACATAAGACAATGATGCCTCAGTCCCTATCAAAGCAGGCACCTTGGGACCTCACACAGTTTTCCCAGTCACCATCACAGTATTTTCCTGAATTTTATTGACCCTCTGAAATATCTTCCCTTTCAAAGGTGATTTTAGTTTTGGGAAAAGCCGGAAGTTGCAGGGTGCCAAATCTGGGCTGTAGTGGGGCTGAGTCACCTGGGTGATTTGATGTTTCACCAAAAAACTCTGCACGAGACAGAGATGTGATGCGTGAGTGGGCGCGTTGTCACGATGAAGCTGCCAATCTCCAGTTGCCCATAGTTGCAGCCTTCTGAATCATCAGAATAGTTTCCAGGGAGGAATGCTCAAGTTTAACGCAAAATTCGATGCACGTCATTGTTCTGCTCAATCATTTTGAATGCGACGGCTACGCAGTACACATGTTCACTCAATGGCGTCTACCACCCCCACTGACTGGTACAGTGAAGTTGTCATCGTTCATGCGTATGCATTCTAGTCCACACTCCTTGGCTGCCAGGTTACATTGATGTCATGCAAACCATTATATTAACAATGGCTTGACTTTTTCTGGACAGACCTTGTATATTGAAATTTTACAGAACATTTTTGATGCCTCAAAAAATAACCTCAGTGTGTAGCGTAGCAATGAAATTGAAAATATACTTTCTGACATTTCTCTATTGCTTGTTTATAACCATGATGGAGGATTTGGATAGTTATAGGACCCTCTGGGCTGAGTTTTATAAAGGGCTCAATGTTCTAGGGGAAGGGATGCAATTGAGGTTTTGGTGGGTGAAATCCAGGAGGAAGCAGACCAAGGCCAGTAGGGTTAGGCCAGCACCGAGGTCTGAATGGAGAGGATGCCAAATAGTGACCAGGCAAAGAGGAGACTGGAGAAGAAAATTGGTTGTGGACCTTTTGTAGAGAAAATTGCATGAGACAAACTCCTCATGTTCAGTAAATTTAGTAAAGGGTAAAGGGGCCAAATACATGGTGACAGCAGATGATCTGACTGTGGGCGGTGGGCACGCAAAGCAATATACAGATCATGTATCACAGAAATGCACCCCTGAAACCTACATAATCTTAATGAACCAGTGTAACCCCAATAAATTTAATAGAAAAATAAAAAGAAAAACTTAAAAAATAATAAAATTACAGAATTAATGATGTACCTGTTGTGATTGGCTTTCTTATGAAGCCAAGCAGGTTGGCACGTGGTCCAGAGTCCCCATGTGAATGAGGGCATACTGTGTGTCTGGGTTACTCTTACAGGTGGAACGTATGTGAATTGCAGCAGCAAATTGTTCTGATGACTTTCAGAGTTCCTATTGCATGTTAGTGCTCCTGGGACACTTTTCCACATTACTTTGTTATTTTGAAGGGTGCGTGTTATTTATGTGCATCTGCAGGGGAAGGACACTGTACTTGGCATCAGAAGACCTGGGTTCAAGTTCTGCCACTGCCACTTACTACCTTTAACCTCTTTTAGGTTGCCCATAAGACACCTCCTTATCTGTCCTATAGAGATAATGACTTCTGCCCCACTGCCTGGGGAGTCAATTTAAATAATATACCTAAAGTGCTTTGTCCTTCCTGCAGGTTTTACAGACATGCATCCTTATTATAGTTATTGCTAATTATTAGAAAGTGTTATGGGCTGAATTGCACCCCTCCCCATAAGATATGTTGAAGTCCTAACCCCTAGTGCCTCAGAATGTGACCTAATTTGGAAATAGGGTTGTTGCAGATGTAAATGACTGAGATGAGGTCCTACTGAAGTAGCCTGGGCCCCTAATCCAATATGGCCAGCGTTCTTATAAGAATAGCCATGTGAAGACAGGGACACACAGGAAGAATACCATGTGGAGATGAAGACAGAGGTTGGAGAGATGCATCTACAAGCCCAGAAATGCCAGGAATTACCGACTGTCACCAGAAGAGAGGACAGAGACATGGGGCAGACTGTCCTTCAGATCCCTTGGAAGGAACCAACCCTGCTGACACCTTTATTTTGGGCTTCCAACCTCCAGAACTGTAAGACAATAAATTGCTGTAGTTTTAAGCCAGTCTGTGCTTTTGTGTTTTGGCATCCCTCAGAAAGTATTACAGATGGGAAATGACTTGAGGTGAGTTCCTGGAGAAATCTAAAGAATTTATTATTACACTCTCTTTTTTCTATATAGTGCTTATAGTCAACCTATCACTTTCATAAACATTGTTTTATTTCATTTTATCACTGCAACCACTCTATGGCATAAGTGAAAGTGCCCCAATTAAGATAAAAACTGAGGCTCAGAAATCATCAGTAACCCAACCAGGGAACATTTCAATCTGCCTCTTTGACTCTTTCTCCTCCATCACAGCAGCTTTGTTTAGACCAATTAGTAGCTCTTCCTGTTGTATTTGTATTTTCCTGAGATATAAGATGTATTTATTACTCTGATTTTTAATGTATAGCTTGCTCCCAATATTATATAATTTTCACCCCAATTAATTTTCCTCCACCAGGCTCATATCTATCCTTGGAGTCCTCAGGGCCCTCTTTGAGACCAGAGGTTAGAGGGGCTTCCTCTCTGCTCTGACATTTCGAGCACCGAGACTGGTCTCAGTCCTACCACAGTGGAGTTCTCACACTTGAGCAGAAGCTCTTGGGTGTGGCAAGAGTCCAGAGAGCCTCCTGGGCTGAGAGGGACTAAACTTCACCCGGGCCAGATCTGGGGGAAGGTACTGTGGGTAACGCAAATCCCTACAGCTGTGCCCACACACACTCAGAGTCTTGCCCATCACAGGTCTGGGCAGTGAGAAGGTGCCAGACAGGGAAGAATGAAGGACTGCACGGTGCCTTATGGCAGTGCCTCAAGGTTGCACGTAAAATGCTCTGAGTCTGGAGCACCTGTGGAGGAAGAGCGGAAATCTTTGATTGCATTATAACATCTTTCATACTCTAAGGAAGGGGCTGGAGATGAGGATGCCTCAGGGTGGGCGTGTGTGTAGCTGGTAGGGAGTGTGGGTAGAGGTGTGATTAAGAAAATAGTCTTTGCCCTGGCTGGTGTAGCTCAGTGGATTGAGCGTGGGCCTGCGAACCAGAGGATCGCGGTTCGATTCCCAGTCAGGGCACATGCCTGGGTTGTAGTCCAGTTCCCTGCAGGCCAACTCCCAGCAGGGGACGCACAAAAGGCAACCATACATTGATGTTTCTCTCCTTCTCTCCTTCCCCTCTAAAGATAAATAAATAAATAAAATCTTTAAAAAAGAAAAAGAAAATAGTCTTTGAAGAAACACAGACATAAATTTCTGGTTCAATCATACCATTGTGTGACCTTGGGCAAATATTTGACTCCTCTGAACCCCAGTGTCTTGTCTTTGTCTTTAAAATAGTAACATTGTTCACCTCTTAGAGTTACTGTGAGAGTTAAATAAGATGATTAGTGCTGAGTGAGATCTGGGAGCTATAAAAATAAATGTGGTCAGTGGGGCCAGGGAACTGCTCAGAGCGAGGGAGGGTCCACCGGGTAATAAAAAACTAACCAAGGGCCCCATGCATCCCTTTCTTCATAAACTGTACACACACTTTTGAGCTTTCTTACCTGGGGGCTAGTTGCCCTTCAAGATGGATATGACATTGCAAAATGAGACCTGAAAATCCCCAGCCTAACATGACTTATCCCATAGAAAGCTCAAAACAACCGTGTTTTGTCTTCTTTCTTGTGTGCTGTAATGTGAAATATCCATCTTCATCACGTAGCAACGAACGCAGTATGTCATGGTATAATAAAACATCTGCCACAGCACTGACAACAAACCCTTGAAGATGAATACTTTCTAGAGCCTGAATGCCATATTCCATCATGGGGAGAAATCGTTAATCATGGACTATTTTGCCCATTTGACTTACTGATAGTTTTATGTATCCACATTTTAAATACCATATTTTGGCTGTCAGCCAGACCCTCTTCCCAAAATTTACTACAGAGAGGAAACCTGAGATATGTATCGGCTATAGCTCAGCACAGACAACCCCTCAGTACAAAACAATTTCATTTTTCTCATCCAGACAGCAGCATAGTTCAAGTTCATACTTCCCTTCTTTTAATTCCAGCCACCTTCACCCCCTTGCTCTTTCTGCCACACCACGGGATTGTTCCTGCCTTAGAAACTGCTCTTCTTTGAGAGGCCCACTGGGCCAACTCCCTCATCTGGTTTTCACTCAAGAGTCAGTGCTCAGTAGGGCCCACCCTTGTCAGACTCCCACCAACGTGCGTCCCTTCCTCCTGCTAGGACAGAAGCCCTTGAGGCAGAGGTCTTTGTTTTGTTCACTGATGACTCTCCAAGTTCCAAGCATATTGTCTGGCACATATTAGACACTCAATAAGTATTTGCCACATGAATAAATGGTAATAACTGATTTTGGAAGACTGTAGTATCTTAGGAATGGAAGAGACCTTATAAATTATTTGATTCAGTGGCAAGAGGCATTTTTTAAGGAGTGTCAATTGAGAAATATAGAAATTAATTCATGGGAGAAATTTGTTTTCCATTTAAAATTAAATCCTATGGGTAAATAATGTATGTTCTTAAATCTTAGCCACTTACTTTACCACATAAAAATATTTATGAGAAATGGTGGGCAGAGCTGAGAAATAGAAGGTATCTTTCTAATCCATGTCCTGGAAATGAAATTGGGGTCTTTTGTAAATTGGGGTCTTTTGTCTTTTATTTTATTTAATTGTTGTTCAGGTACAGTTTTCCATCCCCCACTCCCAACCCAGCCCACCACCAGGGCTCCCCACCTCCTTCCCATTTCCATCCCCCTTAGTTGTTGTCCATGTGTCCTTTATACTAGTTCCTATAAATCCTTCCCCCTTTTCCCCTGAAATTCTCTCCCCTCTCCCCTCTGGTCCTGTCATCCTGTTCTCAATTTCAGTATCTTTGGTTATATTTTTCTTGTTTGTTTATTTGTTTAACTTAATTGTTGTTCAAGTACAGTTTTCTGTCTTTTACTCCCATTCCAGCCCATCCCCCCAGAGCTCCCCACCTCCCTCCCATTTTCACCCCCCTTAGTTGTTGTCCATGTGTCCTCTATACTAGTTCCTGTAAATCCTTCCCCTTTTCCCCCTGAAATTCCCTCTCCTTTCCCCTCTGGTCACTGGCTGCCTATTCTCTATTTCAGTGTCTTTGGTTATGTTTTGCATGCTTGTTTGTTTTGTTAATTAGGTTCCTGTTAAAGGTGAGATCATATGATATTTGTCTTTCACCACCTGGCTTATTTCGCTTAGCATAATGCTCTCCAGTTCCATCCATGCTGTTGCAAAGGGTAGGAGCTCCTTCTTTCTTTCTGCTGCATAGAATTCCATTGTGTAAATGTACCATAGTTTTTTGATCCACTCATTTACTGATGGGCACCTAGGTTGCTTCCAGTACTTGGCTACTGTAATGGCTGTACAGCCTACTTACTGTACAGGCTACTTGGCTATGAACATAGGGGTGCATAGGTTCTTTTGGATTGGTGTTTCAGCGTTCAGGGTATAATCCCAGCAGTGGAATTGCTGGGTCAAAAGGCAGATCCATTTTTAGTTTTCTGAGAAAATTCCATACTGTTTTCTATCAGGGCCTTCTCTGGAACACAGACAGCCCTTGGGACTCAGGCTGCTCATTTCCCACCCCTGAGCTCCCGCTCTGCTGTACAGCGGAGGCAGACATTGCCCGGAGAAGAGGGCCTTTCTTTTTCTCGGGCCACACAGCTAGATGGGGGTGGATTCTAGACTAGACCTGGGTGCCTGGCCTCTCTGCACTGCTCCTTTCATTGGTGGAAGAAAAAGATCAAAAAGGAAAAAAAAGCTTTGGTGATTTCTGCTCAATTAGGCTTAAACAAGCATTGGAAACACTGTTATAAAAATCAGCGGATGTCTGTCTATGGTGAATAAACACATGGAGATCAAAATTATTCACTGCCTTTAATAGAGTGTCACCATAATTGTCAGAGAAGTGATTGCAAGCATTCCGCCTCCTCCTGCCCCATGGATTATTCATATGACCTAGCATTTAACAAGCACTGGTAGTGTGTGGGTGTTGCTCCAACTGCCTGAGACTGAGAAGTGCCCTCAGTCTGCTTGCCTTTTTAATGTCCGTATCTTTAGTCAAGCCTTGTTCATAAGACAGGCATTACATCTTTTGTTGCTGGATTTGGGGTTTTTTTGGTTGTTGTTGTTTGGTTTTAGTATTACCTATAAGTATACCTAGATAGATCTATAAGGCAGAGAACCAAGGAGACTATGTAACACTGTATATTCAGGCAGTTTAATGAGTCAATGACTTTTACTTGTTTAAGTTCTCTGCATATCAATAAATTTGTTGCCACTCAATGAATACTATGACTTGAAGGATGAAGTTATTTTGAACATGACTGTTTTTATGTTCATTTTATTGGATTCGACAGGTCAATTCAAAATACCTGCACTGGTGTTTGAAATGCCCTAATGCCTGTTTGCTGTTCCAGTTAATCAGCTCACTGGGAATCTACTGTTCTAAGAAGAGCCGTTAACATGCCATTGTCTCCCCATGACTCCCCATGAAATCTGTCCACTACAGTTCCTTGGGAACTGTGGACTACAGTGTACCCTGTAGGCGACTCCAGGGGTATCAGAAACATGAGGTCACAGAGTTGTTGCCTTTAGGGACCTTGCAGCCTGTTCTGGGAGATTAAAGGAAAGAAAACTGACCATCTCAGGTGCTGCACAGAAAGTTCTAGATACATGGCTTAGGGCACAAGAGATGTTGGGTAGCTCAAGGTAGAAATAAATGTTGCCGCCAGATAATCATCATGCTTTTGCTTTGAATTATAGAATATTTCTTCCCCTTTCTCTTGTTTAGTTCCTCCTGAATCCAAGAAATGGCAAAAAGTGTCCTTGGGTTTAAGTCTGTTGCCATCTTTCAGGAATTTGTTCTCTCATCTCCTGGGATGTAGGTGACCAGCCTGCACCAAAGAATTCCACTTAGGTTTCTACTGGAGTTTGATGGAGCAGAAGAATGATTTCTATTTTCCACTGGCCACATGAAAATTCAGGTGGAACCAGGTCTCCCTTTCTCCTTGAATGGCAGTGAGTTAATACATCCTACAATGATCACTATTTCTGTGCACACCACACTCACTTTCCTTCACTCAGAAAAAAATGTTATCTGTCCAGATGTCATTTAAACAGTAAAGAATTACTTTTCCTTGTCTGCTTTTGTTTTCTCTAAATTATAGTCCAAATACAAGTTATGGGTAGCATGAAAACAAGGGTCAAAATACTATGGTTATACTATTCGGAATGTATTATACTGAATAGGTTAAGGAACCGGGAAATTCTTAATTGTGAATATATCATAATGAAAATGAGTGAATTTGAAAACTATCATCCTATTGTTCAAGGTACTTGTATGATGAAAATTTAGTATGTAAATTTTTCTCTTCACATTGATTCATTTCATTGGGTCATTTCCACCTGCTGTCATGTCGTATATTTCAGAATCAGAATGATCTCAAAGCTGCAGTGGGTCCTAGGGAGGTTCTGGTCTAAGCTCTTCATTTGGCAAGCGAAAGGGTCAAAGCCCAGAGACAGAGACTGTGGGCCTGACTGAGGTCATGCGGAGAATTGTGGGAAGCCCGGTACTAACTCCAGGGCCCTGAAAACAGTAATTGGTCTACAAGACTAAATCTCCCTTTGGCAAGTGGAATAGAGAACAACTCAGACTTATCATGCATTGCCTCTGTGACCTCACCTTTTCCAACTGGGATTCTAGGATCTTTTGGACATTGCCCGTGGATCAGTAATGTTATATTTCCAAGTCCCAGGGCTGTCCCTCTTCCCTGGATGAGCTCTAGGTGTGGCACTATAAACAGCGCAATCAAAGTTTCCTGATGATTAATATATTTAAATTTTTCTTGACTTTGTATCGTGACATGTTAAAAGATTTATTTGGTTTATTTTTAAAGTCATTGTTAACTATATCAGATTCTGTTATATGCCATTCCTTGACTATGTTGCATTATTTTATTCATAAATATACGGGAACCTGGGGGAGAAAGGGGAGACGGTAAAATCAGCTTGCTTCGTCAGCCCAAGAGGAATGGGACGGAGAGACTTCCTGAGACGGTAAACCAGAGGCCTAGTTTGGATGAACTCACAGATCTCATTCAGCCCTTTTAATCTCAAACTGATTCATTAATACAGTAAATAGTTAAAAGTAGTTGTAATTTGCAGACTTACTTGTCAACATATTCAATTAGATCGGTAGACTTCTTGGTTGACATGTTGGCTGGAGATAATCTTACCTAAAACAAAGGTCATGAATTTAAAATGTATCATCAAGCAGTTCATGGGGAAATCCTATCTATCTTATTCTGACATACATTCTTAATTTTTTTAGTAATATGTTTTTTATTGCAATGAAATACATGTAAGATAAAATTTACCATTTTAACTATTCCATTTTGTGGTATGCAGTACATTTGCAGTGTTGTGCAACTAACCCAGTATCTACTTCAAGAAAATTTTCATCCCTCTGAGGGGCAGCCCCGCGCCCAGTGAGCAGCCCCTCTCTGCTCTTTCTTCCACCCAGGCCCTGGTGACTGTTCATCTGCTGTCTGTCTCTATAGGTTTGCCTATTGTGGATATTCCATATATATGGAAACATACAACAGTATGTGGCCTTTTGTGAATGGCTTGTCTCTTTTTTTTACTGTTGATGCTATTACAGATGTCCCCCATTTCCTTCCACCCAGCAGCCTCTCCTCAGCTTTACCATGTCAACAAACTACGAACTCGATGTTATCAGCCTAGTTAACCTTGCACACGGCCCCTTTGTATTGCTAGAGACTAAAACCAAAATCAAGTACTGGGGATGCTAGAGAGCTTCCACAGAGTTGGTACCAGTCAGGAAAGACTTTTTGGAAGATCAAAGCCATGGATTATTCTTAGATAATTTTTAAATGAAATATCCAATGGTTACTGGCTGAATTACTAAAGAAGTCCTCAGAGAGTAAATTATTCCTGATACACTGAATTTAGAGGGAAATCAGCTAAATTTAAAAAAACCCTCAATATCTAGAAAACTAGGCTACCCAGGTAATTTTGTTCTTTAATAAAGCTGGATATAAGATTATTATAGGCAATGAGAAATAAAAGTCAGAACACAATTATCCACTATTAGTAAACACAGCTGGCCATATGATCACTTAACTAGTTCAATAAAATTGTACCATTAGAAAGTTCTATGTGTCTGAAAGTTCATAATTTTGTAGCAATTCTAGGGGAAAAAGAGGATCAATATGTACTCCCTGCTTTTGAATATGCTGGAACTTTTCAACTTCAATGTTCTTTTTATTTTAAGTTTGAAAACAGAACATATTTTTATCTTCGTCTTCATACCTGTCACTGAACTGGATTCAATAGGGAGAGAAGAGTGGAATTTCACTTCATTTTAAAACTAAAATATGTTCCTAAGACATTCTACATGGTTTATGTTATTATATACCATAATGGTGAGCAGAAAGAGTTAAGAGCCAGACACAGAAACCATTCCTTTGGCAGATGCCTAAGAAACTACCACCACTAATTTAAGTCTCTTTGGTGGTAGACAACCAGAACGGGCTCAAGCCACCAGGGTTTGAGTGCTTTGAACCCTCTCTCCCCGTTGCTAAGGAGTGGGGTCTGCAGTGGGTCTCATGCTCTGAGACCTGCTCTTCCCCTAAAGACAGGATGTAATGACACACTGGGTACCCAGATCCATGTTCTGAAGACCATGATGGGCCTCATTTGGTCTGGTCTGGTTCATGTTTTCACCCCAGTTTTTTGCTGGAATAGTGCTGAGCCCTGGACCTTCACCTGCTAATGCCAGCTCGTTCCTTCTCACCCCTCCACTGCTACCCCTGGCCCGTGCAGGTCTGCTGCTGATATTTCCCCAGCAATGGGCGGGTCCCCATCCTTATATGTTTGGCACCTAGTAGCCCTTTGTAAGTACTGTGGAGTGAAAGAGTAATGATGAGTGTTTTGTCCAAGGACACTAAATGACTGAGTTATTGTCTTTTTTTCCTTTTCAAGTGAAAACACTGGGTATTTGTGGTATTTTATTTCATTAATTTTTAAGTCTTATTTGGGAAACCATGGGTAGTATCCCTTAACACACCTACAACTCATGTGCTCTTAAAGTAACAAATGTTAAACCCGATAGATGAGGAAAATAGAAAAATTATAAAAAATAAAAGATATAGGAAAAAAAGTTTTTTCACTTATAATTCTATTACGTAGGGGAGCGATTTTCAACCAGTGTGTATGGCAGCCACTTTGGTGCATGACTTGCAGGACCCGACTGTTTAGTCAGGTGCACTGACCTCTGTTCCTTTACATTGTCAAATAAAGAATGACAACAACAAATTTTCACAACAAATTGTGAAAATTTTTTCACACTATCATCTGGTGTGAAAAAAATCAAAATTATATCCACTTTTTCGTTAGATTGGCAAAAAATATACTTTTTGGTGTGCTGCAGAATTTCAGTAATTAGTGTATATATGCCATGAGATAAACAAAGAGAGCAAAAGTCATTAACATCATGATACATTTATTTCTTACATGCATTTTAAAAATGTATCTAAGACAATAAATTTTATGTCTTTGCTGTTTGCATATAGGAGTCAGCTCTGTTTCATCCCTATTTCTACAAGCTAGAATGCAATTACATAAAAATTCTCACAAAGAACTTGATGCTTATTATGGGATTTTTTACATGTATCAGTTTTCACCTGGGTACCCACTGGGTGAAAATAATAATAATATTATTATTTACATAATAAACCTTTAAAACACTGTGGTCCCTCCCAAGGAAGCACACACCAAGGCACATTATAATTACATTAGCCAAAATTAAAGAGAAGGAGAGAATCTTAAAAGCAGTAAGGCAAAAGAAGACAGTTACCTACAATGGAGTTCCTATAAGACTTACAGCTGATCTCTCAAAAGAAACCTTGCGGGCAAGAAGGGGCTGGAAAGAAGTGTTCCAAGTCATGAAAGGCAAGGGCCTACATCCAAGATTGCTCTATCCAGCAAAACTATCATTTAGAATGGAAGGGCAGATAAAGTGCTTCCCAGATAAGGTCAAGTTAAAGGAGTTCATCATCACTGAGCCCTTATTATATGAAATGTTAAAGGGACTTTTTTAAGGAAAAGAAGATCAAAACTATGAACAGTAAAATGACAACAAACTCACAACTATCAACAACTGAAACCTAAAACGAAAACAAAAATGAACTAAGCAAACAACTAGAACAGGAACAGAATCACTGAAATAGAAATCACATGGAGGGTTATCAGTTGTGGGGCGGGGGAGGGGAGGAGAATGGGGGAAAAGATACAGGAAATAAGCATAATTGGTACAAAAATAGACAGGGGGAGGTTAAGAATAGTATAGGAAATGTAGAAGCCAAAGAACTTGTATGTATGAACCATGAACATGACCTAAAGTGGGGGAATGTGGGTGGGAGGGGGTCTGCAGGGTGGAGGGGAGTAAAGGGGAGAAAAAAGTAAGATAACTGTAATAGCATAATCAATAAGATATATTAAAAAATAAAGCACTGTGGTCCTGTCTGGTGATGCCTATAAAATACTTTCACATACATAATGTAATTTTATTCTCCCAACAGTTCTGTAAGGTAGGAATCATTATCTTTACCAAAAGAATAATGTTAGTTACCTTAAGCAACTGAAATTTTTATTAATTAGAGAAAGAATTTAAGATGATTATTTTTATAGGTGAAGAATTAGAGGAGCAGAGAAATAATGGGCCTTGCTCAAGATCATTTAGATAATGATAGTAATTATATTATAGCTATTGAAATTCTATTATAGCTATTGATGGAGTTCTTTCTACCTGCTAAGCTCTTTACTTTAATGGCTTGTTTTGAGAAAGGTGAAGGAATTAAGCAAATAAAAACAAAAGAAACGACTCATGGGCACAGACAACAGTTTGATGATTTCCAGAGGGAAGTAGGGGTGGGGGGAGGTAGGAGGGTAAAGGAGGGGTAAATGGTGATGTAAGGAGACTTGACTTGGGGTGGTGAACATACAATATTCAAATGTTGTATTGTAGAATTGTATACCTGAAACCTGTATCATTTTATTAAGGAATGTCACTCCAATAAAGTCAATACAAAAATAGAATAAAAACAAAGTCCACTTCTTTGAATGACAGGCTTAATTAGCCCATTTCACAGAAAAAGAAAGAAGGAGGTTAAGGAATTGCTGCAAGTCACACAGCTAGTAGGCGATGCAGCCAATAGATAGAAATGTTGGTCAGTGCTCGACGGCGTGCCAGCCTTCCAGGGCTCTTTCCCTCAGAGGAAGCTGCATCTGCTGGTCAGGTGTTATGAGGATCACAAAGCAAAGTCTAAAAACACTTCTCTGGATTTTTTTCATTTATTGGAAAGATATGACAAGTACCAATAAAAGACATTCCATTTAGCTATTCTCATTTTCATGTTAGTGATAATATCTATACCTTAAGTTTATCATAGTTTCTTTTGAATGAAAAGTAAATGATCAATTTTTGTTAATTTTTAGCCATACACATTAAAAGTCAGTCCAATAACTTTATTGGCAAATTGAGCCCCTTTTGCTCTTCACCCGGTGCTGTCATTCCTTACTTTGCTAACACAGGAAACAAAACAAAACAAAACAGGAAAGGTGGGTAGAGTGAAAGAAAGAACAACTGTCCAGTATTCCTTAGAACTCTCTAAGCAATGCTGAGCTTTAAAGAAGGTGAACAAAATACTCTATGTTTAATGAGAATATCTGCAAGCACTTACTTTGTTTTCTTGGTCACCCGCTGAGCCAGGAAGGGGGCCATCAGGTTCCTCCGACTGTTCCCCTGCAGTCCCGGAGGAACTTTTGTTTACATTTGTATCTAGGCAACCAGAATGCTGAATCAGATCAGGAACCCAGGCTTGGGACGTTTTGCAGTGGTAATTTCTTTTCTTAAATAAAGGCAGTTTCTGTACACATGGCAATTGTTAAAGGGAGCCTTCCAATTTGTTTTACATTCCCCTCTTCCCTGCTTCCTTACCCCAGTTCCCTCCCCTCCGTAAGACTCCTGGTCACACCTATAGTCAGATAGAAGAGCTTATCATCTCAGATACATTATACATTCAGAAAACTGTTGAAATGCACTCATGTAGATCAAACTGTTCTAAATAATAGGGAATGGTTTCTCATCCTATTGTGCCTAAGCCATCCAGCAATCTTCTTTGGGATTTATTACCTTGTTTCTATGTAATATGAAAGATAAACCAGATAATAAAGTATGAGACATTTAGAGATCTTGAATAATCCATAAGATAAATACCTGAACTCATGATGCTTCGTTTCCCGGCTTCATTTCTGTCGATTTGATTTTTTAAAGGGGAGCAGAGGTTTTTTTTTTTAATTTTCTTTCTTAGAAAGCTGAAGTACTAGTGGATATTGATTGAATCCTAACTAAAGTCTTTACATTTCTGGGGCATCTTCCAGGGCGGCCCCGCAGCATTGTGACTGCAGGGAGACTCTGTGATGTCAGTGTGGCCGGCCCTCACCCCTGGAGTCAGTAAGTCCCTGAAACTTAGGAGCCTGAAGGGTTTTCCTTAATGCTCATTGTCCTAACAATTACTGGGGCCTTCATGTCTTTGGTGGGGTGTGACTATTTTCAAACCATTGTTTCACACCCTTCCTCTAGTTTCACCTTCACAGTTTGGTAAGAGACCAGTGCCCATAAGAGTAGACAAAGAAAATTGGAAGTTACGAAAGAGTCACAAAATGTAAAGTTCAGCATAAGGAATATGGTCGATAATATTGTAATAAATAGGTATGATTCCAAGTGGGTTCTTGAATGATGGGGTGGGGGGAATAATTTTGTAAATGATATAATTGTCTAACCACTATGTACCTGAAACTAATATAAAATAATATTGAATGTCAACTGTAACTGGATAATAAAATCTAAAACAATGAGGCTAAAGGGGCTAAATTTTCAAAAGTAGACAAAGATGAATTGCTGCACTACTCCCAAATCTTCCTCCAGTATGCTAGTCGAGGAAGCTAACACTTCTAGGCCACTAGGGGGAGTTTCTAAAACAATGAAGCCATGACAGGTGAAGTGGGCCAGGGCTTTACATCAGTTAAAATATTGAACTTTGGCATTGCGGGAAAATTTTATTTAGTTATTTGACCAAAAATATGAATTATTTCAGCTGTGAAATATTTTTCTATAAAAGCATTTTGAATGTTTAAAAAATTGGAATTTGATCCTTTGCTAATACTACTTTGCCCTCATATACAGAAATGATATTATTGCCTGAGTTGCCTTTCAACTTATGGTGCTCTGTTTGCCTTGCTCTGAGGACACAGGATGTTCAGGATGCTGAATGACAAACTCTTCCCACAGATAAATACCGCCCGTAAGTTTTGGCTTCAATGGTATGCCTTCTAGTGCTTAAACTAAGCACTTAAAATGTAGAGATACACTGTTTGGTGATTATCTAAGCAGCCCAAAAGGCTCATTATATCATCCTAGTCATCATTTTAGCAATTGTCAAGACAGACCAATACACCAGTGACAGAGGGCAGGATGGATACCAAGAGAGTGGGTGAGAACGTTGACCACTCAACCTACTGGTGTTTACTTTGGGCAAGGTTACCTCTCTAATTCTCAGTTTTCTCATCCGTAAGGTGAGATAATTATGGGGACCTCATAGGGTGGCAGACAGGATTAAATGCAATAATGCACTTGAAGTTCTCCCCTGAGTACCAGGCCAGGAATCCACTAAGCTGTATCTATCGTTCGTGATTATTTTACAAGATGCAATTATCCAAGAAAGAGATACAGGGACTGTGTGAGAAAGGACAACTGGATTTGACCATGCTAAAGAACTTTTTGAGATTCTTTCCTTAAATTCAGCTTCAAATTTTATGATTTGTCTAGAAAAATGGTTCTGAATGAAATGAATCTAACTTGTTTGTTCTCTAAATGGCTGCTTAGTTTTTAACAGGACATTGCACATAATACACACACCCTTGAAATCCCTCCTGCCTGAATGTATATATAAAATCCTTCCTGGAAGTCAATCATCTTAAAAGATCGCTTCGAATCCAGGCCTGCAGGGAGTACCTAGCCTAAAGCACAAAACCCAATAATGTTCAGTTTTGATCTTAAAAGCCATTATATTCTGATATTATTTCCTATATAGGCATGAAGGATTCATTTCGAGGTGGTGTTCAGGGAAGGGCTTGGTCAGTGTTGAGGGTCAACCAGCACAAAACTGCTCTGTGGTGGGTGCACTGTACAACCCTAAGGGGTGCCATTCACACAATAACACGGTAGATTTCCATGTTTGTTACAACAACTTTTGAGGCATATATCAATAAAATATCTCATTCTAAGAAAGTGGGTATACCAGGACAATTTTCTGACAAGTGGAAGTGAAGGGTCTTGAGGAAGGGGCACCCAATCCTCCGAGTGTGTATTGGCCAAGGGAGCCCCCCTCTTGGGTGTCTGCAGAATTCCGAGTCCTCAGCTGAACTGGCCTCAACCAGCCCTGGGCCACAGCAGCCAGTGGTTGTTGGTAGAGTGTGTCCTCCTCAACTTTCTTTTTTGTCTTTCTTTTATGTCACCTCCTACCTGCTATCCCAAATGGCCTTAGGCCATTCTTTCTGGGGAAGATCTCATTTGGACTTGGGGACTCCATCAGGCCTCACACGTGTTCTTGTGCTGTTCTAATTGGACCTGCTCTAGTCTCCAAGTAAGCTGTGTTCAGTACTTGACGTTTTGGAAGATCTCTCATGTTCCACCTCAGGTAGGCAGTGCAGATGCGAATATCCTAATTTTACAGATAAAAATACAGGCAGGTTCAGATACTTAAGTGACTCACATAAGCAAATGGTGAAAATTTGACCAGACCTCAAATCTTCCAATCCTCCCTCACGTACCTTCCCTCCTGGGATGAGTCATGCTGAATTCTGATACCGTGTGAGTGTTTGACTTCCATTCCCAAGGGGCACTCAGTGCTAAGCAGGCTCTTAATTGTTCCCTGGCAATTATATTTTGTTTCCTCAGTCCATTCCTACCTTCCTTAGATGACTGTCCTACCCTTTCTTCTGACCTCAAACTGCCCTCAGCTCCTCTTGTATCATTACTCTCAGCTGATGAGCTTCCCTTCCTATTTCACCACGAAAATTTTAGAAGTAATGAGAAGGGGATGTTTATAAACCCACCCACTACACCTATAGACCTCCATGAATTCGTGTCCATAAATTCTGTCTCCTCTCCTGTTTCAGCCGATGAGCCATCTATGCTTCTCATTCAGGTGCCTCCCAGCGGTCCTCAGGCCCCACTCCCTCTTACCCAAACAAGGACCCCATTCCCTCTTTCCTAGATTGTTCCCACCAAGATACCAACATCCCTTCTTTCCCTTCCACTCTCCTTAAAGCAAATAAACAACTTTCTTTTGATCCTATATACTCTTCAGCTACCACTCACTCTTTTCCTTTCCTGCACAGGAAAACTCCCTGAGAGTGTTGTTGCTATTTTTCTCTCCCCAGTTTCTCTTTGCTGCGGTCTGAATTGTGTCCCTCCCCACATTTNAGGCTAACTACCAGCAGGGGATGCACAAAAGGCAACCATACATTGATGTTTCTCTTCCTCTCTCCTTCCCCTCTAAAAATAAATAAATAAAAATATTTTTAAAAAAAGATACCAACATCCCTTCTTTCCCTTCCACTCTCCTTAAAGCAAATAAACAACTTTCTTTTGATCCTATATACCCTTCAGCTACCACTCACTCTTTTCCTTTCCTGCACAGGAAAACTCCCTGAGAGTGTTGTTGCTATTTTTCTCTCCCCAGTTTCTCTTTGCTGCGGTCTGAATTGTGTCCCTCCCCACATTTGGATGTTGAAACCCTCACCCTGAATGTGACTGTATTTGGAGATAGGATCGTTAGGAGGAAATTAAGGTTAGGCGAGCTCTTAAGAGCAGGGTCCTAGTCTTACAGGATTGGGGACTGGTGTCCTTATAAGATAAAAAAGCAATCTCTCTCCCCTTCTCTCTCTCCCTACCCACCCCTTCTCCCACACAGTCAGGAAAGGGTGAGGACACAGTAAGATGACAGTTGTCTGTAAGCCAGAAAGAGGGTTCTTACCAGGAACCAAATCTGTTGCCACCTTGACCTTAGACTTCCCAGACTCTAGAATTGTGAGAAATAAATTTCTGTTGTTTAAGCGACACAGTCTATGGTTATTTCGTTACGGCAGCCTGAGTAGGCCAAAACAATCTCGAATCACTAAAATCAGTTTTTCTGTCTCTTACTCCTTCCACAAAAACTGCTCTTGGCAAGGTCTCCTGTGACTTCTCTGTTACTAAATCCAGTGGTCACTCCTCAGTCTGCATCTTAGTGCCCCGTCAGCAGCATTTGACAGGATTGAGAGCTCTTTTCTACTTGAAACTCACTTTTTACTTGGCGCCCTTGGCAACATGTCTCCCTGGGCTCTGCTGTTCCTTTTCACATACTTCTCATTTCTCTCTCTGAGCCTGAACCGGTGATCAGCCATCTTTGTTGGCTTGAAGATTTCTCAGAAGTTCTGTGTCCTGGGAACCCTCGGCCCGGGGGAAACCAGAACCACGCAGAGCTGTTCCTGGACTCGTGCACTCACTACCTTGATAACCTCATGGAATGTGGCAGGAGTTGTGAAGGCACCTGGCATTTTATTTGACCTTGAAATATGTTAGTTCCTGACGCCTGAGGGCACTCATGGTGGTTTGACTTTCCTCTTTCTCTTCATAACAGCCCTGAGGACCCTTCTGGGAGCTCTTGCTTGTTAGGGTCTTGTGCTGGCACTTAGAGAGGCATTTTTCTCTACCACCAAATGTTTATTGACCTATTCTCTTCCTGTGTGACTTCTAACCGGTCCTCTGGTAGAAAGGATATGATAAGGTTGGCATGGACTTTGCACCTGACAAAAGATGATGCCTTAGTGCAGGCATTTCAACCATTAGTATGCATAAAACCTATAGAGCTTCTTAAATGGAAGACTATTAGGTTCCAATCCCATGAGTTTCTAAACAAGCTCATTTTCATCTGGAAATCCAAGGACCACTCACTGAACACCTCAAAGGAAAGAACTTATAAAGGTGGCATCCCTGAAGGCCCATAATTTGGGCCAGGGGCCTCTTTGGTGCTCCTAAAATTGCTACTGTATCCCTATAAACATTCATCTCCTTGTCCACCTGTCTGTTGACTCATCCATTCATCTCTCAGTGTCTTAGGTTCTGTGCGAGTGTGCATTTTCCTACACTATAGCAGTGCCTGAGCATTCTCTTTTCCAAACAACTTCCTCAGGCCCTGATTACTATGTGTTCCTCCCCCAAGGCCAAACCACATCCTACCAGCAGTCTCCCCTCAGGTGCCAAGCAGCATGGCACCTTGTCTTTTTAGCTGGTTCCTCCTCCTTCTCCACCTGTCAGCTAGTCCCTGTTTCCATTCTCTGGTTCCGTTATCACTTCTCTCCCTTCCACCTCTGAACAAACTGTGTCTCCCTGGACACCTAGTTGTAGCCAAGCTGCTGTGGTAAATTCTCACCCCCTCTTAGCTGTGTTTCCCACCTTCAACACCCACTGCCATTTGGTTAATATCAGCCCTATACATCGATTAACCAAAAGAAGAAGAGCAATGCATTAAAATATAGTAACATTAATAATACAATTAAATAAAATGCCAAGGGAAAAATATGCAACTGGGAAGTGGATTCCCCATTGTATACAATCTGTCACACATTCAGACGTGCAAACAAAGTTCAAAACAAACAAGGGAAATACAACTAAAAAGACTGACAAAATTCCACCTGGCTGATAATACAGTACAAAAGCAGGTGAGCTAATAATTAAAAAACGATGACAATTTGCATGGGGATTTAGTGTGCTGCTGCCAGGTGCAGGAGCCATGAGATGCTGTGGAGTCAATAAAACCTTGTGCTTGTTAATTCATCTACAGAGTCTCCGTGCTACTGCTGGCAGGAATATTTGTTCTAGCTGCTCCAGTCTCATGACTTATTTCTCTGCAAAAATCTCTCCTGCTGCAGGAAAGTTTCTTGCTCTGACACAAGGGCCTGAGTGAGCCTTGTGGATCCGGCAGTCAGCTCACCAGCCACAGGTTGGTGGTGGCAGGTCGTCCACCTGCTGCTCCAGTGAGCCCCAGGAGCCCGTTTCTGTTATGTAGTAAGACCAGTAAGGCCCTGCAGCCTGACACAAGCACAGGTGCTTCTGAGTGAACAGAAATATCTGTTTGAAAAACATGTGAATAGATCTTAATCCCAAAATCAATGAATGTGCTTTTGGCCCTAGACATGCACACATTTAGCCAAATAGCTCTAGGACAGAGTTTAATATTGTATGTGTTTGTCTCATGATTAGAAAGGATAATCAAATCCAAAGAGGAAAGTTTTTCTTTGCTCTGAGGACAATTTTATGTGCCATAATGCTAAAATAACCAAAACATTATCTGTCTTAATTGTCCAGCACTAGGGAAATGCTGAGTATTGTTTTGTATGACTTAATTATGACAAACATTAACAATATTTATTAATAATTTTTTATCACATTTAGAATGTATATGTTACACTGTTAAGTGGAATATTGGGGTACAAAATATAACATACAGTTGGACTTTAAATATGCTAAGAAACAATTCAAAAGGAATTTGACCATTGCTTTGGGGAGGTAGGATTATGAATACTTTTTTTTTGTAGACTACCATTTTATTAGTATGAATTATTTTTATATTTTAAAAAGTACATAAAAGACAGTTTTCCCTCTGTTGTGCAATTATACATTTTTAAACCATATTTCTTTACCTATGTCCATTTTTAAAAAGATTTTATTTATTCATTTAGAGAGTGGAAGGGAGGGAGAAAGAGACGGTGAGAAACATCAATGTATGGTTTCCTCTCACATGGCCCCCACTGGGGACCTGGCCTGCAACCCAGGCATGGGCCGCGACTGGGAATCGAACTGACAACCCTTTGGTTCGCAGCCTGAGCTCAATCCACTGAGCTACACCAGCCAGGGCCCAATGTCCATTTCTAATTCAACTTTAGACATATTTTCATTTTCTAATGGAGCATACCAGATTTACATTGTTTAAAGAAATCATACTAGAAAGCATGACTTTCATAGCTACAGGCTGGAAGTGCCTGCTAACTCCAGAATGCTTTTACAGATCCCTCCCGTCGGAGACAGACACCAGGTTTAGGGTCAGGAATTTGGGTTGGGTTCCTTACTTGCCTGAACCTCCACGCATCTTAGAAAGCAGAGGCAGGAGAAGCTCTTGACACATCTGTCATTGATCCATGGAGAGAGGCAGCAAGGCACTTTCGGAGCAGAGCGTTCGGCTTCAGGCTGAGAAAGCACTTTTCCCTCCAAGTCTCAGACTCAGTCTCCATC
This sequence comes from Sturnira hondurensis, assembly GCF_014824575.4. Taxonomy (NCBI): domain Eukaryota; kingdom Metazoa; phylum Chordata; class Mammalia; order Chiroptera; family Phyllostomidae; genus Sturnira; species Sturnira hondurensis. The sequence continues at coordinate 19,225,856 of NW_028093985.1, read as the reverse complement.
AATCAATATTTTGCTTTAGATTTTAGCTTGTTTTTATTTTTTAAGATGAAAGAGAAAATTAGTTGATGAGACATAAAACAAGAAATATCTCAAAGGAGATTCGTTAGGAGACTTTTAAAATTTTTGTAAGAATCTTAGTGTTTCTGTAATTATTGTATACTTTAAATTGAATTTATACATATATACATATATAATTTCACATAAATGCATAAATGTGATATCACATTTTTAAGTGAATCTTTTTCTTTCCATTTTTGCTTCCTTCTTCCCCCAGCCCTCTCACCCATGTTAACCACCTACTGTGTAGCCTTGGTAGGAGACCTATATAACTCTAGACTATGTCAGATAGGTTTAAACACCTGTTTCCCACTCACATTTTGGGGGACTGTTACAGTTCAAACGCAGCCAAGGTTTGCAAGCTCTGTGGCAACGGCTTCTTATTCGTAGCTAGTCTGTGCTAAAACTGTACTTTAGAGAAGTGTTATCTGATTTAATGTTAAGAATGGAAGATCTAAATGTTGTTTCTGGCAAGTGAACAGATTCTTTTTATGCTATCTCAATTTTAAAGTGTTCAAATAGATGTTCTGCTACTTAAAAAACATCATCTTTTGGACATTTACATGGAAGGGTGCAAAGGACCTTCCTGCAGGGATAGAAATGTCCTGTATTTTGACTCTGGAGGTGATTATATGGGCGTGTGTAGCATTAGTCAAACCCTGTTGAAGTATGTGCTTAAAATGGATGCATTTTGTTGTAGGTAAACTACACCCAAATAAAGCTTCTCCTACAAACACATTTCTGTTCATTTAAACTCTGGGTTTTCAGAATTTGCTGTGAAGACATTGCGATTTATCATTACTGTCCTCACTGCCACTCATCTGTGGATTTCAGAGGATTTGTTCTGTGGGCCTATTTGAGGACTGAAAAGTGATGGAGAAGCAGAAGTGATCTGCAGGTGACAAGGAGCCAAACGAATGCCACCAGAGCTGCTCGCATCACACCCTCATTGTGCCACAGAAGCCTCTCAACTCTTGCCGCTCCTACGAGCATCTCCGAGCATCTCCGAAGTAGTGGCAAAAGATGTAGGAGGCAGTTCTTGCTTTGTTGTGTTATGGAGACAGAGTCCAGCTCTTTGTCTCGATGTTTCTTTCTGTCTTCTCTCTCTCACGAACAGTCATGCCAGACATATGTTGGCAGAGAAATAGGTACTAGTTACTTAAACAAACATGATTTTTGAGCCAAGCATCTCTCCAACTGTTTGTTAACAGTCTTTTTAAAGGCAGTTTTGAGCTAAACTTAGTTATGCTTTTTATTCTAGTATTTACTTTAATCATGACAACTAATATACTATCATTCAAGGAATGGCTTTACAATGCATCTCACTATAAAGTGCTCTTTGTTAGCAACAGTAAAATTTAGGCCATAAAATGGGCAAAGTGGATAATCTCATTCCCTCCACTCCCCAGCATTTGGCCTAATATCGAACACTGTCCTTGAAGTTGTGTTGTATGTTGTCAGGAAGAGCCCGCCTTCTACCTGAGGTCATGTTAAAAGCAACAGAGATGTGGTTCCCCTGAGCTCTTCATTTATTGTTCCTAAATCTCACAGAGAGTCTGGCCACAGCCAAAGCTAAGGAGCAGGCCAGTGTTCCCTGGAGAGGGGATAGTATGGGGCTGGGAAATGCAGAAGGCAGTGGAAGGGTGTGGCAGCGAATAGGTTTGAAGGGGAGCTGGGCTGGCCATTGTGGGTTGTGTGGGTGGCCCTGGGTGCCTGGGTGACAGGCCTGGGAAAGCAGGCCTTCTACCAAATGTTTCCAACCACCTCTCACAGCCTCTACACCTTGTTAAAGGACTAATTTTTAATATTGGCAAGTTCAGTTTTAAAATGTCAATTTTGAGAAACAATGCAAAAATCTAATGTACTATTGGGACTTCAACACTGAATAACTAAACTTATGCAAATAACACTGAGTAAAACTGGACTAATTCAACTTTATTGAGTAGAATCTGGGAAAGCTTATGGGGGTTGAAGTTTTTGCTAACATTTTTGGTAAACTCTCTCAAAAGTTCAAGAGTCTAAAAAATTTAACGAATAAATTGAATCAAAGAGGAATAGTGAAGATGCTTATGAAGGAAAGACTTCAACTATGGTGGTTTAGCCAAAAAGTCCATATGTTTTTTTTCTGTAAAATAAAAGAAATTTTTTATTGTCACCAATAACTTAATCGACATGGATATCTTGAGTATGTTGGCTATCTCCCACATGCTATAAGGTTGACTGTTCTCCATTTGATTAATGTCTCCATTTGATTATTACCATTGGTACCATCTTTAACTGGTCTACCTGACTGTGGAACATCGTTTAGTGAGAAATCTCCAGCTTGAAACTTCACAAATCACTTTGACACGTTTGACCAGTCACAGCCCCTTCTCTATACACCACACAAATCCTTCTTTGTGTTTTAGTTGCCCTTTTACCTTTTTTGAAATAATGAAGCATAATATGCCAAAATGTTGCTTATTTTCTTTCATCTTCAATATTAAAATGGCTACATAAAAATTCACCAATTTTGATATTTTTTTAAAAAATGCACACTGATATGACAGCTGTCACAATACCATCTAACAAAATTATTTCAAATGAAGTTAAAGTCAACTAAGTGCTACTAGAGCCATCTTGTGGAAAAAACCAAATGAATTTTTTGACCAACTCAATATTTTGAAGAAAGAAGAATGTCTGGTACATATGCACATACGTATTTACTTATTTATTTTAAAATCTCTTCAACAAAATCTTTGGGCATTCCACCGGATAATTCTTTGTTAGCCTAATATGTTTAAGTAATAATTAATAAATAAGTAATTGGCTGTGGGTAAGTGGGTAAGAGGGGTGAGCTGGGTGGAGGACAGCAAAAGGGAAAAGAGAATTGGGACAACTGTGATAGAATAAGCAATAGAAATAATTAAAAACATAAGTAATAAAACTGTGTCTTGGTAATAAAACTACTCAATAATGCAGTTTTTCAATTTATCCAAATTGAGAGAAAGAGGATGAATGATATTTGTATTAGAATACTTAAATGTCCTATATAATAGTGGTACTGACTACATGATGAGCACCATAAAAAGTCATCCAGATACCCGGTAAGAGATCTTTACCATCTCTTTGGGCAGCCCTCCCTGGTGGAAGCACCTGGAACCTGCTGCCACACACTAGGAGGGTTGGGATGACATTGTCTGGCCCTAGGGCTCAGTCCCTGTGGTATGCCTCAGTCCCAATCATATCTGATTGGTATGGTGCGTATGCCTCAAGATAGAGCAACCACTTTTTAAAGGAAAATGCCTTCATTATTCACTGGGGAATGTGTCTGCTGGGGTCCAGGCTTCTGGGAAGATGATGGGAAAGCCACCGTACAGGAAGCTGGTGAGCACTAGTGTGCTCCTGAGAGGGATGTGAGTAAAAGAGTAAGGACAGGGCATCTAGGTGCGAACCAGTTTGGACTTGACCTGAACCCACCTCTTTTTTTTTTTAATATTTTATTTATTTATCTTTAGAGGGGAAGGGAAGGAGAGAGGGAGAGAAATATCAATGTATGGTTGCCTCTGCTGAGGACACACAATGTATCGTGTGTCCCCTGCCAGGGAGTGGCCTGCAACCCAGGCATGTGCCCTGACTGGGAATCGAACCGCGATCCTCTGGTTCGCAGGCCCGTGCTCAATCCACTGAGCTATACCAGCCAGGACCTGAACCCACCTCTTGCTGCAAATCTTGGTTTCCAGATTCATCATGTGCTTGGGGAGAGTGGTATTTTTGTTTGCTTGTTTTGGAAACCAGTGAATCATCACAGCACCGTGTTCAGTTTGCACTAGAGGAACAGAGATCCAAGCACACAGTCATAGGGGCTGGACATGAGAGGAACATGGAGAAAGAAGCCCTGAGGATTCACATGGTTCGGGTTTTGATTTTTAGAAAAAAACCTTTGTGGTGTAATGACCACAGTCTTACAGTAGAGCAAAACCTTCAAAGGCAGAGCAGACAATGAAAACATTGGATCCTGGGTAACTTCTCTGAGTACTAAGTCAGATAACTTCTGAAAAGCTTCTGATAACTTACTGAAAGCTTCTTTACTTTAGACTTTCAAGTTTTATGAAACAACACAATTCCTTTATTGTGCAAATCAGTTGGAGTAGGCTTGCCTGTTACTTACAAAGAAATATCCTAATTGATATAGTAAAATGTAGATTATTATATATGTAGATCATACTGTTTAGATTTTAGGCATACAAACAAGTTACAGGCATATTTGTTTTAAAAAGCTTTCAATAAGCAAGTAAAGAAGCTATAAAACAGCCCACTGACTTTGTGTGATGGCACTGAATCACTTGATGTGGAATAGTTTTTAATGTTTCAAATATCTTTTGTAAATGATTAGTTGAACATTATAAAGTATTAAAAAACTACCTCATATTGGCAATATGTTTAAGTCACAACACCAGATTTATTTTTATATAGTCATAGATTTTTTCATATACTGGTAAAACACGATAAATTTAGAGATAAACTTCAATTAACTTCTCTCTCTACAAAAGAAAATTTATTTCAGAATTACTCATAGTTGCTCACAGACCTGTGGTATTTAAGAGATGCGAAATAATTTCCCCAAGGTGCAAAGTTAATTATTTTTTGCCTGTACCTTTTATAATAATTCATGTTCTTGAAGTCTCTGTAATGGAAACACTCCAAGTAACCAGTGTCATTAGCTGAGAACACAGATAAAACTTTGTCATTTCAAGTTTAGCAACTTAATTGCAGACATTTTGAACATTAGAATGTTTCCAGTATTAGTATACATAGTTGAAAGTGTATATTGCAAATCCTCATGGAAGAGTTTCAGAATATCACTTCTTTTCACATAAACCCAACTTTCTCATCCATTTGACATTTTCACCTCCAAACGGGAGGAGCAGTCCTGGGTATCTGAGCCCAGATCCTTTTGCAACGTTCACTAATCTTTAAGATTCTTTTTCTCATTTACTGAAGAACTGTGGCTCATCCTATTGGAATTGTGCTGTCCTAGTGTGTCTCTCTGTTAGAAAGACAAAGCTGTAAGAGAGAAAGAAATAGGTAGAGAGAAGTTGACATACGTATGCGTTCAGCGTTCTCTATTCAGTATGCATCTGTTCATAGAACATAGAGATGTATTTCTCTCTGGTAAATGAGGAAGGATGAATTCAGGAAGCTGTGAGTCAGCTAGACTGTTGTGGGAGGAACTGTACCAGAGACTTTATCAGCCCCACTGGTCACAAATAACAACTGAGTAGAAACAGCATCAACTTTACTGCAAGAATATGGAAGTGCCAGCTGGCCCCGAGGAGCTTCTGGTGGTACTGATTCTCCATGCATACTTGAGGGAGATAAAGTCTCTATCTGACTCTCCTAATTAGAATGATATGTTTATATGACATGGTAAAAGAAATGAATTCAACTAAAGTTGGAATTCTGTGATCAAGATGTGAAGTACATAGAGATGAAAAGAGGAGGTTTCAGGGGGCAGTTTGGAGGTGCTGGAGGGAAAGAGACAGAGGGGAAGAGCCAGACACCCCACTGAGTCATGGTCTTGGTGGGGCTCCTGCTGGTTATTAGCTCCCTGGAAGCAAGAGCTATCAAGTGGAATCTCATGAAAGGAGTTCTGCTACCCAAACTCTATGCTGTTACTAGGAAAGACCCTGTGAAAGGTCGTTTGTTTGGCAACAAAGTGACCAATTCCAGTGAGTCTAGGACTTTCTGGCTTCTGCACTAAAAGTCCTGTGTGTTGGGAAACCCCTCAGTGGTTGGTCACCCTGGAGTCCTGTGGAATTTGATGCAGAGCTGGTGAGTAGGGACCTTGCTGAGAGGGGTGCCTTCTTGGATGTGAGATAACTAGCCAGGACAATGGGGAACAAATTTGAAAAGCATGGTTCGCATGAAAGATTCACTCTTCTCTCATTTCAATTTGGATTTCTGGTTCCCTTGGTCTAGAGGAAGGAGAACAAAGTCAGTCCTGTTGAAATTCCAGATCATTCTTAAGTGTCAGGAAGCCAACAGATTTGCATTTTTGTTCAGAGGACAGAGGTAAAGGGATGAGAAAGAGGAGGTGCAGGGCGTGGTAGTAGAGGCTTGGCAAGAAGGTTCTTCTACCCTCACCTCTGCCGCAGCAAGCAGCTGTGTTTGTTTGACTTGACTCTCTTGACAGGAAGCAAAGCACGTGTCAGAGCTCCTGTTGGAAGAAGCTATCACTATTTGAAAATAAATAGATGAGGCAATCAAATTATGTGGGGCAAATATATAGAAGATAAAATTATGTCATGGCACACATTAGAAGCAGCAACCTGTCGTTTTACAGGAATTAGAGACAAAAACAATTACATTCTTTCACTAAAGAAAAGGCTTTCCAGGGAGTGAGCACCTGCTGATGTAAATCCAGAAAGAATACACTGCTAAGGGTAAGAAACCTGGAGAATTGCCAGGGAGAAGTGGTACAGGTGATAGTGGAGTGCGGGTAGCTGGGAGTGGAGTAGGGCACTGAGGAAGAGAAATTTGCCTCTGAAGCTGCCTTGGTGGCTCTAAATTTTTCATTGGGGCATTTAATAGTTTTTCCTTGAAAGAAGTGTTTTGTGGTCAAATAAGTTTGGGAAATAGCATTTCCTTTAGTTCCCTCTTTAGCACGCACTTTAGCATGTCAAACTGCTTAACTATTTTCAAAAGTTATATAACCACCTAATTTTATTTTATTTTAAGTTTAAAAAGAATTATCTTCTCAGGGAAATAGTAAAACATGCAACATAATTCAGAAATACTGCCTTAAAGATTTTCTGAAAATAACCTTAGTGGAAAGCTCAGAAAGGAATTTTCTAGAAATTGTTTTAGGGGTTAATGGCATCTTCACTGGTGGACTTCCACAATGGAATGCCTTCCCCCAATAAGAGGTATAGGATCAGCGTCAATACCAACTGCTCAGGAGATTGGTCCCTCTGCTGAAAGTCAGGTTTGACATTAGAATATCTGGCCTTTCAGAAAAGAAGCATTGACTTATTTTGTTGGAGCTCTGCGTGATTGAAACTTTGTGAATCATCTCTTTAAACAGACATTTAAAATATAAAATCTAAAAGGGCAGCAGTCTGCCCTGGCTGGTGGTGCTCGGTGTATTGAGTGCTGGCCTGTGAACCAAAGGGTTGCTGGTTGGATTCCCAGTCAGGGCACATGCCTGGGTTGCAGGCCAGGTCCCCAGAAGGAAGAGTGTGAGAGGAAACCACACATTGATATTTGTCTCTCTCCCTTCCTTCCCCATTCTCTAAATTAAATAAATAAAATCTTTAAAAAGAAAATAAAAGGGCACCAGTCTTTTAGAAATGCTGCAAATAAGAAAAGAGTTAAAAACGCAAATCCTAGAATTGAAGTCATTTGAAGATCAGAATAGTGTTTAAATGTATGAAAAATATTACTTGAAACAGGTGCTAAAATTCTCTCTGAAATTTGGATGGAGTTAAAAATGAATGTTACCATGTTGGGTGAGGGCCCATTAGGAAAAGATTGCTATTCACTTGGGAAGATGGTTGATCTAGCAAAATACAAAGGTATTTCCTATCCCAAACACTACACTTATAACTGCCAAGCTGTTGAAAGGATAAAACATAAGAAAATTACTTTATAAATATTCTACAAATATTTAGGCTAGAAGCAATATATTCCTTTTAAAAAATATTTTATTTATTTATCTTTAGAGGGGAAGGGAAAGAGAGAAGGAGAGAAATATCAATGTATGGTTGCCTCTCGTGAGTCCCCTGCTGGGAGCTGGCCTGCAACCCAGGCATGTGCCCTGACTGGAAATCGAACTGTGATCGTGTGGTTCGCAGGCCTGTGCTCAATCCATTGAGCTACACCAGCCAGGGCGAAGCAATATATTCTTATTTTCTTGTGACATCAACAGGTTATTCATCATGACTTGAGAACATTTTTCTTTTTTTGCATTGAGCTAAAAAAGAAGATGGAGCTTTATTCAGATAAGAGGAGACAACAGGCATTCATTAGATTGGTTAGAAAAAGAATAATTCTTCTGAAGATTTGTCTTGGCTGAAATATTCAGGGTGGAAGACAGGCTGACCCCGTGCTTTGGTCTGATGGAGGCTGTAGGATGGGATACAAGGCTCCTGTCAGGACGAGAGGGCGTGAAGATCACCTGGAGTCAGGTCCCTGTGTGCTCCCTTTGGATTAGAGGCAGAGTACATCTGCTTCAGGAAGCAAACTCCTAGAGAAAACATCCTTCACCCCAGGACTACAGCTACTGCAGTGCTAGGAATCCATCTAAGCAATGGCTGGCTCCAAACCAGGATGGCAGGCCAAAGGCTAGAAGACAAAGCAGGTCAGTCAGGGCACCAGTTTTTAAGGTGGGGTGACAGGCAGTTAGCATAAGGGAGAATTGTGGCAGCAGTCACTTCAGGTTCCCATATGCAGCCTCTTACCCAACGACTGAAACACCAGTTGGTCCCACTCCTGCTGTGAAAGCTCTCAAGTGGGAATTAAAACAACACAACTTTGAAACAATCAATGAACAAAATGTGCGTGCTAGCTGTTCACAGAGCACGAAATATGCAACAAATTTAAGGTATTTCAATTAGAACGGGGACCAGATGATTAGTTTGACCTGGGGCACACCCACAGGTTGTGGTTTGGCCTTGTGGCTAGGCAGTTTGGCCCTGAGCACATTCCTACACACCTGGGGGGGGGTCTCATCTCTAACCCCCGCCTCCCCCCCCCCCCCCGTACCGNAGTGAACAAAATGTGCGTGCTAGCTGTTCACAGAGCACGAAATATGCAACAAATTTAAGGTATTTCAATTAGAACGGGGACCAGATGATTAGTTTGACCTGGGGCACACCCACAGGTCGTGGTTTGGCCTTGTGGCTAGGACTTTCTGACTTGCAGTTTGGCCCTGAGCACATTCCTACACACCTGGGGGGGTCTCATCTCTAACCCCCGCCTCCCCCCCACCCCCTGTACATCCTACTTGTTTCACACAGTAAACGCAAGATTGGAGTATCCTGAGTACAGACCTGTGAGATCAGGAGATTGGAAGCTTGTTTTATACAAATCAATTTTCATCAACAAGTATAACTGAATTCAGTGGATTTTCAGTTCCAGCTAGAAGTAGTTATAAAGAACCAGGAAAGAACGGCAGTCTGTTGAAACAAGATTTGAGAAGATAAGACTTGGATCCCCCATTACATGTGACAAGTATTTTCAAAACAGTTACTGTGAAATTTAAGTTAAATACAAACTTATTCTATACCCCGTCATCATAAAATTGAATATTTTTCTCTGTTTGCTAGAAAGGACCTCCAGCTTTCCTGAAATACTGAGACACGGATTTGAGTAGTTTCGAGAATTATTGTCTTATAAGTTCCAAATGAGACTATATATCACCCCCTAATTTATCACTAATTGGGGTGTATATATCACTAATTGGGGTGTATATATATACACCCCAATTTATTAGAATGTTACATAAATTTTTGCTGTTTCACTTAAAGTTATACACTGACTTTTTATGGGAGGTTGATTTATTATAGGAGATTGACTGTTGGTGATAATTAACTGATAGTATCATTAATCTAGGTCAAGCTAATTCAATTAGCAAAAGATTATTATAGATTTTTCTTAAAATTAAAAACACAGTTAAAGTCATAACTTTTCTTTGTGATATTTATTTACAACTAAAATGAGGAGACGAAGGCATTCACTCTGAGACACTATAAGAATCTCAATTTCTTTTTTATGGCCTTTAGTAACTTTTACCCCAGTTGAGTCAAACGAGCCTACCCCATGGGTGGTAATGGTAGTAACAGATCTGACCCTGAACCCAGGGATTGACTAATTTCAGCCTCACTACTGGTCTATGATTCAGAAGTCGTTTTGTTGTAACAGCTCAATATGACTCAGGCACAAGAACTTATTAGCACCTGGCCCTGTAAAGTCTAGGCAAGGTGCCAGGCAAGAACCAGCAGGTCATAGGATGCCATTATGATCGACTCTCTCCATCCCGGTTCTGCTTCCTCTGTGTGGGCTTCATTCCCAGCGGCTCTCCCATCAGTATGGTCAGATGGCCACTTGCAGACCTAGCCTTTCATCTTACCACTTTAGCAGTCTCAGTGGAGAGAGAGAGCATCTATCTCAACAGTTCAGGTGGAAGTTGTGGCTCTAAAGATGATTGGTTCTGAGGGGCCCAGTTTAGCTCAGGCCAAACTCATCACCAGGGATGCTGTGCTCTAATGGGCAAGGCTTGGGTGACACCTTCCATCTAAGGAGAGGAGGACCCACCTGTCTGAGAGACCTAGAGTATATGCACACAGGTGTGGGAGTGGGGTGGGCATTTCGAGTGTGAAAAAGACTTCCTTCAAATATGTATAGGCCTGTCAGGTCTGGCCCTCTTTTATTCTTTTCTCCCTGGGCGGGGTTTTCAGTCTGCCTATACTGTACCCTCCCTGTATGTCTGGCACTCTATCTTCTCCATTTCTTCCTCACTCCTAGGCTCTCTAGCTTCATAATCATACCTCTCCATTAGAAGTTACATGGGACACTTTAACTTAAGAAAATACTGGTGCCCAGACCCCACCCCTAGAGATTCTGATTCAGTTGTAAAAAAAGCACCCTTATGGGTGTGTTTTGTAAAAGTTTTCTTGGTGATTTTAATGTGCAGACAGGGTTAGAGAACTTCTGCTGTAAGTTAAACTTGATGCTAGGAAGAACCTGCCCGTCTTTCATACAGAGAATGATGAAGTTAAGGCTAAACTTCTTTGGGAGTATTAGTATTTTAACCATATCCAACTCTTAAGCTAAAGGAATGAAGCACTAATGGTAAAATGGTGATTTTCCAGGACAGAGAAAGCATTTGAAGAAGCAACAGGGCCTTCTCATTACGGCACTCTTGAAATAACATCAGAAGTCATCCCTCATTTTGATCTTGCATATGGTTTACCCAGTTTACAATTTACCTGCGCTACCAAATAGATGTTGTTCTGAGATTTTTAGAGTAACAAAATGTTTTAAAGTGCAAGTTTGTGTTTGTTTGGTGTCTGTATGTGTCTTTCCTTCATGAAAAAAAAAAGATCCACTTAAAACAGGAAGAGATCTATACCACTGTTTTTTTTTTTTTACTTACTCTTTTTGCATGTTCTCTGCCACAGGGTTAAATTTTCATTGCTTGGCTCTCAAGAACCAGGTTGTATGTTTTCTGCTACATGAATCATTATAAACAACAGCTTTGGGAAGGCAATCTAGGGCCAGTAATTATACTGATGAAACAAAAAGACTGTATTCTAAGTGAGGTTAATTTTAGCAGAAGTAAAATAAAAATGTCAACTAACAGCACACATGCTGGCAATAGAGCCAAAATTACTGGTGCTGGTGACTGACTGTGTGGGCTAGTGGCTCTTGGGGGCTGTCACAGGAAGCCCGACTGGACCTCCTGGCAATCCCACGGGGTTTTAAAATCTGAAGTACAAGTATGGGGCTTTGTACATAATAGCGCTGAGAAATCACAAGTGGAAAGTAATCCAGAATTAGAAATATGACGAAGCATGTGAAAGGCTGACAATTTAAAGTTGTGTGTGCGTGTCTGTCTGTGTATGTCTATGAGTGTTGTGGGGGAGAGGGCCCTGAGACCTATGTAGTTGATAACTCACCTAAACTTGGATGTGCTTCTCTATGGGGTAAGCTATTCTGTGAAGAAAGTCCCTAAATGGAGGGAAAATGTAGTATCTTGTTATGAAAGAAATTTAGATGTCTTTAAAAATGCATACTTAAATTTTGTTCAGAGTTCTGTTTTCTACAAAGAATACAGTATTTTTAGAAAATCACTTAGGCTCCTTGTAGATAGTATCTCAATTCAGCTTGGTGAAATGTTACTGGAAAATTAAACAAATGAGTCATTCTGGAAAAAGAATTAAAGCTAAGAATGCAACGGTAATTGGAAGAGAAATCTGCCCCTGAAGAGGGTTTTGGCATAAGGAGGAAAGGTGCTGTTATAGTCTCACTGGAAAGATGCCACATTGTAGCTTTTTCTTTTCTTTTCTTTTTTCTCATGTGAAGAAAGGCAAAAATTCTGATCACAAAAAGTCAGAGTACAAAATAAGGTCTTCTGTATGAATCAATTAAACCAGGATAATGTAATGACCTGGCATCTGTTTAGAGATTGAAGATTAGTTTGATAGATAAATAATTTTATTAGTAAGCAAAAAAATTTCAAAAGAACTTAATCAAAAAGAGAATGAATTGAATCATGGTAGTGAGATGAGTCTGCTTTCGTCTCTCTCCATGTGTCAGGCAGGATGGCCAGCCATTCACCGCGCCTCAGACAAACAACACTGGCAGAGAGAGAACGTTTCTCAACATTTGCATTGAGAAATTGTCTCTGACTGGGCTATAGTCTCAGGTATTCTCTATGGCCACAGGAACTGGCACTCAGACTGACTCAGTGTGATGGAGAATCCCTGCAATCTGTGACTACATTTCCACGCAGAGTAAAAGGGACTTGGCAGATGTGTTTAAATTAAGGATTTTTACATTATCCTGGATTATTTTGACAGGCCCAGTGGATTCACTTATAAGATTCACTTATAAGAGAGAGGCCAGAGGTTCAGAGTCAGAAAAAAGGTGACTAGGAAGACAGAAGCCAAAGTCAGAGAGAGAGCAAGGTTGGAAGTGGCTAAGCTTTTGCCTTTGAAGCTGGAGATTGTGGCCATGGGCCACCGAGTTCAGGTGGTCTCTTGAAGCTGGAAAAAGCAAGGAAGTGGAATCTCCCCTGTGGCCTCCAGAGGAATACAGCCTTTTGACACCTCCATCTTCCTTAGTACGTCTCCCCTCCAGCACTATAAGAAAATACATTTGTATTGTTTGAGCCACTATGTGTTTGGTAATTTGTTACAGCAGCAGTAGGAAACTGGCACACCCAGTCTGTGTGTGCCCGGCCTTCTGGGGCACTAGGGCACAATGATTGACAGCCCAACTAGGAGCACACGAAGGGTGATGGGGCGGTGACTTTTCAAAAGGACACTGGAAGACAAAAACAGCGTACATATCACATCAATCAAGCAAAGTTGGGTGTTGAGCAATTGAAAAGTTGGGAAGAAGTCTCTCAAAATACAATTGGAAGAAGGGAACTTGGGATCCTTACAAATAAAATTAATAGAAACCATTTCTAAAGCCCCTGCAGAGCTCGTTTTCTCCAGTCTTTGCCCATCTTTGCTCGTGTCTTCCCCCAGGAGTGAGGATATTTTGGAGCAGTTTGTATCAGTGGACATCTTAGGATGAACTGGTGATAGTTACCTTTTAATCTCCAGTCATTGGGGTGGTACCCATAGATCTATCTACTGCCCAAGTAAGGGTGTGTAGAAATTGGGCCAGTGCTCTCAGGTGCTGAGGCCCAGTTTTAAATAATTTCAACTCCTTATTGTATCAAGCAAATCCAAAATTGCAGTGTTCATGGTTCTTACCAAATGTAAAAGTAAATTCTCTTTGGAGAAAGATTATATCATAGGGCTCAAGGTACATCTATTATTCTCAATTTATAATGCCTGACACTCAATAAAAAATAAAAGGCATAGAAGGAAATTAGACAATATCATTAAAAACTATAAACTGAAACAAATTTCCAAAGGACATAGATAATAGAATTCAAGACAGGATAATTTGATTAAGTAATAAAAAACAAGGTCAAGACCTTTTGTAAAGACCTAAAAATGAAATGAAATGAGAAATGCAATATCTAAAATTAATGGCTCCAAGGTTGGACTTTATAGAAGATCAGAAGATACCACTGAAGGGAGAACTAATGAGCAAATGATAGGTCAGAAGAAAATATCTAGAAGAAGTACAGAGAGACAAAAGATTTGAAATACTTAAGAAAGGCACAAAGAAGAAACAGAAAAAAGTAAGACACATTCCACTGAAGTTCCAGAAAAATGAGAAAAAGAGATAGACAGAGGAGGTCATACCTATTATTTAAAGAGATAATAGCTAAAGATTTTTTCCAAAACTGGTAGAAGACATCAAGCCACAGTTTTGAGAAACATTATATCTCAAATAAATTAAAGACAAAGAAAATCATACCTGGGGAACTCATGGTAAAATTGCTAAAAAATTTCAAAGATGAAGATATCTTATTTTTTATTTAAACAATTTTTTTAGATTTTATTTATTTATTTTTAGAGGGGAAGGGAAGGAGAAAGGAGAGAAATATCAATGTATGGTTGCCTTTCATGAGCCCCTGCTGGGAACTGGCCTGAAACCCATGCATGTGCCCTGACTGGGAATTGAACCGCAATTGTGTGGTTTTCAGGCCCGCACTCAGTCCACAAGCTACACCAGCCAGGTCAAGATGAAGATATTTTAAATAGTAGTCAGAGTAAAAAGAAAAAAATAAAAAACCAAATGACTCCAGAAAACAATGTATAGTATTTTCCAAATTACTGAAACCAAAATAATTTCCAACTAGAGAAAATAAAGATAAAATAAAGACTTTTTCAGACACATAAAGATAGAGTGTTTCACCAGAAGATCTTCACTAAAGGAATAATTATTATTCAGGTAGAGAGAGATCCTGGATGAAAGCTTAGAGATTCAGGAAGAAATGATAAACACTAAAAAGGGTAAGTCTAAATGAATACTGACAGTATGAAGTAATGTTGAAAATATAAATAAAATACATTTACTTTTATTTTATTTTTAAATTTTTTATTGTTACTTCATTACCGTTGTCCCGATTTTTCTTTCTTTTTTGCCCTCCTCTGCTCAGCCCATCCCCCACTCCCACAGTCAATTCCCACACTGTTGTCCATGCCCATGGGTCATTCATACATGTTCCTTGACTAGTGCCTTCCCCTTCTTTCCACCATTATTCCACTTGCCTCTCCCCTCTGGTTGATGTCAGTCTGTTCCATTTTGCTTATTGGTTTATTTTGTTCATTAGATTCCTCTAATAGGTGAGATCATATTGTATTTGTCTTTCACCATCTGGCTTATTTCACTTAGCATAATATTCTCCAGTTCCATCCATGCTGTCAGAAAATGTAGGAGCTCCTTCTTTCTTTCTGCTATACAGTATTCCATTGTGTAAATGTACCACAGCCTTTTGACCCACTCATTTACTGATGGGCACTTAGGCTGTTTCTAGCACTTGGCTATTGTAAATAGCACTGCTATGAACATAGGAGTGCATAAGTCCTTTTGAATTGGTGATTTGGGATTCTTAGGGTATATTCCCAGCAGTGGAATCACTGGGTCAAAAGGCAGTTCCATTTTTAATTTGGGGGGGGGAATTCTGTATTATTTTCCACAGTGCCCATCTATATGTCCTCCTTGGAGAAGTGTCATGTCTATTCAAGTCCTTTCTCCATTTTTTAATTGGATTGCTTGCCTTCCTGGTGTTGAGTCATATGAGTTTTTAAATATATTTCAGAGACTAAACCCTTTTCTGATGTCTCATTGGCAAATATATTCTCCCATACAGTCAGTTTCCTTTTTATTTTGATGCCAGTAATCATATGATCATATCAATAGATGCTGAAAAAGCATTTGATAAAATCCAGCACCCATTTGTAATAAAAAACACTCAGCAAAGTGGGAATAGGGGGAGCATACCTGAACATAATAAAGGCCATGTAGAAGAAACCTACTGCCAACATCATCCTTAATGGGCAAAAACTAAAAGCTTTCCCCTTAAGATCAGGAATAAAACAAGGGTGCTACTTTCCCCACTCTTGTTCAACATATTACTGGAAGTTCTAGCCACAGCAAGTACACAAGAAAAAGAAATAAAAGTCATCCAAATTAGAAAGAAGGAAGTAAAACTGTCATTATTCACAAATGACACGGTAGTGTGGTGGACCCTATAGTCTCCACCAAAAAACTACTTGACCTAATAAGTTAATTTGAAAAAATAACAGGATAAAGCCCATATTCAGAAATTGAGGGCATTTTGTGCACTAATAATGAAATATCAGAAAGAGAAACTGGGGAAAAAATCCCATTTACTATAGCAACAAGAAAAATAAAGTACCTAGCAATAAATTTAACCAAGGAGGTAAAAGACCTGTCCTTGAAAAACTATAGAACATTGAGGAAAGAAGTTAAGGGAGATACAAATAAATGGAAGCACATACCCTGTTTATGGATTGGAATAATTAACATAATTAAAATGTCTATACTACCCAAAGCAATTTATAGTTTCAATGCAATTCCTATTAAAATACCAATGGCATATTTCATAGATCCAGAACAAATATTTCAAAAATTTATATGGAACAAAAAAAGGTGCTAAATAGCATCAGCAATCTTGAGAAAGAAAAATAAAGTTGGAGTGATCACAATACCTGATATCAAAGTATTCTACCAGTCCACTGTAATCAAAATAGTCTGGTACCAAGTTAAGAAGAGACACATAGATCAACGGAACAGACTAAAGAACCCAGAAATAAACCCACATCTCTATGGTCAATTAATATTTGACAGAGGGGCATAAGCATACAACAGAGTAAAGATAGTCTCTTTAATAAATGGTGCTGGGAGAAGTGAACAGGTACATGCAAAAAAAAAGGAAAACTAGACCACCAACTTACACCATACACCAGAATAAACTCAAAATAGTTAAAAGACTTAATTATAAGTTTTGACATCACAAAAGTCCTTGAGGAAAACATAGGCAGTAAATAAAATGCATATCCTTTTAAATTATATAAGTCAATAATAGAATATAAATTGAGAGAAAATGTGAATGGAATAAAATTATCAAGGTCCTTGCAGTATCTGGAAGGAAATAAAATGCTTTTTATGTTAGGCTTTGATAAGTTATAAATAATTGTTTATAATCTCTAGTAACCCCTGATGGGATATTAAAACTCTGTAACAGTATGAAGTTAATGAAGGTGGAAGTTAGAATTTACAAAATCACTCAAAATGAGAATGAAAATACAGAAAAGATCCCCTATCATAAACCAATGCTATGACAAACTGAAGAACCACAGATACTTCTAGTTTTCACGTTGTGATCTCCAAGTACCATTTCCCAGGAAAGGAACAAGAGCATCTTAGAGAAATGTCTGGTTCAAGTGAACATCCATGCTTAGCCTTGTCACAACAAACAATGAGCATGCTAGCAAAGACTACTGGGGTCAAGAGTCAGGCTGAACTGGTTTTTACTGGCTTGAGGTTAAAAATTTTATAATTAATAAGACTAATAAAATCAAATATATTAAAATTCATGAGTTTAAAGCACTATTTTTATTTTTAATATATTTTGATTATGCTATTACGGCTGTCTCATTTTTTTCTCCCCTTTATTCCCTTCCGCCCTGTCCCTTCTCCACCAGCATTCCCCCACCTTAGTTCACGTCCATGGGTTGTACATATAAGTTCTATGGCTTCTCCACTTCCCATACTATTGTTAGCCTCCTCCTGTCTGTTTTGTGCCTACCATTTATGCTTGTTATTCCGTAAAAGCCTCCAATAAACTCAAAGATTGACTTCCAAGGACACAGGAAACTGACTCATTATCAATAACGTTACAGGGAAAGAAGCAAGCATTTATTGTCATTTTCTTCTAAGAAATATACCTCAGAGAAAGCAAGTGATAAAGAGAAGTTGCTACTTATAAGTTTTTTAACTAATCAAGAAGGAATGATAGAATTAGAAAATCATCATTGCACAACCCTTAGTGAATTATTGATCTATGAACCAACTCTCCGTGGTTCCTAACATCACGTGAAAAAAGGAAACCAGACACATGTCTCCCAGTGGGAATGCACAGAACCACTGACAGTGTGCCAGACTGAGGGAATCTCCATAAGACAAACAACCTAGTTTCATCAGCAACAAAATTGCAAGGAAAACATAATTAGTTCTACTAAGAACCTGTAAATTATTAGAAACTTAGGAATCATATTAACAAGTTGTACTTCTGTTCTTTGGATCCAAATTACAAGAAAATAAATTTAAAATATTTATAAGCCAACTGTGGAAATATGAGCACAGAATGGATGTTTTATAGTATGAAAAAATTATTGTTAAAAAATTTTTAGGTCTTACAATGGAATTGTAGTAGTATTTCAAAAGGAAAGTCCGTATTTTGGAGCTATGTGGTGAAAATTTTTTAAGCAAAACAGTCTGGTGCTTAAAATTTGCCTCAAAATAATCCAGTGGGGTTGAAGAAGCAGGAATAAGTTCAGAAGAAACAAAATTTGCATGCTAACTTTTGAGGCTGTGTGATGGTACATGGTGATCACAGCACATTCTGTCTACTTTAGGTCGTGTAATTAGGACTCTGCCTTCATATTTCTGTTTGCTAACACAGCTTTTAAACCTCACCCCTCCTTCTTCCCTTTCCAAGCATGTGAGGCTCACCCTGTCCTCACCTCAAACCACAATAAAAACCCAGGCCAACTCCTTCCTTTGCTCTTTTAAGCCATTTTGAACCAGCTTGGGGGGCCTGTGCTGCTCTCTCACTGGAGAACTGAAGTGCAGTAGCCGGCTAGTCAGAAGTGTGGCTGGTCCTACTGACTCCACTTGAGGCTGGTGTCTGAGTGGGGGCATTCTTGGTGGGGCAGTAGCTTTCGACCACAGGGGTTTGTGCTGACTCAGGGAGGTTAGTGCCGCAATGGTGTGGCAGAGCACAGTGCAGCTGTGGGGGTCGAAGTAACCCCTCCTTCACTTCTCCAGACACATCATCATACCCACCTTTTTCTTTTCTAAACTAGCCTCATAAAGTGACTGAGATGTCTTCCTTATACAAGAAAACTATGAAAGTTTTAGTAGATCAGAAATCATGAAAGCAGTGAAATGATTCTTGAAAGCAAGCCATATCTGGGAAAGGAAGAGGCAGTTTCTCAGATGAGAGTACATGCCACTCCACCGACTGAGCGCAGGCACTGATCACTCCTTTTATGCACCAAAGATTTCAGTGTTAAAAGGAGCTTCAAGCTAAAAGCAGAGAGAGTAAATTAAGCTACCCATGCAACATGTTTTTATTAAATGTCTATACATTTCTAGGTACTGGGGATCCACCCATGGCCAAGACTAGGCACAGCCTCTGCCCTTACAGGCTTAGAGTCTAACCAGAAGTTGAACAGGGGAAATAGACTCCACCCAAAATAAGCTAATTAATTAACTAATTAATCTCTAAAGTTGTGAGAAATGCTATCAGGAAAAAAGGGATCTGAAAGAGAATAGCTAGACATGATGACCTCATTGATGATGAGCTGGCCATGTGAGGAGTGGAAGAACAAGCAAGGCCAGCTTTTGTGGGTGTGAGACCTGTGCGTTTGCTCAGCACCCCACGCTTAAAAGGGCCCCAAGCTTGGTGTAAAGCTCCGCTGTCTCCATCTTCAAATGCTTAATAAGTTTTTAATAAGAATGCTTGCATTTTATTTTGTTTTTATTTATTCTTTTATTTAACCTTTATTGTATTTTTCTTGTACCTAACACACCATTTTAATTTCCTAGAAAGTAACTTACTGCTTGACTTTACTAATGACTTACCCAGTAACTGAGTCTGTCTTGGACACTAGAGAAGGCTTCTGAGGGTCAGTGTTTTGAAAGTAGCTACCACTCCAATGGTCAGAAAGAGTACCCTTATATACCCCTCCCCCCAGCAATCACCACACTGTTGTTTGAGTTCATGAGCCTTTTTTCTTTTTTGTTCAATCCTTCTACCCCCTTCCCTACCTCCCCATCAGCTCATCTGCTCTATCTGTTCATCTGTTCCCATTTTTCTTGTTAGTTCAGTTTGTTCATTAGATTCCACATACGAGTGAAACCATGTGATATTTGTCTTTCTCTGACTGGCTTATTTCACTTAGCAGAATGCTCTCCAGGTCCATCCATACTGTTGCAAAGGGTAAAATTTTCTTCTTCTTTGTGGTTGAGTAGTATTCCATTGTATAAATGTCCCATAGTTGTTTTATCCACTCACCTACTGATGGACACTTGGACTGTGTCCATATCTTGCTGATTGTAAATATGCTGCAGTGAACACAGGGGTGCTTATGTTCTTTTGAATTCGTGTTTTGGGTTCCTTTGGATATACTCCCAGATGTGGGGTTGCTGGGTCAAAAGGCAGATCCATTTTTAATTTTTTGAGGTATCTCCATATTGGTTTCCACAGTGGCTTTACAATGGCCTTTTGGTGGGAATCTACATTCCCACCAAAGGTACAAAAGAGTTCCCTTTTCTCCACATCCTGGCCAGCACTTGTTGTTTGTTGATTTATTGATGATAGCCATCCTGACAAGTGTGAGGTGATATCACATTGTGGTTTTAATTTGCATTTCTCTAATGATTAGTGACATTGAGCATCTTTCCATATGTCTATGGGCCATCTGTTTGTCCTCTTCAGAGAAGTGTCTGTTCAGGTCCTCTGCTCATTTTTTAATTGTGTTGTTTGTTTTTTGGGTGTTGAATTTTGTAAGTTCTTTATACATTTTGGGTATTAACTCTTTATCAGAAAATTAAAAATTAAAAATGGATCTGCCTTTTGACCCAGCAACCCCACATCTGGGAGTAAACTCTCATCTCAGAGTTTTTTTGTTTTGTTGATGATTTCCTTTGCTGTGCAAAAAGAATGCTTGCATTTTAACTTTGCACTAGACCCTGGAAATTATATGGCTGGTTCTGGGGCAAAGCATTCCAATTAGAAAAAACATCATGTTCTCAGACTTGAGAAATGGAAGAACAGGTTGTGTGAGAAGAATTGAAAAAAGGCTACAAAGGCTGAATAAGGAGCAGAGTGGTACAAGGTGAAGTCAGAGGGAGACAGAAGCTGAGAGAGGACTCTGTCATTGCCACATACTCATTTCCAGTGGCACAGGGATCACTCCCTTAAGAGGTTCTGTGGAGGAAGACTTTCCAGATAAGCCATCTCTAAAATGGGGCTAAAGCCTTGGGGCACAGGCCAAAAAGAGATCGCCAGTGGTTGGAAAACAGCCAGTGCCTCGGGGCTTCCTGTTGATGTTCTCATACCCAGGCAGAGGCAGCTGGATCTGCATGCATTGCCCACGGGGGCCAGGGCTGGGATCCCAGCCTTTGGAATCCTGCGATCAGTGGTCCAGTGTGCCAGCACCAAGTAGAGGGATCTTCAAAGTGACTAGCAATTGTTTTTCTCCAGGTTGTTTCTGAAAGTAATGTTTCAAGTTTTGTATTCTTTATAGGTGATCTGACATTTTAACAGATCCTATTTTGATTTAAAGAAAGAGAGTTGTTTATAAGATGTTTGGCTGTTACTAAGTTACAAACACAAATTGTCATCAAGTGATGAGTACCTGAAATCATTTGTAAGTTTCAAGTGTTTTCTATTCTATCTAGGGTAAAATGTTTTAGAACTTTTATTGTGTGAGAAACAGCTTTCCTTTAAAATTTCTCTTAAACTTTGATATCTAAGAGACGGGGTTTTAACAGAGCTGTTGTAGAATTGGTGAGCGAAGGGGCATTATTACTAGCTGCTACTCTCTCCCACTTGAAATCCAGGAGACCTTTGGAGAGAAGGTACAGGGAAGCAAAAAGGTCATGTCAGAATCACCTTGCAAGGTATTTACCTAACATGTCTAAATTTCTGGTCCCTCATCAATGGGGGCCACTAGGTCAGTGGTCCTTCTGTGGTCCCTCTCTTCAAATAAGTGGGGACCGGGTGGATGTAGCAATTGAACTGGTACAAGGTGGCCCTGGTAGGTTGGTGGACTTATATGTCCTTAAAACCCATGGTATTTCTATGAGGATGGAAAATTGCTTCAGGTTCCTCTGCTCAACTGAAGAATGAAATTTGTTACTAAGACTAAAAAAATAGTACCTGCTATTGTTGAACATGTGGTATGTGCCACATACTTTTTACACATTTTTGCACTTAATTCTCACAACGAATCACATAAGTAGTGATTATCTTTCTACAGTTGCTACAAGTGAATCTTGGAGAAGTCAGGTAAGTTACCCGGGGATTGAGGTGTAAATACCAGTGAGTGCCAGCCTAGAATTTGCACTCAAGTCTCCGTAATGTCAGAGTTCATCCTCTCAATGATTACCCCATTCCTTGCCCAGGAAGCCTCTTCCCCCAGTTGCTACAACAGAACAGGAGCAGAGCTGGGGAAGCAGTCCACACTTTGTCTGATTCAAGTTGGCTGATTCACGATTGACCCAGTACTTACAGGAAGCAGATGGAGCAGACATTAGCATCCTGCTGAGCTCAAAAGTGGCATCCACGCCCTGCTTCTTTACTCCTTTTTATATGACATTCTGTTAAGAAGTTTGAAATGTTATTAAAACCAGAGCACTCAAAGGCAAAGATTAGCACAGCCTGCTACAATGGATGCATGCATTTAAAACTAGATTTGTTGTATTGTTTTTAAAATGCTGGCCAGTTCTGCACAATGGGTTTTGTTTTAAATACCAGATGGTGACAAATACCTAGCCAGATTGTCTCGGGGTATATGGAATCTCTTGGCTGTAAAGTGGGTGTTTGGGAGGTGTATTAACTCTTTCTGACCACTGGAGTGGTAGCTGCTTTCAAAACATTGACCCTCAGAAGCCTTTTCTAGTGTCTGAGACAGACTCACTCACTGGGTAAGTCATTAGTAAAGTCAAGCAGTAAGTTACTTTCTAGGAAATTAAAATGGTACGTTAGGTACGAGAAAAAATGTTTCTAAAGTGGACTTAACAGTGATCGTGGAGATGAGTGAAAATGATGATCTAGCCACACTGGCCTCCCTTCTATGCCCTGACTTCGGTGAACTCTTTCCAGCCGCTAGACCTTTGCACATGTATTCTCTCTGCCAGGAAGGCTGTCACTACCCAGCTCCAAAGCCTGGTTGTCTTTTTCTCATCCCCGTGGTCTCAGAGAGGACTTCCTTAAGTGTTCTCCATCAGTCACTCTCTATCTCTTTACCCAGTTTTTTTTCTCACAACAAGGCATTTTTGTCGTGAGTGTTCATGTGTTCATATCCTGTTGCCTCCTCTGGATCCAGTGTTCAGGTTAGTGCGGTGCCCTCTGCTCCAAGACCGTAATGACTGGCAGGACCCGGGAATCAAAAACCATGTGTTTAAAGAATGAGTAATTGATTATTCCTTGATATTTGACCATACTTTAGAAATGTTGGCTATCTTTAAAAAAAACTCTGAATTTTATTTTTACATTCAATCATCATCTTAATAATTGTGAACAATTGATTTCCAAAACAGAGGTTGATCCACATATTTTGATGGAGTGGAAATAGCAAGCAGTTGCGTAGGACATGGGTTTTTTCTTTCTTAAGAGGGAAAAATACAGTGTTACATGGTGATTCAGAACAGACGGAGCCTTGAAGCAATAAAAACAAGAGTTAGCATTTATGTTTGCCTATGAGAGAAAAGATAAAAGTATGGACAGAAAAGAACAGAAACAAATTGATTACTTTGTTGAGAATTTATATCAAAGGACTATTGACTGAATTATGACAACAAATATGAAAAGAAAAATAGCCTGAAAAATACCAGTGAGTGGAGAATAATATTGTACTTTTTATCTGAACTGGTTTGAAAATTTTTCGCTACCTAATTATTTCTGGAAGATATACCCTGGGTTACAGTATATGAGTCCAGGTTAGATGGTTGAAAAGTAGAAAATATATTTTGTATCCTGGCATAATTAGAATGAAAGAAACCAAAATGATAGCACAGTCCTTTCAAAGGATTTGGAAAGATACTAAATTCTATAGGACTTGAACAGAAAGCCTGAAATTTTGTACTAAACTCAGTTAAAGAAAAAGCACATTTAATTATACTAAGAAGCACCAAGTTAAGAAGGAAGAAAGGCAATAGATTTCAGGAAGGAAAACTGTTATGAGGCCTTAATAATACTAAGTGTTGAATGTCTTTATTTTGAATCTTTTCTCACAGATGGAATGATTCTAATAGCATATAAAATATTATGATAGATGGAGAAACTTTGTTTTTAACTATCCCAAATTTACCTCATTTGTTTTTATGCTCCTAAGTAAACACAAAGCTCACATTTAAATTAATAGGCCTGGTTAAGTCCCAAAATTTGGCATCTACATTTGTCTTGGTATAGATAAACACACATTTTATGTGAAATACTTTGCCTGCTTGATTATTATTTATTTACTCTTTATATTCAAAGTGCTTCACTGTAAACCAGTTCTCCCTTGCTTGCTTTAAATCCCACTGAAAAGATGCATAAACTCTGTGTGTAAGGTCTTCTGCAGCATTATGGCATCCAACCATGAGGAGCGCCATGAGGTGCTATGATATTCTCTCGCTTCTTCAAGCCAGAGTGCTCCCGTCACTAACGGGGCTTCAGACCTGGAAGGGCTGCAGTGCTTGGTTAGGGTAAGCACTAAGCCACCCAGGGGCTTTTCAAGGAGGAACAGGAGGAAGGCTTTTCTTCCCTCAAAGCTATGCTCACATTAGCCTGGAGATTGGAAGCCCATGAGAACAGAGCCTGGTGGAAGTGAAGCAGTACAGAGGACGGTGAGGTAGAGAGTCCGCTCCCTGACAACTTTATCAGCTTGTCACTTGAGTTCTGGAGTGGATAGTCACCTATCCCAGACGTTCAATGTTGGTCCATGGACCAATAACTGTCTGTAATGAAGTTTTCATTCATTCATAGTGAAATAAGAAAAATCAGTTTCAAGGCAATGAGTTTTTCAGAGAACTAGCTTTAAAATCTGAAAAACTGATCCTCTAAAGA
The DNA here is from genome assembly GCF_014824575.4 of Sturnira hondurensis. Lineage (NCBI taxonomy): Eukaryota > Metazoa > Chordata > Mammalia > Chiroptera > Phyllostomidae > Sturnira > Sturnira hondurensis. The sequence goes on along the minus strand of NW_028093985.1, from coordinate 19,201,099 downwards.
CTGTACGCTTCCCATAATTTTGATGTTAAAATGTCCTTTATGGTAGCAGATATCTTTTTAATGTCCTTACTTGGTATGGGGCCTGTCTAGAAAGTATCCAGCCACGTGCTATGAAAAATAGAGACATTTACTGAAGAAGATACAAGATATAAGAAACATGGTGTATAGGACAATGATGCCTCAGTCTACTTCAAAGTAGGCACCTTGGGACCTCACACAGTTCTCTCAACCACGGTACGATGTTGCTTCCGCTCTGGTAGCAGAAGCCACAGAACGGATATTGCCACAACAGGTTTCGTGCCAAGATCCTGTATTAACATCTTGGACACAGTAGTTTTCAGAATCCCCAGATCAGCTTCTAGTTCTTGCATCGTCAATCTCCAACCTTTGTTGATTGCAGCCTGTACGTGTTCAGCATTTTCAGGTGTTTCCTTGTTGCAGGCCTTCCAGAATGTGGATTGCTTTCAACAGATTCTCGACCACCTTTGAAGCATTTGTGCCCCACTTTCATTTGCACTGAACTCATTGTATCATCCCCAAAAGCCTTCTGAACCATCCAAAGAGTTTCTGCAGAGAAATGTTCAAGCATAATGCAAAATTTTATGCAGATTCGTTGCTCTACTCACTCAGTCATTTTGAATGCAATAGCCACTCGGTACACAAGCTCATTCAACAGTGTCTACCACCCCCACTGACTAGTACACTAATACAGTGAAGTTGTCCTCGTTCATGCCTGAGCATTCCAATCTACTCTCCTTGGCTGCCAGGTTACATAAACATCACACAAACTGTTCTCATTATAATAACAATTGCTGGACTTTGTCTGGATACACCTTGTAAGTTATGATAAGTAATGATAGCTGCTATGATTCCCAGATATCAAGGGATTAACCCAACCAAGTTCATGTCTTAAGTAAAATCTGAATATAGGGAGTTTTGCTTGTGTTCACTTAGAGACCCAAGCTACTTTCCTCTTGTGGCTCTGCCCTCACTGAGGTCCCCAAAGTCTCTTCCATCCAGCAGACAAATGTAGAAAGAGAAGGAAGATTTCACAAGGGAGGGTTTCGTTGGCCATGGCTGGAGCACATCACTTCTATTTTCTCATTTCATTGGCCAGAATTCACCATGTAGCCAAACTTAACAGCCAATGAGGCTGAGAAATACAGGTTAGCTGTGTGCTCAAGAGAAAGGAGAAGTGGGATTAATGATAAATCACCCACCCCCTGCCACATTTGGAAAAATTAAGTTTTAGGACTTTGGTCATATCTTCCCTTCTTTTTTGAAAATTTAGGTACTTCATAACATCCAAAAAATTGGGAACTGCTGATCTAACTCATTTTCCTGATTTTATAAATAAGGAAACAAATTATAGAAATTTAAATGACTTGCCCAAGATAGCACAGCTGTAAAATGACACATGTAAACTTACATAAACTAAAGCCAGGATGGACAGTTTTCGCTAAGCCAGTCATTCAAATCATTCCTTTGTTATCTGTTTAGTTGTGCCTCCTCCTCTAAAAGATGTGTTGAAATCCCCCAATACTTAAGAATGTGATCCTGTTTGGAAATAAGATTGTTAAGAGGGTAATTCAGTTAAGTTTATTAAGGTGGGCCCTAATCCAAAATAACTGGTGTCCTTATAAAAAGGAGGTATTTTCACACGAACACAGACACCAATAGAAAGAAGGTGATATTAAGATACACAGAGAATACCATCTACAAGCCAAAGAATGCCTGAGGCTACCAGAAGCCAGGAGAGAGTCATGAGACAGATTCTCCCTCAGAACCCTCAGAAGACCCAACCTTGCTGACAACTTGATTTTGGACTTCCAGAACTCAGAGGCCATAAATGTCTGTTGATTAAGCCACTTAGTGGTTCTCTGTTATGGCTCTCCTAAGACAATTAATTCATACTTCGCAATTTTTGGTCACATGAGTGAACTTCCTGCAATTATAAAGTACTATTGACAGTTTTTAAAACCGAGATGACTCACTTTTAAAATTGAAATAAATTTACTACCCTGAGTCTCTTGGCATATAGCTGAACCTGTCTGTCCATGTCGTCAGTCTGGGTGGAAGTTCCCACCCTAGGCAGAGTGCAGCAGAGGCTATGAGGCCTCCGGTGTGGGGGAAACAAAGTACAATGGCTGTTCTGGTCCTGAGATTCTTTTATTGCTGCACTCCATCAGAATTCCCTCCCTCCCTGAGTTTACCTGGCTGCTGAGGGCTCTGGGGGTCCGCCTGAGGAACCGGAAGTGCCAGAGGTAGTACTGACGACAGGCGGGTGCTCTTGAATGGAATTCCTTACCACTGCTTGTTTCAGATCATTCTAGCCTCTCTTTGCAAGTGGGATTTTCAGCTACTAAAATACAAAATACTTTTTCTTGTATCAACTAACGTCATGCAGTGCTTCTCATGTTATATGGTCCACTCTTTGGGAAATAACTGCTTTAAGCTGATAGCTCCCGGACAGATGTGGTTAGATTTTCCATTCTTCATACCCTTGTTGTAGGTATGGAGCTCCCTGAACCTCCCTTCTGGGACATCCTCACCTCTTCATTCCTTTATCCTAACACTTTAGTGCCCAACAGGGCCTTTTCCTTAACATTATATTTCCAGTCCCATTAAGACCACAAGAGCTTCCTCCTTTTCTGGACCCACAAGCCCTCTTCTTCTCCCGATGTGACTCTTAGGGCAAAATGGAGCGGCTTCACCTGTAGTACCCTTGTCTTGGGTTATTATTGACTTCTCATTGCCTCATAGCATAGAATCCTTATATCCACACACGTGTTTTGTTGACTAAACATTTATCAAGAAGCAAGGGCATGATAGATGTGATAAATGCAGTCAAAAGGGAAAAATGCACCACTATCTCCACCTATCTTTTTTTGAAAGAACCAACACACATAAAGATGAAAGCAGATAACCTGAGAATTAAGATAAGAAACACCAAATGGGCTCAAACCTGTTTCAGTACATTAAGAATCCAAAGGGATTCTAAAAATGACCCAGGAATCAGAAAGGTGAAGGTTGTAGGTAAAGGGAGATTGCCTTAATTGAGTATAAAAATTTGAATAAAAATCGGAAATACAGTAAAATCAAATTACTCTGTTCATACTTTCAACTGCTTGGATTATTGGATTTGTAGCATTGTTGGCCTCTTCCCATTTTTGGAACATTTTCTTGTTTGTTGGCTATTTAATCAGGGAATTTCTTTCTGCTGATCAAAGGTGTCTGTAAAGGTCAAGTGCGAAGGGATGTGGAATTCAAATGATGACTTGCCTTGGATCTGCAGGCAGAGTTCATCTTGTTCCCTTTGGGGAGGTTCAGAGGTGCCTCGAGCTTGTTCTCTCATTCCTAATGTCTGTGAGTTCACTTTGGATTGGAAATAGGCCTTTTTAAAAATAAAGAATCAGAATCTGTTGAAAGTAAAGTATTCTATTTCATTTTTTGCAACTGATGCCATAGAAAAATATGGATTTTAAAAACCTGGCAAGTTTACTGTTTATTTATTTAAACTAAGATATTGAATATTTAAAATTATTTGGGAAATTACTAGAGGGTTAAAATGTATGCATTTAGTTTTAAAATAATTTAGGTGGTGGTGACAAAGAATAAAAGCTAAGAGTTTTTGAACACTTATTTTATGTCAGATATTGTGACTTACCCATTGATTCATTCATCCATTCATTCTTTCTTTATCAAATAGGGGATATTTTGATGGTTCAAAATTTGAAAGGGACAGAAGAGTTCCCAGGCAGTCTCCTTCTGTCTTTGAGACTCACTTTCCTTCCTCAGAGGTCATCAAAGCTATATATACAGTCCTTGTGAGCCCTTACAGAAACACTTTATGCATATTAAAATAAATATCTCTTTCTTAAAAATTACTTTTCTTTTTGTAGTTTGCTTTTTCACTGAACAAGTTATCTTGAAGATCACTTTATATAATTATTTCACAAAGAATTTTCTCATTTTATATAGCTTCATAATTGTCTGCTGTATGAATGTGAATGTATTGAAAGTTTCATTATTTTTGTGTACTTAGGTTCTTTCTTTTTTAAAAAAAGATTTTATTTTTTTACTTTTAGAGGGGGAAAGGGAGGGATAAAGAGAGGGAGAGAAACATGAATATATGGTTGCCTCTTGAGCACCCCCTACTGGGAACCTGGCCCGAAACCCAGGCATGTGCTCTGATTGGGGATTGAACTGGCTACCCTCAGGTTCACACATTCAATCTACTGAGCCACACCAACATGAGCTATTTAGGTTATTTCTTAACCTACACAATTAGGTTTAGGTTATTTCTAAATCCAATAGTGAGCAACCATGCATATAATGTCACTTCATAATTGTGTGAGGCTGTGTGAAAAATTTCTTCAAGTGGAATTGCTTGTTCAAAGGAGAAGTGCATTACATGGATAGATGTTGCTATATGTCTCTCCTCAGATGCTGTACCAGTTTGCATTCCTACCAGCAGAGAATAGTAGAGTTTACTATCATAATCTTTTACAAATTAGTGTACATTATGTTAGTTATATTAGTTTCAGGTGTACAGTATCATGATTTGAAATTTTTATACCTTACAACTTGATCAACTCACTAATTCTTATAATCATTTGTCATCATGTAAACCTATCATAGTATTATTGACTATATGCCCCTTTATCCTTTTCATCTATTTCCCTCCTCCTCTGGAAACTTCTGTTTCTGTGAACACACACACACACACACACACTCAACCTATCAATGGATACCTAGGTAGCTTCCATATCTTGACTTTTATAAATAATGCTGAAATATATTTAGGGGTGCATATATCTGTGTGCATTAGTATTTTTCTTTTACTTAATCTTTCCAACAATCCTATGAAGCTAGTATTATTACCCCATTTTACAGGTGAAGAAATAGTTTCAAAGGAATAAAGCTACTTGACAAAGATGACACAGTTAATAACAAACAAACTCAAGGTTTGAACCCAGACTTGTCTGGCTGTCCATCTGCCTTTTTTTCCATCACACTGTGGTCTTGTACCTTATTATTTGTATTGAATTATAGACAGAAATTTCTTTACAAATGTTTACTGAATTCATATACTTATAACAAAAATACTCAGGAGAGCATCAAACTTTAGCACCTAACTTTTAAAAATGCTTTTATATTTTAATTATATTTTAGACACTTGTGAAGATAGGCTACATATGTGCGCATTTTGACACTGATAAATAAAAAAGTAAAGTTAGGCATTTTGTATGTCAAAATCCCAATGACATACAAAAAGTGTCATTGAGATTTTGATCGAGAGTGCATTAATCATATATTGATTTAGGTAATACAGACATTTTAACTATGTTGATTTTTTCCAATTCATAAACATGGAATATCTTTCCATTTCATTGTCTTTTTAAATCTCTTTTCATAATGCTTGTAGTTTTCAGTATATAGGTCCTTCACATCTTTGATTAAGTTTATTTCTAAGTAATTATCTCTTTTTGTGACTGCAGAAGAAAATTTTTTTTTCATTTCTTTTTTCTGAAATTTAGTTGTTGGTGTATAGGAATGCAGTAAATTTTTGTACATTGATTTTTTTTACTTTGCAACTTCATTGTATTTATTTATTGTTTCTAATAGTTTTTCTAGTAGAGTCTTTAGAGTTTTCTATGACAGAATCATGTCAGCTTCAAAAAGTGATACTTTTACTTCTTTGTTCCCAATTTAGATGACTTTTATTCCTTTCTCTTGCCTTATTGCTCAGGCTAAGACTTCTAGTACTGTGTTGAATACCATTGGTGAGGCTGGACATCCTTGTCTTGTTCTTGATCTTAGAGGAAAAGCTTTTAGTTTTTCACCATTATGTATATTAGCTGTAACAAAACATCACTAAATTTGTATGGAACCCCAAAAGCCCTTGAGCAGCCAAAGCAATCCTGAGAAAAAAGAACTAAGCCAGAGGTATCATACACCCTCCTTCAAACTATACTACAAAATGATGATAATCAAATCAGTGTGATATTGGCAGGAAAACAGATACACAGACCAATGGGACAGAATTGAGAGCCCAGAAATAAACCCATGAGGTCATACAGTGACTTACTTGTAGAACTGGAGCTAGGTCAACTTTCTGCTATTTTGCGCTATTTTGCAGACGAGGACTGCCTTGGGCTGACCCTGCCTAGAGGTCCTGTAGAAGAAAACAGGTAGGAAACAAGCAAGTGCACCCATTGCTTATCTCATCGGACAGTGATGATCCTCAGGCCTTTGAGTCTGGATAAGTAGTCATGTGTGAGTTCACAATGCTGTTTAATCAAGGATTTTTAAAAAAAATTAGATGTATATAGCTTTTGTTTCCCCTAAAAAAAGTGGCAACACTCCTAAAAATTGAGGACTGAGTGGCTATAGTTACAGTGCAGAATATAAGAAATAGTCAAGTTCTGGAGATCATATAAGACTACAACCTCCTTAAGGCATAAATTGACTGTTCCTTTTTGAAATGAATATTTGATACACAAAATGAATGTAAATAATGTGTATGTGTATTATAAAACATTACTATAGAACCAATACCTGAGGACCTACCACCCAGCCCTGAAATGCAACACCACCCATACTATAGCTGAGCAAACACGGGCCTATTCATGTGGTGCCTTGGTACATGACCCAACAATCAGTTTTGAGACAAGCAGGATTTTATTTACAAGATTCAAACCTTGGTGGGGCTGAGAGTACCCATGCTCCAAGCCCTATTGTCTCATGAGACCCAGCACTTCCCTTGCTCTCCACCAGGCTATAAGCCAAAACAAAGTCCAACAGCTCCCCATCTCCTCATCTTAAGCCAGCTGCACAAGCAGATCTCTGTCCTCTCACAGCCCCTCTCCCTTTCAGGGTCTGGGGGACGTCGTTCTCAGCCTCTGTGTAACAGTCCAGGAAAGCACGTGCACGGGCACCGGGATCATGGTGAAGTCCGATAAAGGCACAAGTGCCAAGAGAGTGGCCTCTCTGTATGACCCAAGTCCCAAGAGTTCACACAGAGTCTGGGTCTGCGTGGTAGCAGGTCAGCATCTTGCAAGACAGGGTCTTTGTTGGCTCTGGAGTCAGCGAGAGCAGGCACAGTCAGAGCAGCAGCATGCCATTCTGCCCCTTACTACCCCAGGCCACGTGGCTGAATCCTGACTACAAATTGCCCAGCTCACTACAGGCAGCAAGGCTAAATCTCTCTCACAGGGCTTCCCGCCTCACTACAGACCAGCACAGCTGTTATCTACTGTCTCAGCCCTCTTCATGCACCCTTACCTTAAATACTGACCTGGAGCTTCCAACATGACCTCCTATGTGGCTCCACCCACGATGAGCTACATTTGCCAGTATCTTTTGCCTTCTCTTGGCTGCCATCTCCAGCCAGGACAAGCATGATTCGGTGACCAGGGGCCTCTGCTTTTTGCTTCTCCCACAGGCACTGTACAAAACCCTGGCTACACCACGAGTCACCATACATTCTGGAAGTCATGTACACACCTTTTGCATCTTTTGCCCCGGGTGGCTGTACCTTTTGCCCTGGGTGGCAGCACCGCTTCTCTTCAGGGAAAGCACAGCTAGCCACTTGCCATTATAATGTGAAGTATCTTAATTTCCCTATTATCTGCTCCTCCATCCCCTAACCAAGGTCTCTGAGGGTTTCCTGGGGATTCCCCTCTCATTCTGGACCCTCTTTTCTTTTTAAAAAATATTTTATTTATTTATTTTTAGAGAGATGGAGAAGGGAGGGAGAAAGAGAGGGAGTGAAACATCCATGTATGGTTGCCTCTAGCACACCCTATACTGGGGAACTGGCCTGCAACCCAGGCATGTGCCCTGACTGGGAATCAAACCAGTGATGCTTTGGTTCACAGGCCTGCGCTCCATCCTCTGAGCTACACCAGCCAGGGCTGCACCCTGTTTCTATACCGTTGCAGCTCCCTGCATATTCCTCACCCATCCCATCTCTCTACCTTCCCCAGAGGCAGTGCTCTTCTGAATTTGTGGGTTTTACAATCAATTAGACCACATGTATATATCCTAGTTCTAAACAATACATGACTTAGCTTTGAGGGAGTTTTACAATTCCTGGGACACTACACAAGCTTAATAAACATTTGTTGAAAGAATGACTAGCTGAATAAGTGAATGACAAACAAGGAAGCTCAGTGCATTCTCTTTTGCCCGCCATTGAAACTAGCAAAGATGAGGTACATTACTAAAACCTCTTTTCTGAACAGTGCTCTTTCGTACTTTAAATGTATATTGCTGTTAATCACAATATAAGACTTTTCTATTATTAACAACCATTAAGAGTACAAAGGTGGGACTCTTCACACTTTGTAGTCATGAAGATGAACATTGTTTAGAACTGGGATCTCTTAGAGGATTCCAGGATCTGTTAAAAATAAAATGGCTTTATACTTTATGTCTAATGGAACTTTTCTGTTGTGAAAATATAAATATTTAAGTCAATCATATCATTACATTTCCCAAACAAAATGGCTAGATGTGCCATAAACACACCAAATATATCAAATACAAAATTTTTCAAAAAGGAAAGTTCAGAAAAAGCCTACATCTGTACTAAATATTAGGTCATTGGCAAGTGTGACTAATTTTATCCCATTGTCATGGTGTGCTCTTAAGCCAACAAGCTAATCAGAGAAAGTACTTTCACTCTGTTGTATCAAGAACTGAGATGACTGTGTTTATTTCAAGGTCTCGGTTTGAAATGCAAACTCATCAACCAGCAGCACTGTAATTAAGTCCTCAGGAAGTAAAAAGTTCTTTTAAAAATGCTGTAGCACAGCTTGTTCTAACAAGTTAGAAATAAGCAAGATGAGTTATATATTTAAAGCTAAAATCAAAACATCCTAAGAAGGTACCCCAGGCAATTCAGGACTTTAAGGCTATTAAACATTTAGCAGGCATCTTTCTTGTATTGCTTAAATAATAAAAAAACCCCAAACACTTGAAATACGGTTCTCAGGAAACTCTCATGATAAATGTCGAAGAGGAAGGTGGATACAAAAAATAATAAAATTACAATAACAGCACTTAACATTTACTGAGTACTAATTACAAGCCTGGCATTATTTTAATTATTACTTCATTTTATTTTATCCTCAAGTAGGTAGTATTATTAATCTCATTTTACAGATAAGTAAATGGGAATAGAAATGTCAAGCAGCCTACCCAAACTCCTACAGGTGCTAAAAAATGGTCAGAAATTGAACCCTGTAAATTGCTGGCAAAACCAATTGTCCCAAATTTAGCATCTTAACCAATACAAATTTATTATCTTATATTTCTGGAGGCCACATGTCTGACAAGGGTCCCAGTGGGTTACAATCAAGGTTGAGCAGGTCAGCATTCCTTTCTGGAGGCTCCAGGGGGTGATTCCTTTCCTTGCCTTTCCAGCTCTGGAGGCTGCCTGCTCTCTGGGCGCATGGCTCCCTTCCCACAACTCCAAAGCCAGCAGAAGCAAGTCGTGTCCTTTTCGTGTTGCATCACTCCCACCTCCTCACTTGTCTCCCTTACATGCTTTTAAGGGCCCTAGCAATAACATTGCTCCCCTGTGTAATTCAAGATGCTCTCTCTATGGGAAGGCCAGCGGACGAGGAACTTTAATTCCATCAGCAACTTCAATTTTCCTTTGTCATGTAAGAGAATATACTCACAGTTTCCAGCACCAAGACATGGATTTTTGTGGGGGTGGGGGTAGAGCATAATTCTGAATAATACAAAGTCTTATTCCAAAGATCATGACCTTAACAGTTTCACTCTACTAGTGGCATGCAGAAATGTTAGTATTTATCATTTTGGAAAGCCCCGTTTGCAGCTTTTTGGTTATACATGGTCCAAAGTGAATATATCTTAAGAGAGAAACTGTTGGAAAACATTAACTTGGTATTGTTAACTCAGTGTTAAGGCACTTACTTAAAAATGTTACTTTACTTAGAAATGCTGGTTTGTTGTAGGTATCTAAGCATTCACTGCTTTCAGAACGCAGACCATTAAGTGGACGGGATGGATCTCTCACACTGAGTAGAAAAGCCTGGGGGCAGCATGCTGCTGGGACAGAATGGCCTGTCTGTTCACCTGAGCAAGAGAACTTGCGCCTGATTAAGTTATAGAGGATCTGGCTCTGTACCTGGACTGAATCCTCTCCCTGGGGCTCTCGTGGGACTCTGACTCAGCCTGTATAGTACATTTCTTCCCACAGGTTTGTTCTCTTCCTCACTCTGCTATGACTTCATAACACATGCTTATCTTCATTTTTGTCTGCTTCACTGTGGAAGGGCAGGCCAGGCCAAGCATAAAGAATAAATAGTCTATTGGGCACAGTCCAGGAGTTTGCGAGTCTTGAAGACCTTTTGTATTGGTAAGTTTTCTTCTCCATGTTCTTTTCGTTCTGTTCTCATAGGCTCATGAGCTATTTTTTCTTCCAGTAATGGATCTTGGCTTTCTTCCTCTTCTCTTCTAGGGTGGCTGTCACCACCTGATACTTCCAGCCAACCTTGTGGCATCCCAGAAGGGCGAATTTTGCATAGTCTGTAGGTGTGCAACCTGGAGGGCAGCAGGAAGCACCACTGCTTTGTTTCCGTCACAGGGCAAAGGGGTCCCATCAAACGCCTTGAGGTGCTCCAGGGAAGCCTGGCTTCACTGGGTCTTGTGGGCCAGCACACCTTGAATGGTCTGCCCTTGTTTTTGTAGAAATTGCCAGAATTGTTGATGCCCTTACAACATCCAACCACCACCTTCTGGCTCAGTGGTACGGGCTTGATCATCATGGCCACTGGGTTATTGAGCAGTAGGACCTACCCCTCTGCCACTTTTGGCAGCCACCTGGGAAAGCAGGTGGTCAGAAGAGGTCAGAAGTCCAAACTGAATCTTGTGGGACTAGGATCGAGGAGTCTGCAGGGCTATGTTGCTTCTGAAGCTCCAATTACTGCAAATTTTATGCAGCACATTGATCCAAGTGGTTAAAAAATGCATGTTTCCCCTTTTGATTGTATTTGTCATAAGTCATCTGGAAAGAAAAACATTTTTATAGAAACTAACTGCTGTATTGGATTTGATATGCTGCGTAATTTTTGTAGTTGTTTACTAGTTCCCCAAAAGTGAGAATTTACCAAGGCTGTCCTTACTCTTGGTTTGCTTAGACTGCAAAGTGTTTTTCATTCTTTACTTCTGATTAATAGGTTAATAGGTAATTGGTGGCAATGGGAGATGTCTGAAATATAACTAGTAATGGTGAGATTAGACCCAGGTTCACTCTCATGGAGTTTCTCAGGAATATAGATATAAAAATTAAAAAATCCTTGTGAATATTTCTTGTGGATGATTATTGAATTGACTTGAATCCAGTACACTTTGACAGTTCAATACATTTCTCAAAATAGTAATACTACCATATTCTCTAAAAAAATTTTAATTGTATTTCTTAACCATGTACTACGTCATACATTATGCCTAGAGTTTTAATAGCGAAAAAAGAGGACCCAATTCCTTTCCTTTGACATTAATTGAGGGTACTTTTTTGTTTTTATCAATTTCAAATCAATATTAGTTGCATTAGGCTTGGAGTCCATTTTTCCTCAAGGCAAGTATCTCTGGATAAATGAGTTTCTATAAATGGAGCAGTTTTTTATAAGTCAGTTCTGTAGACTTTAAAATATTTTATTGTAATAAGTTACGCATAACATATAATGTATTATTTTCACATTTTAGGTATACAATTCAGTGGCATTTAGTACTTGCAGTGTTGTGTGACCATCAGCACTGGCTAGTTTCAGAACTGTTTTGTCACCCCAAAAGGAAACTTGATAGCCATGAAGCAGTCACTCCCTGGATCCCAGACCCCGTCAATCACTAATCTGATATCTGTCTCTACAGATTTTCTTATTCTGGCTGTTTCAAATAAATTAAATCATATAATATGTAGCGTGTAGCTTACTTCACTCAGTGTGATGTTTTTAAAGTACATCCGTGTTGAAGTCTATATCAGTATTTCAGTCTTTCTATGGTTGAATAATGCTCCATTGTTTGTATGTACCACATGTTGTTTATCCATTCATTTATTGATGGACATTTGGTTGTTTCCACCTTTTGGCTAGTATGAGTAATTCTGCAATGAATATTGGTGTACAGATATCTGTTCAAGTCCCTCCTTTTAATTCTTTTGTATATATATTTAGGGGTGAAATTGCTGAATCACATGGTAGTTCTATGCTTAACCACTTGAGAAACCACCAAACTGTTTCCGTGGTGAATATACCATTTTACATTCCCACTAGCAATGCACGAAGGCTCCAGGTTTTCTATATTCTTGCCTACCCTTGTTGTTTGCCACATTTTTGATTACAGCCATCCTAGTAGGTATAAAGTGGGAAGTTTCTGTGTCTTTTTACTGAAGATGAATTTACTTTCTCTTCCACCCTGAACTAGAGCATTGTAAATGGTAAGGCAAAGGCTCAGGTCTTTTGAGTGGCTTCACGTGACTGAAAAGCTATCTAGGTGTCAGGGCCAGTGAAGATAAAGCTTAAATATTGCATTGGAAACAGATTGTCCAGAGCCTTGAATATTAAGCAGAGGCTCTTGTAGGTGATAGGTAGTTTTTAAAAGAAGAAATGCATAATGGAAGTTTGGGAATTGAAACAGTGAAAGACACCATGATGTAGGCTGAACTGAGAAGTACAGAGGCTGGGAATGTTCACTCCATTGTCCAGGCAGTTCCTAGGGCTCTAAATATGTTAATCACCCATGTATGACCAGATAGGACCCACTAATTTATCAAATTAGCACCAAATGGTGGATTATTCCTGCATTCCACAAGAATGCCACACTATCCCCACTTTGGTAGAGGAAAACAGATTTGGAAATATTTTAGACTTTGAACAATTTTAAGACGTGTAGAATTCTTTAATTCTAGGTAGGAATCTCCTTTGAGCTGAGGTACACTGGTGTTCTGACGAATGTGGTGAAAGACATGAGACTCAACCTAAACCATGATCAAGCACTTACCTTCTTGAGTATGTTTTCTGCCTTTAAAATGGGTATACTACCTATTTCATTGTGTTGCTGGGAATATAATTGAGATTATGCATGTAAACCACACAGCAGAAAGCCTGCCACATAGCTGGTGCCCAGGACTTGTACTACAGAGCCAAAGGTACTTGGACCATTCCCTTTGTTAAGAGACTGCCTAGATTATGGTTCAGGGCAAGTTCTGTAAGAGTAGAAATCATCCCAGAATGTATGAGAAAGATACAAGAGAGAGGGAGGTAAAGAGGGAAAAGGAAAAGAGAAGAGAGGGGAGGGAGGAGGGACAGAGCCACGTCTTGGTCTAGAGAAAACCTGGCAACAAAGAGTAGGCTGATGGGACCTGATTCAAGTGCCTGGTATTCGCCTTAAATTTGGCTCTTTTTTCATTGACATTAACTGACATTAAATAATCTGTCAGCTGAAATGATTATCTATCGTCCGATTTTTGTTTCATTGGGAAATGAAACCCTTGCCTGACTGGGGCTGCAGTTTTACTCTCAGAGCAGGTAGGCAGTGGTAGGCAGCGGGCTGCAGAGGCGTGTAGCACATGGCTGGGCCTCTGTCCAGCTCGGAGCTCCTCTCCAAGAGAAAGAAGTAAACAACATAAGCAAGATAGAACACCATCCCTTGCTGCTGGGAGGTGGTGGGGATATTTTTAACTCCTGGAAGTGATGATTTGCCTAATATTTCTAACTATATATTTGCCAGAAAACAAGGTGTCGAGGGGATCTGGAAATGCAGCCCCTCGTGCCAGAGTGTGGTACTCTCAGCTCCAGCCTGGCACGCCAGCTGCTGGCTGGGGGTGGTGGCCAATACTATTCAAGTGATGCTGTTATTAATTACCCTTTCCAAGGGAAATCCCCTGTGATTAATAATATTAGCAGCTATCATTGGGCAAGTGTTAGGCTTGGCTTTTACATTTAATATTCATAACAACTAAAGGAAGTAGGCAAATAAACTGGGACTGAGAAAAATTGATTGGCTTGAACACATCCAAGTAGCTACAGTCACGGAAGAGGAAAAGTGCTATTGGAAAAGATGACTACCATCAGGCATTAGCATTCCAAGACAGCAATAGAATCCCTTTAAGGGGAAGAGAGCTCGTTTCTGGTTATGTAAAGGAGCCAACAACCAGTCTAAGGCAAATTTCGAGAAATGGAGTGGCTCTGCGTAGTAAAGTAACATAAATTTTTAGATTGATCACTAGTGACTGGAGAGGACAGAATTTCTGGAAGGGAGAGGAGTGAACAGAAAGGAGAGACTGCATGAGGTCCCGTATGGCCAAGCACCCAGTAGCAAATCAGAATCTGAGGAAGAAAAAACTTCCATCTGGTTGGAAGTTAAAGCATTTTTAGGGACAGTGAGATCTGCTTTGAATTTAAAGCTGTATTTTGCACTGCGTTGTCTTGTTCTTGGTTGCAGTCAAGACTTAGTGAAACCTTGTTACCCTCAAGAGTCTTGTGTTGATAGCACTTCCGTTGTGTGGCCCATGTTTAGGGTGAAGTGAGGGAGAGGAAGGAGAGCAGTTGCAGGAGAGGAGGTCCAGGTGGGGGCTGAGAAGCAAACTCAGAGCAAGAAGGGAGAGCAAGAAAGAACAGACGTGTGAGGGTCCCTTTCCCTACAATCCTCAGAAACATTGGGGAGGTACAGGAACTCTCTCAGAGTATGTAACTTTATTTAAATAATTAAAGAAAATCTAATCTCAGAAAGTGAGAGTCTTCGAAATTTTATACCATATTAGTGTGTGACAGAAGAATCTTGAGGCCAGCTCTGCCCCAAAGCCCAGTTCCTTCCTGGTCGCTCACTGCCCTGCCCTGTGCCGACAGGATGAAAGGCAGCCGATTCATTTGAACAGTCTCATACTCTGTATTGATGCCTTAGGCTGGAGTGGACCCCACACTGGGGGATGGAAATGCTGAGCCACTGTGTTATCAACACTCTGCTGAGTGATGCTTACTTAGTGATGAACAGAATGGATATGGTGTCTGACCTCCTGGTCCCTGCCTCCTGGAATTTAAAGTCTAACAAAAATTTTTAAACTGTAATGTTTTGAGCAATAAAAATGAATTCAACCTGCTCTTTAAGACGGAGCTAGAAATTAAACCGCGGATTTCTCACAAGTGCTTTTCATGCTAAGTATAGTGGAACTTTATATTTAAATTTTAATGGAAAAGATGAGTGTTAATCCTGACATCAGAAAAAAATAAAGCAAAACCCCTCAAAAGACAAGAGAAAAAGGGGGAAAAAAGTATAGTCCACAATTGAAGAAGTTTAGGGAACTCAAGCAGATATTAGCGTTAACATGCTGGCATTCGGGGCGATGAGGGGATGGTGTTGGGGGGTTCATTCTTCCGTGCTGTTTGTGACTCAGAAACGAACTGTGAAGGGCGCTGGCTGGGAATTGATTATGTCAGCAGGCAGACTGGACCATCTTACACTAGGGCCGGCTGACCTCTGGCTGAGCTGGGCCGTGCCTGCCTGTTCTCATTCCTGCTGGGTTCGCTCCCTAAAGTCCTTGTTGGACCCCTGGCCACTGCTCCTTTTTTTCCCTTCGTTGTTTCCTCGGCATCAGAAGGTGCCGAACTTTCTTGCTGTCCTTTGTCCTCTCCGGCCTCTCAGAAGCCAAACTGGCTTCTCCAAAGGAAAACAATGCAAATTTATTGAAGGCAAGTAACAAACCTGAGGGGACTCAGTGATCTTGTAGACAGTTAAATGTATTAGAAGCTCTGAGTCATTTTCTTCTAATACTTAATTTGACTAAAATGTAATTAGTATAGAATACACACCAAGATTGTAGTGATATATATTTTAGTCTCACTTCTCTGGAACCATTTCATTGGGTTAAAATACTTTGCTGAGGTATTGAGAATTCTAGCTCTTAAGAGCTACAAACATTTATTTCCTGGTAATTGTTTTGGATTATTCAGATAAATTTAGCACTTAATGCGATTTGCTCAGGCAATGGTAATTTACCTCTAAATGTGCTGCGATTTGTTAGAATCAGGAAAAGCTTGTTTCAGCGAAAGGGGAATAATTATCTGTAAAGTATGAAGCAGACACTAGTGATTCTTGAGGGCATTTTTTATAAGTTAGGGAGACGGAATAGTGTCTTATATGTGTTGGCTTTTCATGTTTGTCGATTTAGATTGATTGAATTTATGTTCCAAAAGAAGAGATCAACACCCAAAGAATTATGTTTATAACAATGTCTTTAGTCTTTTCATGTTCAAATAATATACTCCAGAAACAATAGTCCAAGGGGTCAGAACACATCTTCTGTCTCAGAGAAACAACTTCCTCATAAATCTAATTTGGGCATTTTCTATGAGCCATGACTAAAAAATATTTTATTATGCACTTGACTTTATAGAAACAACAACTTAGGGAACATAACACTTTATTTCACTAAATTAACTTCTGACTACATTAGCTTAGATATGAATGTTTGTCATAGTTATACTTTATTTCCTTTCACTTTTAAATTTTCTTGTAATTTGTATTATCATCTTTTGTTTTATACACCCTTCAAAGTGATCAAGTATTTTTTGTTGAAAGCAGGCTTTAAGTAAACAGTAATGATTTTTAACAGCATATAAATTATATATTTTGCAGTTACTTTGAAAGCAAACACTGTTTTGTTACAAATGTCCATTTGCAGTATTAGCATAGCTTACAGATTTGTGATTTTAATGGAAATACTGCATTTCACTGGTTGATGTATCATCATTTGTTAACCATCTTCCTCCCCCGCACAGTAAAGCCCAGCTGTGGTACACAGGTTGGGGAAAAGGGTGATGATCATCCCCATTAAAGGTATTACCAGGCACATTTAATCTTAATTATGTGCCTGAACATCTTTTCATGATGTCCTCAAAAGCAGAGTCAGCATGTATACATCTTCAGCAAAAGAAAGTAAAATGCTCATGCACGTTCCCCTGGGTAGGAAAAAATCCCATTTCATATGATAAAACACGGACATAAAGTGGCATAATAGCAATCCAGGAAAAAACCTGAAGTACAGTAAAACTCTTGGGATTATTTGTTAAGGAAAAACTATCACACACTTATAAGTGAATTGGGGCACTTGATCTTAGAGTAAAAGTTTGTGGAATTTGTAATATTCTTGAGAGAAAGATATGGCTTATTTATCTTCCCCTGGAATATATTTAAATTTCTTGATCATCCATGGCAAATAAACATAGGAAAGTTTTTAAAGGAGATGAAAATTATTTGGGAATTTTTATCATTGAGAAATCTTCAAAGCAAGGAAGTATGGACTTAATTTTTAAATTTACATAGGTTTGCTTCATTCATTGTTTTTATTTTAACAACCATCGACCTTATCATTGTGTTGCTATGCAGAACTACCGCATGGTTTCAGATTAAATATGGGGAAAGTGCTGTCCTGCCCTTGAAAACATGATACACTTTAAGGGTAGGAAGGGTATTTTTGCAGGTGAAAAGAGCACTTATTTCAAGGTCAAGTGGAAGCTCTGTGAAATCAATCGGTGAAGGACTCGGACGGCCATCTCCTTTTAAACTGAGTTGTCTGGCACTCATAAAGCAAAAGTCTGAGACACAGCCAAAGGGAGGCCTGGGGGAGAGATCACCTTTGTGCCAGCAGGAAAGAGTTCTGTGCTTGTTTCCACAATGATCATCTCTTTTCAAAGTAATTTTGGCATCAGGGACTGGGAGAGGCTAACACTGTGATAGAAACGCATTCCATATCCTATTATATTAATTTTCATCAACGTTCAAGTGACTATTCCAATTTTGAACTTACAAATGGTCAGTAGTATTTATAGTCTACTTTCTGACCAAATACCTACAGTTAGAAAAAAGCTTCTAGAGCTTTCTAGACCGTGAAGAGAAAGACCATCCCTCCCCAGTAGGGGTCAAGATGGAGACCCAAGGACTCAGAATAAGGTGACTCTTTTTTTTTTTTAAGATTTTATGTATTTATTTATCTTTAGAGGGGAAGGAGAGAGGGAGAGAAACATCAATGTATGGTTGCCTTTCGTGCGTCCCCTGCTGGGAGTTGGCCTACAGGGAACCAACCGGCCTGCAACCCAGGCATGTGCCCTGACTGGGAATCGAACCGCGATCCTCTGGTTCGCAGGCCCGCGCTCAATCCACTGAGCTACACCAGCCAGGGCTAAGGTGACTCTTTCCCAACCTCTAGGTCTCCACCAGCAGGAATAAAGAAGGGGCCCACTTTCTTTCTGTCCCCCTTTCTACCCAATGTTTTCATACCTCCTCAACACTCCCTGTCTTGCCGCTCTGCCATTTAACTGTGTGAAACAGAATCACTTTGGGAGCTTGTTCCAAAAGTAGATGCCTAGTTCTCTCTGAGATCACTGACTAGGAATTTTCGGGGGGCCGGCCTCTGGAATCTGCAGGTTTATCCAGCTCCCCAAGTGATTCTTAGACACACTGAAATTTGAGGACCACTGTTACCAGACTCTTAAACACAGAGAATCTGTAGTTATTTCCTCACCAATGCATAGTGCTTTAAAGTTTGCAAAGCACTTTTACATAGCAGTTCATTAGAGGCCTTAGAGGGGTCAAATAGGGTAAACAAGGCAGTGGTCATATTTTTATTTTACAGATGAGACGGTGGGTATCTGCGATGCCTAAGGTCCTGGTCAAGCCATCGCCGAGCTAAAGAACTAGGTTCCCTTAACACAATGTGCTGCCTATGGAAAACTTTGCCCCTGGAATGATGATTTTTATAATTTATTCATTCTCCTACACTATCTCATTTATTTTCCCCATTAATCCTGTGATGCAGATGAGGCAAATGTAATTCAATCTATTTGAAAGAGGAGAAAACGGACTCACAGAGGTGAAGCGAAGTGCCCAGAGTCATAAACTAGAAAGTGGCAACACCTGAACTCAACTCAGTTTTTTCAAGTCCAAGTGCTACCTGCTGTCTACTTTTTACTACTACCCAAGTGACCCACAAATGAAGAAGTTGAAATGAAATAGAAATATTTTAAGATTTTGGATTCTTTAATATTTAATAAATATTGGTCATACTATGAAGTGTTTCTTATAGGTATTTGGCTTTTTCATTAGTGTAGCAAATAAAATCTTTTCTTGATTTCATTGCCTTCTTTTTATAACTGGGTATCATATAAGTTTTGCGGGGGGTATAAGTTAGTTTATTATAACAATCACAGAACCAAAAGACTAGCGCAGATTGGTTTACCACACCCATATAACTTTTATGAATAATTGCTTTAATAACTGTTCTTTTTAAGGTCATAGTAACTTGGAGATACAAACACCAAATCTGATACCAGTTTGTAGTCCTTTTTGTCTTCTACTGAGCTTCACACTGTTAACATTCCCTTTCCCCATGAACACTTCCTTATGTAGTTGTGTGCTCGTGATTCTGAGCTCGCCTTCTATCCTTTGCTGGCATCTGTTTGTCCTTCTACAGCCAAGACTCATCTGCAGTTGCCTTCCTTTGCCTCCATGAATTTCCCCCTGGTGATACATACATTTCCACATTTCAGCGTTTAAAATTATTCTGATGACTTTCAAATATGCCTTTAACATTTTCCTGTGCTCCAGATCTATTCAGAATCTTGAGCAAACTAAATACTTACTAAAGATTTCTTGAATTAAATTTCTGTTTGCAAAAATCTTATTTATTCAATGGTTATTGACTGGGTACCTACTAAGTACCAGGTAATGTTGTAGGTGCTGGGGATGCATCAGTGAATAAAACAAAGTTACCAGCCCTCATGGGCCTTGCTGTTTAGTGACAAAAGACAGACAAGAAACCATAACCAAACGAACAAGCAAAATACAGAAATTAGATTGTATTTGAGAAGCTCTATGAAAAAGAAGAGAAAAGATGAGACGGGATGAAGGGAATAAAGACTGCAGTTAGCAGGGGTGGGGACGGGAGTGCTGGCGGTGCTCTTCCAGACAATGACCTGGGTTGACCTTGCTGAGAAGAAAACACTTGTACAGGTCTTCGAGAATGCAAAGGAGTTTGCTCCGCAAAAAGGAGCAAAGGAGTTTTCTCCACATTTCTGGGAGAAATACCTTTTGGGCAGCGGAATAGCCATTGCAAAAATCTTAAGGCACAGGTGTGCCTGGTTTATTTAAGCAATAGTGGTAGGAGAGAATGTCAGAAAGAAAACGAGAAATCAGATTGTGTAGGATCTTGACAGCCCTTATAAGGACTCTGACCTTTATCCTTAGTGAAATGGGTGAGCTATCGGGGAGTTTGGAGCAGAGAATGACATAAAGTCTTTTACATGTTTAAAGGATCATTCTGGCTACATTGCTGAGAATCGGCTATGGGGTGGTAAGGGTAGCACTGAGAGGCCAATTATAAAGCTGTTGTAGCAAGTCTGGGCAAGGCGTGATGGGGCTGGGACCAGACTTGTAGAAGTAGAGCCGATGAGAAGTGGGCAGCTTGTGGATATATTTTGAAGACAGAGCCATCAGAACTTCCTGATGTATTAGATATGTTTGGCCTGAACAACTAACTAGAGACATGGAGTTGCCATCAACTGAGTTTAGGAAGGCTGTAGGTAAAACGTGTTTGGTGGAGAAGATCAGGAGTTTAAATTTGGACACATTAAATTTGAAGCATCTATTAGACATTCAGTTGGAGATGTTGGGTTATAGGGGTCTGGGATGTAAGGGTGATATTGGACTGGAAATAAAAACATGACCATTGGTGGTGTATGAATGGTATTTAAAGCCCTGACTCCAGATGAGCTCACCAAGACGATGAGCATGGATAGAAAGGGCAAAGTGACTGAGGACTGAGCCCTGGCACACTACAAGTTTGGGGAGGAGAGGAAGGCCCAGCAAAGGAGATAAAGAAGACACAGTTTTATCTGTGAGGTAGGAGGAAGAGTAAGAGAGCATGAGACCTTAGAAAACAGAAACAAAAAATTATCAGGGAGGAGAGAGAGCACTTTTGTGTCAAATGCTGCTGATAATTTAAGATTCAAGTAGAGAATGAGCCTTCGGATTTAACAATGAGGCGGTCATTGGTGACTTTCACGTGACCAGTCTTGGTGGAATAGTAGGGACTAAAGCCTGATGTGAGTGAGTGAATAAGAAATAGTGGGTAACAGAAATTAGATACAATGAGTATGGGGAAATACTTTTGAACTGATGCAAGCTCAAAGTGTCTAAAACTGGATTATCCTCCTCCTCCTCCATCTATATTTTCTCTAGAATTTTATTTTTATTGGTGGAAACTCCATCTCCATTATGTGTGGTCAAATCCAGAGAGTCATCCTTTACTCATGTCCCTCTTTTATTCCGTAACATTAATCCACGAGCAAGTCCTGTCAATTTTACTCAAGAATGTAAAAAGTCACATTAGAAAAAAATATGCATTTTCAAATCAGACACACCTACTTAGCAAATTATTTAATCCCTCTTAGCCTTAGTTAAGGAGGATAATATTGCCTTCTAGGATTCTTGTGAGAATTACAAAGGCTCACATACAAAAAATCAAGGGTAAAATAGGGTCTCAGTATGTATTAGTTTCACTTTTCCCTGGGTTTCTAGACTATTTCTGTTTGCCACAGCCTGAGCCCAAGGCTCTAAGGCTCTGGTTACTTATCTTCTTGCCATTATAATTCTTAACTGTTCTCTCGCCTTCTAGTTTGCCCTTGTCTGTTAAGTGTAAGCTCTCTAAAGCACAGCTCTAACCATGTCATTTCTCTGCCTAAAAGAAATTTCGTGGCCATTCATTACTTAGGGTAAAATTCAAGATACACATCCTGTATAAATAAAGTATGGCAATACCCTGCTTCTAACATAGTATTTGGCTCCCAATCCAAATATTTGCGGAAGTAAGCTGGACAAACTAGATCGTTTGATGATTCTTGCCCATGATCTTACTTTTCTTCTATTGAGCTTTTACTTAAGCTTTTCCCCCCACTTTGCATTCCTGCACCTCATCTCCAACGGTCAGACAAAATCTTATCAACTTTCTGAGGCTTAACTCCAGAGCCACAAGGGTTATGGAAACTCTCTGACGCGTGTCATCCATCCCATCTGCCAGCAATTCTTCCTCCACCTATCCCTCAAGCACCTTTTATTTCTCTTAAAGTGAAGAAATAATTTTTATTATTTAATCGTTATGTATGCATGTGTCATAGCTCCCTTCCTAGAATATACGCTGTGCAATGGCAGAGATCAAGTGTGACTCATCTTCTGTCTACTTAGCACTCAGGATAGTCTCTGCACTTTGGAGTACTTAGGATGTGTCTGCTGAATTGATTTATTGGGTCCTTTTGTTGAATTCTAAACTTTGAAGTTTCTTAAAAGTTGCTCATGTCTCTCAATCTTAGTCATTTGGTTTATTACCCGAGAGAATAAATTGCAAAAATAATCCAGAAACACTAAAAAAATGCCTTGGCTGAAGTACATGCAATTCTTCTTCACTATGTCTACTACAGTAAAATTAGTCAAGTTACCTCTAATTCAAGTTGACTAAGTGATTCCCAAACTGAAATGCTTTTTTTGTTCATTACACCTAAAAGTTGCAGTGGTAGAAAAGCAATTTCTTTACAGTTCTCAATAGGTTCAACATAATTATTATTTATCCTCTCTTCCCCTTTATCTTATTGATTTCATCTTTCTTCAGCAGGGGGAGGTCCAACTGTTTGGTGTCTCTGGGCCACACTGGAAGAAGAAAAGTTGTCTCAGGCCACACATCAAATATACAAACACTAATGAAAATTGATGAGCAAAAAAATTAAGTAAATTTACAATTTTGTGTTGGGCTAGATTCATAGCCATCTGGGCTGCATGGAGATTGTGGGCTGTGGGTTAGACACCCAAACTTAATTTAGTTGAGCAAAGCACTGCAAAATAGTTGCTTTAAAATCATTTATTTGCACAGTATTATAAACAAAGATTGGTTAAAAGATATTTAAAATAAATATTTTGAAACCAAAGTCACGTTAGTCACGTTATCTGACAGAATCATGTAATACCAATTTTGTCATCTTATTTTTGTATTTAAGCTGGGAATTCCCAGATATGAGCCTGACAATCATTAGCAAATCCAAACTTATCCCCAAAGCTCTGTGTGTGTCTGTGTGTGATCAGCAACGTTTTGGTGACCTTATGTGAACATAGTGATCTATCCCTTTCTTTTTATATGCTGCACAGAATTTCATAGTATGGATAAATCACAATTTGTACAATCATTTCTATGTTGAAGGGCATTCAGATCCCCCCCGCCCTTTTGCTACCCTTTATTGCTATTTCTAACAATGCTGAAATACAATCTTTAAACACGCCTCCAGACGATGTGCGGAGTCTGGAGGTGGGGGGTGGGAAGTTGCCTAGGAGTAGAATTTCCAGAGTTATGTATTATGTCCCTTTAAATAGGGATTGCCACATTGATCTCTTAAAGTGACTTTAAAAATTCACATTGCCATACCCATAACAAAGATGACATTTGACTAATCTCTGTAATAAAATTTTTTTAAATTGCATCATAATGAAGTTTAAACATGTTTTTTTCTTTGTTGCTTTAGATAGTTCTCTTTTGTGAATTTCTTGTATATGTTTTTTTGCTTATTTTTCTATTGGGTTTTTAATCTTTTTCTTATCCATTGAGATGTTGTTTATAAATTCTTCATTTTAATCTCTTTCTGTTATATATTTCACAAATGACCCCCCCCCATTATTTTGACTTTTACTTTGTTCATGATGTCCTTTGTTGTAAATATTACATGTTATGGAGCTACTGAAAAACTCCACTGTATACTTGTGAAAGATTAAGAATAAAAAAGTCATACAACTTCTTAAAAATATTGGAAAACAGCTTTGGTCTGAAAAGATTTCAGGTACCTGGCCCACATTCTGAGAGTCATATGTTAGAAGGTAATTAAATTTATTAAATTTACATAAAAGTTTTCTTGTTTGAATGTGCCGTCTATTTCCTGCTATAACCTTGACTAATAGACATTGTCTAGATACCTAAGGACAGTCCAGGAGGAAGGAAGAAAGGCAAGAGATAGAGGTGGGGACAGGGTTAGGAACAGGGATTTGGATGTGGATAGGGATACAGATAGGGATAGGGAGAGGGAGGTTAAAGAGCAAGAATTCCAACTATCTACTCCCTGTGGACAGAGCAATTGCAAACCAATTTAGGATGCAGCCGCTTTAAAAAGTAGGTGGTGTGCCCTGGCTGGTGTAGCTCAGTGGATTGAGCGCGGGTCTGCCAACCACATGATCGCGGTTCGATTCCCAGTCAGGGCACATGCCTGGGTTGAAGGCCAGTTCCCAGCAGGGGACCCACGAAAGGCAACCATACATTAATGTTTCTCTTCCTTTCTCCTTCCCTTCCTGCTCTAAAGATAAATAAATAAACTCCTTAAAAAAAAAGGAGTGGTGTCCCATGGCTGGCAGGAGGAGGCCCCAAGAGTCAGCCTTTCTGAGCCTGTCTCACCCCTTGTGTTGTGGATATTGAGTTGAGAGCCACTGGGCTGGATGAAGGAAATGGCAGATAGATGTCAGGGACTCTGCCAGTGCCAGCCAATGGGAGGTTGACTCCATCTGGAAGCTTCTTTGGGCTCTGTTTTGGATGGGGGAGACCAGGTTGTGTGAGTGGAGACTTGCTTGTGAATGTTAGCAGGTGACCCAGGTCACAAGGGACATCTTCCTCAGAGCAGAAGAGGCAATGGCACTACTCCCATACCCTGACACATTCCTGCTTTCATGAAGATGTCAGAATCACGCCCTCTTCCCATCCACCCATGCCTTCTCAGGAAGAGTAAGTAACAAGGACAGAGAAGGCCACCTGAGGGATGAACATGTCCCAAGAAGATGGCAGGTGTTTTCTAAAGGGATTGTTTATAATTAAATCTTTTTTAAAAGATTTTATTTATTTATTTATCTTTAGAAGGGAAGGAGAGGGAGAGAAACGTCAATGTATGGTTGCCTTTCGTGCGTCCCCTGCTGGGAGTTGGCCTGCAGGGAACCGGCCTGCAACCCAGGCATGTGCCCTGACTGGGAATCGAACCTCAATTCTCTGGTTTGCAGGCCCGCGCTCAATCCACTGAGCTACACCAGCCAGGGCTAAATAATTAAATCTTGATGATTGTTTAAAAATTCATTATTTTTCTGTCCATTAACCTCTGATTGACTGACATTACTTCAAGGGAAACCAGATTAGTTACAGAAAACATAAAGGAGCTATATTTTTCTGCACATTTGCACAAAAGTAGGCAGCACGGATTTTTGATACCACCATACTATTTGTGATGCAAAACTGCCCCTACAGGTCCCTGATCCTCTTGCCATATATCCATTCTCTTCAATGCCCAGAGGTCCGATATAAAGATGAGAGCCCCTATAACTGGTGAGTGACACTGTGTTCATTTGTAGCAGCCACTTTCAAGCCTCAGCTTGGTTTCTAGCCTAGTGCCGGGGGAAACGTGCAGAGCTCCTAGGTGCTGCTGTGCAGCCCCAGCCGAAGCTGTTCGATGTTGGGCCAGCTGTCTTTGGTTCAGGCTATTGTCAGAGGTACCCTGACAGAGACAAACGATACTTGATCTTGGGGTGTTAAATTGTGGTTACATCCAATCTGCTGAATGGTGGAGTTGAGTGAGAAATACATTTGCGAACACTGTGCATAGTAGGGAGTAAGGATAGCTCAGACCTCAGGCCCCTGAAAGGTGTTGCTGCTTGCAATGACCTCATTGGTCCCACCACGGACTTTATATGAGATCTGGGCCGAGTTCCCTTGTATCTTGGCTTCTTAGGTGTTCTAGCACAGCAGACTACAGTTCCTGAACTATCTATATAATCAAATGGCTAGAATTTAGAGGTTTACATGTGGAGGATGGCAGAAGTCAGGATTCAAACAAGCTCGTGGGGTGGATATACAGGCCTGAAGTCAGGGTCTGAATAAATGTTTCAGCCACTGTGGTTTCATTGAAGGTAATTTTCTTCAGAAAGACGTGCTGGGTTTTATTTTTCTAAGGATGCTAATACACATTTAGCTACTTCATCTTTCCTTCCATTTTCTATTTCCCCATGGGATTCTGAGAGAAGTTCATCTCGGAATAAAACTGCAAGTTACTTCTAACTAGTTCTTGCTTGTGTATTTTCTAGGCAGGCATTTTAAAAACAGAGCTTGCCAGAAAAGCAGCTAAAGTTTCAGGCACTGGTTTGACATCAATAATGTATATTTCCTAAATAACGATTTTTTCTCACTCAGAGAAAAATGTGTGAATTAGGGGATTGGATTTGAAATAACCCAAAAAACTGATCGCCACCTGGAAAGCGTCATGTTAGGAGAAAAGTGAGGAGCAGTATGATTGTAATTAGCAAAATGGCCAGATTCAAAATAACACAGCAAAGAGGCTGCCCTGTTCAGCCAGTCTCTCAGTGTTCTTACCACTAAGGGACATTGGTCTGTCTTAACTCTGTTACTTTGGGTTTAAGACTGTGAATGAGGCAGATCAGGGAGGGGGAAGGATGTGTCCTTTCTTCTGGTCTACAATAGGGATATGTTGACCAGGATGCTTTGGGCCATAGGAAACTTGTGGCAAGCAGAATTCTAAAGATGTGCCCCCCAAGGCTCCTATCCCCTAGTTATTCAATCAGATACTAATATAGTTACAGGTGTGAAGGGACATTGTAGATGTAGTTATGTTTACTAATCAACTGACCTTGCTGGATTGTCCAGGTTATCTAGGTGGGCCAAATGTGATCACATGAGCCTTTAAAGTCAGGAGAAGGCAGAAGAGTCAGTAAGAGAGATGAGGCAGAAGAGGAGGCCTGGGAGATCTGAAGTGTGAGAACTCAATCTGCCTGTGTTGACTTTGAAGATGAGAAAGCTTTGGCCATAAGCCAAGGAATGCAGGCAGCCTCTAGAAGCAAAGTGTGACTCCCTAGTAAGGGGACAGGGATCTCAGTCCCACAAGAGCACAGAAATTAATCCAGCCAATAACCTGAGTGATCTTAGAAGCAGATTCTTCTGCAGAGCGTCTGGGAAGGAGCACAGCTCTTGGATTTTGTCCTGTGACATGGGAACTGGTGAAGCCGCACTGTGTCCAGACTTCTGACTCACAGACACCGAATTAATAAATGGGTGTTGTTTTAAGAAGTTAAATTTGTGGTGATTTCTTGGACAGAGAAAAAAGGACTAATATAATGCTAAAATGGCAAAAAAAAACCCTAGATAAATTAACTAGATCAGTTCATTGATCTAAAAAAAAGTTAAAAAACTTGATAAATTCATTTTCTAATTAGTAGTTAACAGATAACTACATAATAGTAGGATCAGAGCTAAGGAAGGCCTTAGATCGACTGATTCTGTAGCACAATGACATCATCAAGAACTGGGCTCTTTTCCACTTCTCTTTCCTGCCAACTTCAGTGTTCAAGCCATCCTCAGACTTGTAATGAATGAGAAGGCTGCAGCAGTTCTGTGCATTGCACCAAACACCAAAACATGTAGATTAAGAAAAGAGATCTTTTCTTTCGTGCTTTTTCTTTATGAGTGAGGAGGCCCGTCACACGAATACTGGTCTGTGCCAGAGTCTCCTTGTTGTTCCCTTACACCCACCTTCCCCTTCTTCCTCAATAGCAACACCCAGATTTTTAGCTGGACACTGACTGCCCAGAATAAAGATCTTTATGACTAGGCATGGCCATGTGCCTGAGTTCTAACCTCTGGAATGTAAGAAGCGTTGGGAAGTAACTTTAAAGGCAGAGACATGCTCTCTTCCACCCTTTCCTCCTGTTTGCTGGTTGGCTGGAAGTTGCCTGTAAGTGGCTGGAGTTCCCCTGATGATCTTGGAGCATATTGTGACTTTGGGAATGGTAGGTGCGCATGGTGGAGCAGTAAGATAGAAGAACTGTCTTATTAGGTCTAGGTGGTGACCTTCAGACTCCTTGAACACGTTTAAGGTTTGTGTTCATTGTAGTTAAATTCAGTCCCAAGTAATGTGCCCTTCTAGTTTCTGTGATTGGTTATAGGTCTGACAAAGGGGCAGAATGACCACAATCAGTTGAGACTACTTCTCCAGGCTGTAATGGATGCTGGGTGTCCACCTGTTTTCTGCTCTAGGAGGTCAGTGGACTATATCAAGAAGGTAAATCATAGGTGAATACTCTTGTTCTTAAAAGGTCTCTCTTTCAAGGGATGATAGATTGTAGGTTCTGGGATAAATTGTCTTTATCTTCCCATATAAAAGGGTTGTATCACCCAAAGGAATCTTGCTGGAGAACATTACTGTTTCTTATGGAATGGTCAAGTTGGGAACCTCATTACCTAGACATTAAAATGTACATATATTGTGCCTTAGCTTGGGTTTTCTCAGAAGCTGACTTTGTGATAGAATTCACAGGCAAGCAATGTGTTTGTGAGGTGCAGGGACCAGCCTTAGGGGAAGGGGATACGTGAGACTGGAAGGAAAGGAAGCTGAGAAAGAGTGTGTTGTCAAGCCAATTAGCATCAAGGACACTGGGACTGGAAAATAGCTAGTCCCTGCCTGAGTTGTGCCACCTGAGCCCCTCTCGTGGCATCAGCGAGCTAAGAACACATCTACTGCCTGCAGTCATTGGTTGAGAGCTGCTCCAGGCATCTGGGTTGGGGAGTGTGGTTTGGAAGAAAGCCTGCAGGTGGAGAGATCAGATGCCAGCACAACAGAGTTTGTGGCTGTAATAGCTTCTGCAACATTGTACGTACATCCAAAGGGGGTTATTTACATGCCCATCCAATAGTACCTACCTTTTTATGTACCACTGAAAGTGGGGAATCAAACCAGGAATGAAGAGATGCACTATATCCTACCTTGGAGAACTGTTTTAAAAGCTTGCATACGTTTAAAGCAGAAAGGGATCTTAGAGGGAAACTAGTTCTATGTTTTCATGTTACTAATGAAAAACTGGGCCCCAAGGTCTGCCTCAGGGGCAACCCCAGGCCACATCCCACGTCTTCGGTCTTTGTGCAGCTCAGAATTGACGTGAGGGATGGGCTTGGGGAAATTTCTGCTCTCTCCAAATCTCCAACAAATTGTTTCTTCTCTTCTTTTATATGGACAATTGATTTTTTTTTTTAGTGTAACTACAGCTTCAAGTCCCATTTTGCTCCAATTTAAGCCACATGCACAATTCCTGTATTGTTTTCCAGTCTGGTTAAGAAGAAAATAGGAAGTGGCTTAGGTTAAATAAATAAACAGAAATAACTCCTTTGAAGTTACTTAGACATTAAATGGCATTTGAGAACTGATGAGAAAACTTTCAAGGAAGAAAAAGGCAAAAACTAGTTTATACCTGGAGAATTTATTCTGTTGAGTTGGCGGTATGTTGGCACCTCAACACATGGAAGAGATGTCTGGGTTCCTGGTTTCGAAAAGTTCAAAATCCTCTCCACACAGGCAGGGTTTCTCCATGTGTAGTAGTACAACTTGGTCTGGTAGCACTTTCTTGTTTTTGATAACAAAGTGATGATAACATCTCACTTGAGGACAAGCTTAACTCATCATCAAGAATGCTGCCTATGTTTGACTTTTACTTGGGTCCTTGTGAGGTGGGTCAGGCCAATTGATGCTACTATCCCCATTTCAAAGACTGAGAGGAAACGAGGGCCTGGAGATACCTGGCCCAGTACTGGGAGCTGGCATGACAGCCAGATCTCCACTTACAAGAGAGCACCTGAAGTTCCAGCTAGTTGGCACTTTAACCCAAATAGTCTCAGAGATGCTGTTTTTGTGCTTGCATGCACAGCCTTGTTCTCATCAAGGGGAAGTTGTGATTCTTTCTAAGTCTATCTCGTTGCTTACCCAAGGCAAAGACATGGGTCAGTGTGTCTTTTGAGGACTCTTTTGATTATTCTATTCTATTTACTTATGAATTTTAAAATTAAAAAATTGTGTGACTTTGGAATCCTGTAGACCTGGGATCTTCTAGCTACTCAAGAAGTGATTTGCAAGATCTATAAAATGAGATCTCTGTGAGAATAACATATGTCCAATGATGCAAACCATTTAGCATCATGCTTGAGTACTGCATGTCCTAACCATGGCATGTCCTGTCATTTCTGTCTTCAAAACACTATATCTGGAATTTAACCACTTTTACCACCTCCACCTCCTACCTCACTCAAAAGCATCACTGCTCCTCACTTGGAGTTATAGCTCCTATCTAAACTATGTTCCTACCTATTCCTTCCCTCTGCTTTATCGTCAACATAGAGGCCATAGTGAATCCCTAAAAATTCAAGTTGAATTATGAAGAAACCCAAAGCCCTCCAGTGGCTTCCCATCCCACCAAAGTCCAAAATCCTCACTGTTGCCTGCAGAGCCCTAAGTGATCCATCTGTCCCTTAGCTATCTCTGTCGTATCTTCTCTTCCCATACCCCTTTCCCTGTTCCAGATGCTGTCTTCTTTGCCATTCGTCAAGCTGAGCAAGTTCTTGCCTCAGCCTACTGCATTCAATGTTCTTTCTTCTTGAGAAAAGTTTTTTCAGATTGACTTTGTTCCCTCCCCCATTTCCTTTAGGTTTCTGCTTGGATATTACATTACCTGTCACCTCCCCAACCTCATATATACTATATATTATATATATTATAAATATATATACATTTCATATTAATTCAGTCAATAGGTGCTCTGTATATATATATTTTACTTGTTTGGGAGAGACACAGACACTCAGTCCATTGCAGGCATTTAAAAAATGATTTGAGAGAGAGAAACAGAAGGAGGGAGGGAGACAGAGAGAATCATTGATGTGAGAAAGAAACATGTATTGTCTGCTTCCCACATGTGCCCTTGCCATGGATCAAACCCATGACCCAGGTATGTGCCCTAGCTGGGAATCGAACCTGCAAACTGTTGGTGCATGAATGACTCTGCAACCAATGGAGCCACCTGGGCAGGGCTGTTCTGTCAATATTTAAGATGGATAGTAAATTGCAATAAAAAGAATAGGTAACACTTATTGAAGTCTTGCTATGTGCCATGAATTTTGTTTTCTTTTGCAGGTGGCCATCTATCTTCTTATTGTACCCCATCACCTGCAATAGATGTTAGCTCGGGTGATGCCTCCAACATGAAACCTTTTATTAGTCTAGCCAGAAGTGATTCTTCACTCCTGTGTATTCCCCCAGTGATCAACTTGTACCACTTACTTTCCCCTTGTGTTGTAGAGCTTTTAATAAATATCTTCTCTTGCCCTGACTGGTGTGGTTCAGTGCGTTGGGCATGGTCCCACAAATCAAAAGGTCATCAGTTTGATTCATGGTCAGGGCATGTGGCTGGGTTCCTGGCCAGGACCTCCCCACACATCAATGTTTCTCTCCCACTCTTTCTCCCTTTCTCTCTCTCCAAAAGTAAATAAATAAACTATTTAAAAATAAGTATCTTCTCTTAAATATACCACAACATTTGATGACAGAGACCATATCCAATACAACTTCATATAATGTACAATTTACAGGGCAGCCTCACATTTTATAATCCACTTCAGATGTTCAGAAAAAGTGATATATGCTCTTTCAAGTTGTATAAGTGAACTCATGTGAATAGATAATTGTGATTTGGGATCATAGATTTCAGACCCTGAAATCTCAGAGATAGTATCTGAGAGATAGTGCATTCAAGACAAAACTAGGTAAAGAGAAAAATGAAAATATGAAGGTATGAAAGTCAACCAAATACATCATTATGAGACTGTATGAGTTTAAGGTTGAATTGTGTAGAGTTATCTCTATGGATCCATATGAGTCCATATCATATAAATATTACAAACTTAAATATTTATGAAGAGTTCTGGGAGAAACAGTGGTCATTTTTTTCTAAATTCTCTACAGTAATCCTACATTTCTCTACTTGTCTTCTCCATACTTTGTTTACCATGTTCTTGAAAAACTAGTAACAAAATATTTTTTCGTGTTGTTATTTTCCAAAATATGTTATAGAGAACACTTCTAGGTATTGCAGTTTCCTTTTGGGCTATTAGAGTAGCTCTATATTCAGGTAATTGTTTTGTGGTCAAAAAAGCCTCAGGCACTGAGCTGAGTCCTCAGGGAGACCCTCCCTGCATGCACAATGTAAAAAATAAACAAACCAAAAAATCAAAACCTTCCAAACTCTTTTGGGTTGCTAGGTTTAGCAAATAAATATACAAACCACTAAGTGAAATTTGAATTTTAGATAGACAACAAATAGCACTTCAGTATGTCTCATGCAATATTTGGGACATACATAAGCTAACAAATTATTCATTACTTATTTGAAATTCAAATTTAATTGGGTGTCCTACAATTTATCTGGCAACCCAACCTCCACAGACACTGTTGTGGTAGCCTGTTTCACGGTCTCCATGGGACTTTTACCTATCCGAAACTGTCTGTTCTGACTCTCCCCCTGGGATCGGAGATCCATGGGGTAAGGGCCCTCTTTCCCTTGGTCAGCAGCTGCATCCTCATAGTCTATTGGTAGTGCCCGCATAGTAGGCACTCTCAATAAATATTTAAGTATTTGTTATTTAAAGGTAAGATAAATAGACAAATTAAAGGCTTAGAGAGTTTGGTAACACGTGGATGGCATGCTGCCAGCTAAATGGCATTGGAATCAGCGTGGTGCTAAAAGGCTCAGGGACCTCTTCCAGGTTTTCTACCTTTAGGGGTGCAGAGGGCAGTCGAAGGGGGAAGAGGCTCTCTTAGCATTAGAAGACCCTGGGATGAGTAG
Organism: Sturnira hondurensis; assembly: GCF_014824575.4. Lineage (NCBI taxonomy): Eukaryota > Metazoa > Chordata > Mammalia > Chiroptera > Phyllostomidae > Sturnira > Sturnira hondurensis. The sequence continues at coordinate 19,168,330 of NW_028093985.1, read as the reverse complement.
ATCTGGGGAGAAGCAACGTCTGAATGAACTAAAAAGCCTTTTCCATTTGCCTTGGCAATGAAGTAAATCAAGTAACCACAGGAATATGCAACTGAGTAAAAAGAGCAAGATTCTCTTCCTTTGGAATGGGGTCAGAGGCAGTGCGCATCCTCCACATCGTCGTCCACTGTAAACTCCCGGAACTTTAGGGTTGGCCCTGTAGTCAGACTTCGGAAATCTCTAGACCCTGATTGTAAGAGAAACTATCAGTCCATACATAAATAACGAGAGGGGTGAGGTGGACTGAGATGAAGTCAGCCCAGAACTCTCGTTCTGGACTCGGGGCGCGCAATGTGGCGGGGGCAGTGGTGTTCAGTCCCAGAAGTGAATCGGGTTCATTTCTCCGTGAGGACGTCCCACAAGACCCACCACCGAAGGCGCGTGATCTCCGCTCAGCTCACTTCATCAGACCCAGACGATTGCTGGCGGGCGTGTCTAGTGGCGGCCGGAGCGAGCTGCCTGGGGAACTGTGGCCGGATTCTAGGAAGCAAGCTGGCTCCGATCCCTAACCAGCTCCACCCGGCTCTGGTCCGCCTGTCCTCCCACTTGGGAGCTGGAGGATGGTCCAGGGGAGCTTCTGCGGGGCTGCTGGTCCGGGGTGTCTTCAGCTCGACCTTCCCAGTTGTGTGAGTCGCGTCTGCGTCCAGTTTAGAGGCAGCCTCCCCAGCCGCTGACAGGTGCGGTCCCTGGTGCAGCTGGACGCGTACGCCCGGGTGAGCGTAGCTTCTGAGCCCGGAACCAGCAAGGAGAGGGAGGCAGGGCGCGGCCTGGGGGACTCCAGTGGACTGGAGCCGTGGAGGTCGAAGCTAGAAACTTTGCAGGCTCGGCTGCAGGGATTCAGCGCCAGCGCCAGCCCACCCCGGCAGGTGCGGGGAGAAGAGGCGGCGCCGGAGTCCCGCCGCCGGAGAACCGCGGCAAGAGCGTCTGTCCCCAGGGCTGGCCTGAAGCCGCCGGGCACTCCCTGCCTCTGCTGCTGCGCCCCCCGCCGCCGCCGCCGCCGCCGCGGGGCTCCGGGAGGGGGCGCAGCCAGGGAGGGCGGTGAGGGAGGAGGAGGAGGAGAGAAGAGGAGGAGCAGGGGGTGGAGGATGGAGCCCCGGGCAGCCGCGGCGGGCTCGCCGGAGCCGGCAGCGTCCTCCTCTTTCCAGGCCCGGCTCTGGAAGAACTTGCAGCTGGGGGTGGTCAAGAGTAAGGGCAGTGGCAGCAGCGGGCGTGCAGGGGGCCAGGAGCGACGCCCTGCGGCCACCCCGTCACCCTCCCCGCCGCCCCCAGGTGGCAGGCGGGAAGCACTGGCCGGCGTCGGGGGCACGGGCAGTAGATGGATTGGCTTCAAGAAACGGAAGCAAGTGCTGGACCGCGTCTTCTCCTCCTCCCAGCCCAACCTGTGCTGCTCTTCGACAGAAGCTCTTGAGCCGGGCGGTCCCGGCAAAGCCGAGCAGGGTTCCACGCTGCGCCGCCGGATCCGTGAGCATTTGCTCCCCGCGGGAAAGGGGCCCGCTGCGCCTGGAGCAGGCGGAGGGACGCCTCCTGGCGGACGCTCCCCAGACTCGGCTCCCTCTTCGTCCTCAGCTTCTTCTTCCCTGTCCTCATCTCCCCAGCCACCCCCGAGGGGCGATCGTGCCCGAGATGAGGGTGCCCGGCGTCGGGGCACCGCGGCACTCTTATGCCATCAGAAGAGTTCCTCCCTGCCGGGCACCACCAACCTGGAGCAGTTTCTGGAGCCGCCTCCCCCTCCTGCAGAGCCGGAGCAGAGCCCGGAGAAGCGAATGCCAGAGAAAGGCGGGGAGCGCGGTAGCAGCCAGGTGAGTTGCTGTTGCCTGGGGCCACGCCTCCAGCTTTGGATAAACTGGAAGTGGTGCCTGGGTAGGAGGTGCTGGCGCGGGCTGGAGCGGTGTGCGGGGTGCAGGGTGCGGGGTGCAGGGTGCGGGGTGCGGGGAGCGGGTGCTATCGAGTAAACCAAACAGTGGAAAGAGAAAAACGTCCAGCTCCTGGTTAGTGAAGATAAGACTTGCACCCTGACTTGACTTTTGACATAAATAGCTTTATGAGTTGCCAATGAAAGTGGAAGTATTCGTGGTAGCCACATAGGAGAGGAATGAAGCTAGATATAATTTAGGGTAAATTTTGGAGGTGACTGAGGACTCTCCACTGTGCCTCAACCTTGTCCAAAGATAAACATACCCAACAACGTAAAAAGATTACAACCCTGTATGTTGGTGGTGTAGAGAGGCTAGCATTTGAAAAAATGGTTTGCAGAAAGAAATAGAAACGCGGAGAGGTGACCTGGTGGTAAATGCGAGGCAATCGCTTGGGGGGAAAGCCTTGAAGCAGAAGCCTGTACCCACACGCTCTTCTCCAAACTTCTCGTAGCAAGGGCATCACCGCCTAACAAGCGCGCAGCTTGAACGTCTCATCTGAGTTAGTCATGGCCTTTTCTAAGATTTAATAGTCATCCGAAGCGTTTGCGCTTCAAGTATTCTGCTTTCTACAGGATGTTGCCTCTGATCGCGCACGTTTGGTCAGACAAGAATCAGGTAAAAATGAACCGGTAGGGTCCCGAAGGCGCTCCACTGAGCGGCTGCGTCCACTCCCTCGATGTTGTTGAGGGCAGGCTCGCCCCTGGTAAATGTTTATCAGCTCGAGTTAGTGTTAGCAAATATTTTGAAAGTTCCATTCTGCCAGGGACCTACAGAACTCTTTCCTTTCAATATACCTTAGTTTATTTAAACTCGTTATTTTGACTCAGTTGTTTTTAGATTAATGACATATACATCCCAGCTTTATTTGGATTAGAGCTGCAATAAACGTAGGCCATGTTTTGAAGGATAAGGTGTGAGAATAGACGTGCCTTCAGTAGAAAATTTTTATAGCTTGTCAGTATAGTTTCAGAAAGTAAAGCGGAATATGAGTGTTTTATTGTTTAATAAAAACATTTGATTGCAGCAGCCTGATGTTACTGATATTCAAGGAACCACCTGATGTCGTTTTAGTTATTCTCAGAAGAGTAGGTAGAGATAGTATTGACAGAAAGGCTAAGTAAACCTACCTTTCCCTTCACCTTGCAAGAGACTGTTTCTGGTTCCAAAAGTAAAGTAAAAAGTCATTTTAAAAGGATGTTTTAAATTCAATATAGATGAATACTACGTATTTAAAGTGTGTTTATTTTTGAGTGTATACATAATCCTAATTATAAGAATTTTAGAGTGGGGTACTGTTTACATTTGTTTTTATGGACTTTTGCAATAAAGAATAATGAAAATAAATAATAATTGAATTATTTTGTATGGTAGATATATTACTGCAAATGTTAACTTACTAAATTACTTTGCAGTTCACTGAAGCAAAACATTTTCAAAGCAAAAGCAGAGAATTCTGAATGGATCTTTATGTTTATTTTTGCTAAGAAGCTTTCAGACACCATCAATTTTTATTTTAAAAATATTGCTATGTAAATATGAATTTTGTATTCAAAAGACCTAAATCCATTTTGGACAAGACACTAAACTAACATTATTTTGTGTGCCTTCACCATATGCCGGGCACTTTGTAGCCTTGCATGTTTTAACTCTCAGAGCAAACAAACCTGCGTGACAGAAGTTCTTGTTGCCATTGTCATGGATTAGGAAACCAATGCTCAAAGAATTAAAATAACTTTTTCAGGGTCACATGGTTAATAAATGCCAGGGGTTTTATAGTTAAGTCCTTCTCCAGCATCTTTTTCCATGACAACTTTTAGAACTTACTTTGTTTCTCAGATGACTTCCATCAGTCTTATTGACTAATACTTGCAAGTTTACATACATTCTGGACTTTCTCAGTTTCTTCTCCATGCCTAGAATCAGTTCTATGATGGATTAGCTATATTAATCTGGTTCTTGTTCTCTGTGATTGATTGTTGTATATCTATTATATCACATTTACAAATGACATAATTAATCATTCCATCTATATTTTAAAGAAGCTTTCCATTATAAAGAACTAGCATTTCAATGAAGACATAAAAGGAATAAAAAAGCTAAAATACCTTTCCAAGAATAAGTGAAAGAAGGGTGGGGTGTAGGTGGAACAGTAAACCCTGAGGGGCTTGTCCTGTGCTGGGCACTGTCCCAGGGTGAGGCACAATCGTTGCTCCCCAACATCTCCTGCTGATGGAGCCTTGTTCCCTAAGACAGTTTTCTCTGTTATGAGCCAGAAATCTAAGTTTCTGTAGCACTTTCTCACCAATTCAGAAGAGAAGATTCCTCAGCCCTCTCTAAATACTTCTTTGCCCTACTCAAAAGAGCCCATGCACCTCTCTGAGTGGGGAAGAGGAAGAAATGGAGTTGGAGGGCTTGGTAAGGTGTCCAGGAATAAGCTTCCCCGGGGCAGCACCCTTCCAAGTGCCCTACATATCTCAGAGATCTTTCCCGGCTCTCCCAGCACCTCATGTACAAAAATATTTGGGTATGGGGATAGAGTGTGTAGCACATGTAGATTTCAGTTTTATTCACAGTTCACAGGGACAGATGGGAACACGTGAAGGAAAATACAATAAAAGCATTAAATTCATCTCCAGATTTCCTAGATAAAAAAGAACTTTGTCTCAAGGAAGAAAGAAAATGTGTTGCAAAAAAAACAAGTCATATTGCTCAGTTTTTCTCGTGTCCTCTGTGTGATCCTGGCACCAGCCACCTTCTCCCAAATACTCCCCACCTCTCCATCCCCCAGCCCATCATGAGGCCCCAACAACATATGTGCACACACTCTGACACTGGGTAGAGATGTTAAGCAAAAGCCAAAAATCAAATTGGGTTGCTGGGGAAAGAGATTAGGAAGTCACGATGAACCGTGATTAAAACTGAACAAACTACCTCCCCTGGCCCTGCCAGCCCTCTCGAGATTAGGTTTTCTTTAGCCAAATATACCTTCGAAACAGAATAGCACACTTGAGAATGTCTTACACATTAAGTAATGTGCACTATTTAATTTGCTCTGAAAAAACAAGAAAGACATCCCACTGACTCTTGTTCACGTGTTGGGCCATATTGTCACACCAGATGCATTTCATTTTCTGCTGCACAGTTGGGAAAGATGCTGTCTCAATTTGTGTGCGTATCAAAAATATGCCAATTTTATGTGTTCTGTCTTGATGAGTTACTAAAATTGTATTATGCTAGAATCAGAAAGTCAGTATTTTAGGATGAAGAGTGCGGGATGAACATATTGCATTTTTCAGTGTCTTAACAAAAAAGCTTGTAGTGTTTGTGAATGTTAAACTTTTACTGTTTTTCTTTTAGATTCATTTTGGTTAAAATTATCTTCATAGAGAAGCAAGAATTTTTAAGTGGGTAAATTGCCCTGGCCAGTGTGGTTCAGTTCATTGGGCATCATCCCATGAACCATAAGGTCAGGGGTGGAATTCCTGGTCAGGACACATGCCTGGGTTGCATGTTTGGTGTGCTGGGCACACACTGAAGGCAACCAATCAGCATATCTCTCTCACATTGATGTTTCTTGCCCTCTTGTTCTCCTTCCTTTCCCCTCTCTCCAAAATAAAAAATAAAAATATTTTTAAAAGTGGCTAAATTTTTCAAAACATAGTAACAGGAATATTCATTCATTGGGATGAAATCTCCGAAACATATCTGTGTGCTCTGACAAAAAGTGGACAAATATTTTCTAAAATTAATTCTATATGTGAAATTCATCTTGTTAATTGTCTCACCCCTTAAAGAAAGTATTTTCAAAACCTATTTAAAAAGGTGACGAGTTAATTTTTGCTGTCTAGTTTTCAAGTATCTTCAATATTACTTCAAGGAACATAACTTCATCTTGGGGAGGCACAGATTTAAAAAGTATACCTAAGGGAAACGATGAAAACCATTAAAAACTCTAATCATGAAAATGCCTAAAAGTACCATTAGTAGCTTTTTCAAAGTGCATGTGTGCTGGGGGTGGGGCAGGACGTTGTAGAGCAGGGTGCGAAGTAAGTTTGCTGTGTGACAGTGTTCTTGGAAACAGGGGCATCTTCAGGTCATTCCAGGAGTGAGAGGTTTGCTTTGGAGTGGAATTGTTCCCTGTAACCTTTGGATTCTGTCCTGTGTGTCCGGCACATCTGAGTAGAGCTGTATGTTTTGTATAAATGGAAGTGTTGTAACACAGATACTGTGTGAGACTGACTTGAAACGAGGCTCGGTAAACATTAGCAGTTGCTGTTGTTATTATTATCGAACAGTATATTAGAGTTTGACCACTGCCACCGTCACAGATGATGGGTGGTCAATAGGGAGCTTGGATGGTCCTTTTCATTGAATTTAAGGTATACATTATTTTACTTGGTCTGGTGGCAAAAGTAGCTCCCAATTAGCCAAGGCAGTACTGGCGACTCACAACTTCACAAAGAAAAAAAAAGTTGTATTACTTTGGCAAGCACATGCACATTATCACGGAAAAGTGAATACATGCTCTGAGGAAAACAGGATTAATAGATTTATAAAGAAAATAGAACAAACATTTCTGCCTTGTTTTCTTTTCCCCGTTGTTTGGAAATAAGAGGTGATTTTACAAAATTAAAGGTGAATAATGTATCTTTGGTACTTCAGGAAACATATAGTGTAATTTCTTTGCTCACGACAATTACCACAGTGTCTGCCAGCTCTAGCTGACGAGGAGTGTGTGGTTTTCTTGGAGAGCAGGGTCAGCTTTGGCAAAACCTGCAGATTCAGAAATTAGGGTCATGCATTTTTGTTGTTGTTGTTGATTCATAGCTATTTACAGTGTCATAGCAGACACCTGTTTTGGATAAGCAGTCATCAGTTTTTTTAAATCTGAAAGTTTTTGTTCTTTTTTTCTGGCAAACTTACTATATACTACATATTTCCCTGCCTCAATAAGCCTAGCAACCTAAGTAAAACCTTTTCTTAATAAATGAGGATCACTGTTTGAATCCTATGGACTTTTGGGGGGTTTATTTAATGTGAATGAAATAGGTGTTTTCTATAGGTATTGTCCTGGAACTTGCTTTATATAAGCTTGCCTTTCCCCCCTAAAATTACAGTATAAAGCATACCTATATTGGACATGTTTATTTTTCTATAATTATTGAAAGGTGTGAGGCACCCTTCCTCAAGTCATTTTTTTCACTTGTCAAATAATCTTTACTGTATTTGTGAATTTTGACTGGTCAGCACCATTAAAAGTACCACCTATTTTCTTTCCTGCCTGCTTAACTCTACGCACCATTTGGGTTTCCTTGTCACTATCAACCTTTTCTTTACATGGCTTTTTATAAATCAGGTGGAGAAAGTGAAAACTGTCCTTCAGCAACTCAAGGCTTTATTCGGACAGACATTCCCCTCCACTGTAACCAGCTTTTTATTAGAATTTCTTTTTATCAGTAGAATGTCAGGCCATGATTTTCCTAATGTCTCCATTGTTTGTATTTAGCACTCCTCTGAATGTAAGCAATGCGAAAAACTGTATTTTTCATATAATGAGATTTGAAAATCCTCCATACTGCCTTCTTAAGAGAATGATTTTCCTGTAAAGTCTCTTTCGTGATATTTTATACCAGCCTATTTCCCATTCTCTTAGGTCCTAGCCAATATGGAAAATTACAACGTATAATAGATAAGTGGACCTCTGGACGTTTAGGATCGATGCCTCCTAATCCCACTGGTTTTATTCAGAGAGGCCCCTTCAACATTAGTAATCGCACCCTATTTTGGTTAAGCCCAAGCTAGCTACACCAGCACTGCCAGAGTGGAATTTGGCAAGGCTTGGTACAATTGACCTATTTAATCAGCATTGTAAACGGTTCAGGGAAGACCACTCAGTGAATGGTTGCTGAATGAATGATGCTGTGAACGGATGGACCAGAGCTGTTCAGAGATAAGGTCTCTGGAAAAGTTTCAAAATCTCTTTGCAGTTGTGTAATGATGTTAATACCTTCTTTTTCTGAGTCTTTTAAAGCCTGGAAGATGTGCTTGACAATCCCCTCTTCTCCCAGCTGGTAGCTTGCCTTTTCTCAGCTTGTCCTTTAATTCTGGGTCATGTCAGCAGGCATGGAGGGAGGACCTGACACCGACTAAAGGCTGCACTCTGTGCTCACATGAAGGATGGAGCGGTGGTTTCTGTTTCTGAAGTCTCTGGCTCAGGGGTGCATTTCTCGGAGCTGGTCTTCCACTGCCGGCACCCGCTTTTGCACCCAGGTTTCCTTGCCTGGCCTCTGACTTTGTGCCCTCACATCCAGGCAACCTGCTGCCATATCCTCACTCACTTCTGATCCCTGAGTCTTAAACTCTGCTCTGGAATCTTAGCTCAAGATATCGTACTTTCCTGCCAGCGTCATGGCCACTTTTCTTCAAACTTGTGTCCTTGCAATGGGTTGAAGTCCCGATCTTGATCAAGAATCCTGCCCTCACTAGCCTGGTCCATTCTGCCACCTCTTTGGTGCCAAGGGTGTGTACTGGGGTTTAGAGACTTGGCCAGTTGCTTTTCATGGTGAGGCAGATCTCCCGTCTCATACAGAGACCGTTTGTAAAACACCAAAGCCTCTCTCCAGAAAATCTACTTTGCTACTACATTCTATTGGGGCATTTCTTCCCCTGGGGCACTGGACTAGAGCTGATCTTTTCACTGAGCACCATTCACTTTCTTTGTGTCCACACTCCCTTCTCCCCTATTTTTAAAGCTCTCACTATGCCTGCTTTTTAAGATCACCACCCTTTTCCTTAGTACCACCTGCTTTTTTCTTTTTCCCTAATGTCTGTCTCTCCACTTGCAAGACTATTTTTTGCTTCTGGAACTGCGCTGTCCCTCAGGGCAGCCACTGGCCATGTAAAGCTATTGGCAGTGGGAATTGTGCCATGAGAGTAAAAAACACTCTGGGTTTTGAAGCCTTAGCATAAAGAAAAGAAAGTAAAATTATCTAACTAATTACTATTTTATATAATACTTGCATGTTGAAATACTACTTTGGATACAATGTATTAAATAAAATATTATTAAAGTTAATTTTATCTATTCCTTTTCATTTAAAAAATGTGGCTACTAGACAATTGAAAATTATGTATGTGGCTCACATTTTTATTTTTATTGAGCAGCACGGACTTGAAGCCAGTGTTCAAACTCCATTGCTCTGTCATCAGGGTAAAGAAGACGAGCAACGAGGGTTGGGTGGGGCTCACGGTGGAGCAGGGGGGAGCTGCTGGGGGCAGCTTCGAGGGGGCAGCTGCTGCTCAGCTCCAGCTGGTCCCCGCCACACAGTGAAGAGGCAGCATTGCCAGAGTTTCTGCATTCTTTGGTAGAAGCCAGAAATCTGGGGTTTTGTGGGAAGTCTCCAGAATCTTGAATTTTTGACATAATCTGTATTTTTAAAAACACCACAAAGGCTATATACAATGTATGGCTGGACTGAATCTAGCTCTTAGTTTGACCTTCTCACTCAGAGAGCTCATGTCTGATGCCTCCTTTCCCCTCTCACTGCCAAGAATATGTTGTTTGCCATGCGATGCCGTTACAAATAAACCAGGAGTGGTGGGAGGGAATCCGGAATGCAGTGGGTTAAGGGGTGTGTGGGAAGAGGAGGTGGGGACGAGAGAGGGCCAGGCTGTCTGGCTCTCTCCAGAGGATAAAAAAGTGGTAGTAGGAGAGTGAGAAGAACAATGTTGAGATGGAATCGGGAAGACTTTTAGTTTAGTTTAGTTTTTTTTTTTTTAATGACTAGCACTTGAGTGGATTGATGAGTAGAGTGTGTAGAGAAGTAGTTGAAGTAAGTTAAAGGGAGAAATGGGGGAACTCAATGGAATGAGGTTCCTAAGGATGTGTATGGGGGCGGGTAAGGATGTGCAAAAGGGAGGTGATCCTAGAGACCTGGGAAAGTGGTAGCTTCAGCCAGAAGGTGGATGCAGGTAAGCCACAGGTTTAGTGGCAGTTATTTGAGGGTGTTTCCACCTGATGGCCTCTGCATTGTTTCAAAGTGTGGTCAGGATTTAGATACAGGGGGAAGGGGGAAAGAATCTGGCCACAGGCACAGAGATGAGGAAGTGCCCTGTGTATTTAAGAAGTGGGGGGATCAGCATTGGGATGAGGCCTAGGGTGTGGACATGTGGAGAGTGGGAAATAAAGGTGCGAATGAAAGCATGCCAGACTGAGCCGTCTATGTAGGCTATCTCCAGGGCAGCAGCAGTGACCCCTGGTGGCTTTTGAGCAGGGTCAGGTGAGCCTTAGGAGGGTCAAGTTGGCAGCACAGGCAGGAGGCCATGCTGAGCCCACAACAGGCCCTGAGAGCTGAGTGTTGACCTGGCCTGGGGCCTGGGAAGATGGAAAAGATTGGAAAGGCCAGCCTGTGGCTGAACCTTCAGGGAAGGAAAAGTGGAAGGAATCGGTCAAAGCACGCTTTTCCTTTTCCTTTTGCCATTGATCTGTTTTGGTTCTGTTCATAAGTGCTGTTATTGCAAAGTCCTTTTCTTGGAGAAGGGGAGGGAGGGTTGAGTTTTGAATTTGCATGCAATGCAGAATGGTTGAGGGCACCAGGCTCCCGAGTGGCAGGTTGTCATTTATTTACTTAAAAAGCTGATATTTGTTGTAGTTATTTTATATTCTTCCTGAATAAAATAGTTATTTTTCTGTGCAGCATTAGGCCCTGAAAGTAGCGAGTTTTCCTACCGTGCCAAAGAAAAGCAAAACATGTTTGTCAGTTTTAAAAAATCAGGTAAAACAAGAAAACCTCCTACATATCCCTATGACAGACACTTAAGGTTCCTGATATCAGAGTGGCTACATACTTGAAGAAACAGTTACAATAAAAGGGTTTAGAATCCATGGACTCTGTTGGAAATTCCTGCTCTTTGGGCAGTGTACTTCAAATGTGTTAAGTATGCATTCTCTCTGAGATGGAAGGTTGGTTTGTGCATGGCAAGTGACCAGGTTTTGAAGGTTGCAAATAGATATTCTCCAAATAGAAACCATATTCTACCTGTGCCTTTAAGCCATAGTTGACTCCCATACTTTTATTGAAATGTAAAATAGCTTCTGATCAAAGAAAAGGCCAGCATTTGCAGTTGCCTTTGAATAGTATTTTCAGCACACAAGATTAGAAGTCTGAGTGTTTTCCAAAATATCTTTTGAGATCGAAATAGGTTTTGCAGACAAGTTCTGTGTCGCTGCAGAGCTGTCGCCGATCCTTGGGCTCCTTAGAGGTCAGAACAGCCTGAATCAGCACGGCCCCCCTGACCCTGGCCCAGAGCAGACAGGCTGCTCCCTCCCTTTCTCCTTTCTTTGTGTCCTTCCATTTTTACAAGGAAGCAGGAGGTGAGGGACAGGGATCAGGTCCAGCTGAGACTGTGACCTCGCCTGGTTCTCTCTGGCTTTCCTTGCATATATGTCCATTCAACCCAACAGTTCCAAGTGAAAAAACATTTACTTACCCATTTTGGTCATCAGCCCTCAGCTCCTCTCTACTCCTTCTGGCTCCTCAGGCAGCATCCACTCACTCTCACCTCAGGCTGGTGCTTTTGTGACTTTCTAGCATGCCCTGTGGGGGTCAGCTGAGCGAGACTGAGGGGAACAGGCAGATGGGAGGGAGACCTCCAGTTTGCAGTTTCCCAGGCCCCAATCCCACAGCCTCTTTTCAAGGAAGAGAGAACTTTGAAAAGCATTCTTACAGCTGTTCCTCTCCACCTGGCATTTTCACTTTCTCTGTCTTCAACTTTTTTCTTCCCCTGTGTATGCCAGAATGTGAGGTGGGGCTGTATGGAACTGCCCGTGAAGGAATCTTGGTGCATCTTGGGTGATCAGTGGTAGTCAGTGTATCTAACTCTGTCACAGGACTCCTGGTGTGTTACTTGGGTGGCTCTTCACTCTCTGCCCTCTTCCTACCTGCCTTTCAGTTGTTTCACTTCTCTTTGTTTCTGAGAACAGGGGCAGGGAAAATAAAAAATAAAACAAGAAAGGCACTTTTTTTACTAGAGGCATATTTTATATGTATATTTTTTGGCATTGAAGTTGAAATAATTGACTTCTCTGATGGTTTGACATTTTGTATTGCTTTGGCATATGCTGTTCACACACACACACACACACACACACACACACACACACGCACACAGCAGGACTTCACCAGGAATGGCTCATACACATACCTATTTTTTCACACACCTCATAGAGTTAAAGATAACCAGAATGCCTGCAATATTTCTCCACTTCTAAATGTAATCTGATGGTTCTAAATGTCAATGGTAGCATCATATTTGCAGGTGGGTTCCATTTATCTAGTTTGGGTGGCTGTGCTGGAGCTGTAACCAGCTCTGCCAAAGAGAAAAAAAAACCAATTAGGCAGCTTTTGAGGTTTACAGTGGGGTGTGTTCTACAAAAGGGGACGAATAATCTGCCTTTGAATATAAACGGATGTATAAGGAGAGCCTTTTCTTCAGTAGAATAATCCTTCTCCTCTAAGTGTCCATCTTATAGCTACCACTGAAAAGAGGTCATTGAATTATTCCCTTCGTCTTTTGAAATCTAGTTGTCAGAATAACTAATATCTATCATTAGTATTTTCAAGGCTGGCCTGGCTTTATCATCACGAAATGATCCTTACAAATAAAAGAATAAGAAGGTCTTTTGGTAAGCTCTTTATTGATATAGTTCAGCTTTTTATTAGAGAAAAAGTGATACCTTTGGCATAATAAAGATGTATTCTCATAATCGCAGGAAGCTCAGAGAGTAGGGAGCCACAGGCTTTAGGGGCAAATGAATCTGGGCAGCGGGGCTTTGGTGTTGGCTGCTTAAAGAATGTGCTATTTCTGTTGATGAGTCTTAGTGGCTTTTTTATTTCTTGAAAATAATTCCTTATATCATTTCATTTCTTTATTCGTCCTCTTAATTGTATCTAGATTGAATCCTGAGTGGTTTATTCACAAGTGCCCATTTCACATTAAAATTTTTTCTCGAAGTATCACTCCAGTGAGTTTCAAGTGCTACACAAATTTTGTTTGCATTTAGTGTCAGAAATTGGTTATGTGAACTAGTTTGCACAAGTATTCATGATCTTCTTCATACTGGTACTTACTCTGGTGGGGCTTAGCCTTTAATACCTTGTCTTTGAATGAAATTTTGTTAAATCACAATACACATGCCACCTTCTGACCTTGTATTACATGTGGTAGGACATGTTACGTGGTCCTCCCCAGCCCACTCTGTGCTGGGTTCTTTCTCTTTGCTCAATTGTATCATTTCACCCTGGACCTAAATAAAGCTAACCAGCAGGTGGGGCCATTTTAAAATGACACTTTAAAACTGCTATTAACTGTAGCCAAACACACAGCACATTCAGCACTGTTCTGTTTTCTATGTCTTAACTCACTAATTTATTACAACACTTTCTGAAGTAGGTTTATTACTGCTTGCGTTTTCTAGATGACTACACCGAGCCACAGGAGATTCGGTGACTTGCCCAGAGTCACACATCAGTCTAGTTTGGATCCAGGTCGTCTGGCCCTCAAGCACGACCCAGGAAGGCTGTCTGAAGTAGGTTGTGCCCGAGAAGCCCAGATGAGGGAAACAGAACCGCAAGGGGAAGTTTGGGACGCAGTTCGAAAGCCCCATCTTCTTCCCCCCTCAGGAGTGACATTATAGCTCTTCTTTGCCTCTGCCATTTCCATCCCCTCTTTCTTCTTTCTGAAGGTTTTCTCATAACAAGTAAATTTAATAAAAGCAGGTTTAGTGTAACAGCAGATTTTGGTTTCAGGCTTAATCCTGGCTCTATCACTTACTTCTCACTTGTGGAATGCCTCTAACTTTCCTTTGAGAGCAACTTTTACTTCTCAGTTCTGCTTTAAAAAATTCTTCCTTATCAAGTACCCACTAGATCACCACTAGTATTTCTGTTACTGTTTTTTTTAATTAGGGACATGATATAAGTTACAACACCCTTGTAATTGTGTATTTTCTATATTCTATAGCTTCATCTCATTTCTGTCATTAATGCTTTTTTTGTTCCACGAAAGGCATGGTATTAGGGGGAAGAAACAAAGTAGATCTCTCTTCTAGGTATTTTTTATACAGTGTCTTAAATAAGCATTGTAGAATATATACATTAACTCACTTAACACCTCACAGCACTTTTGACAGAGCAGTATTGTTCATTGCATCTTATATATGGAAAATTCTCTGGGAGATAAGTAATTTGCTGTAGTCCTGTTTCTGTCCATAGTTAGTAAGTGGCAGAGCTTGGGTGAAAGATGTCTGCTTTCTGCCAGGGGCATAATTTCTGGGTACCCACTACCCCACCAATGAGTGCGGCCACACCAGTGCGCGAGTGCCAGGCACAGTGCCAGGCACTGCTGCCCAGACTAGAGATTCGCGGTTGAGTCTGGCATTTCTTCCACACCAGCCTTGCTGATGGATCTGAGAATCACCATGGCTTTGGAGAGACACCTAGAGAAATGTGCTATTATTAGTTGGAAAAAGTATCCAGGAAGATATAATGAAATGGAAATGCATGAATTTTTATTTGGGGGCTCAGTTCTGAGAGCTTATAATTGAATATTTTTCAGCTCATTCTCCTTATGGATTCTATATCTACATCTTGACTTTCAATCACATTGTTAAATGCCTGTGAAAATTTGGATGGTAGTCTAGGTCCGTGATTTTAACCTTTTTCATCTCACGGTATGTATGAACTAATTATTAAAATTCTGCTGCATGGCAATATATATATTTGCTTGTCTGATTAAAAAAATAGGTATAATTTTGATTCATTTACACTGGTCAGCTATTGTTGTGTTGTCAGTTTTTAATTTGACAATCTAAAGGAAAAGACATCAGTGTCCCTAATTAAATACTAGGTATTGCATGTTTTAAAAGTTCTTGTGGCACACCAGTGTGCCTCTAGCACATACCTTTTGAAAATTGCTGGTCCGGGTGTTAAGACCTCTGGACAGGAATACAAATTATTTTCTTAGCATCTACTTTTTTGTGAATACGCCCCTCTAGGGAATATTCCTTTAACAAGGAATAGGCAAGATAAAAGATAAAGTCTTTTGAATCTGGTACAACATCTGTATCTTGGTAGTAATAATAACTGTTAAAATCTTCTTAAGTACTAACAAGTCACAGTTGTTTATTTAAGTATATTTTGTTGATTATGCTATTACAGTTGTCTCATTTTTTCTCTCCTTTATTTCCCTCTACCTTGTACCCCTCCTCCCTCCAGCATTGCCCCCCCCATTTTAATTCATGTCCGTGGGTTATACATATAAATTCTTTGGCTTCTCTATTTCCTCCACTATTCCTAACCTTCCCCTGTCTATTTTGTACCTACTAATTATGCTTCTTATTCCCTGTACCTTTTCCCCCATTCTCCCTCCCTGCTGATAACCCTCCATGTGATCTTCATTTCTGAGATTCTGTTCTTGTTCTAGTTGTTTGCTTAGTTTGTTTTAGGTTCAGTTGTTGATAGTTGTGAGTTCATTGTCATTTTACTATTCATAATTTTGATATTTTTTAGAAAAGTCCCATTAACATTTCATATAATAAGGTCTTGGTGATGATGAACTCCCTTCACTTGACCTTATCTGGGAAGCACTTTATCTGCCCTTCCATTCTAAATGATAGCTTTGCTGGAGAGAGTCATCTTGGATGTAGGTCCTTGCCTTTCATGACTTGGAATACTTCTTTCCAGCCCCTTCTTGCCTATAAGGTTTCTTTTGAGAAAGCAGCTGATAGTCTTATGGAAACTCCTTTTGTCTTCTTTTCTCTTGCTGCTTTTAAGATTTTCTCCTCTTTAAACTTGGGTAATGTAATTATGATGTGTCTTGGTGTGTTCCTCCTTGGGTCTAATTTCTTTGGAACTCTCTGAGCTTCCTGGACTTGCATGTCTATTTCCTTGGCCAGATTGGGGAAGTCTTCCTTCATTATTTTTTCAAGTAAGTTTTCAATTTCTTGCTCTTTCTCTTCTCCTGCTAGTACCCCTATGATTTGAATGTTGGAACATTTAAAGTTGTCCCAGAGGTTCCTAAGCCTCTTCTTGTTTTTTAAAATTCTTGTTTCTTCATTCTGTTCTGATTGAATGTTTATTTCTTTCTTCTGCTCCGGATCATTGATTTGAGTCCCCATTTCCTTCCTCTCACTGTTGATTCCCTGTATATTTTTCTTTATTTCATTTTGTCTAGCCTTCACTTCTTCCTCTATTTTGTGTTTGCACTCAGTTATTTCTGTGTGCATCCTGATTACCAGTGTTTTGAACTGTGCATCTGATAGGTTGGCTGTCTCCTTGTTGCCTAGTTCTTTTCCTAGAGTTTTGATCTGTTCTTTCATTTGTGCCGTATTTTTTTTTGTCTCAGTGCAGCTGCATAACAGCTGTTATGCAGCCTTAGGTATTTGCCAGGGCAGAGCAGCTTATGTGGCTGCCTTGTGGTGACATATGTGGGGGAGAGGTCTGAGAGGGAGCAATGCCTCTTGCTTACTGCTTAGTTGGCCTTCATTAACTTTCCCCACTATCCACAAGCAGATTGGGCCCTTCTGGTGTTGATTCCCTGGTGGGTGGGTTTGTGTACATTCTAGAACCCTGTGGGTCTCTCCAACAAACTCTCTTGTGAGGCTGGGAGTTTCTCTCACTGCTGCAATCCCCACAGGTTTTTACAGCCAGAGGCTTTTAGGCTTTTGTTTCCCATGCTGGAACCCTGGGTTGTGCAGTCTGTCTCGCTCCCCAGTTGTTCCTCCCCGCTTATCTGCATGTGAACGTGGGACTGCCTGGTCTTCCAGCTGCCACCTCACCTGCCTGGTCTGCCTCTTTGCTTCCCATCCTCATTGCTTTGACTGCCCATCTCTTCCCCTCCTACCATTCCGGATGAATGTTTCTTTAACTCCTGGTTGTCAGACTTTCATATAGTTCAATTTTCTGGCAGCTCTGGTTGTTTTTTGTATTTAAACTTGTCCTTGACTTTCTTTTGGTTGTTCAAGGAAGCAAGGCATATCTACCTATGCCTACATCTTGGCTGGAAGTTCTCCAGCTGAAAAGTCAACACCTTCAGCGCTTCCCAGGTATTACTTCATTTAATCTTTGAGACAACTTTAAAGGAGCAAGAATTCTTTGTCCCATTTTGTTGATAAATCAATGGAGACTCAGAAAGGGTGAGAAAATTCCTCAAGGCCATACAGCTGGCATGTGGCAGAGCTGGGACTTTGTTCCTACGTGGCTGGCTCCAGAGCTCAGGAGTCTACCTCCCATGTTACACCGCTTTCCCCGACCCCAAAGAGCTGCTGCGTCTGCTCGGGAGCACTGTCATGTAGCTCTTCTCCAGGTGTTTTGGAGTGGGCAAAAGAGTTGGTTAAACATTCTGTATAACAAACCAGCCCCACATATATACGTGTACCTGGAAATCTCCTTACACTGCAATGCCGATAATTCCTCTCTCTCTTCCTCACATATTTGTTAAGTATCTACCCTCTGGTAGGTGTGGTGCCTTATGATACTTTGATAAAAAACACTAATTCCTGATATAGTAGAGGAAACAGCCATTAAATTTTTAGACATACACAAATCATTATCAATTATAAGCATGATAACATTCAGAGGAGCACAGAGAACTGTAGGAGTGAATTGTTAGAGGTCCCAGCCTGATCCTGAAGGAAGGATAGGAGCCTGGAAGGCACTCCTAAAGAAGATACATTTAGGATGAAATAAAACAAGGAATAGGAGTCCGCCAGATCGGGGGAGAGGCAGGAACTGAGGGCTGTGGCAGAGTGTTCTGGGCAGAGGAAACCAGAGCAGAAGGCACTTAGACAATTACCCAGGCAGCAGAAATTTGGTGAATAAGAGGTAAATAGAGGAGAGGAGGGTCTGGAATGGTTGGCAGGGGCCAGACTGAATAGGACCTTGAGGGCTGTGGGTGGATGTTGGACTTCAACAAGTACTAAAGCCGTTTTGAGAGCCCGTGTGCTTGGCCATGAAGAAGAGAACCATCTTCAGGAAAGTCCATGACCTTTGTGTGGGAGTAGCTTTGCTTTGCTGCTATGCATGGAACTACTTTGCACCCACAGAGAGGGGGGTTTTGTAAGGAGATTCAGAAGCATGTTGGGGCTGTCATTCTCTACTAAGATAATGGCATTTTAAATGTCTATAAGAATTAGAAATGCCTGTTGATAGAAAATATCTTTCCCTATAGAAAAACATGACATTTCATTCTTCCTATTGCTAGTTTTACTGAGCACTATTGGAAGGTACCTGATGGCAGCAAAGACAGCCTGATTGTCCATCATCAGTGCTCAGGGGAGAGATTCTCACAGCGCATTGCCAAGCCCAGGCAGGGATGAAAATGAGATGAAGCCCGTGATCCAACGTTACCACTGCAAATTGTAGAGAGCATATTTTTTTGTGAAGTGAAGTGAGGATTTAAAAAAGAGAAAAACTTTGGAAAGGGATTCTAAGGAGGCGTGCACTTAAAAGTCTGTATTGTTTATTATAATTGTGGGGTGATTAGAAAGACTACTTGTTGAACAAATCTAAAGCACAATAATGGAGATTTGATTTAAATTTTGTATTTTTCTATACTTTTAGATGTAAAGCCTAAATTTGATTTTTTCATGTACAGCCAATATTCACAGTTATGAAACGGATTTGCAACAGTGCACTGAAGCCAGAAAGAAAACTTAAAGTGTGTCAGAGCTCACCATTACGCTTGTTAACACAATGGTATAGGGTGAAAAAAGAGGAAACGTCAAGATTTCTTACTGGGACTGTAAGCCCCTCAAACAATTGAACTTCAAGTAGCAGCCATAAGCCAGCCCACCTGTTACTCTGTGAAAGCTCAGGATATAGATTCTAATATGTTTGGTAGGCAAGTGTAAATGCTCAGAAATTGTACCAAGCCCTTAACCAAAACAAGTCTGCCAATCTGTACTTGACCTCCCCAGCCAATTACTCTGATGAACAACCACCCAGGCAACGTGGGCTGCCCCAAGCACCCAAGTATTACTGCCATCTGGAGTAGGAAAGAACATCTCGTAAAAAATCAAATGGCATAAGCCATGTTCAAGTCAAAAGAGTGTCTAGAACAAACATATTTTTTATCTGCTAGCATGGAAAAATGTGATGTTTCTTTATTTGTTTTTTATGTACCATTTTGCCAGAGTCATAACCAAGTAAACACCATAAAAACAGCAAAGAAATGTAACATTAATTCTCATCCTGTTTGGGGATCATGGTCCCTTTTCAGAAACTAAGGAAGGTTGTGCCATTTCCCTCACAAAGAAACACAAATGTACACAAAACCAACATTATGCCTTCACCTTCAAGCAAGGAAGTCCTTGACTGTCTGCCCTTGGACTCCAGAACCCTCCATTAGTAGCCTTGGGAGAAAAGAAGAATTCAGTCATAATTCTCATGAAACAGGATGGCCTCATTAGCACTAGAAAAAAATTAAGACCTGAGTCCTTGAATTTTCAACTATGATCTTGTATGTTTATTTATCCCAGAACCTGGCACAATACATGATTGATTCTTAGGAAAGCTCTGTGGACTGGCCTCCTAGGAGGAAGTGCAGTTGTGCCTAGAGATAAAAAACCAGTTGTATCCTGCAGCTGATCTACTGAGGAGGCCAGCATACAACTGGAACCCTAATTTGGTCACAATTGGAGTTTCCTGTTAATATTAAGAAATTAATTTGCACTTCCTTCTTATTAGATCTTGTATAAAGATTCTGCTTTGGGATGGAACCACTGAGAAGTCAGATTCCTATACTAGAGTACTGGAGTATTGTACAGTTAAGGAAATAATACCAGGGGAATTCTGGATCTCAGGAGATACAGAGGCTTAATTACCACTCTGTGACTGCTGTGGGGAGAATTGGTCTGATTTGCACCAGTGTTAGTGTGAATAGGCTTTTGTTCTCTCAACTCTCTGTACTCATTTCCTGTCCATAATAACATGGCCATTTAAAAAAAATAAATGTGCCATAAAATGCAGAAGCCCACAATCTGGAGTTGATTTGGAAATCTTGGACATTGCTTATAACAATTTTTAATCAGATATATCTCCCCAGGCAAGGAAAACAAAAGAAAAAATAAACACATGAGACTACATCAGAATAAAAGTTTTTGCACAGCAAAGGAAATCAACAATATAAAAAGACAACCCACAGAATGGGAGAACATGTATTAAGATGACCTGTATCTCATACATCTGATAAGAGGTTAATACCCAAAATTTATAAAGAACTTAACAAAACTCAATACCAAAAAAACGAGCAACTCAATAAAAAAATAGGCAAAGGACCTAAATAGACACTTCTCCAGAGAGGACATACAGATGGCCAATGGACATATGAAAAGATGCTCATTGTCACTAATCATCAGAGATACGAAAATGAATCACAATGAGATACCATTGCACACCTGTCAGAATGGCTATTATCAACAGATCAACAAGCAACAAGTGCTGGTGAGGGTGTGGAGAAAGGGGAACACTTTTGCACTGTTGGTGAGAATGCTGACTGGTGTAGCCTCTATGGAAAACAGTATGGAGGTACCTCAAAAAATTAAAAATGGATCTGCCTTTGATCCAGTGATCCCACTTCTGGGAATATATTCAGAGGAACCTGAAACACTAATTTGAAAGAACATAAGCACTCCTGCATTCATTGCAGCATTATTTACAATTGTCAAGATATGGAAGCAGCCCAAGTGTCCATCAGTAGATGAGTGGATAAAATAACTATAGGACAGTCACACAATTGAATACTACTCAGCCATAAAAAAGGAGAAAATTTTACCCTTTACAAAAGCATGGATGGACCTGGAAAACATTATTATAAGTGAAATAAGTCAGTCAGAGAAAGACAAATACCATATGATTTTGCTCATATGTGTAATCTAATGAACAAACTGAACTAACAAGGAAAATGGGGACAGACTCATAGATGGAGAGCAGGATGACAGCTAGTGGCAGGGTGAAGTGAGGGGTTGGAGGAATTAAGCAAACATGAAAAAGGACTCATGGACATGGACAACAGTGTGGTGATTCCTGGGGGAGAGGGCCATAAAGGAACAAAAAGGCGATGGAAAAATACAATAAAGAGTAAAAAATAAATAGACATTACTAAAAAATAAAAATAAAATAAAATAAACCAACACAGGCCTACCTAACTCAGAGCTCCTTGCCTGGAAACCTGATTTTCTGCTTGGGGCATTGGCCTTTGAGAAGGAAGATGGGTAGAGCTGAGGGTGGGATGTCGAGAGCTTTTGGAGAATTGATGCTTAGTGTCCCAGGGGTGAGGAGAGAGACCTGCTTCCAGGGTTGGTTCCACAAGGTCCTGCCAAGCATGCTAGGCTTGGGATCAGGGAAGGGACACATCACAGATTGAGGAGAGATGGGTAGGGAATGGTGATGCCCAATGAGACAGACGGAGCCCAGGCATCCGGGATGTCTTACTCAGCACTCTTTCTTTGTAAGTGACAGGAGCTCAGTTCTTCCTGGGTCTGGTTTTAGATCTGTCTGCCTGCCCCTCGCCTCCTTCTTTCCTTCCTTCTCCCCAAATTTCTTGGCTTTGGGCATCCTCTCAGGTAAGGTTTCTCTACATGGTGACCCCAGAAGCTCTTGGCATACATCTTCCTTGTAGTTGTTGGGAGGGAGTCTCGTGGGATGATTTGGACCCACACTCTGCCCACTGTGGCCCAGGGATGAGGAGAGTGGCAGGTCACGTATGTGTCCTTTGAGGCTAGGAGTGAGGAATATTCCACATAGATGGTGTGGATTGAGAGTGGGAGGGAGGCAGGTCCTTAAAGGCAAATCAGATTGCTGTTGACAGGCAATAATCTCCAGTGTCCCCTTGGGTTTTGGTCAATAATCAGCAATTGGGAAGATGAATGATCAGCCATTCAAAAAATCTCCTGTGAGCTGCTGGACCCAGCAACTGGACTGGGACACAGGCTCATTCCAGCCCGGCAGAGGGAGACTGCTTTTTCCTGTGTTTTTAATATAAAATGAGCATAGAGTATAGGGTTAAAAATATGTCCACTAGAGTCTTTTATGCCTTTCTTTTTGAATGGGTTATACTATTTCTAAAGTTAGAGTGATGAAATGACTAGTTTTCAAATCTACTGTGGTACAAATGATGGTATCCCAGTTAACTTACAGCTTAGCACATTTGTTGAGTCCTAGAATGTTGGAAAATAACCTATAAAATGTACTTTACATTAGGGAGATGCTGATCCCCAGGAGTTAAATACACTGAAGAAGTTGAGATATTCTCTCCTCTCTTTCTCAAGAGCCTAGAATACAATCAATTCCTGACCTACACCTTACTTAGAAGCTATTTCATTTTTACAAATGTGCTTTAGTGGTATTTACCCCTCACTGCCTCAGGTTTTCCTATTGTCCCTGCTATCACATTCTGGGAAAAAAAGTGTCACCTTTAGAGGATCTGTGGTTTCAGTACAAAGGAAGAGAAAAAATAATGCAAAAAAATAAACCAAACCAAACTGAAACAAAAAACCCCAACCTAGGTGAGTTGTCTTCCAGAGCTCACAGTAAGGTCCTTACCCTCTCCAAACCTCACATTCCTCTTCTCTGAAACTGGGAGGATAAGATACCTACTTGAGGGTGTTAAGAGAGTCCAGCGAAGAGTATAAATTGTTGGCACACAGTAATAGCTCAATAAATACCATTATTCTCCATTGCCTTCCCTCACCCATCATTGCTAATGGCCTGTTGATTTCCACATTTGGCTTAAGTATTTTCTTTAAAATTACACCAGTGTCTTTTGGAGCCTTAAGGGATGATCATTCACACTCTAGCATAAATTATTTCAATTATATTCTTTCCTCCTAATATTTGGATTGAATAGGGGGCAGAGTAGATGGGATGGACGGGAATTAGCTCAATCTGTAGAACTCGTGGCAGTGACCTGGGCTGGGGTGGGTGCTACAGGACTTAAGGTGGGAGAGAAGGTACTACGAGACTGGAAAATGGTAGAGCTTTGAGTGGAGCGGTGTGGGGAGGGAGACTTTCTTTAATGCAGATATTTGCCATAGAATGGCTCTGGGTCTGGCAAGGGAATGAGAAACTGCCATCTTCTCCTCCCGTCACTCATAACTTCTTGTTCCCAGATCCTGGGCTGCAACTGCTAGCATTGAATTAGGCAGTCTCATTGGAAAACCAGACCTCTTCAATGACACTGCTTCTTTGGACAAACGAAGCCAGTAGCAGCTTTCTAATGAATTTCTGGAACCTGACCAGTTCAGGAAGCCAGGGGCTGCCTGCACTTTGTAGATAATATTTTCATAATGCTTAGCCTTCCTACACTTGGCGATTTTCTTTTTACCACATCCTAAAGTGGAGAGTCTCAGAAGGGGCCACTTTTAGTTACTTCCTTTGCTAACTATATGCCTTCTACATAGTAGATACCCTACAAATGTAAAATCAAATGGAATAATTAATACATGGTGTTTCTCTTAATTGAAGAAAAATTTTTAATTTTTCAAGTACTAAGAGGATTATTAGGGATAGATGATATGGTATCACATAAATGGACTTTAATTCTCTGATATTTATTGAATGGTTTTGGCTCTTATATAAAATACCTCAAGGAACTGATTAGCCATCAGTTTTAAAAATATTTAATATTTCTTTCTTAATTTTCCAATACCTGTACAATGGTGAACTTTTTCAAATAAAACATTGTATGCATCCTAAACTCTTTTCAAAGAAAGGATTTAGTTAACATGTTTGAAATTGTCTACTGAGAACTCCCCGCATTGCTACAACTACGTTTACAGGGATTTTATTTCTCAAATATAGATGTTGTAATGTGATTCCTAATTTTTCTAAGCAGACAGGCATCTGAAGGGTTCTCCCTCAGATTTTTGTGCTGGGAACTTAGATGTCTTTATCTCACTATTGGTCTTTTTATATTATTTATATTTTAGTTTTTATGTTGTTTTCTTTCACTTCCAAAAAATGACTGTAATGCTTAAGAATAATGATGCTTTTGGTATCATTACAGAGTGCTTCCCTAGGCACCGTGCTAGGAGCTGCCCATAGGAGCGCCTTCTTTCCTTAACTAGTTCACATGTTTGATATGAAATATGTGCTCTTAGAAGTGTGTGGGGGCAACTTTGCCAGCAAGTGCCCCCGTCCACCACGGATGAAAGTGAAACAACCAAGACATGATCTGCTTGCGTAGGAGAGGTGGTCAATCTCTCAGAGAAGAAGGACCAAGAACCTCTTCTTCAACAGCTCTTATTAGGTTGTAATACATAGGAATAAAGCTCGTCAATACACAGGTAATACACAGGTAAACCTTTTATTAGGTAACGGCTTTTATTAGGTTGTAATACAGAGATAAAGCTCATCAATCAATGTCAGGTGGCAAGGATCAAACAGTAGATAACATTTCAAAGAAATCTGAGGGCTTAGTCTGAGTCAGTGTCTGTAAGGGGGTTGCAAAAACTTTGGGAGACATACTCATTTTCTGCTTGGACCCTTATCATATGAATGAAGGCACTCTTAGCAAAGCAGGCTTCATAGGACTTTGTGAATTTTCTCTTATGCCCGATCACCTCGGAACCCTCTCTAGCTGGCAAAGGGCTGCACCGCCCTTCCAGTCATAGGTTTTTAGACTTAAGTGGATTAAAGCCAGGAAGTGCTTCTCCCAGAGGGAAATGAGGACCCAGGCTATGTCAGAATAACTGGGGGGCGAGGCTCCATCATCCCCTCTTTGTTGCAGCCCCCCAAGTCCTTCCTTGATGGCCTGCCAAGTGATGGTATCTGGCTTAGGTTGCCCCCTCCTCCCCCCCAGAGGTCTTATCTGTCTCTGACTAAGCGACCAAGCTTTGGGAGCAGAGATGAATGAAGCAGAAGTAATGCTCCTGCCAGGGAGATTAGCTTTGTCTCCTTAGTGGCTCATAGTCTGGAAGTCGCTCACTCAGCCTTAGCCATGGTGGGCAGTTACAACTCTTGAAACCAGGCAGAGTGATTCCCAACAGAACTCTTTTTGACTAAAATATGTGTCTGATTATAGATTTCATCTTTAATAGCTTGATCCTTTTAATTTAAGATCCACTGGTGAGAGTGAATGAGCAGGCAAAGACTTAGTGAGGACAGACCTATACAGGAAACTTCGGTGCTCAGCCCAGGTACCCTCATCTGGTGGTGTGGCCACATCTCCAACCCACCACTCCCCTGACTGCTGTGGTGATAGACTGTATTGGTTTCACAGCCGGGCATTGCCCTTGGCCACAGAAAAATGCCTCTCCCCAGGTTGTCCTGCTGCAAGGGGATGCTTAATGAGGGGATTTAAAGGCCTAGCCCTCTTTCCTTGATTCGGGGCACCTTGAAGTCCCAGCTCTAGGGATCCCTGTAGGACCAGGCAGGCCTCCACTGGAACTGCTTTGTGGGTCACCTTCTCCCTCTCTGCCATCTTGCCTCCCTCACTTCCTTACGGATGTATCTCCTGGGGCATCCCCTCACCCCAATAAACCATCTGCATGCAGCTCTCCATTGCAGAGAACCTTTCCAAGGAATTCAGTCTGATAGACATCATTACTACGCTTCTCGAAATGATTCCTCATTTTAGGAAGAAACAATTAGACGTCATGGAAACAATGGCAACAGTTTTGAAGAGCTCAGTGACACACGGGCATTCTGAAGACAATGAAGGGAAGTTTTGCTGCTGGGGTTACACCTGGGCTCAGAATAACGTTGGTGGGAAGATGAAGCAGCACAGACGTGCCGGAGAAGACTGGCATTAGGTGGCACCAGAGGGCAGTGAAGTTAGAGGAGATGAAGAATACTACAAAAAATATCATGAGTTATAGATTTAAAACTTTAAATCTTTAAGTATTTTCAAAAGTCACCAAATGCTAATGTGGGAAGAATCTTTTTTAGCTACAAAATCACACCGTGACCTGGAGTATCAAGTGTTGCTAAAATTTGTCTGCCAGTGCTTAGCAGTTACCATTCATACACACTGTCATTGCCAGGATCTGGAGATGGTCTTCAGCCGTCAAAAGAGAGGGTTCTGTGAGGGGTCCCTGTATTGTGTGTCTGGGGGTGTCAGCTTTTATGGTGGTTGAATGATTTTCCTAATAGGATATTGGCCTAGTATATAGCAGTTACTCATATGTTTATTGAAGAAATATACATAAATCAGTGAATAAGGCTGGAAGTCAAATCCAAATTCTGGATATTTTCCTTACTGCTTAGAGGAATGGAACTTATTTCAGAAAAGTTTTACAGTGTAATGAGACTTAGCGATGCTTTTGGTTATTATTGCAGTTAGAGCTAATGAAGGTAAATGGGTTATTTTGACTTTTTAAAAAAATAGAGAGAACTTCTAGAAATCTGTTGTTAGGACATAATCAAAGGTCTAACCCAAATATGTATGTAGTATTACTCGTCACCCCTTACTTTAAATAGGGACAGATTGGCAATGGCTCAAGTTTTCATCAGTAAGGAAATTCTGTGTTTTTTTTTTGAGTTGTTCAGTTACGGTTGTCCCCATTTTTCCTCCATTACTCTCCCCTGCTCTACCCACCCCCACCTCCCACATTCAACCCTCCCTCTGTTGTCTTTGTCCTCGGGTTCTTTGAAGACCCTTCCCCTTCTTTCCTCTGTTACCCCCTTCCCTCTGGTTTCTATCAGTTTGTTCTTTATTTCCATGTCTCTGGTTCTATTTTGCTCACTTGCAAATTCTTAATTATAATAAACTTTCTGGATTATGATGTGGTAATTTAAAATGTTTTCAAAATATTTTTGGTATGCATTTTTAAATAAACTTTATTTTTAGAACAGTTTTTGATATAAGGAAAATGAGAGAGTTCCCATGTAATCAGCACCCCGTGCTTAACCAGGGCACATTTGTCACAGTTAATGAACTGACATAGGTACGTTATCATTAACTGAAAGTCAATACCTTATTCAGATCTCCTTCATTTTTACCTAATGTCCATTTTCTGTCCCAGGATACCATTCAGGACACTGAATCACATTTTGTCATGTCTCCTTAGGCTCCTGTTGTCTATGACAGTTTCTCAGACTCTCCTTATTTTTGATGACTTTGACAGGTTTGAGGAGTACTGGGCAGATGTTTTACAGAATGTTTCTCAATTGGGATTTGTTGTTTTTCTCAGAATTAGACTAGGGCTATGGATTTTGGGGAGATGGATTACAGAGATAAAGTGCAATTTTCATCACCTCTTATCAAGGGTACACACTATAACATGTTAACATATCATAATTAATCTTAACCTTGACCGCTTGGCTGAGGTGATCTTTGCCAGACTTCTCTGTAAAGTTGTCCTCCCTCCCACCCCACGTGCTGTGTCTTTGGAAGGAAGTTGCTATGCACGGCTTACACTGAAGGAGTGGGAAGTTACCTTTCACTTCTTTGAGAATGGACTATTTAAATAAATGTTTGATATTCATTGCAAGAAATTTGTTCATCTCCCCCATTATTTATTTATTGTTATTTATTTATATTAGTAGAACTCAGATATTTATTACATACTTCGAGTTATAGTTTAATACTAATTTATTTACCTTTTTGCTCAGATTGCTCCAGTTTTGGCCGTCAGGGGCTCTTGCAGTTGGCCCGTGCCCCTTTGACATACTCCCATCCTGGTGTGTGTGTTGCTTGGGCACTTCCTTACTTTCTTGCTGTAAGATGCCCCAGCTTCATCTCGTGTATTTCCTGCCATTTGTCTATGAATCCCTGGTTCCTTTCACTGGAGAATGGAATTAGACACCAAGCATTGGGCACTAGGTGCACTTATTACTATTGGGGAGCACTTTTAATGGCCTAGAACAATGTTCATTATAATCTAAAAATTTAAAAACACAAACATTTGATAAACAGTGATGTGAATTGTGTACATGTAAAAATCAGATAAGAATTATATTCATAGATAATAAAGAAAAATATTAGTATGTTAACAGTTTATTTGTTAAAGAGTTGTGAGATTTTGTTTTTTATATTCTCTTCTAAGTTCTGAATCATGAATCATACACCTTACAATTAGAAAAAAAGGAGCTAGTGTTTTTAACATTAAAATTCTTTTAAAAACTAAAATGGGGCAGGCCTTGTTAATATTACCCATTTCCTCAAACTGGGTAATACCAATATTTTTTAAATATCAATATTTAGTAACCATTAAGCTCTAAAACCCCACATGTTCTCACTCTATAAGCTAGGAATTGAGCCAGAAGCTGTTATCAACATCTGTTTTGAGGAGAGTTTGAGGGCAGTTAAAGTCATGAAGGAAATTTTCCAGCAAACCAGAATGTTGTGAAATTTCCTTACCAGTATTGAAATCACTCAGGAACAATTTTATTTCCTATGTCAGGGTTTCTTAAGCTGCATTAATTCATAGTTTCTGCCACATTTACCTACCACACATACAATATTTATTTAATAGTTTTCTCTAAATTGGTTTTAAAAAAATTTTAGATAAATTTACAAAAACCTTTTTCAAGACCCTAGGTAAAAAATGTCAATAATGGAACATAAATATAAAACAAGTACAATGGAACAAAACAGTGTTATGAAAGTTAAACGATAAAGTGAAGGATATGATGATAATGATGTCAGCATTTAAATATGACCTAAAAATTCCTGCCTGGTTGGGGCTCCACTTCACCATCTCATCTTTATTTTTCTTGCTCCCTCCAACTACCCCGTACTGCTCTTCCTTTAGAGCTTTTTATTGGTCATTACCTTCCACGCCCTGCTGTTACTTCTGTCAGGAGTATTGTCAGTTAATGTCTACTCACTTGCCGGTTATCGGCTCATCCTCAGGAAGCCATTCCTGGCCTCCCAGATGCAGTCAAATCCCCGGGTACCACGCTCAGCTTCTCAGGCCCTGCCCTGTGTGCTGCTCCCAATAGGAATGCTATAGTACTGAGATTATTTGATTGCCTATTGCTTTCTTACTTTTCCTCTACGAGGGTATGGATTTGGACTCACTGTTCCTTCCAGGCAGGTCAGATAGTGCCTGGCTTATAACAGGAACTCACTGAATACTGAAATGAATGAATACATGAATATACTACTCCCTGAGATTTTGTAATTAAAGATTCCAAACATATCTTTTGAGTGTAATTTTCTCTATATTCAATTTGTTTCTCTCCCAGGGTATGTCCATTTTGACTTAGCAATAATGAAGGATAGGGAATAAAACCCAGTTAGGTTTTCGTGCCCTTCAGAAGGATTTTGATGTTCAGGCCCCCTGGGTCCTCCTTAGCTAATGGTATTCCAGTTATTCCCCGAATCACTGGTCTACTTTCACATAAAATACCTGTAATAAGACAAAACTATAGTTTTAACACATTTAAATATGGGCATGACTATTAAATTAGGGGGAAAAGAGATTATTTGTGTACCTCCTGAAGTCATTTTGTATAGCCAAATCAGGTGGCAGACCACACTGACTATTAAGATTTGAGTAGTGAGAGCAGGGTGGAGAAGACTGTTTTTAAAGAAGTTATTTATTTTACCAAAGAAATGACCTCATTCCAATCATATTTAATGGTACACAGGATTTTTTCTTCTCTCTCTTTTTAGCACTGTTTCTGAAGAGTCGTGTTAGTCAGGCCCCGTAAAGAAAGCACATACCACTCTGAGTATGTGAGGCAGAGGGACTGTAACATGGGGAACTGGCTACACAGATGGTGGGAAAGCTGAGAAGTGCAACTGGGACGAGTGAGGCAAGCGAGTTTGGCAAGAGCAGGCAGTCGCTGTCACCCTTAGGCTGGACAAACAAAGGGAAGAGGTGACTCGAGTGATTGGGGCCTAGTGGTTGGGGTCATCCAGTGAAATAGGTACCACATTGGACTTATTAGAGAGGGGAATGGAGCCAAAAGAGACTTACAGCCCTGGTTAGAGCATCCTTCAGAGGCACATAGGTAGGAGGGGAAATACTCTTGCTTCTCCCTGCCAACTCCTCTCCAGCCAGCTGAACCCAGTCCGATGCCAGTGGACATGTTCATCAGGAGTCTGCGGTGAATACCACTAGGGCCAGGACTGGATCTGCTGGCAGACAGGCCCCGGGCCAGCACAGCTGTGCGCTACTCCACTTATGATGGAGGGGTGAAAGTTTTACTTGGCCAGAGCCACTCCAGGATAATTTTTTAATACCTTCACGGAAAGAAGCCCTCATTTATTTTTCTTTCTTCTCTTCTTTCTTCCTTTCCTCTTTTCTTTCCTCCTTCCCTCTCTCTTTTCCTTCTTTTTTTTTTGAAAAATATCAAAGAATAAATCAAAGGAGGAAAGATGTAAGATGATTTAAGTGCCATATGGCAGGACTTGGTGTGGATTTTGACCAAAAGAATTCCCTGAAGTACAGTATGTAGCCCTTTAAGAGCCTCTCATGTTTCTGATTAGGCATCAGTGCCCTGAGCTACAGATGAACCACCTTCCTTTGTGCCGGTTTGTGGCGGAACTCCTGCCTGTTCAGTGCTGGGATGTACAGATTGCTTTGGGAGAGCCGTGACTCACTGATTTCTCTGGAAAAGTGGTCGAGAAGTTCTGGGGCACAATCCTTGAAGGCAGGATGTAGTTAGATGCTAAGGGAATTAGCCTGAGTCTTTATTTCCAGGTTCTCTGATGCTCCGCTTTTTGGGTAAAAATCTAACCTTTGTTCTCTGTACTCCTGTTTAAAATAGAAAACATGAATCACCACCCTCTAATTTTATATTTCTGAGAAAAGGATTAACATTGGCTCCTGTCAGTGTTCTGAGTGCATTTTTCCAGCCTCGTCCTGGGACCTGTAACCTTCCCACTATTCCCAGGGCTGGGGGTGGGTCAGTGGACTCTGGGGGCGGGGGTGGCAATCCCCACAGTGGTGTCATCTTCTCCCCGCCCAGAGCAGAACGCTTGTTCTGTTTCCTAACCAGCTCTACTATAAGGTCAGGAAGTGAAAGAATGAATTCTAAAAATGCCCACTACTCTTTTCTTTAAATGATCACAATCTTATCAATTCTATAAAATCAAGGTAAGTTCTAATTTCCTAAAATATCTCTGGCTTTTCCCGTGTATCCATCCAGGTCTCCATCATTCACTGCAGACTGGCTTTGTGTCAGGCGCTGTGCTCGCGCTGGGATTACAAACGTTAGTAAGACATGGTAGCCACGCCTGAGGGGTCTGCCCTGTAGAGAAAGCTGTTCGTTCACCAGTGGGAAGCTCTTTGTAGGAAAAAGAACTTCAAACTTACACAGTCTCCTGCAGTTCCTATCAATTTGAAATATGACAATGGCTTTCACAGTTTCATGACTGTGTCCATATTAAGAAACATTTTACATGACATTCTCTACACACGCATGTACACAAATACATGTTCAAATTTGAGAAACTTACTAAGATAATATTGATATTTTCCATTCTACTTACCATTCCATTTTAAAAATAAAGTTGCAGGTTTTTACCCATTTTATTGATTTCATGACTCACTGATGACTTGTAACCCATAATGTGAAAAGAGCTAGCATCAATATAATTTGGAATTATTATAGAAATTAGTATAACAATGTTCCCAGAAGTTAGATAAATCACAGAAGTGGTGAGTGGAAGTGTCAGAATGGCATCCCACATCACGGAGTTCTCTCTCCTTCCCCTGAATTTCTACGCACCTACATCCTACATAGATAGTTAACTGGGCAATTAACATACACAGTGGTTTTTGAAAGGTATTTTTTATTGTCTTAAACTTTAAATTTTTGACCTTCATTAATTAATATAATTAATGTGTTACTTTGTCTCATTATGTTTTAAGCATCTTGTCACAGTATCCACATCTACATTTCTTTATGGCCTCCTATGGCTCAGCACGATAACTTCTATGGAGGAGTCAATGTTAATTTCTTCTGAGATTAAACACTGAAAGGCATTATTTGTAGATGAGAGCAAAGGACAAAATGTTTTCTTAATAGTTAGACTTGTAGTTAAGATAGGAGCTCTGGAGCTAGTCTTCATGGGTTGGAAGTCTGGCTCCGCCATTTAGCAGCTGTGTGACATTAGGTGAGTTATTCTACCACCCTGTTTCTTCATTTTCTCATCTAGCAATTGGGTAAATTATATTGTCTATCTCATAGGGTTTCTCTGAGGACAAAATGCATGTAAAGCACTTAGATACTGCTTGGCACATAGTAAGCCCTCAACAAATGTTAGCTGCTATAATTGTCATCATCATCATCGTCGTTGTCATTTGTGGTTGACTATAAGTAGCTTGTAGAGGTATGTCATCATTGGGACATTTGGGATCTTGAATACAAAGTTGATTTTTAGGAATTCAACAGGGAAGGGAATTATTTGAAACTTCCTTGGTCTATTATAAATGAAATGGTTCAGTAGATTGTGCGTTGGAAGACTAAGTTAATTGATATTTTTATTGAGTGAGTTTTTAGCAGGAGTAGTAAAATTGTCTGACTTGAGTTTTAAAGATTGGAACTTATTGCTGTTTTAATAAAAAGTTAACATGCTAGTAGGTATTCTGTGGCCCAGACTGCAAGTATACTCAGCATGAAAATTACAAATTGAACAATAAACTGTCTGATGTTAATATTGGATTATGCTTTCAAAATTAGCAGTCTTATGATATACCCCTCTCTCATTGTTCCCACTACAATGTTTCATATGCAGTGAAACAAACAGTCTTCTTTTTAGAACCTTTAATAGTCTTTTCTTTGTATGTTACTTTGGATTTACATATTTATTATTTTGTTAGTACTTAAAACTTTATTTTATTTTAATGATGTGTTCTGTGGTTATAAATGAATATGTGTCAGTTTGGTCCTTTCTACAGTAATTCCTTTTATGCATTTTCATTGGGAAAGAACAAAGACAATGATTCATTATGGAAGGTTAATACAAGGGGACACTTATTATGACATCTATCTTTGTTGTATATTGTTTAACTTCATCTTGGTTGATTTCTATTAAATTTGAACTAGTACATGTCATATATTATACCTTTTTCTTGTTTTGAATGGATTTACTAAACTTATTTTGGTCAGAAAACCTTAAATTATACCAGGAAGATGGTTATCCCATCCCCTAGAAATGTTCTTGTATAGTACACAGATAAAAATTCCTATAGAGTATATGAATGAAGACAACTCTACTTGGATAACAATAAAAAAGAAAAGGAGATAGATCTTCTTAAAAAAGAGCTAATTTAGAAATAAAGTTTTATTTCTAAAAACAGTGATTTTATTACACTGATTTAAAATGTGTCTTAGGTGTACTCACTGTCATTTTGGTCTCTTGTATATTCTGCTAGTTGCTTTATAATCTGCCTGTTTATTGCAATTACTGCTGATTTTCATTTCCTAAGTATTTTTTTAACCTTCTGATCCTCAAGTATTTTTTCCTTGAATGATTTATATGTTGGTCAATATAGCTACGTGGTAAACAACTACTTGTACAAATAATCATTTGGAATGTATATAAAATGACCTTACATTCCTGACCTTCTAGGGTTGTTAATGCATTATTAGGTGGGCAGATGGTTAATTTATTGGTGGGATTGAGCTGTATTTGCTACAATGTTTCATCTTTGGAAATTAAGTCAATCCTATTGACAGTATGAGGCACATTATTTCTGATTTTTAGCTTGATCCTCACATCTATTACTTGTCAAACAGAAGACGAAAGAGGTGAGAATTAGAAATGTAATCATATATGAGAAGAAATAGAAATGAAACTCCTAAGAAACAGGAGTGTAAAAGTGCAGATTGTAGACCAGACCGTGTTGGTTCAGATCCCAGTTCCACTACTTCTGTAAGTAAGGGCAAATCCAAATGAGAAATTAGTGGTTTAATTCTCCTTAAAATTAAGAGAAGAGACATCTACCTCCTCCCTTTTCTTAGAGTGTTTACTTTAGAAAACTTGTAACTGCAAGTTCTTCCTCTGACTCTTTGAGATGTGTGTAACTCTTTATGAACTCCACACAGGCTCTTGCCAACTTTAAGTCCCAGGAATGTCTTTCTCAAGATCCTTGAGAACCATCTCTTTGAAATGTACTTATTGAGGAAGACTGGACCCCTATCTCCTGGTTTGTGTGGGAGGGGAGGAGCGTCACTTCAGTGGGTGCCTGGCTCTGAAACTACCTTTTGTCCAAAAAATTGAGATATTTATTTTTCCTCTGGACAAAGTCAGTGAGCTAACACAGATGATCACCCAAATTACCAGATGGGTTTAAGATGCCCCATGTGTGGCGAAATGGTGCACTCAGTCCTCTCACTTGAGGACTAGTAACTGGTTTTCTTCTAAACATTTTCATAATGGGTTGCATTTGTTTGACTATATAAAAAGGCTAACATTTTTTCTCTCTTTCAATCTCTGAGTGGGTTGCCTGTGATGCACATCGCCTTCTGGTTTGATGCTTATTCAATAATAAAATTTTTTCTTTTAACTTTGTAAAAGAGAGGTTATTTATATTGGGAATATATTTTGCTTTTAATTATATTTTCCCAATATTTATTAGATAATGTGACTTGGGGCAAGCTTCTGATTTTTTTTTGTGCCTCAGTGTCCTTACCTGTTAGTTGCAGATAATAGCAGCACTTAGTACTGCTGTTGTTAGTAGGCTTGTTATGGAGACTAAGTGGCTAAATATATGGAAAGTGCTGCCCCAGCAAGTCCAATCCTGGACTTGAGTTTCTGTTTCCCTTCTTCCCAGACCAGAGATCTAAGCCACATGTTGCTCTGGGTTTGAAAACAGTAACTGCTTATATTTTTTCCAATTGTATAGTTTCTCCTTTCTCTTTCCATTTTCAACCAGTCTCCTCTTTTCTTATCATTGGGAATTGTATTACTTTCCCAGTCCTTCATTACTACATCATCAAGAGGTAAATATCTAACAACACCCTTGTTCTCACAATTGATGGCCATATTGTGTCCCAGCCCCTCCCACCCTTTTCATTGTGGGCCTTCTCTCATTTGCCTAGGGTGTAGGAGTCACTCAGCCAGTGTTTAGGTGTTTCGTTTTTATTTTCCCCGAGAAGTTGTTCCACCTGTAGCTGTAGGTCTGGTGAGTTTGTGGGAGGAGATGAGTGCAGGATTCTCTTATACTGCCATCTTGAATCAGAGCCCCTGGAAGATTAAATTTTTCACAGGAACTTGAATGATTTCCTTGTGGTCGTGGCATTTTATAAGGATGTAGTTTTTTTAAAGCTTTATTTATTGTAAAATAATTACCATGTAATAAATTTCACATGTAAACAGTGTACAATTTGATGAATTTCAAAATTTGTAGATCCCTGTAAAATCTGCATTATTATCTAGATTTTAAAAATATATACTATGATGGATCCAGAAAGTTTCCTTGTGCTACGTTAAAAAAATTTTTAAATTTATTTATCTTTAGAGGGGAAGGGAAGGAGAGAGGGAGAGAAATATCAATGTATGGTTGCCTCTTGTGCATCCCCTGATGGGAACTGGTGGGCAACCCAGGCATGTGCCCTGACTGGGACTTGAACTGTGATCCTCTGGATCGCAGGCCCGTGCTCAATCCACTGAGCTACACCAACTAGGGCTCCTTGTGCTACTTTTTAATCCCTCCCTCCTTTCATTCCCCTTCCCTAGGCGGCCACTGATGTATGTCATTGTGGATTCAGTTTGCATTTTCTAGAGTTGTATGTAAGTGAAATACATAGTATGTATATTTGGGAGGGCTAGATTTTTTATTCAGTATAAAGATTTTGAGGCTAATTCATGTTGTTTCAGTTATTAATAGTTCATTCCTTTTCACTGCTGACTATATCCATTGTGTGGATACACTTCCATTTGTCCTTCTATTCACCTGTTAAGGGGTATTTGGGTTATTTCCACTTCTGTGCTATGACACATAAGACCAGAATTAGGAAGCATTACTGCTTCTAGGAGAGTATTTTCTTATTGCTTCTCACATTCAATTATTTAGGGACTGATTAAACAAACTGGCTTTTAATGATTCCAGCCATTAGAAAATTTTCAGAATGTCAATTAAGTTTCTAAATGACTGAGTTTGTATATACTTTTCCTTTTTGCTTTTCCTTTGTTTTTTAAAAAATTAATACCTCACAGGAAATGAATGGGAAATAGAACAGAGAAAAAAGGGGAAGAGTGACATAACAAATTAGAAAAATCTAGTTTTTGTTGGTTAGAGATGAACTTAGTTGAAAGTTGCTACAGAGTTGTGTTTTAAATGAGTAAGAGCGTTTTCATTTGAATAGAGTATACAGTGGGGCAAAAGTAGGGTTACAGTTGCATGCAAAATGTAGAGTTTATTCTTGTATTATTTATTAATTTATTGTATTATTTCAATACATACAACTGTAAGCCTACTTTTGCCTCACCCTGTATGTAAGCATTTTTCTGTGGATTTTTAACACTAAGCCTTTTGCATAGGCATTTAAATCCACAAAGATATTAATGTTCATTAAACCTTATATTCAGTTTATGCTCTTATATTCTTTGACTATTTTCACTAAGTGAGAGGCTATGGTTCATTGTTTTTGTTTTTGTTTTTTTGCTTTTTTGGTAAGTATGTCACTTTCTACCTACCCTAGACTATTTTGCTTCAGAGAGTTGTGCTTTAAATCTCTTCCAGAGAACATACAGAGGCTCAGAGATATATGAAAAGATGCTTGGCATCACTAGTCATCAGAGAGATGCAAATTAAAACCACAATGAGATACCACTTCTCACCAGTCACAATGGCCATCATAAACAAATCAATGAATAGCAAGTGTTTGTGAGGGTGTGGAGAAAAGAGAACCCTAGTACAGACTGGGGAATGCAGACTGGCACAGTCACTGTGGAAACAGTATGGAATTTCCTAGAAAACTAAAAATGGAACTGCCTTTTGACCCGGCAATTCCACTGCTAGGATTATAGCCTAAGAATCCTGAAACACCAGTTTAAAAGAACCTATGCAACCCAATGTTCATAGCAGCACAACTTACAATAGTCAAGTGCTGGAAGCAACCTAAGTGCCCATCAGTAAATGAGTGGATCCAAAAGCTATGATACATTTACACAATGGAATTCTTTGCAGCAGAAAGAAAGAAAGGAGGAGCTCCTACCCTTTACAACAGCATGGAAGGAACTGGAAAACATTATGTTAAGTGAAATAAGCCAGGTGGTGAAAGACAAATACCACATGATGTCACCTACAAGTGGAACCTAATTAACAAAACAAACAAGCAAGCAAAATATAACCAGAGATGTGGAAATAAAGAACAAACTGACAGTAACTGGAGGAGAGCAAGGAGGGAATAACAGGGGAAGAGGGGAAAGGGTTGTCAAAGAACCTATATAAGGGACACATGAACAAAGCCAAAGCAGGGTAGGATCAAGGGTGGGAGGTAGGGGTGGCTGGGGTGGGCAGGAGTCGTGGGGAGGAAATGGAGACAATTGTACTTGAACACCAACAAAAAGAAAAAGGAGAGGAAAAAAACTTCTCCAGAAGAGGAAATGACTCAGTTCTATACAGTAGCATGTAGGTGTTTGATGAATGCTCCTTCTAGGTAGAAATAGACTCTAATGCCATTGTAAATGGAGTTTTACAGCTACTAAAATAGGAAGGATTTAAATTTCCTCAGGAATTTAAATTGGAAAATAAGTTCAGAAGTTGGTAAGGGTTCTGTGTTGTGAGGAAGAACTTTGAGCAAATTAAAAAGTAGTGTGTTATAAAATGTTATGGAACTGCTGATGTATCCTTTGAGATGCTTTCGTCCCTCTAAAATATTGATTTCTGGCTGTGCTCGCCTGAGCAGGGTGATGCCCCAGGGGTAATGGAGGCCTGATGCACCAGATCATCCGGATCTATTTTTAAGACTTTTGCCTGTTGTGAATTCATAGAAATCAGCCAGGCTACATGTGCTTTAGAGGACTGTGGTGTAGAGAAACGAGGAAGTGGGTTGTACAGTTATCTTCCTCTGCAGACTTCTTAATACTCTAAAAGCAATGGCATTGTCCTTATTTTGGAGACCATGAAAAGGTGAGTTGCAACTATCACCGTCCTGCAAAGCTGCTGCTGTACTGAGTGAGACATGAGAATGAGCTTTGTGTGGGAAGGCTGGTGCCTGGGATAGGGCTTATGAAATACAAAAAAGACAATGATACATAGTAGCTATCTGACTAATGAAAGTATGTTCTGCTTTATGGCAGTGCCCAGAGCTGCACCCTACATGTAATTTGTACTTAATAAAGTTTCATAAAAATGGATAGCGTGAAAAATGAAAGGTAGTGCTGAAAAATTTTAAATTCTTTCTTAAGGTGTGATTGGAAAACTACTTTGTAATTCATGGAAATACATGTAACCCTTTTGATTTTTTACAACTGTTATACTTTTATTATTTAAAAAGTATACAGTATTACCTGGTGACATTTCCTTGGATTTGTGAAACCTGGTGAAGAATCTGTATTTAAGAACAAAATACACAAAAGAATTCCTGTTGGCTTAGAATCAATTATAATAACTAATATTTATGGTATAAAACATCCTACTAAAATATTTTCAAATATGTGCTGTTAATTAACATGAAGAAAGTTGTATGTGAGTCTGTGTGTGTTTGCAGACAGCAAGGAAGGAAATATTAGGATTTAACTGGTCAGAATATAAACTGTAAGTATGAAAAGAAATGTGAACAGAAGAGAATGATAAGAGATTCCAAAGCCAGAGAGTTGTTTTGATGAATTCCAAATGGTGTGCTGCTAAGACTTCACCGTGCATGACCAAGTTTGAATCTGCCCAAGTACATGCAACTACCAAAGATCTGGGGCCAGAACCTGCTATCCGGTCTTAGCCTTGGGAGAGCTCAAGAGCCAAGGCCCACCTTGCCATTGTTTCTGTCGTTCCTGAACTTGTGTGGGAACAACAGGTTAACATCATGTCTAATCTGTACAACATTTCTTACATTTGCAAGGTTGATGCCTGATTGATGACTTTTAGATATAGGTAAGAAATGTACCTATGAACTTTAAATGATGATAGTCTTATGTGTTTTTATGTTAATTGCTGAATTCCAAATAATTAAGCAAATAGAGGAATAGATGGACAAGTAGCACAAAACTAAGAGATGAATTAGCTAGATAACTTTATGAAGAATATTATGTACTTTTGAAAAGGACCAGAAGGGTGGGGGAGGGGGATAATGGTGGAAAGAAGAGGAAGGAACTAGACAAAGAACATGTATGACTGACCCATGGACATGGCCAACAGTGTGGGAATTGACTGTGGGAGTGAGGGTGGGGTGGGATGGGCTGAGGAGGGCAAAAGGGGAAAAATTGGGACAACTGTAATAGAATAACAATAAAAAATGATTTAAAAGGAAATGCTTATAAAGATTTCAGTTTATATATATACATTATAAACATTTAATGACATGAAACAAGAACACAGATGAGATCATATTATATTTCTAATCTTTATAGAATTCTAATCTTTGTAAAAAACTTTAGAACTCAGAATCTCATGAGGAAGAAAAATTGCACAGTGTTTTTCAACACCCATGAGAAACCTTTTAAAGTCAGACATAATAAATAACCAAAAGTATGAAGAAGAAAGTGGCAGAAAAATTGATGTACCTCAAAATCGCAACCAAGCTCTGCTGAAAGTGAGCATCTGCTTAGTAAAGCAAATGTGGCATAGTAACGGCAGGAGCGATCTAGTGGCTGTCAGAGCTGGGGAGATATGTAAAACAATTTTAACATAAAATTATAATTAGTCAAATATTAAGACATTGATAAAGTTCCTTAAGTTATTCTTACAGTCCATAAATTAATTGTATCTCAACCTGCAATGGTGAAATCGACTTCACTCTTTTGGCTAAATATACAGGGCAGAGGGGACAGGCGGAGCAGAGGCCCTGACCTGGGAGCTTGTCTGGGGCGGACACAGAGCATGGAGGAGGCCAGAGTGGCTGGGATGGGTGAGTGAGGGGGGAGAGTGAGAGGAGGGGAGATCACAGAGACAACACGGGGCCAGATCACGTGGGGCTTTTCGGTTCTTTGTGAGCACTTTGCCTTTTTTCTGTATCAGATGTGAAGTGTTGAAGGGTCTGAGCAAAGTAGAGATGTGACTAAGTAATGACTTAGATTTTCAAGAAATCACTATGGCTGCTGGGTTGGGAATAGACTGGGGGTAAAGACAACAAACGACGTGAGCAAAGACCATAAGCAAATTGGTGCAGCCATCCAGGGAGAGATTCCAGCTTCACCTGCTGCAGGATGCTGGGCTGGTGGCACAGGTGACCCTCTCCTACCTCAGTCTCTTTGCACATGCAAATCTTCTCGTGTGATTCCCTTCCCCTTGCCATTTGTCTTTAACTAACTCTGCCTGCTGTTTCAGATCTCTTTTAAACATCACTTTCTTAAAAAAGAGGTCTTCCCTGACCATCTCTCAGACTACATTAAGTTCGTGTTGTTATATAATCCCAAGGCTCCTAGTGATTTTCCTTTTTGTAGCCTGTTTGTAAATGTATAATTAATGACTCTACCCCTCCTTGAAGTCTTTACTTCATGAAGACTCTGCATTTCATGAGGACAGAAACTTATGGAACCCAATAAATGTTGGCTGGGTGACTTGTGAATGAGTTAATGCGTGATTGAGTGGATGACACAATGAAGTGGAAGGGAGGCTCTGAGCCTGTGACCAAACTATGCAATAGCTTGCGCGTCTCACTTGGTGACTGCATTGAGGAGGAAGACGGGGTTTAATCAGATGTCAGGAACCTGGTTGGAGGTCATCTGTCTTCACCAGCCACTGAAAGCAAGCGCCCTTTGCCTTTTTCTATTGCTTTAGTCATTCAGAAATTAGAGAAGAAGAGAGTTGTACGTGTACCCACGTCTCTAACTAAATGCAGGAAAATGCCTATGGCAAGAAAAAATAATTAGAAAATTCACAGAACATCTTTAACCCAAGGCAAGCGGTCTCTGAATTAAGACATTCAATCTTTGGTTACAGATCTATTAGAGTGAATACTGTTTGCATTTTATGTTTTATTTTCACATCTTGTAGTTCAAACCCAGAAATAGATTCACCAGGTATATCTTGTGACAGTAGTTTTAATTGAACTGTTTATTAAAACCTACAAATATAAGATGAACCTCAAACACAGTAAATAAATTTAAGAGGACATTCTTTTCTATTACAGGAATTACCTAGAAAAGATTTTTCCTAAAAATTGAATGCTTGGACAGTGGTCGTTTTTGTACATTAGGCTGATTGTACTTAACAGAGTCTGTGGACTTGAGAACTCCAGTCCCTGACCTGGTCTCTGCACTGTTTCAACGTGTCAGGAGAGTTCTCCAGGGTGCTTGAATGTGCATCGTACCATTTTCATAATGTTGCCACTGGAGGGCTCAATGGCATTTTTTAATGTTCCTTTTAGGAGACCAAATTCATGTTTGTAACAGTGAGACTTGGAGCCACATTTTTCCTCTTCTTTTGGGGAAACCTGTTTTTTAGGGGATGGGTGGTACATTTAGGTGCACAAGTGTATGTATCATTACAGCCCTAATTGTCTTCAAAGATGGGGAGTCTTTTCATCACTTAGTGTAGATTGAAATCAGATAGGCTGCACTAATATCTCTCTCAGGGGGTTACTGAGATTGTGCCAGGCAATCAGTGTGTGCATGTGCATCCGTGGTGTGCTTGCGTGTGTGTGCTTGCATGTGTGTGCAGTAGTGGCAGCAGGGAGGAGAGGAGAGGGGGAATAGGGAGGCTGAGAGGCCTGCAGTAAACTAGGGACTATGTGATTAATGCACTTGGGGG
Source organism: Sturnira hondurensis (assembly GCF_014824575.4). NCBI lineage: Eukaryota > Metazoa > Chordata > Mammalia > Chiroptera > Phyllostomidae > Sturnira > Sturnira hondurensis. The sequence continues at coordinate 19,126,564 of NW_028093985.1, read as the reverse complement.
TATGTGATGGGACTATTCTTTTTTTATCTTTAGAAGGGAAGGGAAGGAGAGAGGGAGAGAAATATCAATGTATGGTTGCTTCTCATGCGTCCCCTGCTGGGAACTGGCCCCTGCTGGGAACTGGCCTGCAACCCAGGCATGTGCCCTGACTGGGAACTGAACCACGATCCTTTGGTTTGCAGGCCCACACTCAATCCACTGAGCTACACCAGCCAGGGCATGATGGGACTATTCTTAAGGACTAATTGAAAGGCTATAGGAGTGCATGTGAAGGCAATAGAGGTCATGGACAATTCCAGGATTCCTTGTTGCATATTCTCTTTTTTTTTCAAGTGAATCTTTATGGTATTTTTCCCATTACCTTTAGTCCCCTTGGGTTCCCCTACTCCCCAGCAATCACTATGCTGTTCATGTCCATGAGTCCTTTTTTCTTTTTGTTCAATCCTTCCACCTCCTAGCCTCCACTCCACACTGTGACTAGCTGTCAGCCTGCTCTCCATCTATGAGTCTGTCCCCATCTTCCTTGTTAGTTCAGTTTGTTCATTAGATCCCACATGTGAGTGAGACCATATGGTATTTGTCTTTCTCTGACTGCCTTATTTCACTTAGCGTAATGTTCTCCAAGTCCATCCATATTGTCACAGAGGGTGTAATTTTCTTCTGTTTTACGGCCAAGTAGAATTCCCTTGTGTAAATGTCCCACAGTTGTCTTATGCTGTCATCTATTGATGGACACTTGGGCTGCTTTCATATCTTGCTGATTGTAAATTATGCTGCAGTGAACATAGGGGTGCTTATTTCCTTCAAATTAGTGTTTTGGGTTTCTTCAGATATGTTCCAAGAAGTGGGATTGCTGGGTCAAAGGGATTGTAATTGCTGTTCTTTGCCTGAGTGTGTTATATGTATGTGTGGTTCAACTTCTGGAACATGGGTTAACCAAAGAAATTTTGGCACGAATGCCACATTAGTTTGGCCTGCACATAATTTTTATGATATTTAAAAGGTATCCATGGGGTTACAATGAAGCATTGTGCAAAAAACTTGGAGACAGTGTTGACCTCTGAGGGAAGTATAAAATCAATATAAAGCAGAGATGGAAATATCAGAATGGCTCTCTGAGATTTGGTAAGAGTTAACCATAAACTACTTGAAGAATTAACATATTTAAAGGTAACTAGTATGCCAATTCTAAGGGAAGTACATATGCCAGACTAAAACCTACATAAAGATAGGAGAGAGTCTAGAAAGAAATTTTGGAGGGACCTGGCTAAAAATGAGTCAAGAGGCTTGCTGGATATGTCATGTCTAGTTATGCCTCCGAAGTTTTGAATCATCGATGAATTCTCCTTGCTTTGATTTCATGCTTATTCACCTACATTTGTTGCACAGTCTGCCCCATTATATACTTGCCTGTTGCAGAGAATGTACCGGGCATGTCATTGTGAGTACTCAGACCCATGTGTCAGTTATGCTTTTCATATCCACTCAGAATCTGCAAGCACAGTGTGCAGAAAGAATCAGGTTTGAGCTGGCAGAGTGGAGGAACATCAGAGGGCGAATATCAGGAGAGACGTCTTCGAATTCTGCCTACCACAGTATGTCTGGAGTGGGACTTGTATATCTGCATGTTTAACAAACTCATAAGGTTCTGTGCAGCTCCAGATTGAGGGAAGAGCTTTGGCTGAGACATGGCCCCAGCTACGCTCATGGATTAAGTAAAACCTCTTGTAACTGGAAGTTTTAGAAAGGGAGGCAAAAATGTATTTAAACAGAAAGTTAACTTGTTGACCCAATTTTGAATCAAATTGCGTATCAGTGACAAGTGCTCAGTTGTATTTCTAGGGTTTGGAGAATGTAAAAGTGGGCTGGTCAAGCAGTAAGAAGTGTGTCTAACTCTGGGTTAGCTCCTGGGCTGCTTTACACCTATGAGAATCTACTCTTTCCTTTTTCCTTCAGGGCTGGAGGCTGTTGTTAGAAAACTGACCGGTTTATTTGGCATGGTTATATAAAGTAAACACAGGGTGTGTGGTGGAAGTGTTTGAATTTATAGCAAATACGCTGGGATTTGACTTACTAGTTGTTTACACATTTCTTGGCTGCTAAGAAGACACGTCTTTTCTTTGCTTTTGTTGTCCTAGGTTCTTTCACTAGGCGTGATTATTTGAGATTTGTACATGTTGCATCATCAATTATTTCTTTCTTTTTATTGCAGTGGTATGCTGCTGTTTGGATATACAACACCTTGTTTACTCATTCACTCATTGGTGGACACTTGTATTGTGTCTACACTCCGGCTATTGTAAATAATGCTACTGTGGACACTCCAGTGCACATCTTTGTATGGACGTGCTTTCACTGCTCTTGGTTAAATACCAAGGAGTGGAATGGCTGAATTACATGGTTAAGTGTATATTTCACTTTTTAAGAAACCACCAAACTGTTTTCCAAAGTTTTTAACATTGTACCTTCTCACCTGCAGTGGGTGCGTGCTCCTCATTCTCATCGACAGGACCATTGCCATTTGTCATGATGCTAAAGTGTCCTCTATTGTATTGTGTTTCTCAAAGTTTATGCATAATTGCCTGCTATTTAGGTGTTTCTTAGCAATGTTTCATTGTATACTATGAAAAGAGCCTGGAAAAACAGAAAAAAAAGTTTCTCTACAAGGTGATCATGACTGATATGATCTGTAAGAACACACAGATACATGGTTTTTAGGCAAATACAGGTCATGACTTAGAGACCTGAGTATTGAATTTTACAGTTAGGCCCAAGTTACCTTTGAAGAGGAATAGAATTGTCTCTCCTGTGACACCTGAAAAAAATCTATTTGAATTTTGCAGTATTTGATATTCCTTTCATGTAAGGGCCTTAGTTAACTTTTTTGAAATTTAGGCTTTCTATTAATGCAGTCACTTTTTCATTTTCTAGAAATACTCAAGAAAGAATTGTGGAAACATTATTAATCATTAAATAATAACTAATACAATTATTAATGCCCCTGGTTAACTGTTATAACCAACAACGAGCCCCTTGCTACACAAAAACTATCTCATTCACCCCCCTTTAAAGGGGGGCTAAATGAATAGTTGTTCATATCATACGATTGCTATAAAAACCTCAATAATATATATTAATTACAGATTTTTTAAATATGAAGAGATATACATAAAATTGTAGCTAAAATATGGGAAATGGTTCTTACTAACATGACTATTTTAACTAGTCCTAGAAATCTAATTTAAAAAAGGCCTTTGTAGGGAAAACTTCAAGTTTTACCTTTTATTATTTAATAAACTTTTTCATTTTGGCTTGTCTTTTATAATAGTGTAAAGAAAAAATCCCTGTGGTACAACAAACTACAAAACCATGAAGCAGCATTCTTAAAGTTGAGAAAAATAGGAAATTTATTCAGATTCTAAGCTCAAGGAAACTGTGTTGAATAAAGAGCTGAGGATGAATATTGATTTTATTAACCAAAGACTAATGTTAAAAGAATCTTTAAAATTAGCAAGCTTTAAATACTAAAATATGATTCTTAATTGAAACTAGCTGTCCTCCAGAATAGTCTCTCTTTTTCACTTGATAATGGACTAGAACCCCTAATTTTTACCTGGCACATGGATTGCTGGAATAAAGACCTTATTCTCCTGCTGGCTTGCCACCGGACATGGCCATGGGGGCCATAGGTGGACACGATGTTTGGGATATAGGCAGCCACCTGGGACTGTGAAGTGGCAGTTGCGTGCCGAAGATGGTGATGTACCAGAGCAGCTAGTACCTGGGTGCCTGCCGTGGAGGCTCACCATTCCAGATCTGGCTCAACGACCTCCAGTCTTTTTTGGATGGAGAGAAACCGAGTATTTTGTTTAATCAACTTACTTTCAGCTACTGAATATACATCCCTTGTTAGGGTCCAGGGTTACTGAAGTTAACCCTGACAAATACATCAAATTATTTTTCTTTTTCATCACTTGTAAGATGATTTCCTGTGTAAATAAATTCTTTGGTGTAATAAAGCTGAATGATATGTTCTTAGAGAAACAACATTGAAGGCCTGTTTGACATTAAGACCTTGTGTGTAAGACCTCATTGATCAGAGAACTCAGGTGGGTAGAACAGGCGAATGCCTGGCTTCTGCCAAAAAGAGAACCTATACTGAATTCTTCAAGACCTTATATTCAGCAACCATTGTCTGTCACCAAAACAGAGAAAATAACCAGCAGGTGTATTGGGGGCCAAGAAGAAATAAATATATTTTGATTTGAAAATGTTTTGATATTAAAAATAGATCTAAATTTCCCCAAAGGCGCATATTAGGACACAGAAGATGAAGGTGTGGCAGTGGTTGTCATGGTGATGTCAATGTGTACCTTATTTTGTCGCTACTATTACAGAGGGTATTAGCAACTACAGGAATGTCTCACTGTTCCCTATTTGTCACCATGGGAAGTAGAGGACACACTGGAAGTCACCTGCAGCCCCTAGCCCAGCCCTTCTAAGACACATTATTTCTGTTTTGGTCTGCATGTGAAATCTGCCCAGACAGATGGCTCTGCCTAACTGGGAGACAGAGTTAGCCTTACAAACATGCTTTGGATGAAGCAGGTTTACTTGGAATAAGCTTCCTTAAAGGAACTTCATATTCTTTTGAAGTTGTAAATGTATAAATCTGAGCTTCTCATTGGTACTGTGTAATGCAATTATAGGTTTTCTCCTCCTATTTATCACAAGTTTCATGTATATGTAACGGCCAGTCCCCTTCTAAGGCATGTTGACATGTTAGCTGATTTTGAAGGGTCGGACATGATTCTGGCTTTCATGTTCTTACGTGCTGGTTGTAACATCTCTGCTGGACAGTATATTTGGGTCCTCTAAAAAATGTCACTTGCTTCCATAGAGTTAAACATGTTTTGCTTTTATTTAAAGCATGTTAAAGGTTTTTTTGCATAATTTGTCTTGCCTTTACTGATGTTTGCAACACTTTTCAATTTAGTACCATCTGTGAACTCATCAGCTTGCTATTTACTGCCTCTTCTAGATCATTAAGGGAGATGTTATGGCAATAATGCCTTATTTACATGTCACTTTTCCACAAAACTCTAAAGTATATTTATAAAGACATTGTATTGAACAATAGCACCCATGTGAGGTAAAAAAGTTACAGTTGCACTTCAACATTATTATGACTTACTTAAATAGAAAGAAGTATTTCAGTGATTCTAGAGTTCAGGTATGCCTGCAGTGAGGTACTCTTGTTGCTCTGAGCCATTTAGGATGGTGGTACAATAACTTCTGCTGGTTGTATAATGACATAAGAGGAGGGAGTGATGAAGTTAGATTGATGAATGAGTTGCTTCTTTTCCCCAGTTCCCTCTTAGCCCCAATATCTAAGTCTTAATTATTGTGAAGTGGCAAAAAGCCAATAAAGTTAGAAGAAGAAGGAGAAACAAAATAATCAGGTAAAATGAATTATTAAGGATGATAAAAATGTACCATATTATTTCTCTTTCTTTTTAAATTGTGGTAGCTTCAACATATAATACTTCTAAAGACTGTAGATGAAGAAGTCCTTTATAAAATGGGGAAAATGAAAATCCATTTTGATTGCTGAATGTGTTTATTATATTTTATTTTTAATAATTTACTGTGGGAATCAGGTTATACTTGGTTAAACATATAAAATCATTAATTTCTTCTGTCATTAAGCAATATTATTTATTGATTCTCCAATGGTATAAGTCATTAACAGGTGTATTAGGAACCTCAGCTCTCATTTACCTCTTTTTTATCTCTAGTTTTGAATGTCAGATATTAAATGTCATCTATTAGCAACTCATGCCACCTTTGCAATTTAGTTCAAGAACTTTGGTCTCCCAATTTAGATAACGCAGGCTGATGCTGAATTTAGTTTGAGATCTATCCGTTGCTTCTTATGAAATTAAAGTAATGCTCATCTAAAAAAAACCATGTGGTGTTTAACAGGATTTCTAGTTGATATTTGACTTCTAAATTTGTGTTTTTTCTTACTTCTTCAGGTCAATAGTTAATTATCCTAGTATGTATTTATTAATTTGCTTAACTGTAAAGAGTCAATGAATAACTGTGAGGGTGCAATTAACAGGCATCTCTCTCAATATGAATATAAAATGTATGGCAAGTTTTGAGAAGTGGAGTGTTTGTATTTGCATTTTAGTTCACCAGGAGGCTGCAGAGTTGAAGTTAATTTGTCTGGTGAACTTTTGACTGGTTGCTGCGTCCAATGGGCGGGCCGTGGCTTCTGGACCTGCGGCTCGTTCCCCACACTGACAGGGCTCTGTGAGTGCCCTTCAAAGCTGATATCAAGTCCCTGTGGTTAGAACAGGAATGTAAGATGTAAGGCTGCATGCGAGGCCCAAGGCAAGTAAAACAGAGCCTCCCAAATTTTACTCATTTGAGTATCATCAACTGAGTTTTGCCATATGTACCTATCACCTTTATTATTCACCTAGTATTTTACTTTTAAATCAGCTCAATTTTGTGACTTAAATAAATTACTTTAAAAGGAAACTTTATATTACTATCATAAATCAGAAAAATCAGTAGGATCAAAGTATACAGTTCTAGCTAGATGGTGTTACTGGGAGACTTAGTGCCTGATGACACCTTTGTTCTCTTAAAACAAGAAGGGAGAGATGTTAAAGACCTCTAGCACAAAACTGAGATTTTTTCTTTATGATATTAGAAAATCGAAAAGGGAAAACATTGTCAATCCCTGATTTAGAGTTTTTAATGTACCATTACCACCTACAGTTATACCCAGGACCTATCTTTGGGAATATTGGATTAAAGAAACAGACAACAGCCTTGGCTGGGTGGCTCAGTTGGTTGGAGCATTCTCCCATAAACCAAAAGGTTGTAGGTTCGAACCCTATTCAGGTCACATACTTAAGTTGTGGGTTCAATCTGCGGTTGGGGCGTGTACAGGAGACAACTGATCAATGTGTCTTACATTGATGTTTCTCTCTCTCTCTCTTTTCCTCCCTCCCTCCCTTCCTCTCTAAAAATCAATAAACATATCCCTGGGTGAAATTTTAAAAGTTTAAAAAAAGAAACAAAAAACATAGATCCAATAACCTAGTCCATTCATTCATTTATTTGTTGAACTTACTATGTGTCCCCACTTTGGGTATGCAGTGTTGAACAAAACACACCAGTCTCTGGCCCCGTGGACTAATCGTCAAGTACAGATATTTCCTTTCAACCTGTTCTCTGCAACGCTACCTTCTCTAGTTCTTTTTGTCCCAGCTTTTCTCTCACTGCTACTCCGATCCAGTGTAACTTACTGTGGGGCCTGGAAGCATTTTAGGACCCTTGTTCTCTTCTGAAATCAAGTTAGTTCATTTGTCAAGTCTTGGCTTTGGAATGTGCTTTGATTTGCCTAGAGATAGGACTTCTCTGAACTAGCAAACATAAATATTTCAAGTTTCTAATGCAGTTTCTGCTAATCTTTCAAGGTCAGAGAAAGCCATGAGGCTTTCTAATCTAATGTTAAGAGTTCCAGAGTCCTTGTTATTCTTCCCATTTGTGCTACTATTTGGCAGTGAGATAGGTTTTAATTCCAACATGTGCTCCGGGGTCTTGATTGTATAACCAGGCCACGTCAATCGTCTAAATATTGCCTGGTAAAAACTCTTCACCAAAGGCAGTTAATACAAAAGATATTTATTTTTAATTTTTTATTTTTAAGTATATTTTATTGATTATGCTAAAAAAGATATTTATTTTACTAATATTATTTAGTATGCTAGTAAGTGTTTTTCTAACTTTTTATGTAAAATCTTGCCTCCAGTGTTATTACCGACCTTTAAAATTTCTTCAGGGTCAGTACCAATGAAATCATAATGTTTGTTATTTGATGTCATGAGAGTTTAATAACAAAGACATGGACTCATGTTCCATTTGCCAGAGGAAAGCAGTTGTGGCCAAGACCAGCTGTGGTAATAGCGGCCCCTCCCATCTTTATTGGAACAAATAGACTGTAGTTAGAATGTAAAATCCCCAAATTCCCATTGTGTTCTGACTGAATCTCAGTGTTATTATATCAAGTGCTTTGAGAAGAGGGTATACCTATTCAGTTATCTTGCTAAATTTAGATATGATAAATTTTGACATCCTTTAAGGGAAGACAAATCTTGAGAACTCTAATGAAACCAAACCCCTGAACAAATTTAAAAAGTAGTGTCAAAGGTAAATTCCAGGAAAGAAAAGCTATTTACAGTGTATGGTAGGAATTTGAAAACAATACTAGGAAATATGAATATGCTAGATTGCATGAGTAATAACTGTTTTCTGAAGTTTGCAGTGGCATCAGCAATCATACATCTGGGCCTTATTTGAAAGCAAATCTGTCCTGTTGCTTTTTGAAAGCTTTACTGTGCATGTTTTCGAGTGTGGATTCCACTAGGGCTGTATGACCTTATACATCTGCTCGAGTCATGTAGCCCTGGGATAGTCACTAAAAATTCAAACTGAAAAAGAGTTGACTTCCTTTCTTTTTATTTCCTCATTTTCTTCCAGGAATAGCTTCAGGAGAGATGATACTGGCTGCACTCTCATGCTTTGCTAATGATAGTAATTTGGAGATGAAGTTTTGAAACACTTGGTGTGTGAGACGGAGAGAACAGTTGCACAGCTTAGATTGAAAGGACAATAAGTACAAGTTTACTGCCAGATTATCCATCAGTTTAATGCAGCTCTATAATCTCTCACTTTGGTATGACAGCATGTTTATAAGCAGAAGTTATAATTCTGCCATCTCACTACCCAGTGTGTGTGACCTGGGTCTCTTATGGATGGCTGCTTCTGAGGCTGCTGTGATGGTGGAAGGGGCTTTGGCATCTGCTGGAATTTCCTTGGAATGCCTGAGGAGGAACACGGGGACAGTTCTGTGGGACCATCCCAGCAGGAATCTGTCAGGCGTAGAGCCTGACTCTTCTCCAAGCTGGAGAAATGCCAGTAGAACACAGTATCAAAGGAAGAATGCCAAAAAAATATTCTTGCTAAGGGTAGCTGTGGGAAAAGGACAACTTTCAGGATGGAGGAGTTTCTTAGAAATTCTCTGGGAAGACAGGGAATGACTTTCCCAGCTCCAGTTCCCAGGGCCAAAGCCCAGGCTTCCTGTGGACGTAATATAGCCAAAATTCCCATCAACAGTGCGGTGTCTCTGATTGCACTACACACACTCGGAGAGACATCTATGAATAGGAAAGACATTGAGACAAAGGAATGTACACAGTCAGGACTATGTTTTAGATAATACTTAGTGTATATTTTTCTTCATTGGAAAAGGAATTTATCATAGAGTACCATGAAAAAATGTTTACAATAAATGCCAAACAATGATCAAAGAGTTAATTTTTTGGTGATTTCATTTAAATCAAAGAGGGTAAACTCTTGGTTTATCATATCAAGAAATATATTAATTTGTGTTCATAAACATTAAGAAAATATGGAATAGTTACAAAATTGTTATCCCTTTTGGTAATATAAAGGTTTTTGTTTGTGGGTTTTAATTCTTTAGGTAAAACTGTACCAGGTTAATACTCGTTAGCATTCTAAGAAATTCTCAGTGTATAGCTTCCTTTATTTAAAAATAAATATCATGAACAGGTAAGAATTTAAATTTGGGGTGTTGAAGATGGTAGTTCTTTTTTATGTATTGTTTCTGTTAGCATTGAGTGCGATCTATACTTCCCTCCTCCCCTCCCCTGCAACCACCACACTGTTGTCCATGTCCACGAGTCCTTTTTCCTTTTTTGCTCAATCCCTCCACCCCCATCCTCCCTCCTCTAAGCTGTCATCCTGCTCTCTCTCTGAATCTGTCTGCATTTTGCTTGTTAGTTCAGTTTGTTCACTAGATTCCATATGTGAGTGAAATCATATGGCATTTGTCTTTCTCTAACTGGCTTATTTCACTTAGCAAAATGTTTTCCAGATCCATCCATACTGTTGCAAAGGGTAAAATTTTCTTCCTTTTTGTGGCAGGGTAGTATTCCATTGTGTAAAAGCCCCATAGTTGATTTATCTGCTCATCTACCGATGGACACCCGGGCTCCATCCATACCTTGATGATTGTAAATAATGCTGCAATAAACATAGAGGTGCTTTTGTTCTTTTGAATTAGTGTTTTGGGTTTTTTCAGATATATTCTCAGAATTGGGTCACTGGGTCCAAAGGCAGATCCCATTTTACCTTTTTGAGGTATCTTCATACTGCTTTTCACAGTGGCTGCATCAATTTGCATTGAAAGTGTGAAAGTGTTCTCCTTTCTCCACATCCTCACCAGTACTTGTTGTTTGTTGATGATAGCCATTGTGATGGGTGTGCAAAATTGCATTGCGCTTTTAAATTGCTGTTCTCTGATGATTAGTGACATTGAGCATCTTTTCATATGTCTATGGGCTATCTGTATGTCCCCTTTGGAGAAGTGTCTATTCAGGTCCTTTGGCAATGTTTTAATTGGGTTGTTTTGGGTTTTTTTTTTTTTGGTGTTGAGTTTTCTAAGTTCTTTATAAATATTGGAGAGTAACACCTTATCAGATATATTGGCAAATATGTTTTTCCATTCTGTGGGTTGTCTTTTTATTTTGTTTATTTTTTCCTTTGCTATGCAAAACGTTTTAGTTTTATGTGGTCCCATTTGTTTATTTTTTCTTTTGTTTCCCTTGCCTAGGAGATATATTTGATAAAATATTGCTATGAGCAATATCCAAGATTTTGCTGCTTGTATTTTCTTCTATGATTTTTATGGTTTTAGGTCTAACATTTAAATTTTTGATCCATTTTGAATTTATTCTCATTTGGATGTAAGAAGGTGGTCTAGTTTCATTTTTTTGCTTGTATCTGTCCAATTTTCTCAACCTCATTTATTGAATAAGCAGTGTTTAGCCCATTGTATGTACTTGCTTCCTCTGTCAAATATTAATTGACTGTAAAGGTGTGGGTTTATTTCTGGGCTGTCTATTCTGTTCCTTTGGTGTATGTATCTATTTTTATGCCAGTACCTTTTGGGAACCGCTCTGCCTGGTTTCAGGAGTTGTAACTGCCCTCCATGGCTAAGGTTGAATAAGTGACCTCTGGAATTTGAGCCACTAAGGAGACAAAGCTTGTCTCTGGCAGCAATACTGCTTCTGCTTCATCCCCTGACCCCAATGTTTGGTCAGTTAGTCAGAGACAGGTACAACTTCTCGGAAGAGGGGCAACCTAAGCCAGACACAATCACCTGGGAGACCATCCAGGAAGGACTCGGGGGGCTGCAACAAAGAGGGAGTGATGGACCCTTGCCCCCTGGCTATTCTGACATAGCCTGAGTTCCCAATTCCATCTGGGAGAAGCGCTTTCTGGCTCTAATCCACTTAAGCCTAAAAACCTATGACTGGGAAGGTGGTGCAACCCTTTGCTGGCTAGAGTGGGATCCAGGGTGATCAGGCATCAGAAAGAATTCGCAAAGTCCTGTGAAGCCTGCTTTGCTAAGAGTGCTTTCATTCATATGATAGGGTTCGAGCAGAAAATGAGTATGTCTCCCAAAGTTTTTGCAACCCTTTTACCTGATAGACACTGACTCATACTAAGCCCTCAAATTTCTTTGAAATGTTATCTACTGTTTGATCCTTGCTGCCTGACACTAATTGATAAGCTTTACCTGTATTCTTGTGTATTACAACCCAATAAAAGCCATTGAGGAAGGGGCTCTTCACCTTTCTACTCAGAGATTGGCCACCTGTCCTCCCCAAGCAGATCATGTCTTGGTAGTTTCACTTTCACCCGTGGCAGATGGAGGACTTTGCAGGCAAAGTTGCCCCCACAAGTATAAAGCTGTTTTGATTACTGTGGTCTTAAAGTATAGTTGTATATTAGGTAGCTTGATTCCTACAACTTTGTTCTTCTTTCTTGGGACCACTGTTGCTATGCAGGGTCTTTTGTGGTTCCATATAAATTTTTGAAATATTTGTTCCAGTTCTGTGAAATATGTCATTGGAATCTTGATAGGAATTGCATTGAATATATAGATTGCTTTGGTTAATATGTACATTTTAATGGTGTTAATTCTTTCTATTCGTGAACATGATATGTGCTTCTACTTATTTGTATCTTCTTCAGTTTCCTTCTTCAGTGTCTTATAATTTTGAGTACAGGTTTTTTACATCCTTGGTTAGGTTTATTCCTAGGTATTTTATTTTTTTGAAGCAATTGTAAAGGTGATTATTTTCTTAATTTCTATTTTTTAGTTCCTATTTTCTTTATAAAATGCAACTTATTTCTGGATATTAATTTTGCATTCTGCTATTTTGCTGATTCATTTATCAGTTCTAATAGTTTCTTGGTGGTTTCTTTGGGCTTCTCTATGTACAGTATCATGTCATCTGAAAATAAAAACAGTTTTACTTCTTCCTTTCAAATTTAGATACCTTTTATTTCTTCTTTTTGTCTGATTGCTATGGCTAGGAGGTCCAATATTATCTTGAATAAGAGAGGTGAAAGCAGACATCTCTATCTTGTTCCCAATCTTAAGGGGAATGTTTGTAGTTATTGCTCATTGAGTATGATGCTGGCAATGGGTTTTTTATATACTTCCTTTATTATATTTAGGTATGTTCCCTCTCTTCCCACTTTGCTGAGAGATTTTTTTAATTATAAATGGGTGCTGGATTTTATCAAGGAACTTGAAAAAGGCAACAAACAAAGCCAAAAATAGTTGAAGGAAGTAAATAATAAATATCAGAGCAGAATGAACAAAGTAGAGTCTAAAAAATTATACAAGAGTGAGTCCAAAAGCTGGTTCTTTGAAAAGGTAAATAAGATTGGCATACCTTTAACCTGACACATCAGGTAAAACAGGAGAGTATTCAGATAAATAAAATCAAAAGTGAAAGAGGAGAAATAACAACAGACACCAAAGAAATACAAAGGATTGTAAGAAAATGTTATGAACAACTACATACCAACAAACTGGACAACCTGGATAAAATGGATAAATTCTTAGAAACTTAAAGCCTTCCAAAAATAAATCAGGAAGAATCAGAGAACCTGAATAGACAGATTATACTTAGTGAAATTGAAACAATAATCAAAAAACTTCCAACAAACAAAAGCTCTAGACTGGGTGGCTTCACAGGTAATTTTACGAAGCATTCTGAGAAGAACTAAGTCCTTTCCTCTTCAGACTATTTCAGAAAATTCAAGAGGTAGTAAGGCTCCCAAGTTCATTTTATGAGGCCAACATTATTCTAATTCCAAAACCAAGTAGAGATACTACAAAAAAAGAAAAGTATCAGCTAACATTCCTGATTAACACAGATGCTAAAATCCTCAAGAAAATATTAGCAAACCTAATACATCAGTGCATCAGGAAGATCATACACCACAATCAAGTGGGATTTATTCTGAGAATGCAAGGTGGTACAACATTTGCAAATCAATAAATGTGATTTACCACGTAAACAAAAAGGATAAAAACCACATGATTATATCAATAGATACAGAAGAAGCTTTTGGCAAAGAGAGAATCTTGAAAGCAGCAAAAGAAAAGCAGTTAGTTACCTACAAGGGCTCTTTCATAAGACTGTCAGCTAAGCCTTGGCTGGTGTAGCTCAGTGGATTAAGCGTGGGCCTGCGAATCACACAAGACTGTCAGCTGATTTCTCAGAAGATCCTTTGTAGGCCAGAAGGGGTTGACATGAAATATTCAAAATGAAAAAAAAAAATCAAGGACCTATAACTAAGATTACTCTACCCAGCCATACTATCACTTAAAATTGAAAGAGAGAGGAAAAGATTCCCAGACAAGGAAAAGCTGAAGGAGTTTATTATCACCAAATGAGTATTACATGAAATGTGAAAGGGTCTTCTTTAGTAATAAGAGGAAAAAAAGATAAAAATATGAATAATAAATGGCCATAAAAATGAAATCTTACTATTTGCAACAGCATGGATGGACCTAGAGGGTATTATGCTAAGTGAAATGAGTCAGTCAGAGAGACAAATGCCATATGATTTTGCTTATACATGGATTCTAATGAACAAAATAAACTAACAAGCAAAACAAAAACAGACTCATAGATACAGAGAGCAGGCAGATGGTTGGCAGAAAGGAGGGGGCTGGGGAGACTGGGCAAAAAGATAAAAAGATTGAGAAGTACAGATTGGTAGTTACAAGCTAGTCATGGAGATTAAAGTATAGTATAGGGAATATAGTTAGTAGCATTGTAATAACTATGTATGGTGCCAGCTGGGTACTGGAAATATCAGGTAAACAATTTGTAAAGTATATTATTGTTATTATTTTTAATGTATTTTATTGATTATGCTATTACAGTTATCCCATTTCCCCCCTTCACTCCCCTGTACCCTGCATACCCTCTCCCATCCACATTCCCCACCTTTAGTTCATGTCCATCACAAGTTCTTTAGCTTCTACATTTCCCATACTATTCTTGGCCTCCCCCTGTCTATTTTCTACCTGCTATCTGTGCTACGTATTCTCTGTACCTTTTCCCCCTTCTTCCTCCTCCTACTTCCCTGTTTCTAACCCTTCCTGTAATCTCCATTCCTGTGGTTCTGTTCCTGTTCTGTTGTTTGTTTTTGCTTTTGTTTTAGATATGATTATTAATAACTGTGAGTTTGCTGTCACGTTACTGTATATGTTTTTATCTTGCTTGTCTTAGATAAGTCCCTTTAACATTTTCTATAATGGGGGCTTGGTGATGATGAACTCCTTTAACTTGACTTTATCTGAGAAGCACTTTATCTGCACTTCCATTCTAAACAAAAGCTTTGCTGGGTAGAGCAATATTGGATGTAGGTTCTTGCTTTTCATGACTTGGAATACTTCTTTCCAGCCCCTTCTTGCCTGCAAGGTCTCTTTTGAGAAATCAGCTAACAGTCTGGTGGGAACTCCTATGTTAGTAACTGTCTCCTTTTCTCTAGCTGCTTCTAAGAGTCTCTCCTTATCTTCAACCTTGGGTAATGAAATTATGATGTGCCTTGGTGTGTTCCTCCTTGGGTCCAACTTCATTGGGACTCTCTGAGCCTCCTGGACTTCCCGGAAGTCTATTTCCTTTGCCAGATTGGGAAAGTTCTCCTTCATTATTTGTTCAGATAAGTTTTCCACTTGTTGCTCTTCCTCTTCTCCTTCTGGCACCCCTATGAGTTGGATGTTGGAACATTTAAAGACATCCTGGAGGTTCCTAAGCCTCTCCTCATTTTTTTTGAATTCTTGTTTCTTCCTTCTTTTCTGTTTGGTTGTTTCTTTCTTCCTTCTGGTCCACTCTCTTGATTTGAGTCCCAGTTTCCTTTCCATCACTATTGGATCCCTGTGCATTTTGCTTCATTTCCCTTAGTGTAGCCTTCATTTTTTCATCTAATTTGTGACCAAATTCAACTAATTCTGTGAGCATTCTGATAACCAGTGGTTTGAACTGTGCGTCTGATAGGTTGGCTATCTCTTAGTCATGTGGTTGTATTTGTTCCAGAGTTTTGATTTGTTCTTCCAATTGGGTCATTTTTTTTGTCTTGTTGTGCCTGTTACGTAGTGAGGGGCAGAACCTTAGATGTTCACCAGGATGGGGCAACCCATTTGCTGAGTTGTGAGGCTGTTTGTGGGGGCAGGGTCATAGAGAGAACAATGGTGCTTTCTCCACTCTCTCTCCCATTTCAGTCCCTTCCACCTATTCCCCCAAGCAAACTGGGCTCTTCTGGTGGTAATTTCCATATCGGTGGGCTCGTGTACGTTCTAGGATGCTGTGGGTTTCTCCAAAAAATTCTCTCGTGAGGCTAGGAGTCTCTCCCACAGCCTCAACCCCCACAGGTGTTTTCAATTGGTGTTTCGAGGATTTATTTCCTAGCGTTGGGGCCCTGGGTCACATGGTCTGTCTCACTCCCCAGTTTTGCCTGTTTTATCTGCATGTAAATGTGGGATTGCCCAGTCTGCCAACTACCTTGTGTGCCTCGCTGGGTCTACCCGTTGCCGTCTTGCACACCTGGGGTCTGTACGTTGCTGCCTTGGGCACCCAGGGTCCACAAGGCACCACTTTTATTTTTGCCTCGACTCTTCTCTGTCCAGCTGTTGGACTCCACCCCTCCTACCTGTCTGGATGCATGTATCTATTTTAACTCCTCGGTTGTCGGACTTCCATGCAGTTCAATTTTCTGTCAGTTCTGGGTTTTTTTTTGTTTCCAAATTTTTGTTGTCCTTATTTTGGTTGTGCGAGGAGGTACAGTGTGACTACCTACACCTCCATCTTGGCTGGAAGTCCAGTATATGATTATTTAACCACTATGCTGTACACTTGAAACTAATATACAATAATATTCAATGTAAACTGTAATTTAAAAAAAATTAAAAATAATTTCTAGTTCTGGCTAGCATGGTTCAGTGGATTGAGTACCAACCTGCAAACCAAAGCATTGCTGGTTCAATTCCAGGGCACATGCCTGGATTGTGGACCAGGTTCCTGGTGGGGGGCATGTGAGAGGCAACTACACATTGATGTTTCTCTCCCTTTCTTTCTACCTCTCTTCCCCTCTGTCTAAAAATCAATAAATAAAATATTTTAAAAAAGAATTCCTTGGGGAGAAACGGAGGGGAAAGGAAAAGGGCTAATGTCAAGTTAGGATAAATTTACTTCATTTTTTTTAGAAACTTCCCAATGCACTTACATACCATTCTCCACAACCATACTGTATGGCACCCTCTCTGACAGAGCAGCTTGTTATTGTTTCTAGAAGAGACTGTTACTGTCCCTGACTCCCCAGCTTGATATTCTCTTAGGAAGAAAGACAAAAAAATATGGGGAATTCATGTGTTACAAAAATCTGTCATTACTGTTATCTCAAATAATTCTCAAATTTATTCATATTCATGCATTTCCTTTTACACCATATTTAATGATTGAGAAATAAGAAGATGCCAGTTAATTAGAATAATCAGGGAGGGTCTCATGGAGGAAGTGAGAGTTGAAGATGAATTTTGAAGCTTAGCTATAATTTGGAGAAGTAAGTAGGGGAGGAATTACAAGCAGAAGGAAATAAAAGAAAAAGCCCCAGGATGAAATGATTATGCTATATGTAAGTGTGATTATGGTTATGGGCAAAGAGACAATTTAGCAGGTCATATTTGCTTGAGTTGAGATATTTGGAAAATCTTATAGCTATTTTTTTAAAAAGTAAAATGAATGGAGAGAACTATGTCAGATACTCAGATCTGATTGTTATATAGTATTATGGAAAAGCATGGAGCAATGCAAATTGTAAGGTTTCAAAAAGAAAGACATTCATCTCTAAATGTAGTCTTCATCCATAGCTAAATAATATACCGTCTCCATTTTTATAGCCCATCTCCTTCAAGACTACCTTGAATTTCCCAAGTTTTCAGGATAATTTACTTTTTGTCACCTTCCCAGAAAGTAGAAAGTACTCATATATTTGCAGAATGACCCTCCTTTACCAACCAACAGTCTAGGAATGGCCATAGGTCCCGTTCAAAGGCCTGTCACAACTGCCATATTGGTTCCTTCAGACATGTCTTATGAGTCAGAGGAGGCTCATTCACAGCAGATCATTTGAGCCAAATATATATTTGTGTGTGTAGATGTGTACACACACATATATGTATGTTTGAGAATTTCAGCTAATGGTTTCTAACAGTCTTAAAAATTTGTCTCAGGAAACAAGACAGTCTATATAGAAATGGGTTCATTGACAAGCAGATCCAAGTAATAAGGGGAGGGGAGGCTATAAATCAGGAATAAGCAGAAGAAGCTGCTTTGCATAGAGAAAAAGTGCAGGGAGATGCAAATGGGAAGGTGTCAATTCCAAAGAAAAGGAAAAATTGAGAACAGGCCAATAGTGACCAGAGGGCAGGGGATTATAGGGGAAAAGGGTGAAGGGTTTGCAGGAACAACTATAAAGGACACATGGACAAAAACAAGGGGGGTGGAAACAGGGGATTTAGGTGGGGAGGGTTGGGGTGGTGGGGAGGGTAGGGGGGAAAGGCGGAAAACTGTACTTGAACAACAATAAAAAATCAAAAACAAAAACAAAATATGTACTAAAAGTGAAAAAAAGAGGAAATTTCCAGGCCCAGAGGTTTCACTTGACTTCACCTTTCCTTCCATGAAAATCTACAGCATCATTTCAATAGATTTTCTTACACTGGTATGTCTGGGATTCTCTTTCTTGGTATCAGTCATGCTTAACAAAGTTAGCAATAGATTTGAGTACTATTGCCATATATCCCTACTGGAGTGATGAGATTACATTTACAAATGGAGGCAGTGTTGATGTCTTTTTAAATGACAACGTAGCATTCCAACCATCTTATCCTTCATGGTAAGCATCATCATTCATGTTTGAAAATCGTGGGATTGAAAATGAAGTCTCTTTAAAAATAAAAGTCCATGTCATCTCTGAAGTAAATGTTGGTTGTCTTAATCTGCTATTATTTACTTATTAGTGTAATTAATTACCCCCAATGTACCCAATCATGGAAGCTCTAATAACATGATGTAGGAAGGATATAAGTATATTTCCCACATTTTTATAGGGAACATCAGAAAGTGCTATAGGGGCCAATCAGAAGTGTGTTTAGTAAAAAGACCAGAAAACCATGATTATGAACCACTTTTCCTATTGTGAGAGTGTTGGTCTTACCACAGATATTACAATCAACACTTTGATCAGTCAGGTGAGAATTACCTGATGCAAACCTGACCTTCGGTGGTTCACTAGAGTGACTCCAGGAATGCTGCAAAGCAAGTCCTGATCACAGGAGAAGAAGCTTTGCCACCACTGCCTGAGGAAAAGAATGAAGGTGGGTAGACCTCAGCAAATTTCATGAGAAATGCCATCGTCGGGGTCATATTTTGTTTGATTCAGTTCTGTATTATGAAAGTCCTCTCTGTAAGAAATAAAGATGGTTAGAAAGAAAGGACTTATTTTGAATTCTGGCTAATTTAGGAGATTTTCCATAAGTGGGTTGGAATATTGTCTGTACTAATGCATACCGGTGTCTGTGTCAGAGGCCCTTGGAAAGGTGAGGTCATAAGGATTAGGGTGAGTGGATGCATCGGTGTTTCATCACTTAACAATTAGTGGAGCTTTTCTTGGGGGTAGAAACAGAAATGCAGCAGGGTGATGAAAGGAGCCAGCATTGCCCTTGGGGAGGTGGGAAAACGGGGGATGCGTGATGTCCTGAGGACTCGGGGATTCAAGGGGCCAGAAGAAATCCTTCTTTCTCATAAAACCCTTTCGTGCCTCCCTCCTCCCTCTGTCTTCTGCTGGATTCACTGAAAAGAGATGAAGAACTATTGTGTATTGAACGCCTGCTACAGCCCAGACTTTGCTTTAGGCAATTTCATGTCCAACTTCTGACCAATCCACAAACAGTGGTGGGGAAACTTAGATGACTCTGCATAGCAAGGTGGTCTGTGGAGGTCTATTTAGTGTGAGCTTCCAACTTGTCAGTGAAAATTAACCCAGGTGATTGTGAAATCCGAAAAGGAATTTCACAATATTCATTAGAAGGATTTATAAGTAGCATGTGGAGAAGTTGTTATTTCCTGTGGCTGGGTACATGATAGTTTATACTGAATTTGTTTTTTCTCTTCCAAGTATTTTTTCAGAACAGAGACAGACAGCTTACATTTCTGAAAACCTGATTACTTGAAAATTACTTCACTAGTCAACACTTAGCAAGCATCAAATTTGGGGCTTTGCAAGAATCATCAATTACAAGTGGGGCTCAGGCTGCAGTTCCAGTTGTTCGAGCATTGCTACATGAGTCCAGTCTGTCTTCTGCATCCCAGAGGGCTGCACTGTGTCGATGATTAGTTTTATGCAATGGGGGTCTAACTTTGCATGAAAAGACATGCGTGGTGGTCCTTTGCATGTAGTACAAAGGGGTTGTTTGGTTATAGAAGTTAGCAGTTCCGTCTGTTTGCTTCAATAAGAGACAGTTATCTTCTCTTGGGTTAGATCAGCTTTCACCTTCGTATTATTATAAATCACTTCTCTTAGAGCGATCTGGTGTAGCGTGGTACCCAGTTTGTACTGTGCGGTGCTTTTGGAAAGTGAAAGAACTTTATTGGAGAGTTTGGGTTTTTGATTGAAATTGAATTTTCTTTAACTTTCTAGGCATACATTATCGTGATAATTATTTTCCTTAGAAGCAATATATGAAATAAAATATTACTACTTATAATTCATTGTTTAAACTCTGTTTTATGGTTTTCATTTTATTAGTTTCATTAAGTGTTCTGAAATAATCCTGAAAAAATCTGATGTGTTTTGTTGAAAGAATTAAGCTCCTGAGAAAATCTGTGGGTTTTTTTTGTATTAGAGAACAGATATCCTAGTTATGTAAGTTATATTGAGAGAAATTTATGAATGATAAGGTTATGTATATTTAGATTTATTTATAATAGGAAAATAAGCTTTGTTTCCCACATGAAGATTAAAAATTAAACATAGAAAAAATTATCATGTAATAATGCAGTTTATAACTTTAAAGACCATGTTATTTCAAAAGTGGACAAGTAGATATTATAAGAAATAAAATATTATATCTCTGACAAAGACACTAAAAATAAAGGTATTTCCAAACCAACAAACTCCATATAATTAAAAGAAAAATCTGCTGTAAGATTTTTGATACCTACCCTAACATGCTTACTTTACTGAAGAGTTAGTTTATCTCTGATGCTGAGTTATTATTAGGAAAATTCAAGTGTCGATCAATTCAAAGACAGTTAATGAAATTTATAATTCTAAGAAATTCATAAATTTCTATTTCTTTTTAAAAATATTTTATTTATTTATCTTCAGAGGGGAAGAGAAGGAGAGAGGGAGAGAAATATCAATGTATGGTTGCCTCTCATGCGTCTCCCTGCTGGGAACTGGCCTGCAACCCAGGCATGTGTCCTGACTGGGAATTGAACTGCAATTGTGTGGTTCGCAGGCCCGCACTCAATCCACTGAGCTACACCTGCCAGGGCTCATAAATTTCTGTTTCTTGATGATAGAATTAACACATGAGAGGTTTTTTTTTACTTTTATGTGGTTCTATTTTATAATATCACTTGTTATACAGCAGAGGGTTTTGATTCTCCAAATGACCTCAAACTATGGCAATTAATACTTGTAGTTAGTCTTTCCTCTTTTCAAACTGTTATGAACTGATTTTTTTTTACATTTGGAAGTCAAGCATTTACAGAACAGTATGTTACTGTTTAATATTTTGTGCTCTCTTCATTTTATCCAACTGCTAAGATATTTTCTTCTGCTTTTTTGGCAAAGGGAGTGGTTAGCTTAGTAGTTTCTTTTTTCTCGCCTTACTTCATTCCTTTAAAAAAAATCTTATTAGTTTTTTTGCAGCATAAAAGTAGCCAAAATGGAAGGATTTGAATTCACATTTGTGGGGTCTGTAGCAGGGCTAGAAAACAGCCCTCAGCACACAAGTTAGAAGCTGCAAGTCATTGAGGAGAATGGAGTGGAGGGAGTCAAGCTTCCAGGTTATACTGCTCATTGTATCTGAGGGTTATGAGTAGGAACTTTGAGTACAAACAGCATCATACTTAGTCTTCTTTTACTGCTCAAACTTGTCTATTCTTTCCAAAGCTCATTGTGTTTGTAGAAGGATCTGCAAGTAGAACAAAAATGGCTACATGTTGTTGGCACTGTAATAAAAAATGAAAGATTCTCAGCTGGTATGACTCGGTTAAGCATTGTTCTGCAAACCAAAAGGTTACCAGTTCGATTCCCTATCAGGGCACTTGCCTAGGTTGCAGGTTCGGTTCCCAGTGGGGGCAGTATAGAAGGCAACTGACCCATGTTTCTCTCTCACATCAATGTTTCTTTCTCTCTCTTTCTCCCTCCCTACTTCTTTCTCTAAAATTAAAATAAAAAATAAAAAAAGAAAGATGAAATAATTGTTTTTTATTAACTGTAATTAACTTAAACATTTTTCATTAAGTTGTGTTTACTTCCTTGTAACTTCTATTACAAATACACTATGTATTTTATCTAGCAATAAAAGTAGAAAATATACCTTTTGGAGGGGCAGAAATCCAATCAATGTTATAAAATATCATACGCTTCTTATTGGTATAATGGTTTATATTTTAAGTTAAATGTTTTTTATTTGATGATGCCATAATTCAATAAACATTTGTGCAACATTTATATGCTTAGAGTTTTGTAGAATAATGAATGGAAAATTGTACACTGCTAGGAAGAGAGATGCCTATATGAATAAGTATGAGTACAATGGTTGAGAGGTAAAACAAAACATAACCATTAAGAAAAATAGCATTAATTTTGACTGAGACTTTGGAGTGGAGGTATAATTAAAAGGTGCTTTGTGGAGGGAATAATGATGAGACAGGACGTTGGAAGAAGGTACAGACAGCAATGGGTTGTTTCCAGGTATGAGCTGGTGGTGAGGCGGCCTGACACATGTTTGTTGGGAACCGCCCTGCCTGGTTTCAGGAGCTGTAACCCCTCATAACCTTCGTGGCTAAGGCTGAGTGAGTGACCTTCAGACCATAAGCCACTAAGGAGACAAAGTTTATCTCCCTGGCAGGAGCGCCGCTTTTGCTCCTTTTTTCATAACTGGCCTCCAATGCTTGATCAGTTAGCCAATGATGGCTAAGATTCCCCAAGGGGGGAATCACCTAAGACAGGCATGATCACATGGAGGCCCCAGGGAAGGACTTGGGGGGCTATGGAGAAAGGGGGTGATGGACCCTTGCCCCTCAGGTTTGACAAAGCCTGAGTCCCCTGAGTCCACGAGAAGTCTCCAAAAATTCCTTGGCTATCTGCCTTCACTGCCTGACGTAAGCCTGAAACAATGACAGAGGATGGTGCAGCCCTGTGCTGGAAAGGGCGGGCTCCCTGGGTGATCAGGCCTGAAAAAGGATATGTAAAATCCTGTGAAGCCTGCTTTGCTAAGAATGCTGTTAGTTACACGATAAAGGTCTGAACAGGATATGAGTTTGTTTCCCAAAGTCTTGTAGCCCTTTAGCTAATAGACCCTGATTTAGAAGAAACCCTAATAGTTCTTTGTGTGCTATCTACTGTTTGATCCTTATTGCCTGACAATGACTAATGAGCTGTACCTGTATTCCTGAGCAAAGTAAACCCAATAAAAGCCTGTCTAGGCAGAGTTCAGGGTGCTCTCCCCTTGAGAGGGTGGCCAAGCCATTCTGAGGTGCTCCCCCCTTGAGGGAGTAGCCATTCAGTCCCTTTTCCTCCACAGGACTTGGTAGTCCATGTGAACTTGTCTCATGTCTCATCCATGATTCGGTGGGCACTGTGAACCGATGTCTGAGTCACTTGTTAAAGTGGAGTCTTAGGTGTGTTTGGAAACATCAAAAAATAATTTTTTAGGGGGAGCCTAAAAGGGTAAATTGAAACTAGACTATGAAAAGGTTGAGATTGTGTTGAGGAATCTTAACATTCTGTGAATTGTGGGGATTCTGAAGGTTTTTGAGTGGAGGAATTATAAGGGCAGTGACACTGGTGGTGGTAGGAAGGATATAGGTGAGAAAGAAAAAGAGAGAGGGAAGGAGGGCCAGGCATTTGGAGATATTTATTTGGAGGCTGCCAGCAGTTTGACTCAGTGNGATAAAGGTCTGAACAGGATATGAGTTTGTTTCCCAAAGTCTTGTAGCCCTTTAGCTAATAGACCCTGATTTAGAAGAAACCCTAATAATTCTTTGTGTGCTATCTACTGTTTGATCCTTACTGCCTGACAATGACTAATGAGCTGTACCTGTATTCCTGAGCAAAGTAAACCCAATAAAAGCCTGTCTAGGCAAAGGTCAGGGTGCTCTCCCCTTGAGAGGGTGGCCAAGCCATTCTGAGGTGCTCCCCCCTTGAGGGAGTAGCCATTCAGTCCCTTTTCCTCCACAGGACTCGGTAGTCCATGTGAATTTGTCTCATGTCTCATCCATGATTCGGTGGGCACTGTGAACCGGTGTCTGAGTCACTTGTTAAAGTGGAGTCTTAGGTGTGTTCGGAAACATCAAAAATTAATTTTTTAGGGGGAGCCAAAAGGGTAACTTGAAACTAGACCATGAAAAGGTTGAGATTGTGTTGAGGAATCTTAACATTCTGTGAATTGTGGGGATTCTGAAGGTTTTTGAGTGGAGGAATTATAAGGGCAGTGACACTGGTGGTGGTAGGAAGGATATAGGTGAGAAAGAAAAAGAGAGAGGGAAGGAGGGCCAGGCATTTGGAGATATTTATTTGGAGGCTGCCAGCAGTTTGACTCAGTGGACTAAATTGAGAAGCTCATGGTGAGAATGGATTTCTGAGTAATATAGTAGGGGCCTAATTCATGACTGGCCTGGGAAGGGAAAATACAGGAGTCAAAACTTTTCACCTCAATATTTTGACTTAGTGACAGAGGATGGTGATGCTGTTAGCTAAAGTTGGTAATGCTGGAAGACAATTAGGGGAAATAAAAAATTCCCTTTGGTCATTGTTATTCATGAGGATTAGTGGGAAGTTCTTGTGGGTCAGTCAAGCTCCTGAGTTATGGTACAAGTAAAGGTGAAAAAGGTCTAAGTATTTGAAGTGTCTTCTTGAAATTGAAGAAAACAATGTATAGGTGGGGCAATTACAGGAAAAGAAAGGTAAAGAGGAGGTGACAGGGAACAGGGTCATAAAAAGAAGCAGATTAAAGAAGGAGGATATGGTCAACGGTGAAAAATACTATACATTGGAAAACTGGCCCTGGCTGGCGTAGCTCAGTGGATTGAGCGCGGGCCTGCGAACCAAATGATCGCGATTCGATTCCCAGTCAGGGCACATGCCTGGGTTGCAAACCGGTTCCTTGCAGGCCAACTACCAGCAGGGGATGCACAAAAGGCAACCATACATTGATGTTTCTCTCCCTCTCTCCTTCCCCTCTAAAAATAAATAAATAAAATCTTTAAAAAAAAATACTATACATTGGAAAACTGGATTTAAAATGGAAAATTCATTGAATTTAATGATTAGTGGATCATTGGTGATATTCAAGAAAGTCACTTTTAGATAAGTAAGAACATTCAAATTAAAGACAATAAGCACTTTTTAGAAGCCCTCTCGCCCCACTGCATCAGTGGGAGCCCATCTGCATCAGTGTACCAGCTGGCATTGTTGTGAGAGGCTGCATTTGGCTTCAGTGATTTTTTTTCAATACTCTTTCAACACATTTGCCCATGTCATGGTGGGTGATTTATGAGTGCACCTGACCACACTGCATTGAGTGTTCAGCAGTTTTTGACTAAAACCAGCATGATCCTCATGCCCTACCTTCCCAATATTTACCCAATGTGACCCTGAGAGACTTTTTCTTTGTTTCCTTGATGAAAAAGTCCTCATAGGGAAATGTTTTGCTGATGAGGAAGATGTGGAAGGGGTGAAACAAAAAAGACAGAAGCCCTAAGAGGCATCAAAATTGACAAGTTCAAAATCTGTCTTGAACGGTGGAGAAAACATCTCCATCAGTGTATTGTATCAAATGGAGAATGCTTTGAAGGTGACCAGAGTTTAAACATGTAAGAATAAACACAATTTTTTGTAAATCAATTTCAAGTTTTGTGGTTTTTCTTGGATTCCCCCCGTACACTTCAAGTCTGTGATGTAATGCAAACTACTCCCTCCAATTGTCTTTTTAAAAATAATCTATAAAATTAAGGATATAAATGTGCTTTTATCTCTTTTGTTCCCTAATTCGGATTGGTCAGGGTTCAATATCAGTTTTTTTTTTTTACTTAGTATGNAAGTAAGAACATTCAAATTAAAGACAATAAGCACTTTTTAGAAGCCCTCTCGCCCCACTCCCCCTTTCCCCCCCAAGAAAGGTTTGGATGAACAGAGGTCTGGTACCTCTTTCACATTTCGCTCTGTGCTTCTACCCCTGACAGCCACGATAGATAGATACATGGGTTCAGGACTGACTGCAGTTCCAGTGCCTCTACTAGTATGCTTCTGTTCATGTCACTTAAACTCTGGTAGACTGTTTTTTTTCATCTGCTGAAAGAAATAATGTATTATCTACCTCAGAGAATGTTGGGAATGAGCTAATGCATGTGAGAGCATTTTATAATCTGTAAAGTGCCATACAAATGTTGCTATTAAAATATGTGTTGACTTTGATAATATGGTGAATAATACAGAATTACAAAATATTAACTTGTTTCTTGGTATGACTTCCCAGAGTGATCCTTCTTTTTCTTTATTTTGGATGTGTTAGGCAGTGACTCCATGTCTTATTTTCTGTCAGAAAGTCCTGGTGTTGTGTTTCCCATCTCCTCCATCTCCCCAGTCTCATCACTGTGGCATCTTGTTCTTCGTCTTTTCTTACTTCATTCTTATTTTTCTCCCTCATCCATTTTCTCTTCCTTAATTATATATTTTATTAATATGTCCAGCAAGTATTTATTTGGCATCTATTATATGCTGGGAACTCTTGGGGGATCTGGGCATATACTAGTCTGCAGTCTTTGTGATCAAGTGTGTCTACCAGGGTATTTTTATAAGAATTGGCATTTAGCTTTCCCAATTACTATACCTCACTCTCAGAAATCTTATTATTCATATTCTGAACCTATATTTAAGGTTCACTATTTTTGATCTACTTCATTTTGTCTAAACTCTGATCATTTTAATCAGAATTAGAATGATTAATTCAGAAACTTTTGAATATTGCCTCCACAGTTACTGTCAATAGATCCAAGACAGGCAGCTCCCCATATGTGTTTGTCAGAATTTGAGGGCACAAAATATGTATCTCACCTGGCAGTTGTCAAACACTCTTCCCTTCCCTTCTCTTCCCATTCCAGAGACATGCTACCTACTCCCCACTTCTTTATTGATGAATGTCCCTGATGGAAATCTGCCCAATTCTGCAGGTGCATTAGAATTAGTTAAAAAATGAAAGACTAAGAATCATTGGTATATTGGATAGAGATAATATGATGCATATATGTCAGTAGGTGTAAATATGTAATTTTACTTATAGAATGAACAAAATCCTGAAATCACATTTATTAATATTTAATAATATTTAATATATGTCATAATTAAATTGTAAGTTAGATTAGATACAAGGAGGGACCCCCCTAAAATAGAATTATCTTCCGGAGGGTGGGTCCCTAGCAGTACAGGCTTCCCCCACTAGGGTGAGTGCTCTAGGAGCCCATCTGCATCAGTGTACCAGCTGGCATTGTTGGGAGAGGCTGCATTTGGCTTCGGTGATTTTTTTTCAATACTCTTTCAACACATTTGCCCCTGTCATGGTGGGTGATTTATGAGTGCACCTGGCCACACTGCACTGAGTGTTCAGCAGTTTTTTACCAAAACCAGCATGATCCTCATGCCCTACCTTCCCAATATTTACCCAATCTGACCCTGAGAGACTTTTTCTTTGTTTCCTTGATGAAAAAGTCCTCACAGGGAAACGTTTTGCCAATGAGGAAAATGTGGAAGGGGTGAAACAAAAAAGGCAGAAGCACTAAGAGGCATCAAAATTGACAAGTTCAAAATCTGTCTTGAATGGTGGAGAAAACATCTCCATCAGTGTATTGTATCAAATGGAGAGTGCTTTGAAGGTGATCAGAGTTTAAACATGTAAGAATAAACACAATGTTTTGTAAATCAATTTCAAGTTTTGTGGTTTTTCTTGGATCCCCCCCAGTACGCTTCAAGTCTGTGATGTAATGCAAACTACTCCCTCCAATTGTCTTTTTAAAAATAATCTATAAAATTAAGGATATAAATGTGCTTTTATCTCTTTTGTTCCCTAATTCGGATTGGTCAGGGTTCAATATCAGTTTTTTTTTTTTACTTAGTATGATGTTTTGAAATGTCATTCATGTTGTAACATGTATCAACACCTCATTTATTTTTATTGCTGGATAATATTACCTTGTGTGGATATACCATGTTTTATTTATCCATTCATTAATTGATGAGTGGGTGATTCCCACTTTTTGACTATTACTAATAATTTCACTATGAACATTTGTATTCATTTGTACATATGCTTTCACTTCTCTAAGGTAAATAACTAAGAGAGCTCCTGGGTCATATGGTAACTCTATGTTTGACCTTTTGAGTAATTCCCAGACTGGTTCCCGAAGTGGAGCCACCATTTTACATTCCCACCAGTAGTGTGTGAAGAGTCCAATTTCTACATAACATTGCTAGTGTTTGTTATTATTCATCTTCTTGATAATGGCAATCTTAGAGGGTGTGAAATGGCATTTCATTGTCATTTTGATTTGAATTTCCCTGATGGATAATGATGTGAACCATCTTCTTACATGCTATTTTCCACTTATATGTCTTTAGAGAAATATCTATTCAGGTCCTTTGCCCATATTTTAATTGGCTCTTTTGTCTTTCTATTATGGAATTGGGAAAAAATTTAATGTATTCTAAATATAAATCTCTTATTAAACATATGATTATAAATGTTTTTCTATTCTATGGGTTATCTTTACACTTTCATCATGGTATCTTTTGAAACACAAAAGATTTTAAATTTTATAAGGTTCATTTACATTTTTTTGTTTCTTATCTCTTGATGTCGTGAGAAACCCTTGCCTAAACTTGAAAAGGTCACAAATATTTGCTCCTGTGATTTCTTCTAAGTGCTTTATGGTTTCAGCTCTTACTTTTAGGCCTTTGATCCATTTGGGGTTAATTTTCATATATGGTGTCAGATGGGGGTATAATTTCATTCTTTTTAATGTGGCCAGCCAGTTGTTTCAGCACCATTTATTGAAGAATATTTTCACCTATTTAGTTTTTTGGCAACCTGTCAAAATTAATTGACCATGAGTGTGAGGGTTTACCTCTAAACTGTAAATTCTATTCCATTTATCTCTGTTTCTAGCCTCATGATAGTACCGTACTATCTTGATTACTATATCTTTGTAGAAAGTTTTAAAGTTAGGGAGTATACTTCAGGTTTCTTCTTTTTCAAAATTGTTTTGGGTATTCTGATTTTGGAATTTCTACATGAATTTTAGGATTAACTTATCAATTTTTACAAAGAAGCTAACAGGGATTGTGATAGAAATGGTGTTGAATCTATAGATCAATTTGGGGAATATTACCATCTTAACAACGTTAAGTCATCTTTTGACCCATGAAAATAGGATGTCTTTCCATTTATTTAAGTCTTACCTTCTTTCAACAATGTTGTATAGTTCCAGAGTATAAATTTTGTACTTATTTTATTAAGTTTATTCCTATTTTATTTCTTGATGCTATTGTAAGTGGAATTGTTTTCTTAATTTTATTTTCAGTTGCTTATTGCTACTCTATGGAAATATAATTAATTTTTATATATTAATCTTGTATCCTGAAATCTTGCTGAACTCATTTATTAAATGTAATATAGTTTTGTAATGGGTTCCAGGATGTTCTGTATTTAAGATTTTGTCATCTGCAAATGAGATAATCTTATTTCTTCCTTTCCAGTCTGAAAGCTTTTTATTTTCTTGCTAATTATTCTGATTAAAATTGCCAGTGCAATATTGAATAGAGTGAAAAGGAAGACATCTTGCTTGTTACTGATCTTATTGTTTTTCACCAGTAAGTATGATGCTAGCTATGGGTTTTTCATAGATGTCCTTTGTAATCATGAGGACACTCCCTTTTAATCCTAGTTTGTCGAGGGTTTCTGTGCTTCCCCTGCCTGGAACACCCTTTCCTCTCTCTTCCACCTGGTATATCCCCTCTTATTCTCTAAGACTCGCTTAAATATACCCACACAACAATGATCTCTCTTTTCCACGACCGACTTGTAGTGATATAAGCTAAAAAGAATGGAAGAAATTGACTTTGAAATGCTTAAAAGTCAATTGAAAAAAATGCTTCACTTTTTTTTCTTTTTCGATTTTATTTATTTATCTTTAGAGGGGAAGGGAAGGAGAGAGGGAGAGAAATATCAATGTATGGTTGCCTCTCATGCATCCCCTGCTGGGCACAGGCCTGCAATCTAGGTATGTGCCCTGACTGGGAATCAAACCGTGATTCTTCGGTTCTCAGGTCTGTGCTCAATCCACTGAGCTATGCCAGTCAGGGCTGACTTTGAGTCACTTTTAAAGAGGTTTTTTCAATTTGGAAAATGTCCAAATTTGGAAAATTATGAATTCAAGACACTAAAATCACAGATTCCTACACATAATTCCATTTAACCTCTCTTGGTGTTGATTTTGAAGCACAAAACTCAGACATGAGTTTACATAAGCAGGAATACATTTGTAAAGTACAAATTGTTGCATATCTGTTTGTAAATCATTAGTAATCTATACACTTGCAAAAATATAATAAAAATGTGGATGGAAAAATACAGATCTAAAATGGTAAATATTGAATAACCTATAATAGAAAAGAGATTGCGAGCTATCTGCTCCAGTGAAATGAATTTTTCTTTAAGGTGATATATTTATTGAGAGCTGAGGATTAATGATTTTTACTTATGTGTATATTAAGTCATTAATTCACCTCTGCCAGGTTTCTCATATAGCGAAAGTATTGTGTTTGCCCATCCCTTGCACAGATTAGCTTTTAACTTTGATTTATTGGCTTTCTTTCACTTACTCACTTAATAGCTCACCGATTCACTTATTTTATTCAATTAATTTTAAAAATCTGGATTTATGATAATTTCTATGTGAAATGTAAATAAAACAGAAATCTTTACATTGCAGGAATTTATAATTTATTAGGGAAATTAAAATAAGATAATATGCAGTGATTGATACAGACTTCTAGTTCAAGATGGAAGCCTAAGTAAGTGGGTCAGCTTCCCTTTACCCCAACATATGTGGACACATATACCAAGGGGAGGCAAGCTGGGAAACAGACTTACATGGCATCATAGGATATTTAATCCTGTTATTTATGCTAACCAGTATAGTCTGTAATTCATAAACATAAATGGACACAAAACATTACTATGTACATGAGAAAAAACAGCAAATGATAGAAGAACAAATAAAATGACTTCATGACCAAAAACCATAATTTAGGCAATAAAATAGAAATTAAAAATTTTAAATTAGCATCTTCAGGGAGATTCTGATGCTTTTTGCATTCAGAAAATAAGACAAATATGAGAAAATGGGCAATCAAAATTAAGAAAATAATATGGGAAGTTAAATATAAAGTGATAAATTGCAATCATTTTTTGAATTGGCTAAATCACAAGGTGCTTATAGTTAAAAGTAAAGACTCTGAAAGGTAAATCCATAGAAACTACATTAATGTCTTAAGACTGCTATAACAAATAACCTCACATTTGGTGTGAAACAATAAAATTTTACCCCTTTGCAGTTCTGGAGACCAGAAGTATGAAATCATGTATCCGCAGAGTTGGTTCCTTCTGTAGGGTTTGATGGAGAATCTGTTTCATGGAGCTCTTGTGTAGCTAACTACATATCTGACCATCACACATTTCAAAGCCATTTTCCCAAGTTCTCTAGTTAAAAAAATTATGTAATTCAAATCCAAAGCTTCACTTCAAATATACTGCAAGCAAAGCTATATTCTTTTTCTGGTGTTTCTTGGCTTATAGACCCGTCACTCCAACCTCTGCATCTGTCTTCGCTGTCTTCATTGTCTTCCAAATCTAACAAATAAACAAAATTAACAACCTAATTTTCAGGGCTAGTTAAGAAAGAAAGTCTCAGATATAACCCTTAATGTGCTTTGGGGTTTAATTGTTAGCACTGTTAAAATCACTATAGTATATGGCCAAGAATAAAAGGTATTTAAGTTTTTTCTTGATATTCTCTTAATGCCTCTCTGCCAATTGCCAGACTTTCAATCCCAACCAAAGCTGAGAAACGGGAGTATAATGTTTCCTGATGTTGTCATGTATTGGTCAGCTGGTTTATTCCTTTGTTCTTCCATATTTATCAGACCCTATTTTGCAGTGCTAAGTAAGAAAAGAGAGTGTGTCTTGCTCCCACTTAGGTCCTAGATGGACTGAGAAATCCATAAAGTTAAATTTCCATCAGGAAATGAGCCTGGGACATATAAGTTTGCAAATGCAGAAGTTTGATCTTTCTTTCAAAGGGGGAGGAAACTAAAAATTACAGGCTAGTTAACTTTAATAAGTTGATTAAAATGGAATGCAATAAATTAACTTATGATTTATGTGAAATTAAAAACATACTGTTTAATTTTCATTGTGCAAGTAATATATTGATAGATATTTGTTATTGTTACAGCAATAAAGTAAATAAATAGGGGCAGATAAAATCTCCTTTGACTACTTTCCTCAACCCCAGTCTCTATGCATTACGTGTGAATTATGTGTATGTATATATATATGTATGTATATATACACATATGGATAAAGAAAGAGAGATCCTTATATAAATACATATGTGATGGGGTGTGAGGGGGTGCTGTTTCTACATAATATGTATCTTACCACACGTGTTTTGCAACTTGAGTTTTTCATTAATTTATCTTGGAGACCTTACTGTGGTAGTCCATGTAGACTGGCCTCATTGTCTGTGATTGTTGCACGAATCCCTGTTTCAGAATTACCCCTTGGGTGATAGTTTATGCTGCTTCCAGCTTTTGCTCCTACAATAACACTGCACTGACCCCCCTCATGCAGGCTCCCTCGTGCACCCCTACGTGGGCATTTCTGTGAGGTAATAATGGTTGAATAGTCAGATTGCTCTATGATAGGTTATAGACCTTTTATGTTTTGTTAGATACTTCTAAATTGCTAAATAAATTGGGGTAGATCTAATCTTATTGATATTACAAAGTATTAAATTTTAAAAGTGGGCTTTGTGAATAACAACTTGTCCCTTCTCAGTTTAATTTCCTGAGTAATAAATTATGGCCTTGTAGATGAAGGGCAAGAAAGAAAACAATATATTTGAAGTGAAGCTTTGGGTTTCAATGAAATAATTTTCTTACTAGTGAGCCTTGGAAAACTGCTTTGAAATATACAATGGTCAGGTACCCAAGTAACTGTAGTTCCAAAACAAAAAGCCAGTAATCTATGACTCAGCGTCAGTCTGAGGGTCCTTATTGAAGTTCCTCTGATTTGATACTCTTGATTTTTTTCAATTTATGGAATAAAAAGCAGACAATAAAATTGAACATAGCTTAAGAATATTGGGGACCTTGGGCTGTTTTGGAAAAGTGAGCATAAAAACGAGAATCTTCCTCATTGGTGACTCAATCTAATAATTCATTCCAGGGATGTTTAGCATGAATTCAGTCAACTGGTAATTGGCTCTCGTCCTGGCTGGAGACTTTCCACCCGCTGCTCTCCACAGCTAGTGCAGACGTGCCTGCCTTCATTTTTCATTCTCAGGCTATTGGTGCTAAGCTTATGTATTCTTTTAGAACTCCTCATGTTCTTGTAAATTATATCTATTATTTTTCCTTTCTCTCCTCACTACCCACATTGACTCCTTGAACACTGAACCATGACTTGTTCAGCATTGTATTCCTGCCTGGCAGCCCTGAGCTTAGGAGCCTGGTGGTTAAGGATGTGGTTTTAGACATATGTGTCTTCAAACTTGTATTCTGCCACTTTCCAGCTCTGTGTATTCTTGGGGAAGTTCCCTAAAACACCTATGTCTGTCTCCTTTTTGGTAAATTGAAGCTATCTACCACAAAAGATTATTTGGGGAGGATTACCTAATATTACTAACTGCATGCTTAGCACAGTATACACAGTGAAATGATAGCTGCTGTTGTTGAAATATTCTTCAAGAAGACAGAAGTATGTAAGAAAAACTCCTAAGACTAAAGGAGGGGCCATTTATTATAAAAATGTAACCCAAACTTCCCAGTCACTTTATTTTCCAATATTAGGAATAGATGTGAATTACTTTTGCTTTCTTTCTTTCTTTCTTTCTTTCTTTCTTTCTTTCTTTCTTTCTTTCTTTTTGTATTTTGTAAAGTTTCCTATTATTTTGAAGTTACCTTTGTTTTAATTGTTCAGTTACAATTGTCCCCCCATTTTGCCCCCATTATAAGCTGTGTCTCTCCCTGTTTATTCAGCACAGACTTAGGGAGCTCAATGCAAAATAGGGTCAGGTTTCCAAGATTTTTGTTTGATCAAGCACTAAAATTTTGGTGGAGGGCACAACACTTACTAGTGGTAAAAGCATCTAGGAGTGACTCAGAGCACTGAGGTCAGTGGTCTCCTATGCGGCCCTGTGCAGAGATTTCAGAAGGGGAGTCCCAAGTACTGGACCCCATGACTGGCATTGTCTTCGCAGATCTTTAATCCCCCTTTGGGCGTCAGCTCACACATCACTCTGGCTTTCGTACACATAAAATATTTATTTTTTCCCACCAAGAGCTATCTTTTACAATGTAATACTATCCAGCCATTAAAAATCACAGAAAGGAATTCCTACCTTTTGGACAGCATGATGGACCCAGAGATTATTATAGTATCATGCTAAGTGAAATAAGCCAGTCAGAGAAAGACAAGGACCATACGATTTCACTTATATGTGCCATCTAATGAATAAAATAAACAGACAAAATAGAAACAGACACACAGATACAGAGAACAGCCTGACAGTTGTAGGAGGGGTGGGGGTGGGGGAGGTAGAAGAGGTAGAGTGAGGATAAATGGTGATGGAAGGAGACTTAGAGTGGTGAACACACAACACCGTATATGGATGATGTGTTATAGAACTGTACACCTGAAACATGTTTAATTTTATTAACCAGTCACCACAATAAACATAATGAAATAAAGAAAGAAATCTGGGTCTAGGAATTACCTCTCTGCTGTCATTTTGTGCCCAGTCTTCTCTGTGTTGCTCATTTCAGAGAATCCCTGTGCTCTATTGACTGGGCTTTTGGATCCAAACCTATACCTTCTGTATTGTATATATTTCTTTTATAATTCTCTTTCCTTCTGGAAAAATACAGTTCACCAACAGAACCTCTTTCTGTGATTAAACAGCCCAGGGAGCTCCTTTTTCTATCCTCCATGCTCCCCTCCACTGCTGAGCATCTTCTGCTTTTTACTTTCCCTCTTCTTTTTCTGTTTTTCTCTCCTTTATTCTTTTAGACATAGATATGAAGTATTATCTCACTCTTTTTGAGTGAATTTTTATTTTCACATCCCCTCTGAGCTTCTCTGGGAGGTGGTAAAAGGAAAGCAGCTATTGTATCAAAATTTTCACCTCCTGTCAAGTTGCCTCTGGGGCAAACCTCGAGATTCTGGGAAGCCGCTGTGTCCCAAGCCTTTCTTGGGACCACAAAAGCAAGGACCCCTTGTTCACCATGGACCATTCTGAGTCCCTGATCTGTAGTTTATGGTGTGCCGTGAACGGAACGCCCTGGTCCTAGTGCCACCTCCTGCACTTTGGTTGCCCGCTGCCTCTCAGTCTCAAGGTTCAAGGTCCCTTAGGCCTGGCCAGACTCTTCATCATCTGCTGGTGCCAAATTAACCAACCTGCCTTTCTATTTTGAGCCTTCTATGAAAGCTTTCCAGCAGTTTCTTATTGCCAAGGTCTCTGCCCCCATTGTTAAAGCCTTAAAAGCTTGCCTTTTCCCTTCCCCCCCTCAGGCCTCATTTGATCAGTGACCACCCTTGTGGTCACCCTGGCCACAAGGGTGGTCACTGATCAAATGAGGGTGCTCCCCTGTGTGTTTTGAAGGCTCCTCTTCATGTCATCCACCTTCTGCCATGGTCCCCAACCCAAATGTTGAGCAAGTATGTTGGTTACCATTTCCTCTTGGAGTGTTCAGGTCTTGGCACAACCCTGAATGTGGGCTTTTACTTATTTTTTTTTCACGTGGGTGTCATAAGTTAAGAGTCATTGTTATCTCTGTGATTATTTGTTGAAAACTAAGGTGTTGGATTGTGATTGTGTATGTCCCTGAATGCCTGTATCACACTGGGGATTTTTGAAAACAGAACCTAAGAAGGAAACTCCAGAAGGTGCAGAGTCAGTGAAGTAAATATTTTAAAGAGGTGTCTTTTGTTCCCCTCAAATCATGTCTGTGGTTACCACCTGACCATGAGAAAAGCCTGCCCTGCTTTTTTCCTTCACAGGTTCACGTTCCTGTTCACAACAGCAGATTACCTCTCCAGGCAGTAGAGTGGGGTTAGTGAACCTGGGTTGGAATCTCACCATGGCCATGTGTTAGGTATATAATCTC
The DNA here is from genome assembly GCF_014824575.4 of Sturnira hondurensis. NCBI lineage: Eukaryota > Metazoa > Chordata > Mammalia > Chiroptera > Phyllostomidae > Sturnira > Sturnira hondurensis. Next base: position 19,090,354 of record NW_028093985.1, on the reverse strand, counting down.
AAACGACATTTCTTAATCCCTGTTCCCTAGTTTCCCTAGGCATAAAATGGGCATGATACTATCACTTACCTCATAGTGTTCTGGTAGCAATTACATAAATTAAAAATCTGTCTTATCTTGAACCAAGTAAGTCAGTGATGCAAGGGGTGTCCAATCTGTGGCTCACAGTCTTCATAGGGCTATGAATGAGGCCCAACACAAAATCATAAATTATGGATGGACTTTTTTTTTTTGCTCATCAGTTTACGCAAGTGTTTGTGTATTTAATGTGTGGCCCAAGACAACTCTTCTTCTTACAGTGTGGCCCAGAGATGCCAAAAGGTTGTACACCCTTGATACCTGTTATCTGGGGCTATGCATCTGGTCTTTGACTGATAAAAGACTAAATTATTTTCTTGCAATTATGTACATTTTTCATATCTTTGTCCTCTACTTGTTTGCTTCTTGTATGTTTTTCCATGTTAATGGTTTATAGTTTATCCTGGAAAATAGTGCTTCATACAAATATTACTTAACAAAAGCTTTTTAATGCACTTGATGATAAAGTACATTGTTTTAATTTTGAGTTTGCAAGGACTTCAAAATACCTGGATCTTATAGTTTTAATCAGACTGATTTAACTCTGTTTGTATATTTGATCTATTTTTTAACTCCATCTAATGCTTCTTTTCTTTTAATTCTCACCTGAGGACAAGTTTATTGATTTTTAGAGAGGAGAAAAAGGAGGGAAGGAGGGAGAGAGAAAGAGAGAGAGAAAAAGAGAAATATCATCAATTGGTTGCCTTCCATATGTATCTTGACCAGGGATCGAACCTGCAACTTAGGAATATTCCCTGAGCAGGAATTGATCCTGCACCCTTTTGGTGTGTGGGCCAGTGCTCCAACCAACCAAGCCATACCAGCCAGGGTTCTTCTAGTGCTTTTTATATAAATCTGTTCTCACAGGATGGTGAGACTTGACTCAGGTTATCCATGAATGAAAATCCTTTGTAAACAAGAAAATTCAATGCAAATGCAAAATAGATTAACATCAAATAGCCTTATAGGCTATTTTCAGCTGAAAATAAGGCAGTTATAGTTAAATTCATGTAGTCAAAAAAGCCTTGAAGATGATAAAAAGTGCATGAATGTTTGCTTCTGATTTGTTAATCAATGGCAATGATTATTTATTTGCTTGTAAATATCTTTAAATATTTATTTAACTTTAACTATGCTTAACATGATTTTTAAAATATATTAAGTTTAGTGGAGCATACTGTTGTTTTGTTGCCCCCTAACATTTACTAGGGTACAGTTTTGAGGAAAAGCAATGACCTTCCTTTGCAGCCTCAAGGTAAGGTAAATCCACTATGAAACAGGTAAAACATCATAGGCTTCACATTTTCTAGTTTGCAGCTTCTCACCTAGCCTGTGTTCACTGTCAGAACACCTCACTAGCAAATAGCAGTCTATTCCCTCAAGGTGCTCCTGCTAATGTGGAAAAACAGAAAGGGAATGTCAGTGGAACCATAATAGGCCTGTGTAAATCCTGGCCTCGATATTAACACCATTGTGCTTCTGAGTCTTCTGATACTCTTAACGAAAGTCCTCCCAGAACCCCCAGAAGGCCTGAAAATGTCAAGGATGTAGGCTAAAAGAAAATCTACTTTGTTTTATGGAATGGGGCTTTAAGTGTTTCTTAAAGACCATGTAATAGTGTTTATCTTCTGTTAATTTTTGCTAAAATTAAGACTTATCCCCTCAGTCACATGCAGAGGTATGTGTGCACTTTTGTTGTATCTTACCAGTTCTTTGGAAGAGATTCCCAAAAGGTTATAATATATAACATGTACACAATTAAACTAATGAATTTATAATGTACTCACAGTAAAACTAATGAATTTTTACTAGACAGTACTCTAGAAGTTGGGAAATGAAAAAACCCAAATTTGTTTAAAGAGAGATGAATTAGTTATGTAATGAGAAGCTGATTTGACTCTCAACTTCCTGGTAGTCAGGGTAAAATGGAAATAGACTGAATTCTCAATATCACAAAGAAAAAATACTTCAAAGTCTTAATGTACTGTGTTATAAATGTGGTTTTACATATATGACTTATCCACATTGGAAAATACGCACTGATCTAAAACATATATTTTACTAAGTCGATATTTTCAGTAAATATAAATTAGATTCATGTGAAAGCTTTTCTCATTTCCTGAGCACACTCTTCCTTTGCACACAATTTTGGTAGTAGCATGCTGTGGATTATATGGATAATTATGCCATAGAGCAAAAGGTATAAATTTTGAATGTATGTAATTTTTATATTGGGGATATAGTTAGGAGTCTGACTTGCTGCATAGTATTGAGATAATTAGCTGTCTCAACAGTTAGGAAGTAAGGTTGAACAAAAAGGGATTTAAAGTTTGTAATTTTTATGGAGAATGAAGGCATAGAGCCTAATTATAGCTACTTGGATTTTGATTCCTAAAGCATAAGTAAAATCTTAGCCCAGGAAACATTTCTTGTGCAATGGGAGAGAAAGACAAATGGATTGCTTAAATATAATAATGCACTTGTAACAGGGGTGAAAGTCAGTTCAGGTAACATACTTTTTGGTTAAAATGCATTTGTTACCGATGCACTATTAACCACTTGAGAAAGAATAGCAGAAAAAAGATTTTCAAGCAACTAATTAATAACTAAGAATATTAATACTTAGTTTTACTTTCCTAGAAATGTTTGAAAAAATTAAAGGAAAGCAACACATAGAGAGTCATAACTGAGAGCCATGAGATGAATAAGAGTGTGTAGTGGTAGAAGAAAAAGCAAATTCTTCCTTGAGTAAAATGATGAACACTCTGGCTTCTTAGATTAATAGTAGCCTTTTCGGATTCACATGTATTCTTGCATGTATTTCAGGTTTTAATAGCTCAGCTTTTTCCTGGTGTCATATTGGAAGTCAATGGTATATTCGTTCTCAGTTTTGCATGGGAGGAAAGAGATAAAGGCAGTATCTGCAGAATAGAAGTGTCTAAAAAGAAGAGGTGTTGTAGGAAAAAAAATTACGTAAAGAGATTGGTGTATTGCTTTTAGTAGTGAAGAATTGATCCTCCACATTAGATAACTGACTCTGATTAATTACTGTCTTTATATTCAATACTTCAGACATATTTTCTTCATGTCTAATATTTTTTTTAAATTAAGAAGATGATGCAATTTCCTAGAATTGACTTATCTGCAGGCTAGTTGGAGATTCCAAGTATCTGGGTATCAGAATTCAAGGTAAGGCAGTAAAATGTCAGATATCCCACGCAGCAATATCTTCACCAATGTATCTCCTAGGCAAGGGATATAGAGGAAAGAATGAAGAAATGAGACTATATCAAATTAAAAAGCTTCTACACGGCTAAAGAAAACATTAGCAAAATGAAAAGGGAACCAACTGTATGGGAAAACATATTGGTCAATGACACCTCGCAGAAGGGTTTGATCTCCAAAATATATAAAGAACTCACACTACTCAACACCAGGAAAACAAACAATTCAATTGAAAAATGGGCAAAGGACCTGAACAGATACTTCTCCCAAGAGGATGTACAGACAGGGCTCAGAGACACATGACAGGATGCTCAGCATCACTAGACGTCAGAGAGATGCAAATTAATACCACAATGAGATACCACTTCACATGAAATACCAGTCGGAATGGCCATCTTAACGAAATCAACAAACAAGTGCTGGTGAGGTTGTGGATAAAAGGGAACCCTAATACGTTGTTGGTAGGAATGCAGACTGGTGCAGACTCTGTGAAGACAGTATGGAATTTCCTTAAAAAACTAAAAATGGAACTGCCTTTCAACCCAGCAATTCTACTGCTGGGATTATACCCTAAAAAACACTAATTCGAAAGAGCCCATACACCCCAATGTTCATAGTAGCATTATTTACAATAGCCAAGTGTTAGAAGCAGTCTAGGTGCCCATCAGTAAATTCATGGATCAAAAAACTGTGGTACATTTACACAATGGGATGCCATGAACAGAAAGAGAGAAGGAGCTCCTACCCTTCTTGACAATATGGATGGAACTGGAGAGTATTATGCTAAGTGAAATAAGCCAGGCAGTGAAAGACAAATACCATTTGATTTCATCTATAAGTGGAACCTAATAAACAAAACAAACAAATGACCTAAATAGAACCAGAGACATGGAAATGAGGAACAAACTGACAGTGACTAGAGGGGAGGAGGGAGAGGGATAACAGGGGAAAGAAGGGAAGGGTCTAGTCAAGTAATATATATAAAGGACCCATGGTAATGGACAACAAGGTGGGGATTGACTGAGGGAGCAGAGGGGTAGGGGTGGGCAGGGCAAGGGAGAGTAATGGTGGGAAAATTGGGAAACCTGTAATTGAACAATGATTTTTTAAAAAGGAATTTAATGGTGATTCCAGAAGACGAGAGAGAGCTGTTTATATCTTTACCAATTTCCCTTTCTGGTTGCAGTGTGCTGCTGGAGTGTTTGTGTTAGAAATACATGCTGTTGCTTTAAAAACACAGCAAAAGAGGCAGTTGAAGGCCATTAATAAGAGGCTGATAGTTTTTATATTCTAAGCTTCCTTTTCTTTGGAATATATTTTAGTTTGTTGGCCTGTGTGTCTCTCCTGCCAAGTATGAATATTAAAACCACCAATCAATACTTCCCATGTCATTTAATCTCCTAGTCTATTTGTTGATTCTCTGGAAGTGCTCAGTAATCAAAAGTGCAGTTATGGGAGCACGTTATGAGTTGGTGTGTTCCTGAACCAACAAGTTTGTTTATTTACACCTTAAGCATAACACTAATTAGACATACATGGAAAAAGACTATAGTAATTGCAAAGTATAAAGTCATAATGAACAGTTTCTGACTAAAGTGTAGGCCTTAGTGTTCCCATTCCCCATGGACTCTATGGTATAGAGAGGTGTTATAACAGAAAAGAGGCTTTATCTTCTGGATTTCTTGGCTTTCTTTTTTCCCCTCAGCTTCATTGAGATATAATTGACCTATTGTATAAGCTTAAGGTGAACATTGTGATCTTATTCATGAATATATTGCAAAATGTCACCGCAATAAGTTTATTAATATGTCCTTTACCTCCCCTAATTGCCATTTTTTGTTGTTGCCATGGTGAGAAGTTAAAGCTTTACTTTCATGGCAACTTCCAAGTCTATAGGCAGTATTGTTAGCTGTGATCACCGTGCAGTACGTGGGAGCCCCAGAACTCATGCATCTCTTCAACTGGAAGTTTGTTCCATGTGACCAACAATTCCCTCTACTCCTTAGCTCCTGACACCCATCATTCTACTTTCTGTTTCCATGAATTTGATCTTTTTAGATGCCACATATAGGTGAGATCATACAGTGTTTTTCTTTCTCTGACTTATTTCTTTTAATGCCCTCAAGATCCAACCATGTTGTCTCAAGAGGCACGGTTTCTTTTTTTATGGCTGAATAACATTCCTGTGTGTGTGTGTGTGCGTGTGAGACATTTTCTTTACCATTCGCCAGTCAGCGAACACCTCGATTGCTTCCATGCCTTGGCTATCATAAATGATGTGCATCCTCTACTTCCTTGATTGGTATTTCCTGCCCTTTCAGGTCACCTGACCTGCACAGACGATGCCTGCACCAGGACCTGCCCAAATACTTCCTCGCCTTGATCAGTGTTCTAGCCTCCTTTTCTCTCTGTCCTACACCAATGTGGACCCATTATTTTAAATAACTTCCTGAGATGTAACTTACAACAAAGAGCACAGATTTTAAGAGTGAAATTTGTTGGGTTTTGACAAATGTGTATACCATGTGTATAACCGTTACCCTAATTAAGATAAAAAATCCTTCCATCATCCTAGAAATGTCCCCTCATGTCTCTTTGTAACCCCTCCCACTCTCCTCTTTTATCCCCTTGTCCACTGACTTAATTTTTATTACCATAGATTAGTTTTGTTTGTCCTTGTACTTCCTATAAAGGAAATGCATTTAAAATAATGTCTCTGAGGTGTGGCATATATATAAGCAATTAGTTCATTTTTCTTTCTGAGTAGTGCTTCATTGTCTTGCCATACTACATGTTATTTCTCCATTTACCTGCTGAAGGACATTTGGATTATTCCCAGTTTGGGACTCATATGAAGAATGCCAGATAAGATGATGTGTACAAGTCTCTTTGTTTTAATAAAACTTTTTATTTTGACATAGTTATAGATTGTCATGTAGTTTTAAGAAGTAATATGGATTTCACGTACCCTTTATTCAGTATTCTGTGGTGGCAATAACTTGCAAAATTATAGTATGTTATCACTACCAGTATATTGCATCAATACAATCAATTGATCTTATTCAAATTGCAGCAGTTCACGTGAAAGAAAATTATGGTTTAGACCAGGGTTTAGCAATGGTGATGGGAGAAGAGGTCACCTCCAGGATGCGTCCTGAAGACAGAACTGGGCAGACTTATTACTGGATTGGGTGTGGGCTATGAGGAAAAGACCGGAATTAAAGATCATTTTTATGTTTTTGGCTAGGGCAACTGAGGGTATGATAGCATCATATACAAAGATGGAAGCAATAGATGGGAGTTGAGGATGTAAAGTTTTCTTTTAGACATGATAAATTGAAGTGCCTTTTATCGCCAATTTAGCACTTAGGGAAGAGATGGGGGCTAGAGATACAAATTTGGGTCTCATTGATGTATGGATGTAGAGATCAATTGGGGTAAAAAGTTTCTGAGTCCTTTTACATCAATTAGCTCATTTTATTTTCTCAAGGATGCAGTAATGTATATAAATAGGAATCACCATTACTCTACAGAGAAGAAATGTAGATCCAGTAAAATTAAGTCAGATTTTGGGTAAGAACCGGTATTCCTGACTCTTACCCTGTGTTTCGTCCATTGTAACCCTTATGTCCTGGTAGCACTCTTGGAAGGCAAAAGGGCAAGATCAATGTCCATTTTTCCTGTTTTTGGTGTGTTTTATTTTTGAGAAGAACCTCTTCTAACTTTTGTTTCTTTGGGCTGAGCAATTTGGCTGGCGCGTTGTGCCGTGGATGGGATATCTGCTGGTAGAGGAGAGCAGGTAGGAGTGGGTGGGCCTCTGAAGGCTCCCGAGGACACCTTGTTTATGGAGAGGAAATGTGGCTGCAGAAGGCGTTTCCTCTTACACTTAAAATGCAATTGTACTGAAACTGTGGACGTAGCCAGAGCTATTTCCGGCAGTTTTTACCAAAAGTCATCCTTTAGAATGCTTTAATATTTGATTTGAAAGTGGATTTTTCTGTAATACAGGAGTCTTTTTTTTTTTTTTTGGTATGGTGGGAGGAGGATGTTGCTTTGGAGATTGTTCTAGTTTCTTCCACATGACCCCAGTTCAAAATGTTCTTCTATTTTCTCCACAACAGAAAATATAACTTCATGAAGGAATAGAGTTGAAAGGCAGCAATGTTTGTTGAATAAGTATATTCAACAATACTAATCAGCCACTGTGAATGAAAAGAAAACTGAATCTAAGAATAGGAGACTGGTTTAAAGCTATTTCCTGCATGTTTGCTCTCCTGAAGGCAGCAAGTGTTCAAAGCTACCCCTCTTGACTTAAAACTCACTGGGCAGTGTGAAGCAGGTTGGCCCAGAATGGCATTAAGAGCTGGAGGAGTACTAGGTGCTTTCATTCAACACTGATGGTTGAATTGCCATTTCAAAAGGTAATTTTCACTTATAATTTTTAACTTAAAAATGTTGGTTTTAGTGGACAATATGAGTTTACTTTGTTTTTTCCCTATGTGTCTGGAGGACAAGTGTTATATTTTCATCAATGATATTAACATTATTAACTCATTTATTACTTATTAAGTAATATTTACTTATGCTGATTTACTTTGGCATGAATTTTGACTTAAGCATAGCTATCTTTTTCTCACTTGACAAAACCTTAACATTTGTGCCAGTGATATATAACGAAGTTGAAGTAAGGAAGACAGGGAGACAAAATGGGAAAAATGAAGGAGAATGCAAAGTCCAGCTACTACTGTGGAGGGAGGAAAGTACAAATGGCTTTATAATAACCAAATAACATGTGTACATGAACTTAGTGAATGCCCCGAAGTAACTTGCCTAAGGCCACATTGTGAGTAAGTGGTGGGACCAAGGTCCCAATGCAGGTGGCGTGGCTCTGAATTGAACATGGTTAGCCCCCGAACCAGGCCAAACTTTGATATGGTTTTTGTTGTTGTTGTTGCTTATTACACTGGTGCTTTTTCAGATGGCTATATATGAAAATAAACTTTTTAAAATTGCTGTGCTAAATTATTTCTGACTAAATTGAATGAATCTTCTAATGTCTTAATCTAATAGATACCAAATTCAGTGATTAAATACGATTTTACAAAATTAATTGCCAGTTGGTTAATTACATCATAGCAGTTTCTAGAAATGCGTTTATTAGCTTTAAACATTATAATCAAAGTAACCCATTTACATAGATTTAAAGGTCGAACCATGATCCATAGCCTAGACTTCAGAGCTGCTGAGCTCTCCCTATTTTAGCGCCCCCCACAGCATCCCTTCTTTCCTCCGGTCCTAAGATGAGTGTTTTAGTTCTTATCCCCTCTGCACACATTGTCCCAATATACCTTGGCTGAATTTTCGTCAAATGCATTGTAGTCTCTTTAGCTTTTTGAGTCTGTAAATACTTTTCAGGTTGAGCCATGATTAGCTTCTTTTCAGGTGTAACTCTTTTCCTGATTTTTATTTGCCAAGTTTTCTTTGAATCCATGCTAATTCTTTCCTCTCTCTCTAGTAACTATAACTTTCCCCAAAGTCCAGCTCGTCAAATCTGGTGCTCCTAGATGTTTGCTTGGAGATATTTCTGCTGAACGCTCCATCCTCTGGCTCCGTCTGGACTACCTGCTCTTTGGGCTTACTGAACCATTGTCATGCAAGGCTTCCTTTCACTGCTGTCCTGACATTCCTGTGCATTTCTCAAGTTGATTCCCATTTCCTAGACCCCACGTGAATCTCTTTCATGCTCTACTTCTTTGTTTTGGTGGAACATATTCTCCAGTAGTTTTCTGAGAAAAAAGTGTTTAAGACAGAATTGTCTGCTACTTTTCACATATAAAAATGCCTTTACCCTACAGTTTGGTTAATACTTCTGGGCTAAGCAATAATTTTCTTTGAAATTTTGAAGGCGTCACTCTTTTGACATCTGGACTGTAATGTTTGAGAGATTCAAGGCATTCTGATTTCTAATCCTTTGTAATCGATCTGAGTTTGCTACTGGCTTTAGGGTCTTTATCTCTAATTCTGAAATTTCATGATAATGAGCATTGATGTGAACTTTTTTAATAGTTGTCCTGGATACTTGATGGGCTATTTCATATAATACATATTCTTGATTTTTTAAAATGTTTTCTTTTTTTGTTCCCATCCCCATCTCTCTCTTCTTTTGGGGACATGCATTTATTCACTCATCAAGTATAGTGATGTGTTGAATAACTATGACTAGTACCTTCTCTATGCCAGGCATTGTGATTCTGTGCTAGAGGTTTCAGCAGTGGAAGAAACACTGCCCTCATCAAACCAATTAGACATGGGGCCTTCTCGACTGAGCAGTTAATTTTCTTAATTTACTTTTCTTGCACTCCACCTATTCATCTACCATGTCCTGCTTTCTGAACGATTTTTGTGATTTTTATCTTCCAAGTCATTGACTGATTTATTTTAAGTTTTAGTTTTTTAATTTTTAATTTCCAGTTGCTCTGTTATTCCCTCAATGTTCCCTTTTTGTTGTACACTGTTCTACTTCTTATCTTTCTCTGAGGAAATTAATTAATTTTTAAAAGAGTATTTTTCTATTCTCTGCATGGTCTTCATTTATTCTGAATTCATTTTGTGGTTTGCTTATTTGGGTCTCTTTCAGGTTGGTGGTTTTCCCTGAGTGTCTGATGATTCTTTTCTCTGTGTTAATATTTAAAAGTTAAGCAGTAAAGTGCTAGTTAGATATTCTGCCTGCATATGTGAGTTTATAGTTTGGTAAATTGCTCCGTAGGTCAATTATGTGGCAAAAGAGGGAAGACAGTGAAACTGAGATTGGACATTATTGCTGGAATCAGTGTAGCGTGCCTTGTGTACCTGTACAGGCAATTTGTGCTTCATTTTGTAGATATTGAGAATCTAGATGATGGTCATACTTGAGGCAAGTCTTTTGTAGTCATTCACATTGTCCTAGGATACAAATTTCCTGTCTTTGATTCATTCTGTCATAAATATTCTCCCTGGCTATCAGGTTATATTTTATTTATTTTGATTATTTATTTTTAAAAATATTTTATTTATTTATTTTTAGACAGAGGGGAAGGGAAGGAGAAAGAGTAGAAGAGAAACATCAATGTGTGGTTGCCTCCCATGTGTCCCCTACTGGAGACCTGGCCTGCAACCCAGGAATGTGCCCTGACTGGAAATGAACCGGTGACCCTTTGCTTCATAGGCCCGTGCTCAATCCACTGAGCTACATGAGCCAGGGCTATCTTTTTATTTTAATTGTTCAAGTACAGTTTTCTGCCTTTTACTCCCATCTCAGCCAACCTCCCCAGCCCTCCCCACCCCTCCCCACCTCCTTTGTGTTTCCACCCCCCTTGTTTTTGTCTATGTGTCCTTTATACTTGTTCCTGCAAATTCTTCCCCTTTTCCCCTGAAATTCCCTCTCCTTTTCCCTCTGGTCACTGTCAGCCTGCTCTCTATTTCAGTGTCTTTGGTTATACTTTGCTTGTTTGTTCTGTTGATTAGGTTCCTGTTAAAGGTGAAATCATATGGTATTTGTCTTTCACTGCCTGGCTTATTTCACTTAGCACAATGCTTTTTTCCAATTTCACCCATGCTGTTGCAAAGGGTAGGAGCTCCTTCTTTCTTTCTACTGCATAGAATTTCATTGTGTAAATGTACCATAGTTTTTTGATCCATTCATTTACTGATGGGCACTTAGGTTTCTTCCAATACTTGGCTGGTGGAAACAACCAAGTACTTGGATGGTACAATGTTCACAAATTAATAAATGTAATACATCACATAAATAAAAGCAGAGACAAAAACCACATGATCATATCAATAGGTGCTGAAAAGGCATTTGGTAAGGTACAGCACCCATTTATGATAAAAACACTCAGCAGAGTGGGAATAGAGGGAGCATTTCTCAACGTAATAAAGGCCATATATGAGAGACCTACAGCCAATATCATACTCAATGGGCAAAAACTACAAAGCTTTTCCACTAACATCAGGAACAAGACAAGGTTGTCCACTTTCACCACTTCTATTCAACATAGTATTAGAAGTTCTAGCCACAGTGATCAGACAAGGAAATAAAAGCCATCCAAATCGGAAAGGTGGAAACAAAACTGGCATTGTTTGCAGATGACATGATATTGTACATGGAAAATCCTATAGACTCTGCCCAAAAACTGCTCGACCTAATAAATGGATTTGGCAAAACAGTGGGATACAAAGTCAATATCCAGAAATCAGAGGTGTTTTTGTATACCAACAATGAAACAGCAGAAGCTGAAATCAAGAAAATAATTCCATTTGATATAGCGGAAAGAAAAATAAAATACCTATGAATAAACCTAATTAAGGAGGTAAAAATACCTGTACTCAGAAAACTACACAACACTGAAGAAAGAAACTAAGAAGACACAACCAAATGAAAACATATACTATGTTCATGGATTGGAAGAATTAACATCATCAGAATGTCCATACTATCCAAAGCACTGTACAGATTCAATGCAATACCTATTAAAGTATCTATTCACTGCAATACCAATGGCATATTTCACAGACATAGAACAAACACTTCAAAAGTTTATATGGAACCATAAATGGCCCCGAATAGCAGATGTAATTTTGAGAAAGAAGAGCAAAGTAGGAGGGATCACAATACCTGATACCAAACTGTATTACAAGGCCACTGTAACCAAAACAGCCTGGTACTGGCATAAAAATAGGCATATAGTCAATGGAACAGTACAGAGATAAACCCAGAAATAAACCCAAGTCTCTATGGTCAATCAATATTTTATTTTTTTAATTTAATTTCCTTTTTCCGTAAATTAAACCTTACTATACAAATGATCCTGCAATATTTTTTTCATTTCCACCTCCTCAGCCTCCTCCCCTTAAGCAACCATCAACTTATTCTCTGTATCTATGAGTCTGTTTTATTTATTCATTTATTTTATTTTTTTAGTTTCTACATATAAATGAAATAATTTTCCTCTGTCTGACTTACTTCACTTAGCATAATAACCCCTATGTTATTATAAATGACAAGATTTCTTTCTGTTTTTATGGCTGAATAATATTCCATTATGTATCTACAATATCTTCTTTGTCTATTCATCTGTTGGTAGACATCTATGTTGCTTCCATATCTTGACTATTAGTAGTAATGTTGCAGTGAAGATAGGGGTGCATATTTCCTTTTCAAATTAGAGTTTTTGTTTTCTTCAGATAAATGCTCAGAAGTGGCATTGCTGGATCATATGACATCTCTGTTTTGAATTTTTTGAGTAATTTTTACACTGTTTTCCACAATGGCTGTGCTATTTTACAGTCCCACTAATAGTGTAACAGGGTTCCCCTTTCTCCACATCCTCTCCAACACTTGTTTTTTGTTGATTTATTGATCATAGCCATTTTGATAGGTGTAAGGTGATAGCTCATTGTGGTTTTAATTTGCATTTCCCTGATCATTAGTGACATTGGGCATTTTTTCATATGTCTGTTGACCATCTGTATCTCCTCTTTGGAGAAATGTCTACTTGGGTTCTCTGCCCATTTTTTAAAATGAGATTGGGAATTTTTTTTCCATCTTAAATTTTGTGAGTTCCTTATAGTTTTTGAAAAGTAACCCCATATTGGATGTATGACTTGCGAGTATTTTCTCCTATTCAGTATGTTACCTTTTCACTTTGTTGATGGTTTCCTTTGCTGTGCAAATAGTTTTTAGTTTAATGTAGTCCCATTTGTTCATTTCTTCTTTTGTTTTTCTTCTCCCCAGAGACATATCCAGAAAGATGTTTCTAAGAGTGAATCATAGAGTTTACTGCTGTGTTTTCTTCTAGGAGTTTTATGGTTTCAGGTCTAACATGTGAGTCTTTAATCCATTTTGAGTTATTTTTGTGTATGGTGTAAGAAAGTGGTCTAATTTCATTTCTTTGCATGTATTGGTCCAGTTTTGCCAACACCACTTATTGAAGATATGTTTTTACTCCGTTGTATATTCTTGCCTCCTTTGTCATAGAGTAATAATTGACCATATACCTAAGGATTTCTTTCTGGGCTCTCTATTTTGTTTTATGATCGATGTGTCTGTTTTTATGCCAATGGGGCTTTCTGCCCTGGTGACCATGTGCACCTGGCTATAAATTGCTTTGCCATTGTGTTCAGGTTTCTCTCTGTTTCCCTATTCCACTTGCCAGGCAGTTTTCCTAGCTTCATACTATCCTGTCTCACTTTCATAAGGATTTAATTTGGGAAATTCAGCTCATCAGTAGTGGTCACAGATTTAATATCAGAGCCCGTAGGGACAGAAGCTAGCCAGTGAAATGGTAACAGTGGGATTATGGAAACTTTGACCAGGAGCCCAGTTCCAGGAAAAGGGGTGTTACTATGATCATTACAAGTCCAGAAAGTGAGGCAGATCTAACAGCAGGTCAAATGGGAAATTCTGGGTTATTTGGGAAGGTCAGAGGCAGTGGGGGAGATCCAAGATGAACAAAGACACAGGAAGACAGAATCAGAAAGTACGAAACTCAGTCTTTGTTTCAGGTCAGATGAGGCATGAGACAGCAAGTAAGGAACTGAGTCCCTCTCAGAGTTGGAAACATGGAGACTCACAGGTCAAGACCCATGGGTTGTGGTAGATCCTTGTGGTCCAGGTTCAAGCAGCCTTCAGGGCTGCTGGATAAGTGCTACTTGCCAGAAGAAGTGGGGATTTGGCTGCTGGTGGTTTTTGCAGTGGACAGCTAGATCTTCTGGAGAGTCTCCACTTGTAGCATGTAATTTGGTTTTATGTGTGAATGGCATTTGAATTCCTCAAAGCAATTTGCATCTATTATTTGTTGATTCTCATGATAGATCTTTGACATACATTGGTATAGATTCACAATGATAATTTTTCGGTTCCAAGAGAAACAATTCAACATAAAACCATGAACTAGGTCAACTTTGTTTCTATTATTTATTGTATTATATTTGGGAAGGTCTCAAATATGTCCAGTGTTTCATCTCTCCAAGGTATGGAGTGAGCTGGGATAGAGTACTGCGTTTATTTCCATTGGTTCTAAGCTGAAGCACAGACGACTTTTTACCAAATGTCATCTCTCTTTTTCATCACATAGAGTTGCCTCTAGAAAGTCTGTACCCAGCAAGGCATTAAATTTCTCAGCCTCTGTTTAACCTAGACGGGGTGATATGACTACTTTTCCTCACTGATTTATGAGTGAAAACTACTGTACCTTCTGGGCCAAGGTGGTTAAAAAGTGGACATTCCTTATCTATTCTTCTTCTCCCCTCTGTAAACTGAACGCAAGGGACCCCCTGAAAGTCTCTAGGGGTGGCAGAAGCACAAAATGGGAGGAGCTTGGGTGCTTGAATCACCACAAAGAGAAAAGCCATCCACCAGCTGGGATCACTAACATTGGAATGGGAGAAGTAGACTCTTCTTGGAGTAGGCCACTAGGAATTCATGTTCAGCAGCTATCATTACCTTAGTTTCTTTTACAGAATGGAATTCAGAAAGGTGGTCAGATTTAGCAAGTAAAAGTGCAGTTAAATTTGAATTTTAGATAAATAGCAAATACATCTTAATATAGTGATCATTTTAGGAATAAAATTTAGTATAAGTATGTTCCAATATAATTATACTAAAACTTATTCATTGTTCATCTGAAATCCAAATTTAACTGGACACCCTATATTTTACCTGATAACCCTAGACTTATGATTAAGCATATTGAAGAGCTAGTGAAATACTTGTGTTTAGATAATTAATTTGTTGTGTGAAGCATTCTATTTTGGAAGAGATTTGTTTCTGGGCAAATGCTTTCTTTAATCCTGCTGTCATTGGAGAATTCCATTTAAAACCCCAAGACATTCATTGCTGCAGACAATCTAAAAGTGAGAATTTGCTAAGGGGCTGCTTGTAAACCTGTCCTGAAAATGGATAGGAAAGGAAGTGTTAAAAAAATTAAAAGCAAGTTAAATGTTTTACACAAATGGATAATATTTTAATGGAGACAAATAATTCTACCAGTTTAATTTTTCACTCTTTTGATTGTGGTAAAGGAAAAAAAGTTCAAAGTATTTTCAAAGGAAATTATGCAGAAATCAGGAAAGCTGGCATTGTTTACAGAGGCTGGTTCCTTTCCTGCCTGGTTCTAAAGTCATGGAAAATACAATATATGAATTCAGATGCTGAAGTAGTAAGCCATAGATATGAAGGACTTCAAAGGATTGCCATTTACAGAAAATAGAAGTTGATTGACATTGAAGTATTTTAATTGAAACCATTAATATAAACTAGAGCTAGAAGAGAAATGCCTTTCTAAAATAAAAGCATGAGATAATTAATGTCACAGATTCAGATTAAGAGAAAATCAGTGATTCTCTGCTACCATATAATGAAATCCCCCCTTTTCACAGAGATAACTGAGGCCCAAAAAAGTTATGCCTTTGCCCATGACTACACAATTAATTAGTGCTGCAAAATCCTAGTCATATGACTTTTCTTATGTCCATCTCTATCTCCTACAGAGAAAATCCTATAATGGAAGCAAGCTGAGAAAAAAGACCAAATTCTGTTTCATCATTAAGAGAACAATACTTACGTTTAATTGACTTGAACAACAAAAGTAGAACTCAGTGATACAACACATCTTTCTAATGAGAGTAGCAAATCATAAAAATTTCAATACACTTACATGGTATATATATTAATGAATATACACTATTGGCAGTACCTGTTAAATAGGGCTACTACTGTCTATAAAATGATTATGGCTTACAGGTCAATATGGTATTTTTCCTCTGCCTTTGGAACAGTGAAGGAATTTTCTCAGACAGAAGGAACAAAGAGAGCATTTAAAATACTTTCATAACAAATGATTCATTTTTAACATCAAGCTAATGTCAGCCAAGAAGCATCAATAGATGGCGTATATATATTGGGACGACAACACACTTAACAAACATTTGTCTGGTCCAAAAGATCACACGCTATCTATCACCTTGCCAAGTGAGACCATGTTCTTGAGTTGTTCCTGATCTTCATCCAGGTGACAAATGGGCTTTTCTGGCTTCCTGCTTCACTATACCAATGTTTAAACTCTTAAAAATAAATAAAAAGTTAAGGTATTCGGGGTGAAATAGCAATTTAAAAAATGCACCTTTGACAGATTCATATACAGAAAGAAATTCTGATGTGTAATTTTTTTAAACTCTAAAATATATTTTAGCCCTGGCTGGTGTGACTCAGTGGTTGAGTGCTGGCCTGTGAATCAAAGGGTTGCCGGTTCAATTCCCAATCTGGGCACATGCCTTGGTTGTGGGCTGGGTCCCCAGTAGTGGGTGTGTGAGAGGCAGCCACACATTGATGTTTCTCTCCCTCTCTTTCTCTCTCCCTTCTTCTCTTTAAAAAATAAAATAAAATCTATGCCCTGGCTGGTATAGCTCAGTGGATTGAGCATGGGCCTGCAAACCAAAAGATCACGGTTCGATTCGCAGTCACGGCACATGTCTGGGTTGCAGGCCAGTTCCTCGCAGGGGACGCATGAGAAGCAACCATACATCAATATTCCTCTCCTTCCCTTCCTTTCTAAAGATAAGTAAATAAAATTTAAGAAAATAAAATAAAATCTTAAAAAATAAACTCTTAAATATATTTTAACAGTAAATAAAATGAAAATTCTGAAGGCCTGGATCATATGGACTTGTTCAAAGAGTAAGAATGATGCTTTTAATACTGCTTTCCAACTTAGGCCATTGTCTGAATATGACTTGGCATTTAATCCTAGATCCTGACAATATTGTGCCTCTGCTGAGTAGAGCCAGAATGTGGTACCAAGCAATGCTGTCAAGTTCGTATGTAAATCCTTAGGGAAAAGCACAACGTTAAGTAATGTTCATACTTGACAGATTAATGGTAGTGATGACATGGAACCTCATTGTTACAGAATGAAGTAGGCTATTACTGAAGCTGGGAGAAATGAAAGTAATCCAAAATTTTCCTTGCCAGCAAAATTATGTGTCTGCAGCTCTCAGTTTTGCATTGGATCATGGCATTCCATTAATATTTTGGCTGAAATGTCTCAGAGCAACATAATGAATCTTTTTGGAATAATCCTTTAGGACTAGATTATAAAATCTTGCTGACATAAGGTAGTCGGTAAATTTAGACACACATGTTGTAGCTTGACAGTTTCCCTATGAGCCCATAAATAATCTGAATAAGGAAGTCGTATTGTTTTGTTTTCGTGTAAGTCTTTTCCCCTCTCTGGCTTTCCTCGCCTATCATTTTAGGCCAACATAAAAGTGTTGAAAATCCTGTCAAATAATTGTTACGTTTCTTTTTCAAAAACAATTTAAGTTATCTTTTGATAAGTGGCCGCCTTCTCTTTTCAAAAAATGAAATTTGGTTTATAATGGAATAGATATAGATAAATGGGTATAATATACATATATTTCTTCATGACCTATTTTATGGTGTGGACATGCCTTTACTACTCACCCCTCCCAACCTAGTGTATTTTATCTGTCTTTCCCTTTTCCTCCTAATACCACTATTTTAGTTTATTTCCTCATTATTTCTCACCCAGGATAATGTGTTTCCCTGCATCCAACTGTTTCTCCCATGCTACTGCCATTTGTCTAATTGTATCACTTCACTGATTATAAAACTCCAGTAGCTCCACATGGTCCCCAAGATAGAATAAAAATTAATAGCAGTGCATACAGGGTCATTCATGGTCTGATTTCTTCTGCTTACCTTTTCAACAACTTCTCCTTTACTTTCCCTTTGCATACGTTCCATCCATACCTAGCTATTTGCAGTTCTCCAAGCATACCATGCTGTTCTCATGCCTTCATTCATTTCTTTATGGATTTACCTCTTTTGCAGGTACTTACCTCTGCCTGCTTATCCAGTTGGCGAATTTCTCATTTGTTAATACTCATCTTCTAGCCTGCCTCTTCAGAAAAGCTCTCTCTGATCTTTCTGTGCAGGACTTAATACTTCCTTCCTTATATTTCCACTTTATTAATGCTACTTTCCTTATCTGTGTGTATATGGTGCATATTCCAGACAAATGGCCCTCAAAATTTGATGTATCTGAGAATCATTAGTGGATCTTGCAAAACTCAAAGTTATGGGTCCCACTATCAGAAATTCTGATTCATTGGACCAGGATGAAACTGGAGCATTTAATGCAAGGGTGTCAAACTCATTTTCATCAGGGGCCACATCAGCCTTGTGGTGCCTTCAAAGGGCCGAATGTAATTTTAGGACTGTATAAGTATAACTACTCCTTAAGAGTTAAGCGAGAGCTTGGTGCTACCACTGGGGAGAAACAAGTTGCTGGGCCAGATAAAACAAGGTGGAGGGCCAGATTTGGCCCGAGGGCCTTGTGTTTGCCACCTGTGCTTTAATGTGTTTATGAGATCTCCAAACGTATCTAGTGTACAACCAAGTTTTAGGACCCTTGTTCTGTTTTAGTCATCTCTTTATTTTTAGAACCTAGCACTGTATATAAAGTATATTGTGGGCATTTAACAACAGTTTGTTGAAAGAAAAATATGGCTTTTTTTTGGTGAGCTAACATACATACTGATAGAATAGCTAATATACCCGGCACATAGGTCATCAGAAAGTGTTTGATATCTGTGCATATGAATTAATGATTGAATGAGTGAAGAGTGAAAAGACCTCAGGGAAGATAGGTAAATTATTAACATAGCCCCTTGAATCTCTCAAATGTTGGAAATGTCAGATACAATATCCGAACTTTGGGTAACTGAGCCTTGAAGTCAATTTGAGACATGATATTATATTTTAATTCCTTTTTACCATATGGACTGACACGTGCTTTTCTGAAGTTGACAACCTTAGTAAAAATCAGTTCTTCTGTAGACATGGTGCCTTTTTACTTCCACATGGTTGTAGATTGTAGGCAAAATCAAATATTTAAAAAAATACTCTGCTCAGGGATGTGAATAAATACTGATCAGACACTCAAAAATTCTGCCTCATAAAGAAAGAAATAAAATGTGTTAACCATTTGCTTTTGAGCTTGCATTTACCTAAAATTACATGGACTGTTCAAATTATATGCCTTGTTGAAAATGCTGGGAATGGACTTGCATTCCTTGGTGTTATTTTTTCTCTGGATCCTTAACAATAATGTCCTTAGAATGTACTGGATTTATTATTTATTACAAAAACATAGCCTATAATTTCTAAAGCTATCATGGCCTTTTTTATTTCCACTTTTTACTCCTTTTCATCTCAGCCAGGTTCTAGAATTAATTTGTATATAGAGGGTAGTAAAATTTTTACAGAGTTGTATTACTCACAGGACTGTGAAGAAATGAAATCTATCAAAAATGTTTTGTGACTAAAATCTCAAGAGGAGATTTTGTAACAAAGGAAAGATTTGTAATGTTTGCCATTTTAAGAGGCTAACAGAAGCCCTGGCTGGTGTAGCTCAGTGAACTGATTTCTGGCCTGTGAACCAAAGGGTTGCCAGTTCAATTCTCAGTCAGGACACACGGCTGGGTTGTGGGCCAGGTCCCCATGCAGGGGTGAGTGAGGGGCAACCACACATTGATGTTTCTGTCTGTCTCTTTTTCCCTCCCTTCCCCTCTCTAAAAATAAATTTTGAAAAAACTTTAAAAAAAGATGCTAACAAAAATAGCAAGATGGTTTCACAATCCATGTTGTGCAGATCTGTGTTTGCAGAATCAACATATACTTAATATATAAAATTTTGGTTGTGTGTGTTTAATGTCAATTCCATTTATTTACTTAATCAAGAATTTCTTCTAAATAGAGTCATATCTAATTGTTTTCTAGGTGTTATCAATATAGTCGATACAGGCTTAAGTGAAATGCTCACTTTTGATGAACTAGAACAGGTGTTGTAACACGTTTTCAGTAAAGGGTCAGATTGAGGCCATGCGCTCTCTGTCAAGATGACTCAGTGTTGTCTGTGTAGCCATAAACAGTTCATAAAGGAAAGGGTGTGGCTGTGTTTCAGTGAAAAAGTTGCCCACCAAAACACGCAGCTGCTGAATCAGCCGTGAACTGCAGTTTGCTGATTCCTGCTCTACATAATCATTTTTAAATAATTTTTATTAATATATGAATACAGTTGTCTCCATTTTCCCGCCCATAATTATATATTTGATTTCAAAAATGACAAGTGAGAAGGGGCCTCGATTGCATGTGGCTTTGTTTGTGCATTTGTCTATTCATCTGTAACTAGAAATCTTAAACTTTCTTCCTAGTATTTCATTAATCATATAAATAAACAATGTATTTAGTAACTACTAAAGTGCATTAAATAGATTCTTAAAATACTAGGAAAAAATCCTTGATCAATTTCAAGTCAATTTAAAATAGAAATTCAAAAATCTCAGATTAGCCCTGGCTGGTGTAGCTCAGTGGACTGAGCACCGGCCTGTGAAGCAAAGGATCGCAGTTCGATTCCCAGTCAGGGCACATGCCTGGGTTGCAGGCCAGTTCCCAGCAGGGGACTCATGAGAAGCAACCATACATTGATCTTTCTCTCCCTCTCTCCTTCCCTTCCCCTCTAAAGATAAATAGATAAAATCTTTTTAAAAATCTCAGATTAATTTTCTTATCTGAAAAATGGATTAAATGTAAATCAGTCCCATATCATAGGCAAGTTGCTAAAGTGCCCTATTCCTTGGTTTTCTGTGTGGACAATTGAATTCCTTTGATAGAATTATATAATCTAGGAAATTAACTTTCAATGTTTTATCTTTATCTAGAGTCAGTGCAAGTAAATCTATGAAGTGAATGTATCAGTTTTCTGTAAGGCACCTGAGGGTCCAGTGCCTTCCTCCTGTCACTGAGTTCTTCAGGGCATTTAAGGTTCATCCTGTTATATCAGAACATAATCTAGCCAATCAGTTAGTGTATTCTGATACCTAACGTCTACTTTGTAGTGTATTTGGATTTCCATAAGCTTTCTTAACATAATTTTAACCTGAGAAAGTAAACCTCCCACTTATTTATGTATGTGTTTATTCTCTGCTTATTTCAAATTTTCATATATATACTTCCGAAAGTATTTGAGGCACCAAATAAATCTTAATGATTTGAGCAATATTTGAGCAATATTTGAGCAATATTATGAGGCACCTGATTAGAATTATATGAGAGCCTTGGGTTAAGCTTTTAGTCACTCTCAAATCATCTCAGTGAACTTGGCTTCTCTGGAAAGCTAGAATGCCTGAGAGAGTATGAATTAATAAAGGACCAGCTATGAATGCATGAAAAAATGAATTAAAAAGTTTCATCAGTATATCAACTATTGGGGAAATTATATTTTATTGTAAAATCAGCATGCTAAAATATTTAGATTTAAAATTGTTTTGAGGCTTCAGTTGACCAGTGATAGGGGTACAAAAACCTCCTTATTTTTATACAACTATTTTACAGTCAATTATAGGAGGAAGGAGAAATATTTATCAAAAAGTACAGATTTTTACAGAAGCCCAAGGTTTCCCAAGTAGGAGTCACATTAAGAATGTGTTCTTTAGTGAGTCATTTATTCTTCTTTGTTCTTTATCTTCAGAACCATTGTCAGCACGGCTGTGAAAAAATAGACAGGTGAGAGTTTAAAAAATACTGTAGAATGTAACATGCTGGTGAAGTGTTTGTGAGCGGACTGGATTTGAGTTAAGGTATATAGAGAATGGTGATCATTGCTGAAACTTATCCATACTAGTGAATAATGCATATGTAGTTTAATTAGAACCCACAAAAGAGGTTCCAAAGTGGTGGGATGTTTGATTCAGGGTATCTCTCACTCATTCTGCAGTTGAGATCCTGCTTTTATGAGATTCATTGGCCCTGAAATGTAGCACAGACAGTCAAGGGTTGGTTATTTGCTTTCTATTGCTATGTAATAAACTCTTATCATCAACTCAGCAACTTAAAACCATACAAATTTATAAATTTAGTTTCCACGGGTCTGGAGTCAGGCAGCCTTTTTTGGAGTACCCGGCTCATAATTTCTCTGGGCTGCATCAAGGTATGAGCCACACTGTGGTTCTCATACGGAGCTGGGGGACTCTCCCGGTCCAGTAAGGTTACTGGTGGAATTCGGTTCCTTGTGGCCGTAGCACTGCAGTCCCTGTTGTCTTGATGGCTGTTGGCTACTGGGTGCTTAGCTCCTGGAGGCCATTTAGAGCCCAGCCAGGTGGTGATCTCACAGTATGGTGGCTTAGGTCTTCAAAGCCAGCTTCAGGAACCTCTCTCCAGTCTCCTGCTAGGAAGACTCATGTAATGCATTGTAAACAAGGGAGTCTCTAACCCATCACCTTTATCACATAATGGAACCTAAGCAGAGGAAAGCCTACTGTATCATAGTCACAAGACCCTCATCCCCCCACAAAAGGAAAGGGATTATACAGGGCACAACACCATGGGGCAGGAGTCTTGGGGGCCATCTTAGAATTCTGCCCACCACAGTTAATGGGTTCTGAGGTCTATGCAGCTTAATGGGTTCTAGCCATCTTGTTTACAAGTTTTTGTCTTAAAATATGATTAAAATTCTAAACTTGATTGATAGTCTTAAATTTTGTCTTTGTTATAGGCTCTATTTTACGGATCAAAGTTAAACATTTTTAAAGATTAAGGTGTCAGCAAAAAAAAAAAAACTTCTTATTTCCACTCTAAGTTTCCCTTTTTAATTAGCCATTAAAAAGCCAAATCATATACATACTGATTTCACATATTTAATGTACATTGGAGGGAATTATATGCAAAGAAATTAGGTGAACAGGAATAACAATCTTGCCAACACTTTTCCTAAGAATGTAGGATGTGTTGAGAACAATTTTCCACAAATTACATGCTCCCAGTTTCTGGCTTTTCCCTCCTTATGACATGTGCCTCTGCAGCATACTTTTAATTTCATCTCAACATCTGTGCCTTTAAGTTCCAACCATGCAATCCTTCCTTCTTTTTCTAGTCACTCTTCTATATACACTGAACAATACGAGTAGAGCTCTAAATAGCTAGTGTCTTCCTTAAGGGCTTAAAGGAAAATTTGGTTTTATTAATAATTATTGGTGTGTTTATATATGCAATGCCATCTATTTTATTTCTACTCACAGTCTTTGGGTATGTTAACTATAAAATTATGCAAGCTTATATTTTTTATTTATAAAACATAACTACACAGTCTAGTACCTAATTATAATGACCCTTTTCTTCTTTATAAATCATATAACTCATCATATTTGTATTTTAACCATTTTTTATCTATTAAAAAAGAAAACTTCTTTCAGTGGGATATCCATCGAGGATAATCCTAATAGGTAAAGGGAAAGACAAAATTATCATAAAATTTATCCACCATAGTCACATTTTCATGAAAAAATTCTAGTGTTTAATATTGTTATGAAGGATATATAATAAAGTTATTTTTGATATATTTGGTGCTCTAACTTTTATTTGCATTTTCTGTTATTTCACCCATTGTAAAAATCACTTCATGTAGGAATTTTGGGCAATAGTCACAAAATTTTCATTATAAGATTAAGTTATTTGCTATAGTTACACAAAACCCCAGTCTTTGGATTTTGGTTAGGATGCTGAATAATTTCATTTTAAGGAGGTTAACTCATGTAAAGTAAAAATTCTTAATTAGTATGTAAATGTGGTGGCAGCTATCTTGATTATGTTGGATGTTAGAATTATATAGCTAAAATGGGACTCGGAGTTCATCTAATTGATGAACTCTATTCCTTTGTTTCACGGTTGAGGAAATGAATACCAAGGGAGCTAACATCTAGTAGAAATGTGGGCAAAGGTTGAGAATGGTCCTTAGATTTCTCTTGGCAGAAACACTTCCTTTTGCTGTGTGAGCACCCATTACTTTTGCTTGTATGACCCTAAACCTTGGAAGCTTCTTTCTATTATGAAAGGTACATTAGAAAGTTAATTTTTCCAGTATTCTGGGTGCTCTAATTTTCATTAGCTCTAATTTTTGTCATGTACCCTAATTCTTTTATTTCATAGAGAGGAATTCAGGTAATAACTGTTCATTAGCAGGAAACAACTAGGCCCTATGCATGCACCTAATTCACCACTGGGGAGGGACACAGGGGTGAGGGGTCAAATGCCTGTCAGTGTCTGAGTGACGGAGTGTGAAAAGATGAGCTCAAACTCGACACAGCAGAAACGGCAGCACCCCTACCCCCACAACTCAGAGCTTCCTGTGGGCGCATCATTACTGTCATGGCAGATTCTAAGTGGATAAAACGGCAAGTGTGTTTTATCAGAAAGAAGTATTTCTTTCATCATTAAAATTATTTAGCATTTGTTTCAGGCATGATTTTGAGAAAGGAGATAAAATATAGTTTCTTAATTCTTTAGAAGTATACTAAAAATCTTTGAGAACATGCATACCAATAAATCAAAGGCTTCTAATTGCTCATTCTTTTTTATTAGATCTTTAAAACCAGAAAGTGCTTCTAATGAGGCTTCCGAGTCCTGCAGACCCTCCTGGCCGCCGAGAGTGGCGCTTCCTCTTCAGGAGAAAGCCTTTTGCCTCACTACCTCTTCATCACTCTTCCGAGAGAGAAGCACAAAGCAGATTTAGGGATGTGTTTTTATTACTTTGAAACGTTATCTATTGCCATTTCACTCAGCTTTTCAAACTTCTGTGCAAACATTCATGTTTGGGAGCCTTTTCTCTCATTTCATTTCTACCTTTGTCAGCACAGGATGTCAGTACCTGCACTCCTGGGCACAGTTTATTGTGTGTGTGGCTTGCTGAGCTGGTTACTTGAACTAGCCAGAGTTTAATTGATCTTCTTGTATGTGTACCATGATTAGTGTAATTGCATGTTGCTGGTTAAGAATGGTGGCCATTTTCTTTTGTTTCTTCTTAATGGAAATGATGAAGTTACAAGACCACATGCCCATATCCATAAGGATGTGTGCTCATCCCCTCTTCATGAGATGAGTGGTTGGGAAAAGGGATGCGTGTGCTTTTTCTGAAAAGAAGAGGCTGCTTGGGGCCAAGTTCATGTCTTTGGTATCCATAGCAGATGTATTGGGCAGCTGAGCCAAGTAGCCACAAGGCATATGTTGACATTTGTTCCTACACCTGATTATTTAACATGAGAATTTTTCCCTTTGGCACACAAACAGAGGAATATAAATAAATACTGAAGCCAAAAGATATCTTTACCCAACCCCACCCTATCCTACAGGAATATTTGCCAAAAGAATAAAACAAAGGAATAGAATTTAACTCTAACTCTCAGTAATGAAGATAAATAGATCTGGATTCACTTTCTGAGTCCAAATTAACCACTTGTAGAGTTAATATTTTTATCCATATCTGGTAACATTCTGTAGTTTCTAAGTGGAGAATTATCCTAGATATTAACCATGTTTCCTGTGATGAACCTCCAAAAATAGCTTGAGAGTTTAGGTCCAGGATATAAGAGACATCTTGTACCCTACATATCAAATGCATTTTCTAGCTTTTGTGTTTCAGTCTGCTGATCCCGAGTCTTCCTGCCCTAGATCATTTCCATTGCATGCCTTGTTTGAAGATGCAAAAATAGTGGAATACAATTTGGAATGATCTTGGAATTTAGATCAGATTTAAGTTAAGAATAAATTCAAACCATCTCTCATTTCTGAATATTACTAGGGTAATATTCAAATGACATTTTTACATTTAGTTGTTTTTCTTTAGTTACTGTTTTGACTATATTAAATGATTTTAGATTATAAAAAACTGGTGTTAATTGAATTCATAATCTGAAGCTTTTGTTTCATACTGTTTAAAGAAAAGATAAATGGCAACATGATATCTTTTGCTATAATGTGGAATATTCATCAGTGAAGATCTACGAAAGTGTTGTTGGCATTTGCGACTGCTGATTGTCTATAGAGGGAGCCAAAGAGATGTTTTGTGTGTGTGTGTGTGTGTGTGCGTGAGAGAGAGACAGAGAGAGAGGGAGACACAGAGAGAGATTGAGCCTGTTCTCGGAGTGCTGGCATCGGGTTGGTGGCATTGAGTCAAAGGATGTCAAAGGATGGAGCTGAGAAGAAATGCCAGGTTAAGAGACCACCTTCAGCTGTGTAGAGAAGGATTTTGCCTGAAAGTTAGAATGAATGGCAGATGGTACCATCTCCTAATCCCCACAGTCAAGTCAGGGGGCAGTGAGCTAAGTGGGGAAATGGGTTAAGACAGAGATACAGCCTTGTGGAAAGTACAAGATGGTGTGGAGAGTGGACTGAATATGATGATTAAGATATGATCTGTTTGGTGGAGCTGTAAAGTAGTGGCCCTTTCAGAAGTTATCACATGATATAAGCCTAATGCAATAATATTATATTTAAAAATCTATATTGTCCCCACAGCATCATTTTTAGAACAGAAATTCAGTTGAACCTGAGTGCTCTTTTAACTTTCTTAGAAATGCTAAGTATTTCTAATTGTTATACTTCTGTGGTATTAGAAAATATTATAACCATATTTTCTAGTAGAAAGACATTCAATTTACTGGTAACTTTGATTTCTTTATTGTTGTTTTTGTTAGCTTTAAGTCTGTTATAATCCAAAAATAGTTGAATAAGATTACTAATGAGAAAACCCCTCAGCTAAAGCCAAAGTTTTTACTCCTAGGCCTCACATAAAATTCATTGATTTTACTTAGGGTGCCATATAAAATTCAATTTTTTCCTTTTCCAAAGCTGATCAGCAGCAGTTTAAAGGAAAGTTGTTATACCAGAGGCCGGCTCCATGAGAGCAACAGTTATAATCTAAGGTCCAAGAGAAAAGAGAAAGAAATTAGAAGGCAGAGATATTATTACATTAGCAGCTGAATAAAGATGCTTATAATGGTCCAGCCATCCATAAAAGTTTGATTTATTATCATTAGGTTATATATTTAAAACAAATTCAGAGAAGGAATACTACATTTTAGAAAGCTTTCATCAAAAATGGTTGAAAATAAAAGCACTCCTTTTTTTTTATTTAACTTTTGTTCAAGTACAGTTTTCTTTCTTGTATTCCCAGCCCTGCCCCCCACCAATCCAAAAGAACCTATGCACCCCGATGTTCATAGCAGCACAATTTATAATAGCCAAGAGTTGGAAGCAACCTAATGCCCATCGGTCAATGACTGGATCAAAAAACTATGGTACATTTACACAGTGGAATTCTATGCTGCAGAAAGGAAGAAGGAGCTCCTACCCTTTGCAACATCATGGATGGAACTGGAAAGCATTATGCTGAGTGAAAAAGCACTCCTTTTGTTACCTAATGTGTGGAGTTTCTCTTTCCTAGAACTTTTATTTATACAGAACAGATTATTTTACTACTTTATACCAAAATGTGTTAATTGTAGAGAATTGGGCCAATTTGAAACCTGTAAAATAAGGAAAAGTTTTCATAAAACCCTTAAGCCTGTTGGTGAGGATGGAGCCTGTAGGTTTGCATGATTTTTCAATGAAGAGCCACCGAGCTGCAGCCCGTGCCTCTGTGTCCCTCTGCCAGAGGTGGGGGGTGTCCTGGAGTGCTGGTGCCCTGTGAAATCAGGCTCTTCCACAGGATCGTGAGAAAAGCATTCATCTCACAGATGCATGCACAAGATCGTAGTCTTCTGCTAAGACTTATTTGGGTGGAAGTCTGCCCCTGGGTTTCCAAGGTTTCATCTCTGTTTGTCCTGACATGGTCAAGTCCAACTGTCTCCTGAGCAAGGCCAAACAAAGGCCAGTGTCCGTAGTATTCGTTTCATGTTAGAGCTTAGTCCTTCAGAGCCTGTGTGCTCTACTGCAGGCCCGATGGCTGCTAAACCCACAGGGCTGTGTATGTTCCTGGGTGGGAGAGAAAGCACAAAGGGGGCGGGAGTGAGTGCGGGTCACTGAGGGAGAGGGAGAGAGCACCGTTTTCCCCTGGGGTTATAACCAGGACCTTTTTCAAAATAACCAATCAACTTTCCCAAACTTTTGTGGGCTTATAATGGGTCCACGCCCTACTTAGATTGACAGGCCTTTATGGTCCAGCACTTCCCCTGCTTCCTCAACACTCTGGTGCCAGAGGGCGGACAGTTTTCCCGGGGAGATTTCCTGGGTTCCTAGGGTTAAGTCCCCTTGGCAGCAGTCCTCTAGAAAGAGTCTCTAAGTGATACGGCTCTCTGTCTTATGCTCTCTAGTTTATTAAACTCAATGGTTAATTCCCTTTGCTCTTTTCTTATTAATAACTAGTTAACTACCTACAGTAACAGAGGAAGAGACTGCCTATAATACATGCTAATCATCATTGGCAGAGGAAAGTGGATGATTCTTAGTAACCTTTGGTCTTGTAACTTTTTGGCATTGGCCCTTCTGTCTTTCCTGTTAAAATTTAATTTATTAGGGAATAACAGGGGGAAGAGGGGCAGGGTCATCAAGGACCATGTATAAAGGACACTTGGACAAAGCCAAAGAGGGTAGGATTGAGGGTGGGAAGTGGGGATAGGTGAGGTGGGGGGGAGTGATGGTAGGGGCAATGGAGACAATGAAAACAACAATAAAATTTTTTTTAAATTTCTTGTTACGAGGAAATATAATACCTTTCATTTACACAGTATGTTATAGTTTATGTTTCTCTTCTACATCAATCACACTGCTAAAGCAGTAGGTGCTTCTTCACTGGCTTGGGTCACCCCCTGACTTTAAGCGACATGGTTACTCTCACTTAGCATGACTGTTCTTTCCACTCTTTTAAATACCAGTTAACTTTTCTGGCTCTTTTAAATATTAGTTAATGTTAGTGGATAATTAAAGCTTCATGGTGTACACACTAGGCCCACAGGGAAAGGTCAAAACAACTGCTGGCCCGTGCCCATTGAGCTCTGCTCATTCCTTTTGGTTTTATGCAAATAGACTCAGTTTTGACTCTGAAAGAGGTTTTTGTTAAGGTTTTTCATTAAACAGAACTTATATTTACAACTTTTCATGACTGTGTTCTTGGCCCACAGTCCCTGTTTATATTATATTTATTTTACTTTATTTTTTACCTTCAATGCCTGTAATAATGGAAAACAACAGTGATAATTTTCAGTCTCCTGGGAACTGAAGGCTCTGACCACATGTACCTGCAGGGAAATGTGATGTAGGGCCTGCACTGAGTGAAATTTCTCAGCACACCGAGGGGTCGTTTCTGGTACAGAAATCTCCTGTTTGATTTCTAATTATAAGTACAAGTTCCATTTGTAAAATGTTATTGTTTTTCCTGTTAGCTTTATTTCTTGGCAGGGAGTTCAAATTAGCGCTAACAATAGAGACACATAGTAAGCCAGGATTCTTGTTAACTGGAGACTTGGCAAGGAGGAGAGTCACATGGTCTTTCTGGAGACAATGACCGAACTACAGTCTGTGTTTTAAAATCCCTAATGGCCAAGGTTAACTCTCTGTGCAGCCTTAATGAGACCTGAATTCAAGTCTTTTTTTTTTAAATAATTTTTTATTTAATTCTTGTTCAAGTACAGCTTTCTGTCTTATATTCCCAACCCTGCCCGCCCCCCCATGCTCCCCACCTCCCTCCCCTTTCCGCCCCCCACCCTTAGTTATTGTCCATGTGTCCTTTATACTTCTTCATGTGAGCCCATTCCCTTTTCCCCTATGATTCTCTCCCCTCTCCCTTCTGGACCCTGTCAGCCTGTTCCGTATTTGAGTGTCATTGGTCATATTTTGCTTGCTTGTTTGTTTTGTTGTTTAGATTCCTGTTAACGGTGAGATCATATGGTATTTGTTTTTCACCACCTGGCTTATTTCGCTCAGCATAATGCTCTCCAGTTCCATCCATGATTTTGCAAAGGGTAGTAGTTCCTTCTTCCTTTCTGCAGCATAGAATTCCATTGTGTAAATGTACCATAGTTTTTTGATCCAGTCATTTACCAATGGGCATCTAGGTTGCTTCCAACTCTTGGCTATCGTGAATTGTGCTGCTATGAACATCGGGGTGCATAGGTTCTTTTGGATTGGTGTTTCAGGGTTCTTAGGATATACTCCTAATAGTGGAATTGCTGGGTCAAAAGGCACGTTCATTTTTAGTTTTCTTAGAAAATTCCATACTGTTTTCCATAGTGGTTGTACCAGTCTGCAATCCCACCAACAGTGAACTAGAGTCCCCTTTTCCCCACAACCTCTCCAGCACTTGTTGTTTGTTTCTTTGTTTATGATAGCCAATCTGACTGGTGTTAAGTGGTATCTCATTGCGGTTTTAATTTGCATCTCTCTGATAGCTAGTGATATCGAGCATCTTTTCATGTGTCTCTGGATTCTCTGTATGTCCTCCTTGGAGAAATGTCTGTTCAAGTCCTCTGCCCATTTTTTGATTGGGTTGCTTGTCTTCTTTGAGTGGAGCCGAATGAGTTCTTTGTATATTTTGGAGATTAAACCCTTATCTGAGGTATCATTGGCAAATATGTTTTCCCAAGCTGTTGCTTCTCTTTGTATCTTGATACTGTTTTCCTTAGCCATGCAGAAGCTTTTAATTTTGATGAGATCCCATTTGTTTATTCTTTCCTTTATGTTCCTTGCTCTAGGGGACGTATCAGTAAAAATATTGCTGCGTGGAATATCTGAGATTTTCTTGCCAAGGCTCTCCTCTAGGGTTTTAATGGTTTCACGGCTTATATTTAAGTCTTTTATCCACCTTGAATTTATTTTGGTGTATGGTGTAAGTTGGTGCTCAAGTTTCATTTTTTTGCATGTAGCTGTCCAGTTCTCCCAACACCATTTGTTGAAAAGGCTGTCTTTACTCCATTTTATGTTATTGCCCCCTTTGTCGAATATTAATTGACTGTAGAGAGTTGGGTTTATTTCTGGGCTCTCTGTTCTATTCCATTGGTCTATGTGCCTGTTTTTATGCCAGTACCAGGCTGTTTTGATTACAGTGGCCTTGTAATACAGTTTGATATCAGGTATTGTGATCCCTCCTACTTTGTTCTTCTTTCTCAAAATTGCAGCTGCTATTCGGGGTCTTTTATGGTTCCATATAAATTTTTGAAGTGTTTGTTCTATGTCTGTGAAATATGCCATTGGTACTTTAATAGGTATTGCATTGAATCTGTAAATTGCTTTGGGTAGTATGGACATTTTGATGATGTTAATTCTTCCAATCCATGAACACGGTATATGTTTCCATTTATTTGTGTCTTCCTTTATTTCTTTCTTCAAAAGTGTTATAAAGTATTTTTTTAAAATACTGTTCTCTTCAGTAAACAGCATAATCCCATTGGAATCTTTTCATACTTTTTATTTGTGCGATTGAGTCTTTTTAAAATGTCATAATTAAATCAAAGGTTAACTTTATGATTATAAATTTCAAGTTCGTAAGAACCAAACTAATGAGATTTTATTAAAATGTTAAAGTTTAAGTATCTTATATATCAAGTATAAGTAGGTTGCAGTGAAAAAGTTTCAGCCTGGTCCAATCCCATCTTTGAGGTTTCTTAGGGAAGAGAAATAATGGGTAAGCCCCCCTGTTCTAATATGAAGGAGATATCTGCCTCAGGTAATGTGTTAATTAACAAGACAAAAATTAATGACTGTTTTCACTCTTGAGGAGCCCCCAGTTTAGTGGGGAGTGGGGCCAAGCCATTTGATTCTGCTCAGGAGACAGCTTTTCATTACTTAGTTTTCAGCCTGTGTTCCTGGGTAAGTAGCTACAAATAGAAGCATTTGATCTAGAAATAGATATATTTTTTCTGGGTAGCAAGAGTTCTCAAAATATCTCTTTTATTAACTTTTTTATATTTTCATGAAGTTGATTTTGAGACTTTTAAAATTCCCTTGACTAAAATAGTTCTGCAAGAAAGAAAAAAAATGTAAAAACAAGCTTCCTTGTTCTCAGAGTAAGAGGCAAAGATGCTGCAACAGGCAAATCTTGCTCTCACCTGTACTCATTTTCATTTGACATGCTGCAATTTTTAGATCTTTATATTTCCTTAAGAAATTTGCATTTGCCAGAAAGAATACCATGCAAATACCTGTAAATTACTAACCCTGTTCCTTCATATTGAGTATATTCTCATAAAGCTTCCTAGACTACAAAGGCATTAGAATAGTATAATTTAGTTATATTTTCTCTGTTTTGAGCAGCACGTATTTCTGGCTGTTAGCATGCATGCATTAATTCTTCTATCTTTGGCATTTATATTTTGGGCTTTGACATGAAGACCTAACTTTTATGGTGAATGTATTAAATATTGGTTGTATTTATATTTTAAAAAATAGATTTTGTTTATTTTTTATAGGGAGGGGACGAGAAGGAGAGAGGGAGAGAAACATCAGTGTGTGGTTGCCTTTTGAGCGCCCCCTATTGGGAACATAGCCTGCCACCTAGGCATGTGCCCTGACTGGGAATTGAACTAACAACCCTTTGGTTTGAGGGCCCATGCTCAATCCATTGGGCTATACCAACCAGGGCTAAATCTTGGTTATATTTCTTAATTGATATAAAACTAATGTAAGTATTGAAAGAAAATATTTTAAATGTTTTTAAGAAGTTCTAAACTTTTGAAAATTTAAGCTAATTTTTAAAATAGCACAGTAAACAAGTCTTTAAAATATATATATGAGTAAATTTAAATGAAGATGCTGACAAATGTAATACTTCAGGGAAGGGTCAAATTAAAATAGCTGTTAATGAATTGTCCAGCTATATTGTAAGATACTAGGTAAAATATGTTACATAATTTTGTATACATAACATAATGTAGTATATACTACTTTATCCAGGGACATTACAAATACTGGTTACAGATGACCCATAAAGCTATTGGGAAAGGCCTATTCCTTTCCATTTTGACAGGCAATGCCAGTCAAAAAAAAAAAAAACCCCACAGAGAACAACAACAACAACAACAACAACAAAACAAACTAAAAACCCAAACAACAAGAACAAACAAAACGAATGAAAAATAAAGATAATTATACATTGTGATAAGGTGATATGCTAGGGGACAGCTAGTAGGGTGAGGGCAACAGGAGGGGCAGCTGTTTAAATGCATTGTCAGGGAAGGTCTCTGTGAGGACGTGACATTTGTTTTGGGAGCTGGGAGGTGAGAAGCCTGACTATTCGTTTGTTAGTAGACCTTTTCAACTTATCTAAGGCCCTGCTAGACCAATACATCGGTTCCACAGAATTTCTATTTAAATAGTTTGTCGTTTGCCTAATATGACGTTTTAGAAAGGAAACCTGAACTAAGAGAACAGTTGATTCCTGCTTTGTGTGTGTAACTAATTCAGTGCTCTGTCGTTGTGGTTCTTGCTCTTCTAGAAAGTCACAGGTGAGTGTAGTGAGGAGAACCTAGATGGAGATTGCTGAGTCTGTGTTTCAGTTCAGCTCTGCTGCCGTGAACTTTGTGTCATGTAGATGCTCTAAACCTTATTTTCTCGTCTGAAACGGGGCACAGTAGCTCTCTATCTTCCCATCCAGCTCCAAAAACAGTGATCATTCTGACGGGGGCCTAACAGGAAAGTCTGGGACTGCATCCTGGTGGGTAATCATGGTGAGTTCACTCGCAGACTCAGCCCAGCAGTTTTCCTGGGAGAATGAGAAAGGACATTAATTGGAAGTATTGTGAAAGATGACCCCAAAATGGAAGAAAAAAACCACTTCTCATTGAAAAATAAATTTGAAGTAACTTGAAAATATTTAAACTTGCATGATTGTTTATCTAGACCTGGAATTTTAATGTTTAGGGTAGAACTTTCACTTAGTATCATATTCTCTGTAATTCAGTATTGATGTGCTAATTCAGTGAACATTTTCTAATAACATGCTGCACACAAATCAGCAAGTTCAATTGAGGGGAAACCAATATGTTCCTGACTTTCGGGGAATATTCTTGCCTGGTGGCTGAGCACACATAAACAAAGAAAATTATTCATTTGTTTATTGTTTTTGCTGTAGCCCACAAATTTGAAGCAGCCTATAATAATGAGTATAGCAATACAAAACAAACAATCAGGGTGAGGGGAAATCCAGATGGAATGGAAAGCAATGTTAGATGAGAGACCAGCAAGCAACAGAATTAAACAAAGCTTCTAAGGTTAAAGTGAAATTCTGGCTCTCATCTCAGTAGTGACCAAAACTAAAAAAGAAGCTTCGAGTTCATAAAAAAAAAATACTAGAGGGAAAATGGGTGGGAGGCTGGGGGGAGTGGGGGGTCAAATATATGTTGACAGAAGAGGATTTGATTTGGGGCAGTGGGCATACAGTGTAGTATACAGATGAGGTATCATAGAAATGTACACTTGAAACCTCTATAACCTTATTAACCAATGTCCCTCCAGTAAACTTAATTTTGAAAAAAGGAAAGAAAATTTTAAATTTAATGCAACAGTAGAAAAAAATAAAAATATGCCAATTCTTCAGGAAAGGCAAAACCTTTTCTAGAATGCACATTTTACAGAAATTGCATGGAACTTTTGTATTGAGGGATACCACTTGACGGTGACATTTATTGAGTGCTTTCTGTGTGTGAGGAATGGTTCTAAGTGTTTTACAAGCTTTTCCTCATGTAATGTTCACAACTTTGTGAGCTAGGGACTGTCATGTCATTGATGACAAAACTGAGCCTTGGGGAATCCAACAAACATGCTGCATGGGAACAGTTGGAGACAGGCCTTCCACAACTGCTGAGCCCTCCTGCTGGCCTCGGGATTTCAGCTCCCCTGGGCAGTGCTCCCCGTCTCCTCTAGCAGGATACAAGGTCACGGGCAACACACCAGCAGCAAATACAGCATTAGAGTTTATAAGGCTGTTGCTTATAACATCTCTGAAGGTAAGCTTGGGGTAACACATGGAAGGAATTCAGGGAAAGAATTTCTTTTATGAAGTGAGAGTAAGTCAAATACTTACCTTAGTAATTGTTTTTGTTGATTCATGTTTAAACTCTAACCTATCTTGTTGAATACGGAGGAAGTACTTTATAAATAATCTTTGCAAAATATAGTTTGTGTCCTTGTGATCTTGATGAGGTTGATCAGGAGACAGTTCTGGACAAGAGTCTGGCGTCACTCTGTTGATTTAAGGGCAGGTCTCCGTGAGGCAGGAGTGGGAATGGCTTGTTAAATCTTTCACTCACTTCTCAACTGTGAGATTCTGGACAAGGTACTCAATATCTCTATGCCTCTGTTTCTTCGTCCATAAAGTAGAAATAATAATAGTATTTACCTTGTAAGGTGATTGTTACCATTAAAAAAGACAATGTCTATAAAGGCTAGAGCTGGAGTACTATAAGCTCTCTGTGGGCTGGTGCTGCTTTAGTTCCTCACCTCTTCTCCTCCCCCCCTGGATTCCTTCTTCCCAGACTTCCTGCTTTCCCCTCCTCGAGTCTTTTCATCCTAACTTCCCTCTTTTCCTTCTCCTTTCCTCTCATCAACTTCTTGTTTTTCATCTCCTCTGCTCTCTCCCTCACCTCACCGCCAGCCATCATCCCAGTTCATCCTCTTGTACTCAGTTAAGCAGATAGCTTGAGCTGACACCTTGTCATGAATTTGCTACCAAACTCAGTTCTTCTAGTGGACAAAGCCATCCACCCAGGGAACCAAGCCAAGGGGGGATAAGATCTGTGGGGAAGACAAAGGGCCTACAGTGCTCTGCTCTGAGTGTGGGGCCTCCAGGAGTAAGTGAGCAGTCATCTCTGCTCGAGGGCACTCACACAGCAAGTGACATGTCTCTGCATTTTCAGAAAGAAAAAGAATGGGTGAGATTGAAAGGAGAGGGAGGTTATCATGGTTGTCAAGTTGTGCATTGTGAAGGAGTCCAGTGTCCCAGTGTGCTTGGAGAGCAGAGGGCTTCTGCAATGTGGGAGATGAGGACAACGAAGTAGTTTAGGGACAGATCTGTGAAGCCTACCTACTCTAATTACACTGAACTCTAATTGCAGACTTCCAAGTGTATGCTAGAGACCGACTCTTAATATATTTGCTTATTTGACAATATAGAAAATGCCTAATGAACTGGTTGAAAAGGTAAACCAGGCTATTTTTTTCTCAGCTTTATAGAACCAAAATACGATAATATTTACTAAACCCAATAATATTTCATTTGATTTGAGAACTTTATTTTATAGGACCTTCTAAATTCAGATTATATTGTAAGTATTTAGTCATAATTATCATTGCTATCCTCAGTTTACCACCATAATATTTGATTTTCTTTCATTGAGATCTTTTGGTAATTCTGGTCCTTGACTGAAAAGTTGAGAATATGTATTGCTATTTAGTATAATTTTTTCATTGTTACAGAAACTGTCTCCATATTTGTTCTGCAAACATAATTTTTTTTAGTTTTATTTCCCTTCATTGGTATGGGAACTGGGCTTGAGCTAATGAAATATTGATTTTCATATACCTCAGTGTCTGAGTTTGATCTTTTTTCTAATTTTGAAAAAAGAAGATATTCCTTTTGCCATCAGACAAGTGAATCAAGACCCTAGAAAAGCAATGTAACACATAGGTTATAATAATACACAGTTGCTTTCCAGAGACTGCATACTATTTAGTCAAAGACAGTAATTGCAATACTATTTTGAAAACAAAGAAAAAGGTTATTTAAGTTAACTTATTATATTCTGTAGTAAAGTGTTAAAGTGATAGCCTTCCCTTAATCATGCCTCTCTATATCAGAGCCCTACTCTGACATTGAGCTAGACCATGTGTTTTGCTTTAACCAATAGGATATTAGCAAAATGTCCCAAGCAGAGCCTTGAAAAGCACTTGAGCATTGGGACTGTGTTTCTCTTGCTGCTTTTGGAACCCTGGTGCTGTGTGTCTGAAGCAGCCCTGGCTAGCTTGCTGGAGACATGTGGCATAGCCAACAGCCAGCACCAACATCTGAGTGAGGTCATCTTGGACCATCAGGTCTCAGCTGAACATCCATCTGATTGCAGCTTCATGAATGAGTCTGCAAAGACCTACCTGACTGAACCCAGCCTAAATTGCCAACCCACTGAATTTTGGGCCAGTGGGGTGATTGTTATTTTAAACCACTGAGTTAGTGAGGCTTGTTACATAATACTGTTATACCATTTGCCATTTTTGTTGTCTGTAACATATATACATATATACAGATATCAGAATTGAGGCTAGATCAAATATTCAAATGATTTTAGTGGAATAATATTTAAGAACTCAAGATATGAAATATAGAATTTCAAAAAGCATAAACTTGCTAAAATAATTAAAACACTTGACCTTGTAACAAATAATTGCCTAATTAATATTTACTTATTATTTATACTTTTAGCTATTTACAGAATAGATCTGAAGAATTTTACAGTATTAAGACTTGTAGACCCAAAGCAATAGGAAGTACACAAATCCATTTGAATGACAACCTTTTTTCTTCCATAGGAGAAATTTACAACTCAGATCTTAATTGTATCCCAATAGGTAATAGATATTTGACTACTGTTTTGCAAAAGTTATGGTAATATTTTAAATAGATTTTTTATGTTATCTATTAAAAGTCTTAATACATGTAAGAAAATCTTAAATCAGCTCAGGACTTCCTTAGAGGCACTAGGTAACCAGTGTGATGATTTCTATATGAGCGAAAGAGCTTGCTCAAAATCTAGATACAAACATCTCCAGTTTTTTCCCAGCACCTCACCTGGTTTCTGTCAGGCATTCATCACCTGAAAAGTGTGTACAGAATAGAAGGATGTCTTTATTGAGCACATCTATTTGTGCCAGGCCCACTAGGAAGAACTGTAAAAATTATTGGTGGCCCTTAAATAATTGTGGAGACGGGTTTGAATCAAATAGCCACCCTTTCTATAACCATCCATTGTGATCAGTGCTACAAAGCCAAAATAGAAAGAACCTCACATACCTGGAAGTGACAGAGGCTCCCCAGAGGGAGCAATGAGAGCACTAGGATCTGCTTGGAGAGGCAAGGCCACCAGATGAAGGGAGTAATCACTGGGAAACAGCACCCTGGTAGAGGAAAGTCACTAACAAAGATGCTGAGGCAGCAATACCACAGGGGAAGCAGTCAGAAAATTGTAGTAAGGCCAGTGCACCTGGTGCATAGAGAGTGAGAGAGTGCAGGATGAGATGAAGATGTGGACATCAGGCCTTCTTCTCATTCATGAGAGGCAGCTGATGGTGAGTCTAACAAAAGATTTTTCAGAGTGTTTTGAACAGTGGAAGGGACACTGGGAGAACTGTGTGAGGTCCCAAGGTGCCTATTTTTAAGAGGACTAAGGTATCATTGTCCTACGTACAATGTTTCTTATATTTTGTATCTTTTTCAACAAATGTCTCTTTCATAGTACATGGCTGGATACTCTCTGGACAGACTCGCATGCAATCCACACTAATATTGATAACATTGTAGGATATTACTGGGGTTCTCTTTCTTCAATTCTGGTCATTTTGCAATGAGAGATTTTTGTTGCTGTTAATTCTCTATGGAATCGTCACAAACATTTGCCTTTTCAGGGTGAATGTAACTTAGGGGAAGAGCTGAAAGTCATTTAGAACAAGGTTTGAAAAAGAAAATAGATGATTGAACTGAAAATTTATAATTGTGTTGAAAATATATAGCCATAAATTTGTAAGACTAATGTCTTATGTGACTCTTAAAGCAAAGATTAAGAAATCCTAAATATTTTTGAGTAATGGCATAACTAGAATAAGAGCCCCTTAGGATGCTTATTTTGAGAGAAAACACACTTATGTAATTATGAAATCTGAAATACATGTTTAAAAAGACAATTTACTTCATTTAATAAAACTCATTCGTTCATTCATTCACTCAGTCAATCTTTATTGAATGTCTACTCCGGGAGCAGCTTTCCTCTAGGTGCCCGGCATACATCAGCGAGTAAAACAAGTAGAGATACCTGCCCTTGAAGAATTTACACTTCAGTGTGGTACAGAGAGATTAAAAAGGTAAAAAGTGGATGAAATTAAATAAGTAAGTCATATAGTGTATTTGAAATGGTAACTACTATGACAAAAAGAAAAAGTAGAGCAGAATTAGGAGCCTGGAAATGTGCCCAGACTTAGGCACCTAATGTTATAAAAGCAAAAGCGAGGCATAAAGCATAATAAATAATAAGCTTTAANATCTGAAATACATGTTTAAAAAGACAATTTACTTCATTTAATAAAACTCATTCGTTCATTCATTCACTCAGTCAATCTTTATTGAATGTCTACTCTGGGGGCAGCTTTCCTCTAGGTGCCCGGCATACATCAGCGAGTAAAACAGGTGGAGATACCTGCCCTTGAAGAATTTACACTTCAGTGTGGTACAGAGAGATTAAAAAGGTAAAAAGTGGATGAAATTAAATAGGTAAGTCATATAGTGTATTTGAAATGGTAACTACTATGACAAAAAGAAAAAGTAGAGCAGAATTAGGAGCCTGGAAATGTGCCCAGACTTAGGCACCTAATGTTATAAAAGCAAAAGCGAGGCATAAAGCATAATAAATAATAAGCTTTAAAAATTTCTTCTTCATTTAAAAGCGTGACCCTCTTTGTCCTAACTTCCATTTCCTGATTGCAATGTTGGCCACTAATTAGTCTAACTCTGAGGTCATACCAGCACTTCTTGAAATGTTATGATCCAGTGAGTAAAGGAAAAGTACTCGGTATGAAAACCTAGCCCCATGGACAGAACCATGTGTATTCAATCTAACACCGTCTCTTAAGTCGTATTTTAGGGATTTGGCCCAGCTTTATTAATAATTATGTCACTCGTATGCGGTGCTTTGCCTCTTCCCTCTTGCTCCTGTGTGCAATGTCTTAGATCTGAGAGTTATGTGTGAGAAAGGCGGGGTTTCCTTCCTGTTTTTAGAGGCAACCCTCTGACAACACCAAGATGTGGAAAAACAACTCTATTTGTTCCGTGTTACCCCAGGGAGGATGAGTTCATTCCCTACTGGGTGGCAGGAAATAATTGACACCAACTCTAACCAACAGCAGTTCACCAGACTGGGTTGATTTTAGAGTGAAACTCCCGGTTTCTGAGTAGTGGAAGGATACTTCTGATTAAAACAAAACATAATAAAAGAAGACCCTGGAATTTCCTTCAAACAAATCTAAAGATAATAATTTATTGTGTAAATAAGTCTTACCCTTTAATTCTACCTTCTTTTACCAAGTCAAGAAGTTTCTTTCTTCCCAATGGAAATGAAGTTCCCATGC
Source organism: Sturnira hondurensis (assembly GCF_014824575.4). Classification (NCBI taxonomy): domain Eukaryota; kingdom Metazoa; phylum Chordata; class Mammalia; order Chiroptera; family Phyllostomidae; genus Sturnira; species Sturnira hondurensis. The sequence goes on along the minus strand of NW_028093985.1, from coordinate 19,049,841 downwards.
TTTTCTTACGGATTTACTGTCAGTAGCCCATCCCCCATTGCTTCAAAGTTTCTGGAAAAAAGATGCATTTCCTTATGAAAATATTGGAGATTCCAGCCTGCTTTGTGCCCCTTGTTTTGTGGATTTAGGTAACCGCTGACAAAGGTTCGGTGAAAGCCAGTTGGGGTAAGCCACCCAGGACAGCGCATGTCAGTCAGGTGGCTTACTGTGACACTGATCTGACGCGCTTGGTGAAAACTGTGAAACTTGCATCAATGAGGAAGTGCTGCAAATTGTGAGCTGAAAATACGAGGCCAGTGACTTTTCTTGTGAGATGCTCATGAGCCAGTGCTTGTTTAATGCTTCATCATTCAGTAGAGTCTTTCTTCGATCTTTTTAAGAAATTGGACACTTCTTTCCTGGGTTTCATAAGTATGGATGTAAACTGGGCTCCATAAGTATGGATGTAATTTCATTCCCAATAGAATAAACTTGAACCAGAATTTTTAGGCCTCTTTTACACATTTAACTCCCAATTCTTAAACAAACATTTCTGACTATTTATTTTCTCTCTCTTTGGGGGGGGGTTCTTTACTCTGCCTAGAGCCTATGTGTTAGTGTTCTCCAGCTGGCCTCCGTCCAACCACTTTACAATGTTTACGTTGTTGGAGGGGCTCTCAATCTCTGTTTCTTTTCCAATAGCTCTATCAAGATGTCACTCACATAGCATACAATGTTCCCCTTTAAAGTATACTGTGCAATAGGTTTTTAAAATTATTTTTAATATATTATGCCATTAAGTTGATTTATTGATTATGCCATTACAGTTGTCCCATCATTCCCCTCCACCCTGCACACCCCCCCATCCACATTCCCCCCCTTTAGTTTATGTTCATGTGTCACAAGTTCTTTATATTCTATAGTTCCCATACTATTCTTGCACTCTCCCCTATTTTCTACCCACTGTTTATGCTACTTATGCTCTGTACCTTCTCCCCCCTTCTCCTCCTCCCACTCTCCTGTTGCTAACCCTCATGTGATCTCCATTTCTATGGTTCCACTCCTGATCTAGCTGTCCCCTTAGTTTGCTTTTGTTTTAGGTGTGGTTGTTAATAACTGTGAGTTTGCTGTGCTTTCACTGCTCATATTTTTATCTTCTTTTTCTTATATAAGTCCCTTTAACATTTCATATAATAAGGGCTTGGTGATGATGAACTCCTTGAACTTGACCTTATCTGAGAAGTACTTTATCTGCCCTTCCATTCTAAATGAAAGCTTTGCTGGATAGAGCAATCTTGGATGTAGGTCCTTGGATTTCATGACTTGAAATACTTCTTTCCAGCCCCCTCTTGCCTGTAAGGTCTCTTGAGAAATCCACTGACAGTCTGATGGGAAGTCCTTTGTAGGTGACTGTCCCCTTATCTCTTGCTGCTTCTAGGATTCTCTCCTTCATTTTTATCTTGGCTAATGTAATAGCCAAGATATCTTGGTGTGTTCTTATCTTGGTGTGTTCCTTCTTGGGTCCAACTTCTTTGGGACTCTCTGAGCTTCCTGGATTTCCTGGAAGTCTATGTGCAGTAGCTTTAAATGCATTTACAGAGTTGTGCATCCATTACATGGTCAATTTTAGAACATTTTCATTATCCCAAAAAGAAATCCTGGGCCCCTCAGTTGACAACTGCCACTCTCCCCGTCTTTCCTTCTGCCCACCCCTGGTCCTAGGCAACTGCTAACCTACTTTATGCCTCTGTAGATTTGCCTACTCTGGAGAATTCATATAAATGGAATTGTACAATATATGGTCCTTTATTCCACTTAATTCACTTATTCCACTTGTGGAATAAGACATATGTGGCTTAAGTCACTTAACCTAATGCTTTCATCAATGATGTAACATATGTAGTACTTCATTTTCTTCTCTTTTTTGCTAAATATTTCATTGTACAGATATACCACATTTTACCCACTCTTCAGTTCATAGACATTTGGGTTGTTTCTTCTGTTTGGCTTTTATGAATAATGCTGCTGTGAACATTTGTGTATCAGTTTGTGTGTGGAGACATGTTTTCCTCTCTATTGGCCTGAATTCCTAGGCATTGAGTTGCTGGGTCTTTTGGTAACTCTACATTTAACCCTTTGAGGAGTAGGCTGAGGAGTTGTTCTCATTCACTCTGTGCTTTGAATCACCATAACTAGCTGTGGTGCTGGCCACAGATGGCGCTTTAGACAAAGTCAGGGCACTCACTGCTGACCACGCTTATTTCTATCTGGCCTCCCAGCCTGCAGCCTTTTCCTCCTCAAACCAACCACTGTACGGAAACCAGAGTGAATTGTCTAAAAGACATATCTAAGCACATGATTTTCCTTCTAAAATCCTCCCGTGGCCGTCCATCGTCACTGACATGAATCCAACTCTTCGGTCACAGGTGTACCAGAAGGCCTGTAATCTTCCCACCACCCTTGTCACGCTCCATTCCCTAACTCCCATTTTAGCTTCCAGCGCACTCGGTGGTTCTGGCTGCCCTCAAACCTCATGCTTCAACCTTTGGGCTTAAATCCAAAGCCCAAATGTCTAACTGCTTCTAAGCCCAGTTTGGGTTATTTCTGTCGTGGGGTTTGAGATATATTATTTGACTTTGAAGATAAAGAATTGAAAGATACTTACAGTTTTAGAGTAATGTGGAGAGTATCAGTTGAAGATTTTATTGGGTGATTACATACTTGTTATGCATTGCTTACATTAATGCAAAGCAGGTGAATTGAATGAGATTTTCCAGACCTGGTAAGTTGTGAACATTAATTTCAAGGCAACTATGAATTATGTACATGGTCTCATTTCTTTTGTCACTGAGCATTGACTGAGCACCTACTATGTGCCAAGTGCCATTTCAAACTCTGCGGATATACCAGCCAATAGCACAGCATCCCTGTGCTCACTGAGTTTACATTTTATTAAGAAAAACACAATAAAAATTAAATAAAAATACTCAGTTGGTAATGAGTATTAGAAGTAAAATAGGACAGTCTGATTTTATAGTGTCCTTGCATGGTGGTGGAGAAAAATCTTAGATGACCAAAGTAACCCTCACCTAAATACCTAAAAGACAAAGATACAGCCAGGTAATACTATGGGGATATCCATTTCCAGACAGAGGGTTCATTGGGCCAAAGGCATGGGAATCAGGAAGCCACTGAGGTTAATTAGCTATATATAGCAGAGAGTTAGGTTATGATCACATTATTGCTCTGCCATCACTCTAAGTGTATAAGTTTACAATTATTTCATCAGAACAAACAAGACAGTTGAGCTACATAGGTAAATAAATATATACTTCTATTAATCTGCTCAGGCTTACCTAACAAAATGCCACAGGCTAGGTGGCTTTAAGAACAGATACTTACTTCCTCACAGTTCTAGAGACTTGAAGTCCAAGATCAAGGTGCCAGCACATTCAGTTTCTGATGAGAGCCCTCTTTCCTGGCTTGCAGATGGTGGCCTTCTTGCTTTGTTCTCACATGGTGTTTTCTCTGGATGTACAGAGAAAGACAGAGAGAGATAATGAGATAACATGCATTCTGGTGTCTCTTTTTCTCATCTTTCTTATGTAGCTTTATTTATATTATTTTCAAAAGTTCTGTACAATGATTTCTTTATAGTTATATAGTTCATTATTTTTTAAAAATTATTATTATTCTATTATAGTTATTCCAATTTCCCCCTCCTTTGCTCTCCTCTGCCCAGCCCATCACTCCCACAGTTAATCTCTACACCATGGTCCATGTCCATGGGCCGCTCATACATGCTCTTTCATCCCTTACCCTTCCTTCCACCGTTACCCCCCTTTCCCCAGCCCTCTGGTCACTGTCAGTCTGCTCCATGGTTCCATGCCTATGGTTCTATTTTGTCTGTCAGTTTATTTTGTTCATTAGATTCCTCTTACAGATGAGATCATATGGTGTTTTTCTTTCACTGACTGGCTTATTTCACTTAGCATAATATTCTCCAGTTCCATTTTCCTCTTATAAGGACACCAATCTCCTTACATTAGGGTCCCACCCTTATTACTTCATTCATTGCTAATTACCTCCCTAAAGAGCCCATTTCTAAATATCATCACATTGGAGCTTAGGGCTTGAGCATGTGAATTTTTTGACTCAACTCAAACCTATAACAATACTTGAGTCATTTTAACATCCTAAAAAGATAACTACCCTTTGGTTGGGAGGTATACACCCGAGAGTTGCACATTGGACTAGTTTCCTAATAATAAATGGATATCATTCCCCTCCCTTCCACATAAAATATATACATTTTAATGTTTAATGTGTGTGCAGTTTTAGTGTTAAAATTTTTTTGACCTTTTAAAATGTTGTCTTTTTAAGGATAAATGTTCAGTGCACCCCAGTTTTTAATTGCTGATCATTACTGAAGTATTTTCAAAGAAAGATCTTATGCTTTAACTATAATCTGTTCTATGTGAAGTAATGTCTTTGATATACAGATAAAAGTACTTTTATATTCTAGTACAATAGATGAAGATCATTAGGTAATGCAAGATGAGAAGGAAAAGTTTGGGAGAAATATCTTTGAGGTCTCTAACAACTTTTAGATTTTATTGAATAATTTGACTGAGTGGTCTAGTCATCACAAAATCCAGGATAGTAGGACTATATATTTGTGGGAAATAATACAGCATGTAAGTTCTACAAACATAGGAATTATGCCTTTGCTTTTCTATAAAGACTAGGATAATGTTCTGTTTTCAGCATATGTGCCATAAATGATAGTGGGGGAAGGAGCCAGGATTGCAGATATTGGGGTCATTTTAAAGGGGTTACATTAGTCAGGATACAGTTCTGGAATCCTGGATTCAAACAAGGAAATACTGCATTTCGGAACCTAAAATCTCACAGACATCCAGTCACTAGTGTCCTGAAATACATACTCATGATGGGCATGGCCCTAATGTTGATTTAGTTTAAAAATCATCATCATCTTTTGGAAATTCCATCTTCCAGTATGAAAATAAGTGTTCTAATTGAATAATAAAATATTTATATGTATTATATAGCTCTCTGTGTAGTAGAGAAATAAACGAATTCTTAAGTTAACTTAAATAATAAATTTTTAATACATTACATTAAAAGGCAACTAATGTGGAAAGAATACAGAAAAAAGGTTATATATTTTATTTATATAAATCACTGGAAATGCTTTTAAAAGAATATTTTAAAATAATGCTGACTGGACTAACTATAAATTTATGCCTGAAAATTTAAAATAGATGCTTAACACTGCCAGGTGATCCTACCCATCTTATGTAACAAAGTCACCTCTTCTTAGACAATGTTTTTACTCTTTCTTCTCAAATTTCCAGAAAGCTCCCCCAGTTGATTATTTCTCTACATACTTTCAGAGAAAATAAATACACTCAAGCACACTCTACTTCGTCTTCTCAATTCCCACCATAGTCATTCCACCATAGTCCGCCGACCGTCTCTCACGATGGTAGGCCTATTCCTGTTCCATTTGAGGCCGCAGCTGCCGTGGAGGCCCTGGATCCTAGCCATTGCTCAATGACTCAGCTCCTGCAATGGTGTCTTCTTCCTCCTGTTTCAGGACATTTTTCTGTTTTACAGGAAAATTCCCACTCTGTACATGAACATATATTAATATTATTCATTTCTCACTAATGGAACAAAAGTTCATCTTTCAACCTATGTCATCATCTGTTTGCTTCCCCGTTCGCTTCACACCTTGAAGTGTTTTTTCTTGCTTTATGCTTTTCTCTATCTCATACTGTCTCAATCCAAGAAAGTAGGTTTTATTCTTGTAACTTCACTGAAATGGTTTCCATCAAGGTCAACATCTTTCCCAAGCCAAAGACGATGATGATGATAATGATGATAAATAATAATAACACCCCATCTATAAATAATAACACCCTACTATAAGTTAAGCACTATTCTAATTGCTTAATCTATATTAACTCACTTAATTCTTACAACAACCTTTATAAGCTGGGTACCATTATAATACCCATTTTACAAATGAAAACACTGGAAGCTTAAATAATTCGACAAAGGTCTCACTGTGGGTAGGTGATACAGCCAGGGTTTGAACCTGAAGCAATCTGGTTTCGGGTTTTTCCTCTGAACCACTACACTATTCTTTATCACTACTCTATTTCCCATCTCAGCAGCACTTAATATGGTTGACAGTAGCCTACGTGAATTACTTCATCTTTAGTCCTCTGTGAACCATAGAGTTTTAAATCGAATTTTAATTAACCAATTAGTTTTAATTTCTTGATTTCCTGGTCATTCTCTCTGAGTCTTATTTGCTGGCTCCTCCTTTCCGTCAGCCCTTCAAAGGCTGTAGTTCCCTAGAGCTCTGTCCTCAGCCTTCTTCTTTACTTGTGCCTGGGCTCATAGCTGAAGATACCATCTCCACACTGCTGACTCTCAATGCTGTTCCCCCATGAGCTCCGGACTTTACAGAGTCAAAGGCCTATGAGACTTCTGTGCTCTGATTTCTGTTAGGCATCTCAAACTTAACATTGGCCAAGACAAAACTACTGACACCCCCCTGTACTCACTCCCACAAAAATCCCCTCCTACAAGTCTTTCAAGTCTCAGTTAATGAGAGAAAGGTCATGGAAAATGCATTGCTATATCCAGTGGCAATTGAACCAGATTCTCTTTGGGATGTTATACACATATTTTGGATTCCTGTGGTCAGTTTTGGATGGGTGATGAAAGCCTGTGGAAGGTTCTGGTAGGAGAGCTAGTGCACACAGTTCAGGAACTGGTTCTGTGTGGCATGTGTTCTAGCCAGATGCCTGCTGTAGATACTTCGAAATGTGTTCCTGGCCACAGCATCATGGCAAAGTGTTAGAAGGGATTGGGAATCAGAAGCTGAGAGAAGCTTTTAAGGTGTTAGGAACATTTTAAAGCATTGTTTCAAGTCCTTTGTTTCATCCATACATTTTGAGTCAGGTTCTCCCTTTTTATAAAGTGACTCTTCCCATTTTATAAAGACATCTGACAGGTAGCATGTACTTTCCCACACAGATCTGTCAGTTCACTCATCTTTATCCACCACCCCCACCTGTGGTTTGGATTTGAAAACCTCCTGAAGCAGAGAATGCTAGTCATTTAGAGGCAGTTGGGTGAAAACTGAAAAGTGAACATTTGTCTGATACCTTCATTTATCTGGCACCCTAACCTACACCTCAGTGGGCAACTTCGGGATGGATAAACACCAGGACCTTTGTGGCACCTCTCAGGCATGAGGTCAGGTTTACGAGCACTACTTGTAAATGTGTGTACATATGGCCCTTAAAATTCTGTTCTCCTTTATGCATTTAGACGTCAAAAAGTGTCTTAGGAAACCCTTATTTGTACATTGCTACACCCCCAAATCAGATCTTGTTATAATCCAAGTTGTTTCTGGAAGCCATTTTGCATGGTAAATTCTGCCTCTCCTGAAGAAGCCCAATAATGTCTTTAATAAAAAGGGGTGACAATTATTTCACATGCAAAGAGGCAGGTGGTTTTTTTGCAAACCGCAGGATGGATGTCACCACTTAAAGGAACTGTATTTTCTCTTCTGGAAGACACTTCAAGGACCCTCAGTGACCTCTAACTGCCGGTGAAGCCTGCACTGAGTCTGATATGACAGGTCTTGCTTAGACTTCTTGCTTTTCTCCCTAAACCAGTGGATTAGAAAAATCAAGTATTTTACACATTGTATTTTATTTCCTCAATTATTTTTAAAAAGAGAGGCTATTTTAGTTTTACTTTAAAATTTGCATAGTTAGTACAAACACATAGCACTTTGTTCAGGAGGTATTTAATGACATGGCGAAAACTCTTTTTCTGTGCTCTGTTTTATTACCCAGTCTTCTCTAAAGGGAGGGAACCAGGGTTACTGATTTCTGGGTATATACAATACACCACTGTACTCTTGACCCTTAAGGTTATACTAATGTAACAGTTCATGTACATCACTAAAGATCTGAATATACTTTATACCTTTAAAAGTGTACATACTATAATTATATAAATAATGATATTAGTAAAAGACAATCAGCAGACATCATAAAATAAATTTTTAGTTCTTACTATTTCTTTCATTCTTTTTATATTTCCATAATGTGTATTTCATCCTTAATGTTCTCTGCTAAGTATCTCGTTTCATTGATTCCAAAATTAAAATGTTTCTTATAATTCTTGGTATCTTACAATTAGTTGGCAATGTTTTTGTTTCTTAGTGGCATGATAAATAAATAACTGTGTGTCTTAGATTAGATGAAATATATTTTAACCTCATTATTTCTTGAAAAAATGACAAATTACAACTATGGTAGATACAGTAAATGAGGAGGGTTTGCTAGGCCTCTGTTAGACCTAAAAACAAAAATGAAAATTATTTAAAATTTTACTCCCAATTTTTAATTATTTTTAGACTTCAGACTACAGTACAATGTATATAACTAGAATTTAAAAATATAATATTCTGATTTTCAAAGTTGCCTAATGATGTAGATGAAGAAATACTGCAGACTAATGTTTAATAAGGTGATTAAGTCGGTATATTTTTTAAATACTAATGTCTGGACATTTACTGAAGATACAGACCTACTGAATTTAACTTGAGAACTGCTCCCTGGCATTATTCAGAATGAAGTTTCGTTCATCAGAGAATATCTAGCAGTGCCTCCTTGTTATACAAGGTGCAGAAGTGATATCCTCGCCGGTATTGAGATGTGAAGGGAGATTTTTTTTCCATAAGACATTACAAATGGGGTCCAGTTGACAGTGTTCTACAGTGTGTTTGCTTTTTTAAAAAACATGTGTTTTTAAAATGTTTGGCTTGGCACTGTATGAGACACAGATGAATGAGAAGGACCAAGATAAATTAGATGTGTTGCTTCCTCAGAGCTTGGGTCTGTTGGTGTAGAGAAGCAGCGTGCAAACAGCCAGAAAAAAATTGAAGAGGTAAACAGTGCCATGAAAGGCACATCCATTAAGAGAAAGACATGACCTGCATCAGAAAAAGATATGAAAATCTTCATGAAGGAAGTATTTCTAGAAAATTGATTAAAAATTAACACAGGAAATTAATTGGTTACTTTCAGTTATTGGAAAAACCCTTTTACTGATTTTTAATGTTCAATGTAGGTAAGCTAGGCCCTTTTCCAAGATAATAGTGACTTTTTGTCTGTGTAGTTTTAAGTGAAAAGTTCTGTCAAAACTCTGGGTAATCTCCCTTGTTATTTGACAAGCACAACACAAAGTTAAATGGGCAAAGTTGCTTAAGGATTTGAGAGCGTGAGTATGCACGCAACCCCTGATACTGACTAACTGTAAGCTAAGCTGAAAATAGACTTTGGGTTTGGTGGGAAGTTAAGGGTCCCCACACTGGTCATCCCGTCTGCCACCGCTGTGATAGAAACTGTGTGGGACTCTACACTTTCCTTTATTTCCAACCTGGGTTGTTCAGTGCGCCACTGAGGGGAAGGCACTGCCGTGGTCTCACTTCCCTAGTTTAGTCCAGAATCCACGATTAGCTCCTCTATTTTCTCCTTATTTTCTTTTAAGGAGGCATCGCCATCACTAGTTACTGTAAAAACAGATGCAAAATAGAAAATAAACATTTCCATGGGTATTTAAGTCATCATTTGATCAGAGATTTATTGGCCACAGGAGATTTATATCTTGCATATGTTTTAATTGAAAAGGAGGCACAACTTTAATTTTAATCAGAACCTTGCATATCTGAACAGGTTTTAGGACCATATTTATTAAAGATTGTAAAGTGTTTCCCAAAAAATCTTACATGTTAGCACCAGGGATTGATGCTCTTTTTTCTTCTTAAAAAATAAGAACACTCTCACATCGATTTCAGAAACTTAAGATGCAATTGGCAGCAGAAATTTGAACTCAGGTGCTGGTGCAGTAAATCTTACCACTCACTATAGTGACAGAACAGAAAAGGATTTCAAATGTTCTGTTTGACTATAAGAACTTCTGTGTTTCAATTGAACTTAGTTTGGCCTCACCAGTGACTGTGATCTTGGGACCAGGCTAGACCAAGGAGAAATTCAACAATAATGAAACTGATGTATTCCAGTCCACATTTATTGGCAGCTACTAGCATCTGCATGTCTGCTTTGTAAGGCCAGTGTGTCACTTAGGGTTTTGCTAGTGGCTACAGAAAATGAACTAAAAAATTTCAGTGGCTTGAAACAATACAAGTTGATTTCTCACTCATATAACATCTAGTATATGTGTTTCTGAGCTTTCCTGCAATCTAGGCTACTTTCATATCTGGACCATGCTATTTGGTAGAGGTCTTGGAGTCCTCTGTGTTCAGTCAAAAAGAGAAAGATAAAGGAGAGAGAAGAGAAGACACAGCCTTCTTTTCACCTTGGCTGTTAAGTGACACACATCTCTTGGACTTCTATTCCACTGGTGAGATATGGCCCTGTCTAGAATGCAAGGGTTGCTGGGAAATATAACCAGCTGGGCAGCTGCTTTCTGGAAAGACAAACAAAGAAAGAGTGGGTCAGTTTGCTGGCTTCACAGTATCTGTAGTGTGGTGGTACTAGGGTGGGATGGAGTGGCAAGAGGGAGGGCAGTGACAGGGTCCACAAATATTTTTTTTTTGGAAAGTAAGCTGTCTCCGAACAGTGGAAGTTGCTCAGACCTGATTGAAGAAGATTCTATGGAAAGCTCAGTGGTCATTTGTTTTGAAAAGCTGTGTTGCTTTGGGGAATATATTTCATACTCACTAACTTAGTGTTTGTGAGAATTTCAAATCCAGTAAACCCACCTGCCTTTCTTTTTTGACTTTGCATGTTCTTTCTAAAAGGAAATAGGAATTTATGCAAAGATACTTTTGACTTGTTTTGCTTGTCTGAAAACATTTGAGCTACTGAAGTATTGATATAAGGAAATTGTTTTCTGACAAAGGTATTAATTAACCCGTAGTGGAATGTCATGACTAAGAACTTTTGGGCTCAGAAATACAAGGTAGGTGCCTAAGAAATCACTCCCTCATTGAAGTCAGTACATTTGTCTTCTGATGTTATTTGCTGCTTCTCTGTGGCCCTAGGCAATTTCTTAACCACCCTCAACTGTAAAATTAAAATTGAACTTGATGATCCAGCTCTGACTCATTCTATATTAAATTTGTTTTAATCTATAGTTTAAAGACTGAAATTTAAGGGATAGCCTGAAGGGTGAAGAGTAAAAAGAATATGGCTAGCATATCAAGCATCTCCCTCGTTGAACAAAAATGTTCCCATCTTCCGAGTATTTGTATTCAGAGTAAAAGATATTTAAAATATAAATTAATCTGATGATGATTTTATAATTGTCTGCCAGTTTGGGGGGCATTTAGAATTTTATTGGGCCCCTCAGCCTTGTGAATGGACTGTAGTTTGTATCATTCTCATTTTTCACTGATACTCTGCTTTGCTTTTGCTTAGAGTACGTCCTCCTATGCTGGGAAATGTGGGTATTTGATTTGTTTGTTTTTTTCAGTGTTGGGGGACCCTAAGTGGTCAAGACTGAATTGTTGAATGTCCATCCCTGAATTCCAGATAATCTGTGAGAGCAGCCTAGCCTTCTGATGGCGAATGTCATTGATCTCAGGGTGTGCGCTGATTGGTTTAGACTCTTGGTACATTTGTAGGTATACTGAACATGTCCTCATCAGGCAACCATCAACTAATTTTATAATGAAAATAACTTTACTTCTATTGAATGCCACTTTTGTCATTCCTTTGAATGCCATACTAAGTATTGTTTTAAGTTTTTAAAAAGGAACATCTGTTATTCAGTAGATACTGAACAATAGGTAACTACTTATCGTTTCTACTAAATAACTTTTTTTCTGGATTTTCACCCTTTCGAGACTATGTCGATTCTTTTGGATTTCTTTCAGGCCATGCTAAGCCCCTTTACAGATGTTCAGTAGCATCCACTAGCTGGGAGGGACCTTATTACGTGTACTGGTGGATATTACGACACATGAGAAACCTCATGGAAGGTGCAGGGGGGAAGGTGCCTGGATGTGGGTGATTTACAGGCTGTTAGCAAGGCCAACTTTCCTTAATGACGGATGGGATCACTTTTATGAAATTGATTTTATTCTAAGGCTGCCGGCGTGCTTATTGGTCTAAAAATGTGCAAGCTGCCTGGTCTTTGAGATTCCACTGTAATATTCCATCCTCTTTGCTTTGCTTTTTAAAAGTCTATTGTTGGCTAGTGTTGGAGCCGTAATACTTTAAACTTACTATTAATCATTAACACCTTGCTGTGAATATTTTTGTGAGGTTGCTTTGGGCCAGTGAATAAAGTGTGGCAAGGCCTGGGACCTGAAAGGAGGGAGCCATCCTGACTTCTAGCAAAGGGTCTCAGTTTCTATCTCATCCCCTTCTGGGGTCCAGAGTCAGCCTGGCTGCTCCCGAAACTGTTCCTGAAACAAAGAGCCCTTGGAGAGAGAGTGAAAAAAAAAAACCCTTTTCCTTTAGGGCAGCTCAGGTAAGGCTCAGTCTTTTAAAGGAATCATTACTAGAATATTGAAGAACAAAATAAACCCTGATGCATGGAAATAAAGAGGAATACCGAGTATTGATATCTTTCTTAACTGTAGTGCGCAGGTTGGTTTGGCTGATTCCTTTAGCTTGACTTAACTGTGCTGTTGGAAAGGGTGCTGTTGGAAAGCCCCAAATTCTCTTTTGGTACAACCATTCACAGTGCTTCTGAATGGTGAGATGAAACAGACTGAAAACTGACTGAAGCTTTCCTAGCCATATCCCACGTGAAGAAAATGGATTATCAGGCTACATGGCAGCATATTCTTCCATGCCTAAGAACTGTGGATGACCAATACTTAGGAAAAGTTGAGAAATACCTTTAAAATTTGTAGACATTTTCAAATCAATAGAAGTGAGGGACACGTGGCACCCTGAAGAATGGTATTAAAAAGCTGAGAGCTCAGAAAGTTTGGGCTAAAGCCAAACTTTATGTCTTAATTTTACTTAGAGTTTGCTGTATGTGACAACCTCTGTATTGTTACCAGATTTATTTCTGTAAAAGTTGTATGCTAGTTCTTATTTTATCTTTTTTATTTTGACCTACTTAAAAACTTTTGTAATAAAATGTTACTATTTATTTATAAAAGGTGAATGATACTAATATGAAATCATTGGGAAAGGTCTCTTTTAACTCAGCTTGAATTTCCCCTCTGGTTTTATGAAGGGTGTTACTATGTTCTTAGGAGGAAATGCTAGTCCTTGCTTGTCAAGAGCAAATTCCCTGACACATCTCAATTCTGTGTCCTGCAGAGTACCTGATCCACAGTATGAACTAAGTAATTGTCAGTTGGGAAAGGTAATTGGTTTCCTCATGCAGTTTTGGGTCGAAAATGATATTAGTTAATCTTATCAAAGTAAATTATTTTAAATACAGAACTTTCCAAATGAACCCCTAAATTATTTTTTACCCAAGTTTCACATTCTCTCTGGGTTAATTTTTTTGTCCTCCTCACAATTAACACTTAACTAAACTTACTATTAATTTATTTTTCTACCTGGTTATTTTCGGTACAGTGAGTTGTAAATATAATATTTACTATTGTGTTTTAGAATACTCTTTACAGATGGTAAATATTCTGCTTCTCATAGAATAGCTTCTCAAGAATAATTTTATTCTTTGTTTATTAGTCTGTTGTTTTATTTAGTTTTTAGTTTTTATTTTAGTTTTAGTTTGTTGGTTTTGTTTTTTAATCTTTGTTTACTAAGGACGCACTGACAGTTTTGTTTTCTAAAGTATGATTTCCAGCTGCGTGTCATTCCCTTTCCTTGCCCTCATTCTGGTCCCGTGAGATGGGGTCGGAACAGGCAGCTATGATCTGTGCTCTCCCCAAATCACGTGGCCTGCTAACCTGGAGGGAACTTCTAAATCTTGTGTTTACTGCCAAGCACAAAACTCTATGAGATTAGCAACTATGTTTCACTCCTTTTTGGAGTCTCAGCATCTAGCTCATGTCCTGGTCCTCAGCGAGTTCTTTGTCAAAGCTGGTTGAATTCAAGTGAATGGAAATGCAGGCAAGTAAGTCAGAATTCTCTGACTGTCAAGCGATAGAAAAGCCAGCTCAAACCAGCCTGAACAAAATGGGAATTTACTGGCTCAAGTAACTGAGATGTCCAGGGATACACGTGATTTCAGATTTGACAGGATCCCAGGGTCTTCCCAGTGTCATTAGAATGCCACGCTGCTCCCTTTTTCTTTCTGCCCTGGACTCTGCTGTCCTCTGTGTGGGCAGGCTCCCTGCACGTGGTGGCCAAGGGGACTGCCCACAGCTTCAGACTTATGTTGCCCTGACAAGCGTTAGCCTGCTCAGGGGAAGCGTCTCTGTAGATACCTTCAGCACGAGTCCCAGTCCCGTTCTGACGCTCTGAGTCTCAGTGGCCTGCCGTTGAAGATGGCTTCATCATTTCCGAACTCATCACTTTGTGTAAGGGAATAGTGTATTCCAGCCAGACCTGGGTCAGGAATGGCCAGCCTTGGGTCAGGATCCACCGAAACTGTATCTTCTCAGGAAGGGACATGGTGGTTCCCCAGAAAGATGCCTGCAGGTGACTACCACCCCAGGAAGATGTTACAAAGTAAGGAATGATAGCAACTGGCAATAGATCACAAGTGCAAAATATATTGTAAGTTTGAAACTGGATTAACCTCCTTCCAAGAGGCTACACTTAGTGCTTTTAGGGACTCAGTAGTAGATTTAAACCTCTACTTGGAGTTTCTGGGCCTCTAAACCTGCAAGATATGGTGGGAAAAAAGTATTCTCCCTCCTTGGTGTGTAGACTATTGAAAGATTAATCATCGTATTTGTCTGGATATTGTGCCCTTGCAGACTTAATTATTTTCCTCTTAAAGATGAATCATTATGGAACAAACACCGACCAGCACGACTTTTGTTTAGTCTGACCTTTGTTTCTGTGACTCCTGATGGAATCTCTTATAAGGGACAATTACTGGATTTCCCTCTTAGCAGTGTGCCCAGGGCTTCACCCTGGTAGCAGAAGCTCCCTCAATGTCCCATTCTTCTAAAGATTTTATTTGTTTATTTTTAGAGAGCGGGAAGAGGGAAGGAGAGGAGAAGGAGAGGGGGAGAAACATCAATGTGTGGTTTCCTCTTGAGCATCCCCTACTGGGGACCTGGTATGCAACCCAAGCATGTGCCCTGACTGGGTCTCGAACTAGCAACCCTTTGGTTCACAGGTTTGTACTCAGTCCACTGAGCCACATCAGCCAGGGCTGAATGTCCCATTCTTAAGAGGGTCTCCTGGAGTATAAAGATGAGACACTGTCTTCCATGAAACCTTAGCCTATGTCTCTTTGGGACTCTGCAAAATTCCCTAGGTTTTTTTTTTTTTTAATGTCTCTGTTTGGGTTACAAGTGCTCACATGCAAATTGATTCCTGTGAAAGTTTTGTAAGTCCCAGCATTCCCCAGGACAGGACAGACAAATGCCCTAATAATGAACCCAAGTTCCACGAAAAAGTGCATTGCTAAGTTAAACCTATGTTGCAATCTCCTTACAAGGTACCGTCTTTCCTTCATGAGGTCAGGCAGAGGAGAAGCTGAGGCTTGCTATGGTAGACCTATCAAAAACCTTTGAAACTTAACAGCATACCCTCCTTTTTCTCTCCTTGGTTTGCAAGTACAAGATGCACTTTTACGTTGTCTGGGCCCTCTGTTACCCTTGAGATATCACTTCCTGGTGACTTGGACTCATATTGTGTTTTTGTGAATAAATATAGAAATTATACCAATTAAGAATATTGAAAAGTAAGGTTCTTCTGTAGCAGAATATAATAAAATATGGTAGTCAAGTAAACTTATTTTTATTATATTGAGATGCTGCATAAATGCATACATCACTATGCTTTTCACTATACATACTTTCACTTATTGTAAAAAGATTAATTGACCTTTAAAGAATTTCATATCAATTATTACTTGATAAAAATAAAGCTTTTTGTAACTGGTGGAATGTACAGTTATAAAAATAATGCTATTTTATATGTTATCTAAAAATTAATTTTCTTAATCTATCCAAATTAAAATAGCAATACATTGGAAAAATTTTATTTTAGCAAATTAATTCAAATGCTATACAAGAACATTCTCTTTTATGTATACCCTTTTTAATAAAACTTAAATGGTAAGTCTTTATATTATCACTTAAATTCACTCATGGGTCGGTCATCAAGACCCACATGAGGATAGTGCCCAGTGTGCCTTCTAAGAAATAAAGGATTCTCTCCATTTCTTAGTAGTTGTCGTTGTCACTAGTTGTTATTAGTTTGTCTCCTAGAGTCCCTAAGTTTTGAGCCTCCACAAAATTTTATCTTAATATTCAACATGATATTCTTCTTTTTCTTTGTGGAAGATCTGATATGTGACTGTCACTTTTGTGCTGTTTTTGCAGTTACCATGGGCCAAAGCTGTTTGCCAAAACAAAGTGAATGACTATAGTAGACCAAAGAAAACACATGGCACAAATACAGCTTATATATTATACAGGTTATATAATATAATAATTTTCTCATTCCTTTTATAATTGATGTCTAAGGCATTTGTGTTGGGATTTGAAATCTCCTTGTGAGACTTCAAGCTGCAGATGTGAAAATAGAAATGGTCCTCTGAGGTGATGGAGAGAGTAGTGGGACGGTGTGGCGTACAGGGGAGCTGGGAGTCACAGGAACGGGCAGGGACTGGGATCCTAGTTCATTCAGCACATCTCTCAAACCTTAGTTTTTACAGCTTTGTCCTTAATATCCCTGAACCTCCCTATTTCCCAGAATTAGCACTTCCAACCCATTATACTCATAGAACTTGATCCATTTCCCTATAACAACAGAGCATGTTGGGTTGTGACAATTTGCTTCCAAGGCTGTCTTATCTGTCAGTCTGGAATCTCCCTAAGAGCAGGACCACGGTCTTATTACTTCGAATCCTTTACATTGGAGAAGTGCTGATCTATATAGAAGTCACTCAAAACTTGAATACAGTTGAATACACAAGATGGTCTGACTTTAACTTAAGTAGCAAGTGTGTATTTTGCTTGTCTCCTAAGACTGCTACATACCTTAATTCCAAATAAAATGTGGCAATGGCTCCTCATTGCCTTTGAAATAAACTCTGAATTCTGCTTTACATATGAGGCCCTTTATGACTAGGCTCTTGGTATTTTCTCTGCCTCATCAGTCAGAACCTTGTCTTTTGCACATTATATTTTGGTCATATTTGACATTTGTAGTCTCACATATTGCCGTACAATTCACTGTTTCCTTTCTGCATTCTTACTGGCCCTTGTGTCTGGAAAACCTGTTCTCCACTTTTTTATAAAGATTTTATTTATTTATCTTTAGAGGGGAAGGAGAGAGGGAGAGAAACATCAATGTATGGTTGCCTCTTGTGAGTCCCCTCCTGGGAACCGGCCTGCAACCCAGGCATGTGCCCTGACTGGGAATCGAACCGCGATCCTCTGGTTTGCAGGCTTGTGCTCAGCCCACTGAGCTACACCAGCCAGGGCTGTTCTCCACTTTTATTTTATTAGTTTGATTTATTACAGAAACATATCATATAAAATTCAGGTAAAGAATTTGCTTCTTTTCAAAATTCAGGTTTATATTCGTAGTGTTCAGTGGTCTCTGTGATTAAGATATATTTTCTACTTTGTTGAGATACTTTTAAATCCAAAGAAATATGTACTTATGACCAATAGACAATAAAAACAATAATAATAGACAGCATTTATTAATTATACATTATGTGCTTGCATTATGCTAGCACTTCACCTAGAATATCTTACTTATTGCTTAAAACAACTCAGTGCCAAGTACAATTCATATCCTATTTTGCTGATGAGGAAATGAACGCTTAGATGGAGTGATTTGCCGAAGTCCATATAGCTGATGATAGAGTGACCACTAACAGTTATTCATCTTTTCCTCCCTACTTCAGTCCCGTTTCCCTGAGCAGTGTCGTTTGTGGCCTTCAATACTTTTCTCTATATTTGTACAGTACACACACACACACACACACAGCCCCTAGTACTTCAGCTAGTTACTTTTGCTCATTTTTTTGACACTTATAGGAATCACACCATAATGGAGCTTCCTCTGACTGCTACCTCTAATCTGGGTCCTGGGAATCTCCCACATTATCTCGAACATACCATTATCATGGATTGCCACAGTGCCTTGTGCAAATATGTTCTAATTGTTTGTCTCTTCTGCTGTACTGAAAGCTCCTTGATGACAGATACCATGTCTGTTCTCTGGGTATCTTCATGCTTAGCATGCCAGGGGCATTGTATTAGATGCATTAATTTATTCAACAACATATTTATTCAGCTTGTGATGTGTGCCTTCTACACGTCTCCTATTGTGGTAGTCACTAAGGATTGCAGTGTATTGGTTAGCTTTTGCTGCATAGTAAATCACCTCTGAACTTTGTGGCCTAAAACAATAGCCATTTATTTAGCTCATAATTCTGCAAATTGGCATTTTGGCTGGGTTGAGCTGGGCTTTTCTTCTGGCCTTGGCTTGGCCCGCTGATACATCTGCAGTTAGCTGTAGGGTCAGCTGAGGCTGGTTAGTCTAGAATGGCCTCAGCTACTAGTGTCTAGCTGAAGTGGTCTCATGCCTGACCCAGCCAGCTAGCCTGGGCTTGTTCACATACATTGTCAAGTTTGTAAAAGCATGAAAGGACCCTTTGGAACCTTTGCTTGGAGCCTAGCACAGCATTCATTATGATGCATCCTATAATTCAAAGCAAGTCCACACAATGCTAGCCTCTTTTTGAGAAGAGGGGGAAACACCACCTCTTTATAGGACTAGCTTTGAAGTCCCATTGTCTCATGTGAATACGAGGAGGAATAAAAAGATTGTCACCATGTGAGTACTTGACCACACATGGAGAAAAAATCCCATACTTCCTGGCCTAAATGAGCACGTGATCTAGTGGATAAAATGCTGTATTACATATGTCAAAAGGATGGCTATAGGTCAAAATAATAGCTACATTCTTATATACCATCTTAAATTAGAAGCCATTAAAGCTATTTATTTAGTCTTTGATGGGGATTCTGTAGATTAACCAACTCTTTAGCCTGTTTGTATAGAATGTGGGTTCTCTGTGCCCATCCTCTCTGTTGAACCATCTGGCCAGCAGAAGGCATTCCCCACTGAAGCCTGGGAACTGCGGGAATAGTGGGACCGCTTCCCACTAGATCTTCCCACAGCTTAGATCTGCTTCTTTAGAGTGTTTCTCTCTGCTAGGGGAACTTAGTCCTCCATCCACCCTGCCAGGTCCACACAGACTGCCTACCACACACATTCAGGACCAAGCTGTTAGATGGACTAGGGTCTTGGTGGGTCTAGCAGTGAAATTACTCACTCCCATGGCTCTGGCTCAGAATTCCCACTAGGTTTGCTGGGCTGACAATAAAACATACGTACAGGGAAAATGTTACTTTGACCAAGAGCAGAGGCCTTATACTGTGATGTGCATTGCTCTTCACACAGTTGAACCCAAAGAAATAAGATATTTTCCCCCTCTATGTGCTATTTTTTATCTTGACAGGAAAACTATTTTTTAAAAAGATTTTATTTGTTAAATTTAAGAGAGAAGGGAAGAGAGGGAGAAAGAGAGGGTGAGAAATATTGATGCAAGAAAGATATATCGATCAGAACCTCTTGTAGGCCCCCTGACCACGGCCCGGGTGGGCAGCCCAGGCCTGTTCCTCGACAGGGAACTGGACCGGCAGCCTTTCCCTTTGTGGGAAGGTGCTCAACCAACAGGGTCATGCCGGCCAGGGCCACAACAAGTATTTTTAATGTGTGAATCCACGGTTAGAAATCCAACGGAAAACTATCTATTTTGAAATAAGAGGGTTTTATTTCAGGATATAGAACTTTTTAAAATAAATTAACCAGTTGTGGACTTTTTGTTTACATTTTAATTTTTTAAATTCAAATTTTATTATTCCTTCTGTGTTTTTTGTTATTTATGTGTTTTGGTGTTCTCGGAGCTTCCTGGGTCTGTGGTTTGCTGTCTGACATTATTTTGTGAAACTCCTCAGTCATTATTGCTTCCAGTATTTCTTCTGCTCCTTTTTCTCTCTTCCTCCTGGCGTTGTGATTACACCGCCCACAGGTTACACTTTTTATAGTTGTCCCACAGTCCTTGAATATTCTGTTCTGTTCTGTTTGTTTGTTTTTCAGTCTTTTTCTCTTTGCTTTTCATTTGGGAAGTTTTTACTGACATAGCCTCAAGCTCAGAAATCTGTCAGCCATATCTCCTCTAGTTAATAAGCCTATCAAAGGCTTTAAAAAAATTCTATTAGGGTGTTTGTGTTTTCTGGCATTTCTTTTTGATTCTTTTGTAGAACTTCTGTCTCTGCTTACACTGCTCATCTTTTCCTGCATGTTATCTACTTTCCCCTTATATCTCTTAGCACATTAATCACAGTTGTTTTAAATCCCTGATCTGATCATTCCAATACCCTTGCTGTGTCTGAATCTGGCTCTGATGCTCGCTCTGTCTCTTCAGGCTGTGGTGTTTTTTTTTTTTTCCTTTTAGGTGCCTTTTAATTTTTTTGGTGAAAGGTAGACATGATGTTTTGGTAGACAAACTGTTAATTTGCTTCCATCTGTATTCAATTTTAGTTCCTGCTCTTTTTCATTCCTTTTTTGGATTTGTTTTGCTTTCAGCCCTAATGAATTCACTTGGTGTTTTGAACTGATTTCATAGTTTTATTACTGGGATATGAGGTGATGAAATGACATTACTAGTTGTGTGAAATGTTAGGATCTACCGAGTAAATTCTGCCACGGAGTGAAAATTCTGGGAGACAGAGCACTCAAAAGTAGAACAGCCAGGAAAGATGCAGTTACTTTATGAAAGAAGGTCACATCCCTAAGATCCAGGGCCCCCCCAAAACCATTTTATGAATGATTTCTTTAGTTTCAAGTAGTTTGGAAAGATAAGTACAAAGAGTGAATATTTAACTGGCTTGCATTATAACCACAAGAAATCACAAAGGAATTACTGATAAATTTATGTGAAAATTACATATGTTTGTGTATAAGAAAATAAAAACAAAATAGAAAGGCAAATGACAAATTGAGATTGCATTGCAGATCGAGGGTTACTGTTCTTAATATTTTTAAAAGTGTGTTTTTAAATTAATTGGGACACACACATACACCCCCAAAATAGGCAAAGGGCCCAAGTCAGCCATAACAAAAGAATAAATAAAGGTGACCAGTACATCTAAATGTTCAATCTTGGGATATGGTATGTCCTTGGTTAGAGACATACATTAATCTTCAATAACCTTCCACTATTAAAAAAGATAAACCTTCCATTGACCTATAAAATAGGATCCTAAATAAATAACAATGAAAACATCATAAATTATTTAGGTAATTTTAAAAAGTAGACAGAAATCTCAGATGCCAATAATTGCAATTTAAAGCTAATTGGATCTCTGAGATTCTTTGAGAAGCTAACCAAAATGGGTGCAGTTTTGGTGATATATTCCTTATTGTGTGGTAAGAGGACTTTTACTTATTAAAGTCTGCTATTTGGTAAATAGAACCACTAAGCACCAAAATGCTTAGACTAAAATTCCAAGACTTATCTTTGATACCTTCTTTTTCTTTATACTCTGTTCTATTCTATTAGCAATTCATACGACCTTTATCCAAAATCATCCTGAACCTTAATTCACTTTCTTCCAAGCCAGCTGGGTTTCTGCAACCATCTCTGGACAGGTGCACCCATGTTCACAATTTTGATTTCTGTGATCCAACCTGCACACAGCAGAGGTCTCTTTTTATCTAAAGAGACCATGTGGTTCCTACAATGGAAATCACCAAAATGAAGTCCAAATTTTTCCATTGTTTCCAAGACCCTACACTCTCAGGCCCCCACCCAGTTCTTTCCCATCCTCTCCTTTGACTCTACCCTCATTCACAACATTCTGGCCACAGTGGCCTTCTTATGTTTCTCCAAGATTGGAAGCTCATTTTTCTCCCAGACCCTTTGCTTGTGCTGGTCTGTGTTCCCAAAACAATCTTCCCTGGGATGTTGCCTCAACTGGTTCCTTCTTATCTGTCGGCTCTTCACTCCAGGATTACCTCGTGAGAGCAACAGGCCTTTCTCTGTTGGCACAAGATCTCCTCTCTCTCTCTACAATATTACATTAGCCTTTCTATTTTCTTCATTTTTTTAGGTGTTAGTATTTTTTGTTTATAGATTTATTTTCTACCTGTTCTTACTAGAAGGATAGAGATTCTGTTGTATTTTTATTGTAAGACAAGGACCTGGTGCAAATTAGGTAATTAATAGGCACTTGTTAAAGGCATAAATATTAATATTCATTACTTCTAAGAGCTGCTTTATAGGCAATTTTTTAAAGCTACACTTTAAAAAAGTTTCTAATATGTGAGAATAAACACCGATTACCATTATAGTCAGGGCAGGGGGAAGCTGTTAAAAATAATGATTCGATATAATGGTAGAAGCCCCTAAGTCACAGGCCGCAAACCCAAGGCCCGTGGACCAAATCCGGCCCTCCACCTTGTTTTATCCAGTTCAGCACCTTGTTTCTACTTGGTGACAGTGCCAAGCTCTTGCTTAACTGTGAATGAGTAGTTACATGTATACAGTCCTAAAGTTACATGTATACAATCCTGTAATTTGGTCCTTTGAAGGCAACTGTGAGGCTGATGTGGACCCCGATGAAAATGAGTGTGATGCCCCAGCCCTAAGTCCTACTTGCATGTGTGTGAACAATGATAATGCTTGCTGTATTTAGACATCATGAAAAAGCAAAAACCTAATGGAATCACACAAAATTACATAGCAGCTGCTTGGTTAAGAGTTGTATATAATATATATTTTAGAATGGTATCATGTTTCATTGATGGGTAGGGGAGCTATTTTGAAAATTCAACAGATTCTTTCTCTGTTCCATTCAATATTCACAAAAGGAATTTGTAATTAAAATTCTGCCCATTCTAAGAAAGGTATGCAGGGCCTTTTATGGTGTGTAGCTTTTGTTCCTGACGTTCTGCGCCCATGCATTTCACTTAGCTCTGTAAGATGCTTAAAATTCTGTGGTTTAGCATACTGCAAGAATTAGAGCTTCTACCATGTATGGAAACTTTTTAAAGCAGACCCATTTTCTCATTTGAGACAGTTCTTTGCTTTTACCTTTCTTGCATTACTTTCTTGCTTCAGACACGTTCATTTTCTTTCTTTCCCTCACTACTCTTAAGGCTCTCAGCAAAGCAGAAGCTGAGTAGCCTATAACCACTCTTCTCAGAAGTTTCTGTTGTTACCAGCTGAAGCTGTCTTGGTTGTTACAGGTTTATTTCTTTTGTAAATTTCTCACTATATCAACCAGCACATACTATTAAAGATTTCCTTTGTATCTGCCCCAGAATGAAAAAGTTCTTTGGTGTTTGTTCACTAACTATAATTGTGTCATTAATACCTCTTAAAGAAACTGTTGAAAGACTTAGCTTTTTTCCTCCCTCCAGCAAAAATATCTCTCAAGGAATCACGATCTCCACAATGGAAATATGAATATTTTTGTGTGGCACGGAAGAGACACTGGTGTGTGCTTTCCCCATCTTTCTTTGCTGAAGAAAATGTGGCACTTTTGAATGAGTCTGCCCACAACATCAGTGTGTGATAAAGATCACATATCCTTACTGTCTTTAAATTACCTTAGTTCTAACTCTGAGTCACCATTCAGAGTACCTAAGGTTCCACTTTGAAAAGCATGACCTGCTAGCCTCACCCAAGAAGTCTTGTCACCTCTCAGGGAAAGGGACCCACAAAACCATCTTCACTGTCCATTGTACCTTCCATTATTTCAAATCCACTGTCAATATCCCCCTCCACTGCCAATGTGGTATATCAGTTAATTGCTTTAATGAGTTTAAATCTAGAAGTTCACTAGAATCATTGACTTCAAGCTGCTTCCACATTTAGCCTTCCTTAAATCCAGTGTAATGTACAAAGAGCAAGGACTGCTATTGAACTTTTTTGTTCTTGACACCAATATAGAGACAGAAAAGAGCAAAGTATCCTGGAGACAGGGATCCTGGAGTCAACTTAAAAATGAGAGGTCAGAACATCTTCTTATCTTGAAAGAAGCACTATAATGTTGAACATCATTTGGATATAGTTATTTTATTTTCACAATTCTCTGAATTTTTACTGTCTACCAATAAACAGACCCCTATTCACTTTTGACCTTGCCCTTGTTACTATGTCATTCACTTGTGATCTTTTCTTTCTAACTTTGTTGTTTTTTGCTATTGCAATGCTGGAAAGATGTTCGGTAAAACAAACAAACAAACAAAACACACACAAAAACCCTCTGTATACCAAGTACCTAAAACCATTTCCTGGGAGGAAATGTTTTATTTTTTTAAGATTTTATTTATCTATCTTTAGAGAGAGGAAGGGAGCGAGAAAGAGAGGGAGAGACACATGAGTGTGTGTCTGCCTCTTGTGTGCCCACTACTGGGGACCTGGCCCACAACCCACACATGTGCCCTGACTGGAAATTGAACCAGTGACTCTTTGGTTTGCAGGCCAGCACTCAATCAATCCACTGAGCCACACCAGCCAGGGCAAGAAATGGGTTTTATAAAAATCTAACATAATTAATAAAAGGGCAAGTAGTTTGCCTTGGGCAGAAATAAGCATTAGTAAGCAAAATGAAAAAGAATGTGCAAAAATGAAGAATTTGTTACAGGGGAAATTTGGGAGTGGTTGTGTGTTATAAAAGGAATCATTAATATTTAGAAAAATGTAGTGTATTAAACTAACAAAAAATTGGAATTCTCAGAATGGTAATAGCCAATGTTATACTTAAATACTGAGAAATGCTTATAAGCTGTGCTTTTACATGATAAAGCAGAACTGTGTTTATACTCATGGTTCAGTGTTTATCAAAGCCAGATTATTAAGATTTAGGCAAAACAGTATATTATTTACTTATGAAGAAATGTGTGATGATTTTTCCTACTGTATTTTTTTAGTCATAAGTTGTTTTCATCAAGGATATCTCTCAATTTATAAGTACAAACTATTTTAACATAGGCAAGTGGATTAATTTTTTTAAATGTTTCCCTTAGATTCATTAAAGGGAAATTAGCAGTATTGTTAATTTGTTAGTCATTTTCACAGAATTTCCATGTTATGAGTTAAGACTCCATTAGAGATTCTATTAAAGATTCAAGAACAAAAGATTGTGATGACTTGTTCAGTAAATTTGTAATGCTATTCTAATGCTAAGAAATCATTCATAGCCTCAAGGTGATTATAGTTTAGTGGCAGAAACCCAAATGGAAAGAAAAATAAGAAAGGCTTGGAACATGACTTGATCAGCTTTCTCTTCTAGAAAAGTGATGGGAAATAAGGAGAGAAGACAACAGGCAAGGGAAAAAGGTACTCCAGTTATATATTGCTGCAATGCATGCTACCCCAAAACTTAATGGCTTAAGACAGCACCCACCATTTATTTTGTTCATAAATATATAACTTTGACAGGGCTTGGCATGGGCAAGTTGTCTCTGCTCCATGCCACAGCATTCAATTGGGCATAGAGGATCCACTATCAAGGCCCATCAGACACCCAGAAAGTTAGTGCTGGCCTTTGGCTGGAAGCTCAGCTGGGGCTATTGACTAGCTTTGTCTCCATGTTGGATTCCCTTGTGGTATGAGAACCAAATGCTAAGAGCAAGCCCCCAAGAAAACCAGATGGACACTGGACCAGCTTTCATGACCAAATCTCAGAAGTCATACAGCATCACTTCTGCTATAGGCACAATCCTGTCCTTGTTACAGGGAAAGAGCCTCCTGTCACTTCTTGTTGGGAGGAGTGTCAAAGTCACATAGTGAAAAGAACCTGTGGAATGGGAGAGATTTTTTTGTCTGGCTTTTTGGGGGAAGATGTATTCTTTTATAATCTACTGCACAGCGGTAACTCACATCACCTCCCAGGCAGAATATACTCATCCCCAAGTCTCTCAAATCTAAATATCTGCTTGAATTCTAATATTCTATCATCTAAGGTCTAGGTGAAGATTAGGCTCTTTATTGTAGTTGTTTGGGTACAGTTCCTAAATTGAGGAATTGTAAACTGAGAAGAAAAGTTATTTGCCCCCCTCAACTCCCACAGGCAACTTTTTTGTCCCAGCTTTATTAAAGGTATAACTGACAAGTAGAAATTATGTATGTGCTATATAATATGCTATTTTGATATTTGTATACATTGTGAAGTGATTACCACAATCAAAATAATTAACACATCCATCAGTTCCCATTGTTACCATTTTTTGTATGTAATGGCATCATTTAAGATTTAAAATCTTAGC
The DNA here is from genome assembly GCF_014824575.4 of Sturnira hondurensis. Lineage (NCBI taxonomy): Eukaryota > Metazoa > Chordata > Mammalia > Chiroptera > Phyllostomidae > Sturnira > Sturnira hondurensis. The sequence continues at coordinate 19,023,364 of NW_028093985.1, read as the reverse complement.
AGCCCTGGCTAGGTTGTTCAATTAGTTGGAGCTCATCTCAGACACAAAGAAGTTGTAGGTTTGATTGCTGACAAAGGCGCATACCTAGGCTGCAGTCCGAACCCCAGTGGGAGCGTATATGGGAGGCATCTGATCAATGATTCTCCCCACCACTGCCATTTCCTCTCTCTAAACGTATCCTCGAGTGAGGATTAAAAAATAAGATAAAATAAAAAATATATAAAGTCTTAGCAAATTCTAAGTATACAATGTCGTATTATTAACTGCAGTCATCATACTGCTCATTCGATCACTAAGCCTTAATTTACAAGGTCTGTCCAGAAGGTATCCAGCCACATAGTATGAAAAATAGAGACATTTATTGAAGAAGATACAAGATACGGGAAACATTGTACATAGGACAATGACGCCTCAGTTCTTTTCAAGGTAGGCACCTTGGGACCTCACACAGTTCTCCCAAATCACCATCAGCTGCCCCATTGTATTTTCCTGAATCTCATCAATGGTCTTAAATATCTTCTCTTTCAAAAGTGATTTTAGTTTGGGGAAAAGACAGAAGTTGCAGGCCACCAAATTTGGGCTGTAAGGGCACTGAGTCACTTGGGTGATTTGATGTTTCGCCAAAAAACTCTACATGAAACATGATATATGAGGAAGTGCATTCCTGTGATGAAGCTGCCAATTGCCAGTTGCCCATAGCTGTGGCCTTCTGAATCAGCTGAAAAATTTCCACAGAGGAATATTCAAGCTTAACACAAAATTTGATGCAGAATCATTGCTCTGCTCACTCAGTCATTTTGAATGCAATGGCCATACAGCACACATGTTCACTCAATAGCATCTACCACCCCCACTGACTAGTACAGTGAAGTTGTCATTGTTCATGCATGTGCATTCCAGTCCATTCTCCTTGGCTACCAGATTACATCAACGTTGCAATCGTGTTACATTAACAATGGCTGGACTTTTTCCAGACAGACCTCATATACTGCATAACTGAAACTGTATGATTTGACCACATCTCCCTATTTCCCCAGCTCACCATGACACCCAGATTTCAGTGGCGAGGCTGGCATGGGTAAACTGCTATAGACTCACTCATTTTAAAGGATTGGGGAAGCAGGAGACACACAGCAATCACTGGCCCATAGCAGTCATGAAATCTAGCTGCCGGTTTTCTCATTAGGGTGTAGTGCTACTGCTAGGAATTATTACTTCCAGCTCTTGGTTCCTCCCTCTAGGCACTTGGTTCTGCCCTCTGAATCAGTTCTTACACTTTATTTAAAAAAATTCCATTGTGTGAATGTCCCATAGTTGTTTTACCAACTCATCTACTGATGGACACTTGGACTGCTTCCATATCTTGGCAACTGTAAATAATGCTGCAGTGAACATAGCAGTACTTGTGTTCTTTTGAACTAATGTTTTTGGACAGCTGGGTCAAAAGGCAGATCCATTTTTAGTTGTTTGAGGTATCTCCACACTGCTTTCCACAGTGGCTGTACCCGTCTGCATTCCTAGCAACAGTGCAAAAGGGTTCCCCTTTCTCCACATCCTTTCCAGAACATGTTTTTTCTTGATTTACTGATGATAGCCATTCTGACAGGTGTGAGGTGATATCTCAATGTGGTTTTAATTTAATTTGCTTTTTTTCTGATGATTAGTGGCATTGAACATCTTTTCATGTCTGTTGGCCATCTGTATGTTGTCTTTGGAGAAGGGTCTATTCAAGTGATTTAACTGTTTTTTAATTGCGATATTTGTTTTTTTGGTGTTGAGTTTTTGTAAGTTCTTTATAAATTTTGGACATTGACCTCTTGTCTGATGTATCAATTAGCAAATATTGACAGCCATTCTGTGGGCTGTCTTTTTATTTTGTTGATGTCCTTTGCTGTGCAAACATTTGTTAGTTTGATGTAGTCTCATTTGTTTATTTCTTCTTTTGTTTCCTTTGCCTGGGGAGATATATCTGATGAAATATTGCTACAAGCAGTGTCTGAGATTTTGCTGCCTATGTTTTCTTCAAGGATATTTATATACAATGGAATGCTATTTGGCAATAAAAAAAAGAAGAAAGTGTTGTCTATACAGATGGACCTGGAGAAGATTATACTGAGTGAAATAAGCCAGCCAGAGAAAGACAAATACCATATGATTTCACTCATGTGTGGAATCTAATGGACAAACTGAGCTAACAAGCAAAATAGAGACAGACTCATAGAGAGCAGGGTGACAGCTAAGGGGTGAGGGGAGGGATTGAGCAAAAGGAGAAAGGATTCATGGACATGGACAACTGTGGGTGATTGTGGTGGGGAGGGGATTTCCACTAAATGGTGGTGGAAAACTAGAATAAAATTTTTTATATAAAAATATATAAAAAAGCCCTAGCCAGGTGGCTCAGTTGGTTGGAGCATCACTCCATACATCAAAAGGTTGTAGGTCTAATCCCAGTCCAGGCACATAGGGGTGGCAACTGATTGATGTTTCTCTCTCACATGAATGTTCCTCTCTCTCAAAAGCTGCATTTGCAACTAAATAGCCTTCTCAGCCTATTTACTATCCTTAGATTGCCAATAGTGTCCAAAGTCTTTTCTTTTTGTACTCTTCCTGTTTCTTCTGTTACAAACTGGTGGTTCCTATTCCAGGACAATTCTCTTTAACACTTTGTGGGCTATGTTGGGAAGTGTATGAAGCGTAAGGACTAAAAAGAAGTATTACTAGAGAAGTAAGCTACGTTTTGATGACCAGACTACATATAATGTGTTCAGCAAAGTGGCCGGACTGTTTTAGAGAACGGGGCTGAGAGAAAGGAGGCTGGTCAGCACGGCCGGCTTTGTTCTCTGCTACCTCACACGCTGGCTGGCTGGTGGTGGCAGCCTCTGCCTCCCAAGGTGGGAGTTTCCTGGAAGAGTTTACGGACAAAGTCAAGAAGCAGAGACTGTAGGGGAACAAAACAGACTCAGGTCTGAAAAGGACTTTTTGAATTCAGAATGGAGCTACCTTTTTAGACCCATCCAAGGGTCTAAATTGAATTAAGTGGTAGAGGAGCCAAGGAAGGCCTTTTCTTTCTATTTAAGTGGGAACCTTTTTTTTTCACATTTATAATATGAGTCAGGTGTAATTTTCACTAAATCAATTCCAAGGTATTATTCTGAATAAATGTGGGCAATTTATGGATCTGAAAGTTCCATTTAAAGTTAACAGGAATTTTGGCTTAAAGTAGGAGGTAGCCACATTGATTTTTTTATGTTCGATGTACTTTTATTCTGAAATTACATTTTCTCAGTTCTAAGACAAATTGGCCTTTAAATTAAACTTTGGAATGTTTGCTTCATCTTAGATTTCTCAAAAGTTTCCAGCCTTTATCTCCTAGGATTTACGAATGCAGAAATAAAAAGTATTTCTTCCATTTCCTCTGTAGTAGTGAAGAAAAAAATAAAGACTTAAATTTGTCACCCTCCTTGGATGTATTTTCGAAGAATGATTGTATACAGGGCTGTAGCATTTTATGGCTATTACTTGCTCTGTGTTTCTCAAATACAGAAGAATTGCAGTTTCTCTAATTGATATATAATAAAGACAAAAGAGATTTGTCTCTTTGACATAAGAGATTTCTTTCCCCTGTGCTTCCATTCATCCTCCTGAAAAATTGTACTCACAATAGTACTGAAGTTGAAATGGAAAGATCGGGAGGGTCATCAGTCCTTCCCCCGGGGCCATTGTGAGAACAGCACAGAGTCTGAGAGCAGGGGCCTGGGAGCCAGACGCCGGGCTGTGAATCCCAGTCATGCTGCCTGCTGGCGGTATCATCTGAGGCGAGTTCATTCACCTCTCTTTGCCTCAGTTTCCTTATTGGAAAAAGGCATATTTTATTGTCCATTTTATATTATAAGGAAGAAATTACTTAACGTTTGTAAAGTGTTTAGAACAGGGTCTGACGTATAACAATTTATGTTTTTTTTTAAGTGTAATAAAGTATACAAAAGACAGTGCAGTGTTTGGTGGTGGGTGCTTATCCCAACTATACTACTTGTGAGCTGTGTAAATTAGGTCAAGTTAATCTCCTTAAGCCTCGGTTTCCCACTTTTAAAAATAGAATAATCGCCCAAAGTAGCAGCTGCTTTATAGTTTCTGAAGGATTACATGGGTGGGGTGGTCTACAAAGAGCATATAGCACAGTGCCTGCTTTCTGGGGCCAGTGACTACAAATATATATTTTAGTTTTTGCGAGCTTTCTGCGCCTATTAATTGGGTTTTATATTTAACTCTTTTTTAAAATCTACTCAAAGATATGTGTTTATTCATTTGAGAAAGAAAGGGAGAGAGAAAGAGAGAAAGAGAGAGATCAATATAAGAGAGAAACATCAATTGGTTTCCTCCTGTATGAGCCCCAACCAGGAATTGAACCTACAACCTAGGTAGGTGCCCTGACTGGGGATTGAACTTGCAACCCCTTGGTGTACAAGATGATGCTCCAAACAACTGAGCAACCCAGACAGGACTATGTTTAACTCTTCACTTCGTACTTCTAGGTCATTTTTGGATCTTCAGAGAACCAGGTAGAGTGGTTCTACCACTCTGGGGGCAGAGTGAGAGTAAGTGAGGCTATAAGAGAAATTACTTAAGCTCCCAAGAGGCCTTGCAAGGCAGACTCGTATTAGGGAATCTGCCACTGTCTACAGTTTGGCCCACAGCCATGTGGGCCCAGAACCTTTCTCATCAGCAGTTCCAGAGCCCATCTGTCCCCAAGAGCTGGGCTCAGACTAATAAAGTTTATAGGACTGAAGCACAGGATTGGAATGCCAATGTTTCCAGTTACAACAGGAAGTAAAACTACCGGGGCCTGGCAGCTAGTGTCCCCACCCAGCCCATTTTGTGCCTATGAGCAGGCAACATCTCTAAGCAGGCCACCGTTTATTAATTTACAATGACACATAGCTACTGAGGTTCTCTTTAGGTTTCTCAAGTCCCTCCAATTTCCAGCAAATTCTCTTTGAGAGCATTTAGACAAGATACCAAATTCTAATCAGAAAGCAGCTTAGTGAGTGCAGAATCAGAAGGACAATTTGTTCTTAGAGCCCCATGTGTGATGAAATTAGAGGCAGATGTACAATTAAAAGGGACATGCCACCAGCCCAGAGCACTAGTTTCCAGTGTTTGAATGGCCACTTCCTAGACTTGCTTCAGAGAGTGTTTTGAACCTATTTTCTTTTTTTTATAATATGATTTTCTTTTGTTATCTTTTCATTGCTTTTTTATTTTATTTTATTTTTTTTCCAAAATTTTTAATTCAATTATTTTTCAGGTACAATTTTCTGTCTATTACTCCCATCCCATCCCACCCCCATGCTCCCCCCCCTCCCTCCCATTTCCTATTTTCTTGTCTGGACTGTATCTTTCTATCAGATTATTTCCATGCCAGAGGTTGTGTTCATTCAACCTGAGAATCCCAAACTAACTGTCCACAGGGTACATCTGGCCTTCAAAAGGTTTTTATTTTTTATCTCTTACACAGTAGAGAGACAGATTTAAACATTAGGAGTAATTACATAACAACCCAGATTTCTAGCCTCTCTTGAAAAATCCAGAGATCTGGCCTTCCTGGACCCTTCCCATATTAGGGCAGGTCTCTGGAGCCGAGCAGAGGCTGTCGCCTTTAGATGATGCCTGAGTCCTGCCCATCATTCAGCTCACTTGCGCTCCCCACTGCATCCCTAACTTTGAGCTGCATTACCTCCCGGTAATGTGCATGTCTCTAGGCGTTTGAGTTTCCATCATTCTGACAATCAAAGCTGCTTTCATTTATCCGTATGCTCTGATGCTCTGACCTACTATATTTTTATTTCAAAGTTTAATTCTCAGATAGTAATAATATAATATATTTTCCCATTTCCAAGTTCATTTCGTTGTGACCCCAAGTACTGACAAAGCACATTTAACTTCTGTGTCATAGAGGGCTGCAGCGCTAGGAAGACTAAATGGTAAAGCTCGCAGCTTTAAGGAAATGGGATACCCTTAATCTTTCCTCCGGGAACGTGTGTGGCTGCAGACCACTCTTCTCTGTTTCTGGCCCGAGTCTTTCTTTCTTCTGGGTGAAGAATATGAAGTCATCCCTTGTTCCACATTTCTTTTAGGTGATAGATATTGCCTACACTGAGAGAAATATAATGTGAACATCATATTTACCAAAAAGATGAATATGGATGCTTCGTTTACAAATGTTTTACCATGGAACTTCTTCAAGGAACAAGAGCTTATTTTTAACTCCAGGGTTAGAATAATAATCTGATATAGGAAGATATGTCATTTGTTGCAATTCTTAAGAACAGATGACTTTTCCTTTAAAACTTTTTCTCTCATAAATACAATGTCATTATGTAATTGAATCACTGATTGTAAACATGAATGTTTCCCAAGGAAGCATTTTTTTCAAATGAATGATCAGCCAGCCCCTTAATTCTTTTTCTTTAAAGATTTCTATTTATTTTTGGAGAGAGGGGAAGGGAGCAAGAGAGGGAGAGAAGCATCAATGTGTGGTTGCCTCTCACACGCCCCCTACAGGGGACCTGGCCCATAACCCAGGCCTATGCCCTATCTGGGAATAGAACCAGTGACCATTTGGTTCATAGGCCTGCATTCAATCCACTGAGCCACAGCAGCCAAGTCCCCTTAATTCATATTAATCTTCTAAGTAAATTAGGATTAATTTATGAGTGATCTATTTGGGAAAAGAGATCTGCTTGAGAAAATATAATTGCCAGTTGTATTTCTTACTATATCTTACAGGTCCATACTACCTCAAATTTGGCCATTTTATATTTTGAATGATTTTTGGGATGCAAGATAATAATATTTTCTCTCTGCTCCCATAACATCTTGTATATATCTCATAAGAACATTTACTCCATCTCATTAAACTACTGTTAAATACTGAATTAGCATAGTCTCTGGCACACAGTCGCTTGTCCATTTCATCCTCCTCCTCATTTGCTTACAAGTTTTTTCCCTCAATTAGGCTGTATATTTTCTGATTATGTGCACTGGTTCATGTTTATAATTCATGTTTATACCCTTCAACATAGTACAGGGCACAGCACAGGTGCTCAGCAAATGATGAACTGAACTTTTTATTGGAAATAGGAATCTCTCTCAGTTCCCCTTTAGATATGCAGTCTGACGTTAATATTGGGAATGTGTCAGGAATAATGACTGGGGGCCACTCAATTTTCACCATATTTTTGACTAAAAAATTATAGTACCTTATTTTGTGATGTGTAGTGTAGCCATAGTTTTGTGTGCATTATACATTGGATTGTTGTACCCATTATTATACCCATGGTATATAATCATTATAAACATGTATAATGCTCATTCTTATTTTACCCTCAAAAACTGGGCAAATAAGTGCACATTATAGTGACAAAATATATAAATAACTAAAAAGTGAAATTTTATTAAAAACAATAAATTTTAAGATAATAAACAACGAAATACATTCTAACAAATACAACAGACACTCCAAAGGATGATATCTGTAACTTATAGTTGACAAAAGCATAGAACTATACTTCGTATAGTCCTCCCCAAAATAAGGGAAAGACAAACAACCCAATAGGGAAAAGGCCAATAATAATAAAATGTCAACTTCAGTAGTCATCAGGGAAACCAAATTAAAACAGTAAGATCCTATACCAATCATAAATAAGTGGCAAAAATGTTAAAGTCCAGAAGATCAGAACCATGGAGATTTTTTGCTCGTTGAATTGTTAGTCTAATTATAATGAGATGTAATTTGGCGATATTAGCAAAGATGAAGCTGTGCATATCCTATGACCTTAAAATTTCATTCCTAGGTATATATTTTTTAAAGAAATTCTTGAACATTTATAAGAAAGAGAGTAGTTTAACAATAACAATAAATTAGAGACAGCCTGAATATCCACTAACAGGAGAATGGATGCATGGATAGAATGCTATATAGCAGTTAAAAAAGAACAGAACTGCATATAAATCCCAAGAAGATAATGTGAAGCAAAAGTTAATTAAAGGATCTATATACTATGATTTTATTTTATAAAACTTAAAACACGCATCAACATTTTAGGGATACAGAGATATTTAACAAAAATATTAAAAGATGTATGGGATGATAAAAGATAGCCCTGTAGTGTGTTTCCCTTTGGGGAGAAGGGAAAGAGATGGAATAAGTAGGGAAATCTGGGGTCTTTTATTGTATCTGTAATATTTTATTTCTTCCAGAAAATCTGAAGCATATTTGGTATAATGTTAGTGTCTTAAGTGGAGGCAAGGAGGATGAAAGGAGGAAGTCAACAGACTCTGGAAGTTTCAGATGGGAGCTTTAGGACATTGGTGTAAGTGGGCTTTGAGAACAAAATAGAGCAGCATTCGCTGCTTAACAAACTCATCGGTTTGCCAGCACTGAATAAATTCACATTCTGGTATCAAAAGGACACCGACCCCTGCCTCAGGGTCCAAGCATCTTTAGCTGTGTAATTTTCAAAGAAAGAATACTGTAGAAATCAAAGGGAATATAAAAGCATGACATGGTATGCACATATCCAAGATAATGTGAAGATTTTGGAGGACTAGAGCAAGCCAAAAAAGCAGTAAAGGGTTTAGGTTTTATGTTAATTAGGAAAGTAATTGTGCCTAATTCAGAGATGAGAATTTTTTCAATGAATTGATAATAAGCAAGTTTATTTACTCTGATTCAAGGCTAACAATGAATAAAAGGCATATTGTTATAAACATCTGGCTGTTATGTTGACAGTTGACTAAATCAAGCTGTACTTTATTGAAGTCAATAAAAGAGTTTTCAAGGGGTCAAGATAAAAAATAAATGTGAAGACATTGGCCAATGTTATAAGGCTCATTGGAGATCTTAATATAGCTTGCTGTCTGTTCCTGTCTCCCTTCTTCGTCTCTATCTTGGTGTGTTCTTTAGCCAGACAACAAAGCGAGAATGCATAAATTTGGGCTGGTAAAGAATGGAGACAGTGGGGGAGATGAGCACTTTTCTTTCTATTTTTTTTATAAAAAATAAAAGAATAGTAGTCCACCTAGAGAGACAATAATGTAGTTCAATATGGAGATATAAAATATCAAATAATTATTTTAAAGAGTAACATTCTTTTCAAGTTACCTAGATAATATATACATTAATTTTAATTTTATCAAGTTTATGCAGTAGGTAATAAGCTAAGCAAAATCGGTCCCCCATCACTTTCTTATTTCAAATCTCTTCCCCACATGTAACCACTTGTCCACAATTGGTATGCAGCCATCCAAGCACTTTGCCATGAATTTGCATGTAAAATTTATGTATCCATAACTACTGGGATAATGTGTTTTTTGTAACATGTTATTTCCATTTAAACAGTAAAGTTTTTTTTTTTTAAGGAGCTTTGCTTGTCAGTATGCCAAGATACTCTGGAACTTTCTAATAGCTACATAATAGTCCTTCATATGGTTAACCCATTTTTTATTTAACTCTTCCACTGTTCATGGCCTATTGCAAAGTTTTCAGTTTTTCACTATTAAATAAAATTCTGCAGCAAACAGTCTAGTACATCCATCATCACTGCTGAGGGCAGATGTGAACTGATGCATGGCCAGACTTAGGAACTATGGTGTGGTTTGTTATCTGCCTTCACATCTTTGACTTTGCTTTTCTCGAGGATGGCCTCTTTTTCAGACAACCTGACTTCATAGATGGCAGATATGTCAACCAGAAGTTCCGGGCTTACGTTTTACAAACGGAACAACCCCTTTCCCAGTGTCAGTGAAAGTGGAGGCGTTGCTTTCATGGAATTAGCTTGGGCCACATGCCCATTCTGGACCCTGTTGCTGCAGCTCTGTGGCTAGTACACACTGACTGATCATGGATGACATGCCCGCTTCTGGGGCCAATTCATCATGGCTCAAAACATGTGGATCGAGGAGGAAAGAGTGGGCGGCTTGCCAGATAAAAATGAGAATGATGATACCCAAAGGAGGCGGCATATGCTGGTCAGGCCAATATATCAATGTTTCCTATAAATGTCTTATAGGTATACAGATTTATAACATAAGGACCAAATCATTCTTATAAGTACCTTTTCAAATCTTTGCTAGAATAATGAAATATGGATGTTTATGTATAATATTGTGTATTAAAATAGAGCATGTTACAGGTTGAAGATCACTACCATTATAAAAAAAGAATTTTTCAATGCAGAAAAGTGTTACCCAATATATTTGCTAAAAATCAGATATATGATATCTCATTCAGCAAACTATGCCACAAATTTTGTATTTTATTTATTCATTTGTAAAGCAATGCTCATTATATTCTGCTATGTACGGGTTACCACGCCAGAGGCTGAGGCCAAAATATTGACTATACCAAGATCTCTGCCCTCAGGTTTCCTACATTATTGTTAGGGGCCACGTATTATAAAGAAGTAAAAAAATGCATAAAGGAGAAAATTCCAGGCTGTGATGCACTATGATGGAAATTAAAAGGATCATGAGCTAGAAAGTAGTAACTGGGCAAGGTCATTTCAGGCAAGGTGGTAAGGGGAGACCTTTCTGAAACTCCAACCTGAGGATTAAGAATGAACCTCAAACTCTAGATTTCTGCTGTCTAATGTGACAGCTGCTAGCTAGTTGAGCAGTTGAATGTAGCCAGTTCCAATTAAAATGTACTATAAATGTAAAATATACATCATATCTCTAAGACTAGTACAAAAATTGTAAAATATTTAATTTTATATTGATTAAATGTTGACATTGTGATATTTTAGTGTATTGAGGTAAACATTAAAATTAATTTTAGATTTCCTTTTTCTTTAAAGATTTTATTTATTTATCTTTAGAGGGGAAGGGAAGGAGAGAAGAAGAGAAATATCAGTGTATGGTTGCCTCTCATGAGTCCCCTGCTGGGAACTGGCCTGCACCCCAGGCATGTGCCCTGACTGGGAATCAAACCACGATCGTGTGGTTCGCAGGTCCGCGCTCAATCCACTGAGCTACACCAGCCAGGACAGATTCCCTTTTTCTTTTTTAAAAAACTGATTAGGCTCTCACAGGTGTTCCAATTTTTCCCCCTTTGCCTACTCCATACAGTACCCAAATACCTCCAGTGATCACCCCCTCCTTGTTCATGTCTGGTGGTCATGCATATAAGTTCTTTGGCAACTCCATTTCCTGTACTTGCTCTAATGTGACCACTAAAATGTTTAAAATTACATATGTGGTTACCTTATATTGAACAGTCCTTGATAATTTCCTCTATTTGGTATTATTGACATGTGTTTTTTGAAAATTTTTTTTTGTCCTTGATGATGTTGCTGGCAATTGAATTTATGTAGTAGATTTTTCTCCAAGGGTGTAAGTCTATCCCCTTTATTGACTGAGGTATCCATGTATTATGATTCAACATCTGATCAAGATTCATAAGGCTTAAGAGGGGAGAGAAAGCACAGAAAATCGCTACATTTCCTAGAGGAGTTATGGAACATCAGTTATGTTTCTTCAGAAATGCTCACAACCCAGATGAAGGAGAGCTCGGAGTTGGAGAGGTAGGCAGAGCGAGTATCACAAGGTAACGGCAGCCCAGGACGAGATTTCTGTGGGAATCAGCAACAGCAAACCATGAAAATATGCTTCCAATTCTCTACTTAGTGAAGGAGATGCACTATGTTGTATGGGATTGTCACCTCTTAAGTGTTAAAATAGAGTTTTACTCTACACACTGTTTTTGCAGTGATGGGGATGTTAGTGACTGTAGGGGGCCTCTTTTCTTTTTATATCTCTGTCAAGATGCCAATAAGTTCACATGCATTTGGTAACATTAAATTAATTCACTGCAGAGAGCAAGCAGAAGCATTTTTCTTTGTGCCATGTTATTATTCTCCTTTTTGTTTGTGGCTTGTGCCACAGGGAGGAGGTTAATTACTAAAAAGAGATGTTTCACAGGTGAAAAATTTACTTGTTAGTTTGTAAACACTTGGGGACCCCCAGTGTGATGTTTGTTATGTAATCTAACAGTTTTGCAAAGGAAGACTCTACCCCTACTGGTCTGAGAAAGAGTTGAGTCATATCCTGTGAATGTGAAGCAATGGTATTTAATCATCACGGGTTCCTTTTAATCTCATTCGAAGTCACTGCAGTTCAGAGCAGCAAGTGCTCTCTGCGAAGAAGCTGGTACCAGTCCTGGGAGGCGGACAGCCAGCATCCCTTGCTGGGATTCAGTGAGGAAAGCCTGAGTGTGCTGCTCTCTCACTGGAGTGAAAGATGTTTTGTTTCTTTCTAATCAACTATGCTAGATAGCTGCAAGCTGAGAAGTGCCTGCAGTTTGCCACTTATTTATAATAAGGTAAGTTTCATATTTTGGTTTACTCATTGTATTGTGGCAGCCTTGAATTAACGTGGCAGTTTTAGAACATGATTATGGCTCAGAAAATACCTTCTCATAGGATATTGGAGATTCAAATGCAATAGGATAAGGTGGATATTGGAGATTCAAATGCAATTTGAAACTTATAGTATAATCCATTTGTAAGATATTTAATTTAATAGTTTGCTATTACTTTTAAAATTTTTTGTGAAAATGCGTGCCTGAGACATAGAAACGTTGTAGTAGTAATATATATATATATATATATATATATATATATATTATACATATACTATATATAACTCAAATATATATGTATGGATATTTGAGGATTAAGTAGTGCCAGGCCAGGACCTTTTTATTTAATTTTTTCTTCTCTATGATCTCATGATCTTGCTTAAAAGGTAAAACATGCAAAAAATTTTATATGATTATGCTTGGATTTTATTCTAAAAAATCATAGCTCTACAGCTATATACCTCCATTGAAATAAAAAGTAGTCCTTGTAATCATTAGAAAGCTTGAAGTTGAAAAGTAGTGAAAGTCTGTCGACCTTCATATTTGGCTTTCTATTTAAATGAAAAGCCACCGTAGTTATAAACTTCTGATTGATCTGTTTATTCTAAAATGTGTATGACTTTATCAGAAGACCTCTTCCTTGGTGGCTGTCAGAGACATATACAAATTGCCAGGATAGAGAAATCTGTGGGTGGAGAAGTGAATGAGAGGTTTTTAAAAATTCCTTAAGCTTGCTGCCAAGAGGTTGATGTGAAAGACAGGAATGCTGTTTTGTTTTGTTTTTTAGTTGATTAAGGAAATAACATTAAGTTAGAGTTAAAGATTGTATTTGGTGTTACGTGGCTTTGGATGTTTATATTTAAGGCCTTTGAATTCTTTTGAAGTAGAAAGTGTTAATTTGATTTTGGGAGCTCCAGCTGTGAAATTGAAAGATATTAATGAATTGAGGAGTTTTGTATGCTTAATGACAGTTGGCTTTAGTATACTTTCTCTTTTTTTGGTTGCCTCACTATCATGCTGAGAGACTGTTTTATTTCTGTTCAAAATTATACCCTTTACAAAATTGCTAGATTCAAACACAGTATGGAAATTTATTTTTATTAAATACATATTCATTAACCCATGTTTTAGCAAAGGTGAAAAGGTAAATGAACTGATGGAAACCATCTAGATTTCCTCTTTTTTGAAGGGAAAGTGAAAACTAGTTCAACTTCCAGACATATTTGAAGATAGTATTCCAAATTGGAAGAGAAAAACTTTAAAGGAAATGATTTAGTGCCGTGAAAGCCCTGGGGATGTTGCATGGTGAAAAGTCACAGAGCCCAAAAGATTAGGGTACCACATGTTATAAGTAGAACATCCTGATGTGAGAGATATATCAACCTCCACTTTTCTGCTAGTAGCTTCGGACAAGGACGAAGCTACTCTGGTGAGTTCAGGATCCTGCTTGAGAATTTTTTCTTATGTTACATATGAACGAATGCCAATAAAAATAACACAATGTAATATATCTACATCATGACAAAAACAAGTCTTATTGCTCTTTGAATTGTTTCAGATTAATTATGGTTTATACAAACTGTTACTATGAATGACAACTTAGACTGATAAAATGTTGTAAAACCAAGTTTCTATAGTATGCTCTTTCAAATTTGGACTTAGTTATTTATGGCATTGTAGAGCCAATTGGTAATCAAAAGTTATGGAAGCATCTTGTTTCTCTTCCATCCTTTCTGTTTCCCATCTCCTTTGGCTGTTTTCCTGCCTCTGCAGGAAAGTCGTGATGGGCAGAAGGGGCAAATGGGTAATGGGCAGGGAAAGAGAAGGAAAGAGGTGAGCAAACACAAATAGTGTAATGTTGTAATTCTTGCCTTTCATAATGGTTTTGAAGAGAAAAGAAATCAGAAAGAGGTTAGATATAATGGCAAAAATGAATCTTTTAGATAAACTATGATTAAGAATTATTGGGTACTTGGGTGGGACAACCTTACCTACCCTGTAGGGTTGTTGCAAAGATGAAACAATATCACAATTTTATTGTATTTTATTAACTGTAGATTATTAGATGTATTTCTGAGGAATTGCTTTTGTCTTCCTGAAGTAAGGCAGCTGACAAGACATCAAAGATACTCAGAATTCCATCCTGGATTCAGAATATTTCTTTTTAGTAATGAGGGCCTTCTTTTTTCCCCTTTGAAAGCTTTTTTACCTGTTAATTTCCAACTCACAGAGATACATTTTACAAAAATAAGCTCCAAAAATAAAAGCCCAATTTTACCCAAGTCCCAGTACTCTCTTAAAATTTGCAATAGTCCAGGGAAACTCATCTTCATGCAAACGATATTTATCTAGTGGCAATTAAATTTTTTTCAACCTAAAATTGACATGATTGGCCCCCATTAGGGACTGCATTGGCAGAGGCACATAGCATGATATTTTCTCTTTCTCTTTAAATATTTTTTCTTTTAAGTAAGACTTTGAATGATTCATGATGAGGAACCAGTGAGTAGGAGGAAATTTTTAAAGGGAGTATTTGTTCTAACTCCCCAAAATGAAATCTTTCTGGATGGTGCTTTAGACCAAGCAGAACACTTGCTAGGAAAAAATTAAGTAGTGATAACACCCCTAACCACCTCTGAAAATCAGTTATGCAGGTCAATTGAGAGGGCTGGAGAGAAAGTGTTTTTGAACTTTACAGAGTTAACAAATATCACTATCACAGAGTAAGATATACAAAATTATGTATTTGAAAGGGAATTTAGGTGTCATATATTTTCTCATTTCACAAAGAAGGGAACTAAGGCCTAGAAGGGTTAAAAAAAAAAGGAGCCCTGCTCTGGTTGGTTGTGGCTCAGTTGGTTGGAGCATTGTCCTGTAAACCAAAATGTCATGGGTTTGATTCCCAGTCAGGGCACATGGCTAGGCAGTGGGTTTGGTTCCCAGTTGAGGTGCATACAAGAGATACCCAATCGATGTTTCTCTCTCACATCAATATTTCTTTCTTTCTTTCTTTCTTCCTTCCTTTCTTTCTTTCTTTCTTTCTTTCTTTCTTTCTTTCTTTCTTTCTCTCTCTCTCTCTCTCTCTCTCTCTCTCTCTCTCTCTCTCTCTTTCTCTCTTCCTCTCTTTCCCTCTCTCCCCCTCTTTCCCTCTCTCTGAATCAATAAGCATGTCATCAAGTGAGGACTAAAAAAAGCAGAAGAAAGAAAGGTGCTTAGTTAGCTTCACTCAGGCAGTCTGAGTCAAGACCTAAATGTAGATCTTTCTATCTGCCCACTTAGCTAGAAGTTAATCAAAAGACTAGTTGTTTCTTGAGTCCTACTGCTAAGAGTTTAAAAAAGTCCACAGGTACACACATATTATGTACACACATATATGTGTATGTGTATATATGCATAGTGTGTATGTATATGTGCACACATGTATGTATACATATATATGCATATATACACATATTGATGAACATTCTTATAGGAGGATATATCCTTATAGGAGGATATATCCTTGAAGAATATTTCACAGAAGATGTATATGTGTCCATGCTACATATTTTTATGGGCCAAAGATTTTCTTTTGGATCTAGTTCAATGGAGCATGGATTGGTGGAATGATAATCCAACTCTAACATCTGACTTGCAGTCTTGTAGCTATTGCCACAGTAGAAGAACCCAAGGCCTTACTCTTGGGAACTGAATTATAAAAGTCAGTTTTTTAGTTTTTAAAATTGCAGGTAGTATGGTGGATTGTTTTGATATACTTGTTGAAAGTGGTCAGCAAAAAGGGATTTCCCCAAGAGATTGTCCTTAAGAAGAGATTAGGCAGTTTCATTTTCAGTTTTATGAGGAAATTCCGTATTGTTTTCCACAGAGGCTGCACCAGTCTGCATTCCCACCAACAGTGCACTAGGGTTCCCTTTTCTACACAGCCTCTCTAGCACTCATTTGTTGATTTGTTTGTGATGGCCAGACCGATGTGAAGTGGCATCTCATTGTGGTTTTAATTTGCACCTCTCTGATGGCTAGTGATGCTGAGCATCTTTTCATATGTCTCTGGGCCCTCTGTATGTCCTCCTTGGAGAAATGTCTGTTCAAGTTCTTTTGCCCATTTTTAATTGGGTTTTTTGTCTTCCTGGAGTGAAGTCATTGAGTTCTTTGTATATTTTGGAGATCAAACCCTTGTTTGAGGTGTCATTGACAAATATGTTTTCCCATATAGTTGGTTCTTTCTTCATTTTAATGCTGTTTTCTTTAGCCGTGCAGAAGCTTTTTAATTTGGTGAAGTCCCATTTGTTTATTCTTTCCTTTATGTCCCTTGCTTTAGGGAATATATCAGTGAAGATATTGCTACATGGAATGTCTTGAGATTTTCCTGCCTGTGTTCTCCTGCAGGACTTTTATGGTGTCACAACTTATATTTAAGTCTTTCATTCACCTTGAATTTATTTTTGTGTATGGTGTAAGTTGGTGATCGAGTTTCTTTCTTTCTTTTTTTTTTTTGATTGTAGCTGGCCAGATCTCCCAACATCATTTGTTGAAGAGGCTATTTTTACTTCATTTTAAGCTTCTTCTCCTTTTGTCAAATATTAATTGACCATTATACCCTAAGAATCCTGAAACACCAATCCAAAAAAACCTATGCACCCCAATGTTCATAGCAGCACAATTTACAATAGCTAAGTGCTGGAAGCAACCTAAGTGCCCATCAGTAAA
Source organism: Sturnira hondurensis (assembly GCF_014824575.4). NCBI lineage: Eukaryota > Metazoa > Chordata > Mammalia > Chiroptera > Phyllostomidae > Sturnira > Sturnira hondurensis. The sequence continues at coordinate 19,006,239 of NW_028093985.1, read as the reverse complement.
TGAGTGGATCAAAAAACTATGTTACATTTACACAATGGAATACTATACAGCAGAGAGAGAGAGAGAGAGAGAGAGAGAGAGAGAGAGAGAGAGAGAGAGAGAGAGAGAGAAGGAGCTCCTACCCTTTGCAACAGCATGGATGGAACTGGAGAGCATTATGATAAGTGAAATAAGCAAGACAGTGCAAAGAGGGACAAATACCATATGATCTCACCTTTAACAGGAACCTAATCAACAAAAGAAAAAAGCGAGTAGAATATAACCAGAGACATTGAAATTAAGAACAATCTGACAGTAACCAGAGGGGAGGTGGGAGGGTATAATGGGAAGGGTTTTCAGGAACAACTATAAAGGACACATGGACAAAACCAAGGGTGGGGAGGAAGAAAGGGAGGGAGGTGGATTTGGCTGGGGTTGCAGGGGAGTGGTGGGGGGAGAGTGGTGAGGGGTAAATGTGACAACTGTAATTGAACAACAATAAATAATTTTTAAAAATTAGCTAATGATCCACAGACTATGCTCATCACTCCACAGATGCTACGTCTTCCATCAGGACATGATAACCATTAGAATTTTGAAGCTCTGCCAGAGAGAGAAAATGCTATCATAAATTCAGAATAGCCACTTTGATTTTAAAAAGGAAGAGAGTAGGAAAATCTAAACAACCAATGAATTTTCAGCCATTTCTGTTAAAATTTATCTGTTTTATATTTGTGGGAAACTACTCTTTCTAGGGACATGAAATGAGAAAAATATGACTTTTCATAATTATGGAAGTTAATGACATATCCTACTATACTAATAAACACAATATATTTATGAGTCAATTTTTTTCCTTTAAAACCTCTTAACTCTAAGATTAGAAGACAGGTTAATTAAAAGGTTTTGTTTCTGTATTGGTGGTATTACTAAGAGTTATTCCTTACTCCTAAGAATTCAATCCATGGTCACTATTTACTTTAATTGAAATGTAACTCTATGAAAAGTGTATGCTATTTTCATAGCCTGTGGACCAACTTGTATTTTTAAAAAATAAGTGAAATTCTATCATCATGCTAGCTTATGAACAAATTCCAGCTTTTTTTGTAATAAAGTTTATGTTTACTTTATCCCAAGAACTATTTGAATCTGCTATGTAACCATATTTATCTCTTTCTTTATTAAGAGATAAAGAAAAATAAATGTGACAAATAGGTAAGGGTCTTAGCTAAATATAGATGCAGTGGGGTAGTGTGTGGTAAGGCACAGAATCCTGGGTTATGTGGTAGAAGGAATCAGTGTTTTTTTATAATATCGACCCCTCCTATGGTTTTGGAGGTGAAAGTGAAGCTCTTGCCTTTTTTTGATTTTGTTTTTTTATCCACAAAGTTGAGAAAACACTTTAATGCCAGATGATAGTCCCACACATTGCATAGGTGCTTGGTAAATATCAAGCAGTGATCCTGTGAATGTCAAGATGGGTGAAGCACTTTGAACTCCAAGGCCATGGATGTGCCATTGTTATAAGTGCCAAGGTTTATAACGGGAATCCCTTTGGGTGATGCCTAAGGAAGAAAGCTTCAGAGATAGTTTGTGGGTTTTAATTCCACCTTAATTTAGTAGAGATACTCAAATTAGTCACTTGGTCTCTCTCCAGTCATTTTACTAGTGGGATGGGATTATTATGAACTATGAGCTTTTTATGAACTATGTTATTTATTTCTTAATACCACCTTCTGAGATTTAGGCACTATGATTATTGTCATCCCCTTTTTACAGATGGACACATTGAAGTAAAGAGAAATTAAGTGACTTACCCCTGACATTACACAAATGGCAGTGGAAAGACCAGAACTGAAGCTAGGCAGCCAGGCTTGAGAGGCAGGGTTTTGAACTATATTCTATGCTGCCTCCTGTTAAAATCTCTGCATCCCAGTAACATGAAATGACTGCTGTGAAGTGCTACACACAGAAAAAGAAATATTTTAAATGCTACTATATTTAATCATTTCTGATGACTTCTTGTTCTTAGTAAAACCCAGACCTTATGAATGAGAAATAAACTAATTTATTTGGAAATCCATGTAAGGTGAGGCTAGTAAGAATGCAAAATGTGTCTGGAATGAGCAGATATAACTGAGTTCTCCTAGCTGATCATACTCTTTGGCAATGTGAAAAGATTATTTATTTATTTGTTTTATTTGAGAGAGGGAGGGAGAAACAGCTTCCAATGTAAGTACTCAACAGTCCCAGGAAAGCTAACGGAAATTTTTGTGTTTAGAGGGAGGAGTAATGCCATGTCTCCTTTTCTATGTGCATTCCCTAAATAGTTCCTGCTGGAAATCTACCTGGGTGGGGGAGCACCCTGAAGAATGGTAGCAGGAGTTCAGGTCCATTATATAACTAGGTTCATTTTGATCTGCTTCCTCCAAAGACCCTACAAATTATGCTTGAAATTCTTGAATAGTTTTCAAACCTCATGCGTGGTCAGGTCTTACAAACAAAAACCTGCTTTACGGTGTTGTGTACCGTTAGTGCTAGCACAGTGCCTAGTACACAGTAGACCATCAATTTGTCTTCGTGGCAGCTTGGCTGGACGGGTGGGTGGGTGGATGGATGGAGGGATGGGATAAATTGGTTTATATTCAGATCTACTCCGAGTCATGGCTCATGTACCTGAGACTGGATTGGGACCAAGCTGTCACTCAGGAAACATGTGGGCACAAGGGAATGATGTGTCAGGTGTGAAAGTTTACGTCAGTTAATCTCATACTTTATCATCTGATAGTTTTCAATGTAGAACTGATATGGCTGTAAATCATTTCTTGCCACAAGCCTTTCCCACTGTTTTATATTAGGGTTTCCTTAATACACATAGGTACCATAACTGCTTTACTCCCTTGAGTCAAAAGCTAAAACAGAGATATATATTATAGAGATTATAATACAATATATAAATATATAGAAATCTTTTATATATAAACAGAGATTATACATATATAATTTATGTATATATGTGCAGAGACATACAATATAATTTATATGGATTATACACATGCAGAGAGAGGTTAGATAATAAAACTAAAAAGTCAAAATAAGTTTGAGTGTCTAGTTTAATGGTGTGGTCAAAGTTTAGCTGTTTTTGAATTCCATGTGAAAAAAATCAAAATGTAGAATAAACAACTGAGGCAGAGTATAGAAGAAAATGATAGTATTTTTAATGCTTGTTTATTAAAAGTATTTTTCAATCTTTGAACAGAAGTTTTTTTCATAAAATTTCACTAAAGAGTTCAAACAAAGAAGTCTGGGGACCAAGACTTATTTGTCATAATCTGTCAGTTGTGAGGGATGGTCTCCCAAACATCCTCATGACTAGTGACCAAGGGCTTAGGTTAGGAGATGCCACAGATTTTGAGAGAGAGTATTTATGAGGTTATTGTTTCATATTTTCCAATGTGGGGAAACACAGGAAACCTTCCTGTAAAGAGACTCAGATAAACACAAAATATATCCAAATTTTAGACAATGGAAGAAACTCTGTTGGAAAAAATACATTATACATTTGGCCTTGACCCAGAGCAATCATTAAAAACAAGACACACATGCACAAAAGAGTAAAAAAATCCTAATTAGCAAAAAATCATTTGATAGTTTTTTTCCCTGGTCCTAAACACAACAGCACATGTTTGGTATTTGAGGATGTTCTATTCTTTGTTGTACAGGTGCCTTTGTTATTTGAAATGTATTTGATTCCTATGGCTCACTGTTCTCTGGTAGCAATTATTCTACCTTAGAAATGGCATGATCCAAGTCAGCAATTAGAGAAAGGTTACTGCCTCTGGCCAACAGCACACCTGAACACTGCATTGTGCAGTGTGGGCCTCGTTTCCAACATCCCTCAAGTGCAAGATCATCCTCTAGCCCCTCCCACATTTTCTGAAGACTAGAAACTATTTTAAGATAGGATTATTTTATACTTTTTTTCCCCTTTCAGTTCAGTGGTTGCTATAAATCTTGAAACCTATTCTGGAACAATTACTTCCAAGTTTAGCCAAAGTAGCTGAAAAGTTTTGCTAAGCCCATACCTGGTGTTTGAGAAATGTTCATGTGGTAGATAGATAGATAAATAGACAGAGACAGACATACAGGCAGATTCCTCTTTGCAAATGTGTATTCTAAATGTGTAAATAGCTCTGAAGAATCATTAATACACCAAACATAAGAAGACTTTGCAGCCTTACTACCTGTTTAACATAACTGATTAACTATACAGTATGTTAATATTCAAGACTTTTGACAAGTACATTGCAATTCCAAAGGTATCCAGATAACTACCAGGAAGCCACTGATACTGATGAATATGACTTATACTCATCACTTTCAAGAGAGGGTGTTAAGGTCGTTATTGTTTCAGGTTTTTTCAGGGGAAAGAAGAAACAGGAAACATTTCTGTAAAAATATTTGATCAAACACAACTAAATAGGATAAAAATATATGCAAGTTTTAGATAATGGAAACAAATCTATTGGACAAATAGTACTATTTTTGGATTCTACCTGGCCTGTTCTTTGCAACAAAGAGCAGAGTCCACATTTGGATGATTTTTATATATCATACACTAATAATTGTATTCAGAAAGCAACTAAGGTCTGAAAACTATATTTGCTGCATTAGAATACTTTTCAGCCCTAACTGGTGTGGCTCAGTGGATTGAGTGATGGACTGTGGAGCAGAGGGTCACTGTTTTGATTCCCAGTCAGGGCACATGCCTGGGTTGCAGGCCAGGTTCCCCGGTGTGGGGATCGCAAGAGGTAACAACACACTGATGTTTCTCTCCCTGTCTTTCTCCCTCCCTGCACCTCTGTCTAAAAAATAAATAAATAAAATCTTTAAAAAAATACTTTTCATACTGTGATTTCTTCTTTATTATTTTTATATTTCCATGAAAAATTTCTATTACATTCTACTATTTTAATTGATGTTTTTAAAACAAAAATTAAAGAGAAGTTAACTAGCAACTGAACATACTTTTTATTTGAAAAGTGTAGTTCAGTAATTCAAATTAGTGCAGAGTATTGAACCAGCTATAAAACTTCCATCATTCCTTCCTTTACCTAAGTAGGATGTAATTAACAGTCACAAAATTTTGGATTTAAAAGGTGACTTAGAGATCAACTAACTCAACTCTCACATTTTGCAAATGAAAAATATTCTGTCACAGGCAAATTAAATGACTTTTCCAAGGTTTTATGTACCTAGTTCCCAACAGAGCCAAGCTGGACGTGGGGCTCCTGACATGCAGCTTTGCAAACTTTCACTACATGAGTCAGTGAGAACATCATTATCTGAATTTAGTGTTCAGATGGTACACTGCATTTTCACTTCTTATTAAAATGCTAATTATGCACAGCATAAATCAATTTAAGGTTGGCCTAATTTTCTTTTGGCCACTAAACATTTTTAACCATATTTTTTGAAGGGCATGGTTAACCACAGATTCTACGTAGAAAGCTTTTCCTAACACTTGAAAATGTACCTGTAGTCTACTCACTTGGCCTTGCAGATGCATGTGCATTCACACAGAAGAGTTCGCATCTAACCACTCGTGACCATCGAAGACCAGTTATTGTTTCCCACCCCCTCCGAATTTCCAGATCCTCAAAATAAATGCTTACATCCAACTGACAAACATTCCAGAAGTGCAAGTTATTGTATTAGTAGACAATATATACACCTATTTGAATCACTTAAATAAATGAAAATGATTACTAAACAATGCTCTAATAACTGTACTTTGTCATCAAAGTAGTAATGTACTGGAATTCCATAGCCCCATTGCCTCTCTCGGTGGCTCCTTCAGAATTGGGTGGCCACTCTGGGGACGCAGCTCCAGGTGGCAGGTCCCCTTAGGAGATGGCCCAGTTGCAGACCACGACAGTTAATAGGGTCTGACCTCTTTTTCTTTTAGATAGAACCACCAAAGACTATGTCTCATTTGGCTTCTCACTTGCAGCTGCTATGGGGAATGAGGGAGGCAGATCTTTTTGGAAGTATTCTTTGGAATATTAGTTGTATGAAAACAGCATTCTATAGTCAGATAACTTTGGGAAACATGGCATATGGGATTCCCCCTTTGAATATTCACACTGGAGGCAAAAGGCAAACACTTTCAAAGAGAGCTTTGTTTAATATTCTTTAACCCAATATTTTTCAAACGAACCCAGTTTCAAAATGTTACTATTCACATTGTAGAACACACTTGGGAAGTACAAGTTAAGCATTCCCTTCAGTGACTGTACTTCTTGGAAAGAGAGCGGGTTAGGACACTCTCTAAGTGGGAATATGCTGTTTCCTCAGCATTTCTGTCTCTGTAAGCCTCTCATAATGTGAGCTCAGCACTGAGTATATGAAAAATTTTCTCTTTTCAACACGTATTTTATTGATTGTACTATTGTGGTTGTCCCATTTACCCCCTTTATTTCCCCTCACCCTGCAGACCCTCTCCCACCTACATTCTCCGCCTTTTAGTTCATGTCCATGGGTCATATATATAAGTTCTTTGGCTTCTACATTTCCTATACTGTTCTTAACACCCCCTGTCTATTTTCTACCTACCATCTATGCTACTTATTCTCTGTACCTATTCCCCCTCTCTCCCCTTCCCACTCCCCTGCTGATAACCCTCCATGTGATCTCCATGTCTGTGATTCTGTTCCTGTTCTAGTTGTTTGCTTAGTTTGTTTTTGTTTTAGGTGTGGTTGTTAATAACTGTGAGTTTGCTGTCTTTTTACTGTTCATTTTTTAATCTTCTTCTTCTTAGATGAATCCCTTTAACATTTCATATAATAAGGGCTTGGTGATGATGAACTCCTTTAACTTGACCTTATCCGAGAAGCACTTTATCTGCCCTCTAAATGTTAGCTTTACTGGATAGAGTAATCTTAAATGTAGGTCCTTGCCTTTCATGACTTTGAATACTTTTTTCCAGCCCTTTCTTGCCTGCAAGTTTTTTTTTTTAAGAAATCAGTTGACAGTCTTATGGGAACTCCTTTGTAGGTAACTGTCTCTTTTTCTCTAGCTGCTTCTAAGATTCTCTCCTTATCTTTAATCTCGGGTAATGTAATTATGATGTGTTTTGGTGTGTTCCTCCTTGGGTCCAACTTCTTTGGGACTCTGAGTCTCCTGGACTTCCTGGAAGTCTATTTCCTTTGCCAGATTGGGAAAGTTCTTCTTCATTATTTATTCAAATAAGCATTCAATTTGTTGCTCTTCCTCTTCTCCTTCTGGCACCCCTATGATTTGGATGTTGGGACACTTAAAGATGTCCTGGAGGTTCCTAAGCTTCTCCTTATTTTTTTGAATTCTTATTTCTTCATTCTCTTCTGGTTGAATGTTTCTTGCTTCCTTCTGGTCCACACCATTGATTTGAATACTAGTTTCCTTCCCATCACTGTTGGTTCCCTGTACATTTTCCTTTGTTTCACTTAGTATAGCCTTCATTTTTCATCTAATTTGTGACTATATTCAACCAATTTTGTGAGCATCCTGATTACCAGTGTTTTGAACTGTGCATCTGATAGGTTGGCTATCTATTCGTCACTTAGTTGTGGTTTTTTTTGGAACTTTGATCTGTTCTTTATTTGGGCCTTATTTTTTTGTCTTGGTGAACCTGTTATGTAGTAAGAGGCAGAGCCTTAGGTCCTCGCCAGGGCGGGGCAACCCATGTGGCTGGGTTGTGATACTGTAAATGGGGAAAGGATCAGAGAGGGAACAATGCTGCTTGCTCCACTCTCTGAGTCACTTCCCCTACTACCCACAGGCAAAGTGGGCCCTTCTGGTTTTGATTTCTGGGTGGGTGGGCTTGTGTACATTTTAGGACCCTGTGGGTCTCTCCAACAAATTCTCCTGTGAGGCTGGGAGTTTCCCCCGCTGCTGCCTCAACCCCCACTGGTGCTTTCCATCAGAGGTTTGAGGTTTTATTTCTCTGTGCTGGAGGCCTGGGTTTTGCAGTTGTCTTGATCTCCAGTTGTTCCTCCTAATTTATCTGCACATGAATGTGGGACCGCCTGCTCCTGCAAGTCCACGAGCCACCACCTTGCCAGGAATCCTCTCCTGCCAGCTGCCTGTCTCTGCCCGGCTGCCCTACTCCACCCCTCCTACCAGTCTGGATGAATGTTCTTCTTTAACTCCTTGCTTGTTGTACTTCCAGACAGTTCAATTTTCTGTCAGTTCTGGTTGTTTTTTGTTTTTAAATTGTTGTTGTCCTTCTTTTGGTTGTGCGAGGAGGCATAGTGTGTCTACCTTGCCTCGATCTTGGCCAGAAGTCTTAGAATAATTTTGACCTTGAGATTTAACCTCATTCAGTAATGTCAGAACCACCTAAGATACTACTTTTCTGAACTGTTTTGATCACACAGCAAAGGAGGAAGCTCAGGGCAGGGAGTGATAAACCTCTGACGTGGGAGGCAGGGATTTCACAGAAGTGTTCCTTAAGCTCAACCTAGAGGGATGTATTGGCATTTTCCAGGTGTGTGGATAAGAGCATGGGCACAGAGACATGGCTTAGCATAACAGTTCAGGAAACTGGTTTGGAAAGCAACAGCAGTGTCTTTGGAGTCTAAGGAGGAAAAAGGAGGTCAGCTCAGCTTTTCAATGTTGTGCTAACAATCTTGGCCTTCGCCTCACAGAACAGTGATTTTTCAACAGGATTGTGCATCAGGTTCACCAGGAGTTTTTTTCAGACTATAGGTACCCAGGTTTTATGCTGATTCATTAGGTTAAATTTTGGGAAAAACACCAAGGTGATTCTAATGTGCACATGAATGAAAACTTGGAGCATGAAGAAAGGGTTACAAGGAGGGGCTATTGTAATTGGAATTTTGAAGGCGTTGAGGAGGAAGATTTGAGAGGAATAATTCCAAAAGCAAGGAAACCTATTTGGAGGCACCCACAGCTCTCTGAGTGAAAGGCAACTAGGAGAACAAAGGCAGTGATATGGGAGTGAGAGGGGGCTGGATGCCACAGGTCTGTAATATTTGGTGGCTGACCAAATGCAGGTGTGAGTGAGACATGTCCGGGTTTCTGGCTTGATGATGCTCACAGCAGGGCAGGAAACACTGAAGGGGATGCTGCTGAGCTCCTGCTCGTTCTTCACCCTTCCCTTCCTGCCTCCCACTTTGCCACCCTGGCACATGTAGCATGGCCCCACCTGAGAGCACTGTCAGCTTCTTCCACAACTGCGGCCATCAGAACCTGGCCTGCTGGTAGAGTTGTCCTAGCACCAGGAGGGCACGTGAATTATGAGAGTAGCCATTTGGGAAAACAGGTGAATGAAGGATCTTTGAAGGGGGAACTCACAGAAGATCCTGTGCACTGTGGATCTAGACAGGGCTGTGATCAGTTACTTTCCTGTTTCTTACTCAGTGAGGCTGAGGAGGTAGGGCTGGGCTGGAAGAGAATAGTCACAAAATGCTTCAGGAATAGGTGCTCTCAGTCCTCTCTCCAGCCAAGTCTCAGCAAAAGAGAGATGGTGAGCCGTGAGTCTGGATGAAAAGAAACCTAATGAGGGCAGGAAGCTGAGACTCTGCTGAATAGCCAAGGAAAAGCTTTGGCAAGTGTCATCATGTAGGCTTGACCTCTTCTTTTCCCAAGGCTAAAAGATAATTAAGAGGAACTCTGGTGTGGGGCTTGGTGAATTCCCTGAAAAGCAGGATGGCTTATCTGCCCAGGATAGCAGGGATGGTGAAAAAAGGCCCTGTGGGCTGCACTGTGACCATGGGGTAATATGACAAGCTGTATAACAAGGTGACAGAATGCTTGAGAAGGAATCTCTCAATACATCCCATGAAAATGGGTGATGAGTGGAGTCCAGATTTGAAACCAGAGGAGCTGGGTTCAAATCCAGATCCCACTACATACTGTATGATTTTGACAACATTATTTCACATCACCAGGTTTTAGTTTCCTCCTTTTAAAATGATCATAAAGTTACTTTCTTTGGAAGTAACTGTCGTGTGTTAAATGTGGAGTACAATGTGGGCTCTCTCATACTGTCGGTGTTTCCACCTGATCGGTGCCTGAGCCTCTTCACGTTGTTGTGATTTGAGCATACACTGGACCAGTGGTCTGTGGAGCAATCTCTTCGAGTGAGACAGTATTGGGTGAAAACTGAAACAGCCTGTACTGTACTGAACAAATTTGACAGTAAAGTGATTGATTAAGATCTTGTTTTCAAGCTCTTGTTTATATTTCCTTAGCCTTACATAATTTGTTTTGTTCAGAATTTATATGAGTAGGGTCAGGAAGGTAGGCTTTCATGTACCACAGAACTGACAGAATGCTTCCTAATTCTGATTTTATTGGAATTCAAGAGCAACTAGTCAGACTCCATTCTAGAGAGGGAAAGGGAGTGGGGTTCATTGGTGCCTGCAAACCAAAGCCAAATATGCTTAGTGTCACTATGTCAACTGACTCCCAGTCATAGCCCCCCCAACACATGCACACATGCACACACGCACACACACACACACCAGAGTTAGAATAAATAGTCTTGTATTGGAGTCTGAGAAGTCCAGTAGTTAGGAAACCTGTGTATCAGACTTGCTTACCCTAAAAGACTTATTTTTCTCATGGACCTATTATAATTGCTCCAGCAGTTTCATATTTCCTATATGAAAATGCAGGAAAAGAGTACAAATAGATGGGCTTTCATGTGTATTACATACTTTTACCTATTTTGTTTTCTTGGGACTCTAGCAGAGGAGTAAAATATAAAATTCACCTCTCTTGTGATTGACCTATTTGAATAAAAATCTAGTCAATGTTAAATTTTATTTAAGACAATTTTTATGTGATCATGGATGTCATTCTGATTTTCAGATACACTAACTAGTCTGCAGTGGCCACAGTCCCACAGGTGAAACATTGAGAGTATGAGGGCCTCGGTAGTTTGCATGCAATTCACTGATTACTTCTGTCTATTTTGTCCATGTGTGCAAGGGGGCAGAATTATTTTTTGAAAGCCTTCGTGTCGGATACTTCGAGTGCACATTTAGCAGATAAAATGAACACGGTGTATGTTAGCAAAGGGCTTTGATCACTCTCATGAATATCAAATGATCAGTTACAGAGAGCGACAGATGAGGGAGAAGGTTATGCAGAGTATAACAGTGGAAGTTCATTCAGATTATTGGCTCAGGGAAGTCTGCTCTAAGAAAGTGACTTTTAAACTGAAACCAGAGATGTACAGAGTTAACTTTGGGTTTCCCCATTGTTTGAAAGATTTTGAGGATTAGAGAAAACGTAAGTAAAGTGCCCAGCACAATATTTGGCACAAGGGTATCCAGGAGATTCAGATCCACTCTGCCTTGTGGTCTAGGAGTACTCTAGGGCCCCACCGCTGCCACCTTCAGTTCTGCATTTGGGGCATTGTAGGTAATGCTGGCTTTGTCGTGGACCCAGCTGGCCCACAGCTTTTCTGGTAGGCCTCGCCGCTGAGCGTGCTCTGTGTGTAACTTCTGTACATATTTGCTTTGTTCATACCCCTCCAGTTCACACCCCTCCAGTGCCATTCATAGTTAAGATCAGAAAGAGCTTTATCTGCCCCTTAGACTTTGTGGTTCCTACTTCTTCATTTACTCCTAGGGGATGGGACTAATGCGGCATGAATTCAGCAAGCCACAGCTCAGGTCTGCCTAGTCCTCTCCCCCACAGCTAGCCTGCCTTTGATGGCCCTGCCTTGACCATGGCCAAAGTCTCAGGGGTAGCTGGTGAGGTCCCAGCATATTGCTCCCTGGACATGGCAGTGCAGGACACTTCCCAAGACAGAGGGGATAGCAGAGCTTGTGTTGGGATCAGACTACACTGAACTTCCCTGAGGAGAGTAATGCCATCATTGAGAGTAGGCAGAAATGGACTGGGCTTGAATCAGTTGTCAGGGGATCCAAGAGGAATTATGAAGGAACCAGAGTTACTGTGGATGCTGGGAGGTTTGGAGCTCCCTGAAGGTATTCTCCAGTCTTTACTGTAGGACTGGAGTCCCCCTAACCGAGGATGAGAGAACTAGAGGAGATGGAGCAGGCCTCATCCACAGGAATCATTAAAGGGCTCTGGGTGCTGCAGGTAGCAGGAAGCAGGTACACTTGTAGCCTCATGGCTCCAGCACCTTTCCCCCACTTGGGGTGGGAAGCAGAGCTCGGATTCAGAGCATCACAATAGCAGAACTGGCTGTAACTACAGCCTAGCGGACCTTTCATGAGGGCAGATGTGTAAGAAGAGAAGTTAGGTGCCAGAGAGTGTGTTAACATGGGTGTGAAAGTGACAAATGCCACCACAGAGAACAGGAAGACAGCTCTCTTCTTGCTTTGTGGCTTCTCAGGTTTGTGGTTTCAAGGCTGCTGAAACCATTATGGGAAGGGACAGTCATTTGTTTTTCCATCTGAAGCTCCCACAGTAGAGGAGAGCTAAAGAGCGTGCTTTGGGAAAGGATGCTACTTTCGTTTATTTTTGTTAAGTTATTTTAGCAAGTTATTAATTTTAATGCATAATTTATAAATCTTTTTGAATTTCTACAGTGAAAATAGAGCTGGTAAATATATAGATGAGACAGTTTATGAATACTGTCAATTTTATTTCTTGTTGTCTAAATTATATCTTTTAAATTTCATTTTCATCTTTAACCAGTCTGGTCAAGAACCTCTAATAAAATGTCAAAATGAGCCCTGGCTGGTGTAGCTCAGTGGATTGAGCGTGGGCCTGTGAACCACAGGATTGCGGTTCGATTCCCAGTCAGGGCACATGCCTGGGTTGCAGGCTAGTTCCCAGGAGGGGCCTCATGGGAGGCAACCATACACTGATATTTCTCTCCTTCTCTCCTTCCCTTCCCCTCTAAAGATAAATAAGTAAAAGCTTTAAAAAAATAAAATGTTGAAATGAGTTGATTACCATGGGCATCCTGTCTTTTTCTATATTTCAGGATGAAAGATCCAATATTTTACCACAATGTAGGCTGCTATTTGTTAATCACTTGTGTCGGATTTAGAGAGTTGTATCACTGGCTTGCTAGAATTGTTAAAAGTTCACAGATACTAAATTTTATCAGGTGCTTTTCCTGTATCTCTTGAGATAGATGTCTGGATTGAGTGTTAGTGGCAGTCACCATTAGTGTCATTTTCACGTGGTTGTGTTCATCCACGGCAGCTCTTCTCAGATAAACAGCCATCAGTTTTATTTCATTATCACTTGCATTTGGAGTGGATTTTCTTGGTCGACCCTATAGTGTGTATATGACTAAACAGTTGCTGGGATCCTATAACTGTCCAATAATTAGATCTTAAGATGCATTGTACTTTGAATATAAGTGCAGTTTTATAGTGCAGATTTTTACATAATTTGATACACTCTGATGTTTCATTGATATCACAGTTTTTCTTGTGCCTCCATCTCTCTGATTCCTACTGAAAGATGCAATAAGTGGGGTAAGTTGGCTGTGGAGTTACTTGCCTTGCTACGGTTGGGTTAAGTTAACAACCTTTGGTGGCTCACACTTCACAGGACTGTAGGGGTAAACATACTTTGATAAAAACTGAGGCTTGGTGATTTTCGGTGACTGACCCAGAGGAAGACAGTAGTATGTGGTAGAGACAAGATTTAAATCTACATCTGTTAGACTCCAAAGCTGGTGCCTTTTACATCACTCCACATGGCTTCTTAGGAACATGCAAAAGGCTTGAAGGTTAATATTGGGTCTGAGATGTACTTTCAGTCATCTTGTCTGGGCTTACTTGCTAACTTACTGGTTATGACCTCGCACATGCTGCCTAACCTCTCCTCATCTCAGTCATGGAGAGTTGTTTATAAAGATCAAATCAGTCAATATTTGTAAAATGCTTAGAATAGTTCCTTACACATAGTAAATATTCACCAAATGCTAATTACTCTTACTACTATCAACTATTTTACTTGGTCCTCAGTATTCCTAAAATTGTCAGAAAAATGTTATGCTGTTGAATCTGAAAATGAACAAATAAATATCTGTGTATATGCTATAGAAAGTATTGATAATAATCTTGATAAGACTAGAAGGAACTTCAAAAAAGGAGGAGCCAATAAATAATGATACTTCAAAATACGAAGATCCCACTGGAAATCCTAGTTTTCCAAATCAACGCAAAAGAATTCCACTGAGCACTTATGGGTTGCTCTATCAGTAGTGAACTACCTAAAAAGATGTGCCAAAAGAAATAGATACCATCGCTCCAGAGTGTGTATTAAGTGATGACAATCAAAATATACTGTAGGTTCATGTTTTCCCCTTATCTCAGGGTCTATATCTCTTCTTATTTGTTCCCATTAATACCCAATAGTTGTCTTTCATACAGTGGGGATTTGACAGCTTTGATAGAGCATATCACATCACAAATCAGTCTGATCCAGGAATCATTCCATAAGTGGGGAGGGGTAAACCCCGGGGCACGGGACTGTGGGTACCAGGTCTTGATTACATCTGTCAAATGGGTAATACTGAGAGATCTAAGTAAAAAGAACTGGAGGAATTTTCCTTTTGTCCATTTTCATGTCTTCTGCAGGATCTAATACTGTGTCTTATACAGAATGATGATTGTTAACTTGAATCGTGATTTATTCTTTTTAAAGGATCTCAAGAAGATACCCTCCTGATTTGTGTTCTATGTTTTCAAATGGTTTGACTTAGTTTTAACACTACACTTAGCTGGTCTGAAAATTCCAGCTGAGTATAGTGTTAATGCACGGGGTAAGCTGAGACACCACTTGGTGAAGATAGCAGAGCAGCTGTTGACTCTGATCTGTGAATGAAAAGGAGCTGAATCCTTCCCTGGACTGTTAAATGAGAAATATATTACCTTCTTATTCATTGAGCATCTGTAATTTTGGAGTTATTTGTTACTGCCGATTGGCCAAAAGTAACTAATGCACTGTGAAAGGCTACAGAGACAAATGAATGGTTGAGCACCTGGCTTTAAGAGGGATGTAAGACCTCACTAACTCGCTCAAAGTCAACCTCTCATAAGTATTGACTTTGGCCTCTGGAGACACAGAAACAAGTCTTGGCTCCACTAAAGCCTCCAGGGTGATGGTGGACAGGCCCTGGAGCTGTGGGGGCTTTCCTCCCTCATCCATTCTATTCTGTAGTATCTCATTTTGTGAGCATGTTAGAGCAGGATAAGATCACTTGAAGCTCTAAATATTCAAAATTCCTGAGAGCAAAACAAAACAAAAACCCAATGTTTTCTGAACTCAGATTAGAAGAATGATCAGAATCCACCCAGGCTGATCCAGTAGGTCAGAGTGGATTTGGAGCATGACCAGATGAGTCTTATGATAGGGCAAGTTTGGAACTTTCAATCATAGAAGACAGTTGATTTTTATCAACTGCCAAATATCTTTTAGTCGAAAGTGCACTCTTATTATTACATAATATATTCCCTTTATGTAACCCCTTCAGGGTTCTGCTTTTCATCTTCAAACATTTATGAATGGTTGCCTGCCTCCTTGAATTCTCCTCTGTGTTTTAAGTCGTGGAGGCCACACCTGGGCACAATACCAGCCAGAGGGATTGTGTTGCTATTTGTGAGTCAAAGTCCCTCACCATCTGCTTGGGACCTAGGATGTACTCAATAATGTCACTTTCCTCCCTTTTGTGTTCCTTTAGTTTCTCCTCTTCTCCTTTTCTGTCCAGTACAAAGACAAATGGTTAGATAGAGCCTTCTTTGTCAAAGTGTGGTCTGTGCACATCCTAGGGGCTGAGGCCTCTCCCCAGACCACAGCATCCAGTCTGCATTTGGACGAGGTTTCCTGGTGCTTCCACAGCACGTTGAGGTTGGAGAAGTAGAAATTAGAGACTGTGGTTGGGGTTCTCACACTCCTCCCTGCAACCCCCAAAAGGACCCTGAAGGTCGTGACTTATGTTCAGTCATAATTTTATATTTATATGTGAATACCATATTCATAAGCATGAATACGATGTCTGAATTGATTGAATTGTCTGCTTTGGAGTGCATGAATTTACAGAAACTGAAATTAGCTTATCATTCTGATTTAAGGTGGTGGAAATACACTTATTTAAATCCATGAAAAGGGCTCATGCTTCATATGTTCTTGTTAAAATCTGGAAAGAACTCTATTACTTCAAATTTTGGCCTGCAATTCTCCACACATTGTTTTATTTCTCTGATTTAAGTATAAGAATATGGGCACATACAAGAGAGTGGATATTATGGCAGGGAGAGGGGTGGGTGGATGTGGAAGAGGGTGTGGGGGGATAAATGGTAATGGGAAAAATACAATAAAATATATTTAAAAAAGTAAATAAATATAAGAATATGGAACATTCACAAGTATATTGTTTTGTGCCTAAAAATATACCTATGACTTTTCTGAAAATGAGTTATTTTAGTATTGTAAGTATTTTTGTCACATTTTATTTGCTATAGTGACTTTCTGAGGCAAAGAAACCAATAAAATGTTTTTTCCATGGAGAGATATTAGTTTCTTTTCATTTAACTGGGTGGCATGCCTCAGTGAATTGAGCTCTGACCTATGAACCAAAGGGTCTATGGTTCAATTCGCAGTCAGGGCACATGCCTGGGTTGTGGGCCAGGCCCCCAGTAGGAGGCGCGGAAGAAACAATTACAGATTGATGTTTCTCCCCGTCTCTTCTTCCTTTTCCTTTTCTCTAAAACTAAGGGGTGAAGGATTGCTGGAAGAAAGGGAGGTACTAGGCTGAGGGAGGCAAAGCGGGAGAAAGTGAGACAAGTGTAATAACATAATCAATAAAATATACTTAAAAAATTAAAAATAAATAAATAAATAAAATCTTTTAAAAAAAAACCCACAAACTGTTGCATGGCTAGAATTAAGTGAAAACTCTGGGATTTTTTCCTCATATTAAAACTTGGGTTGAACTGGACAGCCTTTCAGTCTTCTTTTATAAAACAAGTTAATGAAATTTTATGTGTTTAGAAACTACACATTAAAAGTTCTATAGGCCATTATCATAAATTTAACTTGGGGCTCCTAAGTACGCATGCCAAATAGTGCTTCCTTTGTTTATTACTCATTCGGTTCCTGCACACCACCACCTACAAGAGCCACAGTCCTTCAGTCTGGGGTTCCCTCACCCCACTGCTGCACCTATAGTGAGAAGTCCTCCTCTTTAGAGGGGCTTTAGGATGGTAGCATTAGATCTAAGATCTTCTAGCTATTTGATTAGGGGCTGGAAGACAAGAATCTAATTTGTCCACATGTAGGAAAAAAATGTTAGGAGAAAGTTCAAAGTTTTAGCTAACCACCAAAACACTTTAAATCATTTCAAATCTCAAACTTTTATATGCATAGAGGTTTCTCAGGGCAGATCCCTGGGTCCCATCCAGGAATGTCTGAATGATTCAGTACCTCTAAGACAAAGCCCAGGACATTGCCAGGCTAACATGTTGATGAAGGTTTAGTGGACCACATTTTGAAAAATATTAGTACTTTTTAAAGTGTTTGGAGGGGAGAGGGGAGGGAATTTCAGGGGAAATAAGGGAGGGATTTAGAGGAACCTATATAAAGGATACATGGACAACAACTGAGAAGGGTGGAAATGGGAGGGAGGGGGGAGGGTGGGGGGTGGGACGGGATGGGAGTAATAGACAGAAAACTGTACTTGAAAAATAATTAAATAAAAATTTTGAAAAAAAAAATAAAGTGTTTGGAATTGGTCTAACTCAGTCTGAAGGCTTACCCAGAAAGTGCTGAATCTTATTTCAAAACTTTTCATAGGACTGTCTTAGAAAATAATATACTTACTATCTCAAATTTTCAGATAAAACTTATTCAATATTACAAATGCCTTGCAGTTAGGTTACTTTCTTGCAGTTTGTTTCTTTATGTTAATCTGTACTTTTTTGATAATATGTAGAGATGTATTTCTCAAATATATTTTGTCATATTTATACTGAAAGCATAATAAGCTACTTGTTCAAGGACAGGAGATGGCTTAGACCAAGAGCTCACAGACCAACCTTCACAGATAGGACAGAAAACTGGAGAAGTCACACTGCCCACAACCTAAGGAGGAAGTCCTGCTGGTTAACGGAATGCTGGCAGGGAGGTACTGAGCTAAGCAGTACGTGATCATCTCGGCAGGTAGATGGAATCTCTGTGACCATATTGGGTGACCACTGGGGATCCATTTTGGGCATTGGAGTTTATGCATTGGTCTGTGGTTCCTTAGTTATTGGGGATTCTACAGTCTTTGAGGGTCTGGAGTACTGAGTAGTTGCAGAGCCTCAGGCCTGGGATAGGATTGGATAAGATGGGAATACAAGGCTGACTTTGGCTAAAGCAATTCCTATAACCGGAGTAAATTAAAAAAATACAATAGAGTGACTTCGGGTCCAATGGAGGCATACATACACACACTTTGCCTCCTCATGCAAACATAAAAAAGAATTATAACTAAATCGCAAAACAACACCAAGAACTGTCAGAAGATTGAATTGTATGGAAGTCCAACAACCAAGGATTTAAAGAAGCCACATCCATCCAGATGGGTGCCTTTTACAGGGAGTCAAAGCAGCTCTACCTAATAAACAGAAACAAACACGGGGAGGCTGCCAAGTTGAGGAGACAAAGAAATGTGGCCCAAATGGAAGAACACAATGAAACCCCAGAAAAAGAACTAAATCAAACAGAGATAGCCAACCTATCAGATGCAGAGTTCAAAACACTGGTGATCAGGATGCTCAAAAAAATCAGTGAGTTTGGCAGCAGCACACACAGAAAATGGTTACACTAAGTGAACTAAAGAAAAATCTACACAGAACCAACAGTAAAGAGAAGGAAGCCAGGATTCAGATCAATGATTTGTAACATAAAGAGGAAATAAGCATTCAAGCAGAACAGAAAGAAGAAACAAGAATTTTAAAAAATGAGGATAGTGCAAGATGACTCTGGCACATCTCCAAATGTACCAACATCTGAATCATAGGGATGCCAGAAGGAGAACAGGAAGAGCAACAAACTGAAAACTTATTTGGAAAAATAATGAAAGAAAAGTTCCCTAATTTGGTAAAGAAAATAGATATGCAAGTCCAAGAAGCACAGAGAGTCTCAAACAAGTTGGACCCAAAGAGGATCCTACAAAGATATGCCATAATTAAAATACCAAAGGTCAAAGATAAAGAAAGAATATTAAAAGCAGCAAGAGGAAAGGAGAGAGTTACCTAAAAAGGAGTTCCCATAAAGATATCAGTTGATTTCTCAAAAGAAACTTTGCAGGCAAGAGGGGACTGTCAAGAGGTATTCAAAGTGATGAAAAGTGAGGACCTACAAGCTAGATTACTCTATCCAGCAAAGCTATCATTTGGAATGGGAGGGCAGATAAAGTGCTTCTCAGACAAGGTAAAGCTAAAGGAGTTCATCATCACTAAGCCATTATTACATAAAAAGTTAAAGAGACTTATTTAAGAAAAAGAAGATCACCAAACTATGAACATTATAAAAGAAACAAATTCACAACTACCAACAACTGAATCCAAACAAAATAAGCAAACGACTAGAACAGAAACAGAATCACAGAAATGGAGATCACATGGAGCCTTATCAGCTGAGGGGTGGAGGGGAGAGAATGGGGGAAAAGGTACAGGGAATAAGAAGCATAAACGGTAGGTACAAAATAGACAGGGGGAGATTAAGAATACTATAGGAAATGGAGAAGCCAAAGAACTTATATGCATGATCCATGGACATGAACTAAGGGGAGGAGGATTGCTGGAGGGAATGGAAATGCTGAGTAGAGAGAGGGGCAAAGGGGAAAAAATTGGGACAACTGGAATGACATAATCAATGAAATATACTTTTGAAAAAGACAATAGAATGCTGATTTGGTACACATAATAGTTTCCTAGGGCTGCATAAACTGAGTGGTTTAAACAATAGAAATTGACTGTCTCACGGTTTTGATGCTGGAATTCTGAGATCAAGGTGTCAGCAGAGCCATGTTCCTTCTGAAGACACAGGGAGGGATCTGTTGAGACATCTCTCCGAGGGCCTGGGAGTGCCTTTGCTGTGGCAGCATGACCCTCATCTTCACATCACCTCCCGGTGTGTGTCCACATTCCCCCTTTTTAATAAGGACACCAGTAATTAGATTAGGGACTCATCCCACTCCAAAACATGTGACTGCCTGATAAAATACAGGAATCCCAGTTAAGCTAGAATTTCAGAAAAACATCAAATATTCTCTTTAATGTATTTCCCAAATATTGTACAGGAAATGCTTATACCAGAAAATTCAGATTATTTATCTGAAATTCCAATTTAGTTGGTCATTCGGTATTGTTTTTTCTAAATCTGGTATCTGCCTTGATATCATGTTGCTTATGACCCTGGTGCTGTTTCTTTGGTGGCGTGAGACTGCCACTTTGTCTGGGTGGCTGCCTTGCAGTTCTCCTGAGGTAGGGGGCTCAGTGGGGGTTGTGCCCTTATTCTATCTCCCTGAAAGCTTAACGAGTTAACAGCGAAGATGCTTTTCAAATGTTTATTTTGAGCTTGAATATTTGTTTTTTTATTTTAATACTGTATGTAACTGGATTGTGACCCAAGTGACTTAAGAGAGAAGATAGGATGACACGGGAGTTTCTTTAACTTGGCAGCCATGGCTAAACTGCTTTCTCGTTTCGGGTGGTAAAAAGTAAAGGGAAGTTTATTTTATTGTATCTTAGATAAAATTTTTTTGTTCTAGGGGTAGTGGTAGTTAAATGTTGGTTTGATGAATTTGAAAATAGCATATTTGTGCATTATGATAAAGAACAGCATCATTAGATAATTATTAACGAAGTGTTGAAAACCAGATAAAGGGTTGATAATCGAGATAATTATTTTTTTTTCCACTGGGGAGCTATTTAAATATATAATAGATTAGCACTTTCCTGGGAGACCTGTCCTTTCATAACTACTATTCTGCATTTTAACCTTTTTGGTTTTTGAGTTACTAGTTTTCCTCATTTGATATTATTTTATTTATTTAACCTATTTTGGAATAATATTTTAGCCTCTATGGTAGTCCAGATTTTGATGTGTTCTTCTGAGGTCTCTGCTCCAACAAACTTGGCTCTTACGAGTGGGCAGTAATTCAAACCTCCTCAAAAGAGTTTTGGCAGTCGACTGAGGTCGTGTTCCTTGAATGAGAGTGCTGTTCCTTCAGAGGCAAATGTTATGAAACCTAATGGAAGGGCTATACCCAGAAGTGCCTTGCTGGCATTGTTCATTTTGCCAAGAAATGAGCTAATGTGTGTACTCAGCACTGTGAGCTCCTCACACCTGAGTTTGGTGAGGAAAGTAGAACTTCTTTAATTATCCTTTAATTAAAGAAGTAAGAGCTCAACAGGTGATGCCAACACTTAAGACGCTTTGCCACCAATCTCTTTCAGAATTCAGTTTGTCCCAGTACACACAGATTTTTCATTAGTGCAGCTTCCCCGACACCTCTTTTCCAATGTCTAAAATGAAGTTCTTTGAAAGTAGACTCCAGCAGCCATGGGTCAAGAACTCTTTGATTTGACATTCAACTTCCTCTTTCTGTTCTGCAAGGAGAAAGATGGTAGAATTGATCCCATGTTACTCTCTTCCTCTCTCCAAATATGCCCTTTGCTGAGAGTGAGCCAAATTGCATAAGTCTCTTAGCATTGTCGTTTGCTGTAAAGAACACATTTCTCAATTGAGGAAACGGAGTTGGGCCCTCCAGTCACTCAGCGAGCAGCATGAGACACCCGTGGCTTCAAGTCTTCACTGTAGGGGATCTAGTATTTGGACATCTTATTCCTGATTATTTCTGTGGTGTCAGTTTAGTTGCTTGGTAAGCAGGAAATTAATATGTGTTTTGGCCAAAGATGAACTCTTACTTCTGACAATGATTTATCTATTTTAGTAACTTCTCATCATCCCTCAGGATAGAGAAATGGCATATTTGATTGGATTCTGTAATCACATTTATCATGATTATTGGGTATTTTCGGCATAACAACAGTGGGCATAAGTTCTATATGAAATTAATCCCAGTGGAAAGGACTTGTCGTTATATTGATCTGTGTCTTTTCTTCTATGGGGTGCAAATTCAAGGAAACATTAAGCCAGTCAAAATAATATTTTTGGTAAAAAACATTATATAGCCATATGTTACAGTTTTTTTCCATCTTTAGTTTATGACAGTGATTACAATTAATGGCAGAAAAAAATTAAAAGTACATCAGGAAATTACTTGTGCTCTGACTCCTAGACAATCTATTTTTTAAAGCAACAAATTCTATTCTTCTGATATGTTGAAAAGAGAGGAAAAGCAATTATGCTTTAGTTACATTAGTAGATTTTTATTATTTCAACACAAGTATAATAAGCTCCCTGTACTCAATGTATTTTAAATGTAGTCACTACCAGAAAACTTACTTTGAATATATATCTTATTTAAAAACTTTTCTGCTTAATATTTCATTACATTATATGAG
Organism: Sturnira hondurensis; assembly: GCF_014824575.4. NCBI lineage: Eukaryota > Metazoa > Chordata > Mammalia > Chiroptera > Phyllostomidae > Sturnira > Sturnira hondurensis. Next base: position 18,983,737 of record NW_028093985.1, on the reverse strand, counting down.
ACACCAAACGTATGAATTTCTAATGGGAGGAAGCCCTGTCGTAATCCATGTTTGTGTATCCATTTCCTAATGAATGGACAGATGGAAGAAAGAGGGGATGGGATGAAGAGGAAAAGAGGGTGGGCAGGCTGTTTGGTACTCGTAACTCATAATCCTCAGAAATAATAATGTGAGTATCTTGACTGGGGTCAGATTACTAACACGCCACCATGGCTAATTTCATTGGAGGTACAGTGTCTTCGTAGGAGAACAGGAAACACAATGGTGGTGGCCTCATATTTTTTTATTCTTTAAAACTTACATCAAATTATTATTGTGTGAAAAGGAACTTCAGGCATACCTCAGAGATAGTGCAGGCTTGGTGCCAGATAACTGCAATAAAGCTGGTACTGCAATAAATTAGGTCGTAATCTTTTTGTTTGTAGAGGGTCTTGTGTTCAATTTGTAAAAACAAAAAAATGCACCATCTGTGGAGCACAATAAAACAAAGGGCAATATTACTGAATTTCCTCATTTTTATTAATGCAGTGACATAATGTTTCATTAGTGCTCCCCGAGTCATGACCCCGCCATATGCTACCAGTTAGGAGTGTAGGGAACCAAAACCTCCTCCCAGGACGTGACTTTGTGGGGATAAACTGTCCATGCCAAGGAGGAATATTCACTGGGAGCAGTGTGAGCCTGTGCCACAGTGCCCACGCAGTGCCCTGCAGGTCATTTAGCCAGGGCTGTGTGAGGCACTGTGCAGAGCAGGTGTCACAGAAGCCGTGGTGATACAGGCTTGAGGTCATTTTGCAGCCTCATGAGGCATATTTCCTGAAGGATGAAAATATCTGTCTAGTTAGTTCTAATTAATTCTGGTTTTTAAAGTTCTCTTTATTTTACACAATTAATCTGAAAGTAAAAATGGCAAATTTTTACTTTACTGGTAAAGTAAAAATTACTTTACTTTAAATGGTAAATTTTCTCTGATCTCCAGAGAAAGGGACATGATGCACAGTTAATCTCTGCTCTTAACCATCACATCCTCAGTTCCTGGTGAGGAAAACTTTGTGGGACCGGTACCACCTGATAACACCTGTGCAAATGCAAAGACAGTGTTGTGCAGCTTGGTGCCAAGCAGGTGCTTAGCTGTTTCTAAGGCCTTGGAAATCCAATCCAACCTTTGGAACTATAAATAAACCAGGCACCATGTAAATTAAACCACAATATGAACATTACATGAAACACCTTTGTAAATTTGAATTTTCCTAATTTATGCATATCAGGGTGGGACTGTGTGCATGTTCATACATTATCTACAAAGTGAAATGGAAACTGGTACACAGGAGAAATAAACAGTCTCATTCTCTATTTCCTTAGTTGTTGCAACCTGTGGTTAATTCTCAGCCTGTGATACAGGAACCATGACTGGTACGTAGGTTACAGGTACCGCCTCTGTTCACTGCTTTAGTACGTACTGAGTGCCCATCATGTTGGTCTGTGGTAGCTACATACCAGAGTGAACCAAAGAGATAAACGCCACTGCTCTCAAAGAGCTTACCTTTCAGCAGAATGCCGTTTGAAGCACTGCAATTAATGTCAACTACTAAATGTAAATATAGTCTTTCATGAACTTCAAATCAATTGACAAACCCTCATCAGGGTACCTTGGAAGGTAAGTCAGTCCCGGCCCTGCTATCTAGGAATTTAGAGCCCAGCAGGGTACGTAGCGCAGTGTGGCCAACAGGGAAAACACCGTGTGACAGTAACGGAGTGGAGGGGGACTAGCTGTGAGAGAGGAGGAATCGGGGAGAGGGGTGGATAGGGTGGGGATGCTCAGGGGGGCTTCTGTGAGGGTGTCTGCTGTCTGGTAAGCTCCTGATTATCCTTCAAAAACACTCATAACTTGATATTTTAAGGTAAAAGTGGTGAGATAATATTTATACTGGTTCTCATATTCATTTATTCTTTGGTCCTTGAATATTTTAGCATTTCTTTCTGAGGGCTGAAAAAATGAAGAATTGAATTGATCAGTAGGGAGACTACTAGCATAATGAAGTAACATCCAAGATAAAAGTTAATGTAATACGTACATTCATTCCTAACAGCTCCGTCTCTAGAGGGGTAGAAGCGCAGTCAAATTGTGAAATTAGCTGGTACAGCTGGTATGTATTTCACAATTATTTAGGTGACCATCGCAGAACCTTTGTTCAAGGTTTCTATGCATCTTCTGAAGAAGTACACACATGGCTAATTAGCCTTTCATGTGAATTCTTTTCAAGGGAATGAGAGCAGTGGAATTAGAGCATCTCCACCTGTGGAGACTTCCGTGAGTGCTGCGTGCATTTGGGTCCACGGAATCTGTGTGCTGGGGGACGTCAGCATTCATCCTCTCCAACAGCAGCCTTTCCTGCCGTCTGGAAATATAACACTATTACCTAACATTTCTATAGTGTCTACTATGTCCCTGACACAATTACAAGCACTTTACTATTATTAATGCCCCAAATTCTCAAAACCCAGTGAGGCATGACCTGTTATTATCTGCATTTCAAAGAAAAACTGGAGTATAAAGAAGTTAAGCCACTTGCCCAAGACAAAATGTTAGCCCCAGGATTCAAACTCAGGCCACAGAGCTATGTTCTTAACCACTATATTATATTGTTTTTAAAATACAGAATGAGGACTCTTACCATGTGATTATTCTAACAACTCAAAATATGAGAAATTGCCATGTAACCACATGTCAGATATTTGGGTTGCCTACAAGGCTTCCAAGTAGAAAAGTCAAATCAGTGGTTGACTATGTGGGCCTGAAACTCAGGAGAATTTGAGCCCCACGGAATGGGTATTAGCTAAAGCCTGGGGATTTGACAAACTCACCCAGGGGCAGGGGGTGGAGACAAATATGAAGAAGGCTGAAGATCACACCCTGGGACATGCCAACATTCGGAGAAAGAAGATCAGTGCTCTCTGTTCTCCCGAGCAAAACTGCTTCTCCTCCGCTGCCTGACGGAGAGGCGGAAATGGCCAAGCCACTTACCCGCTGTTTTTCCCCTATGGCTACACATAGCAGAACACCAGCTGACTTCTACCGGTGGAAGGAAATTCGTTCCACCCCTTCCATTCTTCTCTCCTGGAGTCCTTTCTCTCTCACCTGGACCTAATTGTTGAGCAGCTCCTTCCAAAATTTCACTCCCTGATACGGCCTCACACCACGGATAATAACAAAGTTTGGGGATGGCTGCCGCCTTTTCTGTAGGACACAGAATCATCCCACCTGTGTGCAGAGAAAAACAGGAAGTCCACACTCCTCCACCAGATTGTTTTCCCTAAGAACTCTAGATTCTGTTGTACTGCTCAGGGAAGAGCTAGCAAATGGCTTCTGGCAGAGAGATGTTCTGTTGAAAGCCCATGAGCATCCAGCATTTAGCAGAGGCAAAGCTAGAATTGTGAGAATACTGTCAGACTTGCTCTGAAAGTGGACTTCCCGGTTCCTGATTCCATTCACGCAAGCAGTGTCCTTTAGAACAGAGCCTCTCTAATGTTCTTAATTTACAAAGAGCACGTACTAACCAATTAAAAAGAGCTCAACCTAAAAATGAGTCGATATATGCACAGGCAGTTCACAAAAATAAATGTAAATGGCTAGTAGACAGGAAAGACAGTATCATTGGTAATTAAAGCTATGTAAAACAAAACATGGAGGTGCCTGTTTCTCCCTGTCGTTAGAGTGGCAGACATTTGAAAATTTGTATAATGCTCAGTGTTGAGGGTATGAGTGTTCAGGACTCGCCACCTAGCACTTGCAGCATTTTCGTGCTCAATTTCTCTCTTCCCCACAACTGCAGAAGAAAAAAGAATGAAAAGTGCTGAGTGGAATAATATGCCTAGATGGTTGGAAGTCAGGTTAGGGAGCAAAAAGGGACACGCAGGTTTCAAAAGCCTTGTGGGCTGGGTGGGAGGATAAATTGGTATTAGCAGGAAGTACTCCTTAGGGCTGGTGTGTGAGAGAAGATCTAGGGGGTCAAGCACTTTTGAGAAGTGTTAAAATAAATTATAAATTTGATTAAATTTTAAAATTATTGATACGTGCAAGTAAATAAGGGAATGCGTTCTATAGCTTTGGAACTGTGCATCTTTAAAGGTGACTCTGCAGAAGATTGGCTTATTGGAAATATCTGATAACACTAATTTTTTATGTGAATATAGGGGAAACTCTCAATCACTGTTAGAGAAAAGGTAAATTCTGGGATATTTTTGGGAGGTTGATAATTTGCCCAGACGTCCCAAAGTTGAAAACCCAACCCTTGACCTAGAAATTCCATTGGTAAGAATTTACACATTAGGTACAAAACTGTGCACCATGATCTGCATAAGATGAGACTATTTGCAGCCTTGTGTGAGGTAGCCTAAAAAGGGGGGCTGGTGTCCACCAATGAAAGGTTGAGTAAGTACTTTGTGGTATCTGCATTTAATAGGACCCTAAGGGCCTCTTAGAAAGAATGAGATGGATCTGAATGTGCTGAACATCCAAAGATTGTTAAGATGTTACTAGGTGAAAAAAGTAAAGTGTGTAACAGCACACACAGTGTATTCACTTATATATATGTACATCTTTTAAAAAGATATGTGCCAAATTTTTTTTTCTGGAGGATACTTAAGAAAATGCTCATGGTATTTGCCGCTGTGGAGAATCACTGGAGTTTAGACAGGAGATGGCAAATTTTACTTCTCACCGTTACATTTGTGGACTGTTTGAAGTTTGCAGTCAGTGCATATGGTCTAAAGAAATGACACCTCTAGATAGACATGATCAGGAATTCTATGTGTGGTGCTCCCCAATATACAAAGCCTGTCCAGAAGGTATTCAGCCACATAATATGAAAAATGGAGACATTTATTGAAGAATACACAATATAAGAAACATCGTATATAGGACAATGAAGCCTCAGTTCCCTTCAAAGTAGGCACCTTGGGATCTCACATAGTTCTCCCAAATGCCATCAGCTGCCCCATAGTATTTTCCTGAATCTCATCAACAGTCCAAAATCTATGCCCGTTTCAAAGGTGATTTCAGTTTTAGGGAAAGCCCGAAGTCACAGGGCGTTATATCTGGGCTGTAGGGGAGCTGAGTCACCTGTGTGATTTGATGTTTCACCAAAAAACTCTGCATGAGACGTGATGCGTGGGTGGACAGGTTGTCGTGATGAAGATGCCGATCACCAGCTGCCCATAGTTTCAGCCTTCTCACTCATCTAAATAATTTTTGTGGAGGAATGTTCAAGCTTAATGCAAAATTTGATGCTTTGTTGCTCTACTTGCTCAGTCATTTTGAATGCAATGGCCACACAGTATACATGCTCATTCAATGGAGCCTACCACCCCTACAGACTAATATAGTGAAGTTGTCATTGTTCACACATGCACATTCCAGTCCACTCTCCCGGGCTGCCAGGTTATATTGGTGCCATGCAAACCATTCTCCTTATATTATCAATGGCTGGACCTTTTCCAGACAGGCCTCGTATATGTAAGTTCTGGTTTGTCTTTAATAAGGAGATGGTGTATCAGGCTATTATTTTTTACTGTTTTTTTTTTTGGCTTTCCTATCACCATCTATAAACCATGACACAAAGTGGACAGCAAATTTCTGTATTTCCCACTCTCTTCCTGTAATGTTGTATCATTTACAAGTGTTTGCCTCTGAGTCCTGGGAGTATCCTATGGAGCCATTTGAATTGCCAAATGTTTAAACCACTTGTACAGTGCCTACCTGATACAGTAACTTAGTGCAATTCTTAGCCCTGTAAATAGGCATGATACCTATTTTATTTGGTTGTGTAAACACACTCTTCCAGGCCGGCATTGAAAAATAGGCCACTGGCTGTGCAAGTGTTTGTGGGTGTGCCAATTATCAATAACTGGGAACTTCCTAGACAACTGTACCAAACCAACAAAAAGGCAGCTGGTTCAATATCTCAGTTAATGAGGCAGTGAGATTGGGAAACTGAGATAAGATTTTAGGTCTTCAGACCTTTGCAAGTTGAACTAGAACTTCTGTAGAAAGTAAGATGCAAGCCCACAGGTAGAGAATTCTATATTTTCAACTAATAGAAACAGGACAGATTCAGCTGTAGGTGTGAATATGCAAAAGAGCTTTGACAAAAGAAATAAATGACAGTTTTCTGTGATTTTTGAAACCTTTAATATTAAAAATTTAAAGTACTTTTTCCTTTACCAAGAGCAACCATTTCCTTTTGATGTGAACTTTTAACTAAAGAGAATTATATAATTCGAGTCTGAGAAGTTAAAATTGCCATGTAGTTTCAAATGTCTAATTCACATTCTGATTGTTTTTTTTTTAAATCTGGGAGAAAAGTGTTAGCATAGTGGTTACAAGCACGAGCTCTTGGTATTACAACAGTTTCAATCCTACTCCACCTACTTCCTAGCTGAAGCAAATTATTCATCTTCTCTAATCCTCAATTTCTTCATCTGTGTCACTAGAATTAGAATAATTATCCCTTAGGTTATGTGCAAAATAAGTGAGACAGCGTTTGAGCTCTATCAATGTTAGCTGTTTAATTGGTTGGGATGCTTTTGGTTGCAAGTAACAACACAACTCAAACTGACTAAAATTGTAAAGAGAAATTATTGATCCATATAACTGAAAAATCTAGCGGTTAACTCAGTGGTTCAATCAAGTCCCCAGAATTTAGTGTATTTCTGTCTCTCTATCCAGCCTTCCTTGTTGTTAGCTTTATCCCAGTCGTATTCCCCTCATGAACCCAAGAAGGCTACCAGCACTCCCACAGCTGGCTACATTCTTCCTCATTTCCTCCAGGGAGAATGATTGAGCCTATTTGTTTCAGAATTCTCATCCAGGTCCAAAAAGTTTGAAGAAGTTTAGTTCACATTCCCAGCCCTAAACCAGTCGTTGGAATTAGGGGGTTAAATTGGCCTAATCTGTGTGATATTCTCTACCTTTGAGCTAAGGAGCAAGTCAGCTTCCCACAACCACACTGATTATCCAGAGGAAATAAAGGGCTATGAGGAAGCAGAAAGGTAGAAACCCCTGCTTGGAAGGCAATCAATACTTGTCATCATCTTAATCACTGTTATCCAGGTACCACAGAGAGACTGTCCCCTGCTCAGCCAGAATGTTATCTGTGTCTCTAATTGGGCCCAGTGATTTCTCAGAAAGAAAGCACACAACTTGCTTTGCCAAGTATACATTTCTGTAATAAGTCAAAGCTTCCCTATGCTGAATACCCATTAGTAAGAAACATTTGTCCATTTTGGAACATCAGTTTAATGCTAAACTATGAGAAAGTTTGAAAAAAATAGAAGTGACACCTAACATTATCTACTCATATAGTAGCACTCAAGTCTTGGCAGTTTAAAAAGTCTCTTTTTTGCAAGGAGTACTGAGAAAGCTTAAGCAGTTGATAACTTTGCTTTAGCAAGGTGCTTGGGACCCTTAAAGAGTATTGATTAATTGAGTAACTTAAGGCAAGCATTTATTTTTATTGTATTTACTTATCTACAGCCTTCAACTCTGGATAATTTCCAGGATCTATAACTTATCTGTGGTAGATTCTGCTTTAACAATTATTAGCTCACAGATTTTTTTTTATGTACAGAAAACCCTTATAAAATACCTTTCTGCGTGACAAACTTGTGTACCAACTACATTGAACACTCCTCTTGTGATATGTACGACATTTTTGAACTCTGAATCTCACAGACGAGTGTAAAGTTGCTTTCCAACAGAAATGTAAATGTATTTTTTATTTCTTGCCATTGTTATTAGTCACACCCAGCCCACAGTCCTTTCACCCACTGCAAGTTAAGAATAATTGTGAATGGCGCACGTCCTCTCAAAACCTCCCTCAGGTGAGAGCATTTCAGTTTATGGGTGGAGGGTTCTGAGGATCTCTGAAAAGAGTGAAATCTCAATATTGATCCCTGACAGGTGACTCCCTACAACTGCTCAGACTTTTCTCCTTCAAAGCACTTCCTTTGTGAACGTGTCTTAAAGTCTCAACTAGATACTAATCTATCTTTCACACTATCGAGTTTATATCCTTATCTACAATTAGACTGTCATTTTAGGAGTACAAAGGGAGGGCCCAAATATTACATGTTTAACATAGGGTACTAAGTGTTTTACACATATTATTTTACTTCTTCTTCACAACAATTCTATCAGGTGGGTACCATTTTTATCCTCATGTTTTTAAAGGTGAGTACCTAAACTACAGAGGGGTAGAGCCAAAATTTAAAGAAAGAAATATGGATAGAATCTCTCTCTTTTTAAAAAGCAAATTTAGAAGTAATGTAGATCTATCTCTTCTTTCTACAAATGTGGAATTGAGAGTCAAAGAGGGTAAGTTATTTGCCTGAGGTAATAAAGTTTGTTTTATGGAAGAGTAGGAAGTAACACCCAAATCTTATGATTTATAGCTTAATGCATGATTATTGCTATAATTTTTCTCAGTCACCTGCAGTTAAAAGCCTTACAGCAGAAGTACTACCAAATTATTTTTATGAAGCGTAATTAATGTGTAACTGTATTCCTTAGATACGCCACTCCCAGTTTCTCACCTGTTAAATGGTGGAGGGGAAAGGGGTGATGCGGGGGATTAGGTTAATTTATCACTAATATGCCTTCTGTGAACTTTATCATTATACTGACCAAGCAAAGACTGAATTAGAACAGCTGTGCCCTTCCAAACACTAGGCTATTTACTCGAAAGAATTAGCTGTAGAGAAACTTCTGAAAATTAAATTTTTCACTTGAGTATTTTTAGATTTACAGAGAAGTTATGAAGATAGAACAGAGAATTTCCACATATCCCACACCCAATTTCTTCTACACATCTTACATACGTACAGTACACTTGTCATATCTAATGAACCCATATTGAATAGATTAATATTAACTAAATTCCTACTCTATTCAGATCTTCAGTTTTCACTTAAGGTCCTTTTCTTGTTCTAGGTTCCTATCCAGGACATGACATTTTATTTAGTCTTCATATATCCTTAGGTTCCTCATGGCTGTGAGGGCATTTTACACTTTCATTGTTTATGATGGTCTTGACAGTTTTGAGTAGTGCTGGTCAGATATTTTGGAGGATGTCCTTCAATTTGGATTTTGCTGGTGTTTTTCTCATGGTTAGGTAGAGGTTATGTGTTTTGGAAGGAAGAGCACAGTGATAAAGTGCCATGCTCATCAGAAACTGTCCAGGGAGCATACTATCGAGACGGCTTCTCAGTATTGCTTTCAACCTTGATCACCTGGTTGAGGTGGCGTTTGTACCAGGTTTCTCCATGCTGTCGTCTTTGGAAGGAAGTCACTAGGTACAGTCCCCACTTAAAAGGTAGGAAGTTATGCTCGACTTCCTTGAGAAGCTCTTTTGAATTCTTCTCCATCATAGACTTGTCTACTCCCTCCCATTGTATTTATTTAATTATTTATTCAAATCATTTATTTATATCAATATGGAATTGTGCATATTTATTTTATACTTTGAGTTATAATCCAAAACTATGTTATTTATTTTGTTGCCAAAACTCTTAAAATTTTCTACCAGGGTTTGTAAAGACAGTATAGCAAACTTTGTTCTGACAAGTCTTTTCTTCTCAGAGTTTTGTCTTTTTTTTTTTTTTGCAGGGGAGTGAGGGGAGAAAGAGTATTCTTGGGCACTCACTGAAAGACAAACATTCAGAAAAGTTAATGCAAACAAAATTTGTCATGCTCTCAGGTCTGACAAATATTGTTGTGGTAAAAATAGTAAGGATAACAGTCATTAAGCATTATAATAGTACTGAAAGTAGAAGACAATGTGAACTTAATATATTTTCTAATCTCTGATTAACCAAAGGTGAACACTAGCAGCAGTACACAAAATACAAGACCCACCACTGAGGGTGGCTGGTTGGGTACGGCAATGTCTCGCCCAAGATGGAGAGCAATTTGAACATTTCACCTAAAACATCATATACTAGGCTGGAGCATGATATCGTTACACAATTACATGCCTATGATCATTACACAAAATCATGCTTATGATTTTGTAAGAGAAGATTTGGTATAGAACACAAGCTCATTAAAAAGGGCTGTTATTTGTGCCACACCCCTGTTTAAATTATAATGTGCAAAAAGCAGGAAGAATCTACTTTGCATTTATAAATCACTTGACTCTTTACAAAATAGTATAAATTACATTATTTCTTTTAATTTTGACAAGTCTATTTTTTAAAGAAAAGGAAAATGAGGCCCTTAGAACTCAAAAAACTTTCCCTCTGCATTAGAGCAATTTAATCTCCAACTAGGCCTGTTTACAGGTCTTTGTGTTTTAACTCCTATAATCTTTCCTCTATTTTGTAATGGCTCTCTTCCTCCCCCAAACACCTACTTATATTTAAATAATTTCTTACACTTATAAAGCAGTTTTATATATTTTATATCATAAGTAAAACAGTCCTTTGTAAGGCATCGCTCCATTTTATTATTTTTTTAAAGATTTTTTTTATTTATTTATATTTAGAGGGGAAGGAGAGAGGGAGAGAAACATCAATGTATGGTTGCCTTTCGTGCATCCCCTGCTGGTAGTTGGCCTGCAAGGAACCGGCCTGCAACCCAGGCATGTGCCCTGACTGGGAATCGAACCGTGATCCTCTGGTTCGCAGGCCCGCGCTCAATCCACTGAGCTACACCAGCCAGGGCAGGCATCGCTCCATTTTAAAGACTAAAAAACAAAGGTGTGGAGGGAATATGTATTTTTGGCTGAAGTTAAATAGTTGATATTGTGCCTGTCCTTTCTCATCAGAATTTGCCTTTTGTAACACAATGCTGGTTTCAGGGTGTAATTCCAGAAAGGGGTGGTCTGTGTACGTCGGGATAGAGAAAAGAGAATTTGGTTTGCTTTTCTTTGGCATAGGTTATTTTACCTGTATGTGTAAGTGGCAAGGTTATCAGCTATAATGAAGCTGCACAGAACAGTTGATTTAGTGGACAAGCCCAGGGTGAATAATCATGTGTGGAAGTCCCATGAAAGGATGCCCTGGTTGTTCTGAACTTCATACTTTTCCCAGCAATAGTTAATATTACCATTTAGTGGGCCTGAGGATTTATAGGCCCATTTTGTTTTGTTTGGGCTATTGCAAAATCAAAACCCCAGAATTCAACCCAGGGTTGTAGTTTGGTTCCAAAACAAACTATCGTAAAGCTTGAAGACCTGTCTTTTCTGCGTAGTTTATCTTTCTGGTGAACAGAAGGCTAACTTATTAAATACTATAACCATGCATCTCAGTTTACCTGACATAAACAGGTTTTGTTTATGCCTGTTTATGCCATGTCATTATTAACAGCACTTCCTTTCACTCTCCAAAGTATGCCAGCTTGAGTTGTAAATTAGATGGGTACCCCAATCATAAGCCTTTTTCCCAGTTCTTGTTGAAAATATTCATAAGTGCACAAAGGTTTCCTCAGTAACTACAGAGCATTGACCTTCTTTGACCTCTGGGTGATGAGCTAGCACCACAGAGGCATCTGTATGTGAACGTCAGTGATCACTGCACAGTACCTTGGAGGTCCACATAAAATGAGGGAAAGAAGGGTTAGACATGAGGACATGAGACACTACCACACACAGGAACCGTTGTAGTTTAAGAAGGAGCGTCTGCAAAAATGGTGGTTTGGTGATAGCTGATGTGGGTCATACTCCTTCCAAATGCTTTCAAATTCTCAGGCTCTGTCTCTTCCATAGTTCTTTTTCCCGATTTTTCCGTAGGTGACCTATAAGGCTGTATATTTCACTTATGTTATAATTTACTGCTTCAAACATTACATCTGCTTTTTGGCTTCAACAGCCCCAAAGCTCTGAGTGTTGTCGTAGAAACTTCCCTAATTTTCTAACTGTGCCTAGAACTCTGAATTTAAAACTTTGAGCTTATCTTTTCTTTACATCCCCACCAAAGATGTATAAGGATTCCCTCTTTTCTATATCCTCACTAGTACTTATCTTTTATTATTTTAGTTAGTAGCCATCCTGACACATATGAGGTAAGATCTCATTGTGGATTTGATTGGCATTTCCTTGATGATTAGTGATGTTGAGCACTTTCTCATGTTTTACCTGTTGACCTTTTGTATATTTGTATGTCTTCTTTGCAAAAATGTGTATTCAGGTCCTTTGCCCATATTTTAAGTTGTTTGCTTGTTATTTTTGCTATTAAATTGTATGAGTTCCTTATATACTTTGGATATTAACATTTATTATGTATATGGTTTACAAATATTTTCTCCTGTTTCATAGCTTGTCTTTTCATTTTGTTGATTATTTTCTTTGCTGTGTAGAAGCTTTTTAATTTACTGTAGACATTCTTCTATATTTCTGCTTTTGCTACCTATACTTTTGGTGTCCAAAAATTCATTACCAATGTCAATGTCAAGGGGTTTTCCCCTGTTTTCTTCTATACATTTTATGATCTCAGGTTTTATGTTTAAGTCTTTATCCCATGTAGAGTTGATTTTTGCATATGGTGTAAGAGAAGGGTTTAATTTCATTCCTTTGCATGTGGATATTTGGTTTTACTGCATTTTTGTTAAAGAGACTATTTAACAAAATAGTTAATTCGGTCTATGTGTCTGTTTTTATGCCAGTATCATAACTGTTTTGATCATTACAACTTTGTAGTACAAATTGAAATTAGGAAGTGTGATGCCTCCAGCATTGTTCTTCGTTCTAAAGATTGCTTTGGCTATTCAAAGGCTTTCGTGGTTCCATGTAATCTGGTGATTCCACTTCTGGGTATTTATGCAAAGGGATTTGCATCAGGACCTTGACACCTGCACCCCCATGTTCATTGCAGCATTATTCAGAATAGCCGAGATATGGAAACAACCTACAAGCCCATTGATGGATGAATGGATAAAGAAAATTTGGTACATGCATACAATGGAATGTTGTGCAGCCTTAAAAAAAAAGAAGGAAAACCGATCATTTGTAACAACACAGATGGACTTGGAAAACATCAGGTCAAGGGAAATAAACCAAGCACAGTTAGACAAGTATTGTATGATCTCACTTGTATGTTGAATCTAAAATTGGCAGAGTCTGGGGGAAGGAGGAAATGGGAGGTCATGGTCAAAGGATATGAAGTTTTAGTTATTCAGGATGAGTAAGTTCAGTATATCTACTATACAGCATAGTGCCTATAGTTAACAATGCTGTATTATATACTTAAATTTTTCTAAGAGGGTAGAGCTCATGCTAAGTGTTCTTACCATACACACATGGATAATAATAATAGCAATAACAACTTTGGCAGGAAGAAACTTTGGGAAGTGCTGGATATTTCTGTAATCTTGATGGTAGTGATGGCTTCACAGGGGTATACTTACCCCAAACTCATAGAGTTATACACACAGCTTATTACATATCAATCATACCTCAATAAAGTGGTTGAAAAATAGCAACACACATGTAAATGTGGAGCATGGCACTTAAGAGAAAGGAGAGGTATATTTGAAGTTCTGATAATAGTCACTAAATAAACATTAAATTTGAAAAAAATAGAAGATTTAAAATGATAAAGTTTGTATGAGAGCTGTATGAGTGCCTAGCATTTCAGATACATCTTTCCTAATATATCCTTATGTTTGGTAACTAAATAAATATAATATAAAAAGGTACTTTGATATTTCTAGTATCCTTCCATAATTGGCCTACCAGTTTTCTTCTTAGAGCCAGGTCAGTGGACCTGAGGAGAGGTGTCTGTCTAGATTTGTTTAAGTTCTGTACTTCCTTCTTTTACGGAGTTGGAGATATCCTTGGAACTGGATACGGTGGTGGCTGGGAACCTGCTTCTCCACCCATTTCTGCGTTCTACTACTGACATTGCCATCCACCCAGGAGCTCAGCTCACACTTCTGAGTGACTCACCATTTCCCGTATCTCCCACATCTTGTCAGTTGACAGATGTGGCTGATCAAGTCCCCTCAATATCTCTCAAATTCATCATTTATTTCCATCACCACTGACCAGATGAGGCCTGTATGATTCAAACTGCACTGTTATAAAACCTTTTAAATAAGTTCAATATCCACGGGATTTCTCTATTCTCTTCCATCCTACAGAGAGAAAAGACCCAGTTTTGTTCATCTCTGTAATCTAAGCACTTAGTCCAGAACAGGAAAGATGAAAGATGGGCAATACATGTTTGTTAAGTGAGGCCTGGTTACAGGGCTCCTCCCTTCAAAGCCTGTGATGGTTTCTTGTTGCCCATGGGTTGGACTCTTCTCAGCCTGGCATCAAGGTACATCAGCCATTCTTTCCACCTCAGTGCTCACACATGCACATGATGTACCCTCTGGGGACTGCTTACCATTGGACTCATGTAAATATTCCCATTCTTATCAGTGTCCACATATTCACACCCTTCTTTGTTGTTATCTCTGTGAGGACTACTCAGAATCCTCTCCCATAATTGTTGGCCTTTCCTGCTCTCCCGTGGATGTAACTCCATTATAGAACAGTCTGTCTTCGGAGCTTTTGAGTGGATAGTTTCATTTTTTAGTGCCAATTTTGGTCAATTGGTAATGGCATCCTACAGCACTGTATTGAGAAAGATTCTAGGGTTATATTTAGGTTCCTCATGAAAGACAGTGCTAAACCACATTAGATACCATAGTTTGGCACAGAAGAAAGAAGAACAAACTGCCTGTGGAGTATGTGTCCGCTCCACTAGATCATGGGTCCTTAGAGACATATTTCCCTCCTCAGAGCCTCTATTACACTTTGTGCTTAGTTGATCCTTAAATACTCTGTTGCTCAATTTTAAAAGTTTGCAATGTAACATGGCAAATATGATATTTGTGATAGAATGTGATAATGGAGAAAAGGATATAAAGTGCTTATGAAATGATCCTTGAAGAATAGATAGGAAGATGTGGAGAACAAGACGGTGAAGGCAGCATAGAAGGTCTGTCTGGAAAAAGTACAGGCATTGTTAATATAATGAGAACAGTTTTCAAGACATCAGTGTAACCTGGAAGCCAAGGAGAGTGGCCTAGAATGTACATGTGTGAACAGTGATGATTTCACTGTACTAGTCAGTGGGGGTGGTAGATGCCATTGTGTGAGCATGTGTACTGTGTGACTATCATACTCAAAATGAGTGAGTAGAGCAGTGAATCTGCATCACATTTTGTGTTAAGCTTGAACATTTCTCTATGAAAATTATTCAGGTGATTCAGATATTTCAGAAGGATGTAGCTATGGGCAACTGGTGATTGGCAGCGTCATCACAACAATGCACCTGCTCATGCATTGCGTCTTGTGCAGAGATTTTGGTGAAACATCAACTCACCCAGGACCTCCTACAGCTCAGATTTGGTGCCCTGTGACTTCTGGCTTTCACTAAAATCGCCTTTGAAAGGGAAGAGATTTCAGGCCATTGAGGAGATTCAGGAAAATACAACAAGGCAGCTGATGGCAATTGGGAGAACTGTGTGAGGTCCTAAGGTGCCTACTTTGAAAGGGGACTGAGGTGTCACTGTCCTATGTACAATGTTTCTTGCATCTTGTGTATTCTTCAATAAATGTCTCTATTTTCTATATTGCATGGCCGGATACCTTCTGGACAGACATTGTATACCTAAAGGAAATGAAATCAGTATGTTGGTGAGATATCTGCATTGCTATTCATTACGGCATTATTCACAACAGTCAAGATATGAAAACAGTCTAAATGGCTGTCATCCACTGAATGGACAAATAAAACGTGATACACACATCCATATACACACAGAAAAATGAAGTTATTACTCAGGCTTTAAAAAGCCAATGTATGAAGTCCAGTGAAGTAATTTCTTAACAAAGTGTTAAATTCTAAAACAGCAAAAGTGAAACATCTACTATAGTTAAAATTACTTTTGAAAAGTCCTTAACTAGCCCATAAAGAGGGGAGGTAGGAAACAGTAAAAGAGGCCAAGTATATGGTGATGGAAGGAGACTTGACTGGGGGTGGTGAACACACAATGCAGTGTACAGATGATGTGTTGTGGAACTGTACACTTGAAACCTATATAATTTTATTAACCACTGCCACCTAGTAAATGTAATAATATTAAACCAGGTATTGTACGAATTAGTCACTCAAGACTTTAAGAAGCACTGAACAGAGCAATGAAAGCTATAAAAATATAAATATCTGAACATTCAAACTTTTTTTGCTTTTAAGATACCTATCAAAACACTAAAGAAACTTTTCCCTTCCTATAGATTTTATTCCATATTTTTTAAAAAGAAGTAAATCTATGTACATTTCATATTTATTAATGGTTTTATTTTGAAATAATGTGTATAAAAGAACCTAGTGAAAGGCTTGGAGCATACTTGTAGCTTAACAAATGTTTGCTGGATTTGAATTTAAATTTGCACATTAATTAGATCTGCTTACAAACAGTTCTTTGAAAAGTGGTTTTGAAGACCCTGGTATTTTTTCTCTCTCTCTCCACCATGTATCTTCTGGGTGGCCCAGTGAACAGCTGATACCCTCTTGTTCTTTACACTAGTTTCAAGACCACTTCTCATAGTTCAAGAAATGTATATGAAGGGAGATGATACTTTCTGCCCACCAAACTAGAAAATTAGTAACAACTTATCTTGGCTAGGATATGGGAAATAGGCACTCTTGTACCTTTCAATAGGAGCATGAACTATTTAAACCTTTGGGGGAAAAATCATGTCCTAAGAGAATTAAAAGCACAGGTCCCTGTAGTGGCAAACCAACTGAAACCAACTCATATATTCATCAGTGGGGAGATAGTTAAAGAAGCCATGGTGTTCCCACACTGGAAAATGATGTACATAAAAGGGAACTAGATAAATCTATGTGTTGTTAGAAAAGTGTTCATGACTGAACTAAAATAAGCTATGAAATAATAGATGAAATATAATGCTATCTTTGTTAGCAACAAACAGAAACTGAAAATTCAACCACAAAAACTAAACCTAAGTGTATGTGTATTTGTTTGTATAAGAATACGAACAAAAGTGTGGGATGGTACATCCTAAGTTGTAACACTCGGTAACCCCAAGGAGGTGGGGCAATTAGATGTTTTTGGGAAGAGTGAGGTGATCATTGTAGCTTTTGCTCCTTGGTTGTTTGAAGGCCGATCCAAATTAGTAGTAACAATAAGTAAAATACAAAGACAACCGGGGTTGTAATATGGAAATGGAGTGGATGGAGTTTGGTAACTATTTGAATGTGGTGGAGAGGGAAGTGAAGAAATCGAAGCTGGCTCATTAATTCCCAGGCTGCGTGACTGGGGGATGACGCTGTCATTCACAGCGACAGGAAGGTCATGAGAAAAAGAGAATTCTATTTCACTGTTACCAGAGGAGAAATGATGATTTGGGGTTATCAACCAAAGTTGTGCTGTTTCTTATCTTAAATGATAATTGCTTCCATTGGAAAGATTCTTATCATGGTCTTGAAACCTCCACCAAAATGATGTCTTATAGTTGTATTTCATGTAAACTTTGGAACTGAAAAAGCCAGACTGGTATCTAATATTTTATCTTATTCATGCATACTATTCCAAAACAAAAGACCATCGATTTTTGAATTGGAAAAGAATTATAATAATTTAAAATCATCTCAAACATGTGAAAAAAGTAAATTTTCCTGTTCCATCGAAGCGGCAGAAAGCATAAACTATGACCTATATAATTTTTACCATCTGTTTCTATTGTGTTATTTTAATATAGTTGTTCCTCTTCAAGTGGGTTTGTAACTCAATGCCTATTAAATAAATAGTATATTGTTGCTAAAGATATTCTATAAAGGTAGCCTTGACCCTGGCTGGTGTAGCTCAGTGGATTGAGCGCGGGCCTGTGAACCAGATGATCACAGTTCGATTCCCAGTCAGGGCACATGCCTGGGTTGCAGGCCAGTTCCCGGCAGGGGCCAGTTCCCAGCAGGGGATGCACGAGAAGCAACCATACATTGATGGTTCTCTTCCTCTCTCCTTCCCTTCCCCTCTAAAGATAAATAAATAAAATATTTTTAAAAAAGGTAGCCTTGCAAAGATATTTAATTCTAGAAATAGCTTTTACTCCATAGAAAGCTGCATTATATATTGCCTTTATATTTGTATTATTTACTTTCAAAAACTAAATGCTGTGTGAACTTATTTCTGTATAATTATGTTGTATTTTATGTTGGGGCTGATATAGAAGGGTGTCATTCACCAGTTTGAATCCTTTTGCATAAAGGAGTTAACAAAGTCACCTGCATAAATCATTTTAATTTTCAGCTCAGTTGTATGGCAACCTACTGCTCTTGGATACCTTTATTTTCCATTCATCATTGATTGCACTTTTACCTCAGACACTATTCCTGTGTTGGTCCTTCTCAGCTGAATTATGTGGAGCTTTCCATGGATAGTGTTTTTCATGTTCCTTTTGTTATTTCTAATTTGAAGTAAAACAAGAATTCCCTGAGAACAGGCTGACAGTGACCAGAGGGGAGAGGGGAGGGAATTTCAGGGGAAAAGGGGAAGGGTTTACAGGAACAAGTATAAAGGACACATGGACAACAACTATGGGGGGTGGAAATGGGAGGGAGGTGAGGAGGGCTGGGGGGGTGGGCTGGGATGGGAGTAAAAGAAAACTGTACATGAACAACAATAAAAATAAAAATAAAATAAAACAAGAATTTTTGTTACCACCATGATTTTATTGAGTTTAATGAATTTCATGAATTTCAAACCTTCAGAGAATTGGGTGATTATGATATATGAATTTACAACTTGGTTTATTTTATTGAATAGTTTGAATTAAACTTTAGATAGTTATCTTATACTTTGAGTTAAACTATATATGCCCCCATTGGAAGAAATAGAACAAAGATAATGTTTTGTATATTTCTCATTTCCCAGAAAATAAATACTTCTGGAACCAGTAATGCAGATGTCCCTTTGGCTGATCCCGGAATGTACCAACTGGACATTACATTGAGAAGGGGTCAAAGTTTAGCTGCCCGAGACCGAGGAGGTAAGGCCATAAGAACATCACTTGGAAGCTTATTCTGTGTGTTTCTGGAAAAAAAAAACTGTTTTTTATGGTTGCTTAAATTAAAAAAATTAACTATAGTATTATAATTTTTAGAAGGTTGGATTCAGTGATGTGGTTGGAAACATTATCTGACTCCTGTGACCATAGAGGAAGAGGTTGTGGTGCAAGTTCAAACACTTTGAACTGGTCCCAACCCAGACAGCAAGGTCCCTGCAAAACTGCTGACAAACTAGACTGTGCATGTACATAATTAGTGACACAACCGTTAAGCAGGTGAGACATGTATTTGAAGCCTTATCAGAAGTCACCTTTTGACAGACCTGACATTTGTTTTTCTGAATTGATTTGCCCAGTTGAATTGGATAAAATCGCAGAAACCAGGACTTTGGAGGTTCCTAGCAAGTGATTTTCTGAAGCTTTGTTGGACCTGACAAGTAGATTAAACAGGTCTTTGTAGGCCGTAACAAAGGAAAAGACAAAGCAAATATTCCTTAGGTCCTGGATTCCATACCCCAAGAAAATCTGATGAAGTAGCCTGGGCTTCTTTAAGGATTCCTCGAACCCAGGTAAAGGGCAGAGACCAGAGACAGACCCTAAACAGACTGTGTAGAATCATTTGCACATTTCAAAATATCAGCTACTCAGCAGAGAACTGTGGGCTCTGAGGTCCCCCATTCCCAAAGGAAGCTGAATTTGGTGTAACTCCTCCCACGAAAAAGGAGGAGAGACCCTAAGCCTCTAGCTCACTGTCCAAGGACCTGTAGAGTGTTCCTGGCACTACATAATCTGGTTTATCTCCTCCAGTCTTACGACATTCATACGTAGGGAGTGGAAAGAACCAACTTAGAACTCTAGTTTGGAATTTTTATCTTCTGTCCCTAAAAGAATAAAGTAGAGACAATAAAATAATAGTGTTTTTAGACTAGTAACTATACAAATAATGGGTTTAGTTTTTAAGTAAAAACTAGTCAATATTAGAACATTCTTTTTTTTATACAAATAATGGGTTTAGTTTTTAAGTAAAAACTAGTCAATATTAGAACATTCTTTTTTTTTAAAGATTTTATTTATTTATTTATCTTTAGAGGGGAAAGGAGAGTGGGAGAGAAATATCAATGTATGGTTGCCTCTTGTGGGTTCCCTGCTGGGAACTGGCCTGCAACCCAGGCATGTGCCCTGACTGGGAATCGAACCGCGATACTCTGGTTTGCAGGCCCGCGCTCAGTCCACTGAGCTACACCAACCAGGGCTAGAACATTCTTAATAAATGAATGTGTGATTAGAATATAGAATTTAAACACATGGAGAAGATTTTGAAAATTAAATGTCAGATTTAGTAACTGAGGACAAATATTTATTGAATTGAACCACTTGTCCCAATGAAGTTAAAGTTAGATCAGAAAAAGAAAATAATTCTAGTAATGTAGTTTTATTTTGCTATATTAATAGGATTTTTTCCTAGTTTTTAGAGTACCCTTAATTCCATTACATAAGCCAGATATTGAGGCATCAAACTTCATCCTAGGTGTGCCCCCCAACAGCAGTAAATGCACACGCACACAGTGATTTCTCACATAGTTGTTTGTCATTATGAATTGCCCATCAGTGGAAGAGGTGACTGAATGAACCCGGTACACTGACATGGTGAAGTACCATGAAGCTGTAAAACAAGGAATGAGGAAAATCTCCAGTAATTGATATGGAAAGAGTTGTAAGATATAATTAAATGAAAAGGTAAAGTGCAAAAGAGTGTTGACAATATGGAATGTTTCATATAAGAAAGAAGGGAGTATAAGAACTTATGAATTATCTGCTCATTTGTTCAAAAAGCTATATCAGAGGCCAACTCCAGAAACTAATGAGATTAGTAACATAATATAGGTAAGTACAGGTGTCAGGAATAGGATAAAATGAGGAAGTGACATTTCTCTGAGTAAATCTTCTCGTATAGTTCTAACTCTTTAATCATGGAAATATTTCAGCACTGAATGAATGAATGAATGAATGAATGAATGAATGAATGAAATGAACTAGGATGTGAGAGGAACTCAAAATGGAATATAAATATAACCACACCTCAGGAGATAGGGAATAAAATAATCTTAGTGGTTATGTAAAACAGTATTTGTATTAAACACTATATAACTCAAGACAAAATGACTATACATAAATAATGTACTTTAGAGCATGAGTGTCAGTTCTGAAACTACTTATTGTGTATGCTAAGAATGAGCAGATAAGTAAATGTATTGTAGATGAGTGCCAGGCTTCTCATCCTTGGAGAAAGAAGTTACAATATACAATAGAGGAAAGCTGGGATGAAATCTGTGTTGTTTAACAGGTATTAGTATGAATTAATAGACTGATATATAAAAATTAAAATGGATAGAGGTGTGTGGGAGTGTGTGTGTGTTTTCTGGATCTGTCTGCTGAGAGACCCTAGAAGCAATCTCAAAAGGTGTAATGATAAAGTAGTAATCAACACACCTTGGTCTCAGATCTGAGTTTCTAAGTGGAATTTCCCCAAGAAAAGAAAGCAGGGCTCCTGGAGAAATGGTTGATTGCAAACCTGGAGCAATGAAAGTACAAGATGAGCCTGGAACATTCTTAAGTGCCAGAAAGTAAGGAAGTCTCCAAAAATTAATGGTAGAATGTCAAAATGACATAGGAGCCAACTTAAAGGAGCATCTAATGACTGCAGCTGGAACAAGTTCAGCAACAAAATAAATAATAGCAATAATAGATTATAAGCCATAGGATAATACAAGTATCTATGACTAATTACTAGTAAATAAACAAATAAATAAATGGGAGAGAAGGCACAGCTCTTCTTCCTAGTAGAATTCCAATGAATAAATATAGAAAGAAAAATAGAAATAGAGAATGACCCTTTAGCAAACAACACAGTAACAGTTGTTGCAGGCAAAAATCGTCAACTGATTCTAAATGTGTAGGTGCAGAATTATGATAAAAACAGGATATTTTCATCATTTCAAAGTATTTCCCCACAAAATGCACATATGAAGTACAAAGAGGAAAACAGTAATTTACAGTGGAGAAATTAGGAAAACACCACCTTTACCAAATGATCGAAGTTAACCAGCAGGAGTGAGGCAGACAGACACGGTGGACCTGCTGATACGAGGTACTGAGACAGGCACATCGTGTCTGTGGGATTCTGGTCGTAACGTGTACAGTCAATGTAATCCTGAGAAACTACCACAGAAAGTCCAGCAAGACATGATGGCAGTTGTCTGAGCTGACTAGCAGCTGCCCTTTGGATGGGGCAGGCATGGTCGTGTTCCCCAATTTGAGGTCTGGATGGCACTGTGCATGCACCACTCTCCCTCTTAAAGGAGCCAGTTGTTCTCTGTATAGATGTCTCTGCTAAAAACAGGAATTGTGATAAGGTAGAATGGGAGGGCCAGGGTCTTAAGAAAAGTATTACTTTGTGGAAGTGAGAACATCCCAAAGTGTTTAAAATGTAAACTTGGATTCAGCTTCACTATTTTACTTACTTGCCTGGATTCATGACGTTTTTGTTGGATGGATACGAGAAGAGAAATTTAAACAGAGGAAACAACCTGAGTAAAGTTTGAGATTGATTAAAATTTATCTTAGATCCACCTGCGAATAACAAATATGCTAAGCATATGGTTATGTCGATAATATTGGAGCACTTTAGGTTTGCGAATTTACGTATATGTAATTATATGCATATAAGATAATTAGATGGAGACAGAGAGATTAAAGTGATAAAAACAGTCCGGAAATACTGCAGTTATGTAGGAGTACAGTTTTGAGGATCTGAGCCATAATTATATGGATGTGGAAATGGAGAAGGAGAGGAAACTATGAGAGGTGGTTCAGGAGAGCATCCAGTAGCACCTGAGATCAATTGGATGAGATGGTTCAAAAAAAACTGTTGAGATTTTAAGGCTGATCGTGCCTAGGAGCCATGTGGATTTTCTAGTCCACATGGAAGAAGATGAATGTAAGAAAAAATATTTGTATTACATTATGATTAGAAGCTATTATACTCTTTTACATTCATTACAATAATGTCCTTACCTATTGCTCAGCAAAACCAAAATCCTGTGACCCTTATGCCTCGAATTACCCTTGTATAGAATAGTGGAAGAGAAAAACTCATTTACTTTTTGCTAGACTGTTGCTTGAATTTTGCATCTCCAGCATCTTTCTTCACATGTAATAAGCACTGAGCTGGACTCAGCAGTTAAAACTGGCCATGGTTCTTCCATTTTTATAACCTGTTTTGCAGAATATTAACCAGATGGCTTCTTGGAATGATACTGCCTTTTCCCAAGTGTTATTATGTCAGCTTAATGGACTAGAAAGCAAATGGTCTTGGGGAGTCGAACCACGTAATTTCAAAGCCAAGTTCAACATTACATTAACTGTGTGACTTTGAGATGTGCAGTTTCTCTGCTGAAATTGTAGGGTTCTAGATTTAGCAAATAAAAATACAGGATGCCTAATTAAATTTTAATTTCAGATAAACAGCACATTCTCCTTTTAACTGAATTCCTTGTTTTGTTTGGAAGCCCTATTACAATTGTCATGTGTAGTTAGTATCAGAAAAATGTCATTTATATTTTAATTGGTTTGGGCCTTTCAGGACTGTATTATCACTTATCACATGTTCAATATAATGTCTTGACATGATTTTTTTGTATTGCTAGAAAAGTATGAGCCATGTGTGTAGCTACGTGTAGTGATAGCAATTCCCTACAATTTGATTTCTTGAGATTTGTGTCTTGGAGGATGTTTTAATTTTCTAGGGCTGCCTTAACAAATAACGATAAACTCAGTGGCTTGAAACAATAGAAATTTATTATTTCATGGTTCTGAAGCGCAGGAGTCCACAAAATCAAGGTGCCGCAGGGAAACACTCCCTGTAAAGGCCCTTGGGAAGAACCCCTCCTTACCCCTCCCGCTCCTGGCAGCCCCAGCCATTCCTTGACTGTGGCAGCATCACTCCCATCCAGCTTCGCATGGCACTCCCTCTGTGTCACCCTGTCTCAGATCTTTCTCTCCTTTCTCTCAGAAGGACATCAGTCGTTGGATTTAGGCCCACCCTAAATCCAGGATGATCCCTACAAAAGCCCTATTTCCAAATAAGGTCACATTCCCAGGTACTGGGGTTTAGAACTTGAGCATGTCTTTAGGAAAACCCATGACAACCCACTACAGAGGACAGATGATTCTCTTCATACGCTCAGAACAAATTTAAATCTTTAAAAATGTGACCCATGTGAATGAACTAAACGTGATTCTGTTAATGACCATGTTAGAAGTCCCTGCATTGAGCAGAATTACAGTATCTGTCTTCTCTGAAACTGCTAATGTCCACGCTGTGATTTTGATGTGACAGATGCTAAAGGAAAGTTTCCTGTGTTCTGAGAACAATTTTTTCAAGTTGGTTAAGAATTATAGAAATCAGGGCCTGGTTTTAGAAGGCTCTCTCCTGCCAGGCTTCGCTTTTTCTCCCGGTTTAGTGAAACCTCACCCATTGAGAAATTACACTAATCCGAATATAGCCAGATCTGAGAATACGAATTGGAAAGCTTTGTTTCAAAAAACAAATCAACTTGATAAAACTGAAATATATTCAGTATTCTAAGTGTAAACAAAGCCCATTTCAAGTCAGGAGCCCCGCCAGCCATTTTGTCATTAGAATGTAATTTAGGAAAGCTCTCAGAGAGTTAGTCTCTGAGTGGGCAAGGCACAGTAATGTTTCTAGTGCTGTTATGCATCAGGTGTGCTGTTTGGAGTTTACACATATTCCCTCTCCTGTAAGCAGGGTTGGGCCTGAGAGCAGCGGCCACCTCCACACATGCACTCACTGTCTGGTGCACAGGGTTGTTTAGTTTTGGCCCTTGTGGATTTCCTTTACGGTACAACAGCCGTGTATCCTGGTTTGCCTGGGGGCAGCTGTCTTTTATTTTATCCCGTTGACTGGCATAATTTTTACTGGTGTTCCATTTCACCCTCACAGGGCCCCAATTCTGAGACATAGTACATACTGATGCTTCCTAAAAAACAACTTTAATTCTATTAAAGTTGATCAGAAAATTAAGTATTATGAATGTTCCTTTTTTTTTTCTCTCTCAGAAGGAGATGCAGCTACATCATCAGAGAGAACTTCATTTCTGAGCAGGTTTGAGAGACTTTTGACAGCTGCTTTGTGTTGCACTTTTGTGTTAAGATCGTGATTGGAGGAGTTGCTAGTCAGTCATTTTGGGCATTTCTAACAGATGGTAGAATCGAGTTGTTTTACCCCATACAGACACAATTATTTATGTACATGTTAATGTGGTTCCTTTCATCGGCCTCCTACCACTGGGAAACTTTTAAAAAAATCATAGTGACTCAGTTTTAATGATAGCTATTTCCTATGGTCTATGACCTTATATATATAGCTTCGGCAGAATACCAATATTCTGTTCTATTTTTCCTGTATTATTTTCACAGATGCAAAAAACACCACTCATTGACACACAAAGATTCCCTTGTTGCATTTTAAGTTAGAGCCATACGTTTTCTAAAGCTTGAGGATGACCTCTAACTGGAGATTTTGTAAAAGTCTCTGTGACTGAACGATGGTCCTAGAAAGCTCTTTACACGGGTCTTTACACTGATTTATTCTGATCCAGAGGCAGGGGTGCGGCGGCCCTTCTCCGGGCTGGCTGCTGCGCTGCACACGTGGAGGCCTTCCTACCTTCGAAATTCCCAGGGGAGGCCAGGGGTGCCATTCTTCACCGTGAATCTGGGACTTCTTAAGCCTTAGAGCAGGTACTACACCAGTTTCCTGAAGAGACTCTGCAGGTGATGTTTCCACATATGAAATGCAGTCGTATCACACCTAATTAAATGAAACTTTTGTGTGCTGTTTCTTATACTCTTATGGTGACATATTTGTCTCGCTTAATTATATTTAGATAGGACAAAGGACCAATTTTTATTGAACCTTTGCAAATAGCTACATTGCCATGAAAAGCAAAGGGACCCAGGGAAGGCACTATGTCATCTGACACTGTTCTCAGCAGTGTGTAGGTAAGGCCCATCAGCATGCATCGTATTGCCTTAAGAATCCGCATAGGCTTTGCTAATGGTGGTTTTTTAAAATGTGATTTGATTATTTCTAGATGAATTTGATTTAGAATAGGTATAATTTAATTCAACATCTCTGTTAACAAAGGATGATTTTAAGGTTAACTCATTTTAAAAGTTGATCTGAGTTCATTTATTGAGCATTGTCCTTAAATTCACCTGAGGTTAATTAGCTTGCATTCATGGTTTGCCACATTTAGACTTCTTAAAGGATCCATTCCCTACTTGTAGAGGCATAAAGGAAGTTTTACAAGTCTATTTTCCTGGTTTTGGATGTATTGTGTCCAAAGGAAAAAATATCCTCAGGAATTTAGTTACGTGTTCCCTGAAATCAGGTCATGAGACACATGCAAAATTACCCTTTTTATACTTTCTGAAAGGTCAATTGGTATAGTATGCCAGTTCAGAATAGGTTCATGTGTTCATTATGATTCTTTGATACAACAAAACTTACATAAGGATATAGGCCCACTGATTAAGATTATTTGAAGATAGGGCATTTGTTCTAACTAGCACTAATGCTAGTTAGATGTCTTCTAAGTTTGAGTTAGAGAGAGGATAAAGGACTGAAGGGGTTTATCATGACTTATCATATAATAAACCATTAACATAATACCAATGATGTTCTGAAATAAATAACTACAATTAGATGTGTTAACTTTTACAAAGTCCTATTTCTTTTTATGTTGATACTGGGTTAACAGTCCACTTTCACAAAATCATCTGTCTTTGGACCAAAATAATTCTAGAAATTCTAATTTTTAAGTCTCCTAGTGCCGTGTATCAGGTATTTACTCCAAGTGGTAAGGTTGATTTACATTTGGAAACTGACCCATGAGTTTATCCTTAGCACCTCAATAGTCTTTTGCACTAAGGTCTGGAACTGACTTTTCCTCATAATTTTATCAGAAGACACAGTGTCTGATCTATAGCTGATAGTGGGGACCTTTAGGCATCAAGAGGGGAGAACATAAGCTGCTGGTTGATGCTAGTCTGGACGCATCTGGTTAATTTGTTTTGGAAACAAATATCAGAATGGAAGAGAGTAGAATCTCCTGATGAAAGTGAGTACGTAAACAATCAGACATAACTGTAATAGGTGATGATGGCCCTGAGGGGAGCCACCTATTTTATTTTTATTTTTCCTTTTTTAAATTTTAATTGTTGTTCAAGTACAGTTTTCTGCCTTTTACTCCCATCCCAGCCCACCCCCCTCATCCCTCCTCACCTCCCTCTCGTTTCTAATCCCCCCAACCCCCAGTTGTTTTTGTCCATGTGTTCTTTATACTTATTCCTGTAAATCCTTCCCCTTTCCCCTCTAGTCACTGCCCCCCTGTTCTGTATTTCAGTGTCTTTGGTTATATTTGGCTTGCTTGTTTGTTTTGTTATTTAGGTTCCTGTTAAAGGTGAGATCATATGGTATTTGTCTTTTACCACCTGTCTTATTTCACTAAGCATAATGTTTTCCAGTTCCATCCATGCTGTTGCAAAGGGTAGGAGCTCCTTCTTTCTTTCTGCTGCATAGAATTTCATAGTGTAACTGTACCATAGTTTGTGGATCCATTCATTTTCCAATGGGAACCTAAGCTGCTTCCAGCACTTGGCTATTATAAATTGTGCTGCTATGAACATATAGGGAGCCATCTATTTTAGATAGTGGAGACATTTGCATATCTCCAAAACCTCACAATTGTCTCTGATTGGTAAAGGATTTTAAAACTAAAAAATAAAATATTCCTGGAAGTAAATTTACAGACAGCCACTGTGTCAACCCTTTTGACCTTATAGGGCATGTAACAGCATATCAAAGAATATTTTCTGAAAGAAGAATAATATAATCCTTGTTAAAGTCAATTGTTAAGGTAAGCTAGGCTTGTCTTTTTATTTTGAAAACTTTTTGTTATTCCATAAAACAACATTCCTTGCAATTGTGACTGTTAGTTTAACTAAACATCAAACTCACAAGGCTCTCCAAGGCCACCCTGATTCCTCTTCAGGAAGACAGAGGACAGGAAACACAGCTCAACAGCAGGACAGTGTCAGGTGCCCATTGCAACATCAGCTATCCCTTGCTGCAGTCGAGGCAGCAGCCCCACAGCCACCTGGGAGTTATCTTCCTTGGCTCTCCAGGTAACACAGTGCAGATAGGAAGAGACAGGATTCACATAGAGAAGGAGTGGAAGCCACTTGGGTATAAAGGCTTCATTTTCACAGGAGCCAGTATCTTTTAACTATTCCATAGACATAGTCTCTAGAGACATGCCCAAGCATGAGAATCTTCTCACTCAGGAAAACCTGAAGACGTGGTTCCTATCACGATTCTACTTCTCCCAGTCCAGATGGAATTTACCAACTGGGGTCATTTTTACTATATATCACTTAGCAATACAGTTGGCTCATTAATGAGTAAGATTGCCAGGGAAATAGAGAGTTAACCAGAGGTCATATTCTCATGAAGAAGGAAAAAAAGGTTTCTCCACAGGGGTAATTGTGGGGAAAATTAAGAAAAATGGGGCATTTGCAGTTGTACCCGATTGTGCCACGATGCCCCCGAGAGCCACAAGAAGGGTTTCAAGGTGAGGAGCAAGCCTTTGGCGCTGTTGAGAAAGGATCAAAGTTGGTGTGGGTATAAAAACACCCTGTCAGTTTTATTGGTCCAAATTTAGGGCCTGGTCTTGGAGAACAGCAACATCAAAAATTTCCAGACAAGCACACTAGGGCTGAAAGACAAAGAGTAGCTACAACTTTGCCTGTGTTGTTAATCAAAGTTATAAAGTAAAGTGTTATTAACCAACACTTTATAGTAACCCTAACAAAGATAAAACAGCAAATAGTTTAGTGACTTCAGATTTGTCTAGATATAACTAGTCCTCTGTATTCGTGTTTGTTTGTTTTTAAAAATAACTCACCACAGTCACAAAATACTCAAAATCAGCATAAAAGTAGAGCATTGAAGAGTTTATATGTTCAGTTTGGGAGAGACAGATCCTCCGCCTCTGCAGAAAGCAAAGAAATTTTTACTACCTTGTGTTGAGAACAACCTCCAAATCCAATGGCCATTTTCCTTTCTGAATTACCAGTCATCTACTATACATAAGAATCTTTAAAAATAATTTAATTAAAAAAATTTTCAACTTAAATTTATTGAGGTATAATTTATACACAGTAAAACTTGTAGTTTGGTGAGTTTGACAGATATATACACTCAAAAAGCTTCTTCATGATCCTTTGTGATTAATTTTCTCTATAATTCCTAGTCCCTGGCAACAATTAATCTGATATTTGTAAAACATAATTTTAAATTACCTCAATATATATTTATTTTAATTATACATATATGTATGAAATGATAGATGATAAACTTTAGAATTTAAATATAATGAATTTTATAAAGCATAAGGTACTGTTTTCCTGCACTGATTTTTCCTTGTAACATGAATGCTATTTACATCACAAATGCTTTTACATATTGACAAAATACATAACTAAGAACTATTCCTTGACCCCTAATGTAACGTGTGGACTTTGAATGATAATAGCGTCTCAGTGTAGGTTCATTGGCACAATGTAGCGCTCTGGTGGGGAATGTTGGTAGAGGGGCGGGGTATATGGAAATCTCTGCACTTTCAGTTTTGCTGTGAACCTAACACTGCTTGAAAAATAAAGTTTATTAAAAAATAAAACCAAATACTACTCTGTGGTTATCAAATATGTTTACTCTGTCTCCAAATTTAAATATACAAAATAATACAATAGTTGATATTAAAATTTTTACTCAATGAATCCATATGAAATAGCATGTGTTATTGTCTGAAGTTTAAAATGACTATATTTTTTTAAAATAAAGATACTCTTATTCTGCCCTGGCTGGTGCAGCTCAGTGGATTGAGCACAGGTTGTGAACTAAAGGGTCACCAGTTCGATTCCCAGTCAGGACACATGCCTGGGTTGCAGGCCATGTCCCCAGTGAGAGCCACATGACAGGCAAGTGCACATTGATGTTTCTCTCCCTGTCTCTCTCCCTCCCTTCCCCTCTCTCTATAAATAAGCAAACAAACAAATACACAAACAAATAAATAAATAAAATCTTAAAAAAATAAAGATACTCTTATTCTAATCCAGTGTATTCCCACACATTTATATCCATGCACTGTTAAATTTTTCATTTAATTTTTAGTGTAATTAAATTCTCTACCTGTTCTATAAGATAACATTACGGATTTACCGTTAATTAGGACTCCTATCATAAAATAAAACTGATTCAGATGAACTAAACTTTATGTCTGCATTGTTATCTCACTCCAGATAATAAAGAGCATACACTGAACTGTCTTTTTAGCCAAACTTAACAAATAATTTAAATTGTTTAAGTATTTTCTGTGATCAGGAATACTAACAGTATTTAATCGTCAATTCAAAAAACTTTTTTACATAATTTAACATTTCTTCACCAAGTAATACTAATAATCATTAACTCACAGTTTAAAGTCTTAAGACAAGAAAGGTCCCGTACACGCAGGCTATCAGCAGATCTTTTGTTTTACATTTTATTTTAGTAACCAAGACACCTATTTTTAACCAAAACTGCCATTCCTTTCGAGCACTTTTTCTTCCATGTATGTGGGAAGGGGAGCTTTGAGACTCCTTATTCTAAATTTATATGCACCTATTAAACCCAAGACCAATGAGAATAGGAGCTCCATAAAATTTAAGAGACCCTACAGTCCCGTCGATTCCCTCTGGAGGCAGGCAAAGGTACTTTGCCAAAAAGAAAAATTCTTTCTTAATATGGTTCAGGGATAGAAAGTTACCTTGTTCAATTGTTTCTTCTTTTAAAAGCAGAGCTATCCTTCAGTTCACTTTCTTCAGGAAAGAATCTCTGTGTCAAGTTCACATGAAATTAGCAATTAGATTCTTTCTCCTTCTATTTTTAATGTGTATCTATTCATTTAACCAGGTGTTCTTATAACATGCACAGTCAGTCTTAAATTTTAAAGATGCTCTTAAAATATAGGCAGGCACAGCAACGATTCTCAAAGTTTGGTCCCCAGACCAGTGGTATCAGAGTCACATTAGAACTTGCAGATTCTTGGACCCCACTCCAAACCCTCGAGTCATAAGCTCTGGATGTGCGTTCATCAGTCTGTGTTTTAAAAAAGCTTCTAGGTGATTCTGATGCGTGCTCAAGTTTGAGAACCACAACCATAAGTGCCTAAAGAATCTCGCTGGCCATATTCATACACATACACAAACAGACAATCAGAAAATCACGCCACCAATGACTGTATATAATTTTAACAAATAAGAAACTATGGTCACAAACTGTATGGAAGAAAAAAAGAACACACTTCCTAGGGCAAACCACTCCAGTGATGAATACGTGCTCACCCTACGCTTTGTCTCTGGGAGTTTTGATCACTCTTTTTGACACAGCACACAGGCACACGGAACTCCTCAAGCACCAAACAGAGACCCCAGAAATCCTGAGATCTAAAATATCCCCTAGCATCCTGTGAAGCCATCTGGGCTCCCCTTCCTGGTGCCCCTGACTTCTCTCAGATACCAAACCGTCCTTCCCGTCTCACTCAGGCCGTCAGGCCCATTTCACTTCTCCCAGGCCAAACGTTAGATGGCAAGATGCCATAAAATGACAGCCATTTCAAATGGCCATTAGACTTGGGCATAAGGGAGTTCTGAATGTGAGCTCCTATCGCTGTGTCTTTGAGAAATCTAGTACTTTGTTGGTCCTAGTCACTCTTTAAGGGGAAGGTCAGGAAAACACAAGAAATATTGAGTGTTCCTTCTCGTGTTGTTCTTTGATAAAGAGGTTGACATCTGCTTGACTTTGATTTTCCTATTGTTAACCTAAAAATAAAGGGCCAAAGTGAAGCAGCAAGTGTTTATCTGAGATCCAAAAGGACAGCCAGTCTGGAAGCACTGATTTAGGCAGAAACCTGAAGAGCATTTGAATTAGGAGGTGAAGGTAAGGGGTTCTTGTGAGAAAGGGGAATAATTATGTGAAGAGAAGGAAGGAATTCCTATGGTGTTGATGAGCTAAGGAAGGAACTTCTGTAGATGTGCAGATAAGCTAACACAGAGATGCTAAATGTACAGAATGTCTTTAATTTTCAGTCTTTTTGAAGTCATATCTTCTGCTTTCCTGTTAGCTTCGCGGATAGTTGTTTGGAATACAGAGCTGCTTTAGGCCCAGTTCAAAGGTGACCTTGACCAGTTGTAACTTGCTAAAGGTTTGAGGAGTTGGAGTACAAGGGAGTTCCTTTGGGTGGCAGCTCTGACGCCATTTAAGTGTTTTGTTTTTTTTATACTGTGAAGCAGGCTGCCTGTGGGCCCTCCAATAATTGTGGAAAGAACATGTATTAGTCACTTCAGGCATGAGCACGTGTGAGAAGTTTACTGCAGTCTTTCTGCACGTGGAAAGGCCCCTTGTATGCCAATGTAAAGGTTCACTCCTATGAATATTTTATTGACAAGTGTTTAATATCTATATTTATTTATTTTATCCTAATAGTAAGCATGATATTTCCAGACATTATTATTAGTATTGTTCCCTATGCCCCCCCCCCCCCACTTTGGGGAGATGCAGCAGGAGCAAATGTCAGCTGCACATACAGGGGGTCTGTACTGCAGGAGAGGAACCCTGAAAGGATACAATTTGTAGTTTCTGTAGGACCTGCTGCACAGCAGCCCCACCTCCACTCTTGAAAGAGAGAAAGGGCTTATCTTTCTGGTGTAAACAGATCCTCTCTTGAGAAAAGAGAAGTTGCTTAGAGCTTGACAATAATTTGCTATGTAAACTCATCCCTAAGCCTGTCAACATTAGAATGTGAAAAGAAAATGGTTCTAGGGAAAACAAGACATTCTCTATCATTCTAGCATATTCTTTACCATTTATTACTCCCAGTGATTTGTCTTACCTTTCTGTTAAGCATGGGTTTTGTCCATTGTGGATATGTGTAGATGTTCTATAATTACGGTCTGAAGTGAAATTCCCTTTATAGTTAGAGAATGACCAACTTGTCATACACAGACATTTTTAAAACATAGACTGCTGAGTTATTTAGAATTTTAAAGGATTGTAGTTTTGCACTAACATGTATTCATAGGCAACAATTCCAAAATTGTATATTTAAGCTTTTTTGGAGAATGCATTACCTATTGAAAGAAGTTATAAGAGAATAATTCCTCATTAAATTTTGAAAAGAATAAGCAAAGCTTTGTTCTTCTTTATTACATAAAATCTGCAACTATAAATTATAAGAAGAATGAAGATAAATTGGTTTTCTAAAAAAGTGCATTTAAGTTTAAAACCTTCAAATATCACTCAGTTTTTAAAAAGTGATGTCTCACTGAAATGAAAAAAGTCAGCATTCATGCTGCCTGTTACTACCAACACCGACAGGTACAGACTAGGATCAAATCCTTATGGGCGTTCTATTCAGATGCCCAGGATCTGGGAAGATGGCAGGTTAGGTAGCCTCAAAAACCATCTTAACACCTTGTCTCAAGCTGACCTTTTGATCGGGAGAAGAAAGGGAAGGTAAGTGGTTTAGGGAAAAGGTAAATTGGATAAGAGTGATGATTTTCCTAGTACTTCTTAATCTGTCGGTCAACAATTCTTTATCTGCCTCACAGACGTTCCCTCGCTGGAACACAGTGGCTCAGAGGCCATCTTGCCTGCACACCCACTGGGGCACAAGGTTGAATTGCTTAGAACCTTGTGGAGTCACGCATTCCAGTTCCTGGAATGACACCTTTCCACAGGCATTCATTACTTAAGTCTGTCAACTAAGGCTAAAATGTTTAACTCTTGAGTTCCCCTATCATTATTAGCAGTCAGTCATAGAAAACAAGACCATGTTTTTTTAGGTGGGTTCTTCCAGAGCAGAGCCTGAGATAGGAATTGAAATTTGTTTGGGGGATAATCCCAAAAGGCAGAGATAAGAGTGAGGGTAAGACAGGGAAGGCAGAAGGCCATTATAGGGGGTGACGAAGCAAGTTACTTCTGGAACTTCTTGGACATGGTGTAGAATGGCCCCAGCAATTCTCAATAAGGAAGCAAAAAGATGAGTTATTTATTTAGCAGTTCACATTTGCCATTTCCTAAGGCCAGCTCTCAAAGGTGTGGTACCTGTGGCCTGGCCCAGGCATGATCTCTGCGGCTCCTGTGACTGTAGAAAGTCCTCGGTGCTTGAGATATGAATGGAGATAGAAAGCCCTTGCTGTTTATGGAAACTGAGAGTGCAGACAGGATATGGCTAGTCACCAACAGTATTTGCTACAGCATGAGAGGGACCAGAAACCGGTCACTGAATAACTAAGCGAATCCTCATCTGTAAAAATGAGGATAACAAGTGCATCTGCCTCTCAGGCTTGTTCTAAAGATTAAGTGAGATTCTACACATGACATTTTAGGACACAAGGCAAACCCTCTGGTCATCTAGTTTCATAATCAACACCAGTATTATTATCAGCATTGCATTAACTAAAATGATGAAATCGGTGAATATTTTGGCAAGGACTCTTCGTCATTATTTTTAAGGTGTATTGGATATTCTA
Organism: Sturnira hondurensis; assembly: GCF_014824575.4. Classification (NCBI taxonomy): domain Eukaryota; kingdom Metazoa; phylum Chordata; class Mammalia; order Chiroptera; family Phyllostomidae; genus Sturnira; species Sturnira hondurensis. Next base: position 18,948,947 of record NW_028093985.1, on the reverse strand, counting down.
ATGGGTTCTGGCATTCAGCTTTAGAGTTTTAGTCTGTTAAGAGTTTCTATGGTCTTATGCCACAGTAACACAACACAGCTTTTGCCCCACTGACAAGCTGATGCTGTAGACAGCCAACTTGCTTTATGTCTTTGTACTGCCTTCTCCAGGGCAGCAGCCCATTCGCGTCTCGGGGAAATAAAAGCAGGATTCTTGTTGAGAATTGAAAAAAGCAGTTATTGTTGTGATGTTAAGGACATTTCTCATACTTTCTTTCCTAAGTCATATTTTGTACTTTCTTTTTAAATAGCATACTTATATTTTCTTAATTATGTCAGAATTGTACTCTGAGATGATCCTTATTTATTTTCCAGGTAGCAAGAAAAATAAAGCTATAAAAAGCAATTGGTATCTCAGAGTATTTAAAATTATTCAAAGTTCACTTTTTACTGATTTCAGTTTCAGTATTATTATTTAATAATGTTGAGAAATTAAATTATTCTTCACTGTTATGAATAATAGATATCATAAAGGAAGCCAATACATTTTCTTTGTACTGTAGCATATGCACCAAAAAATCAATGGAGTGAAAGGATAAAACATCTTAAATGGATAATTATTGCTCTTGAAATACATTAATGTAGAGTGTCAATAATGGAGAAAATGGAAGATTACAGTTTAACTTTTTACAAGAAAATAAGACATTGTCCTTAAAATTTCATTAGCAAAGACAAGAACATTTTAGATTATCAGTGCTTGATGGTACATATGCTACCACTTTATAGATTTTGAATTTTTATAGCCTTATGAAAGCAAAGCATTGCACACCCTACTTTTAAGAAGTCCAGCATAACAGGGGGAGAAATCGTAGGAAAAGTAACATGGGAAATCCCTGAGGAGACAGGCTTGCCAAGGGGGGCTTCAGAGTTGGTAGTCCTGTGATTTTTCTAAGCTTTGGGCCTCTTCCTCAGGAGCTTGTGGGGAGGTCTATAAAATAGGATGAGAGAAATTAGTGAATAAAATTGGATCTAGGACCTGTGGTATAGGCAGAATTCTAAATCGACCTCTAATGATCCCTGTCCTTATTTATGAATCCCTTCCCTTTTAGAATGGGTGGAACCTGCAAATATGATGGCATGTCGCTTTTATAATTATGCTCTATTATGTTATATGACAGAAGTGGGGGGTTGCAAATGTAATTAATGCCTCTAATCATTGACTTTGAGTTCAAAGGGAAATGGTTCCTTGTAGGCCTAACGTAAGCAGGTGAGTCTGTGAAGTGGGCTGTTGCCCTCTTTGAGACAGAGAGTCTCTCTTGCTGGCCTGGAAGAAGTGCAGGGCCACGTTGTGGGCTGAAAATGGAGAGGAATGTCCTCTGGGAGCTCAGTGCTTCCATCTCACAGCTGCAAGGATCTGAGCTCTGCCAACCACCCAAATGAGCTTGAGAAATGACCCCAAGGCCCAGATGAGGACTCAGCGCAGCTGACACCTTGACTTCAGCCTTTGCAACTGTGAGCAGATCTCTCAGTTATGTCAAGTGTGAAACCTTGAGATAAGAAATGTGTGTTGGCCCTTGCTGGGTGGCTTGGTGGAAGTGTCATCCCAAACAACAAAAAGGCTGAGATTCGATCACCAGTCAGGGAGTGTGTGGGAGCCACTGATCAATGTTTCTCTCTCTTTTCTTTTCTCTCTAAAATCAATAAACATATCCTTAAGTGAGGAAATAAAAAAAAGGAAATATGGATTGTTTTAAGCCACTTAAAATTCCTGGTAATTTGTCACACTAATAGAAAACTAATACAGGGCCTAAGTTAAGGAGACAAAAGGGACCACCATTGTCTTTCCTTCTAGATTGCCCAGCCTGTTTCAATTCTTCTAGAAGAGACTCTTAAAAAATACTCTTTGAACCACTGGAGTTAACCGAATCTTAAGTAGTTTCTTTAATAAGGCTAGAGGTGGAGAACCAAGTAAATTAACATGTGGTATTATCAGATGCCAAGTTGTTTTAAAAAACCTACTTCCAAAAATCGTTTTTATGACTGCCAATTAACAGAATTATTAAAGAGCACTTTCATTTCACTAAAAGATTAGCATTTGGAGACTATGTTCATTACTTCTTGAGGCAGCAATCTTTTACTTGAATACAATACAATAGAAATCAATGTCACTTTTCTGAGTGGAAATATGGATGTTAGGGAAATGACTCAGCCTCCACACTCCCCCCCCAAAAAAAAACCCCCTCAATGCTATTAAGGTAAAAGTATTTTTAAAAGATATCTCTATCTCAAGAAGAGATAGTAATAGAAACTTTCAGAGCTTTTAGTGTTAATAGAAAGTAGATTTTCCTTAAGTTGGGAAAAACTGGTTTAATAAAATTACGTTGAAACAACTGTAAAGAAGATAAGTAAATCAAAATATAAAAATAAACATATATCCTACGCTAGGAGGGCAAAATTGAAATTTAAGTGCAGTTCTTCATAGTCATAATGTATGGAGTATCTGTAGCAAAAGGATTAATATCTCTGACAAAAGCAAAGAAAAAATCAATTATTTGGACTTCCTAAGTTTTATATAGTTTTGTAATGAGAATGTGATTAAATGTGAAAGGCCAAAGCATAAGGCCAGGTAAAGGCCGTAAAACTGCCTGTTTAAACCTGCACTGGGCATTAAGAAACTTGCCAAGTGGTTTTACCGGCAACAGTGAAAGCATTGGATCTTTCATGGAATCATGCATTTGACTTATCAAAAATAGTGCACCACCTCCTAGACACAAGTCATGGAATGTAGCTATTATTTCCTACGCACGCACATTAAGTTACATGCTCTGGTTTTATAGATTGTGCTGGTGACTGACTGGAGGGAGTCCCAAGATGTGCCGTAAATTAATTCATTATTAAAAGACCTCTGTTGTGCTCTTTTGCCCCTGAAATAATATTCTGTGTGCCAGTCTTAGACAGATTCTACTTTCCACTTATACTGCCTCATAGAATTCTATAAATATTGCATTTTTCACAGTTTATCTTCGACACGGGTCATATGAATACCTCAGACACCATGGATGAAAAGAAAGCCACGACAGAGCACAGATATTTTTGTACACTATTTTGTATACTATTTTGTACCCTGCAACTTCACTGTAGGCACACAATGCAATGTACAGCTCATGTGTCATAGAAATGTACACCTGAAACCTATGTGACCATGTCAACAAACATCACCCCAAAAATGTAATTTTTAAAAAAGCACAGAGTAAAAGAGTGTTACAGAACGAATTTCCAAGAGCACCCTGTGTGTTTGACGCCTACTGTTTTGCCAGTTCTGGGAAGCACCCTTCACATCTGAAGTTCTGCAACATGGTGCCCTGAGAAGTCCCGTGCTGGTAGTGCCATAGACGACAATGATGTCAATAATAATTACACCCAGCAATAAGAGATTGCATACTATGAAATGGTAAAGTGATGTAGTATAAAATTATTTTGAAGATTTGGTGACTGAGACATTTAAAGTGATAAGAATAGTGCCTGGCAAATAGTATGCATGCAATACATGTGAACTGTTTTTATCAAAGTAACAACCGTGAATGGACATAGCAGAGAACTCAGGTGTTTTGAAGTTTGAACTACTAATCTTTAGGGAAGAAAACAACAACCCTGTATTACACTCCTAGTAAAATGTTACGATCGGTGGGCTGGAGTTTAGCACGGGTCCATGATAACACAATCTGGGGTACTTTGCTAAGGAATATGGAAAACAAAGAAAGTAATTAGGTAAAGGTTGAAGAAATAAATAAGAGCGACTGTTTTTTCAGCTCTGCACACAGACACACACAATGAGAGTCACATTCTCCATTTCTATAGCACTTTAGAATTTTTCACACTTTAAAAACTTCATTCTGGGCCCTGGCTGGTGTAGCTCAGTGGATTGAGCACGGGCCTGCGAACCACAGGATCCCGGTTCGATTCCCAGCCAGGGCACATGCCTGGGTTGCAGGCCAGTTCCCAGCAGGGGATGCATGAGAGGCAACCATACATTGATATTTCTCTACTTCTCTCCTTCCCTTCCCCTCTAAAGATAAATAAATAAAATTATAAAAAATAAAATAAAATAAAAACTTCATTCTGACCAAAAAAACTTCATTCTGACAGAGCCAAAGAGAAGTCAGTCATAATACTGTACAAGTTTTAAGAGTGAAGTAAACAGAATTTACGAACTGTCATCATAATCACAAGTGATGAAAAGTTAGAGTGTAGGACTTGGGTTTGGAGGGGTTTTTTTTAAGTAAAAAGCTTCAGAACTGGGAGAATTTGCGAATCTGAGGTATTTTGGTGCTGGCAGCATTGTGACCAGTCTCTGGGGAAAGGCCTTTGATCTCTACGTGTTCAAATGGACATTGTGGGTGCGAAAATCTAAAGAGAAGAGAAAATAAAAAATATGTCTTATTTCAAGCAATACAAAAATTGAAACCATTAATGACTGGGGCTTCAGTCATTATTCCATGTACTACGGCACACAGACTCAGTTATCAACACTGCTGAAGGCTGTGAACGGCACATCCCGACATTCAGTGCTCCTTTTTACTGACCTGTGTTATTAGGGAAAGATGAGCTTATTGTTCAGTCTCAAAAGAAGTGCGTGGTTATACTCAACCAGTCATGCACTTTTTTTTCCAAAATTTTTTTGCTTGATCAGATTAGTTTATTGGGCTAGCCTTTAAAGATCACTGTGATTTGTTTGTTTTCCATAAAATATTATCTTTCCCAGCATCAATGAAGTGTAATTGATAAAAATTATATATTTAAGGTATGCAATATGATCTTTCAGTATATGTGTACACTGTCAAATGATTACTCCAATCAAGCTAATTAGCATAGTTATCACATCACATAGTTACCTTTTTTCCTGCTGAGAGCACTTAAGATCTACTCTTCTAGCCCTGGCTGGTGTAGCTCAGTGGATTGAGCTCGGGCCTGCGAACCAGAAGATTGCAGTTCGATTCCCCGTCAGGGCACGTGCCTGGGTTGCAGGCCAATTCCCAGCAGGGACCAGTTCCCAGCAGGGGATGCACCAAAAGCAACCATACATTGATATTTCTCTCCTTCTCTCCTTCCCTTCTAAAGATAAATTAAAAAAAAATTTTAAAGAAATACATTTAAAAAAAAGATCTCTTCTAGCAAATTCAAGTGTACGATACATTATTAATGAATTATTACGTGTTACGTAGAGTATAATATATTAATTAATTCTTACTAATATATTATAGTCATAATGCATGTTAGGTCTCTGGAACTTATTTATAACTGAAAGTTTATATCCTTGACCTACATCTCCCCATCTGCCCTGCCCCCGAGCACCTGGTAGCCAACATTCTACTCCCCAAGAGTTTGACTTTTTTAGATTCCACATATAAATGAGATTATACAATATTTGTCTTTGTTTCTAATTTATTTAGCTTAATGACTTCTGGATTCATCCACTGGGTCACAGATGGCACAGTTTCCTTTTTTAAGGTTGAATGACATTCCATTGCATATGTATAACCCATTTTCTTTGTCCCTTCATTCAATAACAGGCACTTCAGTTATTTCCTTATCTTGGCTACTATGAATAATGCTGTAATGAATGTGGGCATGTAGCTACCTCTTTGAAATAGTTACTTTATTTCCTTTGGATGTATACCCATAAGTGGGATCACTAGATCAATGGTAATTCTATTCTTAAATAATTTTGAGGAGACCATTGTTTTCCATAGGGGCTGTACCATTTTGCATTCCCTCCAACAGTGCACAAGGATTCCAATTTCTGTGCATCCTCACAACACTTTATTTTTAGTAGTAGCCATCCTAATAGACATGAGGTAGTGTCTTACTGTAGTTCTGATTTTCATTTCCTATCACTCATGTACTTTTCTGGTATTTGGTATCATTGATCCTCACCAACTCTGAAGGTGATGGTTTTCAGAACATCACTGTGGTCAAAATCTTTTCTTGACATCTTGCTTCCTGATGCTGGGAAAATTTGAAGACTTATAAGCAATGAATAATGCTCCCACTGACAGATTTTAATTGGCTTCATCACATAGTCACATAAATCTTTTGTATAATACTTAAAATGCCATGGATATTTTAGTTACATCAGAATGTGTTAAATAAGATGTAAAAGAACATTGATGTATGATTTAACCATACCTATTATAAAGTTTATTAGCAAGCACTGTCTTCTAGGTTATAGAAAATGTCAGTGTTAGGTCAGCATTTAATTCTCAAAAGTATCTCATATTTAATATTTATAAATATTATGTTTTAATGCATATATCATTTGCTTTAGGTAATTTATTTTTATATTAAATGCAAAGTGAATTTATATTTAAAGTAAATTTTATATATCATGAAAACTTATTTGTATTTCAGACTTCAAATTCATGAAAAGATTAAATAAAAGTCACCCATAAGCTTTAAAAGATGATTGTTTTCTATGGCTCTGTGGACCCATTGTTTTACTTTTTTGACATCCACACTTAAAAGTAGGTATTTGTAATTTAGATTATAGATTTCAACTGTCCACCTCTGTTGCTTCCTTTATGTTAATATGATTACATCAGAATTCTTTAATCTGACATTCAAGACTCTTCATTTACTGACCCCACCTGCAGTACTGAACAGTTTTATCTCTCATTAATACCCCCATTTTTTCATTTCAGCCAGTGTGATTTTCATAGATTTCCTAAAAGTTCACTTGCAAACATAAACTGATTTGTTTTTTTGCTTTACAGTCTCCGTTTCCCCCTTTGCCAACTCAAGTTCCTGGCCAAAAAACTTTCTCTGAGGACTAGGTTCTGTGCTGAAGGCCTTATTTTAAAGGATCCTCAACAAGCTAAAATGAGTTCAGAACATTTAAGAAAGTGAGTAATGGTAAATAAAGATGAATAGGAAAGGCATTGAAAGGTAGTAATACTGGAGATTTATGAAGACACTGACAACTTGATTCAAATATTTGGAAGACTTACATAAAAGAGGGATTATTCATATTTTGCTCTAGGTCTAGAGTCTATGAAATAAATGTAGGGCCAATTAGGGAAAGTTTTGATAAAGCAGTTATGTGACTCACTTCCATGAAAAAACACATAACAATTTGAATAACTCAGTGTTCACAATGCAGTATTGGGCTCACCTGTAGGGTTGTGGAAGTGACTGCAAGTTGCCCACCAATATCCTTTTTCCCATCTTTCATGGTAAGAGCTCCCACATGTTAGACAGGCATAAGGTTTCTCAGCTAGAGCTGGCATTCCCCAGCCTTCCTGGAAGGGAAGTTTTAAGTTCTGAGCAATGAGATGTAAGCAGAGCAGTATGGGCTATTTCGGGTAATGCAAGTTCTGGGTCAGACTCCTAAAACAAATGTGCAAGTGTTGCTCCAGCTGTCTTCCACCTTCCTTCCAGGGAGAGAGGGTGAGAAGAAGACTGGCTTGCTTGAGTACTGTATGATCTCACGAATACGTGGGACCTAAAAAAACTGAACTTAGAAACAGAGTGGATTTGTGGTTGCCAGGGACTGGGGCATGAGAGGAATGTGTAATGGTGATGAGAAGGTTAAGACTTCGAGTTACAGGATGAATTAGTTCCTGTGATCTAATGTATATCATGGTGATGTAACTGATATTGCATTGTATACTTTGTATTGTATACTTGAAATTTGCTAAGAGAATAGAACTTAAATGTACTCACCACAAAAAAGGTGACTATTGGAGGTGATACATGTATTAACCAATCTTATTGTGATAGTTATTTCATAATATATATCAAATCATTACATTGTGTACCTTAAAATTATACAATGCCATATGTCACTTATATCTCAATAAAGCTGGATAGAAAGAGTAACTGTTTTGGACCAAAGATCAGAAGCCACCCACTGAGAATGGTGGAATTGTTGTATGAGTTAGGATTGCCTCACCATCAGTGGTTTTGAAGGAAGGGAATGAATTTCTCTCTAGTTTAATCCACTATGTATTTTTTAGTGTATTAGCCCTGTAGCTAATACACTGATACCCTTTACAAGAAAGTATTTTATTAATTTCAGCAATTTTAGCTTTTTAAAATTTCTGAAATTATACTATAAATGTGTAGTTCAAGGTGAACACATTCATTTTCTTTTGCTTTGTAATAATTTACGTTCAGTTTAGCAGCTTGAAACAATGCCCATGTAATAGTTCACAGGCTCTATGGGTCTGGAATCTGGACACAGCATAAGCGAGTTCTCTGCTCAGAGTCTCATAAGGCCAAAATCAACGTGTCAACTGGGCTGAAGTATTGCCTGGACCTCTTCCAAGTTCATTCTTGCTATTGTTATTGGACTGAAGAGGTTCACTTGCCTGCTCACATCAAAACTTAATGAGACACAAACAGGAGTCTGCAGCCAAGAAAGTAGGATTTATTAAGGAGATGGCGCCATGCCCAGAGTCACAGGTAGCTATGCTCCAAGATCAGTCTCCCCAGTGGCTTGCAGGGGATGGATTACATGGGGGAAGAAAGCACTAATCATGGTGACTAGCAGAGTGAGGATTGTGGTTTCTGCTGACTGATTGGCAATAGGGTAGCGGTAGTTGATTGTTGCATCTGGGCCTGATGTCAGCCATGGGGCTGTTCTGCCCAATTTCTGTGGGGTCGTTCTGCTTTCCTGGGTCCAAAGTGGAAACACAACTGAGACGAACATATTATGTTTAGTGTGATTGAAAACTCTGTCTTAATAGTCAATAGACCCAGGATGTTGTCAAAGACAGCTGATGCTGATCAGAACCTCATTTTCCTGGGGGCTCAATGGTCAAGCAAGGGAGAGGGAGGTGGGTGAGTCCGGGCACTAGGTGAGGCCAGTATGAGTCAAAGGGGGGGAAAACAACAAAATAAAAGGCAGATTAAAGGAAATAAGGTTTCTGCGCGTAGTTTTGGAAGCATTCAATTGTTTGTGGCTCAAAGTCTGAGGTTCCTGTTTTCTTGCTATTTGCCACTAGAGGTTTCTTTAGTTCCTAGAATCCAGTCTCAGGTCCTTCCCTTGTGACCTCTTCCACTTTCTTTTTTGTCGTTGTTGTTGTTTTTAAAGATTTTATTTATCTATTTTTAGACAGAGGTGAAGGGTGGAAGAAAGGGAGAGAAACATCAACGTGTGGTTGCTTTTGGCATGACCCCAACTGGGAACCTAGCCCACAACCCAGGCATGTGCCCTGACTGGGATCGAACTGGCAACCCTCTGGCTCGCAGGTCAGCTCTCAATCCACTAAGCCACACCAGCCAGGGCTCCCCTTCCATTTTCAAAGCATAACAGCCTGTCACACCCTCCTCATTCTTCAAATTTGACTCTCTTTTCTTTTACCAGAAAGAGGAAATTTAGGTCTACTCTGACAGTCTCCCCTTTGCTGAACTCAAAGTCAATTCGTTAGTAACCTTAATTACATCTGCAAAATCCCCTTAGTCATTCAAGTAGCATAACCACGGGCAGGACATCTCATCACTTACAGGCCAGGGACTGGAACCAGAAATCTTGGGGGTACATTTTTGAATGAACAGTAGGGAAGACGTTTACTACCAGCTCCCAGTAATAGTTCTCTCATTATGTTTGTGGCAAGTCATCAACATTAATAAATTCTCATTGCCTTAAATATGATATTTAATGGCAAATATGGGGTTTTAAATCTCATTTGATGATAATATAGATATCAACAGGAGTCATAGCAGATTCTGAAAATAATTTATATTTGATTGTATTATATAGAGCACTTAACACCAAATTTTGAAAGATGTGGTGTAGGCATAAAGATAAGAAGTGTAAAAATTCACATTTATTTTACATGCACTATTAACCTTTAGGTTGGCTTTGTCCAAATATTTTAGACTAGCTAGTCTTAAGTTTAGAAATTACTTTGAATAATTTAAGAAAACAATAGACGTGCCCTTTTATAATTGGCCCGTTGAGTACATTCTGTGTTTTAGGCTGTGGTATACTCTCTATTCAAAGACTGATCATTTAACATCAGACAATGCAATCTTAAACTATTTTTATCTATTTAATCATGTACTGTTCTGTTTTAACTCACTTGAAGAAGAATCCCAAGTCTTTACCCAGGATCTGTAGCTTCCCACGTGACCTGTTGTCCCACCAAGCTCCTGCCACTCACTTTCTGGGTCACTCACTCCATGCACACTCGCACTCTTCGGGGCCTCTGCACTTCTGCTCCTTCTGCCTTTGCTTTAGGCCCCTTTCTGTCTCTGTGGGTGAGGCTTCCCCTCCGTACCCTATCCCAAATTGCAGGCCCTCTGACCTTTACCTGGGGTTTTATGTTTCTTCGTGCACCTATCACCACGTGGCATGTTGTCTAGCTCTTTATTGGCTCCTTGCCTGTTTTCTTGCACTGGAACGAAAGCTCCTTGAGAGTAGGGGCTTCGCTTTATGCTCTGTTGAATCCCCAGTGTCTAGCACATACTAGATATCTGGTGAGTGTGGTTGAACATGTGAAATGTATTTCAGAAAAGGAAAGTATACCAGTTAGGGAATTCGTTCCCTCTGTAAACTAGCACAAGTCTTGTGTTAAGAAGGAGCCTCATTTTCTTATGAAAAGTAGTACCACATTAATGGGAAAGGAAAAGTAGTGAGTTGGCAGGAAGGCAACATTGACCCTGCAGTTTTTCTTAACCCACCAATGTGGCCACGGGCTTTTCCCCAGCCCACTAGAGAGTTGAAGGGGGAATGCTGTGCTGAAGACAGGAGCAAGAACTCACAACACCTACCACTATTCCACACGCTGTCTTTTCTTCTATCAGTGACGACATGCTTTAGCAGGATAATTGCAAGTTTTGAAGTCACTTGTCACATTAAACACTTATTAACTGTTTTTAGCATAAGGGGCAAAGGTTTTTTTTTTCATTGTTCCTCAAGTATTTTAGTTACATTGTAGGTGTTAACATTTCCCTTTGCTTATCTTTTTCACTTGCTTATAAAACTTATATAACTATTGAATATATCAAATAATACTGTAATTGAATAAAAGCCTGCAATTAATACTCCAGGGACATGGAGGTAACTCTAATCATTCTCTTGAAGCTTATATTTTGAAAAGAAAAAAACGCTGTTAATTGCTTACTTGTAGAAGCATATTCTTTAAAAATTCTCTCACTGAAACACAATCTCCATTGTGATTGTCAGCTTACTGTGCCTTTCTTCTAATGACCTCAGACGTACCATGCGTCAGTGCCTGAGTTCATTAAGGACCACACAGGCGCGGAAGGGGTGCCTATGAAGCAGAGACTAGCTGCTTTCTTATAGCTCTAAAGACCCAGAGGAGGCAGGTTAGCTCTGTAATGCACATGTATGACAGACTTGTCCACGACAAAGTTCTGTGCCATGTGGTGTGCGTACTCAACAAATACTGAACTTCATTTTGAAGTGCCAACCTGGAGGTATTTGAACTGCCTCTGCCTTCCATCTACATGACCTCCTGTCTTCCATCCCTTTTGTAGCTGAGATTTTTGTATTTAGTGAAAGACTGAATGATGTTTCTTCTAGTTCTAAGACTTTATGTTTTTATGAGACTACCAGTAATTACTGTGTTTCGAAGAGAAGATATTGCTGAATGGGAAGATGAATAACATGTATAATATGACTTTTTAAAATTTTTGTTGCTGCCCTGTTGTTAAAATAAGTAAAATTAAAAAAATAAAAACTTTTAAATGTCACTAAATTCTAATAAAGTGTTAAGATAACATATAATCCGTATAAATTCTTAGAATTACATTTTTTAGTATTAGCTCTTTGTAGAGAATCACTATTTGAATAAACTATGAATCACTTGATGGAATATTTTGTAAATTAGATTTTAAAAGCATGTTTAAAGACTAAATATCAATGAAGTTTTTTTTCTTTAAGGACTTCAATCATGCATTTGAAAAATGATTTGTACCAAATAATGTAATCATAGTGTGATTTGCATTAATTTTTGTATTAGTTAAGGTAAATAATTCTAAACAGATAAACACCATCTATCAATGGTTTCATAACATGATAGACTCTTACATCTTGCTTTCATCACAGTCTAGTAAGGACCAGTGATGGAGGGTAGGGCCCCAGCTCTGCTTTTCACGGTCACTGAGACCCAACTTATTTTGCCCTTCTAGTGGTACAACCTCCTGTCTAGTCCTCAAAGTCTTTTCTCATCGGCCTGTAGATGATAAAATAAGAGTCCCATGTGGGAGGTTTTTCATGCACCAGGCTTCGAATCGACGCACATCCTCTTCTGGGTTTATGTTCAGTTACTCCAGAATGCAGCCACATGGCCACTTCTAATTTTAAAGGAGTCTGGGAGGTGTAGACCAGCTATGTGCCTGGGAAGAAAAAAAGCACAGTTATTGCCAAGAAATAGCAGTCCTGGCTACAGTCTACCTTTCTAGTCACCAAATACCTGGTTCACTCTTCTTCCTGAACATGGAACACATTTGCCCTTCCCAGGGGAAACAGCCCAAAGCCCCATACGGTCGTTGTATCCAGCTCTAAGTCCAGGATCTCTGAATAAAAGGACGTCCTTCATCAGGTCCAAATGTGGTTCCTGTAGCCCAGTGAATTATGAATCTGCCTACCGCTTTGCCATACACATTCAATATATAATGACCACAAGGAAAGCCTGGGAGACTTAGAGCAGTTGCTTGTCCATAGCAATTTTGAAATCCCCACTTACTTGGACCACTTACCTGGAAGGCAGGGAAATTCCTTGGTTAGAACTCTACTATTCGGGGAGAGTCCCCTTGCCCATTGTTCTCTGAGGCAACTGGCTCCACTATCTGAGAAGCTCTTCCCTATCTATTATCACCCTCCGTAGCCGTATCTGGAACAGGTGGGGGGAGCTGCCCTCCTTGGGTGTGTGTGGCTTTCATATTCTGCTTCCTGCTGTTACACAATCAAAGACCTCAACCGGCTAAGTTCCTTCTCTCAAAACACTCAGTAGGCTTCCGTGTGCCAATGACATTACCCAATGTTCATTCTTAGACATACTCTCCAAACATGATTTACTCCATTGCTCCTTCTTTTCAGCATAATGGCAGATACCTTAAGACCAACATGCTTTCTTGGGAAGGTTGATCTGACCTTGGCCTCTAGGCTGTTTTAATGATCTATCTATTGTTGTCCAAAGACTTTTTAAATCTTATTTTCTGTTATGTGGGATCTAAAAACAGCTTTTCCAATTCTTTACTTCATTTTTGTTTTTCACATAGAAATTATCCTATTTTCACCTAGACTCATTGCTTGATTATGATCACTTACTGAAGGCAACCAGTTTTAGAAACAGAACTCTTTTCCAACCATCCGTATAGCCTAGGTTCAGTAGCAGGTAGTCTGACTTCCAGGTTATCTCAGGAACACTTTTGCCAAATATTCACTGTGGCCTAACAAGGCTGCCCAGACTCCCAGTGTTACTTGGCTTTGGTTCCATTCAGGGACTCCAGACTTCTGGCCCTCAGTGTTGGGGAGAAGGAGAGAGGATTGTTTATGGAAAGATGTCATGGGCTAGGCCTGAAAGTGGGAAACCGCTGTGCTCACGTTCCATTGGCAGAACCCGGCCCTCAGTCACACGGCCACACCTCAATAAAAGGTCTTGAAAGTGTGGTTTAGCTCCTTGCTTGTGAAGAAGAGGAAAACACAGATGTCAGCGAAGTAGCAGTTTCAGCCGTAATTTCCCTGTACATATAAAAAGTAGCCTTCCTTCTATCCATTTTGTGCAAAAATAGGACAGTTTTCACTGTACATTTAGTATATCTACTTATTAGACATACAACATAATAACAGAAGAGTGATGTATATTCACTCATCTTTATCCTGCTGTGGTTTCTAGTTGATTGTTCTGAATAAATCCAATCAACCAATTAAGTAAAACAATATGAAAATTGCTACTTAAAATGAGATTTTTTAAAAAGCATTTTATAAAACTATGGCAGATTGGCCATTTTTAGGAATTACAATGAATATCAATTTCCACAGTTTGGGAAAGTAGCAATGGCAAAATTCTTACTATTCTAGAAGGCATGGCATAACACTTTTGTGATATTAGACATAATGTATTTCAGATTCAGTATTTGAGAATAAAATTCAAATGAGATTCTTAGAATCATAGTGAATAAGAGTGAGGGAGAAAGAGTGGGAAATAAAGAGGGTGCAATTTAAGTACTGGTGACTACAAGTTTCTGTTACTTGGAGACCATACACACACACAGTCAGCCAACATTAGTTGATGGTGCATGATAATCCAGGGGTTGTCGCCAGACACCATGGACCAGAAGTAAATAACAAGGCTTGAATGTGACAGGTGATACTTACTGTGGAGGATGTTGGGGAACATAAGAGAAGAACCTAGTCCCGTCCATGGGATGACTCTGGAAAGCCATCCGAGCAGTGAGGAGGCTGGGGTTTAGCGGTGAAGGAGGACTGAGGGTGGTGAAGGACGTTCACAGCCAAGGGAGCAGGACAAAGCAGGGCGCGGCCTTGGGGAGAAGCTGTGCATGTGAGGTGCTGCGTCCTATAGATGAGGGGTCTGGTGAAAGGTGAGTCTGAAGAATTAGTAGCAGACCACAGTTTGTGTGACATCCTCAGGGTTTGAACTTTATTCTGAAATCTGTGAAAAAGCAATAAGGGGTTTTAAAGCAAGGGAGTAACATCAGAGTTTTCTGTCAGAAAAGTATCTAAGCATAGATTTTGGAGAATGAATTGGGGTGGAGAGGACTAAAAGCAGGAAAGCAAATAGGTTTTTTTTTTCTCACAACTTGAGCATGTGAATTTGCTAAAGAATGTGTTATTCAATTACCATGCATTTCTGCTACATTTTAATCATATTGTAATATAATTGTCTTAAGATTCTTCCAGTTAATGAGAGTAATCCATCAGTGAGTCACAAAATGATTTTCATTGTTATTATAGTTTTGATTGACAAAGAGGATTTTCATTTGAGGGTTGAGATGATATTTTTAGTGGATATATTCTATGAGACTTCTTCATTTCACATACATTGTATGATACTTCCTTGTACTAATGTTTATAATTATTTATAGGCTATTTTTCTTAATTTACCAAATATAATAGAATTGCTATCTCTATGTAACTAGGAATGAGAAATTTGAAAATAGTCATTATTTTTCTTCTATATATTCATATATTATGTTCTTAAATAATTAAAGAAAGTAGCTAAATAGTAAATGTTACCTCAGCTGAAATTAATTATGCAGCATATACATATGACATATATATAATTTTTTCTTGTGTATCCTGAACTTTGCATTTAAAAAAATATGCCAAAATATTACTCATAAAAATAAAAACAATAGTCTCTGTCATATCCACCTTCTCTGTTTTGTATGTCTGGAAGTGCCTTCTCAAAGACAGAAACTTAGCTTAGTTCTATTATGCATTTTACCACAGCATTATTTTTAATTCATCTATGTGCTGTATGAGGGTAACATCATTAACTAGAAATTTTTAACATCCTTATTTTTACAAGCCTCTTTCTTTTTTTAAAACATTTTATTTATTTATCTTTAGAGGGGAAAGGAAGGAGAGAAGTATCAATGTATGGTTGCCTCTTGTGAGTCCCCTCCTGGCAACTGGCCTGCAACCCAGGCAAGTGCCCTAACTGGGAATCGAACCGCGATCGCGTGGCTCGCAGGTCTGCGCTCAATCCACTGAGCCTCCCCAGCCAGGGCTACAAGCCTCTTTCTAATATGAAGGACCACATTGCACAAAATTGCCTTCCTTGTTGCATTTGGATAATAAAGGTTATTTGTGATATATGTAGAAAAATTGGGTACCTTCAGGAAGATCCAGCTTACATTTGAGTTCTTTTTAACTGGCCACACTTATTATTTAGGGTCACTTCTTTCTTTTGTTGTCTTTTTTTTCCTTCTCTTTCTTTTATCTGTCTGAATGTGGAGCAGTGATCACCAAACCTTAAAGGTGTCATAAGACCAAAAACGAAGTGGGGACACTCCATAGAGTATAACAGAGTTTACCACGGGGCAATTCACTCCCAGGGATGGAGTGGGCAGTGGACAAACAGCACTGGCAATCCTGCACAGGTTATTCTCTGCGGAAAGGCGGTTGCTACAGTAAATGTTTTATAGCACAGCTGAACTACTACTGATTGACGAGACAGAGGGACAAAGAATGCAGCGGAGCCAGGAGCATACCGCCTGGTGGTATTGTGGCAGATAATTGCTTAGTGCTGGTGCTGACACCAGTGTGATATTTACCTCGGCTGTTAGGTATTCCAGGCTGTTAACTGAGAGGAATCTTTATGATTGCATTGTGTAGGCGTATGGAACACAGCCACAGAGCCTGTGT
Source organism: Sturnira hondurensis (assembly GCF_014824575.4). Lineage (NCBI taxonomy): Eukaryota > Metazoa > Chordata > Mammalia > Chiroptera > Phyllostomidae > Sturnira > Sturnira hondurensis. Next base: position 18,932,609 of record NW_028093985.1, on the reverse strand, counting down.
ATAGTGGCCAGGACCAGTGAGGCCAAAGTTAAATGGAGAATAGAGAAAATGTGGGGCATATAAAGATGGAGTCAGTTTGTTCGCATCAACCTCTGTACATCTTCCGTCTCCTTCTTCTTCTATACAGAAGCTGAGTTTTCAAATTCACGTGGTTTTTTATTAGGATTTAGCATTATTGAAAATTAGAGGTGTCTGAATAGGAGTAGCTACTTATTTTCATTGCATAGTAAATTTGGAATAAGACTGATGTAAACTTGTTAACCAGGAGGCTTATTTATCCTGAGAATGAAAACCAAGAGACAGTATTCGATGTCTGTTTACGTTTTAAGTATCTGCGATACAATTTGAAGGGGAGAGAGGCTGCCCTCTGGTGTTCGCCGGGCTCACTGCTGCCAGAGGGGACCCCTTCAAAGTTTGGTTCTGTTGGACTTTAATTACAGGCTGACCAATGACGCGGAATGTTGAACTGCACATTGGTGGCCTGACTGTGAAAAAGATCGAACATAGCAGTGGGGACATGTAATCCTTTACTGCACGAGAAGACATTATACAAACCATGACCATTTTTTAAAAATCAATTTGATCTTAGGGTACAGAAATAAACAATGGATAATCTAAAATTGTTGAGGCACGGAATTAACAATTATAGAATAATTAATAATGTTTACAAATAAATTCTGAAGTTAATGCAATATGATAAAATGAATGTGGAAAAATTGCTCTTAAATATGACATTGGTAGCAAAGTGAGCTTTATTTTAGGGCTAGCGCTTCCTAGTTTCTTCTCCTGTATTTATTTACCCTGTTTTCACTTCATTGTCACCATAAAAAATGTTTTAATGAGGGTCATGACCAAGCTAATGATAATAAAGCATAAGAAAATGCCTGAGAACACGTGTGCCACAGAAATGCCTTTACTTTAAATTTCAGAATTTAATAAGTGTTAGTGCCACCTTGTGGTTGAATGCAATATAGCAACAAAACAGAACAGGCACATGAATTATAGTTTTTAAATTTTTTTGAACCAACTAAAGCTTTTTTGGCATAGTATATTTAATAAAGATTAATCACATGTTAATGGCTTATATTTGTTTGGGGTTTTCATTATAATCAGTGAATTCCCTGATTTCACTGGAAAGTCTGTTGTAATGAAAGACTCTCCAAAACATGTGAGGTTTTCTTATCTGTGAAATATAATAAGGTAGCACTTTTCAAAGTGATATTGGGGAACAGTTTCTGAAATATGAACTTAAGAAAAGTAGGCCCTATGGCCAAAGAAGTCGCATATCATATCTTCTTCTTGGAGAGTCCATTCTCTTATTTAAAGGCTATAGAAAATGAAATCTATTTTATTTGCTTTAAACCAGCATTTTTCAAACATGCTTGACCAAAGAAGACTTTTAAAAAATAAATAATACCTATTAATATTATCATATAATAAATAGCTGAAATAAGCTTGGAAAAACACTTTCAAACATAAAAAACTAGATACAAATTTTTTACTGACTCTAAAGTAAAACAATGTCTCCAGTTCTTTATGTTGGAATCACAAACTAAAAGTTTTGAGCTGTTAAGGACTCTAAGTCAGCAAAGGTCACCTAAATTAATGAATTGAAAGCAATTTGAATTTTCTTAAAGAAACTGGACTATTAATATATTATTAAATTTTAATGGTAGTACCCAGAGGGCTAATCAATGCTTGCAAAGAGATGTGTAGCAAATTTCACCCTCTGAACTCAGAATGAAGTGAGGAAAGCCAGGTGGCTCACTCCCATGAGTGGGCGTGTGAATCTGTTGTCCCCGTGGTGGTCTTTATGAAATTTGCTGACATGTTTGCTCTCTCTAATCCAGGTCACCCTATGGCCAAGTCTACACGATTATAAAATAGTTTTACCATCAAAACATGTTTTCAAAGTCCCTAAAAACAGCCTTTCTCTTTTTCCTATACCAATTCATGAAATCTTTGTGCCTGTCACAGACTAAAGAGTCTGTCTCTGGTTCCTACGTTCACCCTTAGACCGACCCTCGTTAGCTGGATTATTTCTCCAGCCCATTGGGTATTTACTGCTTCAGATGGCATCATGGGTATGACAGAATGTTGATTCTGTACTAAGTGCTAAAGGTTTTTTAAAATAGTGACAAAAGAGGCTCTGGTATTATGGAGCTTATTATATTTTCACAGGTGGTAGCAGTTACATAGATGATTTTCAAAGTGAAAGGCAATAACTTGATCTAAGGTTTGACCGGGGAAATACAAATGAGTACATGGATTCTAATATTTCTCAATGTGTGTGTTACAATGCTCAGTTTCCAGGGTCCACAGCCCTAGCTGGAAACCAATAAGCTAAAAATAGCCATTTAAATATTAAACATTTTGGTTGCATTGAGCCCCCTAGAGAACGCATTGTAACAGGTGACTATGTACTAGTCTGCATTTGTATTTATAAATATTTTTAAAAGTTGGCACCATTATGATAATATTACACTATGCCAAATGGGAATTTTACAATGAGAAATTGGGACCATTATTTAATTATACACGGGTCTAGGCACACAAATACAAGGCATTACATTTATCTGAGGGATGTGGGGAGTTTTGAGAGAGCCCCCAGGTGATTAAATTAGAAGAGCCAAAACCCCAAAGGCACCTTATGTTTAGCAAAAGTGTTTAGGTGTCGTTGAGGTGAGTGGGGAGGAGGGATACAGAGTGTGCGTCTAAGATCAGTTTCATGGTCGTAATGCCTGATGTTTATACGGTGCTTTTCAGTTTTCATAGCCCCACTTACATTTTTAAATCACATAGATATAGTTATCAACTATAACTTCAGCGGAAAAAAGGAAACACATCGAACACAATTTTATTGTAAGGGCCTTGTATAAAGAACTATTTCCTGAGGATGACAGTTGTCACGCATTGGAATGATTTACCTGGGATGTCATCGATACCCCTTCTCTAGGAATTCTTAGTAACGGCATCGACTTATTAGATCGAGACTGCTCTCCTTTGTCAGTCAGAATGGCGGAAATTGTATAATATACAGGGTCTGGCACAAGTAACACCCCTTTTTACTGCAAAATCTTTTATCACAGAATCATAAGCATGTACTTCTGTAGTAAAACAATATTATACTCTAGCATACCATATGTCACTTTATGTGAAATGTTCACATTAAAACTATAAATTATTACACCCATATTATCACCCTACCAACCACACTCAAGCAGGTGTTACTTGCCAGACCCTGTGTGTAGAGGTATGTAAAGCCCTCCGTCTCACAGGTGTCGTGGAAGAAACACAGGCATTAGACTCAAACATCCTTGGTAGAGTCCTAACTCCACCTGTTGCTACCTGTTGTCCATGAGCAACTTACCTGACAGGTCTGATTTTTTTTATCATCTTTGGGAGCTTGGGCCGTATTAAAGGATAACATGAGGTATCCAGATCATTTCTTAAACATTTGTCACCTTCCCCTGATTTCTTCCTCTGAAACCTTCATTTCTTCCTAACATTTAAAACTGAAGCTTCTGAGAAAGAGAGAATATGGGACCAAGGATGAAACTGAAGCCTAGTTTGAGACTCATTTTTGCCTAACTAAACCTGTTAGACTGGTATAAAATTTTAGCAGCTCATCTAAGTCTGAAACTAGTTAAGTCAGCCAAGATCATGGATCATCCTTTTTATAGTCAACCAGATTGTACCAAGAGAAATATCAGGTTAATCCCTACCACTTATAACATTAATTAAATGTACGTATGCAGCATACAATAGAGTTTTGAAAATACCAGGACAGGGTAACAGTATTAAGTACAGAAGGTGAATAATAATGATTATTATTATTATACTAATATAATTTATTGTCACTTCAATGTTTCAGGAAAAATTAGAAAAAAACTCTTAACCCTATTTTCCATGTGATCAGCTTTGTTGAACTTTTACTCCTTGAATACTTTCTGGTGTGTAGATGAGTTATTCTCTTCCCTCCACAGAAAGGCACAATTAACGTGGACCAATCTGCATTTCTCTAACAGGCACAAGTGATCCTTACGTGAAGTTTAAAATCGGAGGAAAAGAAGTTTTTAGAAGTAAAATAATATACAAGAACCTCAACCCAGTGTGGGAGGAGAAAGCTTCCATTCTTGTGGACCACCTCCGGGAGCCGCTGTACGTGAAGGTGAGCCATTGCTTGGTTTTCCCCAATGCAACGTGACACGAAAATCCCTGTTTGGTGGTTTTCTGTCATGTCTCTCTGACAAGATTTTTCACCAGAGATATATTCTGCCATGCACAATTCTCATCCGTGGATGATGTGATCGAACATGAGGTAGGGGGGAAGAGGAGTCAGGGGGAGCAGGCTTCTTCAGGACAGATCTGGTGCCAGTCATTTAGGAGGGTCATGAAGTCCATCGCTTTCTGCTTTGCTCAGTCAACCGATTTGTGCACTTTGAAGATGTATGAAAACACGTCTCCATAGGAGCTCGCAACAAGCAAAGCTTACACAGAGCCCAGCCTTTCTGATTAATAATTCTATCAGGGGATCTACCAGTCCCAATGGCAAACAAAATGCTTTACCTGGAAAATGAGAAGGGTTAAGATAATAGTGGGAGAAACATTCCTGTTTCTGTTATAAATTCAAAGATGGAAAAAAGTATTTTCTCTAGTTTGATGTAGTTTTTTAAAGAAGAATTTAAGGAAAGGGTTACAGCTCTAATTCCTTGCTTTGTTTTCATACTTGACTTTCCTTTAATTCATATCTTTAGGTCATATATTCTTTTTGGCTCCTATGTTCTGAGGACCCATTCAGTGACTAAACCTTTTTTTTCCTTTTACCACATCACACGTCTCATCTTTTTAATTTATATTGTTGCAATTGGCACATAAACCAAAAGTCTCACATCATTTTTTCAGAAGTCTCTGGGCACCTTCCTTTCTCTCAGCTTTTCAAATGTATTGCTTCCCATTGTTTCTCTTCTCCACAGAAAGGGAAGAACAACAAGATTTTATTAAAACCATAGCATGACAGTTTATAAAATCGATGGAAAGAGAATTTCCTAAGTCTATAGTTGATAACTTTTTAGAATTTATTATGGGGAGAATAGACCCCTTACAAGACCCCTATGTCTTCACATAAGATTTAGTCTCAAGTGTACTTTGGTTAAAGGAAACCAGTTCAATGCAATAGTGAACATAATGTGTGATTGCATAAGAATTGTTAACGTGAGCGTGTTCATCACCAACCCACCTTTCTCTGAAGAGAAGACCTGCAGGGTCAGAGATGTTTCTCCTGCTCCTCACTTCTGGAAAGAAATAAATATTTACATGAGAAAAAAGGACATACCTTCCCAATAAAGACCTGAGTAGAGGATGAAAAAAGAATTTTAAAAAGACAAGTGGGATGTAAAGGAAATTGTCTTCCTGGGGAATTTTAGAAGAGATCAATGGAGCAGCTGCAGTCATGAAAAAAATGGATGGGAAGGGAAAGCAGGTGTGAATAAAGACCCCTGGGCCATTTGGATGTCATTTAGTGTCCCTACAAGAAAAACCAGGGAAAGAAAGGGAGTTACTTTTATATTCATCTGTTGTGGCTCTGTTTCTGTAATGGGATATCTCTCTATGCCAGACGATGTGGAGTACCGGTCTTTACAAGGGTTATGAATTAACTCCCCAAAATACATTAGGTATTGGTTGGGTTCTTTAGCTTTTCTCTTGTGTTCAAGAATGAGTATTAATCTATGTAAAAATCTGAATGTCAAAACGTGTATTTCAAAAGGAATATCTTCATTGGCTCAAAACCAAACGAAGTGATGGAAAAGTGTTTTGGTTTGGTTTGAGAGAGCAAGGGTGTGTGTAACAGATGTACTTGTACTGCACACAGAGACGGTGACACTGCCTGCAGGTGGGGGACACCCTGCAAGCAAAGGAGGTGGCAGAGCCAGCCCACAGGTTGTCTGGTCTCTCTGCCCACCACTCTGAGTGTCTGGGGGGCAGCGGTGAGCAGCCACGGCTTCTCTCCTGCCCCCCAGAAGATGCTTAGTGGGTTACAAAAGGTTTTAAGTTAAACAGAAATCACTGGCCTCTCAAAGACTAATACAATACAAAATGACAATATTTTACGTTGTGTATTACTTTATACTTTTTAATATGCTTTGATATTTTTCATTCGATTTTCATTTTATATTAATTGCATAGGGCCTCTTTTGAAAAAAATTTCTAACTTTTTCCGTTTTTTGGTGTTATCTACTTTTACCTAACCTTGCATACACAAAGACCTAACTAAAATGCATTGGCAGAAATGATATTTTAAGTTAATAGAATTTCATGAAAATGCATTATTTTAATTGACTCTCCATAGCCCTATGTGATTGACTGACTTGATTTTACTGTGATGACCACAGACTCCATGAGGAGAGATAAATTGTGCCTCAAAGACTTCTTAGGGCCCAACCAATTCTGTAGTGACAGGTAATATGAAAATACATCCATAAGCTAGGTTGGTAGTTAGAAGATATTAAGGACTACCCTGCCATCTCTAGTTAAAGGAAAGAGAAGTCGATGTACAGAGACCCTTATTGGGACCCCAATTTCTGTCCTTGTAAAGGTTACCAAGGGAAACAAAATCCTATACTGAACAAGGTTTGAAAATCACAATGAAGTTGCAGTCCTTCTGCCATTTCTAATAAAAACAGATACTTTTCAAAAAAAATCCTGGAACTGCCATTTTTCAAGACTGTACAAAATAAGTAAGAATGCGTTTTGCAGTTGGTTGGCATGCCTTCCCAGGAAGGGCAGGAGGGGAAACCCGTCTGGAGGAGTGGGCTGGGAAACGCTCAGAATAAGGTGGGAGGAGAGGGAGTTAGAATGCGCTTCTTGGTGGTGAGCCGCGAGCGGCTGGAGCCCGCTCCGTGTCCTCAGGGATGCTCTGGCACACGTCGGAAACGACGGGGTACATTCGGCATCCATTTCCACCGAATCGAACTAAAATTCTCATTATCATTTCACTGACAGTGATATCTAAGGTACACAGTGAAAACCCAGAGTTGCAGAGGAAGAGACGGAAATAATATAAAGGGGAAAATGTTCATATAAATTGTTGCTTGTTTGGCCTTATCATGAGCTCGAAATCTGGGTATTAAATTGGAATGCTTTTTGACAGAATAGAAAGATTTTAAGAATTAGCAAGGCAATTCAGTTAGGGGCCATAGTACTAAGATTGTCACTAACAAAATGGATAGTTTCTTAAATAATGCATATGGATTCAAGCTTAAGGTATAAAGTGAAAAAAGTACTTTATGCTTGGTTCAAGTTTAAAAAAAGACCACATTACTGTCTTAATCAAAAATTATTCCTCAGTAGGTTTTAAGGGCTCTAAAAGGATGTTATACACCCATTATTCTCAACCTTAGCTGTACTTTAGAATTATCCAGAAAGCTTTAAAGAACCTAGATGTCCAAGTCTCTCTCCTAAAGATTGTGATTCAGGACCTGGGAGGCAGAGTCCACGCTTCTGTATTTTCAAAACACAATAGTTTATTCTGATGCACTGCTTGGGTAGACAGTCTTATTTCTAGACATTTAAATGGAAACTGAATAGTTGGAATAGAAATAGGTTCACAGCCATAACCCACAGAGCAACCCAATGAAATTACTCCAAAGTTAAATGATGTTTGTATTATCTTAGATATGTTTTCCTTCGTGGTTCAAAAACAGTTCCTAAAGACATGAATCAAGAAATCTCAGCTACTTTAGATTTTAAAAAATCAACAGGAACAAAACAAAGAAAAAAAGCATGACTGTACTTTGACTGTACTTGCTTTTGCTTTATTGGGAAAGAACCTGCAAGGCTGCTGAGTCTTGGGACGGAATCTGCAGCCGCGTCATCACAATAATAGCTACCACTCACTGAGCGCTGTGCTGTGTTCTCCAACTGCTTAACGCACATGAGCCTGACACTGACCCTACAAGTAACTGCTGTCATCTCCTGTGTCATTATTTTTTAAATCTTATTAAATTGGGTGACATTGGTTAATAAAATTATATAGGTTTCAAGTGTGCAATTCTGTGATACGTCATCTGTGTATTGCATGTGTGTTCACCACCCCTAGTCGGGTCTCCCCTGTCACCATACATTTGACCCCCTTTACCCTGTACTACCTTCCCACCCCTGCACTCTGTCTCTGGTAACCACTGTACTGTTGTCCGTACCTATCTCCTCTCCTTTGCACAGGCGAAGGAGACTCAGAGAGATGAAGATTGCTATGTCCACTCAGTAATTCTGCAAAATAGTTTTTGTTTTGCACTAAAGGTGATTAATTGCAATGGCTACAGTTAGGTTTTGTGTTGTTTCTATGCTTTATAATGTCAGTTCTGTGATTTGGAGTTTAATGATTCTTTTATAATGAAATGGTTATTTTGAAGCTGCCTGGGTATGCAAATGGGTCATGGATATATTTTCTGAGTAGAATCTTACGTTTTGGATCATATTGTTTGATCTGGGTATGTTTCCACTCCCTATTCTCATTATGCACCCTCACTTCATTCAAATGCCATCTTCTCTTACATCAGTAGTAGTTCCCATTATCCCATACCCTGAGATATTTTTCTCCACAGCACTATGACTGCCTAGCACACATTTGTTTATTGTCTGCATCTTTCCCTTGTATGCAAACCCCAAGAAATAGAGACTTTGTTTTATTCACTGGTATATTTCCAGTGCCTACAACAGTAGGTGGCAAGGGATAGGGACTCACTAAATATTTTTGCAATATATTCATGAATAAAAATATGAATCATTTAAACTGCCAAATTACAGCTCCCCTGAAGTCACGATTACATAGTGATATCTCAGTTGTTTGAGCTAACAAATCCCCATTTTTGCTGAAACCAGCATGAATTATTTTCTGTTACTTGCATCCAAAAGCATTTTAACTGATCCACTCTCTAATGCATTAATTAGGATAAAATATTTATTGTTATAAACTCATTTGAGAATGACGAGAATTGTTTCTGAGTCTCCAGGCAACTTCTACCTGATGTGGCCTTGTGTTTCCAGCACAGTGGAGTTGGGGGTTCAAAACAAGGATCCTGTGTGATTGCTTACATTCGACTCTCAAGAGCACCACCGAGAGTGGGTGCCCAGGTTATGGTTTTTACATTTCTGACGCCCAGTACAAGATTTCGGTCTGACCTCTTTCAATCCTGGGATTTAGAGGAAAGGAACAAACTTTTTAAACTTTGGGTTCCTCATCTGAAATATGGAAACAATACCTTGTTCACTGAGTTGTGTAAGAATTAAATTGAAAAATCTATGTCCTGTATTTACCACAGTGCCTAACATTATCATTAATGTAGACAACAGCATTGACCAGAGTTAGCTGTGCATGTCATTACTGTAGTGGGAGTCTCTTCTCCTTTTGTTGCTTTTCTCTGCCCAGTGTTTCTGAAACTCCACTGAGGGCAATGCTCCCTCTGACCAATAGTGTGTAGAGCTTGAAACGAAGTAGCGTATGTAGTCATTTCATTGACAAATGGATTTTGATGTTTCCATTCTGTCCCGTGTCGATGCCTTCACTGATGAACAGGAATTGAGAACTAAAATAAATATCTAGCACTAGGACAGTAGGAAGAACTCTCAACCACAAGAGTAAAGTGGGTTTAAAAGTTGAGTCACCCAGTTGGGCCGTCTACGCTAATAAACGCACTGGGTATATAGTTCTTCACGGTGTGTGTATGGATGTGCCCCAGGTGTTCTCGTTGATTATACATCACTATAGTCTGCCCGAAATGTTAAGCCTTAAGGTAGTACAGTTAGAAGAGATTGCACAGGAGAAATTTCTCTAATCTGTGGTGTAAATTTTATGTTATAAAATACACTACTGCAGCCACTTGCAAATACCAAGGTGTCGGTGGGAAAGATGAACACAATACTCACGTGATGTGCCACTGAGCATGAGACTAAAGCTCCGGAATGTGACTGATCAGGGAGGATATTTGTTGTGGGAATGCTGTGCTTTCTGCAACAAATGTACTCCTGCAAGGTTGTATGTAAATCAAATGACTGTGGGTTGAATAATTTAAGAGGCATTAGAGGAACTTATTACTTAAATAAATCCCCTTATGACTCTTCCAATCTAAGAATCCTTTTATAATGAAAAGTATTTATCTTTTTGTTTTAACATCGATTTTCCTTACATGTTAAATCTGTTTAAATTGAGGTACACCTGCACTAGAGAAAAAACAGGAACTGTTTCAGGCCTGCTGTATATATTGTTCCTTCTGCTTCTAGCTTTCTGACAGTGTGCTGAGAACTGGGCACAGGAGCACTGGGCTACGGGTTCTCTCAGGCTAATGGGTTCCCATATCCTGGAGATCTAATGAACTGGCTTGTCCTTTCAAGAGAGAACTTACCTATTTAGGCTCATATACTCCAGTACGCGAGTGTATGAGTTTCTATTTGGAAGGGAGAAGAAACACAGCTCCAAACTTCATCTACTAGCATTTTTTTCCATCTTGGAAATTTCTCTGACCTTCTCTGTTCTGTGTTTCTTTTCAGACCCTATTGTTTTCTTGACAACAGTTATCGAAATGTGTAATTACACATCACCTGTGCACCTCCTTGTTTAGCATATGCCTCCCTCACTGTACTGGAAACACAGACAATGCCAGTTTGCTCTCCACTGTTCACTCAGTGCCTCCCACATTGTCTGACACACGATAAGTCCTTGATCAATCTTGGCTGAGGGAATGAACAAGAAAGACTTAATAAATGGATTAAAGTTAGCCCATCTCCATTTACTTAGAGATTTTTTTTTAGAATCAGCCCTAAATGATCTGGCTCTGAGCTGTCTCTTCAGTCCCCTTCTACTCTTCATCTTTCTCAATCTGCTTTAACCACACTGACATTTTAATAATTATCCTTGAACATGCTAATTGCTTGCTGTTTCCTGCACCTAGAGCACAGGTGGCAAACACAAGGCCCATAGGCCGAATCCGGCCCTCCACCTCATTTTATCCGGCCCGGTACCTTGTCTCTAGCCCGCGGCAGCGCCGACCTCCTTGCCCCTAGTTAAGGAGTGGTTACATTTATACAGTCCTAAAATTACATTCGGCCCTTTGAAGGCAAGCCTGAGGCTGACGTGGACCCCTATGAAATGAGTTTGACACCACTGGCCTAGAATGTTCTTTTCATACTAACATGGCTTAATCTTTCTCATCACTGGGGTCTCCATATGAACACACTTCCTCCCAGAGGCCTTCCTGAACTCCCTGTCTGAAATAGCAGCTCCCACCACCCCCCCTTAGATACTTGTTTCCACAGTGTCCATCACTAATCTGTGCATGTCCATTTCATTATTTATTGGCTGTCTCATTCCCTAAGTGGAGATAAGTCAGGGCCATTGTCTGCCTTGTTCACTATAGTATGAATAAGAACAAGGAAAGGCACAGAGGAGGTACTGGACAAATTGTTCTGACCGAAGGAAGAAGTGCATTCTCTTTCTTCTTGTCCTTAGTTGTTGTTAATCACATTAACATTATCCACTAGTCATTGCTTGTGACAATAAACACGTAATCTAACTTAATCTTAATGTAACATCACAAAATGCTTTAATCATAATATCTCAGTTTTCACTTATTTGTAGCTTTAAATGGCATTGTGCTATAATATCATAGAATTTGTCTTCTATGACCCGAGAAATATGAAGAACTTGGAATGATATTCTCATTGTCTTTAGTTTGGGATGAAAGACGTATTTGTTGAATTTCATACCAACTCATTTGCCTTCCAGTATCGCTAATGCCCATGTAGAGTATGGGGAAACTTCAAAGTCTGTGTCTCCCACATGTTTGATGATCTACTATGTTTTATTTTATTTTATTCATCTTTCTTAAAGTTCTCCTTGGTGTAAATCAAAAATTTCAAGTTGGATATTAAACACCATTTTCTTTGAATGTTTTCTGACACATGTCTTATCACACTTTACAAAAACAAATATTTTTTTTTTTAAAATAAATGTTAGGAAACTTCATTGTTTTGGTGACATAGACAAGAGCCAATATTGTATCAGCAAGATATTTTTATATAAAGCTTATTTTTGAGTTGTTTATAATAATGTGTTTTGGCTTCTTAGGTATTTGACTATGACTTTGGACTGCAGGATGACTTCATGGGCTCAGCCTTTCTGGATCTCACACAGTTGGAGTTAAACAGGTGATTTCTGAACTGTCGTAAAATCATTACGCCTTGTTGGGACGATGGGCCAGCAGGATGGACAGTGTCAGCGGGTCTGGATTCTAGTTGCTGTTCTGTCGTGTGTGATTGTGAGCCTTTGTGCAAGGCAGGCCTTCTTAAGAACAGTTTTCATATTTGCCCAAAGGAAATAATCACATCTCCCCTGACTATGTGATTCAACAACTGTTTAACAGAAAAATTCTTGGACGCCTGCTTTCCCCTGGTACAGTGCTAAGTAAAGGAATCTAGAGAGAAAAGACACATTCCTTGTTCTCACATTGCCTGTCTGGTTGCAGTGAGGCATCAAAAAGATTATGCCTGTTAGTCATAGTTATTAATTTAAGAGTCAGGCCATCATATGGGAAATAAAACATGTGCACTTTGCTTCAAAGACAGCAACTCTCTTGTCACCAGAGCCAAAATAGAGTCTAATTGTGCCATTACCAGTAATCCTGGCTTACCGAGGAATGCCCGTGGAATGGAAGCAGACCAGTTGTATTTGCTCAGTTACAGTAGCTTGCCGTTGCTTGACTAGTTGTAAAGTTATATTTTCTACTAATATTATTTCTTGTACCTAACTATGGGCTGATATTTCTTCAAGTGCATTTCAACATAGGAACTAAGGATTGATTAATACTACAAAAGAAAAAATAGGCTTGAAAAGGGTCCAGTGCTGCCAGAATGGGTTGCAAAGGGAGCTGCAAAATCTCCTTTGGTGTTTGTGTTCGATGCTGCTGCTGCGTCACATGGCAGAAATAGCGGAGAGCGGTATAATGGGCTGGATTACTGCTCTACATTTCTACACCTGCAGATGTGTAGGGAAATAGAAATTGTAGAGCCCTTTCTGCGTTATAGTCAAACTAAGTTTGAGTCCACTATTGGTCTTCCAAAGGTCATTTGTACCTCAAAATGGACAAAAGGGGGCCTTTTCTGTACTCCCTTCATGTCCTTCATTGCAACCACAGTACAGGCTTGACTTAAAGAGAGAACCCAGCTGAGGGCCGGCTCCCCACTTCACTGCAGTGGAGGAAGTGCCCTAGGTGGTGCTGCTTACAGTCTATTATTGTAAAACTAAGCTCCAGCTAGAATGGGCTGTGCTGTCCTTCTACCAAGTCCATATTATATTTTCCATAGACTTATGTGCAAGGCTATGCAAACTACTGGACTTAATCAGAGTACATTGTACAGAGTGCAATTTTTCTTCTTCTCTGTTAGATAAATTATTGCAAAAAATAACTAAATGGAAAAATATGGGATAATTAAGAAAATCTACACGATCGCGGTTCGATTCCCAGTCAGGGCACATGCCTGGGTTGCTGGCCAGTTCCCAAGAGGGGACTCACGAGAGGCAACCATACATTGATATTTCTCTCCCTCTCTCCTTCCCTTCCCCTCTGTCTGAAAATAAATAAATAAAATATTTAAAAAAAAAAAAGAAAGAAAATCTATGCAAGCATTTGGTGTTCATGTTGCCACATTACCTACTTTACATATTAACTAACCATTCCCTTTCCCCAAAACTACCTTTTAAAATCACATACTACTTTAAAAAATTACATATCTGCAATTATGCCATTAAATTCCATGTACAAATTACATATCTATAATTATGGCATTAAATTCCATTTCTCAGGATGTAAGAAGAGGGATTATAATAATAGTCATATGAATACTTATGCTACTATATAATGCATTAAGGTATCTCTTTGAAAGAAAATAATAGATGTACTAAAGCACTTGCAAAAGTCCTTAAATCTTTATCATGTAATCATTATAAAAATGTAATGAAGATTTTTCTACTAATTTTTATGTGTAATGGTTAAAATCACGTTGTGATCTCCCTCCACACAAATATACATACAATATAATGCTTAATCCATTACATACTGTTAAAATAAAAGAAACAAGTTGTTATTTTATTACCATGATTGGTTGTAACTAAAATAACATTGGAACAATTTGCTTCACAGCTATTATAACACGTATTTTATCTAGCAGGTTACTTATTTTCAGTTAAAGCTCCTGATATCAGAAAACTGTTTATATTTTTAATAACATCATTCCTTGACTTGGTAAATTAAGCATTATATGAAAGAATTTTCTTCTATTATAATAACTTAGTATTAAAAGAAAGTTAGGCTCTCAACCCTGGTCATATGAGAAAATCATCTGGGAAGCTTTATCAATGTATAGGTTTCCAGACCCCACCCTGATAAATCTGCAGTGACAGCCCGAGTCCTTACGGGCAGAATTCAGGACTGTGCACTTTTGTAAAAACTCCCCAATTGATTCTGATGTGAAACCAGGACCAAAAGTTCTCATTTGGACCACGTTACCCCATCCAACCTTCCTCCCAGTGGGAGACTCCAACTGGATCATTTCCTAAAAGTTAAGATCAGTGAAGACAAGGATCTTATCTTTGGCTTTGACCCTTGGTTTTTACCCAGAAACTAGCCTAGTGTGTGGCATTTGATATGTGATTAATACATGTTTTGTGAATGAAATTAATGAGCAAGTGACTAATCAAGCAAAAGAACATTACTAACTTGCCAACATTTTAAGCTTCAAGTTTAGTGCCAAACTTTTCACAGTCCCTTAGGTTTATGGAGGGCATGAACCCCTATTTGTTAAATATTAATTAAAATATGGAAACAAGCTATCACTATGCATTGTCTATTGAAGGTATACTTTGCTTGCTTTCTAAAAGTGATTGTGGGTAATGAATAATTTATAATCTCTTCCTCAGAGATACATAATTCCAAAATCTTTTAAGTATTGATCAAATTATTGATTTCTTTGTGTTTCTGATTCTAAAAATTGTCCAGGCATAAGTTTAGACAACCCCAAAATAGGAACACTTTTGTAAGTATTGGAATTTCTTTTAAGTAATTATACATTGTTTTTAAAGTATATCTGTAATATACAAACAAATTATATTTTTCATTTTTATCTTCTCTCATTCTTTTTTTTACTCTATGTCATACTCCTGATTAAAAAAAAAAACTTAAATAACCAAAGGAAGCTAGTGGTCAATGAGTAAACCTATTTAGTTGTTGGAGTCAAATTTATAGAAAATAGCCACATGCCTTCTGTGTGTTCAGAGACCAGAGAGCAGGTACGTGGAGGTTTCTCTATGCTGCTGTGGGCGTCTGGCCTTTTGGGCAACCCCACGGCCTTCCTAGAGCCCCACGCAGGACTGAACTTATCCAGTGAATCCAAGTGTAGCCAGTTGGCCCATGACTATTGGATAACTTAATTTATTGATGAAACTTTAATAACAACAAAAATTGTAACAGGAGTGTATAGGAACAAAAAAGTCTTCATATATAATGCATTTTTGGCTTATTCATTGAATAACTGTTCAAAATCTTAATATTTTTCCCCACAGGCCCACAGATGTGACTCTAACACTGAAAGATCCCCACTATCCTGACCATGACCTTGGAGCCATTTTGCTCTCAGTCATCCTCACACCTAAGGAAGGAGAGCACAGAGATGTGGTAAGTCCCTCCACAGCCTCGTAGGGCTGCTTTCTGTCCCTCAGACTCACTCTCAGATGTGCACTCAGACACCATTTGGGTGCTGTGAGACTTCTCTGAGCCTGGAGGTTATAATAAAGACAAGCGGCCTGTGGAAACCTGGCCCATTCTTTGTTTCTGTGAGAATTCTGGGTATCACTAGTACCTGTATGTTGTATCTTTTTAACTCACATTTCCTGTTCTATGCTCCAGGTCAGAACCTCTTGTTGTAAAATAGGAAACACATTTGCATCTCTTATTATAATTTTATTTTCCGATTTCTGACCTGTTATATTGTAGACAAAGAACAGTGTTCATTCAGGGAATACATTTATTAATTTATTGAGCATTTGGAATTTTATACCGAGGTGCCCAGACCTTGCTGTTTTGACCATAGTGTCAGGTGCACCTTAACAAAGAAAATGAAGTGTGTTATAACAGAGTTTGTGCCTTCTGGAATTTGCTGAATAACTGAGCACCCTCCATCTTTCTGGCGGGCTGCCATCCGGGCGTTACCCATTCCAGCACTGGCTGGCTGTGCTGCTGTGCCCTCCATGCCACTCTGAGAAACTGACAAGGACACCGAGGAGCCGCTTACTCCAGCATTGCCAGAGGGACATAAAAAACTAGTAGGTCTGACC
Organism: Sturnira hondurensis; assembly: GCF_014824575.4. Lineage (NCBI taxonomy): Eukaryota > Metazoa > Chordata > Mammalia > Chiroptera > Phyllostomidae > Sturnira > Sturnira hondurensis. The sequence goes on along the minus strand of NW_028093985.1, from coordinate 18,916,228 downwards.
CACATTGGGGTGCTGTCCAGTGCACTTTCTGCCACAGTCTACCAGCGATTACTTATTAAACTCAATGTGCTTTCGTGTGCTGGGAGCTACCCTTGCTCGTTCTGACTGTAACTCATTTTAGCAGTAGACATAACTTTTCAAGCAAGTTCAAATACCCAGTAGAGCGATGTGTGTACTGCTGTCTTAAAATAATGCACATTTAAACTTGGTATGTATTGTCTACTGAAAAGGTATTATTGCTATTTCTCTCTAAATTGTAGATAAACACAGCTCCATGTTCGAATTAGGAAGTGTTTTAAACTCATTGAAGAATTCACTCTTATCAATGAGCATTTTTCTCTATCTTTTAAAAAATTAAACAGTGAGTGCACATACTCATATGTACTATTTAAGCATGATTTAAGTGTCTGTAACTTTATTCAGTGAGGAAGAAATTTCTCTTTTCCAGCCAGTGTTGCCAGTTAGTGCCCACCATGAGAACTGAGCCCGGTGGGAGAGCACGTATGCGTGCCTATGGAGAGGCCCCTGTGCAGACAGAAGGGTAGGTGAGGACCTGGTTCTCGGTAAGAACCCACTTTAGCCAGGTCCTGGGCTAGACCCTTAGGACACAGGAAACTTATATCCATTGGACAACTCGGGAGTCAAATAATCACTGAAGAAGATGTGTAATGATGTGATGCCAACTGTTTAAAGTGCCACGGAGGAGATGTACGTGTTGCTGTAACAGCAAACGTAGGGGAATGTGTTCTAGTCAGGAGGATGGCGATTCTCTAAGGAAGTCAAATGGGGGCTGAGGTCTAAAGTATACGTAAGAGGTAACAAGGCTTTTCCCAGGAATAGAGAAAGTATTTTCAGCAGCATAAACGGCTTGTGCAAAGGCCCTGTGGCTAGAGAAACCATGCTACTTTCCAAGAATTTAAAAAGTGCTGGAGCTTAGAGAAGGTGAAAGCGAAGAGAGTGTGGAAGGTCACGGTGGCAACTTGAGTGGAAAGGGATGCGCAGACGGCGCAGGGGCCATAGGCCACATTGCAGTCTGTGGTCGTTCCTCAGAGAGCAATGGTGAGCCATTGAAGAGTCTGTAACTGCGAAGGGCATAATCATGTTTGCTGTCTGAAAATAGCTCTGTAGCTACATGGCAGAAGACAGATGGAAGATAAGGATGCTTGTAAAACAATTAGGGGACTATTACAAAAGACCAGGTGGAAGGTGATAGAAGTTTGGACTAGAACTGTCAGAGATAGAAATGCAAGGAAATTGTCTGCTTTATTTATGGGAAGTAAAATAAACAGAAGTTGGTGATAGTACTTTTTTGCTTTGGGATTCTGTGTTATTTTTAACGAAGGGAAAGCACTTCACAAATGAAAATACCTAAGTGCCTGAGGTCTTGTATATCTCAAACCATGTAGTTATTTGAGTAACTTGATGATAGATGGACAGTCTACTAAATTTTTACATTAAAGAGATATGCATTAAGTACTCTAACATCCAACTGAGGGTTTAAAGGATCAAATAAGTACCAGGTGACCTTGTGATGGAGGTGCTACTTGTTCTAAATTTCATGGAAGTATATGTCAGCACAGGCAGAATAGTTCCTATTTCTTTTCAACAATTCTTGCAAAACTCCTTCAATATTCATAGATGCTCAAACTTATTATTTAGGCACAATGTCTTTCAAATTAGAAAAAATGATTTAATAATATTTCAGTGCCTGGTTTTTGATCATCAATGATTCATCAAACATGAGTAGAAAAAGTGTGGGTTACATGAAACAGTCACACACTAAAATCTAGCATTATTCATCTTTTCTTCCATGTCCTTATATCTCTTCAGCTACACTCACTCTTAACACGAATAGTTCTTTCTGAAATCCTCATGCCATTTTCTTTACTCGAATTCCTTTGACTACCTCAGCTTCCTGAAAGAAATCTTTTTCTGACAAGTACTTTTTATTCCCTGCCTTACTTCATGACCTTCCACTTCAAAGTCCTAAATAGCACTGGATTTATTCTGTGGCAACTGAAAAATAGTGTCTTCTTGCCTCTTTCTAATGTGGATTCTCTCCTGTCTTCTCTCTTCTTCGTCAGAGAAGCAAGTGGCTTGGCCAGGACTCAGTGCCTCAGAAAGGCATAACAGTTGCAGCTGTTACTAGGCTGGCCTGGCTGGGGAACCACCCTGACCTCAGCCACATCTGAGGAGCAGAGAGCAGGGTGACCAGTGTGTACTGGCTCCTCCTTATGGGCGTGGTCATGTGATTAATAGCCAGGTATATGGGGTTGGTTATAGAGAAATGAGGTGAGTTGGTGGAGTGGGGAGAAAGGATAAAGTATTCCTCATAGGAAATTCGGTTGAGTTCCCCAATATCCTGGCTAGTCTGATGTCCTAGATTTGGATTTGTGTTTCTAAACAAATGCTTTACATTATGGAAATTCTTAACAAATACACATAAGTGGGCCTTTTGCTCTTTGCTTTGGTCCGTGGAGCGGTTCTTTAGCTATTTTATTCATATCTCTAAAACTGTTAAGCAACACTAGTTACAAGATTTTCAAGACTAAGAGCAAGGGCCATTTGTAGGCACCTATTTAGAAAAAACACTTACTAAATATCTACTAAGCATGTGCTAGATTCTATACCTCCCTCTTCATTTTTCTTCTAAGTGTTCAGTGACTTGTTTTCTCTGATTAAAGAGAAACTCTCGATATGGTGGACTTCAAGGTTCACCAGGGATCAACGTGTGTTCCCTCCCTTGTACCCTCCGTCCCAGCCACGCTGGGAGTGGTTCCTGCAGTGGTTCATGCTGTAGTGGTTCCTGTAAAAGTCACCTTCTCATAAGTACAAGCTTTCTTCAGTGTCACTTACACTAGCTAAAATAAATCTGTAGTGTACTTCTCCTCATCTGTATCCTATATACCATCAGACTGGTAAAAAAAATGTACATGTCATTTATTGCTCCTGATACTTTTCTTATGATGACTTCTCTCAAAATCTAGCCCAGCTTTCTGAACCTAACAATTATTCAGTGGTTGTAGATGAATATCTGTGAGGATTTGAAGAGATGCTTCAAATATGCAGGGAAAAATATTTTAAATCTTTTTTCCTTCAATATACAAATCCCTGAGGTTGTCACAAACAATATTAAATAATGATTTAATTTACCTTTTGCATGCTTAAAATTAGTAGGTTAATGAGAATGGGCTTAATATCTGTCTGTATCACTTGTCTGAAGATTTCTTTTTTTTTAAGATTTTAAATTTTATTTTTAGAGAAGGAAAAAGAGAGGAAGAGAAATATAAATGTGTGGTTGCCTCTCACCTACCCCCAACTGGGGGTCCAGCCCACAACCCAGGTGGGTTGTGTTGATGGGGAATTGAACCAGTGACCCTTTGGTTCACAGGTTGGAGCTCAATCCACTAAGCCACACCAGCCAGGGCTAAGGTTTCTAATGATGACAATGATTTAGAAGTAGGTCACTTGGTTAGATTTATTCCCAGATATTTTATTTTTGTTTTTGCTATATCAAATGGGATTTTTTTCTTGATTTCTGCTTCTGCTGATTCATTGTTAGTATACAAAAATGCCTTTGATTTCTGGAAGACACTGAAATAGAGATCAGGCTGACAATGACCAGAAGGGAGGGAATTTCAGGGGAAATAGGGAAGGGATTTAGAGGAACATATATAAAGGATACATGGACAACAACTGAGAAGGGTGGAAATGGGAGGGAGCCGGGAGCATGGGGGGTGGGGTGGGATAGGAGTAGTGGACAGAATACTGTACTTAAAAATAATTAAATAATTTTAAAAAATAGAAGTAGGTCACTATATCTTCTTCATTTTGTAACATGTCTCATGTTTTCTAAATATATTTCTCAGGCATACATTTGAAGTTTGTTGGTTAAAAACAATCAGAGATCCAATATATCTTCAAATTAAATTCTTATATGCCTGAAATATGTAACATATTGCTACAGTAAAAATGACATACTGAACTTTCACAAATTATCCAGGAACAAACCTTAAAGAAACCCCAACTCAAAATGCAGTAAACCAGAAATTAGTTACTAAATGATCACAATCCCATTCACTATTTAGAATGATATAGAGGGAAGAAATAGAAGATGATTTTTCATTGACTTGTACTCGGAAACTTTTAGGAGCTCTGTTCTCTTTCATTCTTAGCTCAGAAATAATCTTTTTAAGCTTTTGGGACCTAAGACTCTGGTTTAAAAACCACATGTTTACTCTTATGCCTGTGTTTAAAAGATTTTGCTAAATATTTTACATTTAATGAAATGGAGAATGCAATATGAGTTTCAAGAGCCATTAACAAATAAATCCTAACAATCAAATAGGAAATGGAACATTAATGGTAAGAAAATGCTATCAAAATAGGGAGAGATGACTAACTGGAAATAGAGTACTTAGCATTGAAAAATGGTAAGATATCTAAATTGGCTTGTGAGTTTTTCATACATTGTTAATACTGACAATACATACTGTGTATAATGCAGCTGGAACAATTTCTCCTTGCATGGATTGCCAGTTCTGGAGATTAATAACTGAAGAATGGATGGAAAAACCTATCAGCCTGCTAAATCTCTTAATCCTCTAAAACATGCAATGTGTAATCATAGCAATTTAAGACATATAGTATAATTAAGGGCCTAAGTATTTCATAGTTGCTTATATTAAAATCTTCTCCATTGAGTTCACAACTTGAGTCCTTTGAAAAATATCTGAGATATGAAGATATACATATATGAGTCTATGTATATGTATAGGTATATGTATGTGTGTATGTGTATATATTTTTTAAGTTTCTGGCATAGTGTGTATGAGAGATTAGAATCTTCATGGGGGACATGCTGCAGAGTCATATGATGCAATGGTCATCTCTGTTTTGGATGCTTGGAAATGTGTAGTGCATACATGTGTGTCCTGTGTATGATAGTTTGGTCCGATAGTGTGTCTGAGTCCTTTCGGACTCTTTTTCTAGCAGAATGCAATCCACAACTTCCTTCATTGGAGAATCTGTGAAATAAAAGGGAGTTCATTTGTGTTAGACACTATCTCAGATAGTCTAGACCTACAAATTGCTTGGCTAAAGCTAAAGCTAAAAAATAGAAAATTCTAAGAAACATGTGATGTGACCCTAGTTGGCCTTTAGTGAATGAATTTTTTTTCATGTTGGTTTATTTTTGAAAATTTTCTGAACTACTTCATAGCGAACATTTGGCAAAATATCCACCTGTGAAATTGTGTTATGTTTTGTCATATGTATGTACTATAATTCTGTGATTATACCCATCTGTATGTACCCATTCTGTGATTTTCCTTATATAGAGAGACACTTAATTGCCTAAAAAAATCACTACAACAAAAAATAAAAGCAAAAATTTGATTGAGATTGTGGAATCTTTTAAAAAAGTAATCAGTTTTGCAGTTCTATCACAGGCCACCTTTTCATGCTACTTATGTTTTATTGGCCTCAAATAAAGCTGAGCTCCTGATAAAGAATTTTAATTACACTATGATAATATTAGATAAGGACACTATCAAAAACGATTTCATGTTTCTCAGCTGAAGCTCATAGAGCAAAAACATGGATCTTCTTTTTCTATAATTAGCTTCACCTCCTGTGTTTAACATTCTGTAAACACTCTTTTTTTCTAACATATCTCACAAAGAGAAAAGGTAACAGCATTAATAGTATGTCTGTTGAATTCACTTAAAACAAAACTTTTCTGTTGTTTTCAGTTTTATTGAATATACCTTTAACCCAACCATCGGAAAAGAAAAAGGAACTTGGGAGTGAGACACTCAAAGCTACTGTTTAGCTTGTTTTGGCGCAAGATTCAGAACGTTTTAGATAAGATCGAGGGCCATTTTGAGAGTCACTGGGTCTAATAAAAGAACCGAAGGAACTGAATCAAGAAAATAATGAATTGGTTTTCATGCCTGTCAAATCTTCCGTATTCATACCGAGGGGAAGGACTACTTACCTTTTGTTCAGATCAGTGTCCCAGTCTGAAAAACAATGCCATGCAACCTGTTTGTAAAGCCCATTGTGAGAGACAGGAACAATGCCAGCCCTGTGGTTTGTCTTACAGACTGAAAGCTGTTGCCTGCAGCGGTCTGAGTCAGGGGGTGTGGCTTGGACCAGCAGTAGTGAGTCTGTAGGTAGCGTTACCCTGGAATTTAACTTTTCCTAAAGTTCTTAGTTTCTTTTCTGTAGTATAACATTTCTTACAGAGTGAAATTTTATAAGATTCTTAGATGCTAGATGGTGATGGTAAATGACCATGAGTGAAGAGATTTTACTTTTTGATTTCTCTTAATTGTTCTGTTTATTTGACTCAAAGTATTGTCTCTAGGAATTACCCTTCTTTGTCCATTGAAACTCTGCTTTCTGAGAAAGTTGAACGTTTATCATCTGTCTCCTAATGGAACAGTTTATGTGAACACGTCATGCTACAAGAGCGTTTCGGTTCCAGTTGCCTTTTAGTGATGGTGGAGAAAGTGGTACTGGTGGTGGTGATGGGCCGATGATGCTGATTATTTCAATAACTTATTTTACATCAACAAGCATTTATCACCTGTCCACTGGGAGTGCATCTCCACAACCCAATGGTGGGTTTTGTTGCTTCAAAATGAATTGGACATTAGTACTTGGAAACATGTAAAATCCTCCTATAATGGTATTTAATAACAATGTTTTGCAGTTTCCTAGCTCCATTTGGGGAAAAATGGTGAATGATTATAATGTTAGGAAATCTGCTACTTTTCCATATTTTAGTCAAAATTTAACATAAAGCATCTAGAAAGAAAATATAACCCATAAAGCCACTATCCATGGAAAAGAGGAAAATATCTTTCTTAATTTTATGCTTTTCTCATTCTCTATCCTAGAACATCTCCATAACTTCCTTGTCTTAGTTTAGGCTAATGGTTGCCTTCTATATGACTTAGTCTGATATTGAAATCTTTTCTTTCTTGTACTTTTGTAATTTGTGAGTGGTTTCTGAATGGCCCTGCTTTATGGTGAATCCTGCTGAGGGAGAAATCGTTCTTAAAAGCACAAGTGCACTTTCTTGATACACAAATAATGGCAAGCATTTCTATAAGCTATAGTCTTTGCTTCAAATATTCCCTATTCTCCAATTCATCTCCCTTAAAGACAGTGATAAAGCTAAGAGAGGGTAAACAGGTTAATCAGAAAGTTAGTACCTCAATGTTTATTGAGAAATTTTTAAAACCGAAGAGGAAATTTAAAAATCTTTGGATTTTTATGACTTATACCAATGACCAATGATCTTGGGCATTCTTCACAAATCTCCATAACCTTAATTAAAGTTTGTAACCATAAATACTTCTTACTAACACACACACACACACACACACACACAAAACTAGTTTAAGGGATACATTATGGCCAAACATTTAGCAGGAAGATCTAATAACCATCACAATATGCAGCATTTTTTTCTCAACTGAAAGCTTTCACAGATCCTGATATAATCAAAGATTAACTGAAAGTAGAGGCAATTCTAAGATGCCTTAAAAGCAGCAGACTTTGAATGCATCTGAAGAGAAAACTTATTACCAATACATACCTAGTAAAGTCATGGCACACCGTCAACCTCCCCTATCAAAGGAACAATTGCCAGTCATGAGACTCAATGTTTTGTGTGTGTGTGTGTGTGTGAACAATTAAGATAGTTAAAAAATTGCCATTCTACTTAAAATGTACTGTTTTTCTGTACAAAAAAAAATTAAATAAATGAACTTTCACCAGAAAGACTGCTTGGATGTTAAAGGTGCTGCTTCTAGCTGTGCGTGGAAAACAATTTTTGTCTTTTATAGTCGTTGCTAGAAAATGTTTTCTTTTTAAATGTTAAGCTTCCTCTAGAAACCAGTTGGCTGCCCTATTCTATACTTGAGTGGTAAGATAATGAAAATGCTTTATTTCATTTACAGACAATGCTAATGAGGAAGAGTTGGAAAAGATCAAGTAAGGTAATGCTTAGCATGTGATCTTTCAGCTTTTCTTGTTGAGAACTATCAATCAGCTGCTTTCCAAAATCTCTTTCATACCTCTTCAATTTATACCATGGGATTTCATCACTCTTCAATTATTTATTTTTCCCATAAACTTTCAGCAAACCATGTGTTGCTTTTTAATTAAGTAGAAGTCACACTGATCAGTCACAGCCAAATCATCCTCTTGCTAATCTCTGGTCACTTTCAGCATCATTCTCAGCATCTGGTTTCTGTTACCTGTACCACAGGGTCTAGAAAATGTCTGCTCTAGATCAGTAATGAAATGATGAGGCGAGGGTAGAACTGACTTCAGAGAGAAGGAAGAAAATTCATATAATGTACTGTTTCTGTTCACTGAACATGGAGGCTAAGGTTTTCAAAGCTCAGATGTCCCTATATTGCTACATCTTTGGAGCATATAACGAGAACAATTTTTCATCATTGCTGCTTCTCACTTCAGCTCTTGGGGTGTGAGAAGAGTTTATGGTTCCTATAATTTACTGGCTCTTATAACTTGTAAAATATATGAGATATAAACTAAATTTCTAATTTGTTCTAATTTCTTCAATGGTGGTACCACTCTTGGCCACAAATAGTATCAAGATAAAATTGACTTTTATGTGAATACTCCTTAAAATCAAAGGGATTTTGTTTGTGAAAATCTTGTTTGCTCAAATTTCTATTTAAGAAGCCAGTATTCTTTTTTAATAGTGACTAATTTTTTTAGACCCTGGAACATGACAGTCTTTTTTTCCCATTCTGATTGAATCATGCTGTTAAAATTTTTTTATTTTTGTCATTTTTATTCCTGTAAATGAAGAAAACACTTAAAATATTTTTGCATTTATGGTAATCTCTGCATCACTTTAATAAGTCTCACTATACATTTTCTTCCCAATTTTTGTAGCATTATGACCAAAAGATAATTTGGCTCACAAAAAAGGTAAAAAAATGCAAAGCATTTTAAGGAAACTTGCTGGATATTTCTGATTTAGCGTTCATTGTGTTTTTTTTTAATTGACTAAAATAAAGTTTCAAGAAGTCTTGAAGAAATGTTTGCACTGTTTGTATTTCATATTATAGTTTTTCTTTGTAATTATACTTCAAAATTAGTGTTATATTAAAGTATATATTTTTAAAAATTCATGCAAGTCAGCTTTCCTCATTTGGTATCAATACTATGATATATCTGTATAAAAATTTATAACTCATGAATATGTGACAGTATTCTCTCTTCCAGATATAATTAAGATGCAATGCTAGAGCAGGATACTATGTAATATTTAGTAGTAATTAGTGGGCATAATCCATTTTATTGTATTGTGAAAAAGAATAACATAAAGATTCTTTAATTCATTTAATTTATATCTAAATTTAATTTCAATGATAAATGAACTGAACATAAATCCACTTGTTTTTCTTTGGTCTGCAAAAATATTTAAAAATTAATAATAAATATCAAACTCCACTGTTTTTATATCTAAAATTCTTTGATTTTATTTGTTATTAATAATCCATTTGTATATTCAACCTGGTACATTTTTCTAGCTTGCTGTTAAAGATGCAGAATTTCTTGTAGTAACTCTGCACTCATTGGGTTACTAGCAGGTTATTTTTAGTGTATATGGTAATATGGCTTTTGGATTTTTAGCATAAGGGATTTCCAATTCTATAAAATTTAGTCCAGGTATAGAATACTGAATAAAAGAAAATCAGTTCATTCATTTGTTTTTTATGAGAATGTAGTGAACAATTGATAATTCATTCAAATTGTCCCTGTCTCCTAAAATATTTGCCATATTTGTCCATATTGGTGTCACAAGAACAGAACGTTAAATCCAAAATCCAGGGAAAGTTTGAAATTTCTGTTACCACCAGTCTGCCATCCTTCTCACACTCTGAAACTGCTCCCACAAGTCTATCCTCCAGGGAATAAAGGAACTATGATGATGTTCAAGTTCAGTAGTCCTTTCTCATCCATGGTTTTGCTTTTCATGTTTTCACTTACCTGTGGTGGATTGTAATTGAAAAACACTAAATGGAAAATTCCAGAAATAAACAATTCTTAAATTTTAAATTGCATGCCATTCTTAGTGTGATGAAATCTTGAACTGTCCCACTCCATCCAGCTTGGGATGTGAATCACCCCTTTGTTCAGAGAATCCATGCTGTACACTTCACTCCGGTTACTCACCTCCCAGCCACCTTGCTTATCAGATCAGGTATCAGAGAGACAGAAAAACCCCATTTACATAACTTTCACTACAGTACGTTGTTATAATTGCTCTATTTTATTATTAGTCATTGTTAATCTCTTACTTGCCTAATTTATAAATTAATCTTTATCATAAATCTGTATGTATAAGAAAAATAGTGTCTATAGGGTTTGGTATTATATGGTTTTCAGCATCCCCTGAGGGTCTCAAAATTTATTCTTTGCAGATGGGGGGCAAAATTGTGCTTCCTGAGAAACTAAGAGATGAGTGACTATACTGTGTGGTTTTACATTCCTGTTTATTATGTTACTGTTTTGTGGAAATGTATCTCTTTTTTAATTATTTAAACCTTCTCTGAAGATTCTTGTGTGGATAAGGGTTTTTCCTCTTTTATTGTTGGAAAGAGGATATAATTTATTTGCATTACATTTAAATATAGGTATTTTATTTTTTATGTAACTATGTTTAAAATCAAATTCATACAAATAGGTCATTTCTTCTTTAGAATCTTAATGTACGGAATGAAGTTTTTTGCTTTTTATATCAGGGCTGTGATATGCAGCCTATTTTTGAGCATCAGTGGTGAATATAAAATCTGAGTAATATAAACTTTGTAACAAAAACTTACATAAAGTCAGATATTCTCTCCACCATGGAGCTTTTTTCCCATTTCCTTGTATTTTTCCAAAACCATGGAGAAAGGAAAAGCTAAACGTACATAATGTTTTTAATATGCACAACTCCCCAGTACTAGTGAATCAGCTCATGGAATTCCCTATCACTTAAATATCTGCTTGTCATTTTCATCATCTTGCCAATAATGGATTCTTTCAATGGAAGTCTTATTGTTTGTGGCACTCACGTAACATGGGGTTGTACTTACTGTTGAAAATACAAGATGAATAGCCAACTTGACAGCAAGGAAATTGTAATTGCTGCTCAGGGCTGACACATATTATTTGGAGTAAATGTGTTACTACCTAATAATTAGTAGGAAAAAGTGTACTTAAACTTACTTCTGAAAACAAGAATGTGTAAAATGTGTGCTGTGTTTGAATGGTATTTAAGCCAGTAAATAATTATGAAGTCCGTAACATCGCCTCTTCTGGGTGTGGTAACATCCTTTAAAGCAGGCTGTGTTTCTATCAGCACACTTTCCATCATATATATTTTTAATTCTCCCCAATGTTCAGTAGTTATAGAAAAATGTTATTTTAAGAAGAAAGGGGTCAATGTCTCTCTAAACTTGGGCAACTGGACAATTATCCAGTCAAAGACTTTTACTTCCATGACAATGCATTTGGCAGAGAAATGGTAATACTTTGAATTAGTACAATATTTTATTCTTTAGAAGAAGCTCATCATTGATAACTTATTCTAAGGTTAAATCATTCAACAATAAAGTTTCATGAACTCAGAAGAGAAGATATATATTTATTTTGTGAATGAATTTTGTGGGGTCAAACAAAAAATGGAAAAATAATGAAATAATTGTATCTATAGACAGTAAGCAGAAATTATTTTACACTATGTATGTGTGTATTTGCAAAGAATGAGTTTATCAGTGGATGTTATAATAACAAACTTACATGCTTTCAACAAATCACTTTAATTGTATGAGAAATAACCATTGTGATAATGTATGCACATGTTGCAATTCATATTCTCAACAATAAGTTTAGAATTATTTTTTAGAAGTGTTCGTTCTTTGAGTAATATAATATGGACTCTGCGGTCACATCTCATTAGCATACCTTCTATTATTTAATGGCTTATTTTTTAAGTAATGTATCTTTTTTTATAAAGATTTCATCATAATCACTTAGCATAATTTTAATGAACTATAAAACACTTTACTCGTTGGTTGCATGAAGTAATTTTAATAAGACTTTTGGCAAGAATATTATTAACTTAAACTAGAGAACAACTTTCAACTCTGTAAGTATGCAGGGCATGGTTGAACCTCGCATCCTGGATGTCACATTAAAAATCACCAATTTAACAATTGGTGAAAACATCTAACTGCTTAAATTTAACAAATGGTGGAGACACCAATGAAAACAATTTTAAGCATCTCATATGGTCAGTCAGACATAATAAAACAAAAATGGTCATTATTTAACAATGATCAGATCCTTTCTACAAAGACCTCATATCCTGATAATAAATAGGTAATTTTGTAAAAACAGCAAGTATAAACTTTCCTGGTTATTAGTACTGTCAACTGTGAGTGACCAGAATGGTTTTTCTTTGGTGCCTCATTTAAAATTATTATGCGTATGTACTTGAAAAATGAGGCGCTTGCATGTTTTTGAAAGAAAGATAAAACTGGTTCAAACGCTCACTTTGCCCCTGTCTGCACTCCCAACACTGTTACTTGTCAATGCCATAAAGTCAACCTCGTGGTTAAAGCCCCTGAATTCCAAAGTGCAGCAATGCGCACTCTTAGAGATGCAGCATAAGCATCTCTTCCTACAGGACTGTATTTTTACCTCCATTAACTATACTCCTCTATTAATTATAACTAAATTTTAAAAACCTTAATCAATGAAATCTCTCCCCACCCAAAATTGATCAATCCCATTTGCTCTTTGCATACTAGTTACGTAATTAGGTCTTTATCCTCTGTGTTTATCTGAGGAAGAATGAAAAGTATGGAGTTGGCATGGTTTCAGTATTAGTTACCTTAGAGCAAGCAACATTTAAATGAATTTACAATACTTTTAAATTCTAAATGGTTGTCTTACTTGTGACTGTCTTGAGTTGAGAGCCAAGACTTTCACACCCATTTATGTTGCCATAACACATTTTACATTAAGATAAACTTACTGTTAGGTGTACAGCTTACGCTATTGATTCTGGGGGAAAATATTTGTGGAATGAGACTTCAAGCAATTATTTCTTTAATATGATACTTGAAATTTTTTTCACATGTTGCTTAACATGCTGCTTAGTTAGAAAAAGAACCGAGAATCAAAGTAAGAAAAGAATTGGCAATAGGAAAGGAAACATGCATCTTTTCTAAAAATTAGAACAAGGTTTTTGAGTTAAACAATAGTGTAGCATCGAGAAAAGACTGCAGTCATTCCATCTCAGGTTTCTGCCCCAATGTTCGTAAACCAGTGTTTTCTTTAAGGATTGTCTTCAGAAACTGATGTGACAATGTGCTCAGTGTGACAGGTGAGAGCTGTGACTGTAAACTGATTATGTAAATGAATTATAACTTTGTAGTGATGGTAAACAAATGACCTGAACCCAAGACCTCTTCCCTGTGACCTCCGCCATTAGTCATGCTACATAACCAAACCCCGTGCAGGTGACTTGGGAAAATGTAATTAGTTTCTTTAAGAAATAGAGTTCATGTAAAAAGCACAGGTAGATTGCATAAGTGATCTCTGATATAACCCTACTTTTAAACTTAAATTATTCAAGTTGTTGCGTACCCTAAAGGACTTTAGTTTATTGTTATTTTCAGATAGTGTTGCTATCCTACTTGAAGGAATATGTATCCTCAACCAACTAAAGCTCCAAGTGGCTAACAGTCAATCAACAAGTGTTTATTGAACATCTACTATGCATTAGGCATGATTTGAGAGGCCGGACCACTGAGACCTTAGTTGCTAACACAAAATCATGGCGTGATCGAAGAAGTTATAAAGCTGCTTCCTCTTTATCACAATGTCAAAGGTTGATCCTTTCCCATAATTGTCATAGATTTCCCTTAATTTTAGCATAAATGACACCCAGGTATAGCAGGCAAAACATTAAAGTTTAAACGATCCATGTAGTTCAAATTTTCTATTTAAAAGTATGTAATTATGTTTTTTATTTTCTAAAGTTGAACTGTTTTTGCATTATGAAATCTGAGGATTAAGTAACAAAATATCCAACATGAATTAGTTGCTTTGTTTCCAGCCCAACAGTCATCTTGCTCAGTGTTCATTTCTTTTAAATTATCTTAGAAAGCTCAAGTTAACTAAGTCATTTATATATATATATACACATACGTATACACATATGTGTGTGTGTATATATATATATATATATATATATATATAATAACACTAGGAAGATTTTAGTAAGAAATTAAACCAGGTATGTGTTTGACTAGGTATGTATTTCTAAGTAATATTTTTGCTATTGTTCTTTAAAAATACTCTGAAGGTCTGTGATGTTATATTGTTTTGTTAAAAGGAACAGATATCATCTGACTTATTTCAAATGCATAAGATATGCATAAGGTATGTTTAAGCAGTTCTTTCTAAAATAAAATGTTAGACTTTCAGATATATTAATCAGCAGTTGAGAATTAAGAGGTAAGTAGACTCTTCAAAAAATTACTGAAATTATCCTGTCTACATTTTACTACTACCAATATCAGATATGAATAAGATGAAAGCTTTAATTTATTCAAGAGAAGAAAATTCACAATTTATAAAGCCCCAGCATCTCTTTAGAATATATAATTTTGGCATTTTTATTTGTTTTGAATTTGTTGGACTAATAAAGTATTCTCAAGAACACCTCAAAATTTAGCTAAATATTTGTTTGTTTTTAGGACCTCTCAAAAAATGAAGTGGTTGGATCTTATTTCTCTGTGAAGTCTTTCTTTTGGAGGGTAATGTCTAAATCCTTTTTATTAATAATCTTGCTTTTTGGTTTTGAATAGTCATTTTGAAACAAATATAAATTAAGAAATTTACTTTTAAAAATAGGCTCTTAGATGCATTCACTTGCCTACTTTGTTTTTGTCATTCATGTGATTGACTAATTGTCCATTTGTAAAATCTGAGAACTTCGTATATTTAATATATTTCTTTGAAGTTATTTTCTCATGGGACCAGGTTTATTCCAAATTCTTAGTCGCTGAGAGGCCCACCGACCTCAAAGGGATACAGCGGTGCTGTCTTGAGCGTCCATTTAGCTGCTTTTCCCCTTCTTTTAAAATCTGCTCCATCTATTTGAGAAGATTTGTTCTCTATTGTAGTGATCTCACACTCTGTACATACTAGATAGTTAGTGTGCTTTCTTGGAAAAAAATCTTATGAATTAGAAAACAGGAACTCTTTTCTATGAAAATTCCAGAGAATTTGTTTTAAATGCCATTGCAATTTAATATTATTTACCTTCATGACTTAAACATAAAGAGCTGTATCTACTTTTTCCTCTGCTATAATTCTGCATTATGCACAGCATGAGGTATTACTAATGCACTTACTACTATGCTTTCAAATGTTTTGTTCTTTGAAAATTTACACTTGGTACATGACTACCTTAGCAATAGATATTGTAATGAAAATGCTACACTCATAGGGCTTTATTTTTTTATTTATTTGCTTTTAAACTGCTCATCACAGAAAATAACTTTTCTCCTTTAAATTTTTAAGATTAGTTGCCTTGTCTCTTATGCCAACCACAGGTACTAGACTAAGTCATGCATTGACTTGACCAGTGAGCGAGTATAAACCACATCTATTTATACTCTGTTCCCTCCACATACACTTTTTGGCAGTCTTTTATTGTTATAAGCTTATTTTAATTATTATATCCTGTTCTTTTTCTTTCAGTCTGCTGATGGCTGCCTTCACTAATATTATTCTCTACCTTTGCTAAAATAGTAATAATTCCTTTTATGTGTTCTTGCATTATCCATGAACACACAGAGTGACTGCTTTTGAATTGTCTCATTATCCTAAATAGGAAATAGATTTCTTTTTTTCAAAAAATTGTCTCTGTTCTCCTAAGACCCACAAATATGGTGAATTCATATGGCCCACTCCTTTGCCAAGTGAGCAGAATTCAGGGGCATTCTGTGTTGAGTTTGTTCTATGCACAGCAAATGTGTGGACTCATCCTTATGAATGAAGGCTTGCTACCAGACCGATTCCATATGCAGTACTTTTTAAGGATTTTCCTTTCAAATGACTCTTTCAACATCTTCTTTCCATTTTCTTTTTCCAAATTAGTCTTTCACTTATACAATACTTTCCATTTGGTTGTATTCATCCTTAAGTATTCCCTATTAACCTTCCTTAATCTCTTGAACTGCCTTATTTTAGAATAACAAGCAGACAAATTTAAAAGATAGCTCTTTTAAAAATTTAGGTGCAGTCATCTAATGTCTTTTTTTTCTGAGAATATGTTGAGTGACAAATAAATTGAATCATAAAGGTCAACCCTTCAGTGGTCATTTATTTTACCAATTGTGGGGGCAACTTTGCCTGCAAGTCTCCCTGTCCACCACAGATGAAAATGAAACTACCAAGACATAATCTGCTTGGGGAGGAGAGGTGGCCAATCTCTCACAGGAGAAAGACCAAGAGCTCCTTCCTCAAGAGCTTTTATTAAGTTTGTAATACACAGGAATACAGGTAAAGCTCATCAATCAATGTCAGGCAGCAAGGATCAAACAACAGATAATATTTCAAAGAAATCTGAGGGCTTAATCTGAGCCAGTGCCTGCAAGTTAAGGGGGTTGCAAAAACTTTGGGAGACATACTTATTTCCTGCTTGGACCCTTAACATATCAATGAAAGCACACTTAGCAAAGCAGGCTTCACAAGACTTTGTGAATTTTTCCTTATGCTCCATCACCCTGGATCCTGCTCTAGCCATCAAAAGGCTGCACCATCTTCTTAGTCATAGGTTTTCAGACTTAAGTGGGTTAGAGCCAGGAAGTGCTTCTCCCAGAAGGAAATGGGAACTCGGGCTATGCCAGAATAGCCGGTGGGGGGAGAGGAGCTCTCACCTTCTCTTTGCTGCAGCCCCCGAGTCCTTCCTTGAGGGCCTCCCAAGTGATCATGTCTGGCTTAGGTTGCCCCTCCTCTGAAGGGTTCTACCCATCACTGACTAACCAACCAAGCATTGGGGGCCAGAGATGGATGAAGCAGAAGCAGCAGGGAGATAAGCTTTATCTCCTTAGTGGCTCACAGTCCAGAGGTCTCTCACTCAGCCTTATCCATGGGGGCGATTACAACTCCTGAAACCAGGCAGAGTGGTTCCCAACAACCAATAAGGAAACTAAGGCCCAGAGATGTGAGTTCATTGGCCTGTAGTATCTAGATGGTATGATCAGGACCAATATTTTTCTCTCTTAATGTCATAGAAATAAATGTTTTGGTGAAGACTTAAAGCAGCAGAGTTACCTTTTGGGTTGATGATGAATAGAGATGTGCTGTATAAATGGGCTGTCTCTTGGTTCATCTTAGTGACACCCTTTCAAATTCTTCTTGCCTTATGTGACCCCTCGCAATAGCTTCTTAAGCCACTGATAGATGGGTGTTTTTCTATGATGTAGCTGTGTTTGAGGTCCCATTTTACCAAATCAGTGACCAAGTCTAATTTTGATGAACATGAGCTTTCACAGTTATATTCAAGGGTCATTCTGATAACTGAACCTCATTGCCGTTTGGCAGAATATGAAGCAATATTTGCATTCTGATGAACTTTTAGAAGAAAGGTGTATGAATGGAAGTCTTCCTTAGACATTTTGAGACATGCAGAAAACCTAGATAGATCAGATGACATCTTACATAAAGAGAGTACATGTGCTTTGTGAATTAAACAGGATGGGATTTGAAAGAAAAATTTATCCACTTGTTTATAAGGACCAATACATGTGTCTAGGAGATGGCAACTGAGTTGCGCTGAGTGAAGCTGAATCTTGGTGAGAACTTGCTCAAGTGACTATCAGTGCTATTTGCTGTATCTTAATTTTCTTGAGAGGAAAATAATGGGAAGAAAAGACTGAAGTTATATAAGGATATTCTAATTTTCCTAAAGCATAGCATTTATAATTCAACAAAACAATTCTCTTAGGACATAAAACATTAAGCAATGGATATGGTAATTAACATGATTTTCATAAAATTTAACACAAATCATGTAAAACCATTTGGATTACACTACGTCAGAAGTCATTAAAGACTTTAAACTTTCAGTTAAAGGATGGTACGTTAGTATAATTTGTCAAATATTTAATACATTTAAGTTTTTTCCCAGTTATCTCATTGATTAGATGTTTAGATTCTGGTGACTGAAAGTTAATGGAACCAACCATCTTATGAGAACATTGTAGTGAATTAAATACATTTAAAAATAAATTTTAATATTGTTTAAATGAAGAAGGCTGGGCTATGCTGCAAGACATTATATAAAGAAATAGAGAAACAAATCATTATATGAAATGGGAAAAAAAGAATGCATGGATTCTAGAGGTGTTTTGAGGTACATCAGAGCCCATCTGATGGCAGGGTCAAAGACAAGTGTGGTTGAAGGAAGACCCTCCAGACCAACGAGAAGAGGTATTGGCATGAAAAAACAGGAATGTGATCCTCTGCTGAAGTACTTAGGTTCTGAACAACTCAACTGAATGTGACATATACCCTCAAGAAAGTTCAGCTAGTATTTCTGTCTTCAGGAGTGAAAGTAAGACTCTCAAGAAAAAAATTGGAATTTTTAATTAAAAGTCTCAAAAAAAAAAGGCTCTGTAAGTCAAACCCAGAACCCATTATTTTTTTTTACCAGATTACTGGTAAAAATTGATAGATTACTTAGCAAACCAACAAGATTGCAGCATATATGATGCATTTTTATTAGTATATATTTTGAGCAAATATAGTAAAGGATTAAGAACTTTGTTTGGCCACAGTTAAGTTTAGGGAGGGTAGTTAAAACATTTGAAGTAATCATAAATACCTTCCTGGCACCAGGAAGCAGTGGAAATAGGGAAGAAACTGGAAGGATTACAGTGCGTGAATCATCCTGTAAGAGGAAGGGATCGAAGCGTCATTATTCGACAAGACACTTCAAACTAGGCTGCACAAAGCGCTGGGCAGTTTTCTGTAAAGCCAATCATGCTTGAGAGGGTAGATGGCTGCCGAGCAAATCTGCTTGTTGGTCGTCATCATCTAGGTGCAATTCATGGGAATAAACTCAGCAGGAAAGGGAAGAGATAGAACATGTTTGTGCCTGGGATTGAGTTAATAATTGTTCCACGCTCCAGGCTTTGCAGTACAAAACCGTCCTTCTAGGCTGTCATTATCTTTTCTTTGTAGTGTCTCAGTGAATCATTTGATTAAATGAAAGCATGTTCACCTCTGTGCTAAAAATAGAGGAAAGGGCTGACTCCACACGTAGCTATTGTAACGACACAAGCAATGCCTTTCATTCCAGGTTCACAGTGCCTGGGTCTCATTTGGAAGGATTAGGTTGTATACAGATAATCAGATCCACACTAACAAAAGCCAAGGATTATTTGCACATATCAGGAGGTTAGTATGACTGAGTGTTCCTTTAGCTACATGGTAAGTCAAAATAGACCTTTATTTTGGGGAGGTTTGATTTGTTTTTAATCAGGATATCTACTATTAATAGTGATTCAGTTTTTCAATAAATGGAATTAATAAAATCTATTAACTAGGACTAGAATATGTAAGTGCTCCCAGTTTATATGCAAGATTCTACAACTTCACCACCTTCCTAATAGACAGTAGGTTATCATTTCTTACGGAGTGCAGTCACTGCTCAGATGCTTTTCTAAACAGTGTATGCTAGAGTTATTACCACCTGCCGACATTTAGTTCCCCTCTGGCTACCTGACTACCCTCTCTCAATAACTAATACCCAAGCATATATTTTATCTAACTGTAAGTCAAAATATTTCAACAAATCCTGTACAAATTAACTTCTTTCTTTTGTCTCATGAACTTCTCAGTCTCTGACCAAAAAATGAGATGTAGTGGGAAAATCATCAGTGAGGTCTCAGCAAGCCTAGATTCAAATTTCAACCTTGCCAATTTCTAGCCATATGGCTTCGAGTGGGGTATTTATCTTCTCTGTGCCTCAGTTTCCTTACCTTAAAATTGCTTGTCATGAAAAACACTGGACTATGAAAACTCCAGCATATCATAGCTGCTCAATACATGTTTATTTCTTTCTGGATGATCTAATCTGTTTTTCAGACTGGCGTACCCTAATCCGCTCTGTTGATGGTATTAAACTGATGACTCTCATCTCACCATACAATTGTTAGGAAACTGTCTAGCTGCTCTAGAAGTCATGTAATATAAACTTTCAGCCCCACCGTCATTTCTTTCCAGTATTGTTCAGTTGCATCTTTCTTAACCCATCTCTTCCTGCTTTGGGCTGTAGCACTAAAGGTACCTTTGGGTTGCTTTTTTTAGAAGCAAGGGCAACAAAGGCAATTGTTATATGGGGCAAAGTTTTTCAGTTACTTTAGAGATATCTGTGTAATCATTATAAGATATTAACATGTAGGATGCAGTTAACACGGTCATAGTTATTTTCTGTTCATGTGACATGTATTCCCCCGGAGCCTTATCAGTGCTTTTGACATTGGAAACAAAACAAAATCTTACTGAAAACAGTCTCAAAAGCTTTTTGATACAGCAGACTTGGGAACATGATTCTTTCCATGATTTCTCTCACTGTGTTTCTTTTTCCGCTACACCTATTAACGAAAACCAGAATCACTCAGGTGGGATGTAGGACCATATAATCTCTGACCTTTATTTTCTTGACCACCGCAGCATTATGCTGCTAAAGAAAACTGGCTGGAAACCATATCGTTGCATTGACATTTATCTTCATTGTGCTGGGAGATATTTTCTGACAGTGACTTAAGAAGCAAATACATATTTTTTTCCAATAATGTTTGCTGAGGAGTCATGCTAAACTCTGGTTGCAATGAGGTGTTGACAGGGGCACAAAGCTCTCCCGTACAGCTTTGTACAGCTCTGATCGTTCATTTCCATCCAGACGTGCGGCAGGTCTGCTTTTCCCGTGCTGGGCTTCTGCAGAGCAGAGCTTCACAGTGCTTATTACCAAAGTGTACAAGTAAGTTCCACCCTTCCGTTTATTTATTTATTTTTCTGAGCTTGCATGAGCTGTGATTCTCATGGCTGATTTACTTTTCCAAAAACCCATTCCCTATCCTGACTTCTCTTACATGTATGATTAGAAACTGAAATCTTGCATTTCTTTTCAAGGAATAATATGCATAAACTAATATTATCCTTAAAATGCCAGCTCATTAATTCTAAAATCTTACTAAAGATAAATATTGTTGACTAATTGCCTCAGACTTTGATATATATGTTGATATTCTTCATTAAATCTGACCCTAGACCAATATTCCTTTTGAGAGAATGTGACACTGTTATGCATGAGCTGACTCAGGTCACATGTTGGAAATACACATGTGGCCCTGCCTGGTGATTTCAACAAACTGCCCACTAAGACCTGGGGGCCGTTGCCTCAAAAGTGTGAAGATTATTTCTTCCTTTTGCAAAGCTGCTTCTTTGCTTCGAAGCTAGGGTGGTTTTCTATTTTTTTCTTTTCCTCCTCAGATTGAATTCTATTTCAATAGGGACATAGTTGAAAACACTACATTAGGGAGCTAAGTACCAGCTGTACCATGTTCATTTTATTAAGGGATATCTTATATTTGTTTAATACGCCTTGCCTCAGTAAGTAATTTTTGGTTGACTGATTGATATTTCAATTAATATGTATTATTTGATATATTTTATGAGAAACAAGATTAACCTAAGAAGGAATAATAAATGAGCTTCACCTAATTTTTCAGTAGGCTGCTACTTCTCTCTTTAAATGCTCCATATATCCAGATCGATATGCTCTCCTCATCAGTAAATTGAGAAGCAGAACTAAAGAAGGACTTTAATTAACATATATCACATCCATGCCAGACAATGCATAATGTTATAATTATAGTAATTCATTGTAGTTGTTAGAACATGGGCAAAGGCCGGTGTGCATACACCCCAGAACATTTGAAGCAGGGCTGCTCACACTTGTGTGCACATCAGAACCACCTCTAGAGAGGACTCGTGAAACCTGAGTGCCGGGCCTCCACCCCTACCTACCGCTTTAGATTGTGTTGGTCTGGGATGGGGCTAAAAAATTTGAATTTCTAACACTTTCCCAAATGCCATTGATGCCATTGGCCTGTGGACTACACTTTGAGAACTGTACTGTGCAAAGGAAAGAAACTTGGAACAGAGCAGCACGTGACTCAGAAGGTATCCCAGAGAGCATTAGAACCAGTGGTTTCCAAAGGTTTTTCTTGTTTTAGTTTTGGAATTCCACTTGTCACCATTCCTTCAAAGGAGTTCTGCTTGGGCTCCCCAAATGTTTAATTTAGAAAATAAGTAAAAGTAATTAATTCTATCCTAAGCAGGTTAAATCTTTGTTTATAGAATATACATTTTTCTATTCAGGCCCCCAACACACAGACACCCCCCACACATGAGACAGAAGAGCGCTCTCAGGACACTTGGAGTCCTAGCCTGCAGTCTGGACAGTCATGATGAAGAAAACACACCCAAGTCACACAGTCAGAAATTGCTAGAAAGATGTTTCTGGGTGTGTATGCTAAGCACTTATGTTTTCAACTATTACTAACCTAAGTTTATCTCTTCCCCCTTTATCTTATAATTTTATTTCCAATTCCTATTCTTCACATTTAGACTCAATATTTATCTGTTTCATGACTATGCAGTTAATAAAATCACAGGTAAATTAATAGATTTTCTTTTAAGAAAAGTATCAATTTAACAAAAATAATGAAGGGAAAATCACTTTAAAAATGGTATATGATGAATGTTTTTGGAGACCCATCCCCCTTTTTTCATTTAAACTTTTTATACCTTAATTTCACACTCATTAGCCCTGTTTTTGTAAAGAAATATTCTCCCTCCCCCTCCCTCTTAGCTTCCCAAGTTGTTTTGGGAATGTTCTTCCAGGTCATAGAAGAGCACTTTGTAACAACTAATGACACTAGGTAAAACTTTCATTTAGTTCATCTTATTTCCGTGAAAGCAGGAAGGATCCCACGGAAAGCATTCTTGTCCTTCCCACCCTGTAAGTCAAGTTCTTGTTCTCATGTGAAAAGTGGGAGGAGGAGCACACAAGTTTCAGACGTGGTATCTACCATTCAAGAACCTAAGTTAGCCTTGCTGACTGAAGATGCTACGTAACCTAGATTGTGCCCACTCTTATTCTACTGAGTGCTATGTATGACTTCTACTTCCAGAGTGCATAGAAAATGTTACTAAATATGTATATCAGCAAGCCGGAATATTGTAAGTATGAATACATGTGCTCGTATAACAATAAAGTAGAAGGTGATGTCATGTATTAGCTATGTAGAAAAATATAACATGGAATTTCAAATATATTCAACTCATTTAACAGGGGAATACTATTTTAGCAATACTATGCTTAAAGGATCACTTCTAAACCTAGGAGAGAGTCCCTGCCAGAGACCAATATTGGGAGAAGAGCAGGAATAAAGTTCAGAAATACGGGGTTCTAGTCACATATCCACTATTTATTAGGCAAACCACTTATTTCTGTGAAAGCACGAAGGATCCCATGGAAAGCATTATTTGTCCTTCCCACCCTGTAAGTCCAGATTTTGTACATCAAATTCTGCATCAGTGAAATGGGAATTAGCAGGCCTTGCCTTCTTGCTTCATTGAGTTTTAGTGAAAACCATGTGATATAATATACACATACACACTTCTAAATCCTAAAGCTCTCTATAAAGGGGTAGTTATTAATTCCTTGATCTTCACTAAGATAATTATTTCTTCTTACTTGCAAAAAAACTGTTTTTCTTCTTTCCTTCTTTGCTACTCCTATTTCTTAACAAAAGTTTCAGATCCAAAATTTAGAAGCCAGTCTCAACATCTGCTGTTAGAGGTAGTCTCCAGAGCCGCAGAAGTGGATGTAATGCAGCAACCGACTTCAGACAGACACACTGAAATCAGTTGCATGCTGCATTATATAATAACAACCGGTGTAAATCTTAAAACTAAAATAAAAGGCCTTGAAGATCACTTGGTGCAATAAATCCTAAACAATGATTTTAATCTGAGAAATCCTTGGTTCAAAGCAAATCCATTGTGGAAACCCAATGTGTGAAGCAGATGGGGGTAAGGGGGCTCTAGCTGAAGTGGGGTAGTGGAGTCCTCAGAAGTCACAGGTGCTCCATGAGACCTCTGCTGCACTTCAGAATGCACTTGAATGGCTGCCCTTGGAGCTCACAAAGGTGAGGGGTGTGGAAGCAGAGTCTCACATTGCTATTAGTAAGGCAGAACCACGGAGCAATGTCGTTCAAAATTTGTTGATCCTCAAGGTAGGGAAATATGTAATGTGATTTGGAAAGATTTCCCTTGAAATGCTCAACTATTAAAAGTATTATCTTTTGAAGAATGTAGTTTTCATTTTTCTAATCAAAGCACCCTGAAATGCATGACTTTTGATGATGATAGATAAAAATGTCTGGCATTACTATGATTTAGAATAAAATAGGAATTCAAAGTGAGAGGGAAGTACACAAAATAGGTATAATGTTATAACATTAACATAGGAGGAATTAGGCTAAAAGTGGAGCTAATTCATAATTTAGAAGTGGAATAATTTGAAGTTGAGAGAAATGTTGAATTTTTTCATGAAATGAGCATAAGTGAAGAATATGAAACAAACAGCAGTTTGTATGTTACTGAACACTGATTGTAAAGATTTTAACCATTTAGCCACTTTCTCTGGCTTGTTTTATGTGCTATTTACTTCAAAAAGATTATATTCCCACTTTTAGTAGCATTACTAATTTTGATCCATTGACTTAAATATTGTGTTTAAAACTGAGCATAATGAAAAATCATTAAAGAAAATGTTTAAATACCAGAGTGAGAAATAAATTCATAAACATACCTGCCAATATAAATTGCATATGTAAATTTTAAACCTTGTAATGTAAGTTTCAAACATCAGCAAGACATTTTGGGTGGACATACTGATTTTCTTTTCTGTTCTTCAGTACCTTAAATAGTTCTTTAGTGAGCCGAAACTCTTTTAATATGACAATAAAGATGTTTTTAAAGTGCATAGAATTTATAACTAAGAACTAAAAACCACCTGTAAAATCCATTTGTAACACAAAAAAAGATTTTCAAAAACCCATAAATAATTAAAAATTAAATATCACAGTGTGGATGAGGGCTTTCATATTTATATTTATTCTAACTTCAACACTGGCATGTTTGGTACATGTGGATATTGTCTGATGTTCTTGAAGTACCTACAGCTTATAGTTTTAAGAGTTGAAAATTATGCTTTATTTTGAGCATTCACCTCTTTAACACATTCTTAAATTGATCATGACTTGATAATTTCATATTTATTAATAACTACATAATTAATAAATGACCCATAAATTATTTTTATTTAAAAGCTTTATAACTGCCTGATTTTTATTTTTGAAAAAAGGTAGCGATATTGGAAAAGGTAGTGCCCACGAGCTACTTTGGTTTAAAACACAATAAGCTAACTCTGTGTTCTTTCACCATAAGTTTCAGAGCCAAAGTTTACGCCTGTCAGATGCACACAGAAAATCACACCTTTGGCGAGGAATAGTCAGTATCACGTTGATCGAGGGGCGGGACCTCAAGGCGATGGATTCCAACGGGCTGAGTGACCCCTACGTGAAGTTCCGGCTTGGGCATCAGAAGTACAAAAGCAAGGTGACCGTGTCTCTTTTGTGTTCCTGTCAGCATTTGGAAAGCGGTGGTTAGTCAATAGCCATGTTCTAGAAGATGAAAACCCTTCTCTTTTTGAAGTGCTTAACAGAACTTTTGAACATATTGTCAAGAAACGAGTGATGATTGCACGGCGTCTCTTACTTTATGCGCTATGTGACCTTGAGTAAACTACTTAACTTCTGTGTCTCCATTTCTTCATTTGTAACACAGAAATAAAAGGAGGAACCATCTTGAACAACAACAACAAAAGTCTGCAACAAACCTAAGTCAATGCCTGGCACATAAAGTGCTCAAAGCGAGTTGGCTACTCTTATCCTTAACAACTAATACTAGTATCAGTGTAATGCTACAGGTAGCATTATTTTACATGCCATAAAAAACTGTGTCGGTTACTCTGAGCCATTTTTCGAACTGATGTTCCCCAGTACAGACTGAAAGTTGTTTCAAAATCGATTTAGAAAACAAAGACTCCTACTGCTTCTACCAGCAGTGAGACCAGGGGCAAGTCAACTCACCTCTTCATGCCTCAATTTCCCATCTGTAAAAATGACAATTAAAGTAGTGCTTACCTAGTAAAGTTATTGAGAAAATTGAATAAATATTTTATACATGTAAAGTGCTAGTAATCCTGCCTTGCCCATAGTTAAATACTCAATAAATGATAGTAGCAGAAAGAAGAGGAAGAGTCGCAGCAGTAATAAGTATGTTGTGTAATAGCTATGGAGGGGGAGAACATCACTTCTGACCTGAAGGAAATCGTATAGAAAGGACAGTCCTAAAAAAGGAAACTGAAAAAGTTAGGTGCTTTATGGCCAAATAAGTAAGACAGACCACCCCCCGAAATACCATAGGAGTTCATTTGAGCTTTGTCACAAGACATTTGAATTATCATAGCATCTATCCAGTGCCATCTTTTTTTCTGCCATGGGCTTAATAACATACTTTAAAGAAACTACTGATTCCAAAAATAGTTACCGATGACCACTTTGTCTTGTCCTTTATCAATTAACATCATTTCTATGTTCTGGTAGGCTTAAAACATTACTTATTTTTATAGTTCTGCTCTTTAGGTATGAAATATGAAACCCAGCTATGGACACGTGTCTCTCTTTGCTCTTTCTTTTTGTGATCTATTGCTGATTAATTTCAGATTATGAACTTTAAAAATTGTGGTTCATTTGCATTACCTTTGCACATAACATACTTCACTGCTTTCAAAGTCTTTACATCTGAAGATCTGTCTCCCATACATTAAAAAGAGAAAAGGCCACTGCATGCCCTCCTGCTTAGAAAGACTAGGGAAACAAATACAGATGTTGTAGAATCCAATGGGGGATGGAATTTTAAAGGAAACCGGTATGGATCACTTGATTGATTCCACCAGGTGTCTTATCAGAATACTTGAAGTTATAAAATTGCACTTCAGATAAGGTATCTTTCTTGTATGTGCAACATAGAGATTATACATACACACATATTCATATTAATTCACAAACATGCTTGGCATACTGTTTTGGTGAAAGAGATCTGAAGCTTTAATCAAAGACTTTACTCAGAGTCTAGGCACCAAAACGTAATGAATGACCTTGGATGGGTCACTTAAACTCCATGTCTTAGTTTTTCCATATATAAAATGGAGATGATACATCAATGCTGTAATTCTAGGACATGTTTACCTGACCACTCCAAAATTACTTGCTTTTTTCTCGTCCCACAGAATTTTTTATTATGTAGTCAGTGCAGAAATTCTCCTGTATGGGGAAGTAAGAAAAAAAGAAACTCCGAGGATCCTGAGCTTCCTTTGTTATGAGATGACAGACATCAAGTTATGTCTTTGTGCATAGGCTGGTTATACAAAACAAGTGCTAGTGTCTGAATGAGCTGTATTTCGCTTATAGACAATGGTTTTGCCTTTTCTATATAATGCACTTCTCTCATCTGTTATTCTGTTATTCAAGATGGTGTGGAGGTGACTTTAGTTTTCAGGACACATGCTTTAGGGTTCTCTCAGACAATATGTAGTAAAGATGCTAGGGACCTAATGACTCATTTTCATATTTCTGGAAGCTTTTGTTCAAATCTCACCCTTACATGCCTTTCTAGATAGTATCTAAAATTTGATTGAATGTCTCAAGTTAAATTTTTTTAAAGACTGATATTGATGAGACAATAATTACTCTTTTGGTTTTGCAGATAATGCCCAAAACTTTGAATCCTCAGTGGAGAGAACAATTTGATTTTCATCTCTATGAAGAAAAGGGTGGAATTATTGATATCACTGCATGGGACAAAGATGCTGGGAAAAGAGATGATTTTATTGGCAGGTTTGTGCAATTTGGTATTTTTGGTTCACCATAGGGAGGGGAATTTTGTTACAAGAATATCTGTTTTAAGTCTGGTTATTGTAAATGATCTTTATTGTTTAGAAGGAAGGGATCTTACCATGGTAAGGCAGTGCTTGGGTGAACTGCACACTAAGTTTGAACACTGACCAGTACGTGGCAGTTTTGACTAGGTGATGGACAGGCCATCCAAATTTGATATCCAGAAATTTTCTCCAGATGTCAGAAACATTGCACATAAAAGTTATGGGAGTTGAGAAAGAAGAATCTCACTTGCTATACCATACTTAAAGGAACAAATAGCATAGTCATAGTCTGTAAAGTGATCTGAGATTATATTACTTTTCGTAAAGCATATTGTTACCATAAAATGCAGTTTCCTAGAACTCCCCACAAAGTGAAGAGTCTTTATAAGCTTCTAGCTCTAGGAGTTCACAAATTGGTAGAGTCCCCAAGTTTTAGTGAAGGAAGCGGTAAGTGAGGCAGATCGTGCTAGTCCGATAACGCAGCAAAGAAAGGACTCTTCTGAGGTTCACATGGCATCTCTGCACAAAGTTATTTTGATGCCTGCTTGAGTGTATGAACCATTTTCTCACCTGAAAGCCTATTTTTATACTTCTTAATAGTTTTGTATGTCTCTTTGTAGAAAAACATATTGAAACCTGCCAATACTGGAATATAAGCATGCTGTACAGAAGAATTTGTTAGTGCAGAAAATTCTTTCTTCATTGTAGTTCACATTTCCAAGTCTCTAAAGATATAGCCTGAAGAACTGCATGTGTGCTAGCAAATGGAATTTTATGCTAGAAAATCAAGAACAGGAATTCAATCCAACGTATTTATCTCTTTTTTGATTATTCTGATATTTATGTTTTAAACAATAGTTTTCTTCATTATAAAGTGAGAGGTCAAAGATTAGCTTTCATTACCCTTTAATATTTTACTATAAAGTGAAATGAGAAAAACACCTCTGTAACCTAATAATATTTACATTTTAATCCTTTTAAAAGGCCTTCTCTGTATATTCTGCTCAATAAACGAGTAACCTAGTTGGAAGTGTATCCTTCTTTCTTCTTTTTTCTGACTGTTGGAGGTGTTTACCACCCACATTTAGTGTCTGGCTCCAGCTTCACCTGGGTTGCAGGACACATTCTTCATGCTTGTGCCTATCAGGTGGAAAACCCAGACTGCGGAATCAGAGTCCTGGGCTCCATCACCCTCGAGGGCACAACTGTCTGTCTACTCTGCTTCCCAGTGTCTTTGTTGGATTAAAACTGGCTTGTGCAGTGATTTCAAATGCAACCATTAAAGAATAATAAGGGTTTTTAAAACTGTCATTCATTTTGAATGGCTTACTTTTATTTTCAGTTACATATTTTTCTAAATGTAATGAAAACTGCAAGCAATAAAATATTTAAAAATTTAAAAAAAAAATAAATAAATATAATAGAAACATCTGGCATCAGTGTCACTAAAAGCAAAAAAACATAAAATCAATTTTTGGTCACATGCCAAACATATCTGAGCCAAAAAAATTTTAGAGTAAACAAGAGCACAGGTGTGGACAAGATGACTCCTAGGACACCATTTGATATCAGTTTAAACCACTTTACACAGTAAAGAGAATTACTGTTGAATTTTTAGATAATAAAAATGGACAATAGGCACTTGTTAACACTCTGTTAATTGAACAAAGATGCCTGCTGAAAAAAAGGAAACGACTATGGTATACTATCATTTCTAATCTACTCGATGTCCAGATAACGCTATCTGGTCATCTAACTTTCTAACTTTGTGTTTTTCAATTTGTACTTTCAACACATTCTGTCACTGAAAAACAACATATTACTATACCTAAGTGGAGGCAAGTAAAGTCACTTGTGTTTATGTAAAGGTTGTGTGGTAACAGTGGAAATAATGCAGATTACAATAGAATTCCTTGGTTGCTAGAATAGTTGAGAAGAAAATTGACTTATCTCCCAATTAAATTTTGGTTTTAAGGGTAAAGTAATAGGAGCAAAACTGTAGTTCTGGTCTTCTGTCTTTTATAAAGTATCATTGCAACTCTATGCATTAAGTTTTTTACTTATTTAGTTGTTTGTTTTTATTGAAATATATTTGACATATAACTACGTAAATTTCAGGTGCACAGCATACGGATTTGACATACTTATTTACTATAATATGATTGCCATTACAGCTATAGCTAGCACCTCTTTCACATCACATAATTGTAATGTTTTCTTTGTGGTGGGGATAATTAAGATACGTCTGTAGTAACTTAAAAGTTAGAGGCTATTTAGGGAGTCAGCTGATAATTGATGAATAAATAAATGTTGGCCATGAGGGTAATACTACCCCTTCAATGCCTAATAACCTTTTTTTAAGGATACTGTCCAAATTCACCCCCAAATTTGAGAACACTTTGTGTAAATTAGATTATCTACATATACTAATTTACTGTGTTATGGTTTTGTTATTATCCTCTTTATTTTCTGGTTTTGGTCATGTATAATGATTTTTGTAAATGTGTTTTTTAAATGCCTACTCAATAACAGAGCTTTTATTTTTCTGTAATGGAGGTCTCTTGTGACTTCCAAGTTGTTGAATCCAATGACCAGTTTTCAACCCTCATTTTAGCTGATCCAGCAGCAGAGGTGGACTTGGCCGACCACTTCCTGACCTTAAGACATGTTTGCACCTGCTTCCAGGACAGTAGACTGTTTCCATCTTACCTCCTTGCATGCTCTTTCTTGATCCTCTGTGCAAGTGTTTTCTCATCTTCCTCCTGTCTTAGTTCTGGAGAGCTTCGGAACCTGCTCCTTCGGCATCTTCTCTGTCTATACTTGCTCCTGTGATGACTTCATTCACACATGCTTTCGCACCATCTCAGATCGACAGTGACAAAGGTGCAGCTCCAGTCCACAACTCACCTAAACTCCAGATTCGCACATCCAACTTTCTACTCGATATCTTCTCTTCAGAATCTAATAGGCATCTCCAATATAGCAGGTTCAAAGCCAAAGTTCTCACTCTCCCTACCCCACAAGATGTTTGTTGCTAACATCCAAAATCTTGGAGTTGCTTGTGACTGATTTCTTCCTCTCATTTTCATTAAATCCATCAGCAACCTGCTAAGTTTTTCTTCAAAATATATTCAGAATTCACTCCTCTCATGATCACGATCATTACGATTCTGTTTGAAGCCCCCACCAGCCTTCCTGCAGATGATAGCAACAGCCTCATGTTCTTCCTTCCACATGACATTAGTAAGTAATTAAACTTCTCTTTGCAAAACAAGCCCTTCCGTTGTTTCCCATAGTAATCTGGATAAAACCAAATTCTCTACAGTAGTTTATAATGCTCCTCAGGGTCTGCCCCTGTGATCCTTCCACCTTGAACTTCTGCTGTTCTATTCTTCCCTCTCTCCTTGCTGTTGCAGCCTCTTCACTATTTCTCAAGCACGCTGAACCCTCTCTCACCCCAGGACCCTTCTTCTCTCAGCCTGTTATACTCTTTTCTCGGGTGTCCATCTGCCTTGCTTCTTTACCTTCCTTGGGTCTGTGCACAAATGTCACATTAGAGAGGCATCCGTACCAATCCTATTTAAAATTGAAACCCCTTTCTTTCCTAGACATTCCCTTTTCCCTATCCTGCTTTGTTTTCCCAGTTGAAGTAACCACCATTTGACATACTGGGCATTATCATTTATTTCTCATTACTATAACGTATGCTCCATGTAGGTTTTGTTCCTTGAGGATTTTTGAGTGTTTTGTACACTGTGGCATCCTTGATGCCCACTAGAGTATCGGACACATGATAGGTATTTCATAAATATTTGCAGGACTTTAATTTAAATATCTGAAGCTTCATTTAATACTAGAAGTTATGGCTCTTCCTTTTCTAAATAAATACATAATTTGATACCAGGTGTTAATGAAAAGGCAATTACAACAACATGTCTTAGTGGAAGGTACAAAGTTTCAGTGTAATTGAGGAAAGATATGTGTATATAACTCAACAGGGGAAAACTAATGAGTTAAAGTCTAAAAGTGTCTGAGTGATCTTTATACTTAAAAAAATACGGAATTGTTGTTTAGAAAAAAGGCCTATACATTTATCAAGGTATCCTAACTTTTTCATCATTGTAAAACTAAAGAGTTAATGCCATCTGGTTGTTAAATATTACACAAAAATAAATTTACCATGAGTAGAAAGAAACAATAATGATAATGCTTTACAACTTAAAGGGCACTATTACATTATTACATTCATTAGCTCAACATTAGGGGATAATGAAAGTGGTTCATAAAACAACTTTACAGGCATGAAAAGTGAGGCAGATGGAGGCTTAGAGGTTACCTTGCAGTGTTGGAACTGGGTGATCTGAGACTTAGATCCAGGACTCCTGACTTTGAGTCCATGCTCCTTTCACCTCCGTCTTCTATTCAGTATGTTCTGAAGTGATTAAGTGGCTATAAGATGCTGAGTAGTCAATAAACCAACTTGGGTGTTGTGCACCATACTGCAAGTTTAAACAACGAATTTTATCTGTCACTGAACTACAAATTTCAAGTGAAGGTGAAATAATTCTAATCTGCATGTAATTATTTAACTTTCCGATCACCTGCATTTTGGCAGGCAAGACGAACTGCCACCTTTACGATAATCAGCTAATAAATCCTCGTGATTGTTACACTTTTACTCGGAGCAGTAATCTGAACATTGGCGGCTGACAGTGGCGGTAAATTGCCAAGAATGAGTGCTGTCAGAGAACAAGTTGATTTTATGAACATGCAGAATAAGTAAATCCTGTGTCAAGCAATTTTATTCAGTTGGAGTTATTTGCAATCCAGTATAGCAAGATTTATAGCATTATTTATTAGTGCGCAAAATGCTTGTTTACCTGTAAAGTGGCATTGATTTGGGGTGCATATATTTTAGGTTGGTGAATTGTTACTGACTTTATTTATTGCACTGTTATCAGGGCCGTGGCTGCCCCTGACAACAGACTTACAGAGGTAAGCTTGAGTAGAGAGCTCGGTTTCAACAAGACTTTTATTAATGATATAGCACAAGGAAAACTTCTTCCAAATGGGCAAGTTGTGGGTGAAAAACAAAAGCTTTCAAATTCCACAATCATAAAAATAAATGGACACCTCTGCACTTACTGCTGAAATAAAGAAAATGTGGGGTGTGTTGCTGATATGAACCAAATTAACGTTTTCCGAAAGTTGAAGGCCAATGCATTTAAGCATTTGAGATTCCATGGATTCTGATTTGCCAAGTTTTTCTCATGGTACCAGGGCTGCCATGGTTCTTTTGCTTTCTTTGTAAGTAGGGGCAGGGGCGGGCCTGGTGCATGATGAATCTGAGAGCACATAGATCATCAGACAGTTAACACCAAAGAGCATTTTTTATGGAATCCTTGTATTCCACCATTTTTTTACTAAGAGTTGAATGGAATATTTCATTAGGAAGATGAACAACACTTAAGTAAAGAATGGACTCTGTCACTGATCTCTTTCTGATTTTTCAAAAACTCGACTCGACCTACACCAAATGTATTAAGATTTGAATCTATTTGCCTTCATGGTTACTATTTTTTCTTCTGAAGATTTTCTCAGAAGTTATACTCAGTGCAATATTTCTTATACACTGGCCAGTTTATCTTTGAGTGAATGAATGGGAAACTTCACAAGTTTACAGAAGTATGCTCTGATAAAGCAATGGCCCCTAAGACAGTTGAACAGTTAGAACCTCTGGCAGGTAATAACGTCACTGGTGTTCTATGGTGGCTGAGATGGCACACAGCTTCATCACAATTGTGAAACTTGCAAACACTCTACCGGTTACATGTTGAATCCTTTACAATGCAAAATTCCAAGGAATTAGGTACGATATTGATTTATGATGTCTCACAAGACCTTATAATATATTATGTATTATTAGTTTTACTAATGTAAAATAGTTCCCACATATTAAAAAATCCCAAAAAGGCTTCATAGCTTTGTTGTTAAATTTAGATAAAATTACATACAATATGGTTTTAAAAATTACCCCACCAAAGAAATTCTATGAAGGCTTCTGTTTTTATTCAGAAAGCTTTGTTTTTATTTTTCAAATATATGTTATTGATTATGCTATTACAGTTGTTCCATTTTTTCTCCCCTTTATTTCCTCCCACCAGCATTCCCCCACCTTAGTTCATGTCCATGGGTTGTACATATAAGTTCTTTGGCTTCTCCATTTTCTACACTATTCTTAACCTCCCTCTGTCAATTTTGCACCTACCATTTATGCTTCTTATTCCCTGTACCTTTTCCCCCATTCTCTCCCCTATTTCCATCCCCACTGATAACCCTCCATGTGATCTCCATTTCTGTGATTCTGTTCCTCTTTTAGTTGTTTGCTTAATTTGTTTTTGTTTTTTAGATTCAGTTGTTGATAGTTGTCTGTTGTCATTTTATTGTTCATAGTTTTGATCTTCATTTTCTTAGATAAATCCCCTTAACATTTCATAAAGTAAGGGCTTGGTGATGATGAACTCCTTTAATTTGACCTTATCTGGGAAGCACTTTATCTGTTCTTCCATTCTAAATGAAAGCTTCACTGAATAGAGCAATCTTGGATGTAGGTCCTTGCCTTCCATGCCTTTAACACTTCTTTCCAGCCCCTTCTTGCCTGCAAGGTGTCTTTTGAGAAATCAGCTGACAGTCTGTCTTATGGAAGCTCCTTTGTAGGTAACTGTCTCCTTTTCTCTTGCTACTTTTAAGATTCTTTCCTTCTTGTTAAACTTGGGTAATGTAATTATGATGTGCCTTGATGTGTGCTTCCTTGGGTCCAACTTGTTAGGGACTCTCTGAGCCTCCTGGACTTTCTAAAAGTTTATTTCCTTTGCCAGATTGGGAAAGTTTCCTTTCATTATTTTTTCAAATAAGTTTTCAGTTTCTTGCTCTTCCTCTTCTTCTTCTGGAATCCCTAGGATTTAGATGTTGGCACATTTGCAGACGTCCCAGAATCGTATTATAGTATCATTTTTTCAAATTATAGTTTCTTCTTTCTGTTCTAGTTGAATACTTATTTCTTTCTTATGTTCCAAATTGTTGATTTGAATCCTGGCTTCCTTCCCTTCACTGTTGGTTCCCTGTAGATTTCTCTTTATTTCACTTAGTGTAACCTTCATTTTGTTTTTTGTGTTTTTGCCATTCTCATTGAGTTCTTTGAGCATCCTGATCACCAGTGTTTTGAACTCTGCTTCTGATAGGTTGGTTGTATCAGTTTCGCTTAGTTCTCTTTCTGGAGTTTTGTTCTGTTTTTTTCATTTGGGCCATATTTCTTTGTCTTCCCAATCTGACAGCCTCCTTGTGTTTGTTTCTATGTAGTAGGTAAAGCTGCTTTGACTCCCTGTCTTAGTAGTATGGCCTATTGTAGAAAAGTGTACCTGTAAATTGTGTGGAGTGGATTCTTAGGTGATCGCCAGGGCAGGACAACCAGTTTCACTGCTTTGTGGCTCTTGTTGGGGGGAAGGCTCAGAGAAGGGACAGTGCCACTGCCTGGCTTCTGGATGTTTTCCCGGAAGGAAGCTGCCTCCCAGCACTTGCCCTGTTTCTAGTCACTCCACTTTTCCCCATATGCCACGTGTGTCCTTCCAGCTGTTGCCCTGATGCTGAATCCCAGAGGAATGGATATGCATAAGTCCTAAGTCCTAAGTCCTTGTGGGCCTTTTAAGAGGAATCTCTTGAGAATCTGGCAGTTTCTTCTATTGCCTCAACTACCTCTGATTTTTAGAGCCAGAAGTTACCGGGATGTATCATCCTGGCACCAGAACCCTGGGCTGCTGGGTGGCCCGGTTTACTGCTGGGATCACTTGCTCACAAAGTGTCCCTCCCAATTTTTGTCCAGCACATGTGAATGTGAGGCTGCCTGTTCTGCTGCCTTTCTGCGCCACTCTGGGGCTCCATGGCTCCCGCATCTCTCTACCTCTCTCGCATCTCCACCCCTCCTACCCATTTGGATGAATGTGGCTTCCTCAGATCTTTGCTTGTCAGACTTCCATACAGCTCAATTTTCTGACATGTCTGGGTGATATTTGTTTTGTAGTCTAGTTTTTTTTTCTGCAGTTTTGCGAGAAGGCAAAGTTTGTTTACCCATGCATCCATCTTGACTAGAATTCCTGAAAATGATCTTATTTTTAAATTATTTAAAAATCCAAATAGTCCTAATATTTGCTTCCTGCACCTCAGTGTACTCACATTTATAATCAGCATCCAGGGTACTATGCACAAAACTGTTTCATCTGATAGGAATGTCATTGGTCACCAGTTCAGGCATGGCAGATAAAAAGGCAGGGGAGGAAAAGTTATGGAAACACTGAAATTTCACTCCTTGAACTCTTAGGGGAAAATATCACCAAATAAATGTGACATATGCCTTTCCTGTGGCTAAATAAATGCATATAGTTTTTAGAAGTGCAAAAAATTTGAAGCTTTGATAGGGTAGTCAGGAAATGTCGTTTGAGTCCTTCGATCACTCAATCTCTCTAAGCCTCAGTTACTCCGTTTATGTATACAGATTACAGTAGCCCTGGAATCTTCCATTTTGAGATTGCTTTGATTCTTCTATTGATTGATTGATAAGTTAGGCTCTGGTACAGAGAGTAAGTTTTGTAATTTTCCAATATCAAACTAATAAAGCATATGCGATAATAAAACTACAACACACTGAATCTATGGTAGTTCTGAAGATAAAGATGTGAGACTCCAGAAGGCTTACAGAGTATTGAATCTCCCAAATCTAACAAAGATCTGACATGCATGGTACTTAATAAATACGGAATATGTGAATGAATGAATGAATGAAATGAGTGTTGGAAAAAATATCAAACTGCTTTCTAGGAAGACAATATAGACGTGATAGAGTGAAAGCATTATATGCTAGTTCTGCTCTGGTGCCATCACCATGGGTAAATTTGGGGCTCTCTGAAATTTTACCTCCTTGTCCATGAGTCCTTTAAAACTTACAGAGCACCAACTATGTTCCAGGTGCTATGCTAGGTGCCTGTCCTTGAGGTGTCTCAGGATGCTGACATTGAAAGATGACTGCAGGTTATTACAATGAGAATTAGTAAAAAGTAGCAAAGCAAAGATAGGTAAAGAGGTTGTCTTGTCCAAACACAAAGAGACGGTTCAGCCCTGACAGTTAAGTCAGCAAGTGACACACAAGCTGAGGGTAGGCTGTGGAGGGCAGTGTTACCTTGCTAAGGATATTTCATGGGTGGTGGGAAGCCAGGGAAGGGACATGGTCGGGTTTGTGTTTTAGACATCTGTAACTAAGGGGATTGAATTTTATCAATGGCCTTTGCTTTACCCCGGGTTCCTTAGAAGATAGAACTTGAGGCAATAGTTAAGTGCTGGTGCTTTATTAGGAGGTACAATCCCAGGCACTGAGAGTGAAAGAGAAAGCGTGAGGCAGGGAAGACCAGGGAGCAATGCAAGGTGGCATGTTACTGGGCTGGCCACCGTTTCCTGTGTTTCAGAGATACAGCTGATTGCTCAGTAGGTGTACCTACTTAGCCACACATGGACAGGCAGTATGGAGAATTTCATTTAAAATGGCTTCAGAGGATTACTCCTGAGCAGAGTTTTTGGATGAATAGGAGATATTCAACCTCAACTAGCCAAAAGAACCTTGAAGCCATTAATTCTCTCTCATCCAGTACAGTTGTATAAATAGACACTTTCTACATGAGAATGATTAACGTCAAAATTCTGAAACATTAAATGTAGGATAGGAGCTGAGACTATTTCTATGAGTACACTGATACTAGAAATTGAGTTTCAGCAGAAAAGCATAACCCCTTATAAGTTGAGAGGTTAATTTAAATTTTATTAGTTTCAGGGGTTTTTTAAATTCCATTTTTTAAAATTTTTTCTTAGTTTATTGTCTTGTAAGTGTGATAACTTACAACCTTCTTCCCTAGTTCATATATATTTAAAGCACAAAAGTTACATGATTCCGTACTTTAAAACTGAGATAATTTTTTCTGTTTAAAGTGAATTCAGATATACCCAAGGTAAGAACCACTGCAAACAGCACATACTTCCTCCGGGCATGCAATTACTTAATGACAGACTGGTCAAAAAAAAAGGCCTAGATGTTGGATTCGAGAGCCCTCAGTTCAGGTCCTGGCTCTGCTAATAATGAACAATATTTCCATTTAGTCATGTAACTTCTCTCGCCCTCAGTTTTCTCACTGGTAAATTAAGGAGGTTTCAAGGATCACAAATCCTTATGCCTATTAGAACCAGGTACAGAATTAAGTGAAGTAAGCCAGCTATAAATCATAGACAGTAGTTGGGACAGTAGATCACAGGACATTTACTCTACCTTTAAAATTATTTAACTTCAAGACTTAAACAATACA
Organism: Sturnira hondurensis; assembly: GCF_014824575.4. Lineage (NCBI taxonomy): Eukaryota > Metazoa > Chordata > Mammalia > Chiroptera > Phyllostomidae > Sturnira > Sturnira hondurensis. The sequence continues at coordinate 18,877,621 of NW_028093985.1, read as the reverse complement.
AGGAAAATCAATAAATCCATGGGAGAGATTTGATCTAAAAGTTGCCAGTTTGCAATACCTGGACCAGATTATTTTTAGAGCATCATCCCCAGCTCTAAAGCATTTGATGAAAAAACTCTCATGTGAATGAGAAGTATCCCAGAATCTATATGACCAATGCAAAATGGTAACTGGCCTGGAAGGAAACCCTCCAGAAAGATTCAGTGTGTGTTAGTGTTTTAAGAGTGATGAGGTGTCACACCAGAGAATGAGGCAAGGCCTGGACTGGAAAATGCGTGATCGAAGTGAGTGGCAGACCCTTCTTGGTCCCAACTTTATCCAACCAAAAGTGCTATCTGAATTGTAACTTCTGTTCAGTTCTCTAGTATCAGACTCCTAATCCAGTCTAAAGGTTCATTCACATTCAGCAAACTACGGACTAGGCATTGGGCCAGATGCTGTAGAAAATGACATGGACGTTTTTCTTTTTATTAGACAATAATGATTGGTTGTTTTTCGGCATGGTGTGTATTTTACCCTCATCATGTTTCAGGTGTTATTGATGATACCTTAATTTCAATTAAAATTAGAATGTTGGAGAAGCAGTTTAAGGAGAGCACATTTTGAAATGGGTGTTGTGTTCAGAGAAATGATGAGATCATTTGATGTACCTTCTAACTTTAAGAAGATATTTTTCAGACTTGCCAGACTTTAATTCCCTTCTTTCTCAATAGTTAGCATTTAGCAAACACACATTTTTTTGTCACTGACCAGGGCATTTCTTTTCTCTTTTGTTTCTTGCATCTGTATTCCTCTTCCTCTCACTTGTTACTGGTACTGGCCATCTCTGATGTCATTTTTGATGGGCAAAAATAAAAGGTAAATGTCAGACACTGGTTCAGTTCCTAAAACCATTCATGCTTGAAGAGGTGTTTGAGCATAACTATAAGCTTTGAAGCCTTATTCATAGGTGTTTAATTTAAAAGCAAAACAATAGCCCTGGCTGGTGTGGCTCAGTGGATTGAGTGCCAGCCTGAAAATCAAATGGTCGCTGGTTAGATTCCCCATCAAGGCACATGCCTGGGTTGTGGGCCAGGTCCCCAGTAGGAGGCACTCAAGAGGCAACCGCAGATTGATGTTTCTCTCTCTCCTTCCCTTCTCTAAAATAAATAAATAAAATATTTAAAAGCAAAACAATAAACAGTAGATAGGGTAAAGAAGGACCAACGATTGAATCTGTCCCTGATAGCCGACCACCCTGTTTATGTGTTACCACATGTAGTCATGTAATTGGCTATTTACTATTTTAAATACCTTTTATTCATATGTGCACCCTTTCTCTCCCTTGTGGTCACTGGAGTATCTTTCTCTTCCAAGAGAAAGAGAAATTTTCTGTTTATGAACCGAGCTTACAAGGTGTTTAGCCCCGAGACAGTGGCTGTTGTCCACAGGCTGCCACTTTGAGAAGCCTCTCAGGAGAGTGCTGGTACATGACACTTGAGCTATAGTGTTTTCAGAAGACTTGTTTGTTTGTTTGTTTTCTATTTAGATCTGTGAGTGTTCTATGAATAGATTGACATGATTTTAAAAATGCAAAGTTATGGCACCACCAGAGTGCATATTGTAATCACTGCTTTATATACAACATTTATGAATGCGGGGGAACCACTGGACAAAAAATTTTGGAACGAAAAATTTCTGTTTCCAAGTGACACAGAAATTCAGACCCTTGGTAGTTTGCCTCTCTAGGTGGCTCATGGTCGTCTTTCTGTGAGCAAAGCCCCAGTGACCTAGGCCATCCAGGGATTGAAATCCCTGCTAATACATGGGTATGGTGACAATGGATAGTAATTGAGTCAGATAAGCACTTTTTCTTTTGTATCTTACAGGAAATCAGCAATTCGACACATATAATCAGGGGCTGAATTTTGTGAAGAAAGTCAGCTAATGTGGAAGAATATTCATCCAGTGGTCCAAATAGCATTTCTATCGATTTACTTTCCATGTAGCCCTGAGCGGCCTGCACTTCCACTGTTTGATGTCAGGGGAAAAAGCCACTTGCTAATTCAAAACATTTGTTTGTAGGTGCCAGGTCGACCTGTCAGCCCTCAGTAGGGAACAGACGCACAAGCTGGAATTGCAGCTGGAAGAGGGTGAGGGCCACCTGGTGCTGCTGGTCACCCTGACGGCTTCGGCCACAGTCAGTATCTCTGACCTCTCCGTCAACTCCCTGGAGGAGCAGAAAGAACGGGAGGAAATATTAAAGAGATATGTACGTATGTAACCCTCCCCTCTCGGGGTCCTCGGTGCCTAGATGAGGTTGGAAATAATTTACCTGGAGTCACAGAAGTCCATCTGAGAAGCTGTCTAACAGATCAGTCAGCACAAAACGGGGCACCTGCAAATTCTGCACATGTCTCCGCAGCCTCACTTTCACCCCCCAGTGATGTCCGTACACCAGGGCTCTTCCAGGGCCTCCCCCAGAGCAAGTTCTAGATTCGGAGATTCTCCTCAGTGATTTTATTGTGCAGCATAAATATGCAGGTAACCTTCCCATAAGGGAAAGTCAAGTTTATACAATATTACTTTAAAATTAATTTATTAGCTCTTTGTAATTCCATATTTCTTTGTCTCTCCAAGTTTGAAATGGAGTTAATGGCACTTGCATTAATTAACGGCTTGGTAACTAGAGGGTATTCACAGAAATCACTTTTATTTTCAACTATTTAAGAAGCCTTCCTTTATCCTTTTATTTTTTTAGTGAATGTGAACTATAATTCAAAGGAAGCTTCCATAACTTTTGATCAAATGTAGAGAGATAGGGTAGAATAGTGAGTCCCTAAAACAAATACCTTCTCTATTTTTACTAAAGCAAAATATTCACAACCAAATCTACCTATTTTCCAGCATCCTATACTATACATTTCCCACCATGTAGTTTTCTTGAAGCAACAGAGAGGGGAGCTCTTACTCCACCGTTCTCTCTCAGAGGAGGCTTGCAAAAGTGAATACCTCAGGACCCATGAAACTGAGGAGAAAAGCTTTTCCACTTAAAATCACAAAGCTGGTATTGTGCGATGCTGCCAGGTGTTTAGAAGGCTCCTCTAGACACTCAGCTATGAAACCAAGCTCCGACTAACAAAGAGCCGCTTAATTTTTTTCTAGATTTTAAAATATTCCTATTTGCTGACTGACATCCTTTCAATAACTGAATTTAATAAAGATGTACCTTATCAGGCTGTGCAGATAACATGAAGTGCTGGTACTAATGCTCTACAATATTCTTCAAACAGATTAGCAGGATGTGCGCCTCAGCAAATTTATTCTGGCTATCTCCACTGAATCAGCTGTCTGCTAATGCTTGTACAACTCACCCACCAATGGTGTTATCATAAACAGTTTAATGGAGGTGACTTAACAAGGCAAAATAGTATATCTTTTTAAACTAGCTAAGAGCCTAAAGTATTGTGTGGCATATTCTAATGTCTAATTGCAATTATGAAAATTATTTCACATTTTGGTACCTACCAAATGTAGTCTCCTATTACCAGAAGTGAGCTTCATGAATTAAAACAATTTAAAGGAATGAATGAGTATATGTATTAATATAAAAATTATTCTAGATATTATAATACTGCATTTAATGGATTAATCCCTTATATTAGAATGATACTGCAGGCTAGGTCATTAGAAATAATCCAACTATTAAGGATTCTTTTTTCTGGATGGGCTTCTTTAAATCAGCCATTTCCATTCAGAATTTCAGTATTCGTTTCCATGCTTCTTCCAGATGTTGATTATTATTTCAGTAAAATATAAAATACTATGTGGCTGTCCCAGCTAATTCTCAGGTTATGTTCTGCTCATTATATTAAAAAGTGAACCACATTTAAATGTACTTGTTTTTAGCCCCAAACTTCAAGCACAGGCCCGCATCTCCCTGTACAGATGTACTTGCCAGGAAGCTACTGTATGTAATAGCACATGCGTCCTAATTAGTCATAGCAATGCCAGGACAAAGGCCTACATAGTAGGTTTCAGTAGGTTTCCTTTTTACTCTGTAGATTATGAAATGAACGAGTGCTGTATCATCTCAGAAATATCATTGGTTTTAGCAAAACGTATAAAGAAGGTTAATGGGAAAATTTTTTATGTGTTTTCATGTGAGAATATGGGTATTTTTAAAAATTTAGGTTTAACTTAACAATTTGGTTGTGGTGAGGAAAGTCGATGAGTTCCCCTACTCTCACTTGAAAGAGCCCCGAGAAGGCTTTCCGTCGCTCTCATTCAGTGGTTCACTGCCGAGCACCGAAGCCCCAGAAATTAAACAGACATTACTGTGTGCGCCCTTATTTGATCACCACATTCTGAAAAGATGGCTAATTCCATTTTTCTTTTTTTCTCTCCTTTTGGGGGAGGAAAGCAGGGAAGGTCAATAGGGGGCGGGTAGTAATGGGTAGTAGACCAAGAGCGATTGTATGACCTTTTCAGAACGGGTGTGCTGAACCCTTGCTCCCCCTTGTCACAGTTTAAAAACCAGAGGAGCTAGTTTAGAGAAGAAGTTGTTAGCATTCCATTTTTATTATGACATTTCACAGTCATCTGATTTAATGTCCCTTGACCGGATTGTCCACCGTGAGACGATGGGCTTGAAATGTTATTTAGAGCATTGATAAAAGGTGAGCAGTTCTAAGATGACAGCGAGTCATAAGGCTGGTGGTGTGACATTAATTTTCTCCATAACAGAGATGGAATAAGACGTCACGGTGACAAGCTGTCAATCAGCCCTGGCCCCTCAGAGCATCTCGATGCCATAGGATGGGGTATTGCCTCTCCGGTAATAGAGCTGGACTGAGATGCTCTCCCTGACAGCTGCTGCAGCCATAGAGAAAATATATTATACAGCCTTTCATTAAAAAAATAAAGAGGACTCCTCTCCAGAGCATTTCAATCTTTTCCCATCTATTGAGGGCTGAAAGGATTCACAGCAAATCATAGATTCCTCTGCTATGGAGATTTCTGGCTTCAGAAGCCGTCCAGGTTTGGGGAGCCTTCTACAATAACCATAAATAAGAGGGCAGGGATGCCTCTTGATGAGCCATGGCTTGAAGTTTTATTTCTTAACTGATATATGTAAGTCTTGGGCTGTTTTGGACTTCTTTTCGTAATCGATATGTCACTGGCCTGAACAGTTGAAGTTCACAAGAAATTACCGAGCGCCAGCTGATTCAAGGAAATGAAAGCTTCCAACAGTAATTACTCCGAATGGGAAGCAGAGCATCAGGGCTGAAGCACCAGAAGCTATAGGCCTGTGCAGGGAGACTAGCGGTATGAAACGATGCTCAGACATGAGACTGACAATATTTGTTTCAGTCACAATGAAACTTGGTTAAAATTGCTTCTGAAAATGAAAGGCCAGGAACCTTTTCAGAAAACCCTTCCCCATCATTAGGATAGACTTACCTGGTTCGTAGCACTCTGTAAGCTCTGAGATAAGAAGCTCCCCAAACCTGATCATTACCACATTAGGCAGACAACTGCCTACAAACCTCTGAATTCTAATCCTGCTGCCTACACGTCCCACTGTTAAGCCCTTAGTTTACGGGAGTTTAAATGGAGGGAGACCTACCTTTTTATTTACCTCTATTATCTGGGTAGCTTAAACAGTTCTGGGAGATAAACAACTGTTTAAAAACAATAAAAGATAAAGAGCTAATCCGTGAGCTAAACATTTTTTAAGCTAGGTCATGAGATTACACACATATCTGCATTTCCTCCTCTCAGTATACCAAGGTCACAGCTTCAGCGTAAACAGTGGCTCGTCGTACGGGACAAATGAAGTTAATATCGCACTAAGCTTTCGCTCCTTAGTGTTCTCATGTGCTTAATACAGGGATGCAAGTGGTCTTTAGTAATATTTTAATAGCTACCTTTATTAGGCAAAAGTATTTTATGCTCCCTGGTCAGAAATCATTTTAAAAATTATGATAAAAATACTTTTGATTTACTGAGTAGAAATGCTGATCTTGTAAAGAAAAATGCTACAATTTGTAAATAAACAAAGGCATGTGAAGCTCCGTAGGCTCATTCTCTCAGTATTTGTGCCCATTAATTAGAGTTTGGAATTGTTCTGTTGGTATCCCTCTTTAAATCCCTTCCAGAACTGCACTTAGTAAAACACTACCATTACTAATTTATGAAATTAAAGAGGTTTTTTTATCATTTGGACCTGACTCTTCTATCACAATTTTTCTACTTCTACTTTTATACATACCACAATGGTAAATAAATTATAAATGTAAGAAAAATTACTCATGACTTTTGAGTTTATTTTTAGTGATCAATTTGATTTTTCTGAAGATTATATGTCTTCCACCTAAAAGGTTTTTAGAATACCTAAGTCTTTTAAATTAAATATAGAGAATGGTCTTTCGACAATTTAACTTTCATCTAGCACCTGCAATTTCCATTGCTCATCAAGATGAAAATAGTAGAAAAATAATTGATTGATTTCATGTTAACTTTCTTGCTCCCAAAGTCTGAAATATTACATAATGAACAACTTAAGATTCAAAATTAAGAAGCATGAATCTCCAAACCGTCGTACCCATAGAGGAAAGCTTTCTTGCTTTCTTGGAGTGCTTTGGTAAAGGAGGTTAAAGGGAGAAAAAGCAGACATATTCCAACTTTACAATTTGTCATTCATCATCTACTGATAATTATTTATGGGGAAGAAATGTTGTGGGCTTTTTTTTATCCTTTAAAAATGTACTTCCATAGCAACAGTTATCTATGTAAATGTGTGTGTGTGCACATTTGTGATGGTGGACGTACAGCCTCCACTGAAGAAACACAAATATCCTTTGAATCCCTTAAGCACCATCCTGAAATCAACCACAAAACTTAGTGTTTTCCTGGAACACCCTTTGAGACCATTTAGGGCTTTTCTTTTCTAATACTGATGTTGGGGTCTTCCAGAGTCCATTGCGGATATTTCACAACCTGAAAGATGTGGGATTTCTCCAGGTGAAAGTAATCAGAGCAGAAGGATTAATGGCCGCTGACGTCACAGGTAGGAAATGCTGCAATTACCCTGTTGTGCGTGTATATAGATATACATTCAGGTATAGATAGCAAGCAGCGTGCGAGGTCTGTATGATTTAGTGATGGAACTCTTCATTTGACCTTATTGTATTATTAAAGTACATGATATAAATACGAAGTTTCAGGGTTGATCTTACAAAGGTTTGCCAGCCACCAACTTTTATACCGTCACTGCTTTTTAAAAAGAAGGGTAATATAATAAAGAATAAACAATAAAAAATAAAATAACTTGAATTGTTGCCTCCTCCAAAGTTCAGTCAACACAGTAGGGATTTTTCTTCCTGGTTTTGTCATTTTGGCATTTGGAGTAATGCTATATCTTCTCTCAGAGGGTATCAGCTTATGTAAGACACCATAGCTTCAACAATTATAATTCAAACATACATAATACTCAGTTATTTGGTATGAAGTCTTAGCGTTTGGGATGCTAATCCAATTTGTTAGTTGTCTAAATTTCTTAGGATATTCCAGAGATAATTTTGGATCTAAACTAAATATCCACATTGTTCTAAATATTTTAACCAAGAAACAGACCTATGGAAATGCCAAAATTACTCTTGTTTCTCAATTTTCTGTTTTGGGTATTGTTTCTATAACATATAATTGACCAACAGTAATTATTTTGTCGATTTTCCGAATTAAATCATTGGTTTGAATTTGCAACTGTGGGACTGTTCATGTACTGTTTAATTCTATAGAATTTGGGGATGTTTATACCAATTCTTAAATTGTCCATCTCAAAATGGATAATAAATAGGACCAATGACCAATTTTTGTGCATATTCACTGTTTATGAAATAAAGTATCCACTTATTCTTTGGGGAAATATGCTTACCACTGTGTGTTCAGCAAGTTGGCCCGACAAAGGTAGCTGACTTATTTGATGGGGAGAAATGTACTTCTCCCATCTGAGACAGTGATTTTTAATCGTTTTCATCTCGTGGCACACAAACTAATTACTAAAATTCTGCTGTGCACTAGAAATATATATATATATATATATATTCTTGCCAATCTGACAAAAATTGGTGTAATTTTAATTCATTCACATGAGATGGCTATTGTTGTGTTGAATTGTTGTTATTTTTCTTTATTTGACAATCCAAAGAAGAAGAGGTCAGTTGTCTCTGACTAAATAGTCAGATATTTAAAAATTCTTGTGGCAGGCCCTTTGAAAATCACTGCTCAACTGGCTTACAAATCTATTACGTGGCCACTGGTACCTTTCTTAAATTCATCAAATCAAAACCAAGTTAAAAGATGGCATGCTTTAAAACTAACATAGCAAATTACTTATCCAAAATAGCAATATTTTAACAGTTTTAATTTTTGCATATTGTTGCATGACTATTTATTGTGTGATAAAACTTACAGCACTTACAGTTTCTTTGAAGAGGTAATTATCAACTCATTCCTAACCTTAGAAGATAACAGCTATCAAATATTCTTTCAATATCGGTGTACCTGAAAACAGCTGGAGAGAAGTCAGTTTGTAATCTTTCTGGGTACATGCTGATTTGGCTCCTTGTACTAAGCAATCAGTGAATGTTAACTTTATTCATTTTCTTTTTTATTTCTGATGTGGTTGTAATCAAATTAATCTGGACACAGGGATTTCTTTATTATTATTATTATTATTATTATTATTATGCCATATTTATTATTAAAGCCAACAGTCAACAATAAATGATCGACTACTCTCTTTGTTCACTTTGGACATGAACTTGAAGACTGTAGTAGGAATATAATATTGCTTTTACACTGCGGAGGTTACGCCTAGCCTGTGATTCCCAGCAGCAGGTAGATTAAGGAATTCAGGGCAATGACATTGTCTCTGAGGAGACACCTTCACTTTTCTTCAGGATTTTCTGTAGGGGAACACACAGTGTTTTGCTGAAAATATCTAAGATAGGGAGAAAAGCCTAAACAAATCAGTATCTCAGAGGGCACCTAAGTGCTCAGAACTATCGCTGAACATTTATAATGGGCACAATAATTTCTTATAGAAAAATTCAAGTGCTATTTACTTTACAAGCTTAGAAACCTGCCCGTCACAAAAGTTGAATGCAATTATATAGTTGGTTTCTCTTGGAGAGAAGCTGTCATTACTTTCAAAACTTCATGAATATGCAAGCCGTGTTAACCCTGTTGGCCTCTGTGCCACTGTGGAAGTTAAAGTACATGTTCCTTCAAAGCTGACAAAAACAGATATATCTCTTTCCAGTAGTTGTAATGTACTGATATGTAAATCACTGTGAATAACAATAGTCTTCTTCCTAGGGATTCAATGAGGTATAATTTTGATCTGATAAAATAAACTTTAATTTGGGAAATACTAAATAACAGATTCTTCATTTCTTCCTTCCAGTTCTGGGGATATAAATATAATGATTCCTCATTCTACTCTGGCCTTATCATCTAATGTTCTCTGAATTGAACGAGGAGATATTTAACTATTGAGGGGCAAGGGGATAACCCAGCCTTTGACTTTATTCACTCTCGGACCTTGTGTCATCTTTATGACATTTGTGATGGTGGCAGAAACTGAGGAGCATATATTTAAGTCCGAAATATCTGAGTACACTACCAACTTAAAAATATTTACTTCTAAAAAGGATAGGTATTTACATATGTACAGACCCTTCTTGGTCTTTACCATCAGATGTAGGGCACAGACAAGCTTTTTGCACATTTCAACTCTTACTTGTTAAAAGAAGTGCTTTAAAAATATGTCGTATATATCAGTGGATAATCACAGTCTGTCTCTACAAGATATTCAGCAACAGTTTAGGAAAATAGGGCACCGAGTCAATGGTGCCGTCTTCAAATCCTCAAATCAGCATCCATTTAGGGGTATTGCGTATGGAGAGGGGAGATTGAAAATCACTGATAACTGTGCTAAGTGAAGAATATTTTATGATCTGATGTAAATGAAGCTATTACTATAAGATGCTCAATTGCCTTTGGAACATTTTTTTCTGGACACATCTAACAAGACCAACTTAGCTCTATTTTAAAAATATTTTTAATGATTCAACCATAAACCTAAACTTCCGTAATTTTAGCAAACAATTTTAAATTACAACATTTCATCATTTAACGTGAGCACAGGAAAATGAAATTCTGTAATCTTTTAAGTAGCCATCCATCTTACCACACTTTCAAAGAATTTTTTTCCTTTCAAAATGTAAAATTTTTCTTTTGTGACAACACATTCATTGAGAAACATTGTGATACTGTATTAACTCTGTGTGAATAAAGAGCAATTGAGACTCTTTGAATGAGTGAGTATAAAGCACAAATTACTTTTTAATGAAACCCTCAATTCTTTCCCTTTCCACAAAAAGCCTACAGCCTTGTTCAGCTGAACACTACTACAGTAGGTCACTTCAGTTAAGCCCCTAATAAACTGTTGATAGTTGAGGGTAGTTTTTTCTTCAGTCTCAATAGCCCAGTGTTGGACAGTGCACTTCAAATCATTAAGGTTAATACAGATTTAAAAGAGATTAAGCCTGGTGGTTAAGGCCTCAATTTACAACTCCCACACATACACATGCATTGAGCAAGGCATAAGAGTGGATTGAAATTTCAGTCAAACTGTGGGCTGCCTTTCACAGCCTGAGAAAGTGGCACTCTGGTTTTCCAAGTTGGTCAGCTACATTCTTCGTGCGGGGGAAAAAGTTTGGTTAACTGAAAAATACTGTGCAGTACAACTTACTTACCTTTCAACCAGCCAGTGAAAAGGTCAAAGTCTCTCTGTGCCATCAAAGCAAAACGCAGAGACTGTCTGGCCCTGTGTGCACTGGGGAGGGTTCTCTCCACCACTAAATCAAGGTTTCCTTAAAACTGGAGAGACGGTGAGAAGAGAAAGACCAGTGTGGGGGAAGCTGATTTATTTTTTGGGGTGGTGGGAAACAGTGAATGTTGGAATTTGCCATTTCTGGCTTTTAATTATTCTTTTCCTTGGCTGGATCCTAATTTCTGCCTTCAACAGAACATCGGAAGTCTATAGCCAGTGAGGCTTTCTTTGCAGAGTATTTAGACCTGGCTGGTTGGTTCTTTCAAGTTCTAAGAGAAGTTAGAGAAAAGAATTCTCTCCTCAGCCCCTCCCTCTTCGTTTTCCCCTGGGTTGTTTTTTTGAGCTCCCAAGGAAGAGGTCACAGCCTCCCCAGGGATACCAGCCACTCAGTTTCAGAAACAGTGATATGGGAGCACTGTGAAACCCTTTCAAAAGATGCCCTACCTTTTCACTGTGTTAAAAGGTACACTAATATAAAACTTCTGCACCCCAGGTGAATTGCGATCTCAAATTAATGCGCCATCTCTTTCAGGAAACAATGGAGAGAGAGGGAGAGGAAAAGGAAGAGAGAGAATTTTACAATTAACGTAATCTGTCACTGAAATAGTCCCATTTAAATGAGCATATCTTTTTCTAAAGCAAGGCTCCAAATATAGACTTGCCTTTGACTTACCGGCCCCATACTCTGGAAACCTACTAGTTATTAAAGAGAGACGTTTACTACCCCTTTATTTGCATAGACTTTCCCCATGTTTTTTCTTTAGGAAAACCGTCTTCATTGTTGGAAAATATTTAAGTAGCAAAACAGCAGAAAAAGACATGCTACAGTTTTTTTCCAGCTTCCTGTGAGAGTCTTATTATCTTAAGAAATAACAGTTAGCAGCTCAGATTCATTAGCAGAGCTAAATTTAAGCCCCATTTGACAGGCTGCCTAGAAAACATTTTGTTTTGCTGTCTGTGGGCTTTAATTAAGATGTGTTCAATTTCAGTCCTCTCAGTCTAGCCCTCCCCCTTCCCCAACTTGCTGTGTCACAGACCGGCGATCAGACACTTTTAGATGGTCCGGCCCATGACTTTGACCTTCTGCGCAGTCCAGCGTTCCCTGGGGAACCGTTCAACTCATGAGGTCTGATTTCACACTTCCAGGATGCCTCAGCTCTCTTAACAATGACAGGGAGACAAAGCCCTTTAGAGCAGGCCGCATGGGGACTTGTTTAAATTGGAAACCAGAGAGGAGTCAAGGAACAAGGTTATGGGCTACAGAATAGTGCTTTTAATAAAGAGCTCACAGCTCTGGCTCAGCTCAAAGAGGTCTACCTCTGTACAATTAATTGAGCCATTTATCTGGAGCATCTTAGGCCTCTACTTTCTCACAGAATTGCGTGGTAAATATCAGTGAAGAAGCAAATGAGATATGCATGAAATGAATTTTAACACTTTGATTACTGTGCCTCCAGTCTTCATTAAAAGTAAATTTATTTGTATTTCTGACCTCATTATCAGTAGGCTGCCTGCATTTTTATTGGTTCCTGTGATCTCCAGCTTGTGTGTGTCATGAAGGTGTATTTTATACAGAGATTTCGATTTATTATTCTTGGTGTTTTTCCTTGAATATTATGGGTCTATTCAGAGAAAGAAAGTGAAAAGAAAAAGGCGAACCTGTTCTTTGAAAGTTTTATATACAGTTGGAGAAATGCCAACCACACATATATATATAACATATACATGTTACTGTCCTTTAAAAATTATGGTTTTTTGTGTGTTGCTTGAGTAGATTGCAATAAGACATACTCGATTGTTGCTTGAGTGGCCCTCAGATACAATGGGTCTCCTGGGAGAAGTAGTTGTGTTGCTTCTTTTATGGAATTGTAGCAGTTTGAATTTCTAATAGCTGGTTACTTGAATTGCCATTATCAAATTCATGATCATTATTTAAAATCTGTGTTGGAAGAAGAGAAAATATATATCCTTTAAACTCTACATAGTTCCATTAAAAGTATTATAATATATAAAAATATAATGGAAGTCCTTCATTTGCAAATTATCAATTACTAAAGTATACTTAGTAAATGATTTTTAGCAAAAATCATTTACTAAATATAAGAGGTTATTTGTGGATGTCATTCTCAATTTTTGAACTTTTACTGTCTAAAAATCTTAAAATTATATTGTTTAAACAAAAAGACCTAAGTCTTACACAAAATATATTGAAATTTGTCCAAGCAAAGTGTGCTTTATTTCCATTATATAACTTAATTTATCCCTGTTTGCTTTTTGATAACTAAGGTTGTCAAGAAGACTATCAAGCAGATAGTTTACTTTGAGAAGACATTTTATCCAATTTATAATGTATCAGAAATATCCAGCACCTGACATTCTTGTCATTATAATATCCTTAAATTAGAAAACAATATTACAAACATGTATGTTAAATATCTGAATACTATATAAGGCATCAAATTTGTAACGTGAGGCTATACAAAAGCATCAAATGGAAAGAAAGCATATCATTGATTCATTCTTTTATGTCAGCACATAGGTATAAAAGTGACTTCCTTTTAGTAATTGCATTTTTTTAAGAATCATATTTTAATTATAGAACTGCAAAAGTATTCTAAAATCAATCAGTGGTCACCAAATATTTGTGAAAAGAGGAATTAGAATCATAATTTAACACAAAGACTGGTGAGGCCTGAGTGTGAAGTAGTGTTTTACAGGGAATTGCAGGAATCCTGTGTGATTTGTATGCAGGTCACATGGTTGGAAGATACTGCTCTGGAAGAAGAGGTGGGATGACAAAAGAGATTAATAATTAGGTTTGATATGCTGTAGAGGCAAAAGACTATGGGCTGAGACAGTGGTGGTCCCTTTCTCACTGGGAAATGAGGGAGGGAGAAATACCATAAAATAAGTAAGTGAGTTCTGTGGAACTAAGGTTACAAAACGATCCTTTGAGTAAAGAAACAGAATTGCTGATTTGGTTTGGAGGGTTAGCTCCAGGATTTCACTCAGCACTTGAAGAAATGCTTTAAGATGTCAAACTCATTGTTTAAAATTAAACTATAATTTACATTTTGTTACATTATGATATAGTTGTGTAAATAAGTAATGCATGTCCTAGAAAGTTGGGTTTGGAAAATGGTGCCAAAAGAGAGCCTGTGAAACAAACCTTACTACAAGAATATTTGGGTTATACGATAATGTAGTTAGATACCTAAATGACTAAGCAGTCAGGCCAGAGGAGTGATGCTATTACAGGGTTGATCTCAGTGGGGAAGCCAAGCTGTGGGACACAGGGGTCTGTCCTTGTTCTGACCTGTTCTGCCCATTTACTAATGACTTTGGGGAGATAATTGACTGCTTTCTTATCAAACTGGCTCAGGGGGATAGTTAAATCATTTGATATGACACCAATCCATATATGTGTATTACATATAGTATATTTATATATGTATAATTATATGATAGACTTAGCTCAGGCTGAAATACATAGTCTTGGTTCAGCACAATGAGCAATAAAAAGTACGAATGAACATAGTCAATAATATTGCAATAAGTTTATATGGTGACAGATGATTACTAGAATTAGTAGTGTGATCACTTTTTAAGGTATAAAAAAGTTGAATCACTATATTGTATACCTGAAACTAATATACCATAACCAATATAAGATTGTATACCAACTATACTTAAATAAAAAATGCATTTGAAAAAAGTACAAATGAGCCCTGGCTGGTGTAGCTTAGTGGATTGAGCATGGGCCTGTGAAGCAAAGGGTCACCGGTTCGATTCCCAGTCAGGGCACATGCCTGGGTTGCAGGCCAGGTCCCCAGTAGGCGACACATGAGAAGCAATCACACATTGATGTTTCTCTCCCATTCTTTCTCCTTTCCTTCCCCTCTCTCTAAAAATAAATAAATAAATATTTTTTTAAAGTACAGATGAAAGCCTTACGGAGTACAAAACAGTGATGTCTTGCTTTAACAGTGGGAAATACAGAAAATATTTTAGAATTTAAATTGAGTTTAAGCTCCGTGAGAGCTAATTACATATGCATCACTATTGTTACATTGAAGAAAAGGGCAATGTTGAGGATGATGCTCTCTTCTGGGCCCATCAGACACACTGTGGTGTGAATTCAGTTTTGGAAACTATCCTTTTTGACAAACAAGCCAGAATATATTCTAGATTGGGATAGCTGCTGGTTAAAGTCAAATCTATTGAGAATAGCTCAAGGAAAACGGTAATAACAATAGTAATTATAGTAACAACTAACATTCATTGAACCCTTATCACATGCCAGACACTACCCAAACTCGGTAAAAGGATTATCACAATTAATCTCACAACAACCTAATTAGGTACTGTTGTCGTCACTTTACAAATTGGAAAAGTGAGATGTGGAGAGGCTAAGTAACTTGTCTCCATTAGCCTGCTGGGCAGACACTGTGACAACTCTGGTCGTGATTCCTACTTGCAGTCTGCAGCAGCAGAATAGACTCCACATGCTCAGTTAGCTGAGTTTGAATGTCACATCTTGGTGTATCTGATGGGTGCGACCTAAATTACATCCGCAACCCCAGCTGCAAGAAAGTCTAGAAATGTCACTTTGGCCTTTTTGGCCTCTCTAGTGCTGGAAGTGATGCTAGAAGATGGTTAGAATAGATGCTCAGCAAGGCATCCACACTATCTAGTACAGGAGGGCAGGTAATGAACATTAATCAGATACTAAGCGGCTTATGGGGTATACCCAAACTTGAAAGTTACTACAGTGGGCACATCATGGAATAAATGAAAGCTACAGAGACACATTGGGCTACAAGAGCACAATGTAAAGAAGCATTTTTCAAAAATTATAATTGTCAAAAAATAGATCAGCACATTCCCATGGAAGTGTTGACTTCCCCATCACTGGAACTGTTGAAACCGAGCCTGTATGACCCCATGGTTGCAGAGATTCAAACCCTAGATGAGCTTTTGAATTTGGCCTCTCTAAGGCTGTTCTCCCACCTCTCAGAACCTGAGATCTTGCAGTAGGTGCCAAGATGAAAAACAAACTCCTGAATGAATAGATATTATGTAGAAGAGAAATAAAAAGACAAAGATATCATTCTAATGACAAAGGCTTGACATATGACAATTTTCAGTTTAATTACCTAAAAATATAAAAAGATGCAATCACTTAATAAAGTACTTAAATTTTTTTAAGTCTAAAGAATTTTATTGCACTGCAAAAGATCTCTTCACCTAATTAATTTACTTATAGGGACAATTATCTGAAACCTCATGCCTTTCCATGGAACATCTAATTGAATATATATTTACTGTGGGTCCTAAAATATCTATGGAAAAAGAGAAGTGACTTGTAAAGAGAAAGAAGCTTGTGATATATTTTTATACTCATTTTAAACCAAACAATTTTTGTGTTCCTAATCTTGTAACAAGTCACTTGCATATAGTTTCTATATTAAATATTAATGGAAAATAAAGTAGTTAAACATTTTTAGCACAATTTATCTAGACTATTAAAAGCTTGGGCATAATTTTTCAGAGTCTCTCCTAAGTTTTATAGATTCCATAGTCTTCTTTTCCTTTCTCTCCCAGTTTCTTATCTGTCTCATTTTATTTTCTATTCTCTTGTCATAAATTTTAAGCCTCTTAGAATATACCAAGATGATTCAATTTTAGGACTCCAGAATATAGATAGTTACATACAATACTATGCATATTCTTTTGCATCTACTTTCAGATCTCAGAGGAAATAAACTCATATTTACATGAAGCTTTATTTCTGTTGCACTTTGTCGTGGTTCTCAAAGTGTAGCCCCAAACTTCTGAGGGTCCCCAGCCCCCTTTCAAGGGTCTGTGAAGTCACAACTACTTTCATAATAATACGAAGATGTCATTTGCTTTTCTCACTCTCACCCTCTCATGAGTACGCAATGGAATTTTTCAAAGGCTGCATAATATTGGATCGCTCTGATGTCAACATGTCATGAATTTATCATTGTTATTTTTGAATGAATAATTAATAGTTTTACGTGTTCTAATTTTAAATTTCTAAAATGGTAAATTTTGATAGATCTAACCTGTATAAGCAAAAGCCTTTTAAGATCCTCTAAGATCCTCAATAACTTTTAAAAGTTCCTAAGACCAAAATGATTAAAAACTGTTGCTGAAGGGTGATGATTTTCAGTTGGGGGAGGGCAGTATGGGCTCCCAGGGTGTTTTTGAGATTTGTGGGGAAATTTAATTACAGGAATTACTGGGAACCCTGCTGGTACTGATGGCAGGGAGCTGGAGACACTAATGTCCTCGGAAGCCTTTAATAGTAAAAACTGTCCCATGTCCTACATGACTAAATATGGACATTGATAATAGGTTTAAATTTTGTTTCATGATTATCTGAGCCTTGACTACATCCTGAAATACATATTATTCGCACAGTCCTTGCAAATGGCTGGCATTTTACACCATAAACACCAAAAAACTTCAGGTGATCTCCTAGGCACTTCATGATGCTATTCCCCAATAACTGCTTTGACAGGTTCCCCTATTCTTCCATTGCTCACTGAGCCCCATTGTTGGGGGCCCTGAGCGCCCAGGCTTCGGGCTGTCCCTCTCCCCTGCCTGGAACACTTTGTTCCCCATGTCCGCCCCGCTGTGCCTTCACTTCCTTCAGTTCTTTGCTAAGACCTCACCTTCTACTTGAGTCCAACACCAACCACCCTAATTACATTCATAAACCGTGTCTCTTCTGCATACTCTTCCAACCTCTTACCCTGTTCTATATTTTTCTGTGTGGCATTAACACATATCACTCTCTAATATACAATAAAATCTATTTATTATTAATGTCCAATATTTATTCTGTTTTTCTTCCCTCACCACCACAAGTAAACTCCAAGGAACCAGAAACCTTTACTTTTTTGTTCACATGGCCTTTATTATTCATAGTAGACATGCCATCAATACTTGTCAAATAAATCAACATATGGTTTATTATAAACAACATTTTATTTGGTCTCCTCAATAATAGCATTAAGGCATTCTATTACATTTCAAAACCATGGATAGGTCAGCTTTATTTGATTCATAATAGGAAGGGGGGCATCACAATGTCCTCAATATGAAAGATGTGTTCGATCTAGAGGGCCAAGAGCCACAGCTCAGTTTTCCTGCCACTTTGAAACCTGCTTTATGACTTACTGAGAAAAGAGAAGCCCTGTTATTATCGTTCAGTCTCTGAATCAGATCCAGTGGGAACCTAGGGAAGAGTGTCAGTTAATGTAATTCTACCAATCAGGTGTTTAAAATATGTTTAGGTCAGTCAGGGAAAGAGGCTGAGGTCAAAGCCCCCACCCCAGTGATGGGGGGTTGGGGGGGGTGGGGATTGGAAGATGTCTCCAACATGCGTTGCTTTTTGTCCTTGTGGATCCTGTTGAATTCCCTCTCTATCACATTGTTATGTGTTATGATGGAAATTTCAGTTTGCAGAAAGGACAGATGGAAACCTTGATTACAATTTTTTAAAAAAGATGAAAGTATAGCTATTTCAAACTGTGGCAAGTGAGGAAATTAAACCAAAGAGCTTAATTTGTGCAAGGTAGGCCCCAAATAAAAGGCCCCCATGAGTATGAATTGCTCTCCGTGCTGTTCAAAGCCTCCGGTGTTTACAGAGTCATGGCAACAAAGAGGTGGTCACTGGGTTCCCCTCCCCCACCCCACCCCACACACATTTTTATAACACATCTCATCCAGCAGACTGAGCTACTTGTCAGTAGCAAAATGACCCCTGGACAAAGCCCACCACTGATGGATCAGGATTAACTTTCTATTCTGGGAGTAAGAATATCATTGAGTATCTTTTGAGTGACTTTAATGCTCAAACCAGTAGTTTGCAAAAACTGAAGTCATTCACTTGCTTATAAAACAGGTAGCAAGCAAGCAGGGGTGGTGCAGACTTTCCCACAGTTCTTTGTAAATATGTCAGTGTTGTGACCTCAGAGATCAAGGGCTAAACAGTGAGAGAGAATTAGCCAGTCTGTGCACCTCATTTAATCCTCAGTGCTGTTTTGAAGATTGCCAGAAAGGATGCCCACTGGAGACAATTCTGACATTTGTTTTTTATTGTTGTAGAAATGGCTTTTCACCATAAGAAGAACTGAGGTAATAGAGTATATGCTTTAAAATCTGTTATTGATTTAGTTTTATGAGTTAAGGTAAAAAAAAGTCTCTTTCCAATTTTAATTCCCTTAGGAGATTTTTTTCCTATAAAAATCTGTAGGAAAAAATAGCCCTTAGTATTTAACTAGGTTATGTATAAATGCAACAGCCCTCATGTAAGGTTTTTCGTATATTTTGAATGATTTTATTTTATTTTGTAATCCATTTTATAGGAGATGCATTAACATATATCTCAATTTTTGTATTATAGAGAACATATTAAAAGGATACACAAATAGATTAAAGCTAAGTATTCCTGATCATAAATTGTTAGTCTCTTTTTTATATAATTGTCTTTCACTGCTAAAACTGCTAGTGATAAAGAGATATAATCACCACAGATCACCAGGGGCACCTCCTTTGGGGAAAGTCTTCCCTTCCTTTTCCCTTTCCTGTTCTAGAGTTAGAGCATGATATGCTTTCTCTTCATTGCTGCTATTAAACCCTTCACTTACCTTTATTACAGTGCTTACCACCCTGCACCGTAATTGTTATTTACATGTCTGTCATGCCCTCTAAATTGTGTGTGCCTTGAGAGCTGGACTATGTCTTAATCATACTTATAATTCGGGGGCGAGAAGAGCAGACACTCCACAAGTAATTAATGCTTCAAAAGGTATCCTTATTTCTTCCTAGAAAATTGTCAACATGGAAAATTACCATGTTCTCAAGGAAAGCTAAGATTCTCTTCTAGCTGTCATGGTGCTTAATGCAATCAACCCCACTGCCCGCACCCTCCCTCAGCACTGCTGCAATTGCTGTCTTGCATCCAAACCAAAGTCCCCAGTTTTACATACTGCAAAGGGCAGGAAGAAGCACCTTTTTTGGGCTGAAATGGTGGACACCAAGGAAAAACCAGTTGTTACTCACAGGTCGGCTGAAGTCTTAGGATAGGAATGAGTAAGAGGGAGATGAAATTATATAATCTGTGTTCCTATACATTTAGGCTCTTTAAATAGCCAAAAATTATCAGAAACAAAATGCACTTCAATTTTGGATACTGCTGTATTCTTTAACTCACCTAGCCCTACTGTGTGGAGGAGAAGCATCACAGGTATGGCCCTGCACCACTCTCTGAGCTTTGCAGAGTATAATGCACTTTGGAGATATCGACACTCAGTCCTTAGACAGCCTCACTCCTCAGATACTATCAGCAGGCAAGGCTACACAGCACAGCGTCTAACTGTAATGATGAAAAGGATGAAAGAAAGGAATAATTAAGGAGATAATTAATGGTTAAGTCCATCACTGGTATTTCTGTGATTGTTTTCATTTGTTTAAATGGCACATAGTCGGGGCTGCGAAATTTAGGAACTGAAAAGCCAGTCATTTAAAGCACCATTTAGCAACCCAGATGAGCACATTAACTGTGTGTAACCACTTCTTTAAAATAAAACTACATTGTATGCTTTTTAGTAGTAAGTTTATAGAATTCAATATTGTACATTTACTATTGGTTTGGTTGAAATCACTGTTAATTTTTAATTGCCCTTGAATCATGCTGTGGCAGAAGGACACTTTCTGGATTAGTCAAAAATCACACACTGTGTAATGACCTGATCTTGGCATCCATCCCTGATACCTGTAAATGGATAACTCTTTATAAGGAAAAGGTAAATAGAAGTTAACATCAAATAGCCTACTCTTTTCTTACCTAAATTTTCCTCTGCTAGATTATTGATATCCAGTCTGTGCAGTTTGTTGACTGCTTCTTGGGCTTAGAAAAAAGCACAGGTTTGGCTAAGCTGAATGAATTTTTTTTAATCTCCAAATAATAGTATCAGGCATAATAGATTGTTCAATATTGACATCTTCAAATCCCTTTAGTTTTACCTTCAAAATATATCCAGAATCTAACTACTCTTTATCCTCTGGATGATTGCCATAGCCTCCTAATGCTTCTCCCTACTTCCTCCGGTGCCCTCTCTCTACCTGTTTTCCAGACAGGAGTCATCAGATCATGTCACGCGTCAGCTCAGATCCCTCCAAACCCATCCCCCTCCACGTAGAGGGATAGCCAGATCCGATGGAGGCCTGCCTCCCTCCCTGCACCTCTCTGACTATGTCGTCTGTGGCCTTCCCTGCCACAGTCCCTTCCTCCAGTCACAGTGACTTCCTGGGTGTTCCTGGAAACATCAGACACAGTCACGCCTCTGACCTTCCCATGACCTGTCCCTCCAGGTAGCCCAGGGCTCACTCCCTTCCTCCTTCATTCCTTTGCCCGTGTCCTTTTATCAATGAGACCTTCTCTGGCAGTCCCTTTCAAAATTGCAGCGACGTACCCGCACCCCTCATCACTCTTCCCATTTTTATTTTTCTTCATAGTATTTATCGCCTTCTAAAATACTCTCAAATGTTATTCACTATCTATCTTCTTTCTCATTATACAAGGCCATGAATTCAAGGTTGTTGTTTTTTCATTGTTTTACGCTCTTATATCTCTCAACACATAGAACACTGCCTGATACCTGATAAGTAATAAGTATTTGTTGAATGAATGAATTTGTGGTAAAAACATTAGCCAGTTCTTCCTGTGTGTGGCCTACTAACTACTAAGAAATGACATAGTTATTAGGGAAGGTCTTGCCTAGTGGTTTCCATTGAAATATATTTCATTGAAGGGAACTTGGACCCTAGGGGTAGAGCAAGGGCTCTGAAGGTCAGACAGACTCAGGTTTAAATAATAGCTCTACTACTTACACCCTGTGACCTGGTGAGTTATAGAATCCCCCAGTGTTAGTTTTCTCATCTGTAAAATGGGGATAGTAAAAGTTCCTTTCTCATAGAGTGGTCATAAAATCTTCAAGCAAATGAACATAAAACGTAATGTTGGACTTATAATGATATAAAACTCAGTAAATGTTTACAATTATTATAGTATTATAATTGCCCTTTATTTGCTAATTTCTTAAATAAAATATTTTACAAATCTTCATTCTTTGCACTAGGAGATTTAACTCAAGGAATGACTTGTTTTTCGTTATTTTTGTACTTAAAGCACATTTTGAAGTTTTATATATTTCTGCTTGAAAAGACATTACTTAAAGCTATTACTTATTGATGCTCTACTTGTGTGTGCCAGACCATCTGTGAGTTATATTCTAAGTATTATCTCTGCAAGGGGCCGTTACAGTCACTGTGTTGTTTTGAAGGGAACGGGCCCAGGGCCGTGGAATGAGTGTTCAGTCGCAGTTTGCTCAGCCTCCAAAAGCTAGGCCTCTTCCCCCAGACCACAGTCCTCTCACTTCAACTTCAGTGCCTTACCCAGTGCTCTTGGAAGTTCATGGAGTCGTTGAGCATTTGAAATGTGTGGCGTAGCTCAAGCGAGGGGCTGAAAAGCTCTTGAGGTAGGAGATGAAGCTAAGAGACTGTATCCCATGCCATACAATGTGGATTTTAACCTATAGGCCCTGAGAAGACATCAAAGGTGTTACACTTGAGAGTAAGGTTTCAGAGATGTGTAAAATGGCACAGTTTCCAAGGATCGGTTCATGTCACAATCCAGTCTTTTAATATGACTCTAAGCACATTAAGAATAATGGATTTTAGACTGGGAAAAATCATGTATAAATTAAAGCCATGTTAAATAGGAGTTGGGTCTATCTTAGGCAAAGGCTCTTTTTAAAAAAAAACATAAGTACCATTACATTTTACACAGTGTCTAATAGCATGGTCTCTTAAAAATTATATTGCCTACCGACTTCAAGTTATAAGAAAAGTGCGGATAGGACAATATTTTTTGCGGATGATAGTATGGCACTGGAATTTAAAATAGCAAAACGACTGACAAGTGGCTTCAGAAGATGCTCCAACTGTTGTTTTGGTCTCTGGTGCTTCAGTACCTTTATCCCAATAGTGAACAGTGACTGGGAGAGTTAAGTAATGTAATGAATGGCAGGTGACTGTTACCGGTTTTCCCTGGGAATAGCCTTATGAAATAATCAACTAAGAAAATCTGAATAGCTACTGCCTCCTGGGCATTGCTAAATGTATTGGTTTCTTAACAAGACATGGAAAGTGTTAAACATTAAGAACAGATTTTGTTTCTTTAAGATCTTTCAGCCAATTGCTGACTCAAGATTTGCTTTTTGTCAGCAAATAAAGACACACTAACAAAGAAGGTGTTGATTTTTAAGAGATTTTCCATGGGGTTAATTTTTTTTTAAATGGAAACTTTTCACACAATTGGATATAATTCCTGTGAAAAAAATCAAATAAAGATTTTCATCCTCTGCTTGTGGATGTTTAAAGTACCTCCCCGACCCCTCCAGGTGTTGGTCTCTGGCGTTAGTTCTTACCCTTTGGCTGTGGGAGAGGCGGCAGAGTTCTGAGTGAATCTTGTGCACATTGTCAGTCACTTGAGGGCAAGTAAAACCAACTCAACTGAGGCAGACTAGTGATTGAAGTAGAGCAAGTGAAAATGGGGGAACAAAAAGCAGGAGTACTACCTTTACATAGTCCTTTCTTACTGAATTAAGATTAAGATGAACATGTGAGAAAAAAGGAAGTCCGAGGAAGAGTGTGAGAGTTACACATGTCTTCTAAGTATGTGCTTCTAAAGCTAATCATTTCATCTAAAGTCTTGTCTAAAGTGACATAGTTACTTGTTCGACAAGGAATCATCAATATGGCTTCAATGTTCTCTCTTGTTATTATAGCAGATATTTTTATCTCTCCAGCACTTTTATAAACTCTTTGAGGTTGTAGTAGTTTATATTCTCTGTTCCTTTGTTTACACCCTAGTGCCCAGCACAAAGCTAGGTGGAAAGAGGATACTTAATACTAGCCGTAAGAATAAGCAAGGTTTTAAGAACTGTTTGAATGGAATTTCTATGCTTGTAGGTGAATCATATGGGAGAAAAAGTGTTGTTTATGTGGCAAATAAAACTTAGTACAATGTGTCTAATAAATGAAATATTTTTGAACACTATTTCCCATGGTGTGTGGGTTGTAAGTGAGGATAGTAGCAGGCAGGGCAAAGAGGAATGAAGGTGGGAAAAAAGGTAACACACATCCAAAGTTACAGGTGAATTTGCACCAGACCTAGGAGACTTTCTAGTCCTCTCTTCTTTACTGAAAATTGTCCCCAGGACCAAAACTTGAGGAGACTACCGTAATGTTATCCTGAGGTATATAAGGCCACTGAGCTAACACATAAATATTAAATCTTTTTAAATATAAAATTAATAAATTACATTAAAGGTGAGTTAAAGTTTGTACAGCTCATTTTAAGAATTGCAGCATGGAAAGTAAGTACACTGCTGTGTGAGAATACATAGCTTATCTGTCACTGTTAGCTAATGAATTCTTTCCCTATTAAAATTTAATTGAAAATCTTCAGTGATATTAAGCTTTCACAGAAGTGTAAACTACTGTGACTATAATTCACAATGCATTTAAAACAATTATTCTTTATCATTAAAGTTAATAATATGCACATTAACCTCTTATGTAGTCTAAATCAATATTGTAGTTTAAAAGATATGACCTCTGGACAGCTTTGTCTAAATATTGATTTCATTGTCATTTGTATAAGGTATCAAACAAATTACATGCTGCACTAATATCATTAATGCTGCCCCCATAGAGCCTCTGACTTTATGGGTTCTTATAATACAGGACGTGACATTACCGAATATTGAGGACCTCACGAAATATACTTGCTGAATGGACGAGATTAGACTACGGAAGAACCAAGTTGTTGTAAACAGATAACTTCCAGCCCCTTTACTCTCCGTAGACAAAAGTGAAAGACTGCTCTTTAACATGCAGGTTGTTTGTTGAGGTTAAGTCTCAAAAGGCAGATTTTTTTTTCTGCCTCGGAGGTTCTAATTTACCTTCTTGTGATGTCTTAGATATTTCAGAAGACAGTCTTAAGTCAGATTAAAGTGTTGTAATTCTGCAATATAGCAGTTTTCCCCAAATCAACTTGTTTAGAAATTTGTTACAAGTTACCAGTCAGATGAGTTAGAAAATATATGGATAAAAGTAAAGAGCCCGAACCTTTCAAATGGTTGCTATAGAATTAAATAAAAACTGACTTAGGGGTGGACAGGCATCACATTTTCCCCTTGTAGTTAGCAGTTACATTATTTTTTGTAAAAAATTAGAAATTGAAATATCAGCTGTATAATCTGCGTTCGTTTACTTTTTTTCTGGTTCTATATTTCAATGAGTAACCGTGAATAACACCATCCAGTTACAGCTAACTTTATTTTGATGTTGTTTAAGAAATGTTTTTCATTGTACTTCATTTTTTAATAAAAATTCTTTAACAAGAGATGTGGTTAGAATTATGACACTCTGAGTTGTGGGTGCTATTTATTCTAAAAACATTCCCCCCAAATCTCTTGTAGGTAAAAGTGACCCATTTTGTGTAGTTGAACTGAACAATGATAGGCTGCTAACACATACCGTCTACAAAAATCTCAATCCTGAGTGGAACAAAGTCTTCACATTGTAAGTAGTCATTACCTCGGGCTCATTTCAAAAATGGTGCTAAATGACATTTACTTTTGAGATTTTTGTGTGTGTATTTATTCTTAACTGATTAACAACTCAGTGCATCTGGGCTGCCTTTGCTAGCAACAATGAATATCATAATTGCAATACCTTCCTATAGGGAAACCTGGGGGAAGGCCAAGTCTTTTTTCTTTGTTTTCACAGATATTTTTTAAACTATACTTTCCATATGGTTTGTCTAAGGATTTTGCTCCCATTAACTGAATTGCCATACTGCTTCTTCCTTTTATACTTTCTATTGAAATTCTCCTCAATTGCACTGACACCAAGCAAGACAAAGCTCTATTTGTTCCATTGCTCAAATCAGCAAACAATCCAGTCGCCGATTCGGCAGATGCTTCAGTTTTGGTTTGTTGCATTTCAGCACAATAAGAATGTTAAGTATTGTCCTAGGTACCTAAACACCCTATTCGTTAATTTTTCTTTTGTTTTAAAAAGTTTATAAACCATTTTGATCATGCACTGTAAAAGCTTCCAGTTCTATACTACAGTATCCCCTAAGGTCATTTTTTTTGTTTGTTTTTTAAACTGGGCTTTGGTAACAAACTCTAGATAAGGGAAAACTCCAAACAGAAGTACGTCTTAAAAGTTTTTAATATAGTTTTTTGTATTTAAAAATCTTCTGAATTTCTTATTAATGTCTTATAATGTCTCTGCTTCAGAGCCAGTAACTAATCAAATTTAATTGTCTGACCAATTTATCTTTAAGGAATTCCACATTTTTATAAGAGATGAAAGCCCTGGTCAGGAGACTTGCGTTCTTGAGACAGTTGTAGAGAGTGTTTTTCTCTGGAATGCATAATTGAATGAATAGGGTTGATTATTATCAAAGCCATTAATTGATTGTGCCCTGATAAAGCCTCTTCTCACATGTGGTTGCAGTCTTTTAGTAATGAATACATTCATTTTTTGTGTTCTCTTAATTTGTGTTTTCTTGGTAAACAGTTTGATCAAAGAAAAAATGCTGTAAACAATTGGGGCTTATTTTTTCAGAAACAAAAATATGAGGAACTTGTATAGTTGTTTATTAACATATGGTGTTTTTGGAACATAATGGAATACTACCTAATATCTAAATTCTAGGATGGTACAGTTGCTATCAGTGTTACATTTTCCCCGTTCTGTTTTCTGTTTCAGTTAAGTTATACTATAAATCCAACAGAAATAAGTCAATGTTTTTATGAGAGCTATAAACAAAAAGATGCTCTATTATAATAAAAAACAAAATTATATTAAACAAACTGTGACTCTTGCTAATATCAAACCTGGTGATGTTTTCTGTGGGGTAATATGAAGACAGAAATTATTGTGAGAGGGAGAAGAAGGAAAAGCCTAAAAAATATCAGGGCCACTTATTAGTGGTTTATTTTTATACAATAATTTATTCTGTACCCATCCAGATGGAAAATTACATTTCATTAAAAAATTATAACTTGAAATATCTGTGGCGCTCATAGTTCCAGATAATAGAACCATCACTGTGGTCTAACTAAGGTGCATTGTGGGAAATTCTGTCAGATACCAACCTACCTTGTGTATGTGTGTATGCAAATAGCATTCATAAACACACACACAATCAGCTGGAGCTATCTAAATTTTCAAAAGCATTTTTATTCTTGTTCTCTACTGATGAAGTCCTATATTTTCTTACATATGTTTATTATGCAGCAACATTAAAGATATCCATTCAGTTCTTGAAGTGACAGTTTATGATGAAGATCGAGATCGGAGTGCTGACTTTCTGGGCAAAGTTGCTATACCATTGCTGTCTGTAAGTTTTATTCACCTGACACACTGCTCTGTATTGCTTTTGCTCAAGGAAAAAAAAAAAACCCTTAGCTCTATATCTGTCATTTCTCAACGAAGGTCTGTAATAAGAACACTAAAAATTTTAACATACTCAATTCACGGCCATGTTGAATCCCATGATAGTTAATTTTTCCTGACAGACTTGATCCTGGTAATGAACAGGTACTTGTCAGAATTGCCACAGTTGTTTTGGGTTCTCTGTCAGTTTCAGCAGCTGGGGGTCAAAGGTCACCGAGGGAGTGTATTCAGTGGAGACCGTGAGACAGACGGCTGTCATGTCCTTTTCCCGCAGATTCAAAATGGTGAACAGAAAGCCTACGTCTTGAAAAACAAGCAGCTGACAGGGCCAACAAAGGGGGTCATCTATCTTGAAATAGATGTGATTTTTAATGCTGTAAGTCTTAACTTTGGCTTTTTTGTACTGCTAAAGAGTTCAGTTTCATGAAAGCTTTTGTTCCTGATTTGTAGAGAATTTCTGTCATTCCTCATTTTCTCTAAACCTTGATGTATCTTGGAGAATACGCTTCTGCCACTGCCTGGCACACCCACACTTTCTGTTCTAGTTGGCGGCTGCCGCAGCGGCTGAACTCCAGCCGCTGCCTGCCTGCGTAAGAAATGGAAGTGCATGCATGTGCCACTGTATACATTTATATTTTATGAGCACAGCAGCCAGGACTTTGAAAGTTTAGAAATTATTGCAAATTGAACTGCATGAAAACTTGTAAACATTTGTAATATATTAACCCATAACAGACACATATGTTGATGTATAGGTGAAAGCCAGCTTACGAACATTAATACCCAAAGAACAGAAGTACATTGAAGAGGAAAACAGACTCTCTAAACAGGTAAAAAGCAAGGAAAGATTAATCCCTCTGGGAAGAGCTGATTATATCTGTAAAACATCTAACTAAATTCAAATACACTTTGGAGATGTGGAGGGGGGAAGACTATGAAATTTTTGATCATCTACTCATGTGAAATGGCTCTTTCTTTTTTCCTTTCTTTTTCTCTCTTCCCTTCCTTTCCTTAAGTGATCAAGCGAGGACAATACCAAACTAATAAATTGAAGGGGGTGGTCAAAAAGGAAAGGGGATACTGTAGATGTTGCATAGAATGGATATGTATTCATGCATTAGCAAAAGAATGATCATTTTGAACATAAAATACAATTTGATTGCCATGGAATGTGTAAATGAGAACACCAAAAGCTGAGGTTCAAATATTTGTCCAGACCACCCACAGGTATGGTGCAGGTGTGTGTAAAGTGAGCCCAGCACAAAGCTCTTCCCTCTAATCCACAAGAGAGGGGGCTCCATCTTTTAAGGGAAACCTTCTTAATGAGATTTTGACTATGATCTTTTTGCAGTGAAGTTTTATTGACATTTTCAGCTAAGAAAATAGAAAATGAGGAACTCCGATTTTTCTGTCAGGAAGAAATTTTAAATTGGGCTTGATAGGTTGTAATTAGACTGATGGATTTAAATTAGGTTTGAATCAAGTTAGAAAGAGTACTAAGCGACCCCTTTAAAAATGTTTATTTCTAATTAACACAGCTAAAATACAATGTATTTGATACACCTATAAAGTTTACAGAACTCATTTGTCTGTAAAAATGTTTAATAATTTTTGTAGCATTAGAATGTCTTCTAATGCTACATTAGAAGTAGCATTCTAATTTTTATTTTTAATTCAATCAATTTATCATAAGCAGCAGGATCTTGGGTTATTTAAAGACAGTGTGTGAGTTACAAATGCAATATCTATCTAAATAGAAACACAGATTACATTTTTCTACAATTAGAGATAGAATTAATAAAAGTAGCTCTTAAAGAAAATGATCAGGGGCCAAGAAGGAGAACAAGTAGGGAGACCCTTAAATTCGAATGAAAGGAATTTGAATTTGAGTAACTTGTTAAAACTAGTATGCATGTACTTGCATCTATATTTACACACCTATAGTTTTCCCTATGACCTCAGTAAATTTTACATTGCCACTTCCTTAAAATACCAGATCAGCATTGAAGTGTATTTAGAAGTAACAAAATATTAACCTACAGACATATTATTCTAATTATTAACACAGCTATAGCTAATTTTTGAACATCATCTAGTTCTTTGTATAGTTGTGCCTTCATTTTAAATTTAAATTTTAAGTTATATAAATTCTCATATACCTTTTTTAGTAAAAGATTTTGTAAAGCACATGGTTACCATAATTTTTTCCTGACTCCAGAATTATAAGAAAATATAGGTTAAATTCATTCTGGGCAAGAGAAAGGTAGAGCTAAAGAGAAGGAGAGGGAAAGAAATAGAAAATGAGATATAATAGTAAGAAAGGGAGAATCCTACTAAAATGGTAGAAAAATGTTTTTATAATAAAGCAATACTTGGCAGGTTTTTCCCTAAGACCCAAAATAAAAACATTCTAAGTTATCCATTTCACTTCAAAATAGCTTAAAATTAAAGCCTTAAAGAATCTTAAAACCTCAATAAGATTTGAGAGTTAAAAGTATATTTAAGGTTTGTAGTATGTAAGTAGCAAAAAATGTTATTAATCCTTTGGAGATTTTTTTCCTTTTGAACAGAGGTAGTCTAATCTACCTGAAAATATTATTTAAAGAATGTATTTAGCTAAGAAATTGCTCTTATAATTCAGCTGCTTCCGCTTTCTCCAGAGATACTTCTTTTCTTTTAACTCATGAGCCAAATTGCTTAGTATATTCTTATAACTTTATTAACTTTCTGAATCCTTTTTAAATCACAGTAAGCTTGAAGAATTTTGCAGTCTATCTGATGGTTTTTCATCCTGCAAATTCTAATAATATTTCATGTCTATTACAGCTGCTACTAAGAAACTTTATCAGGACGAAGCGTTGTGTCATGGTGCTTGTAAATGCTGCATACTACGTTAATAGTTGCTTTGATTGGGACTCGCCCCCAAGGAGCCTTGCTGCTTTTGTGGTATGATCATACTGTTATACTTACATTGTTATTCATTAAATTCAGTAATCAGAGCTGCATGTTTCTGTGGCTATAGTAACAGTTATGTTGATGTGGCCATTTTAAAACTCCTATTTTAAGACTTGACTGGACAGATTTGCCGTGGGCAGAACCTGATGGATCGCTCAAGGTCTGAGTCCAAGAATACACTCTCCCCCCCTCCCCAGACTTCCGGAACATAAACATCTCCGCCAATGTACAATTTTCCCCATGACAGCTAAAAAGTAAAATTTTATATATTACATAATCCCAAACCCCAATAGCAGAGCCAAGAAAAGTCCTTAGTGTTTAAAAAAAGTTATAATCTTGACCATCCTCATTTTGCTTGTATTCATTCTATAGAGATATTTTTTCAAAATATGGAAATCATTGACAGCAGAATGCTACCTGGTAATGCTTTAATATGTGGATCAGTTGGGAGTAGATGTGACCTATTTAAGCAGCATTTCATTATTTCTGGGATTTCCAGTTTTTAAAAAGGCGCGAGTGAGAATTTGATAAACCCAAACACTCCTCTAACAATGTTCATCTTGTAGCCTTTTACTCTGGTTATTTAAAAACTGCTGATGAGACCAACTTGCAAAGCTAGAAAATCCGAAAGAATATTCTCCTCCGAGCTTTAGCTGGAATTTTCTGCTTTCACATTATTTTTGCTTATTCAGGATTTCAGTTTGGAATTTAAGTGGAGTTCTTCTTTTGAAATCCTTTACTGTCACATTTGTTAGAATATGAGTACCTAATGCTTTCTTATAGTTACCAGGATAGCCAAATATGACTTTATTATGGGCACTCACATGAAGAGCCTTAATTCTAGTAACATATCAACGTTTTGGTATTCCTATTCAAATGAGTATGTGCACATCTGTTTAGTACTTTGAGCGCTGTCCTCCTCTCAGGCCTTGTATGGGGTTTTCATTAATGTCTGAGCACATGGAACAAAGAGTGTATATGTCCCTTTATGTTGTAAGTTACCAGAAAGTTAGGCAGCCTGCTTCCCATGGACATGTTGTTGTCTCCTTAAAGAAAGAGATTGTCATCATCATTAAGTTTTAGAAAGGAAACGCTGCCCCTTTCAAGACTCTTTTATTTAGTTCTTTCACATATCAAGTACTTTCAGCGGGGGTAGGGGAGCTGTTAAGCAAACTTTATTATGATTTTTCATTATCATAGAGACACTTTGATATTAATGAGGAAAAAAATGATATTGAGTTTTTTTGACTATTTTATGCTATTACATCCAGGTTCCATGGTGCTTTGTCATGGACACAATAATATACTACCAAAAAGATTGTGCTGCCATCTTTGATTCACTCCTTCCAAAGTCATTCCCCACAGCTGTTTGTGAAATTTGAAAACAGAGAAATCTACAAAATTATATAATTTGTTCAGGAACATTCATTTTTAAAACTTTAGCATTACAATGTGTTTTGTAAGGCTTTATATAATTCATCTGGCTTCTAGATGTCACTCATGTAAAGTGAATTCAAGATGGCAGACTTTGTTTAAAATTTCTTTCTGATGAAAAAAAAAACACACCCCAAAATTCTGAGAAACTGAAGTACATGTACATGATAATACTTAAGTGATTTTACTGTAAGAGGGTCAAAATTCAGCAGGTAAGAAATGCGGTATCTCTGTTAGCTGGAGGTCAGTTTCCAACAGACTCAGTCCTGTGAGACAAGCTGAATGCAAGGTGCTTGCAACAAAGGAAGGGGGCGCGATAAAGGTGGGAAACGGGACTGCTGGCACCAATGGTAAAAACGAGACCACATACTAATATGGGAACACCTATAAATGGTACTTTTGAGAAGAAACAATAACACTAAATGTTTGTTGGGGGGAAAAAAAGCACCAAAGTGCATTCTATAGAATGTGATGGAAACAATGAATGATAAAACCAAGTTTCACTTAGTTAGACCTGCACCGAGAATTCCACAAAAACGGGAACCCTGCCTCTCTCGCTGGTACTCTAGCATCACGTGTAGGGTGTCTGTCACCTGGTAGGCTCCAAAATTAAGTGGCTTTCTAAACCAAGTGATCAACCAATGAACCAGTCTGGAAAATTTTTTTGTGTGGAGAAAATTTTTATTCAATGATGCCAGATAAATAAAGTGTTTTTGCTAGTAATGCTAGTTATTAAATGATGATAGACATAACTTAATGCTGTTGTACCAGTTTTCCCTAGACCTTCTTTTATTTACATGCTAAACTATTTTTAATCTATCAATCATTTATTTAACCTCAGATTAAATTTTGATACAAAGAAAATTTTATACAATAATAACTAGCATTTATTAAGCATTTGTGTGCCAGGGAACTGTTTTTTTGGAGCTCTAATGTCTTTCATGCATTAATGAGTTTAATATTGCCAACAACCTTATTAGGGTATAGATACTACTATTTTCTAATATACAGAGGAAGAAACTGAGGCACAGAAAAGTTAAGTACCTTGGCCAAAGTCACACAGCAGATAGTTCCTTCCTAAAAAAAAATTTAAGTATGCACTGTGTAATCTTAAGAATCAGGAAAAAAATCTGTTGTAGGATTTTTATTTATTTTATAGACACTAAATGATGAGAGTACTTAAAAGTGAGATTTTTCAAATATATAATTGCATAGCCAGCGCCTTTGTAGGCCAGTTTATTAAAAAAAAAAAAACTGCTTTCCATTAGGGGAAGAGTATGAGCAGTACCCCATTGTTACAAACATATTGTTCCCATCATTCCCTGTGGCTGGATCATGGTCTATTATTATAATATCGGTTCCACTTGGCCCACTTTTTCATAAATGCAGCTGCCTCATGGAGCATGTGCATTTGTACCATTATGCAGCTTGGTTTTAGGTCCAGATCAGTAAACTTTGTAACATGTAAGTGCCATTTTTTCAATTCTGTTTTATTTTTCTTTTCTAATTTACTACTGCAAAATAACTGTAAAACAAAGAAATCAAAGTGGAAAAAGAGTAACTTTTTGTCCTAATGTCGAGTGAAGTGGAGAGAATGAGAAATGCAGGGTGGAGCTGCTATGGCCTCTTCAGCACTGTGGCCGTGTGCTGTGGGGAAGAGTCAAAGCCAGCTGCCGATATGAGAAGCTGGAATCGGTGGAGGAGGTGATGGATACAATATAAGTGAACATGTTCCTGGGAACGTCTGTGTTTTTGTGCTTTGAATTAGGTTTTTAAATTTTGCCATGAATATCGTATGGCTGAGAGCGAACACAGACGGATGTGGTGCAGAAGGCACTGCTTGCCTATTGGAATCATCTATTTGTAGACCAGGAAATGTCTCATAAATTGGGCCTAA
Organism: Sturnira hondurensis; assembly: GCF_014824575.4. Lineage (NCBI taxonomy): Eukaryota > Metazoa > Chordata > Mammalia > Chiroptera > Phyllostomidae > Sturnira > Sturnira hondurensis. The sequence goes on along the minus strand of NW_028093985.1, from coordinate 18,843,878 downwards.
TTTTCATCAGGCTCTTGACCAGACATTTGTGTTCTTATGGATGTCAGTGGGTACAACACGGGGGGAAAAAGAGTGCACATTCTCTCTTTCTCTTCAGTACTGTCATTTCTCACTGTAATGAGCACAAAAATAATTGGACAACTGAGCTATCAGTAAAAGGACACACTTCAGTGTGCGTCAAAGAATTATTTTACAGGACAAACTTTAATCTTTAAATGTGATTGTAGATAATTTGTGGTACCATCTGTCCATTTGGAATTGTTTTAGCCTTTTCTGTCGTTATACAGTAAGTGCCGCTGTGTTTAACATTAACATTTGATATTTTACACATTTAATTTCTGTTCTGCTGTGTGGTCCTTAGGGAACGGTGTGCTAGTGCTACATGAGAGAGACAAAGTATTGATCAGTTAACATTTCAGCTACATTTATGTATGTCGCAAAATTAATGAAAATGCCAGACAAAAATGTCAGAGTGCACAAAAAGGTAGAATTTAAATTTGGTAGTTTAATGGAAAGTTTAAGATGTGCATTATCAAAAATGTCCTCTTGCCTTTAAAGTACAATTCCTAACAGAGTAACTACAGAGAGACACATATTTTACTTAGAGGAACAATGAACATGAATTATGAAGGGATGTCGACTCCTCGAAGTGCTCCGTGCTCCAAAACGGCATGTTTGAAGGCTTAACTCTTACTCATAAAATACATTTGTTTCTGTTCATATCTGAGGGCTGCTGGCTTTGACCCTCTGTTCTGACCAACCTACGAGGCAGGCTTCCTACTGAGACTCTCTCCCTAGGTTTTCCTTGGTATCCATGCATTCCTTTTGTGTCAAAACTGAGAATTCCCTCTACGGCAGTTCATCGAGGCCACTCTGATTCATTACTCGTTCCTTTTGAGTCCTTTTCAAACGCCTGGTTTTCCTTTGCTTCCAGATAATTTGTGCTCCACCTTCATTCAATCCCCATTTTAGTAAAGAATCACACTCAGGACAACAGCTACTCTCAGAAAAGCTGGACCATTATGCAGGAAAAGAAAAAAAACAGAGATGATGTATGCAGAGAAAGACATGGGGCAGCTCTGTGTAGCCAAATGATTTTAAAAAAATGGAGGAAGGACAAGCAGAGGAGGAGGACCTGACTTGCAGAGCCAATGGATATTAGTACAATGTTCCGAAGACAATAGGCTCTGAAGGATTCCTTATCAAGTACTCCCTGAGTAGAAAGCCCACTGCTATTAAATAACATATGGATTTTTTCTAAAGTTATTACAAACAGCGTAAACATTTTAAGTGGCCTTCTTGTGCCGGGACTACACAGGGAGAATTGCTTAAGGAGAAATATCAGAGTGAAAACAAAGGCATGTCTCTGTCACCAGTAGTTCTGGTTTTAGCATTCCTGTACCTTGTAGGGTGATTGTACTACATGTGGAAGGTGACTTTGGGTTTCCGACTGAAATTCCTATTTTAAAAACTTTCAGAGGCATTGCTAACACTACACCAAGAACATTATGCTTCAAGTCCATGGCAATATTCAAATGATTTTTGTAGAAATTTTCCAATGCTCTTATTGCCATGATTTTATTTTAAGGTTAGAAGAAAAACTGGAAATGTTCCAGATGTAATTTTTGTTACTTCCCTACAAAAGCAAAACAGAAGGACCCCCCAGAATCAAAGAAACAAGTACTGAAGCAAGATTATCTCTAAGTGCTGGTCATACCCCTGGAATCTTGATGTAAATCTCGGCCTCCAAGTCCTTCTTCATTTACACTTTCCTCTGATATAAACACTAAGGTTAGTACACAATATTTCCAATTTAATGCATAGAAATTTTCAAGGTACTTTAAACACTGCTTTCACAAATGCATGAAGAAAGAAGAAAGCCTATATATTGATATAATTTCACTGACTTAGAAGATGTTATACCTCCAAAGTTGCCTAAAATTTCTTTTACAAAGTCAATGATTATTGACAGCTAGAAGATTCTAATACTACAGTTTTATTTTCAGTAAATAGGTTGTGTGCCCAGTTCATATGGACATGCTGGCCCTTTAAGTTGGTACTCAAAATATAATTTTCCCCAAATTTGTCTGAATTCCAAGAAAGAATAATTTTTTTCAAAAATTGGCCTATGAAAAATTAGATTTTCTTAATTGGTGGCTTTTACAAAGCAGTGCATATAAATTCTTACAATTGCATTAAAAAACCACAAATTGGAGCAAATTTAGTTTTAGGATTGATCACAATGAGCTAAAATCACCCCTGAATCAGGAAATTTAGCAGATCAGATATGAATGGAACAAAGCAGTTTGACTAGATTTCTCTAATCCTTCTTGAGAAATGATGTTCTAATTCAGTTTGAAGGTCTATGTAAGTGTATAGTCTTTTTGCTTTGTGTTTGTAGCTGTTATATATACAGATACAGCACTTCCTCACATCACTGCTTAGTTCTCTTTAAATGAGGCCAACGCACTTCTAGGGGTTGTTTTAATGGATGTCAGCAAGGGGGCCTCCTGCGCTTCAGAGTGAGATAATCACATAAGCCACAGAGTGTGCTACTCTCCAAAAAGCTGATTCCTCTTAAATTTGACTTCATATTTATGATAAGAAGCATTTAATTCTTATAGCGCATCACACACATCCTATTGTCTCTACTCTCCCTCCGGTGTCCTCTAATGCAGGAAATAGTAAGATGCTATAATCTGGGGACATTTTCTTCTGGGAGTGACTTGGAGAAAATAACTTTATTGTACTTTTTCTCAAGTATAGTGCTATTGTGCTATGTTATAATCAAACACAAATCACGGATATCACCAAAATAACTATGATATGATATTGGATCTAGGAATTCACCTTCTCATGAACTTTGCTGGTTGGAGTTGGGGCAGCGATGCTTGACTGTAGCCCCTTCTTGCTGTATGGCTGCTGTCCCATTCACCTAAAGCAGCCTCTTTGCATCACTGTATGAGGTAGCTTTAGTCTCAGAACTTTTATGAGACCCTGAAAAATATTGTGCCTGGTGCGTTTTACAAGAATTGACTAAGATCAAAAATCATAAAGTGATAAAATCAGAGCTGTCTGTCCCCAGATTCCTAAACCAAGGTTCTCATCCTTTGAAGAATTCTCCACCTTCCGCTTTAATTTAAATTGTTAGGAACACGCATTCTGAACCAATGAGCAAGCACCTTCCACTGCAAACTGCTTTCATGTAAAGTATTTTGCAAAGAAAAACGTTTCAATGAATAAGATAATTACATATTTTATTTTAGTAAAATTTTAGAAACTAAGTAATAACTTTTCAAAGGTTATAAATTATAATAGAAATACACTCATTAATATACTTTAGATACTAAGTTCACTCTCTACATGTTTTAATGCCCTTTTGTTTCAAGTAAATATTAAGCAATAGTAGAATGCTTTCTGTTATCCCTTTTTTCTACTTTGATCAGGTATGAAGATATACCTCAATATTATGAATGCATTAGAGTTAATTTACCAAGTGAGAAACTACCCTGAAATGTTGTTGTTGTTCCTGTTTCCATTGCCCCTTTCCTGGCCATTTTGCCACATTTTACCATGATAGTCAGAATTGGATATAAATAAAGACAGTAGTCAGTCTTGACACAGTAGAACTGGGCCTTGTGACTATGCTCTGGTTGCCCCTTCTGCTCTGCTGTGAAGACAGAGGTCCAATGCTCTCCAAGTGGCAGCATTAGAGATCAGTAACACAGTGAAAATGAGTGACCATTTCTTGTGTTCACAGCAGTTATCAGCGACTGGCTCAAAGGGAAGTAATGCAGAGAAATTAGAGAAAAGCTGAGATGCTAGGAAAGATGGAAATTATATCAATTGTAAACAGGTAATTGGATAAAAACCGAAGTCAATCCTGATTTTTAAGAATGGTATCAAAAATTTAGAGATAGAACTTGACTTTTAAAAATCTTAAATCAATCTCTTTCATATTCACCATCTAAGGAGAAAAATTCATTTAATTTAATGAGAGAAATTGAATACTAAGGAATATGATTTTGTCAGAGAGTGTTGATTTTCAGAGGGCCATGAATCATAGTGCTATCTTATGATTTTTTTCTCTCCTCAAAGAACCAATTTTTGCCCCCTTGGGTGCCATATAGCCTCCATTGAGAATGCATGCTTTAAAGGAAGTTTAATGTGAGTTTAACTGTGTTTGCTTTCATAATGCTTGGATCTACTATCGTTTGCATACAATGCAAATTATCCCCATAGATATTCAGTGTGAAGAAAAAGAATTTGTAATCTCTATACAAAATCATTGACTGCATTGGAGTCCGATGAAAAGAAAAATTGTGTTTGGCTTCGTAGATATAGAATTAAATCTTCCCCATATGAAAATCCTTATGAGGATTTTCTTCTCTCCACCGATTCCAAGGGTGCATTGTTGTGCTTCACTGAAATGAAGAAGTGGGATGAACACTAATTCTGGCCTAAGTAATCTAACAGCTCTCATTATGAGGATTTGATGGGTTTTGTCCATACTTTGCACTGTATTTATGACTAATAGATAATCTTTATATTCTTAAATGAATATCATTATGTCAGAGATATAAAAGCATACTTCATTAGGCTCAATTACCTATTAGATCTTCATTGGAAGGGCAGGAATAAAGGTGTTAGAGCAGGAAAGTCATTCGGAACAGTAGATACATGTTCTACTGGCCATTCTATGTGACAAGTTCCCCAGTTCCCCATAGGAATCAAAATACTTCTACTACTGCAATTTATCAATGCTATATAAATATATGACATTTTATACCCACTATACTAAAATACAAATAATTCTACTGCATTTTCCATAGTTGGCATTCTTTGCAGTTCCTGCCAAGCAGACTTCAGGCAATGCTTACATGTTTTCAGTTAAGAATATAGCATTCACGCCCTGGCTGGTGTAGCTCAATGGACTGAGCACGGGCCTGTGAACCAGAGGATCGCGGTTCAATTCCCAGTCAGGGCACATGCCTGGGTTGCAGGCCAGTTCCCAGCAGGGGACTCATGAGAGGCAACCATACATTGATATTTCTCTCCCTCTCTCCTTCCCTTCTCCTCTAAAGATAAATAAATAAAATCTTTAAAAAAAGAATATAGCATTCACTTTTGTTGTAAAATGTTGGTGAATTAAATATCATTTCCCATAGTCAATTAGAGAGATCTTTTGGATTTAATTTAAAATAATAGATCACTGGGGTTTAAAGCGCTCCATTAATTAACCACAAGTTAGTATACTGAGGTTATATAAAAGAGATGTTATATGTTTGAAGTGATATTAGTAAAGTGATGGCTGCTACTCAGAAGAAAATGAATTCATAAATATAGAAACTCAGAGAGCTGAGTTTGCCTTTTCTACTTAGGCAGCAGTACTGAAAACTTCGGATTTTGTTTTAAATTCTTTTAAATAGAGTTGGGTTCTTCCATTGCAAAAGCCTATTGTATCTCTAAACCAGGAAGGTGGTATTTATTAGAGACCTTTAAACCTGGGATCCATTAGTTTGTCTGGTTGTGCACTGTTGTTTACATATCTAAAATTCTCAGAATATGCCTCCCACCATGGTTTTATTTCTAACTTCTAAGTATTTTTCATATAGGCTCCTACCCTCCAAATAAGATGTACAAGTCTGTTTTGTAAAGTAGTGGCTACCTTGGATCCCATTTCCTCATAGCAGCAAGGTCATGTAGAGCATGACACAGACGTGCTCGCCAAGCCTGTGGAGCCCTTCACAGAGTCCTAGCAGTAGAATGGGAACATTACATGTAGGAAGCAGATTCAGTGTGACCACAGCTGGGTGCTCAGGATCCTGGGAGCACATCTGTCAAACATCAGCTTCAGGATAGAGCATCTTCCCAGTGGCAAAGGCAGGGGGCCTGCAAAGACAGAGAGTGTATGGGCTTTGAAACGTTCAGCAGTCATAGAAGATGACAGCTGGAAAGGGAGTTTAGAGATCACTTTACAATAGAGGAAATGAAAGTGCTAAAAGGTAAAGGGGTTTACTGAAACACTGACTCTACTTCTCCCCCACTTGCTGGTAATGGGGACTACAAAGACGGCAGCACTGAGAAAGTAGATAGTCAGAGAGAGGCACAGAAAGAGGGGCAAGGAAAGGGAAAGAGAGAGATTGAGAGATTCTGAAGTTCATAAGTTTTTAATTAAGAAAAACTAAGTGCCTGACATTATTCTGTAGAGTTCTAAGAGTGTAAAGTTGGGCTACCAATCATTGGTATTTCCTGTTAAAGAATGTGTTGATTTTTGTGTTGGAGGGCTGGAATCGCCTATTTGAAATAGTAAGTCTGTGTTCACTTTGCTTAGTATTATTCCTGTGGTTTAAGCAATAAGTGTATATCTTATGTTTTGGTGAACTTTTCTATCAGTTGAGGTCGTATCGCACAATGGCTCCCAAAAACCCTGCAGTTATATGCATACGGTAATAAAGAACCCTTAAAGAGTTCACTGTGTTTAAATGAGGTACATTTTACGCAAGTAAAGAAATGTCATTTGGGCTCCAAGTAGTATAAATTACATATTCCCAAAGGTAAATGTCGACTCATTAAGAATATATTTCCCCAGTTTCAAACATATATTATCACTGAGCTGCTTAAACAGTTTAAACCATCTATATTGATCCATATTGATTTAATTGTAGCTAAGATGAACCTGCACATGGGCTAAATTTCCATTAGACTAAATAAATGCCAGGGGGAAACAGTGTATGTTTTCTGAATTATTAGGAAAGCTGGTGATCCAGTGTCATTGTATTGCTCTAATCCTAAATTAATAACTTGGACATATTTTGAGATACTGTTGGAATTTGCAGGGTGTTGCCAACTTCATTACATCAATTATGTAAGGTACAGTTTGCTATAAACGCAGTGCACCAATTTATTGCAATTGGAGTTACTGGAGTGGAGACAGCTAAATTAAATCATCTGTGTGATGCTTTGAAGTCCTTAACTACAAGGGCCTGTGGACCATTTAGGCTCGAGTAATGTACAGGATCACAGCATACCCAAGCTTTTGTTTCTGAGAGCTAGGTATTAATCTTGGAAAATGATTTAGCTTAAAATTATTATTTGAAAATACTCTGTGTTGGACCTAAGAAGGAGAGATAAATCATAAGAAAAAAATATTCCATCAATGTTTGCTGAAAATGCATGATTTTTCTTCCAAAAATATTCTGGAGACATATTTAATAATACCCAAGTCTATTTCTAATTGACTAGAATGCTTAACCTAAGTTTAAGGAACTAGGAAATAAAATAGATTGTAAACTTAAAAATGCCATTTGTCAGTATTTTTAATCCATTACTAGAACCAGTGACAGGAAATAAATTCAGGCTGTTCTGCTTGAGATGCATTCCCGTTGCCATTAACAGATCTTCCCCGTTTTCCTGCACACTCAATAAAACTGTGTTGAATGACTGACTCAGATGACTTCGGCGGCAAAACTTGAAGTTAAAGCTGTAATATTGTAACAGAAACCCCCAACAGTAGTATCAGATGAAGTTGAGAATAAATGTAGTATATCAGGCATCATAAAAGGGTAAATGTGGGGTACATTTATGCTCTTCTCTATCTACTGTGAGATTCATACATAAGATTCACACTCATTATTTCTGTCATCTTAATGAGATCAGTGTGGGAACATTTCTCCTTTCTCCCTCCTGACTGTCAGAAATGGGGCACTCCATTATTTCTCTTTCTTCTCCTGTACTTTTAAGGGACTTATAGTATTTTCTTGCAAGGCCAGAAATGTGAACTATTTATAGCAGATGGCCCCAGTGTGTGGCATGAATAGGCTAACAGACTTTACCTAAAGACCACAGCATTGGTCTCTCTTGTTCTCGCTTGCTTTCTCTCACATGTGCACTTTTATTTACCTTTTTAAAAAGATTTTCTCATCTGCTCTTCTTCCCAAAGGTGTTTTTTTTAAAAGAAGGGAAAAGATGTTTTTTGCGCATGCAGAAAAATATGGTACCTGACTATTACCTCTACATGCTCTCCTCTTTCTCATGGATCTGTTGCCCTAATGGATTTTGCAGTCTTCCTAAACCAAACCTGAATGCAGGTGGTTTGCTTGTCCAAGCCAGACGCATGTCTGGCCTTAAACTGAAAGAGATAAAATGGGCAAGGGACCAACTTCTAATAAATCTGATCCTCAAATTTTCAGACCTATAGTCACTGTTTATAGTGACTAATTAAAGTTGCTAGGAGAGATTTTTTGTCATGTTTTAAATCACAGATTCCCTTCATCATTGAGGACAAGACAACAGGAATTTATGGAAATATTATTTAAACCATCTAGGCTATTATTAATTTACACCATACACACCCTGTTTTTGGTAATGCTTTCCTTTAGAGGAACTCATGTGTTAGAGGCTTCCCTTTAATGTGATTGAAGAATTTTAAAGTAGGCATTTTTAATATTTGCTGCCCTCTTAATTATAACTTGCTTAATGCACCACTGTTAGCACAGGGATTATGAGTTAATAAAAGTGTCATAGTATTAGTGAATAAAACACTATATAATTTTCCCCAGGTAATGATTAACAGCATAAGGCTATATTAACAATATTCTTAGTGTACAGTTCCTAAATGTATTTGATTATCATCTTTTAGAATGTAATTTGGTACTGGAATTCAGTAATAAAATGTTGGAAGGTTTAGTAAGCTGGTTAATGTAAACTTCTTGGATTCATGAATTTTTTCAAATCATTTGTATTACATTGCTATGCCAAATACCATTGTTTTAAAAAATGAATCTGAAAGTTTTAAATGTTAGCTTACCTAGCATTTGCCAGAGTAACCTTATTGAAATTCGTAAAGAGCTTATTTATCTCATCACAGTATTTGTTAAAACAGTTGAAAAATAAAATTAATAAGCCATTAGGTCATTATTACATAACGGTTTTGCTCACATAGATAAATGAATTTCTTTCTCTCTCTCTCTTTTTGAATAATGTCTTTTTGGCTTTGTTCCGTGGCTGCAGCAGGCTGTTAGTATGTATCTTTATACCATCAGAATGAATGAGATATGTCTGTATAAATTATTGATTCACTTGAGCCTACCTCTGTAATTCAGAGCTGCAAACTCTGGCAGCTTATCTAATAGAATGATATAACTAGGAGACTGAAGTTACCTACCACAGCAACAATTGCCAGTTGGGGGGTCAAATGCCCTTTTACCTTTATACCTGAACACCTGCAAATTGAGCTGTATCCCATTCAGAATTTTAAGAACAGGTCCATTGTCACAGGAAGTAGAGTTTGTTTCTTGGAGAAAATTATGCCAGTTCTAGTTCTGAATGAAAGACAAGGCTTTTATTACTCAAGGGATATTAGGGCTGACTGCTTTTTTGAGAAAACAAATTTGCTGTAACTTTATCTGTAATTTAGTCCTGAATGGGTGCAAATAGACTGCACATTGTATGGTGCAGAAAGAAGAAAATAGGGGTTTGTTAAAGCCCTACAAGGGCTATGTAACCATTATATTTCCGAGGGAAGTCTTATCAGAGTTGCAGGTTATAAGGGGGATAGTTTGGTTACAGCCTTAGCATCAAACACCTGTTTTGAATTTAGTTTAGAATGACATTGGAATAGAAAGTTTGTATAGAGTTGTGGATGGTGAAATAGCCATCTCCCGAAAGTTACCGTATAGCTTGTCTTTGACTCCGAGACAGGCCCTGTCCAAGAAACTTCAGAAATTATTCTACTCACTCACTCCCCGTGAGGTTGAATGTTAGCCTCGGAGATGGTTGGAGTATATTGACTTGTTTCCTTTGTATAAGAAGATTAGATTCATAGGATTGTGTGCCCTTTCTAATTAAAAAAATAATAACCCTATGCAATACTCTTTGCCTAAGAGTCTGAGCCAAGCTCTGCCAAGGCTGAGATAAAGGTGAATGTTTTGAGTATGGGACAAGAGAAAGCATACCTCAGCTAATGAGCTTGCAAGTCACACCATGTGAGGACTAATGGATTGTATATTTGGAGAAACTCATCCCTCAAGTTGGTCATCCACTGCTTGGTCAGCAAGCTCAGTAGTTGTCATAGAAACACTCATTTTTACAGTGTTATAGTTGGTCACTGACATAGAACCAGACTAGGTAATCAAACATCTCAGCCATATGCTTGTTCTGAGCTCCAGCGTAGTCAATTAGCACATTTTCTATTAAAAACTTAGTTGTAATAGCTCTTCATTAGCTAGCAGTTGCCATAATTGAATAGTTACTCAATTATGTTCATCCCCCACCTCATTTTCACTTCTTTTCAGAGTCCAAGTAGGAAGATGTCCAAGAACACTCATGAGCCACACCTCAAACAGGCCGTTTGGAGTTAACTTGGGGTTTAATACTTATACTTTTCTTGCCGTGCATTGGCATGGATAACTAGACCCTTGGACTTGCCCTTTTTCTTTTCATTTCGGGATTTCTAGTGTTTCTTCACTGAATCGGGAGAGGAAAGAAGTGTTAAATGAAAAAATCTCATGGTCAATAATGTCTTTAGGAGGTGACCACCTTTATTTCCATTGTTCTTCAGTCTCCCCAACAGATACCCATCTGGGCACATCATTTTGGGGAAATTATTCCCCGCTATGTGTGTTATGCATTATGATTCCTGCTATCTTTCACCTTTATCTTCCATGTTATAATTCCTGCTACTGCCATTGATATTCACCTATGTCCTGTATCATCTGATGATCAAATCTGTTATCTAGGAATAGGAATGGGGCCACCCCTAGGTAACATGCTCCCATTTTGTCACTGGCCTTGTGGACAAAGTATTTCTGATTTTCCTTGCCATTCCAGTCCTGTTTACAGGCAGGTGTAAAAAGGCTCTAGCTGGGATATCAGAGAGCAGGTAGAGCATTGAAATGGACCCAGTCACTCGCACAGATGCTCTTCTTGGTGGAAAAGAATTGTGCCTCTTCCCTCTATGAAGCAATCTGGAAGAGAATTGGTCATAAAGGTTTTCTGAGCTTGGCAGCCTCATCAGACTCTTCTCTGTGTATCACAAAATAAGCAAAAGGAGACATCCACATACGAAGTGTAACAAGCCACAGTTAGCTTAAAAAAACACAGGGTTTAAATTTCACTGCATCATGAAGTGTGATAACTGCAAATTTCCAGCCATCGTGTGGCCTGTCAGAAGGAAAGATACAATCAAAGTTGTATTAACGTTCCTGCTCCTCTCCATTCTCTGGAACTCGAACACGGTACGGTCCTTTTCTCAGGCATCTCTTCTTGCTGACTAGGTCTTTGCAACTTGGGCTTGTAGGCCGGATTCATTGTAAGAATATAAATTGTTTCGTAGATGACAGATTATACATCTGGTTTCTTCTTCTGCCAACCCCCATGTTCACCTTTATAGTGATTTTTCTTCAAAAAGTAATGTGGTTTAAAAATCATTTTAAGTTGCCTAACATAAATGATAAAATCAAATATTGGATTCACAAACAATAGCCTTTATTGGTTTGTGACAAGTGATCCATCTTTTTACATTACTGCAGCTTTCTGAACCAGATTATTTTTCATAATTGATAATTTGTGAGTCATATATTTGTTATCTGTTCTTTTATGGCTTTGAAAATAGTGAATGATGCCAAAGATCACTGTGCTTTTATAAAGAAAATTATTTTAGTGCAGTTTATTGGCTGGCATTTTCTGGAAGTGTGTTACCAGTAAGGTTTGCAGAGCAGGTAACAAAGATAAAAGTAACATACCTTGCTAGCAAGAGACCTGACTGGTTCAGAATTCATGGTGATAATGTGAATTTAGTTTTAGAATCCATTCATGTTTAGCATGAGAACAGTGAAAATACACAAATGAGAAGAAAAATGTCAAGTACAGCTTTGCAAGCTAAGAAAAAAATAGTTGTTATGGGCAATTTTTCCAATACACAGTTCACATGAAAACAACATATAAGCACAGTAGGCTCCTTTCCATGAGCATTACAGTTGTGCCACGGAATAATGACACTTGTTTATTGTGACCAGTCATTGTAGGTGATTCTGATAGATATGGCCTTAGGATAAGTATCTACCAATCATGACACAGTTTTTATTATTCAGCTGTATATTTTCTTTCTAAAACCTTCTTAAATGCAAATATGAAAAGTCGTATCCTTTATTATGGTTTATAATTATGTTATGGTAGAATTAGAACTACACATGAATTTATTTGCCCTGGTAAATAATAATAAGGCCTTTGCAATCTGTTTTACCTAAGAGGGCAATATTTTTTAAAATTTTAACCCTTAAATAATAATTCTCTCACATATCCTGAACATTTTTGCTAATTCTCTTCACAGTTACACTGACTGACAAAGTATAAATCAGTTGGCAAATAACAATGTAATTTACTGAGAACTATATAAGAGGGAAAATATTGTTAGATGAATTAAATATTAATTTCACAGAAAATCTGTTTTGAATTTGCTTTTAGAAATGGTTCACCCTCAATCTTTATTAAAATTTTTCCTTAACATTTTAATTGTAGAAAACTGTTTCTAGCAAAATAGATCATCTACTTAATTAAAATAAAATTGAAAGCATTTAATCATTACATGATTATATTATAATTACATACAATTAAACATCATATATAAAACATTTGCTCTTCATGAGACTGTAAGAATTGGGAAAAAACACCTGTCGGTTGATGCCTTCACCACTTCCACTTTTAAAGTTACAGATTCCGTGACACTCATTTATTACATCGCCTAATTGCTCCAAATGCGCACTTTAGTTGGGAAAAAGTACTGAACCATATACAGTTGACTCTAAATCAAAATAAACTATCATCTGGATTATTAGTACAATGTCCTCTTGTTGATGATTTTGTTATGTTTGAACTCTTTAATTGAATTTCAGTTAAGATTGTAACACCTAAATATTTTAAACATACATCATAAATAAAATCATACTATTCACAACCAAACTCCAATTAGGAAGCATACTAGCCTTCTCTTATTCAACCTGCATATGTTCTAAACTGTGTTCGAAATTAAGGATGTGTGAAACATCTTCATCAGATGGGCAAGCAGAATGTTTGAACTATAAAAATAGCAGCGTTGGAGAGTGATTAACTTCCTTTCTGCATATCTTAGAATACGCTGACAATGTTCTTTAGCGTCTGTAACAGTACGAGAAAGATTTTGCTCTACCTTTTCCGATGTTGCATCAGCCTCATGTGTGGCATGTGCAGTAATAGGGGGATATGTTTATTTGTACATATGGTGTGACAGATTGTTGATGTGTTTAAGCCATAATATATTATTCAGTTTTGAAACCTACTCTCTTTAGAGTTGGAATTTCTTTATAATTGAAGGAAAATGCATTTCTAATGATCTGCCTTATCAGTGTAAAGATCTGCATTTTTTAAAATCTCTGTACTTTAGAGTATGTGGGCTTTTATATACATTTCTGAGAATTCAGTATAAATTTTATATTTTGGAGCAAGTAAAAATCATATTCCTTTATTGTAAGAGGAACTATTATCTGAGCTTCATACCTAAAGTATTTAATATTTTCTTAAAGAAGGAATAGAGGTTAAAATATATATAATCTGTAAGTCACTCTAAAAATGAAAATAGTTATTGAACAGATTAATTTTAAAAGTTATACAGAGACAGGGAATATATAGTAGAAACAGTCCCTTCCTCTATCACTGCCTCCTGATGAGATTCATTCAGACCATGATAACTAATTCCAAATTTTATGATTGATCACTCTACCAAAAACAATCAAAATCATCAGTATAGATTCAGTGTAAAACCTATATATGGAATCAGTCTAGATTCAGAACTATTAGAATATATTATTTAAAGAGAACATTTTTCCCATCGGAAAAGCAATTTATATTTTTCAGAAGATAAAGAAACATCCAAAATGAAAAAAGTAAGAAATAATAGAAGAGTAAAACTGGATTGTAGTTTTAAAACAAAAGAACTGTGAATACACATTCTAATGTTTATTATGGAATCTTGCATGCTCCTGGGCTTATCTGCTGCCCCGCAAATAACTTTTGTGCCGTGATAAAAATTGTTTACCTCTTTCTCTCCTCCACCCCAATCGCCTTGCATTGAGTATGTCATTCCGCAGTTTGGCCTGTAGGTAGCAATCTTGCACCATAAAAAGCTCTCCATTTGCTCATTTATTTAGGCTAGAAAAGCTTACACCATTACAGATCTGTTAGATGTGAGCAGTGTTATTTGCATAAATTCCAGACTTTGATGATGGTCTGTGGCCTACAGATTATTTTTGCAGTTGTTTGGCCTCGAAGTTCATGGTTTTGCTCAGAGGTGACTTTACTTTGCATTGTGACCCCATGTAGGTGGGAGACAGCTGAATGCTTGGGTGCATAACCTAGAATCTTGATAATCATAAGGCCTCTTGTCTGAAACATAATGTTTTGTTTCTCATACAACCCTTTATATAAAAGAGAAATCCACAAGTCTTCTAAAATAGAGAATAATATTTTAGTACTTATGTAGAAAAGATTATGAAAAAGTGCTTCTGAAGTCAGGGACTCTTACACGCAATGAGGCAATTGCTGTTACCATTTCAGAACCTTTACTAGTTTAGACCTGTTTAATTGTATTTCTCTTTGTTGTTGTTGTTGTTTAATTGTATTTCTGTGAAGCACAGTTAAAGGCCAAAAGAATCAACATCATTAATTGTAATTTGCTATTTTTTTAAAAAATAACACAAGTGCCATTGCATACACACACAGCAAAGAGGATCATTTTCTGCCTTCTCAGCTGTTTTTTTTTTTTTAGTAACTGATAAGGGTATTAATTCAAACAGTTGCCAAGCAGGTACCAAAATATTCCTTTATTTCTAATTAACAGGTTGAAAATAGTACATGATGTTTTCAAACTTGAAATATTGAAAATATCAAAAGTATAAATTTCCTTTTAGAAAGATAAATTCTCTTTTGTCAACAGAGCTGCTTGTCCAATTCTGATCTCTCGGTCGTCCCTCTCTCATATCAACTGCGCGCCCACTGGGTGCCCAGGTTCTGTTCTGGGTTGGGATTCAAATTGCTCAGGACCTGACTGTGAACGTGTTCATATTCTTATTAAAGCCACATCTTACAGAGGAGGGCGATGGATTTTAATTGCACTGAAATTTCATCAATATATTTTACTCTCAGGTTAATATTTCATACCTATGAATGTCTGATTCTATGTTAATTTTGTGGAGTTCAAAATCACAAACCTTCATCCCTCTGTTTGTTTGCTACCAAAGAACTTACTGCATTTTAGAGAATGGAACTTGGTCTATTTCAGGGGGCCTTTGAACAAATTGTTTCTGAATGATAGCATTTCTTAATGTGCAATACACTGAAATGGGAGAGAAACTAACCTTTGATTGTCACCGCAATGTCAACATATTTTGAACTATCGGTAATTTAAGTTTCAGCTGTTGACCAAATTGGAAGTGTGATGCATCTTATTTTGCAAAAATTGCCCCATAGTCCTAGAAATTGTATATTATCAGTTACCACTTTTGTTGACAAAACTTCAAATACTTACTTTTCTAAGGTTTGAAATTAATCCAGTCATAAGAAACTTATGGCTATGATTGCATTTTGGACCTGTCATGCCCGCTTTTTATAACACTTGCAAAGGTTCCAGAGTGCAGTTTCAGGAACAAGAAGAGCTTATTGTTTGTGAGGACTCTCCTTTGATTCCATGGATCAGTGGTTATTAGAGCTGTAGCTGGTTCACAACAAATATTCACATCTTAAGTGGTTAGATAGAGAAGTCATTTTCTCACAGGGTAACGGGGTTGGGGGAGAAGATCAGAAAGAAATAACTCGAGTGACTGAGACGTTTCAAACCTACTGCTGAAACTTGGATGAGAAAAATAACTTTAATATGTTAGGGAGGCTTCTTCATGATGTTACACATCTGATTTTGAATCCTTGTTTAGTTTTCTGAAGTTTTCTGATTATAAGATTTCAGTGACATATTCCTTTGTGAAGAGCGTTTGCTTTACATGTTGGTTTTAATCAGATTTTGGGCATACTATTAAAACATTATTTTTTTAGTGTTCTCTTTTCTATTCTGAGAAAGTTCTCTCTAAGAGCAAAAAATGTGGATCATCCAATAGTCCTTCTCTCCCCCTGCTTACCGCCCCTCCCAGATCAAGGCTTAGGCTAGGATACCAAACAGGTGAAGGACCTGCAGTGTCAAGGGATCAGTTCTTATCTGAGCTAAATGAGGCTGAAGTTGCACATGAAAATAGAAGAGTGGAAAAACAGGTGCTTGAGCAGGTGGGTTGCGATCTTTTGCCATTGCACTGGGTCTCATTGCTTTAGAACAATCACAAGGACAACAGAGCTCCCTCTGTTACAGGGAAGTCTGGGGCATCCTCACGTCAGGGCTTGACCTTAAGGGGTGATGAACTTGGCTTGGGGGGGATGACATTTCTCTCTCTCTGTCTCTCTTTCTCTATGTACCCCACCCCAATATACATACAAATACACACATTGCTGTCTCCTAATAAAGCCAATAAAGATTTTTTGTTTCACTCCCAGAGATCCTTTCCTGTGTGTGGGACAGGGCACAGAGCAAAGAAGCCATCTTTGTTCTCTGTCAAACCTCAGAAATCCTGTTCTCAGGGGAGTACAATGGATATATCTCAGAACTAAGAAAAACATCAGGAATTGTGATCTTTTATGTATTCATTTTCTCAGAAGATGTGGAAATACCTTTAGAACTGGAAATGAAGTAAGAAAAAGACTTAGACCTGCCTCCACATTGGAAAACAACTTTGTTTCTGTTTTAATAGCTAAAGAATAAGTAGATTCTATTTTTAAGAAATGAATAATTATGACATTTATTAATAAGGTCATAATAGCCAGCTCCTTGGCAGAGTGCATGGAACTTTGAATACGTTCTTAGAACAAGGTGCTTCTCAGCCTTCGATCTGTGCCACCTGGGGGTCTTGTTAGAAACCCAAATTATAAACCTCAGTTGGCCAAGGGTAGAGAGCTTTTAGGTGATTCTGATGCTTCCGGTTGGGGACCACACTTTAAATAAGACCTTGCTAAAGATCTTAACTTAGACAAAAAAATGCCGATAATCTGCACACAGTTTTTCAAACTTAGGCATGTTTTGTAATAATCTGGAAGGTTCTTAAAAACGCAGAAATCTTGGCTTCTATCTCAAGGTTTGCTATGTGGTGGGGTGGAGGTAGAGCTCAAGTATTTGCATTCTTCACAGGTTTACAGGAGATGCTCAGGCTAATGTTGCAGAGACTGCACTTTGAGAACCCTGGTCGACTACAGTCCACTCCACTGGATGCTCATTAGTGTCACCAAGGGTGCACTCGAAGAAGTCACTCACTCACACACACTCTCTCTCATACACACACCCCCCAGTATCTGCTTTTCAGTGATTCTGGTTTAACCGGTACTGGACAGGGATCAGGTATAATGAGTAAAATCTCACTGCCATAAGGTCATTCTAATGTGAAGTCAGGATAGAAAACCCACCTGGGTTCCTTCCACAGAAGGGTATATAATCCATTGTGAGAGGAAGGACTTAACCAAGAGAGGAAAGGAGGCAACATTTCAAAAGACTGAAGAAAGAAGCCAGAAATTGCCAAAGGAGGAGGTGAAAGACACAGTAAAGATCTATTTTTTTTACAACAACATAAAGTGAAACTTGTGAGTGAACGAGGTTCAGAAAAATGTTCTTACAGTTGGTGGCTAGGGAGTCACTCCATGGACACTGGCATTGGACACTGCTCCGTCTGTCCGTGTCCCCTAGACCCTCCTGCCCTGAGCCCCAAAAGAGAAGCAGCCCCTTGACGTGGCCTCCACAGAGCTTTACTTCTCTTAGAGCAGACTGAGTGTAGTTCTAGAAGTGAGTTAATGAAATGAATAAAAATAAAATGTCCACACATTGCTCGAAATAACTTAAAAATCTGCCTTATCTCTCCAACTCCTTCTTTTAAAGATGAAGACCAAAAGCCTTGTCGGTTGCCAAGGTCACTCACTGGCAGTGTTTGTGGGGAACATCTAAGAAGCAGACTGGGGTGAAATATAGGAAGAAGATGATCTTTCATAGTCCTTTGTGGTACTTGGTATCCATTCCGTTTGCAGTAGACTGAGCAGCTGCTTCCAGCTAATCTTTTTTAATATTTAGAAACGTAGCAAAAAAATCTTTATTTTTGCAAAACACAACCTTTCTCTCCACTTACTAAGGCTATCTCATTCGGATATGCTGGTCCCATGTTGAAGATTCCCAGAAACCACAAATTCTTCTCTAGTATTGTCCCCAGTTCAAAGCGATGTCTCACTTGCATTTACATAACACTTGGTTAAGTTTCATTCTCCAGATTTAGCATTGAACACTTTGTTCATGCTTTTATTTTCTACATAAACCACTCTAAAATTCATATAAGAATAAACAGTTAATGGTCCCCAAGCCATTGTTAAAAATTTGTTTTGCGAGAGATACTGAAAATAAAACATCAGTAACTGTTCTAACCTTGTCTCTTACGGATAGTCCCGCCCTCCCCTTACCTTGTATTTTCTACGCCAGAGGCAGCAGTGACTACGTCTGCCCCAGAGTCTACCATTCTGATGGCCTTTCTCTCGGAAGACATTACAAGTTGGTTCCAGCATGCGTGCTTGTATACAGGCAGTATCATATCTCAACCAAACACTCCACGTTACCACTGCAAGATAGTTAGAGTTAGTTCTCAAGATGAACTTGTCTTCTGTTCCCAAATGCTTTGCAAATGTGTCTGGCTCCCCTCCTGCGTTTGCGCCTATAAAGAATGGAGAAGAGGTTATTTGTGGGTTTTTTGTGTTTTCTACAGGATGTGGTAGAGGGCTTTGTACATAGCACATACTCAATGTCAGTGCATTTTTGTTGAATTTTATTTTGTAAGCTAGTCTAGCCTGATGGGAAAATGTATATTATAGAACATTTTCCATGTAGGTTTTATTTTTAATAAGCAATGTCTCAATTACTGGAAAGCAAAATATAACCAGATAGAAGTACTTTGAATCAAGGATGATTTCTAGCTATTTTGGATACAAACGATACAGCTAAAATAAAAAAATGGATTCTCAACTCCAAAGTAAACACTTTCTTCCTTGAAATACTTTTTATGTTATATAATTTTCTTTAGTAAACCCTTTTATCAGGGCAAAAAAATCAATTGCAACTCTCAAAATTTTCACAAAGCCTGACTTAATGGGGTTTACACTAATGGCCTTTTCTACATTATTTCCATCATGTTTCAGTCATAAAAAGCAGGTTGCTAAAGCCTCTCTATTTATTCAGTTGTGATATTTCACTATCATTATTATTGAGGATATTATTTATTCATAAGATAGCATCCATAACATTCACTTTAAGGAAGAACATTTTTAAGTATTTGGATGTGTTTTATCCTGATTATATCACAAAGTTTAATAAGAAAAAATATTTGTGGCCCTATACTCTTTGATGATTTCCCCCAAACATGTTACTAATTAATAACTTAGCTGAAAATCCGCGTGAGTCAGAAAGATGAAGTAAAGGGAGATGTAGACATGGAGAGAGAATATGGGGTGTTTTTTTAGATGACACAGTCCATATGTCAGCATTTAATGAAGAACTTCTTTGCTTGTGAAGTAGAACATGCCCTTTTTCTTAGCCACAACCTATCGACTCTGCACTGAAGGGGGTGGAGAATGCCTATATGGGGTGTGTGTGTGTGTGTGTGTGTGTGTGTGTGTGTGTGTGTTTTATTTTGAGGTGGAAGGAAACATAAAATCAAGTGAAAAGCTTTCTTTGCTAAAATACTAATAGTTTCTCAATAACTTTCCCTAATATCTTTCGGGGGGGCGGGGAGGGAGACCTTAACACCGTCTAGTCTCGCAGCTATTTTTATACTTTTATTTCCTCTTCTTTCCCCACACAAAAATCTTCTCTCGTCTCTTTAAGGCACTGCAACAACTAAATCAATCCTAAGTGGCAACCACTTCTAACAGCGTTGCATATGACTGTGTATTAATTAGCTCCAGCAGATTATCCCCTGGTGTGCGGCAGGGTGTTGGTGGGAACTTCGCAATGCACACAGAGTGCTGCCGATTTCGTGTTTATTTTCATGTATTGAGGCAAATTCTCAGTATGTCTTCAAATTATCTCCTTGGGGGTGTTTTTCCTGAGCTAATCCTGACAGAATCTTTCTGTCAGATATGCCCATCATCAAGAACAGGAGACCGGTGCGCATGCAGGAACCTCTGTGCTTGGGGCTGTATGCAAATTTAATGCCCAGCTCATTTCTGTTCCTCTTACATGGATGACAGACATTCTAACAATGTGTTCCACGTTTCCCTGTGGGAATTCAGTTGGATTCCTATATGTATATGAGTGCATATATACATCCATTTGGAATGTTTCTTTGAATACGGTATTGGGGACATATATGCATACAAATGTGTTTATATATGTACATATAAGCATGTTTGTTATAAGTAATGTGGGTATAAGATGCATGTGTAAGGATGGGAAAGTCAAGCAGCTCTTGATCAGAGATGTGTCTACATCCCAGGGAGACTAATCAGCTGCTGAAAAATGGATAGGGTAGAAGAACTGATAAACAAATCTATTCTGAATGCAATTCTGCAACATTTGGGGTGGGAGTTGAGCCACTATGAAATGGTGAGTAGCAACAGCATAGAAAATCAGCTTTGTTTTTCAGCTGTGTTTAGTAGAAAAATATCATATCCTGAGAGCTTTTCCAATCTAAATGCCAATCTTTGTGATTGACCATAGATGTGAGACTTAAGTTATTTTTTGCCAATCTATTAAGTGCTTTCTTTGTAATGCCTTTATTTTATTTTTCTACCCAGGGATGTGTCCTGGAATTCCTGTCTGCATTCCCTAATGAACTGGGCTGGCC
This sequence comes from Sturnira hondurensis, assembly GCF_014824575.4. NCBI lineage: Eukaryota > Metazoa > Chordata > Mammalia > Chiroptera > Phyllostomidae > Sturnira > Sturnira hondurensis. Next base: position 18,822,942 of record NW_028093985.1, on the reverse strand, counting down.
ATCCTAGAGGGTCAAGGGATGGTTCCATCCTTTAAGCCTTGGATGCATGCTAGACAGCCATCTGTATGCTCTTCTGCCTCCTGTAGAACTCCCGTGCCAAAAGTGCTTTCCACATTGAGCACCTACTGTGTGCCAAGTACTTAGATGTTTTATCTGAAGTGGCCAAACTTAACCTAAGGATGATACTCTCCATCACAACTTCCCACCAAAAAAAAAAAAAAAATAGGGAGAGAGAGAGAGAAGAGGCACCTCAAATGAACAAAGATGCTAATTAAAACAGCTTGTTTAATATTCAAATGCAGCTTCAAAACAAGTCTAGTTATCTTTCTGGTGGTAACACCACCTTTCTAGAAATCAGGAAGTGTCACTATCTAAATTATATTGCAAACATTAGACTATTTTGTTCTTAGAAGAGTACTTGGGTCTTGTTGTAGTGCTCCTGTTTAGGAAATGGAAACTGAGTTTGGTAAATTTAAATCATTTGCTCAGTAGCAGCACATAGCTAGTAAGCCCTGGTCTCCATGTATTTCTCACTCCCAACCCAAAATAAGAAATGCAGAGGAAACAAAGGGTTACGTGGAAAGGATGGGAGCCTTAAGCAGCCCCAGAGATGAAAAGCCCCAAGCAAGTGGCCGAAACAGTTCCAGTTGCCTTCTTACTTTCCCTTTCTTCACATTATCTTCCCTTCCATACCTTCCCTTGGAAGATCAAAGCAAAGCTTTTTTCTTACCCTCACCTTCCTAGGAATGAGAAAGGAGAGAAGAGGATGCTATTTGCCATCTCTCTGTTCCTCTCTATCCTAGGCTTCTCAGTGTTGTCCTGTTTGCCTATTAATACTGTTTGCATTCTTAAATGAGAAATCATTCTCATTGTTTCTTCTACTGTCAGGCCGGTTTAGATGGCTCCAAGAATCCCCATGAGCATTGAGGAAAAGGGGATTTTTCCTTGGCTACAGTTTTGAGTTTAAGGTGAGTGTCGCTTTAAACCCAACCCAGTTTTAGCATATGGGATTCACTTACGGTGATTCCAGGTTCATTCAAAGGACTTGGCTTTGTATCCCCTGTGGTGGTCAGGTGCAGGCATGTTTCTAGTGCTTAGCCTAAGGTCATTACTCTAGATCTCTAATTATTACCAGAGGACATAATTAAACACTGAATCTAGGGTAGGGGAAGTCCTAGAATTTGATGTGCGAATTAGTTTCTTTCAATTAAGGAGAATGAATATTTATTGAGCATATATTATATGCCTGGCAGTGTGCAAATGTCATCATGTGATCTTTATAATCATTTCTTAAGGAAAGTGCTGTTGCTTTACTATGCATGGAAGAAGAAATCAAAGCTCTGAAAGAGGCATTTGTCTAAGATCATAGAGGCAGGAAGTGCTAGAGCCAGGCTTCAAACCCATGGTTGGGGTCTGTGTCTTGGTGCTTCCCAGACACGGACTACCCCTCCCTAGCTGGCCTGTGCTGGCCCCGTCTGAGATGGACTGCGATAGGCGAAACATTTTGTCTCTTATAATACTTTGAATAAATATGAATTAGCCATTCTGTTCTGGAACATCTCCATCTTTATTTTATATTTTTAAAAACAAACACCACTACCATTTTAAAAACTCTCCTATCTTATTTAGTCTTATTTTGGTTTACCTTCAGCAAACTGATGGGTAAACCCCAAGAGGTTTTTAATATTCCAGTGTGAAAATTTGACTGCAGGGAATTTGTTACATACTAGCTGTACCAACCCTCCTATTTGGGTTGGCAGGTAAAGCAGCAACTGGGAGTAAAGGAATATTTACCCAGGGCATGGTTACAGTTGATTATAAAACTTTCTGGATATTCAGATGCGATGGCTTCAACTGGGAGTTGATAGGCAAGTGCTAAGTACTTGATAAAATTTCGGACCTGTTTCAAAAGACAGAATTTTTTGCCTCTCTCATTTTGTTGTGAGTTCACTGACTACTGTTCATCTGAGAGGAGTGTCCATGAGGGGAGCACATGGCTTGGCTGGTTAGTTGGTTGATTGGTTAGTTGGTTAATGAACAGACAAGCATCAATCTTTGCAGTGTTCCAGCCTAGATAATTCCAGGGACAGACATTCAATACCATAGAACCGACTCTGGGAAAAATAATGATGGAATTCTGTCTTGACTCATACTATACCATGAGGGAATTAACAGTGACACTCCTCAGGATCCCTTTAGTCCAAGCAGGCCACACTGGCCCCCACTAACCCTGCCATCATTTTTCTTGCCCAGCATCATCTCAGTGCCTTTTCTGTCCCTAAATTCATCACATCTGCTCCACATATATACTGTAAAACTCTCTGATTGTTAAGTCACAACAGGTTAATTAGGCGGTTATTTGTCCACTCATCGTTTATTTATTGAGCTCATCCTTTATATCTGGCATTGTGCTGGATGCTTAGAAGTGGAATTGGAAACCTAATAGAAAATTTCAAGTTCAGATGGGTAAGGACTTAAGGTGATGCACTTAGATGTCCTCACTGCCCAGACTCATCCAATGCATTTTACAGGAGTCTCTAGAAATGACATCCCAGTCGTTGCTCCGACTCTAATCCACTGTGTCTAATAATTTAGTTGAGTCTTCTCAGACAACCAGGAAAATGGTCTTGGCCCCACATGCCTCCCCTCTCTTCCATATCATAGGATTTCACAGTTTGGGTGATCAGTTATAAGAATACCATCATGAAACTATTATGGACTTTGAGAAACTCTCATGTAGCAATTCAGTGTGAAACAGCTAAAACTAAAACACAGCAGTTAAGTAACTGGTCCTTTGGGATTAGGGTTAACGCCTCTGTCTTAATGAAACCTTTATAACATATACTATTCTGGAAGGAAAGATGCTGGGTGAGTGTCAAGCGTGATGATGGCTGCTGCTGTTGCTTCTGTGACATTTGGACAACTTAAACCATATGGCCTAAATGTAACTCTAGATAAGTGTACAATTTTAGGTTGATTTTGTTTCAGAGCACTTGGAAGTCTGTTTGAATTAGGAGCCAAATCAAATCGCAGAAACAGGTGTATTTCCTAAAAAAGGAAGGGATATGTGTTAACAGTTGACCCAGTTAACAAATTACTGCCTTAAATCAAACAGTGGTGTATAAAGGAATGTTTAAGTATTGTTGCCAAAAGTCCTGTCCAAGAGCCGTGCCTCAGGATATCTGCCTTCCTGACTCCTTGCAAATGTAAAGTAACGTTAAAAACACAGATTAATACTTTACTCTTACTTGATTGAGCATGAGGAGTAATCTCATTCCACTTTAAGAGATGACTGATCAATTAAGCAGTGTCCCAGTCTCCACCCTCAAACCCTAGGGAGGGCCTCACATTTCGGACATTTACTTTTCATCCTTCTAACTGGAGAGAACCTTTAAAGAAGACTAGCCAGCAAGCTCACCTGTCTGAACTCATCCAACCTGCACTTAAATTGTGCTTCCCTTGTGCCAGGCTTTGTTCTAAGAACTTTATAAGCAGTGACTCATTTAACCCTCGTGATCTTGTACAGTGGTTACTCCTGTTATTCCTATTTTACACACAGGAGAAGAGACTGGGGGACAGAGGAGTGAAGCAGTTTGCCCAGGAACACAGAGCTACTGAGGAGTAGATGGTGCACCCAAGCGGACTAGCCCCTGGCTTTGCTCTGAGACACCGTGCGCTGCTGCTCCCCCAGGGACGCTGCAGCTCATTTTCACTTCTGTCAAAACCGTAGAATTGTCTGGGAAAGAAAGTAAAAGTAGATTTTCAACAGGAAGATTTGCTTCCAGTGCTGGGGGGGAGGGGCGGGGGGCAAGCACTCTCCAACTGGTGTTACCAATAGTTCTATATACAGCAGAACATATTCCCAATCAAAACCTCTTTTCTTGCTGGGATGCAGATGGCCCATAGTGTTTAAGGCCATGTTTTTTCTTTCTTTTTTCAATTGTATTTTGTCATTACCATTTAGTTTTCTTATACCACCCTCACCCCGACAATCACCACACTGTTGTCCATGTCCACGAGTTCTTTTTCTTTTTCACTTGATCCCTTCACGCCATAACCTCCACCACCCCCCTCAGCTGTCATCTGCTCTCCATCTAGGAGTCTGTCTCTATTTAACTTGTTAGTTCAGTTTGTTCATTAGATTCCACAGATGAGTGAAATAATATGGTATTTGCCGTTCTCTGACTGGCTCATTTTGGTTAGCATAATGTTCTCCAGGTCCATCCATGCTGTCATAATAGGTAAAAATTTTATTTTTTATAGCCGAGTAGTATTCCATTATTTAAATGTCCCATAGTTGTTTTATCCACTCACCTACTGATGGACACTAGAGCTGCTTCCATATCTTAAGCCCATGATTTTTAAACCACAGAGCAGAATCCAATACTTGCTTTGCTTATCTTTTTTTTGTGTGTGTAAGACAGGGGTGTCAAACTCATTTTCACCAGGGACCACATCAGCTTCACAGTTGCTTTCAAAGGGCTGAATGTAATTTTAGGACTATATAAATGTAACTATTCCTTAACTAGGGGCAAGGAGCTTGGTGTTGCCGCCAGGTAGAAACAAGGTGCTGGGTGGATAAAAACAAGGTGGAGGGCCGGATTTGCCCCAGGGCCTTGTGCTTGCCACCTGTGGTGTAAGAGAAGCAAAGATGTTATAAATAGGAAATTGCAAATTTTATCAGCTCTAGTTTATATAAGAAATGAAGGTTGCCACTTAGAACAGAGCCATGAGCAATCCGGTGGGTCTTTTAAATCTATTCCAAAGACAGAGACTCAGACTGTGAAATCAGAAAATCGCTAGGGAAAGGGAATTTCACAGTCTAAACCTTCCAGTGTTAAGTCTCAACCCTGAGTGTCTTTATAAAGAATCTGGATTGGTTCCAGCCACCATGGTAACCAGAAAAGCAGAGGAGACTGGAGAAGGCAAAGAAATACAGTTATGAAAACCCCTCAACTCCTAAAGTGCTTTCTGTCTTTGCCGCTCATTCTGCTGCTTAAAGCACAATATCATCTTTTATGTATTGAATCAGTCCTATGTGTGTGTTTTCTCTCCCCAACGGGATAGTGAGCCCTTGAGGACTGGTTATTGGCAACTCTCAATGACACAAGGCCGACATACAGATGGGCTTTTTTTTTCTCCACTCATTTCTTCCCATAATCCAGTTTGGGGAACTATATTGAGAAAAGGGCAAGTGCTTTGAAATAAGACAGCCTGAATGCAGATGGTGACTCTGATCAGAATGGTGGTGATGATGTAGTGGTTATGAGAGTCCTGGAGGTCATGGCACAAGCAGAAGCAACTTTCTTAGTGAGCATGGATGATGGGTCCAACCCACAGAGCTGGTAGGACACAGCCGGGGTTCACACCCAGGCCATCGTAACTCACTTCTTCCTGTTAGACTTCTCACCTTGGATAAGTGAGCTAAACTCTCTGACCTCCAGTTAACTCTTTCTTCAGAATGGGGAAACTCATACCTACCTTGTAGGGATCTGGGAGCCACTCCCAAGTTTTCCTTCCCCGTAATCCCCTCGCCAGCATACAAACCCTCAAACCTGTGCATTCTTAACTACTAACCAAATTAAGAAAGATACTGTGAAATAACCTCACACTATCACGTAATCCAGTTACTAGGTCTCCAAATGAAGTTTTGAGGGGGCATAGGTTGTTTGGGTTAGATTGTGGAAAAAACACAACATCCCTGAAAGAATTAAACCGAGGGGTAAGTTCCCTGACTTCGGAGCTGTCAGGTCGGTCGAAGTGAGTGAAGCCCTGTTCTTGATAGAGGAAGGGACCCCTTTCACGGGCTCCATCCCCCCTCCACACTCTGAACAGGTTGTGCCCCAGGCAACCTCAGCTCTTCAACTCTAGAATCAGCTGCCTCTGGGTCACCACATGTTGCCTTTGTGCTCCTGATTATTGGTACCTGGTCTGAAAATTAATTCATCGCAGCTTTGAGATTTTTAGCAACAAAAATTCCTAAACATCTTAGTGCCTTGGAGCCTTCATACACCTCACAGGGCTTACAGCAATTAGAAAGTAGTACTAGTATCAACCTTGAGAAACATGTCCAGTGATCAGTATCTTTGTGTGCATCATGGATATATATGTCTTGAAAGAATTCTAGAATACGCTTGAAAACTCAAAAAAGACAGCTAATTCTGGAGAGTGTTAAGTGGCTAATACTAAATGTCCCCCCCCCCCCGCCACTTAAAAGAAAAAAGTCAACCGCATTTCTCTGCAATTGCTCCCTGTGGTTTCTTCTCTGTGTGCTGCACAGGCCACAGCACACAGTTAGGAGACCCTCCTCCGTCTTGCAGGGGTGGAATCTCACTGCCTTAAAGCCTTCTTTTCTTACTTTGCAGACTTGTCATAAACTTTCACCATAATGTCCAAGTCTCCCCTGAAGATTGTGCAAAGCGAAAATCAAAATTCTTGCACAGCTTTAATGATGACATCAGTGGTGAGAAAAAGATTATGCACGCACATACACAAATCCAGCTGGCACATGAGCATAAATAACAGTTTGGTGACAGCAGAAAAGTATTGATGCCTTTCAAATTTGATGTCTTTCCCTGAAGAAATTTGCTGATTTGCTGTGTTGAATTTAGGAGAGTTCTCTCTTTTCTTGATAAATCTATTTTTTTCTCACTTTCTTAAGTTATTATGAATTCGTAAACTGCATCTTGAAAGATCATAGTTGTCATCACCCACCAGTATTTTTCTTCTGTAGATAAACTAGGGAACTTTTTTAACCTTTACTTTGGCACTTGATGAACAGCGAGATATTAATACATTTTACAGAAAGGGGGAAAATAACTTGAATAGCCAACATCAGAGCTCCAGAAAGAAAAAGTTTTGACAGCACAAACAAAGTAATAACACTGGTAATAATTTAGGAACACATATCTATTAGTATGCCTCTAATTGAAGAGATAATTGTCTTTGTTTTCATTCTTAAAAACAAGTTTGTTTTTTCCATTAAGTATAAAAATGATTCCACCATCTAGCAACCCCTTCATTAAAGCTATGCAAATAATTAAAACAAAGAAATTAGCACATAATTGGGCCACATCACGAATAGTTTATTATGCTTTTTCAGTCCTTAGATTATAGTTTATTTGGATGAATAATTTTCAGAGTAGTTCGGTGTTATGTAGGGAGGGTGCGGTGTCTAGGATAAAAGAAGCAGTGTGATTAGTTGATGAGGTGTTGACATTGCCTTTATTATAGCTACACAGGTTGATTAGCATCGTAATGTTAGACTAAACCTGCATACAATTAAAGTAAACCATATTGCAAAAAAGGCACTCAGAACTTACTGGTCTGATTCAGTAAGTTCTGGAAAGGGGAAATTTGGCTTCAAAAAATTGTTCACAACTCTTGTTTTGCTTATGTTTTTTGTTTTTGTTTTTTTTGTACTGTTTTTCTTTACCTTCTGAAAGATATTTATAACTCTCCAGGGGGCACCATCCTACTGAGATAACTGTGTTCTTAGACGCTTGAAGACAAGACGAACAACTCACTTGTGGTGTGTGGCTATCTCATTATCCCCACCCACCCCGTTGTAGGCTACTGCTTGAGCTGCAGTGAACTGTTTGCCCTGCTGGCAAACAAGCCCCTTGCAGCTCATGACATGTGTGTTAACCGTTATTTAGGCTAGCTTTTCGCAGTGAGCCTGTATATGCCTTTAGGCTTCCAATGAAAAGGGAGCTTAATGATGTGTCAAAAATTGCACTACAAGGGCCCACAATAAATTCAGACTTTATAAGTACAGGAGCCAACAGGGCAGCTGAAATTTAAGGTAGTGCTCAGAATCAGACCAGTTGTCATGAAGTCAGTGTGAAGGGGAATGTGTGCATGCACGTGTGAGTGTGTGTATGTGTGTGTGTGTGAGAGAGAGAGAGAGAGAGAGATCAGATAGCTCAAAGTAAGAGAAGAGAACCTGTGTCAAAATGACTGAAAAAAGAGCTCAAAGAATAATTGGGGACTGTGAGCCAAAGAAGCCAAGTGTACTTTTTTTTCAAAGTAATTTATAGAGGGAGATCTAAGCATTTAAGTTATTGATCAAAGAAATCACTAGAATATTTCCCCAGAAAAAAATACCGTTAAGTAAAAATGAAGCTGTGAAAGCTGGGGAAGAATTATCTCTGTCTTCTTGACATGGGTATTGGTGATTACTTGAAAACTTTATTTTCCTACATGGAAGAAAGTAGAGGATGACTTTTCTCACCCCTCTAGCAATGTAATGAGGAGTATCTTTTCTTACTCTAGTTTAGAACAAATAGCTTATGAAAGGGAGGACTGCATTATAAAAACTCCCAAACATTTGTGTAAAGAGATGCAGAACTTTTATTTTCCCAATGCTGTTGTTGAAAAATGAATTCCAAGTGGAATTAATTAAGGCTGTTGCAGAGACTGCAGATTCCTTGGAATTGCCCCTGTTTTCAGGAATCTTTCAATATGCTAATCAACCATTAGCAGATTCATTAAGGAATTGTCCAAGGTTACTATTTGATCAGTAAAAGATTTTCATGGAGTCTTTCTTTCTTGGGATGTATTTCCTTCTCTCTAGCCTGAATATTATTGGCATTAACAAACTTCTTTTTATTATTAAAGAACCAAACACCTCTATTTGCCACCAGAAAATGTATATATTCATTCCATAAAATCCTTGTGGGCATTTATACTCTTAAGTATCTTAGCTCAAGTTTAATTTATAAAGAGGATTCTTACTTAAGCACCTTTGACTCCTAAAAAAGGACCCTGCAGAAAAGATGGAACACCATGCTCAATGGTTAAAATGTCAGGTGTCTGGCAGCTGTGAGAAGAACATTTCCAGCATGCCCTTACAGGTAACATTAAGTTTGGGAGTTTCAAAACTAAACAAAGTCCTTATAAAAATTCTTTGTAGATGTATTTTTATTGGCACATTGTTACGAAAGGTAAAGTAAATGCTTTATAATTTTTTGCAAGTTGGAAGCATATAGCAGTGGTTTGGAGGCTCTTGCAGACACCTAGTGGTGCAGAAGTGAATGAGCCAGAGCTTAATGGGGAAGCCCATTTTGTGCTGTTTGGATACACCCTCGACCGAACGCCATCAACTCTGAACTGTATTAGCCTATAACCATATAGTAGTCAAGATTTTTCTTGGTATTCCTACTTACACACTTCATTCTCAGTCTTCAGTCTACTGGCAATGGCGGCTGGTTTACTGATCCCGGTGTTGGGTTATGAGTGTGACCCTGCGCTTCGGTAGCCTACCCTTTAACAGAGAAGTCTGGGGCTCCATGTGTTCCTGAGCAGTCGAACAGCGCTCAGTAAGTGTCAGCTAATTGGCGCAGTGGAATGAAAATCCAGAGTCTTTCCTTTATTTATGTCTAGATATGGACCTGGGTCTGGATTTCATTATCTTTAATTTGTTAATGTTTTACCATTTACAAAGCATGTTCGCATGTTATCTTCAAAGCAATCTTGTATGATCGGTTGGGCCACAGTTTTCCCAGAGCAGTGCACATCGTGCGTGGGAGGTCTGGGGCTAACCCTGGAGCCAAACCCGGTCTTGCTTCACCATTTCATCGTCTTTTTCAGTTCAGAGACATTGCAACTTAAGAAATGACCCATCTTGTCTGTGTTTAGAAATCTCTTCCATGGAGATAAGGAAAGAAGCCAAGAATGTGACTATGGAAACAAGAAGTGTTCAGCCCCAAACATATATTTCCTCCATGAGGAACTGGCTTAATAAAAAATGAGATTTGATCCAGAAAAGAAGAGAACTCAAAGAAATTATCATATCTGGAATGTCAAATCCAAACAAGACATAAAGAAATCAGTAATTATATAACCTAATTCTCTTGAAGACTATCAGTATGGCAGATATTAAATTCTAAAGGTATTTCCAGCTTGTAAATTTAGAGACACTAAGCTAATTCCAATGCAAACTTTAAAAATCCACAGCGTTCTTTAAGCTATAACATATCCTTTGAAATTTCATGGGAAAAGAAACTTTTATTTGAAAAATCTTAAATTTAAAAGTAAAAGGAGGGAAGGTGTTTTCTAATGCAGCAATGGTGACTTTTAAGGTTTTTTTGGAGAGTTAATTATAAATTCAAATTACAGTGATAACTTATTCTGATATATATATAAGCCCATGTAAATAGCTGTACTTCTTGAGAATGATTTTTTTTACATTTACTTTTTATGTCCCTGGCTATGGAAGGACACTAAAAAGTGATGTTTTCTTGGCCTCGCATCAGAAAAAAAAAATGAGTAGGTTTTGTTTTTGTTTGTGTGCTTGAATCTTCTTCTTGTTTACTCCCATGGATGGTAACAGAGATGAATTTATTTGGAGTGAAAAAATACCAGGCTTTTCCCTGGGAATTAACATTATGAAATTTCATGGGTGTTGCCTCTACTAGGTCAAATGCAACAAAACTATCTTCTGTCGAGTGGTAGACACGACTTGGGTTGAGAGCAGAAACACAAAACAAGAAAATAGCAAAAGAGAGTAGCATATACTATGCAAAGGAATAATTCAGACAAAATGAGATAGAGAAGTTTACAATGAAGAGTTGAAGTTTGTGTGTTGGTAACATTCAAGCTGAAACTTCAAGGAGAAATCATTCTGAGAGTTCAGACAACTGTGCACTGTTGAGGCAGAGTTGTGAATACATTCTTTCCTTGTCCTGGGTTCTTCTGTTTCTCTAGTACCTTTCGTTCCTTTTCTCTCATATTTTTACTCATCCCTTTTCTGCCCATTAGAGTATCTCTTTCTTACCCTTTTTCTTTCCCCATGTAACCTTTCAATCCCATGGCATTGTATACTTCTCTTCTTAACTGACCATCATGGATCTGGAGAGCCACGTGCATAGTGGTTAGGAGTTCAGATTCTGGAATCAGCCAGAAATCTGGCTCTTCTACGTGAATGTGGCATTTTACTTAACCTCTCTGAGATTAATTTTCCTCACCTATAAAATTGGGCTAATAATATGACCTAATTCACAGTAATGATAAGGATTACAAAATGAAAATGTAATATCATATAATACTAGTTAGCACAACTCTTGAAACTAAATGCCTAATAAGTGCAGACTTCTTATTTGAGTTTTATTATATCCTACCTCATTCCAAAAAACAATAGAAGTGGGTTACAAAAATACATGCTGTAGAATAGTTACAGTGCATTACACCGAAGGCCAGAGATTGGGAGGATAAGAAAATGATGCCCGTGGGGAAGGTGGCGTATAAAATGCACAGGTCAAGGACTAGACAGAGGAAGGTCAAACTGTGGGAGTGGATTGTCCCAGACAGTAGATGAAGGAAAAAGCTATCCGTTACATGACTCACAATCTTCTTAATATTTTTATATTAAGTTTATCTGTTACTCAATGAAAGCCCAACTATTTCTGGTACTAAGACCTCAAGAATTCCTAATCAAGAACCTCCAGAAAGTGAACAGTGTATAATGTAAGCAAAATCCCCCGAGTTAAAACACTGCTGTTTCATAGAATTCTTTCTTTTGATTTCTCTTAATAGATGCTACTATAGCACCAAAAAGGTAGTTTAGTAAAAGCAACTCTAGCTTTGTATACAGGGAATGAAAATTGGAGCCAGACAAAGTTTGGTTTGAACTGTGACTCTGCCATCCTCTTGCTGGGTGGTCTTCAACAAGTAATTTGATGGTGTTAGGACTGTTTCTTCATCTGGAAAATGAGATATTAAGCCCTATCTTGCATGGTTATTTTAAAGATGATTACTAATATGTAAAAAGCACCTCACTCAGTGCTAGGTACATGACCGCAAATGATACCTATTATTTTCACATGACCTACCCATGACATTTAAGTATGTTACTCTCAGATGGTCTGGCTAAATCCAAAATAAAATTGAGAAGATCTAAAAGGAAATGTATGTCCTTCAGGCACCCTTCCATAAATACGAGTTCTCATGACTGATTTTTGATAAGCCCTGGGCAGCAAGGACTCAGCGTTATCCTCTTTTGACAAGTACCGGGAGTGCAAATATTCTGTTGCCAGTTAGGGACAGACCATGCTTTAAGCCTCAGCGGAGACAGGAATACAGTTGACAACTCTTTTAAAAGTTGAGAAGCTGAACCAAAACATACGTCTGCAAAATGCCACCTCGCCTCCACATGGTCATGGGATGAGAATGGGACAAGATTTTTCTCACAAACCTCAAAATTCTATGCCAAAGAGCATGACTGATTATTTTAGCCTGCAAAAATGTTAAAGAGAATGTTATGAAATTCCCACTGCCAGAGACATAAGGAAGGCCCCATTAGAGTACTCACAGAATAGCTAACTGCAGAACTTCCTGTGAGTCCTCTACATAAACTTGTTACCCATAGGTGATAAAATCCTGTCCAGAGTAGTTGGCTAATAAGTGAGTGAAGTGTTACAGAGCATCTTCCAAAAAAGTTGTTTGAGTTTTAGGATGATTAATCTTAATGCAGTTTTTTTACTAATTAAATAGAAGGCCATTTGTTTTTTAAACTTGCGCCAATTTTGTGACAATAAAGCCATGACCTTAATACTTTAGGAAATGTTTTTTCTCTTTCCTCATTCTCTTGCTGTCTTCTCAGTCAAAAGAGATGTCATTAAGGTAAAAATTAAAAAGAAAGTGTGGGCTAGTGTGAAGGAGGGCAGAACACATCCTATTTTATCTCATGGAAATTTCTATTCATTGATACAACTTGCCCTTAAAATCCAACTCAAGATGAAACAGAGGGACAGACTCTATAGGATCATTAACTGTGGGTAACCCAGAGGGCCTCATGCAGCTTGCCCGCACTGAATTCCTGTCCATTTTGAAAAGTCCCAGAAAGCATATTGGGACTTTTGCTTTCTGGGACTACCTGAAAGTATATTGTTTGTGGCCAATTCCATAAAAGTCACAGTTGTCAGTAATAGAAAGCTGTGCCTAGAATCAGCCTGCTCCTCAGGTAAAATTTTGGCATGAGAAGGTGGACTTGCAAATTATTATGGGGAAAACTAGCTCAGAATATCTAATGATATAAAAAAGACTGATAATTGTACAGAATAAACAGCCATCTCTTTTTAATGAGCTAGTCACACTGGGCCTGTTGCCTAAAATTAGATTTGATATAGATGACAAATCTTCAGGGATTGGAAACCACCCTTAAGCAGACCTGAAAGCAGGAAATATTCTCTGGATATTTTGCTTACCTCCTTTCTAAACAACTGTGCTATGTGGAGAGTTTTACTGGAAGCCAGTCAGAAACACAGGAGGGTAAATTTGGAGTAATCTCCATTGCCACAAAGTTGGGAAGAAATGCAGCCAATCCATTGAGATCTCGCTCCATTTCCACTTTGGGAAACTATATCCACAAAATATCTTAATAAATAATTTGAAACTGAAACTATATTCCCAAAATAATCAAAATAAATAATTCAAAGAACATAAGAGACAAACCTAGCTCCTTCTATCATACAGTTTACCTAATTTTCTAAGAAAAATTAGATTCGGTTGTTCTTCTTCAAATTATATTTTATCTGATCATCCTACTTTGACCGGTCCTAGTCAAACAGGTAACAAGAAAGTCAGCTCACCATTTTCTAGAACACAGATGGGTTAAGAGACCATTTTAATTTACCAAGAGGCTATTGAAAAGAAGGAAGGAGACCTCCCTCCATTAAATTTTCTCCCGCATAATTGCAGTCTCTTCTCTTCCTTGACTGGAGAGAAAAAAAAGAGGATGGTAGCATTAAAGCTACCAGAAAGAGACTAACTGGCCCTCAGCATACTTTATCTTTTTATAGTGTATTCTCTAAGGAAGCCTCTAGGGCATTATGTGAACTTCATCTCGTGTGTTGATGGTGTTGAAAAAGTAGTGAGAGCCTTTGGTGAATGTCCACAGTAGTTCCCCAAATGAACTGGTGACCAGAACACTGCAGGAATGATTGAAAATACAGATTCTAGGGCTCCACTGCCACAGGTTCTAATTCAGTCAGTCTGGTGGGGCCAGGAATGGTGGATGAATTCACAATTTTTCAAAAACTGTGAGAATTGCATTAAAATGTTTGAATTGTCTTTTTTTTTTTTTACCTTTTTTTGTATGTGTATATGTGGGAGGCTGAATGACACTTTGAGACATGGGTGGACCTAGTGGCTCAACTGATTCAGTCAGAGGTCAGTTTCCTGTCCTTTCTTGGCCCAGTTTTCACTGTGTTAGCATTCAACTTAGTCAGCTTATCATTTCCCCCAAATGATAATCAACAATCCCAGGACTGCATTAGTCTAGCTTTCAGTCAGGAAACACAAGATGTTCTCTCTTTTGTAGTAGACCCAAAGACCCAGAGTTGAGTCTCACTTGTTTTGATTGGCCCGTCCTTGAACCAATGACTGTGACCAGAAGTAGGTGCTGCTGTCACTGAGCAGGGCTTGGTCCAGTGTCCACCCCTCTGCAGCCAAAGGCGGAATCAGCTTCATCAGAAACCATCCACTGAGAGTAGTGGATGGTTCCTACAGGGAAGTTCAGGGTGCTGAGTAAAGATACAAAAGAGGTCAACTATGGGTTGGTAGCAGATGGATCATCAGATCCTTTATTGGATCAAATACACAGTACCCATTGTGTATTTGAACCAATAGTTATGAGAATGAGAATACAAGTAAATTATAAACTAAGTAACTAATTTTTGGTAAGGCATGGTGGTCCCTTCTCACACTAACTTTCTTGTGTTGCAGATCAAGTCAGGTTTATATAACTAAAACTTGACCTAGAATAGAGATTGAAGCATAGCAAAAGAAACAATAATGAAAGCAACAACTGAAACCAGAACCAACACTACTTTTTTAGATACCCAGTGAATCAGGAAACTAAGACCCTTGTAATTGTCAAGAAGATGGTGGAATGGAAAGGTTATGATGGATTGCAAGTTTCAGCTACTTCCATATAGTAGGCCAGTTACATTTCAGCTGTGCCAAGGCACTGAGTGAGTCTTGAAGATGTGAGAAGATAAGAGGTTTTCAGCAAGGCATAGGATTTCTCTGTTACAGGTTTTCGGTACCAGTTATCAAGAACAGTTCTTATCTTTGACACCTTTTATCATTAACACAATCTTTAGTAGATCTTAAGATAGGAAGGCAGAAGTTCTTAAAGTAGATTAATAAAAGGATGCCTTTAAATCATACAATATAAGAATATTCTTTTATATTTAACACATTATAAAGATGTATATTTAGGGCTTTTTATACAGTTTTAAGGGGAGGACACAAAAGTTGGTTAAAATCCTGTCCAATTTTACACCTGATTTCTGGAAATAACATAGCCAAGTAGAGATGAAAAGTTAGGGCTAATATATATGTTAGAAAATACTTTCCTTATCCTAAACTCAACTTTCCTATCTGCAATATGGGAATAAAAGTAATTAAAAATTATAAAGGCAAAAAAAGTTAAATGGTCCCTTGGGGCATAGAAATGCTTAGGTATAATTACACCTCCATGGTAATCATTTTACTTAATTAAAATTATTTAAAGCAGGCTTCATTTTCAATTCCTATTAAGGAATAATAAAATTCCGTAACTATATTAACAGTACTATATTAATCCCATGTAAAATTATTTCCTTAGAAGTGAGATAAACTATATCATTAACAGCATTTAATGAACTTTCACATTATAATTGAACTGATATTTCCACTCTACAGTTGAGGGAGAGGAGCCTATAAATAATTACTTAGTATTTATGGATACATTCTTCTCATGGGACCAATAAAAGTTTAGTTAGATATAGACAAAACATAGGTACACATTTATATACACACATTTTATATTCATATACACAAACATGTTATATTCGTGTACACACTTGGTAAATATATTTATACATAACCTATTTTCCCTGAACACTAAAGTGATTCAGCTGATTTAAGGTTCTCATGCATAAAGTTTCTTAATAGAAAGAAAAAACAGACTTAATAATTTTATGGAACAAATTTTAGAGCCCATTTTTTTTAGCCCTTTCGATTCTATATTTCCATAGTGTTCCATTTTAGGCCCTGCCTCTCTGTCTGTATGCCGGTTACCCTTTATTTTGCATAGACTAAGCATAAAGGGGAGGGAAATACAGTTACATAGTCAATTAAGAGAACTTTATGATAGATGGTATGGGACATGTTTTGTTTTTAGGGAGCATATTGCCCTCTCTTTGACATTGACCCCAATCTATTTACTTTCGTTGTAATTTGCAATATATCGCTCTTCGGTAGTTGATATTTAGAAGCCACAAACCTACCCCTGCCTCTTCAAGATCAAGCTAGAGCTAGAAAAGAGGAAACATACCACTTCCTCTCTATCACACCAATAAACGCCGAATCCAGAGTTGCCACTGGGTAGATGTCTTTATTAGAGCAAGAAACGCAACGAACACTTCTGGATAGAAATGTGGCCAAACATGTCTGAAAGGCAAAGACATAAAGGAAAGAAGTACAGTGTTGCCACAAGAGTGAGCTTCTGAAAGGTGAGCTGGATTTTGCCCAGTG
Source organism: Sturnira hondurensis (assembly GCF_014824575.4). Lineage (NCBI taxonomy): Eukaryota > Metazoa > Chordata > Mammalia > Chiroptera > Phyllostomidae > Sturnira > Sturnira hondurensis. Next base: position 18,806,421 of record NW_028093985.1, on the reverse strand, counting down.
TCATGCACTAGGAGGACAAAGCCACACCTGTCGCCCTGGGAGACAGAATAGCTCTGTGGCGCTGAGAGCAGACCTGGGAGCCAGGTTAGATTGCAGCAATTGATAGAGAGAGCAAATGGTTGTAAAAACAACGGGAAATCTGCCAGGGCTCACCTGCTTCTCCACGCCTGATATAATTTAGTTAACTTACAAGCACATGTATTAAGCTTTGTCATGAAAAAAATTTTTTAAATGTCTGTAGGAGTATAGGAAGATACAGGATTATCCTAGAGTTTTAGAAGTGCTTGAATAAAAACAGTTGGAAGCGGTTTTCAGATTTATTTCACTCTTCCTGCTGTGTTCAGCAGTTTTCATTTCTATTTTCTTGATGTAATATCCCAAGAAAAAAAACAAACCCAATCAACCAAAGGGAGCTGCTGACTGTTGCTGACCAGAAAAATAAAACAAATCCCTCCTAATGCTTTCTTGCTATTTTTGTGGATGGAAGTGGGGGCGAGAAGTTTTATTTCCTGATAGGTGGTACTGTAGGTAACTTGGTAAATAGAGATCCCTGATGAATTCAAATGAAAGCCTAAGACTCTAGGCCTAAATTAAAAGAGCTTCCCAGCATGACTGCAAAGCAAGAAAACTGTCGTATTTACCCAGCAGTGCTTTCTTCTGGGCAGGGAAGCTGACCTTGCATGCTCTGTTTCCGTTCTCCTGTGCTAAGATTTGTTCTGCTTTGCTTTGTTTGACTTTTTTCTGTTAGCCAGTTGCTCTAAGTTGTCCATCCTTCCTTTTCTTTTTTTCATATCTTCTCTAAGTTTTCCATAGCATTTTTCTTGCATCTTTTCAGCCATTTCTTAATCCGAGGGTAAAGAATTCAATATTTTCTTTGTCAAAATGGATCATAACAGTCTCAACTTAGGGCAGTAGAATTTTGCTCCCATGTTTTTTCATCGCCTACCTCTAGGATACTGCTTTTCTAGCTGTAATTAGCAATGATTGATACCGATGTTTGCTTTAGCTATTTCCTCATTGTCTCTATAAAACTTCTCTGAACTCAAAGGAGCAGCAACTGCCCAAAGAATTACCATGTAGATGGTGCCACCAAGTAGCATTTTAAATATTTTGAGAGTGTTGGCAAGACACCTCCAAGATCTATGATCATTCATTCTTCGGCCTACTTTCTCTCAGGCTTTTGGAGTGGAATTTACTTTCACGGAAGTTACTGAATTTTATTTTGACAGCTTTCATTAAGTGTGATTTATACACCATGAAATTCACCCATTTTAAGTGCATAATTCTCTAAGTTTTAGTAAATTTACAGAGTTGTATGACCATCATCTCAAAAAAGATGCTTCATGCCAATTGCAGTCACTCCTGTTCCCACCTCAAGACTTCAGCAGCCAGGAGTCTGTTTCTGTCTCCAGTGGTTTCCTTTTTCTCCGTGATTCACATCAACGGAATCTCACACGTGTGGTCTTTTACAGCGAACTGACTTCATTTAGTGTAATGTTCCTGAGGCCACGGCCTAGAATGTGTCAGCACTGTCTTCTTTTTATTGTGTGCCATTCCATTGTATGCCTGTGGCTCATTCTGATTATCCATTCACCAGTTGATAAACAACTGGGTAGCTTTCATTTTGAGAGTTTCGTGAATAATGCTGTTATAAATGAGCATTCAGGGACAAGCCTTCAGCATATGTTGTTAGTTCTTTTGGGTAGATAACTAGGAGTGGAATTGCTGGCTGATGTGTTAAGTTTGTCCACCTTTTTAAGAAACTCCCAAACTGTTTTCCAAAGTGACTGCACCCTTTACATCCTCCCCAGCAATGTGTGAGAGTTTCAGTTTCTCTAAATCTTCATTTAGTACATTCTGACTTGATGATATTCATCGTAGTGATTGAAGTAGTACCCCTTGTGGTTTAATTTACATTTCCCTAGTGACTACTGGTGTTGACCATATTTTCATGTGCTTCTTAGCCATTCATGTGTTTTCTCTGGTGAAATGTCTGTTCAAATCTATTGCCCATATTTAATTGGGATTTGTCTTTAGATATTAAGTTTTAAGTGCTCTTCATATACTCTGGGTATAAGTCCTTTATTAAATATGTATATAATTTGTAGTTCTTTTGTTCCAGTGTGTGCCTTGTCTTTATTTTTTTAATGGTGACTTTTGAAGCACAAAACTTTTTAACTTTAATGAAGTCTAATTTTTTAAATACATATTTAGATTATGCTTTTGGTGTTATATCTATGTATTCTTTGCAGAGCCCAGGGCCACAACTATTTTCTCCAATGTTTTCTTCTAGAAGTTTTATAGTTTTAGCTCTATGATCAATTTATGTTATGTTTTATATATGGTAATTTTATCAAATTAGATAGCTACATCAATACCGTCCTACTTATTCCCATAATTTCACCTGAAAATATCTTCAGGAAAGTTCTGAAAGCAAGAGGAAGGGGGTAAATTTTTGGTATATCTAACCTAATCTCAAACCGCACTACCTTTTGGTTAGTATTTAAATTTACTTTTTGAAATAGCTACTGATTAATGGACATATTTTTCTTTGAGAGGATTATAATTCCAGAGAGCTCCAGAACCCTCCTGAAGGTTGGGAATAATTTAAATAGTGAGCAAGATATAGTCTATTGAGTCCCTGCCTGAACAATAAACATCCGAGTAAGTCATCATTAAGAAACTGGGAAATACTGCATGGTAGTTTAACATAGAAGTGATTCCATCAGCACATAGGATTCTGTCTCCTTAATTAAGTCCTCTTTTTGTTGAAACAGAATGCACTATCGAGCTATTTGGGGAAACTGATAACCCTAACACACTGCTAGGAAAAGTTCAGAAAAGCTGGATTTAAAAAACGACTCAAAGCAGTTTCAGTGTTGAGAATCATACATCAGTGTCGTGTGGCTGAACAAAATGTGTCCACTCCAACAGGTCGTTTTTAGAAATGAGATTTCATAGGCAATCAAATACAACAAAAATGCCTGAAAGATAACACATCTCAGCGTCTACATGTCAGTGCAATGAAAGCTTTCTGAAAATGAGATGGCCTTCTTTTAGAACTCTGGAATCCTAAACTACCAGACATTTCAGGAACTATTTTGGCTGACAATGAGATGAGAGATTTTTCTTTTTCGTAATTTTTATTACAGTGGAAATGGTTTTTGTATTTCTAACAGTTTGACAAGAGCTAATTACAATGCGCTCATCTGTTTTGCGGACTAATTTGAGCCATCGGGCATCAACACCATAGACGTGCAGCGGCATTGCAAATGATACGCATGCTTCCCTTGCTCCAAGAATTTGTACTTGCTATAAAAGAAAACAGATTTGGACAGCCCTGAAAAAGTTGGGTTTGGTTTGAAGAAAACATTTCAGAATTACATTAGAGCTGGCCTACAAGTGAACTAAAAATACCTGCTCATCTCAGTGGGCTTGGCCCAGGGCCTTTCCTTTCACTGTAAAAGTCAGGCTGTTTGAACAGTTGGAGTTCGGCTTGCTTGCTGTCTAAACTAGTGTTCTCTGATAACTTCTGTTGCCGTTGCCATACAAGCCCTGTTGCATTTAAGAGAATGTTTAGAGGTGTGGAAAATAGCCAAGAGAAATGTATACTTAGTGTTCAAACCCCGAGGCTTCCCGTGCAGTAACTAGACCACTTAGATCTGTTAAGAAATGGGGAGAAAGACATTCATCAGTAAACATTACACAGCAAGGGTAAAAGATGGAGTGGAGTAAAAGAGGCTGTTAAAATCAGCCTAAAATGATTATTTGAATTGCAAAGAGAAATGTTCAGACATAGCTAGAGCTGCTAAACATAACTCTTGAAGTTTTTCCAGAACAGAGGGATTGGGGGGAATGAGACCAGTGAAGGAGAAAATTAGAAAATTATAAGACAGAATGGGAGATGAAGTTTCAGAAGCTGGTAAGACAGAGGAAATATATGATATTATTAGGTCTTAAATCTATTTGTGAGGGTGAAAATTTAAAAACACACACTCTGACTTTGGCTCTGTGATTTTAAGATTCAAATGAAGATATTAAATCTGGACACAGAATAACCAGCAGTAACTGCTAGGTTACATTATGAACAATTAAAAAGGAAGACCAGAAATCAGTAGCCCAGAGAAGATATTGGTGATGATTTGGATAAGTCTGAGTAAGATAATTTCGGCGGGGATGAATCAGAATGGTCCCAAACATCCCAAAGCTTGGCAGAGTGCACCCCTCTGCATATCAGCTGCTGCAGAAAAAAAGCAGTCACTATAATTGATCGTCTGCTTTTTTAAAGGTGTTCCTGTTCAGTGAGATAGAATGGGGAATATAAGGACTACAGGACTAATTTTGAAAGTAACTGGTGTCACAGACTTCACTACCATGTGTTTGGCTTGTCAGCTGGGCACCCTACTTCCTGGCATGGTGTAGAGAACAGAGGGAGTTTCCCCCCATGAGCAACTCCGTGCCAGCTGTTGCCCTCAATATTGTACCTGTTCACAACGGAGAGGGCTTGAAAGCCAGATTTCAAGCTCAGGGAAAAATCTTATGTTTTGTACATCAGCAAACATTGGTGTCAGCTTCGTGTGTCTAGACACAGCCTTTACACACACAGAGGGGAGCTGATCAATAACCCACTTCAAAGTAGTAATGGCCACAGATTCAGTTCTTTAAACATGAAAAAGATAACTACCTTTAATAAGCTTTAACACATTTTTACAGCACTTCTAAAGTCCTAGAATATGTATAGAAATAGTGTATTTGCAAGACAGTATCCCTAAATAAAATATCATATTTAATCCAACAATTTTGTTAAATGATAGTTTGTGAACTTAAAAGACATGAAGTAACATCAGAAAATTACATAATGATTGGAATAGAAGGGGGGGAAATGACACTGGAGGCATAAAGAAAAAGGAAAATTGAGAACGAACATTAAAACACTTTTTTTTAACTTAGAGAATAATTACAGCATGGACTGTTCTTTATCTATACTGGTGAGGTAGTCATGAGTCCTTCCAGAACCAGTTGGATCCTGGAGAAATGGGACACTAGAGAAACACACACTTCAAAGAACTTAATAGCCTTAACTTATTCTTATATGTTTCTTTGATGTGGTCCTTAAGTATTTTTAGAGTGCTTGTTACTTGATACCAGCATGTCCTTCTGAATCAAATAATACCCATTCACCAATTCCATTTAATTGTTCATATATGATCATTTAAAACAGTAAGTATGTGTTGATCTTTAATGTGCAAGAATGACTCTGCATGCAGCCTGGTTTTGAACACAGAACTTCCATGAATGATAAAGCTATTAAAATGAAACAGCGCAGCTGTGCTTGGTACCACGATAGGCATTACGAACTCCTAGGTAGAGTAATAATTTCTAATGAAAGGGACCTCAGAGAATCAGCATTCTCCAGGCATCTAAGAGCATTTGTAGCTTTCATTCTACATCGAAACTTGGACCAACACTAAATTCACAACATTGCAGGGATTTCTTATCAGTTATTCACGTGTGGTTGATGTGATGCTCAAGTTGGACATACTCTGGGCTTTGCATTTTGGAGTTGTCAGTGTCCTCAAAGCAAAGCCAGAGCCTTTCATCTCTGACTGATAAAAATGACACAAAATATCAGTACAACTTGTAATCGGAGAAAGAATAAGAAAATATCTAAATAAATAAATAACTTCCCGAGCCTTCTAGCTGACAGATTCTATTGATATAATATCTCCATCGAGGAAAGTAGTGCGCATTATGCTATCATTAGATGGTTCCTCCATTTTTTGAGGTTGTTTTGGTTTGTTTTCTCATGGAAATTCTTCAGTAGGCATTTTCATGGGTTGTGTATAAGACGTCTTCAATTGAGTCCTATCTGGTTGTCACACTTGCTTCTTTAATAGATGGAGTTAAGCCATGCTTTTCAAAAAGGCATGAATGCACTAAGGTGCTGAATTTTAAGATTCAGATAGCCACTTCAAAAACCCAGTGTACAATGTCACACAGTAAGGAATTGGGACTTTCTGATATGTATTTTAGAAGTAGTCTAAGTAAATCTGAGTAAACAATGATTTTCAATACTATCAGTAAATAAATCAACTAAGTTATAATATATGCATTTGATTCAAAGCTATGCCTTTGAACTCAACCACTTTCTTTCTTTATTTCCTAATCCTAAGTATACACTCATTTTGTCACCAGAACAGACATAGATGGTTCTCTCAATATAATGTGCCTAATTAATATAAGGGATCATTTTGTAGGGAGTGCACTTTGATTTTTTTCTCTAAACACATGAATTATACCACACACCTCAAAACACAACAGAAGTCTTGTCAGTTTGGTGTCTGGGTGAAACTATTTGGAAGGAAAGCAGCAGAGGGAGCCCCGTCAGCCCTCGTTCTAATTGAGAGAGAGGAGAGAAGCCTTGTATAGGAACAAGTGATTGAGCAAGAAAAAAGCATCGGTGGCATGGCCACTGAAAGCAACAGAACAAATTGAAGTGAGACAACTTGTCACCAATTCTCTGCTATTGACTTTAGAAAACTGTCCAAGCAAACCAAAGCCTCTCCTCAAGAGAGCAATGTGTCGTACTTTGAAAGCATCTTGCGAAGTCTCTCGGGATACTGGAGTTAATCAGGTTCATTTTGCTGATCTTCTCTCCTCTGTTGAATGGCAGTGGCATGAAGACTTTAGTGGAACCAGCCAGAAGGAAAGACCTTAGAGCAGGTGGGGAGACCATCTGGCTAGTTAAATCAAGGCGAAACCGCCCCCTTTCAGAAGATGCAGTTCTGAAGACTCTGATGATGATGTGCGTGGCCCAACTTCATCCACAGGGGAGTAAATGGGCAGAGAAGGCTCACCTCTGGTTCTTCTTTAGGCATATTTTGAGAAGTATTAAACATAAATAGGTGGCAAAAGAGAATCTAGTGCAAATGTATACGAGTGAGTGTAATTTTTCCTTCTACTCCTGTCTTTCCCCAAATGCTAAAGTCATAATTCATGTCATCATCTGGGAAATATAGGTAGCCTTCTTTGGGATACGTATATTTGTATATGTATACATATGTGCTGTTTCTTCTTTTCTAGGTTAACTGTAGGATATTCTATGGCCTATGTGAGAAACTGTGTCAGTGTTCTCCATAAGGAGTGTTGTTAGCATTTGGGCAGGAACATTTCTCATAGTAGTGGACAGTTCCATGTGTGTGAGGGTGTTTCACACCCCCTGCCCCACTCACTGAATGCCTGTACCTGCTCTATGTCACCCCGGGCAGCTGGACAACCCAAAACATCCCTACCTGTTTCCACGTTCCCCAGGGGAGAGACGCGTCATCCCAGCACCCAAATATTTGGAAGTTGACTCTTTTCCTTCTTTCCTTTCTTTCCTTGTACCAAAAAGTGTTGAGGAGACCATTGATAAGATTAATTTACAAACTGGGTTTTTTTTTTGCTTCCTACTACTCTTTCCAATCATGTTTTTAATTCAGGAATTTTACAGCCTTGAGGATGGGCTTTGTTAGAAGGAGCAGCCGAATATTGAGGGCTCACTTGACATTCTCTGGCTTCCTTCTATAAGGCCAGTCTTATTGACAAAGGTTTCCTTTTAAGGATTAATTAATTAATTAAAAATAACAGGTTTTGCTATATTTCAGGTACCTTTAAGTTTTTATTTTTTAAAGCTTTGCCTAATTCCCCATAAGGCAAATACTATGCAGTTATTATCTTTCTAATTTGCGGCCTCTCTTACATCAGAAAATATTTCTGTCCCAAATGCTTTCTGCTAAGACACACACACACACACACACACACATATAATTCTATTTTATCTGCAAAATGATATTGTTGAATAATGAAACACAGAAAAATCAGAGGGTGAAGGTTGGATGAAAAATGGGTTAATACCGTGAAGGCGTGGTGTCGATGTGTTAAGTTTTAGGAAAAAATGAATTGAAGTTAGGGAGGAAAATGATTTTCTAAAAAGGCCGGGAAATAATTAATTGTTTTGTAGGAGATGGCCTTTCCATGTAGGCAGAGAGTTTTTTCTTCCCTTCTTTTTGAAGAGACAGTCAAACAGAGAATCTCATCTCTTAATTAGAAAGAAAAATACTCATCAAACACATCTCATCACTGGAGAGCTAATGATCCACAGCTGTTAGTCTGAAAGGGCAGGCTTTTTTCCTGAACAGTAGGAAGTGTTAATCATTTTGGATGAGATTTCTTTTTAAAATATACTGTAGTTTGCAAAAGAATAGGATATTCAATATTCCAACTTAAATGACTTTTCTGAAGTGCGCTCCCCCAGGGATGCTGTCACATGTCGCACTGAGTGATCATTGAAAGCAGGCATCCTCCACAGTGCTTCAATGAGAGCACCAATTGATGGGATGATGTGAATGGCCCAGGCATACCGGGGACTCTGAACACCCCAGGCTCAAAGAAATAAAAATGCCTGTCTTTCACCTACTCAGAAATGGTGTTGCCATAAAATCTTAATATTTCAAATTGTTCACTCTATATAATTTACCTTGTTTCAATAGAAGTAAGAAGTCTTAGCCCACTTTCACTTAGCTTCTGAGGAGAAAAGGGTTTGCTTTTTTTCTGTTTGTTTATTTAATCTTTGTTTTTTTTAATCTGTAAAAATGTAATCAGCTCATTCATTTTTCCAATCTTTACCTTTTCAGCCACCTTGCTAACCTCTTCGAAACATTTTGGACAGAAGAAAACCCCACTTCATAGGAACCTTATCAATAGCCAACTTGTAATTATTCAGAGCTAAGTGAAAAAAGGAAGAATAAAATTGGCTCCCCAGACCTTATTTCAACCCTTAGTTTTTGACCTCTTTGCAATGCCAAACCTTTACCAAAACACCTAGAAAGTGGTATTCCATTTCTTCCTACTAATGCAAAAGTGGGTATCTCAAAGCAAGAGGAAGGAGAAGAAATAGAGATACAGAAACCTACAGACTGAAAAATCTGTCCCTAAAAAATCAGTACCTTCAGGGCATTGACATTCACATCAGATCCTTCACCACAGAGGCAGCAGAGCGCTGTGGGAAGAGCGCATCGGGTCAGGAACCAGAGGACCTGGGTCTGCCACTCCGTAGAGGTGTCCTTAGACAGCTTTGAACTCCTGAGCCTCAGCTCCCTCATTTGTAAAATTCAGGTAATAGTCTGTCTTCCCAGGCCGCGTCTCAGGACTTTTTCCCTAAAGTTCTTTCTCTGCGATGTGATGTAAGACAGACTGTTTGCCTTCATACAACAAGTTATGTTATTTGCCTTTCAGTAAATTGTATATTTTCCAAAAAGCCATTCTGAATACTTAGGATTTAAATGTAGATTGTTCTTAAAGCCTTGCCCAAGTGGATGATGAAGGATTGCATTTTGTGACATTGATACTAATAGCATTGGCAAGATAACGTGAATTTAGATAAAGGATATGGGGATTTAAAAGTGGAACAATTATGGACAGGAGTTGACATTTATAAAACTACTAGTTCAGAACAAGATTCTTTTATATCTATGGGCATGGGGCTGTTAAAAAGTTAACATTTAAAAACCTAATTGTTTTGACTTCAGAGTTCACAAAATCCGCAGTGCATGCTAATGCCATTTGCTAATAATCATGGGTTTCTGTAAAGATTTGGGCTTTTTTATTAGTAGTAAAAATTTTAACGGCAACCTCTGTGTTTAGTATGACTTTCTCCCAACAAACCCTTTCTCCCTACTACACACAGACCCCTGAGGAGCACTGCCCATGCTCTCCAATTCAAAGAATATTCAAAGAATATTACTATACTGACTTATCATGTAGTGTTAGTTCATAGTGTAGTATTAGTCTCTAATTTTTCAGAAATAATTTTAAATATGAAAGACATTATATTGACAGTATTTAGTGATAAAACATTTTCACATATATTACATCACTCGTTTCCTGCAGTCACCTTGTGAAATGAGCAGGTATCACCATCTCCACCTTGTAGATGGTAGACTTAAATGAAAGGAGGTAACTGACTTTGCCCAAGTTCCTGTGATGATCAAATAGCAGAAATAAAATTAAAACTGTTTTCTGCAGGCTCCTTGTCCATATCACATTGTCCCATTGGAGAAATATTATTATGTACCAATTTGCTTTTGTACTATTAAAAAAACACTCCATAATTAGTAGCTTAAAGGAACTCCCATTTTTGTAAGTGATGATTCTTTGCATCAACAATTTGGACCAAGCTCAGCAGGATATTTCTTCTGTTCTCTGCAGGATTCATTCATGTATCTCCAGTCAGCTCCTGGTCAGTTAGGCAGCTCTGCTGCTGGCTGCTGTGTGGCTTTCAGCTGGGGTGATGGAGACAACTGCGCCACATGCCTCTTATTATGCAGCAGGCAGCCTTGGGCTGGTTGACACGGTAGCTCAGGGTTCTAAGAGAGCAGGGGGCAAAGCCCAGTGTGCGAGTGCTTTTTAAGTCTCTGTTTCGTATTTGCTACTCTCCCTGTGGCCCAAACAAGCCGCATGCCCAGTCCCAGTGTCATTATGAGAGGGTATTACAAAAGGTATGTGTACAGGGAGACATAAACAAATGGGATTACTATTGCATGCAATCACAGCAAGCTAAACACAAAAAGATTGAAAATGGTGCTCATTTCAGCATCTTTTCCTCCTGTAGTTGGCATGGCTTCATTAACATCACTCTTTCGATCAAAACAATCATTATCTATGGGTTCTTAGGAGATATAAAAAAAGCAACGAGTTGCAAAAAAGGGCCAAATAGCTTATGCATAGGATGAGCCAGTAGATTCCTGCTTGTAATAACACCTACTGCTCAATGAGCATGTTATAGGTGCCAGGCACGAGGCTGATTTCCTTCTCAAATATGCAAAGTAAATCCACAAATCCCATTCTTCAGATGATGAACTAAGAGACATCTAGTAACTTGCCCAAGGTCACATAACTAGTGACCAGAGAGCTTGGATGGAAATGTGCTCCTGATTCAAACACCTATCCTCTTTCCAATGTACCACACTGCCGCTGCTTCTTGAGGGATCCCCATGGTCATGGCTGGCAGTCCAAGGCAGATAGACAGAGGACTTCTGAAGTCCAGAATAATGAGTGAAGCTCTCAATATCCTTTTTCTAATAAAGGAGGTTATGAGTACTTATTACCATTTGACTAATGTCTCATGAAGATTTTATGCTATAGAATTCTAATGGTAAGTTATAATAGCTATCTAGTGATTTCAAAAAGAAAATCACCAAATTTCTAGAATAGTTTTTTTCTCTACGGAGCAAGGATAACTAATGTAGGGCTAGATGTTTTATTTGGAATGGGGGCGTGAGTTTTATTAAAGTAAAATGCAGGTAGTCCAAGTTTACTTATTGTAAAAGCACTGGGAGAGATGGGAAAGGCAGAGACTGTGATAGAAATAGGAAGGAAAATAAAGAAAAAATGCCTTTATTTCTTTATGGAAGCAAAGAAAATGAAACACTATGCAAATGTGCGAGAGTCCTTATTACCTAATTTAACACTGAGAAATTCTAGAATCATCGGGTCCTCTTTCCATGACCCTCACGGGCTAGAAGAGGTTCTGGAAGTATTAGGTTGGGATGAAATGCCAGGCATTTTATGGTTTACATTTCATTCTGTGGGTATGTCCGTGATTTATTTGGATTCCTTGATTTTTTTACCTCATTTTAGTCCATTGCATCTCCCCCCACCCCGCCAGATCTATGAAAAACCGTGGTTGGAACAAGGACAAATCCTGCGCTGTGTTGGTCTTCCTGGGGTTTCTCTGAGCTGCCTTCTTTCCCTGTTGTTCTCGAAACACTGAGGACCCAGCCTTAAGTTGCCTTGGTTTTTGTAGGAAAGAGGAGAGGATTAGTGCCAGTGAGCCCCAGGGAGAAGTGACGCTCAGTGTGGAAAGAATGAGCTAAACGATGCTCCTCTTCCCCTAAAGGCTCTTGATGAGAACATCCTCCCCTCTACCAAGTGTTAGAAATATCACTAATACAATAGTGAACAATTGCTTCTTTCTTAGGAATTCTTAGCAATCTGAGTCCAGAGAAAATGTCATATCTTAATTTGAATGCCCAGTATTATATAGCACATAGTAAGTGTTCAGTAAACTCATTTTATTAACACATGAACTTTTGAAATCTGCTGTTTGATATCCATAAAGAAAAAAATGCTCTTGCATTTAGAGTTTACTCACAGATCTCTTGTTTACATAGTTCTTTTTTTATTGTTGTTCAAATAGAGTTGTCTTCATTTTCTCAATACCACTTTCCCCTGCCCCACCCACCCCCACCTCCCACCCTCAATCCTATTTCTTTTGGCTTTGTCCATCTGTCTTTTATATGTGTTCCTTGACAACCCTTCCCACTTCTTTCCTCATTATCTCCCTTACCCCTCCCCTCTGGTTACTGTCAGTTTGTTCTTTGTTTCAATGTCTGGTTATACTTTACTTGCTTGTTTGTTTTACTGATTAGGTTGCACTTATAGGTGAGATCATGTGGTATTTGTCTTTCACCACTTGGCTTATTTCACTTAGCATAATGCTCTGCAGTTCCACAATGAGATACCAGTTCACACCATTCAGAATGGCCATCAAAAACAAATCAACATACAACAAGTGCTAGCAGGGTTGTGGAGAAAAGGCAACCCAAGTGCACTGTTGGTGGGAGTGCAGACTGGTGCAGCCACTGTGGAAAATAGTATGGAATTTTCTTAGAAAACTAAAAATGGAACCACCTTTTGACCCAGCAATTCCACTGCTGGAATTATACCCTAAGAATCCTGAAACACCAGTTCAAAAGAACCTATACACTCCACTATTCATAGCAGCACAATTTACAATGGCCAAATGCTGGGAACATCTTAAATGCCCATCAGTAAATAAGTGGATCAAAAACCATAGTGCATTTACACAATGGAATACTACACAGCAGAAAAAAGGAAGGAGCTCCTGCCATTCACAACAGCATGGATGGAACTGCATATTTCTTTATGTATTGATTCATTATTTTTTGTTCCCATCCCCTTTTCCCTTCCCCTTTGCAACCATAAGCTTATTCTCTACATCTGTGGGTCTACTTCTCTTTTGTTTAGTCATTTATTTTGCTTTTTTTAGACTCCACATTCAAGTGAGATCATATTGTATTTGTCTTTGTCTGACTTTATTTTACTTAGCATAATACCCTCTAGGTCCATCCATGTTGTCACTGATGACTGGATTTTATTCTTTTTTATTACTAATTATTCTATTGTGTATATGTATGTATATATATATATATATATGACATATATATATATATGTCACATCTTCTTTATTCATTCATCTACTGATGGACATTCAGCTTGCTTCCATATCTTAGCTATTACTATTAATGGTGCAATGAACATAGGTCGAGTACACATAGCCTTTCAAATTAGTGCTTTTTTAAATATATACCCAGAATTTTTAATTTTGGAGAATTTCCATATTGTATTCCATAGTAGCTGCACTAATGTACAATCTTACCAACAGTGTGCAAGGATTCCCTTGTCTCTGCTTCTTTACCAGCACTGTTGTTTGTTGATTTATTGATGATGGCCATCCTGACTGGTATGAGGTGATCTCTCATCATAATTTGTCTTTGCATTTCCTTTATGATACAGCTGTTGAGCATCTTTCATATTTCTGTTGGCAATCTGTATTTCCTCTTGGAAGAAATGCCTATTCAGGTCCTCTGTCTGTTTTTATTAACTGCTCTTTGTTTGGTGTTAAGTTTTATGAGTTTTTTAAATATATTTTGGATATTAACCACTTATCACATGTATCATTGGTGAATGTCTTCTCCCATTTAGTAGGTTGTCTTTCATTTTGTTGATGGTTTCCTTCAGTGGAAAACTTTTTAGTTTGATTTATTCTCATTTGTTTTCTTTGATTGAGGTGATATATCCAAAAATATTTCTAGTACCAGAGTTTACTGCTTATGTTTTTTTAAGGAGTTCTATAGTTTTAGGTGTAACATTTAAATCTTTAATTCATCTAGAGTTTATTTTTGTTTATGGAGTAAGAAAATGGTCCAATTTTATTTTTTTGCATGTGTCTGTCCCGTTTTCCCACCATTACTTAATGAAAAAATTGTCTTTACTTCATTGTGTTTCCTTGCCTCCTGAGTCATACATTAATTGACCAAGTAAGTGGGAATTTATTTCTGGGCTCACTATTCTGTTCCATTGATCTACGTATCTGTTTTCTTCCCAGTACCATATCACTTTGGTTATTGTAGTTTTTTAGTATAGTTTGATATCAGGTTGCATGATATCTCCCACATTGTTCTTTCTCAAGATTTCTTTGGCTTTTCAGGATATTTTGTGGCTCCATATAAATTTTAGGATTAGTAGTTCTAATTCTGAGAAGAATACTGTTGGTGTTTTAATAGGGGTTGCATTGAACCTGTATATTAATTTAGGTAATAAGGACATTTTAACATCATTAATCTTTCAAATCCATTTGCAAAATATATTCTTGCATTTATTTGTATCTTGTTCAATTTCTTTTTTAAGTGTCTTATGGTTTTCAGAAACATACTATTTTTTAAAAGATATTTTCCAACATCATAAGTTCCTTGCATGGTTACCCAAAAATTAGATTTGTAAAAAACACACAATAGGAAAAGAGACTATTTTTACACTACCAGAATAGACAAAACTAGTGCAGTTTCTTCCTTTGTCTTTTTTAAATATTTTTCTCCATCCTGAGTTCTGGTCCTGGCGTTGTAAGGGCATATCAATAACCAGATATTCATGGGAAGTGTTGTCAGTTCTGAGTGCTGCACTTTAAGAAAACTACTGAAGTACTGATTTGTATGTGTTGAGAGGAAGGTGGCTGTCATGTAGAATTCCAGAAACCACCTTGTAACTGGTGCTTGAAGCAACTAGTGATGTTGAACCTAGAGAAGAAAAAGCATGGCAGATGTCTTGATTACTTACAGGGCTGTCATCTAGAAAGTTTGCTCTATGCAATGTCTAGCCTACAACTAACACCAGTATGTGGACACTACAAGAAAGTTTATCATGAGCAAAAACAGGAATCTAACACCAATGAGTAGATACTACCAGAGGGAATATACACATGCTCAACAGGTTAAAATAATTACAATTGGTATATTCAGAAATGAAGTTATATGGGGCTAGAACACACTGAGTCAGATGAATGTCCTCGGCAAAAACAACGAATATGAAAGACTATGGTCAGACCGTAATGCACAAGACCATGACCGTAATGCACACATTCGTGACTGTACTGGAAGGCTGGGAAGAGAATCTGGAAGCACAAGGTACTTCTACCTTATGCACCTCGGAGAGTTTATTAGTGGCATCCCAGGCCATGATTCTATACACATTTTCCTGAAGCCGCTCAGTTTTGTGCGGTGCCTCTATAGTACACTTACTAATACAAACAATTAAGAAGACTTATGTTAAATGACTTGGAAACCCAGTGTCCCATTTATTCATTAACTCTGCAAATATATATTTATTGAACATCCAGCACCCAAAGCATTGTTCCAGGCTCTGAAGGTAGAGCTGTGAGCAAAATGAACAAGTCCCTACCCATAAGAACTTCTGTTCTAGTGGTTACTTAAATGTCACTGATATATGTGTAAAGAATTAGTGTGGAGTCTTGCCAGAAATAATTTTTCATCTATGTTTGTTAATGTCCACCAAATTTGACTTACTTTGCATCCTAAGTAAAGAATTATCTTTTGAAAATACATTTTAATATATTAGTCATAGTCACCAGTTATAGTTTATGTGTAATTTTTTTTAATTTAAGAAAAATATTTCCTTTTCTGGAAATGTTTTCACCTCTCTGGTGAGAGGAAAGAAGTGGTCTGTGTGTGATGCACAGGCAAATTGAGATTTGTTCCCCCAGGAATCTGAGTCTGCAGTTACCACGTCATTCTGTCCACAATTCATTTCTTGGGTTCCTTAACCATTACTTATGCTTTTGGTGTCTATCCGGGTTATAAACATCAAGTAATTCAGTAAAATATATAATTTTCAAAGTTTAATGTCACATTTAAAAAGTCTTAATGATACAGTAATATCATAATATCACTTTAAATATTAGAGAAAATATGTTAGAAGTGATTGGATCTATAGACCTCTGTTTAGAAATTAAAACAGTGAGGCAGAATGACTTTCTAAGGCTCAGAAGCACTTTGCACAGTTTTATTTTTCTGCCATTTGAATAGGCTGTAGACTTGGCTGAGGTTTATCAAGAAGGCTGCGAATGGCCCATGCTGCTGTTCTCAACACTAGCGGCTTAGGGTAAATCTCCTAACTCGTCTGGTCTATCAAATGCAAGGTGTTTGTTTTACCATCTGGCTCAAATTCCCAGTCATACTATGGTTCAGTTAAATCCTAGTAGGCAGATGACTTTCTAGTTTTCACTATTAAAATATGCATTACTTGAGGATCTCAGTCAATAATTAACTTTCTGACTTGTGTAAGGTATTGATATCATTTACACCATGATATGTTTTGAGCATTTACTGGATGCTAAGCAGTGTTTAAATCCTTCAGATGTTTCAGCTGTTTGATTCTCACAACCTCTCAGGGAGATACTCGTTTTGCCCCCATTTTGCAGAGGAAGAAACTGAAGGGAGAATGTGTGGTGCCAAAACTGTATAGGACTAGTGAGCATCAGGAGTAGAATCTGTCTCTTAACTGTCATCTGACTTAACATGATCTTAATTTAGCAGCAGCTGCCACAGACCCAGAAAATCTCAATGATCTGTCCAGGATTATGAGAGCCTGATGGGGGGGTGTGGAAGAGTCACACTTTATATCCCCAGCTGGTTATTCACAATGCGGGTGCTCTTAGATGCTCTCATTCTGCCCACCTAGGCGATTTCTCAATCTAATATTTGTCTCGCAATTTAAAAAAATCATTTCTGTACTTAGAGAAGTAGGTATTTTTAAACAGATAATAGAAATAGACATTTTGAATTTTCCTTCAGCATTTTTTTTAAATAGCTTTTTTATTTCTATGGTTGGTGCTTGGTGTTAAGCCTATCTTTTTTACATGTGTTGGTAGCAGTGCTTTTATTTGTGATGTGAGGTCTGTGAGGCTCTCTTGTGTAGAGTTGGTATTTTCATCTGCCTATTGTGCTTGTTACATTGTGTCATCCACGTGAGATGTTTTAAAAAGCCCCTAATACTAAGTAGCAATTCATTCTTTATTATTAAGGCAGTTAGACTGGCTATTTCTGACAATGTAGTAAAGCTCATTTTGCTGGCTCCTTTTTAAAACTATATTTTGTTCCACCTCACACTCATTTCACTAAAGGAGAAAAATTAAAATTGCCTTGTTGACAATGCAATGATATCAGTTTTTCCTTCACAGAAATTAAACAAAATAAAACTCTTACTTGTAACTTTCCAGGGCTCACTTGTACTTCTATAAAAATGCCAGCAAGTTTCAAGGTTTTGTTTTCAAGACATCTTTTTGTTTTGAAGCATTTAGTTTTGTGGGGTTTTTTTTGAAGTGGCATATGGATAAGAGAGTCCATTTAATGAAATTTAGAATTGACTCATCTTTTTTCCTCTCTTCTCTCTCCTCCAGCTCTTTCTCTTTGTTGTCTGGAACTTTGAGCTCTACATGATACCGCTGGTTTTGTTGTTGCTATTGACATGGAACTACTTCTTGATAATATCAGGGAAAGATAACAGGCAACGTGATACAGTAAGTCTCTCTTTTCTTGTTTGTCTGTGTTTTTGTTCTTATGTCTAGTCCTTCTGACAAGATCGACATTGAATTTGGTTTTACACACCAGAAATTCTGTCTATAAATATTCAGGTTCAGAGAAAAGTTTTATCAGTTCAAAACTAAGGTCTCTTTGGTTCTAACACAATAGAAAGTATTCACTATTTCTGACATTACTCATCTTTGTAGCAACTAAAATTGGGAGAACACCAAAGTATGAACTAACTACAATTTTTTATTATACATGGGTTATTCCAAATGATTATTTCTTTCATTGTCTTTATTTGTATTTTGACCTAATGAATTCTGAATTAAAACATAGTATCAAAATTATTAATGATCAGACCAAATGAAATGCATTTTATTTAAGACATTTCTCTGTGGACTATCATTAGAACCAAGGTAGAATTGATGATGGTCAGCTGGCCTGAAAAACTGTATAAAGTACCTTAATTCAATAAACATTCACTAACTACAGCAAATATTCTTCTCAGTGTCAGGGGTGTGTTAGGGTACCTGCTTGAAGATAAAGAGCTTTCATTTAACCTAGGGAAAGTTATACGGGACCCTTGCCCTCTTTATCATTACTGAAACTTTTTAGGATGTGTGAGACCACCTTCTCTCTCTCTAAAAGAGGTGTTAGACTGAGAAGCAGAAGCTATCCACAGAGCAATCACACTTGTCCTTCTACTAACCTTGATTCCTCTCAGATTATCTCAGTCACTATACCCTTAGCAAACATCCAACTTCAGAAAGCTTTCTCATCTATAAATAAATGGGAGGGGAGTTACTTCTGCAGATAGGACATTTGCAATTTGATAACTGTACACACAACTATTAACTAGAATTTAAAGTTTTGTCAAACATGAGAAACCTTGGTAGTTATATGTCTCCATTAGATTACATGGAGTTTGGGTTTTTTTTTTTTTTTTTTTGCTTGCCATTAAAGGTCTTCATCTGACTTATAGTCAGGACTTTTTGCCATAATAATGCAGAAACAGTAATTTGATCATCAGCTTAAATAGCTTATGAAATACTTTTATTATAATAGTTAACACCGTAACGGTTGTACAGACATATCTGTAACATAAAAGGATTTCTCTTTTAAATCACACTAGCAAAATACACTTCAAATGGTAACGTGAGCAAAATACACTCTTAATAATTGGCTTTCTCATGAAAGTAAAAGAGAAACCCGGATGCACAACCATCAAGTATGTGGTGAAATTGCCAACAGATCTGCCTGTCCCTCTCGTGGGATCTTAAATGGAGACAGGACACTCAGCCGACCTTTGTCTTTACCACTGTCTCTAGCACATGCTTTGCAAATTCGAGATGTTCAAAACATTTCTGTAAGGCTTAACAAACTAAATGTGAGATTGCTAATAGGAGATTTGGGTGGTTAGACAGCACCAACACACAAGGAGTTATTATTGTTGGCAAGGATTTCATGGCTCTGCTTTTAAATTGCACACTGAGAGACAAGCCCCCAATGCCATACGCATTGGTGTCATGGGGACTCGTAGGTAGTTTTGTCAATTAATACAAGACGTTTTCTTTAAGAAAATAGGACTCTCTCAGACAATTGCTTTTTTGTGCCATTTATTTCAGGGAGATTGTTGAGAGACAAGAATATCTGCTTTTCATTCAGTTGCCTTGAGACAAATTTGCAAATAAGATTATTTGCAGATAGCAAAAAGTGGTAATTTAGTTTCAGCTTTCTAATCCTACAAGGGTGCTTATCTTCAATATTTAGTCACTGGCTTGAGTATTCTTAGTGAAAAATTTTGAAACTATAGACTTGTTATCTTCACAATATTCCCGCTTTAACTGAGAAGGTTCACTTCTAGAGGGGAAATAATATATAATGTATTCCCTTGTACTTAATATTCTCTAAGAATTTTTATAAACCTATTGGAAAGTTACATATTATGTAAATTTTTCTATGTCCATTTTTTCCAAAAAATAGAACTTCAAAATAGTATTTGCCAAGTCTTTTCTTTCAGGCGCCTCTCTAACAGACTCCCCCTTTAAGCCGTGGACATTTTATTCCCAGCACAGCCCTCGGTGAAGCACTGCGTAGTGTAACTTTCATGGGATGCCAACTATACTCCATAACTCCCAGTAATTGCCTTTGCTTTGCCCAAAACACACATAGTCACAGAGTCTGTTCTTTCGAGACACCAGAGCGGCAATCGCAACGTTTTATTCAGCTTCTCATTCACTGGCTCAGTTGAGACCTTATGTAACTCTTAAATCCAATTTGTCCAATTGTGTTTTCTGCCATACCCAGCTGTGCATTTGAACTGGTTGCTCCTTTTGAAAAGAACCCTGGTTTTTGCTATTACACTCCTCTGGTTACAAATGATATATGTATATATCACATATTTTTGTACATATATATTCACACACATGCACACATAAATTTTTAAAAAGTGTTTGTTTGTAGCAGTTACCACACTGTGCTAAGTGGCTACTGCATAGTGCGGAGCACTAGAATAGTGTTTTGCCCTGAGTCTGCACTGGTATCCACAAAACAATGCAGAATTTTTTCTGCTTGTGTGAAAACTTTAGGGAATGTCTGAAGTGCTTTAATCACACTGTTGGCTGATTCCAAACTATGAAACTTTCTGTTTAGTGGGTGGGGAGCGGGTGGGGAGAGAGAGAAAGAGAATATGAATTATGAATAAATGAATATAAATGAATTTTCTGTCATGAAAAACAAAAACCTCATCTGTACATTCAGCTGAGAAAATTCAATTAGGATGAAAATTATTAAAAAAATATAAATCAAAATGACCTTTGGGTTTGTTTAGCAAAGAGAGACAGGGAAATATTGCTTATGTAAGGGGTTAAAAGAGAAAAGAAAATAAACACTGTGAAAGATGAAAAGTGCATAGATGGGTAAAAATTCTGTCTTCAACATATTGATAGTTGAGATTAACACTAAAATAGGAAGGGATTTCGTGTGTGTGTTTATTGTTTATTTAGGAGATCATTTCCTTTCTTGGAGACTTCAGATCACAGGAGCCAAAACCCCCCATCACCTTCCCACCATGGTGCCTGTTCTAGTTAATGAGAAAAATGACATGTGATCCTTGCCAAGTACCTTTTGCCTCCCTTAATGAGCTGAGACAGTGGAGGACAGGATAAGGAAACAGTTGTTCCTGAGGCTAACGCTGCAGACTCTGAGGGGCCGTGAGAAAGAGGCATGGGTAGGACCGGTGTTTCACCTCTGCTGTTTCCTAGCTGGCCTTGTTAGAAATAAGTCCTAGATCTGAATCCACCTATACTCGATCATGACATTAAAATCTCCAGCATGAGAATTGTCAGGCTTTTCCAGAGAACACTTTAATACGTGCTTCATCCGGAAGTGTCCCTGACATGAAGGGGATGTAAGATGGGAATGTGTCTCGAGTTGTCAGTGCAAAACCTGGGGAAACTGCCCCCTGCACTGCCCACGAGGCTTGTGCTGACTTTTCACGTCACAGTTACTGTGGACTGAAATTGTGTGTGTTGGGTGTGTGTTGGAGAGTAGATGTCAGGAAGTAGCCTTTACTGTGGTCTCTACTTACTACTGACACCTTGACACCTTGGGCACCACACCTTGTTAAGTACTGTTTTTCAGGTCATTTAGTCCTCCCCCAGGAGAGAGAAGCTGATGATGTCAGCCCAGCCAATGGGCTGGGTTCTTCTAAGTCAGGTGACCCCTGGTCTCTTCCTTTATGACAAGCAAGGGAACATGGGAGGAATAAGCATGGCTACAAGAGGTCTTTTTTCAGAGAGGAGACTCCAGTGTCAGAGAATCAAAGACATGGGTTAGCCAAGCAGACACTTGTCTACTGCTCCTCTATGAGACAGGTATCACCATCACTACTTTACATCCAGTTAACAGACAGAAAGATTAAATAGCTTAGCCAGGAGCACCAAAGGCACGCAGTTAGAACGTGGCAGAGTGGGCATTAAAACTTGTCAATCCGTCTGACGTTTGTGCTGTTCCCCCCTTACCACCAGTCAGTCACATTTCATCTCAGGGCTGCGTTTCGGTACTCCTGGTCTCCCTGGGCACCTTTAGAGCAAGTTTCTCACTGGGGTTGCAGAAAAGCCAGTAGCACTCACTACACACCTTTAAGCACACTGTTTGAAGGAAAACCCTTGTTTTTCTCATCCCCCCACCCCAGCCACCTTACTTTACCTCTCATTCAGGGAAATGGAGGAGATAATGATCAAACAACTTTACATGTTGGTATTCTGCTAAGCCTTTTAAAGGCATCAACTCTTTTTATTCTTCACCATACCGCATCAAATAAATTATTCTACATGATTTTGTCCTCATTTTACAAATGATGTAATTAGACAGGAAATATTAATGAACTCCACAGAGTAAGTGGGATGTGAACCCAGTGCTGCTGTGCTCTGGAACCCTGTGCTCTGGTACCATGGTTATTTCCGTGGTACACGCTTAGGTGTGGCTTTCCCAAGGGGTCACTTTTTAAATGCCCAGGTCCTTATGTGGGATCCCAGGGAATGTCAAGTTCTTATGACGTACACGCTGGCCCCACAAGAACTAGTGCTGCTTGACCCCAGGTGACCCCGTTACTTTAAAGAATACTCATGATCTGGGGGACTGCTTTCCGTCCCCACCGGTGAGCATGGGAGGAGTAAGTAAAGCTGGAAATCCTTCACGTTAGTAGAGAAAGTCTTTGAATGTCTTTGACATACAAAAATTCTTCAATGGCATTTTTAAATTATACTTTAAAAGAACATCTATTTTTACTTTATGATATTCCTCCTACATAATCTCAGTTGCTTAATCAATGGAGGCATTAAGACTGAAGAGTAGAGTAGATCAATGAAATCGCTTTCTGACTCAGGGTCTGACTGTGACACAAATTGAGCCAAAGTCTGCTTGCTGAAGTACTGAGTGAGTACTGAAGAGTTTGTTAGCTCCCTCAAATGGCAAAGACTCTGGGGGTTCTTTTCTCTGTTCGAATCTTGTTTCTTGTTGGGTCTGTTCTGATTAGGCCCAGAGCCCTTCTTTCTAGGAATACAGCTTGTAAGAAGTTAATATTTTTTCTTTTTTAAATTTAATTAAATGTATTAGGATAACATTGGTTAATAACATTATGTACGTTTCAAGGAATCAATTCTATGGTACATCTGTGTGTTGTGTTCTGTGCTCCGCACCCAGACTCTAGTTTTCCTCCATCACCATATATTGACCCCCTTTTACCTTCTTCAACCCCCCTTCCCCACTGGTAACCACCATGCTGTTGTGTGTGTGTATAGGGTTGTTTTTGTTTGTTCATTTGTTGCTTTCTCTTTTTATATGCCCCGTATTAGTGAAATCATATGGTTCTTGTCCTTTTCCTCCTGACTTATTTCACTTGTCACGATATTCTCAAGATCCATCCATGTTGTGACAAATGGCAAATGAGTTTTCATATGACTAAGTAGTATTTCATTCTATATACGTACCACACCTTCTTTATTAAATCATCCCTTAAAGGATACAAAGTATTCTCAATGGCCTTGGCTATTGGGAATAATGATGCAATGGGCATAAGGGTACATATAGATTTACAAATAAGTGTTTTCAAATTTATTTGAATAGAAACCCAGAACAGGGATTGCTGGGTCATATGGTAGCTCTATTCTTAATTTTTTTGAGCAATCTCCATACTGTTTTCCATAGAAGGTGCACTAATTTACACTCCCACCAGCAATATACAAAGGTTCCCTTTTCTCAACATTCTCTCTAATATTTGTTATTTCTTGTCTTATTGATAGTAACCATTCTAACAGGTGTGAGGTAGAATCTAATTGGGGTTTTGATTCACATTTCCCTTATAGCCTGTGAGATCAAGCATCTTTGTATATATGAGTATCTGTTGGCCATTTGTGTGTCTTCTTGGGAAAGTATCTGTTCAGGTCCTCTGCCCATTTTTAATTACATTGTTTGTTTTTTGTTATTGAGTTGTATGAGTTCCTCAGTATATTTTGGATATTAGCCCTTTGTCAGAGGTGTAGTTTGTAAATATGTTATCCCATTGAGCTTCATTTTGTTGATGGTTTCTTTTGCTGCACAGAAGCACAGTTTGTTCTAGTCACATTCATTCATTTTTGCTTTTACTTCACTTACATTTGGGGCCAAGTTTACAAAAATCCCTCTGAGATCAGGGTCCATAAGTTTAGTGCCTATGTTTCCTTCTGTGTATTTTATTGTTTTCAGGACTTACATTCAAGTCTTCAATCTGTTTTTAGTTAATTTTTGTGTTTGGTGTCAGATACAGGGTAATTTCATTTTTTTGCACATGGATTCACATTTTCCCAACACCACTTATTGAAGAGGCTCTCCTTTCTAGATTGTATGTTTTTGGCTATTTTGTCAAAAATTACTTGCCCATGTATGTGTGGGTTTATTTCTCAATTCTATTCCATTGGTCTGTGCATCGGTTTTCTTCTGCCAATGCCATGCTGTTTTGATTATTGTAGCTTTGAATTCAGGGAATCCAATACCTCTGGCTGTATTATTTTTTCTCAGGACTGCTGTGGCTATTCAGGGTCTTTTGTAGTTTCATACAAATATGAGGATTTTTTTGTCTTATTTCTTTAAAAATACCATTGGAATTTTGATGGTGATTGCATTAAATGTTTATATTACTTTGGGTAATATGGCCATATTAACTATGTTAATTCTTCTAATTCATGAACATGGAATAGCTTTCCATTTCTTTTGTGTCTTCTTTAATTTCTTTTAACAATGTTTTGTACTTCTTAGTATACAGGTCCTCCATTTCCTCTGTTAAGTTTATTCCTAAGTATTTAATCTTTTTTCTTGCAATTGCAAATAGATGTTTTTATTTTCCTAACATTTCATTGATAGTATACAAGGACATAGATTATTGTACATTAATTTTATATTCTACAACTTTATTTGCTTATTGTTTCTCATAGTCTTTTGGTGGAATCTTTAGGATTTCTCTATATAGAATTATGTCATCTGCAAATAGTGATGCCTTTTATTTTGTTCTCTTGCCTGATTGCTCTGGCTAGGACTTCCATTGCTCTGCTAAATAACAACGGTCATTGTCTTATTCCTGATCTTTAAGGAAAGGCTTTCAGTTTTTCATACTTGAGTATTATATTAGCTGAGGTTTGTCATATATGTTGAGGTACTTACCTTCTCTACCTGTTTTATGGAGTGTGTTAATCATAAATGGGTGTTGTAGCTTGTCAAGCTTTTACTACATCTATTGACATGATTGTATACCCTTTATTTATTTTGTTAATGTGTTTATATTTTGTTATTTTGTTTGTATCACATTAACTGATTTGCAATGTTGAAACATTCTTGCATCTGGAACAAACCCCATTTGATTGTGACATATTATCTCTTTAATTTATTTTTATATTAAATCTGTTAGAATTTTGTTGAGGATTTTTGCATCTATGTTCATCAGAGATATTGGCCCATAAGTGTGTGTGTGTGTGTGTATGTGTGTGTGTGTGTTGTTCTTGCCTGGTTTGGGTATCAGGGTGATGTTGGCCTCATAGAATGAGTTAGAAACTATTCCCTGTTTCGTTTTCTTGAAGAAGTATAGTTATTAAATTTTCTTTGAATGTTTGTTAGAATTTATCAGTAAAGCCTTCAGGTTCTGGACTTTTGTTTTTGGGGAGGTTTTTGAATGCTGTTTTAATTTCCTTACTGTTGATCAATCTGTTCAGGTTTTCTGGTTCTTCATGGTTCAGTCTAGGAAGGTTAAATATTTCTAAGAATTTGTCCATATCTTCCAAGTTGTCAAATTTGGTGGCATAGTTCCCAGTATTCTTTTATGATCCTTTGTATTTCTTGGTGCTCATCATAACTTATGTTTCATTACTGATTTTGAGTCATTTCTCTTTTTTCTTTGGTGAGTCTAGCCAGAGGTTTGTCAATTTTATTCATCTTTTCACAGATCCAACTTTTTGTTTCGCTATCTTTCTATTGTCTTTTTGTACTCTGTTTCACTTAATTCTGCTATAGTTTTTATTTCCTTCTTGTTCTTACTTTGGGCTTCATTTGTTCTTATGTTTCTAGTTCTTTAAGTTGAAATGCTGGATTATTTTAGATTTTTCTTGTTTCTTGAGGTAGGCCTGTAATGCTGTGAACTTCTCTCCTCTGAGTACTACTTTCATTGCATCCCCCAAATTTTGATATGCCGTGTTGTCATTTTTGTCTGTCTCTATGAATTTTTAATCTCTTCTTTTATTTTTTTATTTGACTCAGTGGTTGTTCAGTAGCATATTGTTTATTCTCTACACATTTGTGCTTTTTTTCAGTGTTCTTCTGGTAGTTAATTTCCTGTTTCATATCTTTCTGGTAAAAAATGCTTAAATATGCTTAGCATGATTACAATCTTCTTAAATTTATTGAAACTTGTCTTGTGCCCCAACACACAGTCTATTCTTGAGAATTTTCCAGATGCACTTGAGAAAAATGTATATTCTGTTGTTCGGGGATGAAAAGCTCTGTAAATATTATGTCCATTGTGTCTAATGTGTCATTTAATGTCTTTCCCATTGAGTTCCTATTTGGCTGCTCTGTCCATTGCTGTCAATGGGGTATTTTGGCACCTTCTATAACTATATGTTTCTCAGTTTCTCCTTTGGATCTGCCAGTAATTGTTTCATACATTTTTGTGCTCCCAAGTTTGGTGCATGTATGTTGATAAGCGTTATATCTTCTTTGATGAACACAGATCTCCTCTATCACTATAAAATGTCCATCCTTTTCTTTTAATACTTTTTTTGTCATGAAGTCTATTTTGTGTGATGTAAGCATAGCTACATTTGATATTCTTGAAGTATCACCTTTCACCCCTTCACTTTGAGTCTACAGGGTCAGACCCAGGGAGAAAAAGGAATTATCTTCTGAAGGGTGGGCCTCATGTGGAACACCCCCCAACTAGGTGAGTGTTCTAGGAACCCATCTGTATCAGTGTATCAGCTGGCATTGTTGTGAGAGGCTGCATTCATCTTCCGTGAATTTTTTTTGAAGACTCTTTCAACACGCCTGCCCGTTTCATGATGGGTGATTTATGAGCGCACCTGCCCACACCAGGTTGAGTGTTCAGCAGTTTTTTAACCAAAAACAGCATGACCCCCATGCCTCACTCTCCCTATTCACCTGATCTCACCCCGAGTGACATTTTTTGTTCCCCTGGATGAAAAAAAGTATTCAAAGAGGAACATTTTGCTGATGTGGAAGAGGTGAAACAAAAAAAAACAGCAGAAGCCCTAAACAGCATCAAGATAAACACATTCAAAACTGTTTTGAGCAGTGGAAAAAAGGCTCAATAGGTGCGTTGCATCAAATGGAGAGTACTTGGAAGGTGACTAGAGTTTAAACATGTAAGAATAAATACACAATTTTTTACAAATAAATCTCAGGGCTTTTGGGTCCCACCTCATTCGTTTGTCTTTGTAGCTGAGTTGGATCTCCTAAAGGCAACATACAGCTGAGTCTTGTTTTTTTTCCCCAATATTTATTTATTTATTTTTAGAGAAGAGGGGGAAGCAAGGGAGAAAGAGATGGATAGAAATATCAATGTGCACTTGCCTCTCAAGTGTCCCCTACTGGGGACCTGATCTGCAACCCAGGCATGTGCCCTGACTGGGATGAGTCTTGTTTTTTAATCCATCCCACTATGCTGTGCCTTTTAATTGGTGAGTTACTCCATTTACACTGATGGTGTGTATTTGTATATGAGGACTTACTAATGCCATTTTATTTTTTATTTTCCAGTTATTCTGTATCTTCATTGTTTCTTTTCCCTTATGTTTCTGTGTGTTATTTTAGTTTGATGTTGTTCTACGTTTTTTCCCCTCAGTTTCCTTTTTTTAATGTTACATGTCTCAGTTCTATATTTTTACTTTGTGATTACATTACATTATGAAAAAAAAGTTTCACATGTACAATAGTCTTTTTCTTCTTACTGTATTTTATCTCCATTGCACTTCATCTCTGTAAGTTCCATACTTTTTCTTCTCCCCCTTGTTGTCACAAATTAAACCTTTTTTATGCTTGTCTTTGTTTCCAAATTGCAGAAGCTATTGTATTTTTGTTGCTTTTACCCCCCAGTAATCTTTGTTATAATTAAGTGTTTAATATTTATTTCAAAATGGAGTTACAGTTTCCTGTTACTGTCTGTCTGTCATCTCACTCACAGTTTTCAATTCTTTTGTCTTTTTTCTTTAGGTAGAAGACTTCCTCTCAACCTTTCTTGTAATTCAGGTCTTATGGTGGTAAATTTCTTCAGCTTTTTTGTCTGGAAAATACTTTACTTCTCTTTTTTATCCAAATGATATCTTTGTGGTTATATTGCTCTTAGCTGGTGATTTCTCTCTTTTAATATTTTGCATATTTGATTCTACTTTCTCCTGATTTGTATTTTTTTGCTCAAAATCCAATGATAATCTGATAAAATCTTCTTTATAGGTTATAGTCTTTGTGGGGTTTTTTTCTGGTTGCTTTAAGGATTCTTTCCTTGTCATTAACTTTTGACAATTTTAATATAATGTGTTTGAAAGAGGGTCTTTTTGTGTTGAGATAATTAGATATTCTGTTAGCTTCTTGGATTTGAGGGTGCAGCTCTTTCCATAGTTTTAGGAAGTTCTCATTGATTATTTGCTTGAATAGGCTCCCTGTTTCCTCTCCCTCTCTTCTTCCATGTTATATCCATTGTTCTTATATTGCTCTTTCAAATGGAGCCAGACAGTTTGCATAGAATTCTTTCAGTGTTTTAAACTCTCAATTCTCTCTTCTTTGGAGTTATTTCTAGATTCCTATCTTCAAAATCACTAATTCTTTCATCTGGTCTGCTCTATTTCCTAAGCTCTCTGGTTCATTCTTCAACTCATTTATTGAGTTCTTCAGCCTCAGCATTTTTGTTTGGTTCTTTTTTTGTAGTTTCAATCTTGTTGACAAAGAGAGTGAAATGAACAAAAATCTCTTTTGTGCATTGATTTTGTTCCTGAGCTCGCTGAGCTGCCTTTCTGAGTTTTCCTATATCTTGTTATTTCAGAACTGCAATCTTGAATCCTCGGTCATTCAAAACACAGTCTCCTGAGTCTTTGACTCTGTTTCCTGGAGACTTTACTTTCTTTCCGAGCTACCTGGGCACCTTGGCTGTTCATGCTATTTGATGGATTATATCTCCGCCAGGACATTTGGGGGACTGAACTCGTATTTTTGAAGTTTTGATTTTTGTTTTTAACAATTTAGCAGGATGATAAGTAGAGGTTTTTCTTGGTTTCCCAGTAGATGGTACAACAGAGCAAGTCTTTGTTTTCTACCAATTACCCTTTTTAATTTCTGTACCTTCTGCCCCTTCTTCCCCTTCCCCCTCCCTGCTAACTCTCCAAATGATCTCCATACCTGTGATTGTTCTGGCTGTTCCCTTAGGTTTTGTTTTGTGGGTTTTTTTGTTTGTTTTTTTCAGATTCAGTTGTTGATAGTTGTGAATTTGTTGCCTTTTTAATTAATGTTCATAGTTTTGATTTTCTTTTTCTTAAATAAGTCCCTTTAACACTTCATGTAATAATGGCTTGGTGATAATGAACTCCTTTAGTTTTACCTTGTCTAGGAAGCACTTTATCTGCCCTTCCATTCTACATAATAGCTTTGCTGAATAGAGTAATCTATGTGCACTACGGGGACTTCCAGCAGCTTGGTGGAGCTATATCCCCATGGCCACTGAAAATGCCTCGTATTCCCAGAGATGGGCATCCCCTCTGTGACTGGTTCACCTTGGTCTCAGGGCACTGCCCCATGGTGGGATGTGCAGGTGGTGGGGCTCTAGGCCAGAGTTCCCAAGGCTTGTTCCCTGCAACCAGAACCCCCAGTGGTGCTGTAGTGTCTGAGATATCCCAGTGGCCTCTACCAAGTGCCTTGCAATAGTTAGGGGACAGGATGGGCAGGGGCAGGGAGGCAGGTTCCCATATCTGTGGCTTTTTCCCCCACTGAGTATAGCTGCAATGTGTACTGACCACTAAGGCGGGGATGGTTCTTCTGCCTTTTCGTGACCTGCCAAATGAGTGCTGCAGTCTGACTCTATAGCTACCAAGGCAGCAGGGCCACTGTGGGTGCTGGACTGTGTCTGCTGCTCCTGTCTCTGTCCTTCCCCATCCTATCTCCCCTGCTTGCTCTGATATGCTCACCTTCAGATGTCTCAATGCATGGGCCTCTCACACATTTGTGTGTGGAGCAGGGAATCCTTTGTTGAGTTATAGCTGTCCAATTAGTTGTAACACAAAGATGGGATGGGGGACCCAGAGGTCTTCTCACACTGCCAGGCTGCTGACATCACCTCGAGAATTTTATTTGCCTCCATAAATGCTGCTGTTGTTTGGACAATATGGGATGGTCCACCAGACACAAGTCACCGAAGAAATATCTGATTGTTTGACCTGTGTTCCAGTAAATCAAACTTCTTATTTTCTCAGCCAGTGTTCTCTGCTGCAGAGAAATCCATGATGAAATATTTGAATAAATAAACTATTGAATAAGTGAAATATTCCTAACAGGACCTAAGGAGACTGGCCAAAGCTGAGCTGAGAGGAAAGGGCTCCGCATGTAAAGCACCTTCACATACAGTCAGATCCTCGTACTTCATCAGGGCTTTATCATCCACGGAAAGTGCTGTAGGCCACAGCCTCCTGTGTTTGCATCTCAGTACCAAAAAAGACCACATACTTGCTCTTAACAGAAGCAGCACTGAGTCATGCAGCCTGTAAACACATCTAAAAATGGATGATCACTCTTTTCTCTTTCCTGCTTATTTCAACAGCAATTTTCTCAATTTTTTCCGAAGGTCACCAGATTGCAAAAAAAAAAATGTAAGGAGGATCACGAAAAGAATAAGACCTTTAGTTTTCCAACAAATTCACTAGCATAAAGAAGTAGACACCAACAGCCAATCAGATGTCAGTAGAAAAGTTCATCCCCTGTGAACCCTTTCAAAGCTGTTCACCAACTGCTTAGCTATGCCAGCCGCTCCGTGTGCAGATGGGTCTCCCCACACACTGATGACCAACGCCTCATCCGTCTCTGGGCCCGGACCAACAGGCTTCCCACATCCAGTCCACTCTTCACCACTACCGTGCAGCCATCTCCTTCCTCTCAGTGAATGGCTGGGGGGCCTTCTACGTCTCTTAATTCCCTCAAATTCCAGTCCCTGAAGCCTCCTGAATTTGTCTCCAAGATAGGATTGCCTATAAACCTTATTTTAGGAAATAAAGATAAAGACTCCCAGTTAAATCGGAATTTCAGATAAATAATGGGAGATATTTATAATAAAATATTGCCATTATTTAGCTGAAATTCTAATTTAAGTGGATGTCCTGTCTTTCTCTGGCAACTTTACCCCAAATTGCTCCTGGTATTCTAGCCTGGAGACTTACAGGAAGATGATAGTTCTGAAATAAAAGTGTATCTTCCTCTGCTACTTTGGTCTTTCCACAACAGCTTCAAGTGTGGCACAGGACGTTCCTTATAAGCAAGCTCCATCCAAACCATAGCCTCAGCTGTATCCCACCTGTATTCTGGCAGGATTGTTTGTAGGTGCATCTCGTTGGTTTCTGTTTGTTTGTTTCTGAGTACAGAATGTTTGGCGAGCAAAATGTGGAGGTAGTGGGAAGATGGGGAGAGCTACAGAATGAAGCAGACAATGCCCATGTTATTTTGTTGCCCCTTTTAGTTGAAAGCAACCATTGACCACTTGGGAGAGCGTGAATCCAAGGCCCAGATAGCTTATGTCACTTGCAAAGGCTCACACAGCACAGTGTGACCTGAATCCAGTTCTGAATGGCTTCCAGGCAAGTGTTTTCTGCCTCTCCTCCAAATCACCTATTCCACAGACTCCAGAGAGGCAAAGACTTGGTCAACATGACACAGTAGGAAGTAGGGAAGGAGGGATAGAGGGGAAACTGAGGCCTAGGATAAGGTGGTAACCTCTAGAGAGACAGTGATCAAGACAGACATCGTGGCCTAGGTAAGGGCAGCACACCCTGGCTCTTGAACTTAATGGAGGCGCATAGGCTATGCCAGTTCTGAGGAATCCTGGAAGCCAAGTGGGCACCAGGGATAGACAGTGCAGCCACTGGGTCTGACAAAGGCAGGACACACATTCTTATGAGGGCTCAGCTATCCTGGTGCCTCCTTGACCTGCACTGGGAAGTTTTAGGAGACTGTGTTGGCTTTGATGGGCAGGTGTTGGCTTCCATTAGCCCTGGGGTTTAAGGCCCCACTACAGAGGAAGAGGTGAAGGAAAGGCCTTCTGTCTTCAAAAAGAAGGAGAATTTTGAGGCGTGGTGGTGGGTTCATGGCCTCAGGAGAAGAGGACCACGGTGGCTGGGGCTGCCACAGCAGTACCCAGAACAGAGTTCCTATATTGGTAGTTCCCCAAGTAGTGGATACACTCTCTGTGTGTGTTCTACCCTGTTCTTTAAAAAATACTCCCTGTTCTTGGCATACACATTTTATTATTGCAAAAATTAAATCACATTAAGCACACTCTTAACATACCTACTTTTTATACTCAGCAACATATATAAGTATCCCACATATCACTGGCAAACCACGTGATTATTAACTCCTACATAGTTTTCATCCCATGAGTGATTTTTCTTAAACACTCATCTTAGAAATGTTTGTTTCCAATATGTTTGCCACCTCAGCTACTGCTGCAAAGAGAATCCCAACCACATTTTTGAGCAGGTCTCCAGTAATGTCCTCTGATAAAGTCCTTGAAGAGAATTTTGGGGTCAGAGTACAGGTGTTTTGAGTATTCTTCCCACCCATTAAGGCTTTAATATTTTATACATATATGCCTGGAGAATCAGCAGTTGTCTGTACTGTCTCCTCTGGGGAGCCGCCCCTGACCTCTCTCACACTCTCACCCCCTGCCAGCAGCCCACTCCCACCAATGCTCTCTCTAAGAGGTTAAGTGAACTCACCCCCTGAGACCCCATGTCCTGCTATTGTGTTCTAATACTCAGCTCATTGTTAGTCTTCCCCACCAGCCTGAGGTTATTCCGATGATTAAATCTTCCATTGCTATAGGTAATTCCAGCCCAGAGCAATAGGTCTCAGACAGAGAAACATAATAGTTGCTCAAAAAATGTTTGATGAATGAGTAAATATTTTAGTCTGATCTTCCTTTCCAAATCAAAAATTGTCTAAGTTTCATGCGTAATTATTTCCATTCCACAAAAATTGGTGAAACATTTACAGGCACTGTGCTGGCTGTTGTTCAAAACGGATTAAACCCTGGTCCTTGCCCATCACAGGTTATAGTGAGGGAAACAAACAACGAAATCCAATACATGAGTAGAATAGGTACCGTGTTAGAGGTCTCTGTGTAATATGCAGAGTGTGCAGCCAAAGAACATTGAGATCATCCCAGATACATGTGTAGGGGCTGCATATATGAAGAAAGGGAACAATCTGTCTGTGGCCACAACTCTTATTCCACACTTCAATCTGTCCCTTTCTCCCAGAGTCTAACTCTGTATTTGCCTTTAATACTTCTCCAGTGTATTGGCTGTTATGTTACTCTATTCTCAAACTGCAGCTGAACTTCAAACTGAAAAGATAAAATCATAGACCGATAGAAGATGAGTGTTACCTGTACATGACATGTCAGTTTAGATAGAGAAAGATTTAAAGATAAACACTTCTGTTTTTAACAGTCAATTTACTAAAGATTTTCCTCTTGGGAATATAAACTTCTCGCTTTATGTCTATTGGGACTCAGGAAAGAGAATTAGAATTTAAAGTCAGTGGTAGCTGTCATAGAAGATGCTTAGAGTTAATCTTACATTTTTGCTCCCATCTTCCTGAGTCCCGCCCACCTCGCTCAGGCTCTCCAAAGAGCCATATGAGAATGCAACGGGGTAAAGAGATGCCCTGCATTCTTTTAGACAGTTTCTCTCCTGAAACCCCCCAGCTTCTTTCCCACCCAATAGATTATCCTGGCAACTTTGAAGGAAACCTTTAGATCTCGCCCCATAAATGGCTGATTGTCTCTTATTTGAACCCCAGTTGACCCCTGGAGCCCCAGGAACTCCTTGGAAAATCGGCTTCTTAAACTCCCCTCAAAGCCTCCCATGGATCCAAAGAATTCGCCATTGAGATGGTTCTCTAATGTGTCCAAAACAAGCATTTATCCATGTGTTAACCAAATATTTTTATTATCTTTGTTCTTTCAAAAGATCTGCCTCTACAATCTTGTCCATTCTATAATTAAAGACTTAGGAACGGAGTGAAAAAGGATATCTACAGTTTTGGTCTCAGTGCTCAAGGTGGACGTGTTCTACTACCTATTTGTAGTGATGTCCTGTTTGCTCTTTCTGAATGATTCTGCACACTACTCTTTGTAGGGGGCCACAACTCTGTGAAACTTTATGGCTAGGGAGATAGGATGTGGGGCCAACAGAAGCACCTTCTGGCTGACTCGTGACCCCCTGATTGGTTTGCATAACTGCTGTGGATCATCACACCCTGTGTAATGGGTAGTGTTCGCATCTGGTTTCCTACAGTATTTGTGTAGCATTGTTGCCCCAGGTTTGGAAAGGTGTCAGGAGACTGCAAGACCTCCATTAATAAACTAAAAGTGCAAATCACATGTTATATGTGTGTGGAAAATGTTTATAAATCAGAGCTATTATTAGGAGTCCAATAATCCTGAGAGTTTTGTATTCGTAATTTGTTTCAGTGTTGCCTAAGGTCCGTGTATCAACAGCACGTAACTTGAAAGCCTTTCCCCACCCCGTAGGTTGCACTGGAGCAGTGCGTGCAGGCAGCCCGACTTACACACGCCTTCAGAGACATTCTCTGTCATTTGTTACGGAATTTACTTCATCATTCAAGAAAAATAAAATAACTGTTATACCATATCACTTATTTTAAAAATAGCCAAGTATTCTGGTAGCATAACAAAGTTTCCAGATGAATTACACTCCCATGGCCAGATCGAAAGCATATTTAAGAGGAATGTTACCACTACCCCTTTCCAGTTGGTAAAGGTTAAGAGCCCAAACTGTGAAATTAGAAAGACCTGGAATTCAATTCCGTGCGTTCTGTCTGTTAGCCATACAAATTTATTCATTCTCCTAAGCCTCAGGTTTCTCAGCAGTTAAAAAGCTGATAATGCCCCCCTGGTTGAGGTCTTGTGAGGGTTAGAGCCAGTGAACATACTGTGCTAAGCATATAGTGAGTGCTCAATAAATGACCATTAGCACACAGCCCTGTATAGAACAGGCCAGGCCAGTGTGGGCACCATGGGAGTTTAAACATTATAGAAGTCCCTACCTTTTCCGGAGAGTTGTTCCCTGGAAAGCACTATTGGAGAGGATGGATTTACATGGCCGCTAGTGGTTCTAGATTTTGAGTTTGTAGACGAAGACAACAGCGTTGCCAAAGAAGGATTTCCTGTGTCTCTATAATCCCCCTTCTATGTATCTGGAAGTCCCACAAAACATTTTTTAATGTATTTATATCAACAGAAAAAGCAAATGAAGATATTTGAGCAGTCTTCTACAGATTAAGGCTTCTTGGTAACTGAATTTTACAGAAACACTATAAATGTATGCTGTTTTACAAATCATACCCATAGATATTTGAAAGAAACATTTTTCCTGGTTATTGTTATACAAATCTCCACCCTGCACAATGTGTAAAGACGAGTGCTGGTGGCACTGTCAGCCAAGAACAAGGTGTTTCCCTGGAGCTATCACTGAATCCAAGACTAAATACTTTGTCCTAACAGCTTCACTCTGGATGCCAACTGCAAGGAGGTGAAAGGTAAACGCACACTAGCATACCAGGCCTGGGCGCAGGGACTCATTTTAATAAATCAGAATAGAACATGAAAATGTCAACTTAATCAAGCATTTAAATTTTATTAATCAAGCCTAATTTTTATGAGTACAAATAATCACTGAAGCTGGACAAATTTGTTCTCGATTGCATCAGAAACATAATTTTAATATTTAATGGACTGATGAATTTAAATGGAGAATTATCTTTATGAAACATGCTCTTCATAATTTGCCATTAAATGAGAAATAAAAAAATCGACATAAATCTTACATAAAGGTTATTTAACTAAGTGTTGGTACTATAAATATTATAAATGCATTATGTGCTAATTTAGCAATCACACAGTACACTACATAAAGCCAAAATGATAAGTGGACCAGGCCAGCTTTTCCTAGAATGTAGAGCTCTTGTATTACATTGTGGGAAGCCCATGATAAAATGGTTACAAAGGTTTTGTGTGAGGTTTCATGAACATTCTTTTCATTCAGGCTTTTATACTACAATTACCATTCACCACAGACATTCTTTCCAGTTCAAATGTAAACCCACACAGATTGTGTTTTGCGAGGTGATTATTCTTTACAAAAAAAGATCAAAAATATTTTTCGTTATTGTGTATAGAAAAAGGATATAAGAAAAAAGAATAACATTTTCTGACTATGTGATTTTTGATATTCAAAACATGCTTCATTTTTAAAGTTCGATTTTCTAAAAATGTTCTCAGGCCTCAAAATATTCTCAGCACAAGGGGGAAAAAAGAAAAAGAAAAATCAAATTAGCATCAGAATATTTTTTTCTTCAAATGTCCGCCTATTCCCCTCACCTGCTTCTATACTCCCAGTACATCGCTTCATGTAGGCAGTAGCTGTGAATTTTTGTAACAAGTGAATCAAATCTCTAACAAAGTTTGCTACCATTAATCTCCAGGAAATTTTTTTTGTTTTTCCAATTCTATAAAGATCTGTAAAGTTCCAAAAGTGTAGCATTTTCCTGCATTACATGTGCTGAACTATATATCTACCTCTTAAGAACTTCTTGTTGTGGTAGATTAATGCTCTCACACATATCCGATGGGGTTAAAAAGCAAAGGACATTTCTGAGAAGACTGGAGTTTGAAGAACATAGAATTCTCACAGAATCCATAGCAGCTCCTTCTTGCTTGGCAGAAAGTATTTTAAATAGGTAATGTGGACTTTTCATGAGACACTGAAAAAATAAAAATTCCTTAGGTTGTTTTTAAAATTTGAAACATTTAAAATTAGGCCTTTTTGTTATAAATTTTTGGCTCTGGAATGGAAATTTTGTTTTATATAGCAAGGCTTACATATATAATTTTTATTTGATATGTTTTTATTATTAATGGGAAGATGTTTTGCTTTGAAAATTTAAATTTTATAAAACATATTAGTTATAAGTCTAATAGTTTTCTTTTAATGTCATTGGCAAAGCACATTAAACAATTCAATATTTTGACCTTTTGCATACTTGTTTTAACCTGACAAATAATACAGTTTCAAGAAAGCATTATTTAAAAAGTATCTTGTAGGTTAATAGTTGACTCATCTTCCCTACTGAATTGCATTGATATGCAATATCCTAAAGACAGCCAGGATTAGAATTTCCCTGCAAGCAAAAATACAATACATCGGGAAGCCTTTAGGTGGAGACATAGTTCAAATAAACACGAGAATTCCATTCACAGTGCTTTGTGTAAGTGTAAGAATGAACATTTAGGAATGCTGAGAAGGAAATACAAGAAGAAAGTCATTTAAGATGCTCATACTGATTATAGAATTTATATTATATTTAACCTTTTTTAATGGGAGGGTTTTTCTGCATATTAAGCTGACACTTAAAAATGAAAGGTTACTTAGTCTTGGCCAGTAAAATAAATTTACCGTCCTTGCACCTTACAGTAAAGCATATTATACTGCAAATAAGAACGCTGTTGTTGATGATGCAGAGTACAGGCTGTATGTAATCAGTGGTATACATCAAAAGTCATCTTATAGCCACATTAAAGCCACATTTCCTATTAAGAATCACACTAAATTACAACATGGCACTTCCCAGAATGAGCCAAGGAAATGCATTCTGTAAGAAGAAATAATTGTATTTGAGTGTCTCTCTAAAAATCAGGAAGTCTTTTAGCAGTAAGTAGTAATGCTTTTCTTTTTAGTCTGCCTTCTTTTGTATTGCGATATATTCAATCTCACTGGCGAGTCTATCACACTAATTATTATTACATCTAGAGGTTCAGTTATCTTGATGACTACTGTAGCTGGAATACTCCAAGGTCAAATTCTTAATAGCATGAATCAAACTAAGCAGCCATCGTACATGCAGTTGCTTTTGAGATATGCTCGATGAGACAGCATATCCCAGACCTGTTAATGGTTCTTATTGTTTTTTCAGACATAGAGTAAATTATATGTAGGGTTTAATTGCACCATTCATTTTGCAAAAGTTTTTTCTCAAAAATCTTGTGAGCAGAAGATGTCCTCTTGTGAAAATGACAGCACAAGCTCACCTATGATAATCTTACTGACCACAGAAGTCTAGAGCCAGGCTGATCTGAAATAATCTAGGTGATTATATGCATCTTCTCAATCTATCTGATGCTTGCACATGTAACAAATCCATTGGCACACAAATACATGCTATACTTGGATTATGCACACAGGAAATGAAATAAATGGACTCTAGACCAGGTTGAAGAATATTCCTCTCCCCAAATTCTTCTGTATCTTTAGGGTGGAAATGGGCATTTAGTTTGTAGTATATCCAGATAGTATCTGTATGCATTCAGATGTTCTATGGATATGAAAGAAATACAAAACTTTGTTTTTTGTGACAATTTTCTTTCTTTGATTTTTTAACATCAGAGTTGCACATCTGGACAGCAGTGATTTCTTCTTTAATTTGGAAGTGTTGCTTTTTTTTATATACTGTTTGAGTAAAGCAATTTGAATTGTGCAACTATTCATCCTGAACATAGCAAAACATCCATTTAATTCAAAGATTATTTCCAAGGAAAAAATAAACATATGAAAGAAACTGGTTTGTGTCGGCTTTGACTTTAGAAGCTTTTTGGCTTTGTGTTACTCGAGATAAGGGTGACCCCACCAGGATTCTTTTGGTTCCTTTTTTTGTTTAAAGGGGTATAAATTAGTGTAAGACTTTATCCCTGGGAACATCATAATATGACATGATTCTTCATGGAACTTTTAACCCCCTTTTGTCCTGTCAGTTTTACAACTTGCACCTAAATTGGTATTAAAAAGGCATAACTAGTATCCACCATCCCATAATGATTTTAATAGGACATTTACCTGAGTTCACTTCCCTCCTCCTTGCACCGTCCGGATCTTCCTTCTCGGTGTCCGTCTGGTCCCCTTGCCTGCACATCTTTGTCTGGTGGAATAGTTCTAACCATGTGGTCACATCTTCACTCAGATTACCAACATCACTATTAACATTTTCACCCAGATAAAATTTTATTTCCTTGTAAATCATAAATTGTTTAATTGTATTGACTTATAATTAAAAGTCACAATAAAAGTAATAAGAGCTTTTTTTTTAAAAGCTCCTAAACAACTATGTAAAATACATAGATTCTACAGATTCAATTTTGCTTTATTTTGAGAATAGGCTTTTTAGAAATGTACAGCCACATATTGTATTTTATATGGTAATGACAAATGTTCATCAAATATGGACTAAGAAAGGAGAAACATTATGCTTTCAAAAAGGTTACCTGCTTTTTTTCTGGGGGCGGGGGGCTGTAGGGTAGCTGGCATGCTGTATTGAGGGCTATCTATGTGTGTTTTTAAAATGTCATCTTTATTAGTATTACGTTCAAGGAATAGTACCAAGAATCAGTTTCTCTCCAGACCTTCCTTCAGTGTGTGGCATATAAGTCCGTGACGGGCGACATTACAGAAGGTCATGTCACTTTTAACTGCTTGCATTACATCTTTCTGATTTCCCTGGTGCCCTTCCTTTGTTTGATTAATACCACTTGTTTTCAAGCAAGGAATCAAAAATCATAATTTGGAAAGAAAATTCTAGAGCCCATCTAAGATATTCCCCTTCAAGGAAAAAGAAAACAAACAACTTTGTAAAAATGTATGTTTTCTAACACGTGCATTTTTCATCACTTCTTTTTTTTCTTAAGGAAATACAAATATAGGAAATACAAATACATTTTATAACAATACAATGCATATGTATTGTTATAAAATGATTCCTGACAGATGTTTGGGCAACTGGACTTCGTGTGCTTGGAAACAAAGCTCAGTAGTCCTTCTCTGGTTCTATTTGAAGAGGAAAAAGAGCTGGGATTGGACAATAGGACTCCTTCATTTTATTTGTTTTCCTTAGTAGTGTTGAACTACAGCACTCTCTTTCTAAATAGTGGGTGTTATGTGAGTTCTCTGGGAAAGGTTGCAATTTTGTGCAGTCATTAAATGCACTTCAGTGATATGCACACTGTTTTTATTTAAAAGCTCAGTTTGCAGTTTCTATCTGCATTGCATTTGGCCAGGGCTCTGGTCTTCAAGTGCAGCCCAGCTTCTGAGACACTGTGGCCTTCAAAGCCATCTATTTCCTTGGACCAGTAAAGCCTGAAAATTAGTTGTGAAAGCATTATCACTTTAATTGGGGATCTTTGGCCACACCTCAACCTGTGCCCTTCTATGTATTTCTTAGTGTTTGTGAAACAGGAACTAGAATTCTGTATGCCATTAAGAACACAGAAAAATTATATACAGATAAAATTTAATTTCCAAGCATTAATGTTTTAAATATTAGTAAATTGATTTTATTTTAATAACTAACATTATGAGTACTTCAATACAGGACCTGTGCTAAGCACTTTGTATACATTGCCTCATTGGATTCCCAATCAGCTTGTGAGATAGGTGCTATTACTATCTTTATTTTCCAAGCCATCTTAAGCTTCATCTTAGCAAAATATAATAGTGGGATACATTCTGAACCAGCTTAGAGGCATCAGTAAGAAACCAGCTATATTATAAATCCTCCCTTGTAGATGTTTATGATGTAACATTAAAAGAGCACTGGAGGAAGGGAAAGCCCTCACTAGAGAGCCAAACAGAACACAAAGGCCCCTCGCTAACACAACACTCTTCTGCCTAATGTAAAAGCAAATGGTTGCACTGGGTGGTTCTGGCTGCACATTTGTGGAGCAATTGTGCGTAGCCAATTACCCACTTGTGAAGGGTAAGAACCGTTTGGGTTTCACAAATGAAGAGCCTGGATCTGTAGTCCACTTTGAGTCATTCTTGAACATAAGATCTGCAGTTTACAATGTGTCAATTCAGCTTTTGGTTTGTTTTATGGTTCAAAAATGTTTTGAATTTTTGAAAATCAGCTTGAAGGTGATGGAGATTTCCAAATCTTAAAATAAAGGTTAGATATTCATGGTTTGTATCTTCAGGCAGATATGTGAAGACATTTTGAATATTTGCTTTTATTAACCTGCATAATGAAGTACAAATCTTTCCGGGAGAGCTAGTTCAGTTCTGTGAGAGAAATATAGGCACCTTACCAAAAAGTGTGTTCAAGGATATGAAGAATAGACGATGCAGGCATCTATTCGCTCTATCAACAAATACTTCTTGAGCACCCACTATTACCTTGCAGTCTGCTGGGCACAGTGTAACACCACCACTCTGACTTTCTAGCACCTGCAGTGTGATGGTCAGCACTGAAGACGGGAGGCATGTAAGATTCTCAGTAATAACTAGTGAAAATATTGTCAGAGTTCATACACAGGAATAAAAGCATAGTCTTCATTTATTTTCCTTGACATTTTTGATACATGATTTGCATGGGTAATTTTAGCAAAAAACAACTTAATCTAATGCAGATTAAATCATCATGTTGTATACCGTAAAATGAGTATATATAATTTTTATTTGTTTGTTTTTAATAATTTATATTTTTTAACTACAGTTGTCATACAATAGTGAATTACTTTCAGGTGTATAGCATAGTGATTAGACATCTATAACTTGCCAAGTGGTCACCTCAATAAGTCTAGTACACCTCTGACACCTCCATAGTTATTAAAATGTTATTGACCATATTGTCTATGCTGTACTTCACATGTCCATGACTGCTTTTATAACTGGCAATTTGCACATCTTATCCCTTCCTCTTTTTCACCCATCCTGGCAAGCATCAAAATGTTTCTCTGTGAGTTTGTTTCTGTTTTGTTTATTTTGTTTCTTCCAGTTCACATACAATCAATATCATATCATATTTGTTTTTCTCTGACTCATTTCACCTACTGTAATTCTTTCTAGGTCCCAGGTCTATCTTTATTGACACAAATGGCAATATTCCATTTTATAATATTTTATGGCTGAGTAATAGTCCACTGCAGATATATATCACAGCTTCTTTATTCATTTGTCTGTCAATGGATACTTAGTTTGCCACCAAAAAAATAAAATGAAATAGATAATGATCAACCTTAAAAATTACTTAGCTGTAAATCTAAAATTTAAAACATCATTTTATTACAGATACAAAATTATAGTCATTTTAAAAAATCTCGTGAGGGTTAGGTTTTTGTTTTGTTTTTTCTAAGAACTGGGTGGGGTTTGAAACCCCACTCTGTTATCCCACAGTCTGGGTTTGAGTCCTAGTTCAGCTACTTGTTGTTTGGTGAATTCTTTTCTTTTGATGTAATACAATGTACTGAAATATTGTGACTGCTTTTCCTGTTTGAACCTCCAACACAGCCCAGCTGGGAATAGTCTGGGATATGGTGCCTAAGTCATACATTATTACTATTGTAGTCTGTATACCTATGATAGGAGTACTTTAAAACTGTAGGAAATTAAAAACCAACAGGAAAATTATCTTATAGTCCTCATTAAAATTCTACTGGATTATAAGCCTTTTGAGAACTGATAGGAGTATAGATGAATTATCTGTGTGTTATCCATTTTGTACTGCCACACTACCTAGCACCGTGTTCCTTGGACCAGTGGGGTTTATAATGGTGCTTATGGAGTGGCTGCATATCGTTACAGAGAGAAGGTCAAGAGTCCTTCTTTCTTGCTGAGGCTGAATTGCTTTATATGTCTCCAAAATAAGAGTAAACTCTCAAGTGATACTGGAAACAACACATTGTTTGACTACAGTTTATTCAAAATGCTGAATGTCAAATGAAAGACAATTTGGACGAACTATATAATAGAAGATTTAAAGTACGACATTAAATTAAGAACAGCCTCTCAGGTTATTAGATGCTTTGAGCCATATTGGTTCATAAGAACTGGATGTTTGTGTTTGGGCTATTATTTTAAAGCAGTTAATGCTTTTAGAATATGTGAGAAAAATTATTAGGATAACTGCGAGTCCTGGAATGTTATCTAGTTTATGTAACTCTCCCCATGATACAGTCTTAGTTATTGACGTTTTCATTCAGTGACTATGCATATTCCTGTCTGAAGCATAAAGCCCCAGGAAAGAAGGGTTAGTGATCTCTTATCTTCTACAGGTATCAGCCTGGGGAGAAAGGCTAAAAATATTTGATAATCACATTATCTATTGAGTTTATTTGGAGCTAGAGATGCAGACTAGATAAAAAAGTAGAAATGCTACAAGTTTTAGAAATGACATGAATAGAATTATCAGTTGTCACTTACTTGAACGACAACCCCCCCAATTGAAAAAAAATTTTTTATTTCCATCGAGTGTTGTGTTTGTGTGTAGATGCATGTATGTATAGGTGTATAAAACCGTAATATAGCTCCCGAAGTCCTAGTCATAATGGCTGTAGTTATATAATGTTCAAGGCAAACAGAAACTGTCTGGCAAATCCAAAATGACGATTCCATTCTGCTGAAGTAGATAAACTAGAAGCCATTAAAAAAAGACCTGTATGCATATCCACCTGCATACTTGCACATTATACACCTTTGATTATTAAATACACTTCTTCTTTCAACAATAACATCCATTCTCATTGTAAATCGCAGAGAATTAATGTTAGCATATCAGCTAATCCACAAAATCAAAAAGTAATACAGAGATAGTCAAGACTTGACAGTTATACACAGAATTAAACTGGAGCCATGA
Source organism: Sturnira hondurensis (assembly GCF_014824575.4). Lineage (NCBI taxonomy): Eukaryota > Metazoa > Chordata > Mammalia > Chiroptera > Phyllostomidae > Sturnira > Sturnira hondurensis. The sequence goes on along the minus strand of NW_028093985.1, from coordinate 18,762,703 downwards.
AAGGTATGGTTAGTTTTATGCTGTAGACCACCCACGTGATTCAATGAGCAGAGTTTGATGAAACTAAATTAAAAATAGAGCTGTTTCTGCTTACTTATCTAGCTCCAAATTTAAAGCGCTTGATAAGTATAGACAGCAAAGTAGGTAAAAAGGAAATTTCCTGATTTCATGCATCTCTCAAATGAATGTTCATTTACCTTATGCATGTTTCAGATTCTTTAGGTTGTCATGGAATATTTCACACAAATAGGGTACCCCTGACTGGGATTCAGTTCCCTGGTTTTAATCAATTAAAGGCATGGCATTTTCCTCATCCCGATCTCCAGATCAAATATTCCCTCACAGTGCATCTGTTGCAAACGTTAATAAAGTTTTCATTTCCAAAAGGTTCAAAATGACAGAACAAAATTCTCTCCTTTAAGAGCATGAAAATGACTTCTGTTTCTGTCTGCAGGTAGTGGAGGACATGCTAGAGGACGAGGAAGAAGAAGATGACAAAGATGACAAGGTAATTATCTTTCCCAGCGCTCGGGTACCTGGGGACGGGGAAATGTAGACATGACACTGTTTTCACAGACAGTTAACAAAGGAGTTGAAGTGTTTGAGTCCAGAAAATTGGACGGTGCTGTTTATCATCCTAACAATGCCACCGCATGTTGCAAAGAGGGAGAGAGGGCTATAAATCCTCCTCGCTTTTGTCCAGAGCTGGGTCAAATATTTTTCTGCCAGGGACAAAAAAAATAATTCAGCTTGTCTGGAACTTGATAGCTCTCCTGAAGATAACAGCAGTGACAACTGTTTTGAAGGGCAAAAATTTGTCCTATCTTGAGTGTTACAAATCGGGCTACACTTTGAGGGGAGAGAGCAGAGGAAAAATAGCAGGCTGCGTAAGTTGAACATGGATATTGTCATCTGTAATTTTCGAAAAATTGCTGATCAAAGGAACACATGTGAGCAGAGGGGCATTTAAATGATGCTGGTGCTCACTGCCCTCTGCCTAGACTTGGCTTGGAATGGCCCTGTGCCTTCCTGGTCAGGAAAGCGTGTTTGGAGAGGCTTGTTTTTCAATTGCTCCTTGGGTTGGGGATGGTGTCTACAGTAAATAACAGCTAGTTCCTAGGACTACTTGGATTGGTTGTCCCCTGGGGAGAGAGGACAACTCGGGGGAGGGATTGGAATGACCTCGCACTGCTGCCGCAGTGCCTGGGGTCGGAAGAATGGCCTGTGAGGCAGGGAGGGCAGCAATGCTGGTTTGTCGTGTCGGGCACTTCAAGATGTGACTCGTCCTCGGGGGAGACTGAGAGGGTGAGCAAGACTCTCGTTCATGAGTTCTAACATGTAAAACCGGATTTTGACTTTCACCAGAATCTATGTGAATTCTGTTAAAGTAAAGCAGTGAAATTTTTCTGAAGGAAGGAGAAAAACAGTGTATCTTAATTTATACCCTTGACCTTTGATTCCAGTGGAGATGTAAAGTCATATTTTAGTTTAAGAATTTGTGTGCCAGCGGCAAGCACTGGAAATGTCAAAAAAATTCACAGTGATTAGTTAACTCCCAAATGATTTTTCCCTAATATTTATTGCTAAAAAGAAAATGGAAACACATACACACACACACTTTTTCCTTTCTAATGCTCTTTCAAACATTTTTAAATTAATAAAGCTTTAATGTAAAAATTTTCTTATGTACATCGTTTAGTCATTAGCAATATCAGCAAGCATAAACTAACAAAATCTTCCTACAAAAACACATATGTGCTTGTTTTTAATAACGAGACCATACACTTATGGCAATAAATGGTATGATTTATTGTTAAGGTCAGTTGTAGAGTTGTAGAGAGCTTGTATTTTAACTCAACATGCTAGCTCTGAATCATCATTTCTCTGCTGATAAACACTTAGCTGCCATCTATTTATGGCCATTTTCCTTTGCTTGTTGCTGCTTTATTATTAAAGCCACCATAAAGATCCATTCTGGCAGTGGGTGTTTCCCCAGAACTGTTAATACATGGAAACCCTTAGTGAAGTCTAGTGCTTCCATTGTCCCTGCTTGAAGTCAGACTGTATTTTATAGCCAGTTTGTTGATATTCAATACCACTAATTTCCACTTCATGGTCATTTTTTAATAGAGAGGATGGTGGCAGTGGAAAATCAATAGCACACCTGGCTAGCCAGCTTACCAAAACATAGATGCCAAGTAGAACATGCCATGGTGGAAACAGCACCAGTACCTTTGTAATCCAGTGTTCAGTTGTCTGAAATTGACACCCCCCGCTCCTTTGAACACATTTTTAGACCAAGTTACTGAAGTTAATTGAAAGGCGTGCTTAAATTACTATGTAATTCAACTGGATTCTTCTGTATGGGATGCCAACAAACTCTGTATGGGATGCCAACAAACAGTGTGTTTTCCATATGAAAGGACTGTGAGCTGATTTTCATAAATCCACTCCTTTATTTGAGTGATATATATAAGGTTTTTCTTTTTTAATTCATAATGCAATTGATACCATTACAATCATGTCTGAACAGAAAGAAATCTCAAATGTAATAGTTTACAGTAGGCTTTAGAGGCTTGCAAAATAGAGGGAATATTCTTAGAGCGGACATTTTGAAGTACAAAGTTTCTACTCTAAGAAATGGAAATATGAAAGGATTCTTCAAGTTTCTATTTGCCAGCTTCTCTGGACCGGCTCTCGCAGTGGTGAATGCTGTAAGCCTTGGCTATCAGTGTGTCTGAGTGGGAGAAGGGTAATTTCCTACTTTAAAAAATTCATTGGTTCCTCTATTTAAAGTTTGTGTATAGAGTCATGCATAATGGAATTTCATGAGAAAACAAATGTATTTTTTGCCATACGAGCAGGTATTGACCTCTAGCTCTCATTATTTCTCTGTTTTCTCATATGGTATAATAGTGGGGTCAGGTCAGTGGGTCCTCTTATAGGATAAAAGTAAAAAAGATTAATAAATGTGCCAAAGCCTCACTTTAATTGAACCTGAAGCATATGTTGCAAGTATGTAAAATATGTCCCAGATGTTTCACCAGGGCTGGTGTCTTGGCTTTCCCTGATTTCCACAAGGCAACTATTAGTCCTATAACCTTTGGACTTGGGGGTAAACGGGGTATTACATGGCACAGAATGAGAGCACCTGTTTTCCATTCAGCAAAGACCCCTGGCAGGCTTTGCCTAAGCTTATCCATATGTTTTCACTTAGCAGATTGTTGGGCGATTATGAAAAGTGTCTTTCTTTAGAGCCAGCATTGATATTAGTCACTCACAATGAAAGGGCAAGTCATTGGCTACTTGACAAGGTCCGTGTGGGCATAAACTGAAGTCATTTATTTCATTTGAGCTTGGAGTGTTTTCTCTCAACATAATTACATAGATGGTATAAGAAGTTGAAGCAGACCAAGATATAATTACTTAACATGGTAGTTTTGTAATAGCTTTTCTTTAGTGCTGATTTTAGCACCTGGGAAGACTTTGGGTGAAGGTGGTAAAAGCTCAGTCATCATTTACCTGGATCCCTAGATCTTAAGCATTGTACATTGTGGCCTCTTGGGTATTTTGGGGTGTGTGAATCCTTCCTTTTTACTAAACACAGCTGAGGGTTTGTGATCCTTGGACTTATTCTTCATTTCAAAATCCATTGTTGACTTTAGCCTAAATCATTGGCTTGTTAATATTTTTACTTACCTGCATTACGTAGTAATGCTATGTTTAGCTTTGCCAGAGATGCAATTAAATGTTAGAAAGACATCATACTGCATTCTCAGTTCTCTATAGAGAGTTTTTTCAGCCACCAACCACAAAGTCACAGTTCGATCTGATTTCTGACCTGACACCAAATTCTGACTTTGTGGTTAATAGAATATCTTGTAAATAAGGCTTAGCTAAATTACCTAGGAGGAGCTATCAACAAGCCATAGGAGAGTGTTTTTCACTATGTTATATATAATACAGTGGTCAATCTACATAACTTAGACATCTAATTAATGAATATCAACTTTTGTTTTGTAGCTTAAAAAGTTTAGGCATGTTTCCCGTGGTGTGTCCTCCCCTTGTAATGGGACCCAGCTGCAATATCAGGAAGCAGAAGATAGAATGCAGGTTTTCCTCAGGAAAGGCAAGGACTCAAATGCATGGCATTCTAGTAATGTTTATTGATAAAAGATATTAAAATGTCCGGGCGTTTATGCTCACATTGCTTTTCCTTTTTTCTTCAACCATTATGTCAAGGTTACTGTGTATCAAGATAACTAAATGCAGTGAATGAAACATATCTGAGTTACTTCAAAATACACAGATTGTTTGCTTTAATTCTTGAAATCTATATCTTCCAGTTAGATTCTCCAGCCCTAAGCATGTATATAATATACCCAAGGTGCATGGATCTTTGCGTCTCAAACCAACTGTGAGGGAAGAAAAAAGATAACTCTGATACATGATATGAGAGAAGATTTTAATCTGACAATATGGCATTTTCTTATTCAATAAAATAACTGCACACAGGGAAAACAGATTAAAGCTTTGGAGAAAAGCAGGGAAAGAGGAGACAAGAAAAAACCTCTTTTAAAAAAATTCCAAGTCACATTTAAGTAGAATACCATTTTATTAATTTATTAGTTTTCTATTGCTGCATTAAAAATCACCACTAATTTAGAGGCTTAAAACCATCCGCATTTATTAGCTGTCAGTGCAGTGGGTCAGAAGTCCAGGAGTGGTTTGAGAGAATTCTCTGCTCAGAGCCTCACACTCAGAATATCAGTCAGGCTGAATTCCGGTCTAGAGGCTCTACAGACGAGTCTACTTCCAAGCTCATTCAATTTGCCCAAAGAATTCAGTTCCTCGTAGTTAGAAGGCCGAAGCCCTTGTTTTCTTGTCGGCTTTCTGTTTAGTGACCACCTTCCATGACCCTCTCCAAATTTACACCCATCAGTGGAGACCCTCCCTCCTGTCAAATCCCTCTCACCCTTCAAAACTCCTTCTTCCCGAAGAGCCTCCTCCCTTTAAGGGCTTGCTGATTAGGTCAGGCTGACCAAAAATAATCTCCCATTTTAAAGTCAGTGTGCCATCATAACCCGATCATGGGAATGACTGTCCCGTCACATTTCTAGATCCTTCACACACGGGGGGAATGGAGTGTACAGGACGAATGCCCTGGGACGTGGAACCTTGGCAGCCATCTAACAATTCTGCCTGCTACAACCATCCAGACCCACCCATGCTCTAGAATGGAAATGGAGCAGTGTTTGTGTTCCTTGTATGTATCTATTGTTAGGCTGTGATATAACTATTCTATGATAAACAAATCAGACGTGTCCTCTCAAAAATTATAGGAAACATTTCATACCAGAGGTGTAAACTGAGGTATATATTATAATACAATATGTTCCACTTATTTCCTCATTCTGCTCTGGGGTGAGAGGCAACTGGACATGCAACCAACCCACTGGGCTCCTTCCTTCTGTTGTTTCCTTCTGGGCAGAAGAGCAAATAAGAATAAAATTGGCAAAAAGTGGGGATGGGTCCATTCCTCCTGTTGGGGACCTGTTGGTGCTTAGATCTGTTGAGCTCAGAGCTCATTGACCTCAAGATGGTAGAAACCCTCTCTGCTTAATCTAGACACAGCAACATACAACTGCAGGATGCCCAAGACAGGTGTGCCTCAGAAGGCTGCCTCTCTGCCCTGTGGCCTTACGCCTCCTCGAAGGCAATGGGTATTCTGTCCATACATGGGCAGTACACATCCTCATTCTGGCCTCAGCTTGTGCTTAATAGTCCTTAAGTCCCAAAATAGTCCCAAATAGTCCTTAAGCACAGCCCAGACACCTCACCTGGCTGAGTCCCCAGGGAGAGGGTGTCTGCAGCACTGTGGCTCTGACTGGTGATGTTCCCAGGAGGGCTGGGGTTTGAATGATGAATGGTGTGAGCCAGACTTCTTAGTGGAAGACTGGGATTAGGGGCTGCATCATCTCTCATCCCAGGACTCCCTTGGCAGGCCAAGGGAACTTAGGAGATCCCATGAGATCTGCCATCCTCTGAGCAGCCCCTGACCATCAACGCTTCCCAGCCCCTCCTCTCCCTCCCTCTCCTAGCTCAATCTCATTTTAAAATGAGGGAACTGTGGTTCAGCCCAATTTAAATGAATTGGCAAAGGTGATACAGATAATAAGTGGCAGAGCCAGTACTAACCCTCAGATTTTCCAAGTTTGGCATCTTTACCCTTCCTTAAGACTAGGTTTTCCAGGAAAAAAAAATCAAAGTACAGATGCAAATTACCTCAGGCATGATCTTAAGTATTTGGTGGCATAGTCAGGGAATGTTCCGTCTATGCCAACTAAGGCCTGTTTACTTCTGGTTGCTACTTCTCCTCACTGTTCACCGGTACTTTCAGCCCTTCCCCACCATACCAACTAAGGGGGTGTATGACAGGCAGAATGATAACCCCTCAAAGACATCTGTCCTAATCCTTGGAACCTGTGAATATGTTACACTACATAACAAAGAGGCACTGGAATGGGATGAAGATTGCTCATCAACTGACCTTACGGTAGGGAGGTTATGCGGGATTATCTGAGGGGGCCTGCTATAACAAGTGGCCTTAAAACTGGAAGAGGCCAGCAGAGTCTCTGGGAGCTGCTGCCTGCTTGCACAGCTATGGCCCAAACCAATGATCAGGAACCTTCAGGGCAAGAAGAAAGCCCCTGAAACACCTGGATGACCCAAAGGTGGAACTCTCCCAACAGTGCATCGTCAAAGTGACAGGCAGCACCAGGTTCAGGGTCTCCAAGATCTGAGCTCCAGGCCAGTGCATCACCCTTCTTCTCGCTATCATTAAGCAAACTCAGAAGGGGAGCTTCAGGAAGTTCTCCAGCCCCAATATCTGTGGCCCAGAAAAGCACGTGCCCCGCACCGTGTGCTCAACAAGCACAAGGAGACCTGAAAACCCAGAATCAGCAGCAGAAGGTGCACCTGTCCGTACCCTGTACAGAGTACATGGCCAAGGCCAGAGCATTGGCGTTACTGAAATCCAAACTGAGTGGGGGCGGGCTGAGGAGGTGGTGAGTTGCTATATTGGCTTTGAAGATAAAGGAAGGGGGCCATAAGCCAAGAAATGTGAATGCCTCTACGGGATGGAAAGGGCAAAAAAATGAATTCTTTCCTAGAGCTTCCAAAAAGAAATGCAGCCCTGCCCATGTCCCGATTTTAGCCCAGTGAAATTCATCACCGACTTCTGAACTGCAGAACTATTAAGATGATAAGTTTGTGTTGTTTAAGTCACTAGGTGTATGGCAATTTGTGAGAGCAGCTATAGGAGCTAATACAGGGGCCTTCCAGCTGCATTTTCTATACTTCTCAAGAAAATATTACATTGTAAAGCACTAGACCTGAGCTCTACATAATTTGTCCTTATTAACTTAGTCCTACTCCTCTACATGTATGTCACAAGTTATTCACTGAATATGTAAACTAAAAACAGCATCTAATCAAATATTCTTATCCAAATTGCTTCTGTTTTTGTTGCACAAACGCTTGTCCAAAATGAGGGTGGATTAGTGCCCGTCTCTAGTGCAGGTGCTTCCTTTGCTGTTTAGGAGCCCGTTTTATTCATTGGTGACTGCAGCACCCAGGTGTGGGGTGCTTCGGTTTTCAACAGAAGAACTTCACTTCCTCACAACATTTGTTCCATTCCTTAAAATGGTTCACTCTACAGAGCACCAAGGCAGAGGGTACTAGCCTTACTGAGGTAGCAGACCCTTTGAGAATCTAAAGAAAGCTGTCAACTTTCTCCCCATGAGAAAACACATTAATACACATAGAAAAATCTTATTTATACCATTTTTGTAATGGAAATGGAATTATTTCACAAAGACTAGAAAGTATCTTTAAAAAGGCACATCTCCACTGCACTTACCACCCTCCTCTTGACATTAATGCCTATTTTCCTCAAACACCTGAGATAAATGCAAATTTTGCAAGTAAAAATAAAGCCTAATTCAGCTCAAAAGTAAGCCTCTACAAGAAGGCTGGTGTTTGGCTTTGATATTGAAATTGTGGAGTGGTTTTTGATGGAGCCATCAGCTTGTTATTTTGGACAGCCGTTTGGCCATGACTTTCCAGTTTCGTGGCAGTCAGGCTGGAAAACACTGAGTTGGTGAAAGAGAAGAGTAACAAACAACATGGGAGTCGCCGAGGCTTTATGAGACATAGTGGGATTCCTGGAGTCCTCCGGAACCCTCGTCGAATTCACATTGTGTCAAGGAGATCATCTTTGGAAAAGTCTTCATCATTAGTACTACATTATTTCTTTTTAAAAAGGACTGTATATTCATGGTTTCACATTAAGGTCACTGGAGACAGAAATAGCATTCAAGGAGTTCTGTTTAATGATTCCAGCCATCCTTCCGTCCTTCTCTCTGTAAGCGAATGGGCGAAGTTTGTCACTCCTCGCTTCGGTGTGCAAAAGCACTGGCCCTGCCAGCCTTGGCATGTTCAGGTGCATGTCTGCCCCTATGCCCTTCCAGAGTGGCAGCTAAGCTGAAAGAATTTAAATGGAAAGATTGAACTAGGTAATTTGGCAAGAATATCCATCAAGTAAAGCAAACTATGAATGGACTTTTTCCTGTTGGATTATTCTAATAATTAGATTTCCTCTGCCTCAAAAAAGCAGAACTTCTTATTTGAAGGTCAACCAAATGTGTCAAGACAGGTCTTCTGGAAAGTTAGTTAACTTCTTCTCTACTGCAGCAGTGAACTTCCTCCCGCACTCCCATTTCTTGACAAAACCTCTCGAAATAGCAGCATGTCAGCCCTGGCTCTCAGGAGGTTGACAACGTTCGTAGAAATAGACACAGTTTTTTTCAGTGTCGCTGGCAGAGTCGTTGACACCGGCTGACACCACTGTATGTTGAGACGAGGAGCATGTTTTTTCACCAAAGCAGTAAAACCAGATGTGTTGCCAAGCATCACAGATGCTCCATCTGAGTCCAGAGTGCCAAGATTTTTATTCTGCCTGAAAGTTTGTTTGGCAAAGAAAGGCTTTACCATGCTAACGATATTGACTCTGCAGATTCTAAAGGACTTCATGCATAGGAATTCTTCCCTGACTGTAATAACTTGCAACAGGAGTTGGCTATGCAAATGCAGGTATCTATTTTCATTAGGTTACATGCCAAAGGGAAATATTAAGCAAATGTCAGAAATTCTTGCAGTGTTGACATCATTTGGTGAGAACACAACTTCAAGAAAAGTGTGGCTTCACCAAAATATTTCCAGTGGCATGTGGGTTATTTTTCTTGCTAATATGATGAACTAAAAAAAAAAAATGTTTTTCTTTTCCTTAGGGCAAATCCAAAGCCAGGTAGAGTCCAAGTCTTTAAAAATCAAGATGTTTTTATTTTTAAAAATCCACAATGTCTAATAGATTTCCAAAGTAGGCAGTGATAGGTATTCCTTCAATTTTATTGGTTCCATGCTTCCATTGGCCAGGATCTTGTCACACAAAAAACACTGTACTTTTTGTGTTTCATTGCCCTCCACAACTAATATAAAATCAATAGATTTGAAAACTTTATGGTACTATTTCTTAAATTTTCAACTTAAGCTAGACTCAAAATAAACACAGATATATGACTATAATTGTGTCAGGGGGGTGTTTTTTTAAATGCCTACCAACAGGAAACTATTCTAGAGGGTTTAACCCAGTAGTAACAATGTTTCTTCTTTACCTTCAACCACATCTTGAGTAGATTCCTTTCTTGAGAAAGCTCAGGAGTTCTTCTGGGCTCTGCCATCTCTTTTCCTTCTGAAATACAGCCAGAACTGTTCACTCTGAGGGTCTGCCATTAGTCTGAGTTCTGAAATAAAGACATCATGGCACCAGCCCTGATGATGGGCCTGTAGCCTGAGCAAGAAACAAACCTGTGTTTCTATAGGCCTCTGTGATTTCCGTCTTTGCTACTACAATGTAATTTAGTCTATGCTGATAGATACGCCACCCCATCCCATACCACTCTGTGTGAATCAGTGTCTAATATTATAATTTGGCCTAAAACATAAAATTTTTTTATAAACATCAAAGTCTCAGAAAGGATTTAAAATACTTTTTTCTAAGTTCACAGACCTACCCTCACCCCTTGAAGCCCAGTCTCACATATGGGTTTAACCATTTTGTTATGGTGTCTCTCTGATTGAAAAATACTCTTTTCCATGAACATATATTGAGGGACCAATCACTGAGTAGACAAAGATGAATATGACATAATATAGGCTTTCAGTAGTCACTGTCTGTTGGATTCCTTGGTTATGTAAACTAGTCATTATATTGCAGTGAGAAACATGTGATGATAAAGTTTTGGAGAGAGTTTGGGTGGGGAAAATCAGGAAGGTGTCTTTTCACAGAGTTGTCAGCAGAGGTTGCAAGCGGCATTTAGTTGGGGTCTTGAAGGGGGAACGAGAATGTAAGAGGACGTGTGGTATGCCACATCAAGGAGCATGTGGTGTGGTAGGAGCCTGAAATTCAGGTGGAATGGGAGGAAAAGGACACTGGAAAGGTACATTGAAGCTTCTGGAGACAAACCCATGCTGTGGACCCCAGCGAGTCTTGTATAGCTCCATTTTCTTCCCCCCCCCCCCCCCCAGCTTAAGGTTTTCGGCTACAACTCCGAAGAGTTGATGCAAAGTACTTTTCTCAGTCACCTCAGGGAAATGTCCACCAGGGCTCTGTCTCACACCCTCATCTCACCTGGTTGTATGACAAAAATGAAAGAAGAAAAAGTGGAGAGGGAAATTGAGGCACTGGGCTTTGTTGTTTTATTTGTTTTCTTAATTTGCTCGTCTCCAAGTCTGCCAGTCTCTGAAATTAGAACAATAGGCAGGATGTGGTGATCCTATCGAATCATGTCGTGGTTCTCTCTGTTTCGTGGGAAATGGAAGGTTCTGCCCCCGCGAGAAGGATTGTACTTCATGAACTTGTCTTGTTTAGATTCTGTGATTGTCCAATGTATTGAATCTCATATTAAATTTCATGTACTTTTTGTTATAATTCTTTTGAAATAAAAGAAAGAAACAGTGTGAACCATTAAAAGGTATTAATATTCTAAAAAGACTGAAGGCTTTACCCATCATCTAAAAAACTTGAATTATATCTCCAGGCAATGCGGGATCGAATGCGGTTCCGAAGCAGGGAATTGTGGTGGTGAAACTTGTTCTTTAAGAAGAAAAAGTGGGCCATAGGGCAGGGAACAGAATACAAAGGAAGGAGGTGCCACAGTGGCCATGGCAAGAAATAATGGCATCTTGCACTTGAATAGTAATAATGAAAATAGAAAGAAACAAATTTGAAAGAGATTTTTAATAGTAAATGTCATAAGATTATTTTAAACATTCTGTTGAACAGAGTGAGGGGAAGTTAGGGCTGCATGTGGCCATGAGATGCCCGGCTGAGACATCTTTACATTTGTATAGCACAGCACATGCTTCTAAGTCCTTTTCCCTTCCTTACCATATTTACTGTTCACAATAACGCTGTGCACTGACTTATCAAATATCATTCCCATGGGTCAGTGTCAGGAAGATTAACTTGACTAATGGAGAAGTAGCTAAGATTAGAAATCAGTTAATGTGACTAAAATAGAGAAGTACTTGAGCCTAAAAACAAGTTAACATATCTAATAAAGATGCTACGTGTAGGAATTAGATAACTTGTCTGACGTGAAGAAAATGAGATCAGAAAACAAATCCTCTAATTAATTTTCCTCCCCAGTCCTGTTATAGCAAAGCCTGTCGACCTATCTAGAGATGACAGCTAGGCCTCTTGGAATGCAGTTTTGCGTCGCCGTAGCCATAGCCCATTCTAGTCAGTAGAGACAGAGGATGTGTCTTACATGCCGGTCCAGCCCTCTTTGCCCTGGGCACTAAGTCTTAGGCGAGCATTCGGAAAAATTATTGCAGTGGGTCCATATACAGTGCCTTTTATCCAGTGTGTTCTCAATAAGTAAGTACAGATCCAATGTAAAAACAAGAAGTATCGATGTAAATGGAAACAAAATATACTTAATGCCTCAAAAGTTGGTTCAGAGCAAAAGGTATTTTAGTAACCATGCTTTTTCTGGCTTTGATCTAAGAGTCATCAGGGAAATAATGATGCTGGAGGAACGTGGGTCCGTTGAGAAACAGCCACTATTGTCACTACATTTTTAGATGAAAAGACTGACACCTCTGAGACATAAAGTAACTCAGTAAAAGTCACAAAAGTGAAATCAAACTTCAAACTCTAGTCTCTCTCCAGAGCTCACTATATTTTGCATAAGACACACTCACATATACATTAATGACTAAAGTAACAATTAGACATTCTTTCGTTATTCGGTGGGTTGACTGGCCTCACCTGGGCAGTTCTTCCCCAACTCTCTCCTGTAGTTCTAGACAGACCTCTGGGACTGTGGCCATCTAAAGGCTCAGCCAGGCCGAATATTCAAGATGCCTCTCTCTGCTGATGAGTGGTTGTTTGCTAGCTTCTCCCAACATGGCAGCTCCGTCCTGAGAGGGAAAATCCAAAAGTGAGTGTTTCAGGAGGCCCAGTGGAATCTACAAGGTTGTTTTAGGACCTTGCCATGAGATTCCCAGAAAGTCACTTCTGCGTATATATTATTAATATTAGTCAAACAAGCCACTAAGGCCAGCCCAGATTCTAAGAGAGGACGGATTCGGCGCTACCTCTTAATCAGGAGTGTCAACGTCACACTGAGTGAGAATCTAAGGGATGAGAGATATACTGTGGCTGTCTTTGGAAAGTAAAATCAGCCACAATCTCCAAAGAGCAAAAGCTTCTCTAACTGCCGTCTAGCATTAAGGAGTGTGGACCCTACTGCCTACCAGGAGACTCGCTCTTTATCTGAGGTTTATCAGCACATGGTGCCGAATTAGTTTATCTCAAACATCAAGCAAACATAGCACTTTCATATTGCCCAGTATATTCAAGTGTTATTATCCTATGTATTTTTATTTCATTTTTTGTTTTTTATTTACAAAATAAGACACAGTCAAGGAATATATGAATTGTCATTCTTGTTCTGCTGAAATCTCGGAGGCTACTCACATCTTTTCCTTTGCCCAGAGATAAAGATTCAATCCAAAAATTTCACCTGCTAGCTAAGCTCTCCCTTGGAGCTAGTTGGGGGTAGAAAGGAGTTGTAAAGAATTCTTCTTAAATTCCTACTCAAATTGTGATGGGCATCTGTTGTCTTCCATCCATGAGGGAAGACAGGTGCCCCTGCCCTGTGATCGGGAAGTCAGGCTTTGCTTACTTTCTGGCTGGCAAAAATAAAAAAGTCAAGTGAGAAAAGGAGGTTGAGGAACATTTTCTTCTTAAAACATAAGCCTTCCTACTTTTTAGAAAATGCAATTTGAAACTGCCAACAGTTCACATCTGGTGTTTTACTCGTTTGTTCAAGGACATTTCTCATAGGATTTAAAAATCACTAATATCTCTAAAAAGTTTGTTGTAGAAACTGTAAGTAGCTCGGTCAAGACTCTTCTGAGGGATTCTTGGGGCTTGAGGCTTTTCTGCTGTAGTGAGAAACACTGCATCACGTGGATGTTAAAAACCAATGTCTGGCGTGCTGTGCACATAAATGCTATTTCTTGGTTCTCGTGTCTTAGCTGAGTGTTCTGATCAGCAGTGATTTGGGAATGGGGCCAGCATCTGTATTCTCTGTGATTCCGTACTTGAATATTTCGGAGACATACAAGGCAATATGATAAACGAATATACAGCTGTTTCAGTCTGATAGTGTTAAGAGTTTATTGATTATCCAGCAGAATAAGTGCCCCGGGTATTACGTTTGCTTGTCACAACCTTCAGTGCCTGGGGTGGTTGAACAAGTTCTTTTTTTCCATTGCACTGACCTCAAAGTCGCATAGTTTCTGAGTCAAGGTCCTCAGATTTCATACTTTGGCAATTTCTTTCCTTTCTAATGGGGTATATTAGAGAAAACGTGTCACCTTTTGCACCATGTAATACCCAATCAGATCAGAATGCATGCACGATTATTGTCAGTGGAAATCTAATAGTACAGGCTGGCTTATCTCTAGATAACATATGGGGAAAAAAACCTTCTCCAACAGACAGATTTACTTCATTTTTTTCTACTTCAGATAAGTTATTTGTAAGTAATCGAGCTAAAGAATGTAACTGGATTTTACACACACATACACACACACACACACACCCTCAACAGGAAAATGGTTGCTAAGTATTCAAGCTCCGTCACTGCCTCCCCTGTGCCACTCCTTCTCTTTGAAGAAGTTCCTGGATAATGAATGCATAGAAAGAACAAAAGAGGGGGGTAAAGACATTCTGCATCAGCTATATTTATGAAGATAACTAACAACTTTAGGAAAATAACACTTACATAAAACATATGTGAAAATACCACTCGTTGGTAGTTAATGGCATTTAAGTAACACAGGTTACCTGGTAGTCTACCTGGGGATGACACCAGGCTGCCTAAAAAGTGTTCATCTGTGTTTCTCTTTCGTAATCAGAAAGAGTCAAAGCCCATCACTAATCTGAAGGCTTCTTGAAACCAATTAAGCTAATTTAAGATAAATTGTAGTGCAAATGTGCTTTTTAAGTGTTTTAGACTTAGGATGTCTTAGGGATGTTGTAACCCCTTTTAATGTTACTATTTATATATAACTACCATGTGTATAGTATTATACCTTTAATGCATCGTATTAGCTGTCACTTGAAATTAAGTGCAGGCATGTTCTTTTTTGGCCTTCAGTTTCTCCTACATTAAACATTTCAATAATGATACCAGTAGTAAAAGGGTAGGTAGCATTCCCAGCGGAAGCTGACTGCTGCATCTGGTTGAGTTGTGTTCGGATTTCTGCGGGAAAGATAGTGTAATATCAGGATCTCTTAGTGTTTACACACCTGGTATCCAGAACTCTGCCTGATGTCTTTTGTCAGGGGATTAATGGAATCAAAGCCTATGTTCAATAGATATGCCTTGTCCGTAGAGATCTGGTGATAATTCCTTCAGAATTTGTCCCCCGTTGATCATATATCTACGCATTTTTATGTCTTTGTGGTTTTTTCCACCAACTCCGTGCTTGCATCAGTGCCTTCATTAGAAGGTCAGCTTTTCAGAATTTAGTAATTCACCTTGAAAATGTATTCTAAGTTGAATGTATCAAGTATAAGTTTTCTCCACTCAGCATGAAGTTCAGAGCATTAAAAAAAGGCAAACCCATATCTAAAATATTTTTTGGTGTCTGCTTCTCATTATATGAGGAAAAGTAAATAGATGCTTATTGATTTCAGGTGTTCTTTGTTCTCATAAGTCATGTTTGCTTTTCATATTTTAATGATATTGTGCAGATTTTTCTCTGTGATGATAAAATTATACATTTTCCAAACATACAAAACAATTAGTTTTAATAAAATAAACTATCCATCTGGGAGCCACTTGAGGCCACCCACTTAGAGGGGTTATAGCTTATACTTAAACAGTCATATGAAAATTAAAATCCCTTGTATTTATTCATAAATGTTCCCCTCCCCACAGTCTAAATCACAGAACTATAACCTCCTGTGTGAGACTCTTCCCACAACAACAGGTAGAAGAGCAACAGGATAGAAAGAGATCAGTTTTTATCTTACAGGGTTGGTCAACTTTGTCACCTATAGGTATGTGAGCATCTGTGTACTCATCCACAACACAGAAATGAAGGTGCGAATTTTCTGATTAAGTAAAAAGAAATCAAAATATGGTACTTTTCTCATATTCAATATGATTCACTCCATTAATTCTCCTACATACTCATGCATGCATGCACTTAATAAACTTTTGCATACCAGTGACAAATGTCTATTTCATATTTCATGTACTAACACATATTAAGAACAGTGTAGTGAGTTTTCCATTTTTTAAGTTTCATTAAATTTATTGGGATGTTGGTTAATAAAATTATATAGGTTTCAAGCATACAATTCTGTGGTACATCATTTAGACATTATATTGTGCATTCACCACACAAAGTCAAGTCTCCTCCCATCACTCTGTATCTGACCCCCTTCCCCTTTTCTACCTCCCCTCCATGCCCCTTCTCCTCTGGTAACCACCATACTGTTGTCTGTGTCTATGAGTTTTGCTTGTCTTGTTTGTTTATTTGTTGCTTTTCAGTTTATGGTTCTTCACTTTTTCTGTCTGACTTATTTCACTTAATCTGATATTCTCAAAATCTGTCCATGAATTTTCTTTTCCTTCATTCCCCTTCTCTCTCAGGAAGGCTTCACACCTGTGGCCTCCATTTTTACCTCACTTTTGTTCAATCTTCATTATTCCTTTGTGGCTTCCATCTTTAATACTTTACTAAACTTGCTTCTTGAAGAAATCAATAACTTCACTTGGTCCTACACCGTTTCAATGCACTTATCCCATTGCCCTCTTGACCACCCTTTAACACACCCCTCTATTTCCCTGTATGTTCCCATTGCGTTAGTCGAACACTTTAATTTTTGACCGAACACTTTAATTTTTGACTTTGTCTCCAGTGTTTGGCCGCACCTCCCAATTGTGTTCTTCCTTAGAGAACTAATCTATACCCACAATTTTAACTGTCATCTCAGTGAATATAACTCCAGAATCTTTACTTTCATTCACTTATGCAACAATGTGTTATGTACTTGGAATGTTCAAAGCAAAGTGCTAGGTGCTCTGAGGGATTAAAAAGAAATGAGACCTAATTCTTTTTCTCAAGGAGCTAAAAATCTCTGGTATGCCTTTTGTCCCGAGTCTGTTGAAATGGCACCAGTTCATCGAACTGGGTATTCCAGCAGGTACTAGAAACAGAAACCTGGAATTCAAACAAAGTTATGGCTAGAAACTCAACTTTGAGAAGCACTCATTGGAAATAAAAGTAATGGCTGAAACAGAGGCTGTTGAGAGTGAAAGGGAAGGTGCTGAGGACAGTTCTGTGGAGATGCCTCCATTTCAGGGGTCAGAGAGGGTAAGGAACAGAGCAAATGCCTGAGCAGGAACCATCAGAGAGGTAGGAGGGGAATTAGAAGGGCCCTTTTCATGTACACCAAGTGTTCCGAGAAATATTTCACTAGAATTCAATATGGCAAATGCTCATGGAAGATGAGAACTGAGAAAAACATCATGAATAGTGACAATTAGATCAGTCACGACTTTGATGCTCATAGTTTCCCTAGAATGGTAAGAGCAGAAAGCACAAGGCAAACCGAAGGCAGTTTGTATGACGCGCCCTTCCAAGGGGTTTGACTCCGAAAGGGTAGAGGAGGAGGGACAGGAGCTTCTGCAGTTGGCAAGAATTTAAGGTTTGTTTTAGTAATGGAGAACTCATGCTATTTTAGAAGGAACCAGTAGGGAAGGCTGAGTTCTAGAGCGAGAGAATCGAAGTCTCGGAAGAGACAGGAGTGGGTGGAAGAAAGAGCACAAGAGAAGGGATGAAGTTCTATGGGTAGATCCTGGCTGAAAGGGTGGGTGCTGAGCAAACACATGTGGCCTCAGCTGTCTCAGGAAAGAGGAAGAAATAGTCACCTATTGTGAGCTGAAAGTTGAAATGGGAGGCTCTAGAGAAAGAAGGATGACTGAAAGAGTGCTTGGGAGGAATGTGATGGCCTGTCAACGCGAGATGAATGAACAGGTCCTCAAATGACCGTGAAAGCCTGGCTGGGGCCATGTACCGTAACGGGAGCATACACACAGCAATCAAATCAGGGCAGCTTGCAGCTCAACAGCCCACAATGATTTGTACAGAAACAGGATGATAACACAGAAAGGACATAATGACAAGTACCAAAAAATCCATAATGACAGGTACAATAAAGTCCACATGAGAAGAGACAAGTTAAGCCAAAACTGAGTGGATGGGATGGAAGAATGGGGAAGAGTTAGAAGGAGGAAGCCTGTTAATCAGTGACAGGGGAGGCTTGCCCACCAAACCAAGGCGCAAATGGCAGAACAAGGTAATTGTGTTACTCTGGACACTTTAAGTTATCTTTCCTTCCTCTTTGTTGTTTGTAATAGAAAATTCTTCCTGGATAATAAAAGAGGATATATTTTTAAAGTTAAATGTACTGTGACATTTCTGAAAACATCAATTAAACTGTTTAGTAAGGAAAGTTAAATTTTGTTTTCCATCTTCTTTAACTTTTCACCCATGGCTTTAGACGAAGTCTGCTTTAAAAGAAGAAAAAAAAAGTTGTCAAAGAGAGTTGTAAATTGTAGAATGACATCTACCATGTGGTTCTTCTGTCACTCTCACTAATATTTCTTAGCATTTTGAGTTTTAAAAATAACACAGTTATTGAGATTTAAAGCTCTGTGGATGCAGAATACATTTCTGAAAATAAGGCTTCTTATTATGCATAGCCAATTATAGTCCACTGAGAAAAAGATGTATTTTCCTAATACATTTTTATTATGTGCTTAGCTGACGGACCTTCCCAGCTTCTTCGTAGACATCTACCCCATCAGCCACCGAACGTAATATCCTCCTTAGGAATCCACTCAAATGTGTATTTACCTGTGAGGCTCCGCTGGCTCTAGAGGACTCAGTCCTTCTTTCCTTGAGTAAATTATACATATTTTAGAAAACTATCTAAAAACATATTTACCTCATATGGCCTTCTGCTCTCAAGGGTAATTAAGACCAGTTTTTAAAAAGCATAGCCAATGCACTTTAACTCTCTCAGGTAAATAAGATATATTTTATAATCATCTAAGAACGATTTTTCTCTTCCTTTCCTTCTCTTCCCCTTCTCCTGTAACTATCACTTGCCTCTTTTATACACATACTTAGTAATTATTTCAGTGTTTCCTCAGATACTGCTTTTTTCTCGGGGGTCCCCATATTAACTACATTCTCCTTCCCTTCCATGTGCTGGCGACTGCACACAGGGCTGTAGAAGCGCAGTTTACCCTCCACATAATTTCTAGATACCGATTCTTCTGCCTCTGTGTTTTCTTTAGTCTTCACATTTTAAGAAGGAGGCTCCAAAATTGGGCAGTTTATTCATAAAGCTAAGAGTAGAATTTTTTTTTCTGAGAGATGCACAGTTGAATAAACATTATATTTTGAGCTTATTTTTCAAAATGGAAGTCCTCTCTGAAAGTAAGCATGCAATAACATCATTGTACTTATTTGCAAAAATAACTTTATTTCACAATCATTATTAAAACTAAAGAAATGAGTGAAATTTCTTAGAAACACATGCTTTTGCATTTAGCTACTTTGAGTGTCTAAAACTTCCTTTACACACTGATTACATTGTGTACATTGAATAATGAAAATGTACAACCCATTCTTTCTTTGTTCTACAAGACTATTGCAATAGTTACCCCCAGAAAGAAAGCAGTAGGAAATCCATGCGACAATAATTGTTGGGTGGTTTGTGCAAACCACATGAGAATAAAACTGAAAACTCGGGGAAAAGGAGTTTCCTGGAAACTGGAAGATGAGTGTGAGGAGTAGAATAATGCCTGGTTGATTTATCCTCCTCTGTGCCTCTGAGGATCAGTCCTTCACATTTCATGAAGTTGCTGTGGATAAACGTCACTGCTGTATGCACTCTCCCACTGCAAGGTCAAGGCTTCTACTGCTCTCTTCCTAGTCAGGATAATTGGGAGCTGAGAGTTTCTCCTGCTCTGTCCAAGCCGGTGCAAGCCTCCCACCCAGATCCTCTGGATTTAGGGTTTATCAGCCCCTCCCTGTGAGAATCTTTGCAGTGCTTGACAAGCTTCAAGACTTAGATGAGGGCTTCCTGTTGGGTTGGAGGCATAAAGCCTAATCAACTTTCATGCCTAGATTAGTCTTAGAACACAAGGAACCAGGAGTCCTGGTTTGCTTTAGTAGAGTCCCCCATTTCCCTGCTGTATTATTTATTAATAGTGCCCAATTTCATTCTCTGAATTGTCTTGGTTTAGCTGATAAAGGGTATGATCTCTCTATTTATATAAGTTCTTTGGATTGAGTTTTGTTTCTTTGAGTGCTTTTGTGTTTGTGATTTTTATGTCTATGAGGGGGGTTATTTATTTATTTTTATGACTCAGCTAAATTTAAGGCTATTTTAAAGACCCTAGTTTCTATCAAAGTCATCTAGGGACCATTTTAAAACATAGATTCCTTTGCCCCACCCACAAGAGATTCTAATTCAGTTAGAATGGAGTGGGATCTAGGAATTTTTTTTAACTAGGTGATTTTTAGTCACTGGACTAGAGTTTGCAAACTTTAGTTTCAAGCACCTAAAAACTCAACCTAGCTATTTAACCCCTAACCTCAGAACTTGGGTACTTGCAAAGGCATGTAATTACTCCAAGGTTCTCTGCTGAACATTCCGGCAAGCTGATCAGCTGCAGTCTGACTGGGTGATACCGACAAGTTTGAACAACTAGTATTTCCCAAGCAAGTTCAAAGAGCTGGTCCTCACTACCCTGTCACAGCTGGAACTCAGGCGATTATTTTGAATGAAATTCAGGCAAGAGAATTCTTTCCCAATTCTCTTACAAACACATAGACACTGCTTCAGCCAGGTGAATTAATTGATACATGTGAGGAAGCTATTTTTGAATACTTTGCAAGGTGAGTGGTGAGTAGGGATTGCATAGTGGTTTATTTCTGGGAGGTTGATCCTAGAACAAAAGACAGATCATTAAGTGATTCAGCTCCCCCACCCTGCCTTCCTTCATGAGGCGTTATGCCACGCACAATCAAGGACACATGCCATTCAACAGCAGCTCCGTTTTGCTGACACTCTCAAAGTCATTTTTTCCTTTCAAAGCTGTCAGAGCTCTGCACACTTTATGCATTTCTTCTGGGGACTTGATCCCACATTCCACTAGGCAGGAGAAGCTTGCACCCGAACAAAAGGAAGCAAGGACTCTTGGGCTCCCAAAGATCGGGGCTGTGGCCTTCACATGTATTAAGCTGTTGTTTACGTTCTGCAGGTCATTTTTATTAGTCTTTCAAGGGCACCTGCATTTGCGGGACCTCAAAAATCTTCTTTTCTTACTCTCATTTTCACCGCCTTCTTCCATCTACCTTGCCCCTTCTCCCATACACTGTCTCACGTGCCCGGGCTCTGTAGAAGGAAATTAAACTGTGATTTGGTATGCTAAATTACCTGAACTAAAAACTGTAATTTGAAATATTATTAAGTCATCACTGTCATGGATTTCAATTTCTTTCTGTTTAAACCCCTCACTCGCAGCATCTCTCTTTTCGATCATGACTGAAAGGAGAAAAGGAGAGAAAAGCCCTTGGCTGCTCTGCTGACGGATCGTGTGTGTCAGGGAAGTTGCTGACGGATCGTGTGTGTCAGTGCTTCTGAGTGGCTTCCTCCGCCCGGCCAGTTTTTGGTTAAAAACTCCACACTGCTTTCAGGGCATGCTTGTTTGTGCCTAAGGACACCTGGGAAAGATCTAGGGCTTCTTGGGTGCTTCTGTCAGCTGGGGCCAGGTGCAGGAAGTGGAAATTGCAACTTCTACTTCCAGAGAAATCCTGACTGGGGTCCAGCCCTGGGTGATGAGGACTTTTTTCTTTCTGTACTGCTATTTCCAGTCTTTTTGGCAACACCTGGATATTTCCTGTTAGCTGGTAGCATTGATGGCCTTTACAACAGCCAGGAGCCTAAACCCCTTCTTCTACTATGTTGTCTCTGTTGCTGCTTTGAATTAGGCATCAATATTTTCTGAAAGAATGGACCAGTCAGGACAGGCTAGGCTTTGCTGCAGTAACAACCTCACATCTTGGGGGCTCAGAACTACACTGCTTTACTTCTGCTTATACTATGCGTTCATCAGAGGCGGGCAGGGGGCTTTGCTCCTTACGCTGACTGTTGTGCTCCTTGGGCTCTGACAGAGCAGTCTCTGTTTTGCCAGTTAGCACATCGGCAGGAGAAACATGGTAAAGCACACACTGACTTTTAAGGCTTCCTCCTGGAAGCAACACAGACCATTTCTTTTCTTTTTTTTTAAGATTTTATTTATTTATTTATCTTTAGAGGGGAAGGAGAGAGGGAGAGAAACATCAATGTATGGTTGCCTTTTGTGCGTCCCCTGCTGGGAGTTGGCCGGCAGGGAACTGGACTACAACCCAGGCATGTGCCCTGACTGGGAATCGAACCACGATCCTCTGGTTCGCAGGCCCGCGCTCAACAACACAGACCATTTCTGCTCACCTTTCATTGGCCAGTGCAAGTCATTTCTAGAAGCTGGAGAAGTACAATCTTACCACAGGCCCAAAAAGACAGAGCCAGAATATTTGTGCATGGCCTTAATGATTAATAGAAAGGTCTAGGAGTTTCATGAGTCTCAAATAATGAAGGGAGAAAATGACTATAATAAACAAGCCTTGTTAACCCCCAAATGGGCAATTTTATCTGTTAACAACTTAATGCCCCCCCCCTCCTTCACTTAACATTACAGAAGCAAGGTGTGGACTTTGGTCACCACTGGGAAATAGCAATGTGGAAATACAGTGACAGGTTTCTGTGATGAGTACCTCCCTCTATGACTGTACAGGAGTGGACAAGAGCACAAGGTGGGATTAATAGGTCAGTAGTATTCTACTGGAAGGAAACTGGAATATGCTGTACCCATGCTTTGTCTCTCATTCATCAAGTCTGCACTGAAGGACACAGATTTTACCAGGTGGTTGTGCAGATTAGAGTGATGGTTCATTCAGGCTCTGGAATCAGGCCTCCTCAGTTTAGATCCCATCATTTCCCAGCTAAATGGTCTTGGGAACTTTGCCTAACTCTCTATTGTCTCAGTTTGCTCATCTGTCTAATGGATATAGTAATAGTATTGACTTCACAGCACTGGTAACTGTATTTATAAGCACTTGGTCAAGGCTCCACAAATGTTACCCCTGGCAGGAGGTTACTTATTCACTTTAATACAGTATGATAGATTCTGAAATCTGGGGAAACTGCTCTTTTTCCACCACTTTGATAAAATATTTTTAATATTTTCCATTCTTCAAAAACAGGCTTCAGAGCACAGGGCTGCGTGTATCTTAAGTGCTAAGAGGTGTCAACTATTAAGACACCATTGCAGGTGTCTTCTGTCCATTCATCCACAGCAAATACCTCTGTCTACTTAAAGAAAAAATTCTTCTATGGCCTCCTTCATGACAGATTGGACTAGCAAAAATTATACAGGCTGGAGAAGATTCTGAACCTCTTTCAAGGTTGATCTAAGTATTGAAATGTGATATGTACAACCTGATAAGATATGGAAGCTCAGAATCAAAATATAACTCGGGTCATCGCTTAAGTCAAGGACAAGAATGCTGTGGGGCCACAGTTCCAGCTGGAGCTTGAAGGATAACTATGTCTTGACCTTCTAGAGTCAGCTCATCTCCCAGACTGCTGATGGGTTGAGGTTCCTGCATGGGAAGGCCAGCTTGCTCCCAGGTAGTCACCGCGAACAGTCAAGGTAACAGCATCTTGTCTTTACCCAGGAGAGTAAACTATAATAGGTCCAATCAACTTCTCTCAGCTTTAGCTTCGTTTGCAGTCCCAATAGAAAGCTTGAAATATAGTGTTATGATACTTCTGGCTCCAAGAAATACTTCTTTAAAGCTATTAATGTCATTACAGAACCCTAAGACAATGATGGAGGAACTCGGGGTGCTGATGACAGAGCTCGAGAAGTAGATGTGCAAGAGAGTATTAAGGACATTTTCCAGGACATTCCATGGCTATTAATAGAAGGAACAAAGGTCACAGAGTAACAGCTTTCCCCACAGAAATTTTATTTCCTGTCAAAGAGTTGAATCAACAATGCAGAACTAAAAATTTTTAGAGCATGGGGCCAAGGAGGTCAAGCAATCATGAGTTTTGTTCTGTCACCACAAAGGATGTACCTGCCCCTTCCAACCATGTCAGAATGTCCCTGGTAAAATAGAAGGCCACGTTACAGAGTTGGCAGGGAGCCATGTGTATTCAGAGCCACTCTGAGGAATCTCGTTAAGGGACTGCTGTCCCGACAGCGTTCCAGGAGTACCAAACACACCAAAGCCTGCTTTTCAACAAGCGCTGGGTCCTCACTACACATGCAGTTGTGGCGTGTGATGGTCTGGTCTGGGAAACGCTGTCCTCTGCAAGACGAGTAAGGAAACTGAGTTTAAAACAGAAGTAGAATAAAATCCACATGTATAAATCTAATTACCTGGGTTAAAATGATGTAATTGGACAACAGTTTCAGACCTGCCTTATAGCTTCAAAACCTTAATTTATTATGAAATATTTATCCAAATTCAGTTAGTATTAAAGACGAATAAACAACCAGTCAGAAGACCTGGATTCTAGATCTGCCTCTGGTGCAGTCTGGAACAAGTGGCTTTTCCTCTCTTGGCCTAATATATAAAATGGGTTGTTTGGACTAGAGAAGAGGTCAACAAACTACAGCTCATGCACCAGATCCAGGCCACTGCCTGTTATTGTCAGTACATTTTTGAGCACAGTGACATCCATTTGTTTAATTGGTGTCCACAACTGCTTTTGTACTGCCATGGCAGAGCTGAGCAGTTGTGACAGACTGCGTGTTTTTTCAAAGTAAAAATATTTGTTATATAGCCCTTAACAGAAAAAATCTACAGACTTCTGGGTTAGAAACTAAGATACAGTTCCTCTGTTTCCTCATCTGCAAAATGGGAATGCAAATAGTACCTCATAATATTATAAGCACCAAATTATAGTTCTTTATACAGTTCCTATATAGTAAATGTTAGCGAACATATAAGTATACTAATATAATTGTTCATCAAACAGTGAGTATAACCACTTCCAGAATTCTAGCAAAGCCACTGCAGAAGGAACAATTGCCACTGCAGCGCTCTGCTGAGTGAGAAAGGTTAAGATGATAGTTTACTTATGTGAATCTTGGACAACTGAAGTGACAAAACACAACATAGGCAGAAAATGTTCCATAGGCAGAGGGTATGTCCAGCCTAGAGAATGCTGGAATCTGGCCCTGGCTGGGTAGCTCAGTTGATCATTGTCCCTAAATGCCAAGGTTGCAGGTTCAATTCCCAGTCAAGGCACATAAAAGAATTAAACAATGAATGTATAAATAAGAGGAATAACAAATCTCTCTCTCTCTCTCATCCTTCTCTTTCTCTAAATCAATTAAAAGTAAAAGAATGCTGGAAACTCATATTATCTGATTATTAACTTGATGTTTGAACCACCTTTGAAAGTTGAATCAGATTCTGACAAGCCATGAGAGGAGTCCAAGGTATTTGAAGTCAAGGGAAGTCGGATGCCCATAAGGCACTGGGGAGGAATGAGTAGAAGAACTTGGCTGGAGCAAAATATTCTGACACCAGAGCTGTGAGTGACAGAATGAGGGAGGCTGGCTAGGGCCAGACTGTACAGTGCTAAGCACTGGAGCAAGGGATATGAGAAGTCCTTACTGCACTGAGATCCACCGCAGGTAAGGTTTCTAAACTTAAAAGAATTAGTACTTCCAGAAGAATGTATCTATCTTTATGGTACAGAATGCATTAGTGGGAAAAAAAAACAAGAAATTAACTTCATCTTATAGAGACGAATTTCAATTTTGTCTGCACTGTTAAGATTATAAGGATGTTTTACATTTGTTGTTTATATTTTTCTCATGTCCCTTCCTGAAACTACACTTTAAACCTACTTTAACTAGTGTGTGTCAAATAGAATGCTGGCTAATGCATAAATGTAAAAAAATGAATTCATAGTTTTTGTTTTTATAGCTACTTAAAAACATCTTTTTACATGTACTTCAAAAAAACATAATGTTTTTAATTTAACAGCACTAATTGAGGGCCTCCTGTGTAAAAGATAGGCGGAATGAGTAAAACAGGCTCTGCCTTCACTTGGGAAATTGTGACAACCATAAGTTAATACAGGGCCTTACGTATCAGGGTGGCCCAAAAGTCTGTTTAGTTTTTTTCTGTAAAATAAAAGACACGTTTTTTTCATTTCCACCAGTACCTTTTTTGATTTGGATATTCTGAGTATGTTGGTTGTATCCTGCCTGGTAGGACGTTGATTGTTCTCAATAAATGTCTGATTTGATTGCTGTCAACTTCAGCTGGTCTGTCTGACTGTGGAGCATTGTCCACCGAGAAATCTCCAGCAGGAAACTTCACAAACCACTTTTGACACATTGGATCAGTCACAGCACCTTCTCCATACACTGCAGAAATCTTTTTTCTTTTTCTTTTTTGCATTTCAGTTGCGTTTTTACCTTTCTTGAAATAATAAAGCATAGTATGCCAAAAATATTGCACATCTTCAATGTTAAAATGCCTGCATGAAACTTCACCAATTTTGGTAAGTTCTTTAAAATGTATGCTGATATGACAGCTATCACAATACAATCTAAGAAAATTGTTTTGAATGAAGTTAAAGACAACTAAGTGCTACTAAGCCATGTTAAGGAAAAAAATAAACAAACTTTTTGGCCAGCCCAATAATTTGAGTAATCAGAAGGGGTGGGCCTTCCCTAGTGGGAAGGGCTTTAACAGTGTGACACTGTAAACTGTCTATCCAGTACCCATTTTTCCCATTTCTCGTGCTCATAGAAGACTGGTTTTATACCTGATGGCAACAAATATGACTAAATACTCATTTTCTAAAATTTTGTTACATCCACAAATGACCATCTGATATAGTTCTTGCCAGAGATGTTTTCTGGAAAAAGAGGGCTTTTTTGAATTTCTAGAAAAGCTTTTTACTTGATTTTTTTTAAAAAGGACAGATAGCGCTGGCTCCATCCTTTCTCTTCTCATTCAGTTTTGAATGCGGATGTGATGCCTCTGGTCGGCGCATCCACCCTGCCACCACGAGACCACCAGAGAGAACATGCAGGAATGGAAAGACAGAAAGTTCTTGCGGCCCCGATGATGTCTTTGAGCATCTAAAACGCCATCAGTGATCATCAGCTCTTGTACTTCTTATTGTAGGAGGACAGTTTATTATCTGAATCACTGTTTATTCAATATCCAGGTACTTGCAGGTATTAACTAGAAGACTCATTATGTAAAGTTGACTTTGTTTATTCATTTCTACAGATGTGTATTACTTCTACAAATCATTTCTTCAACACATTTACTTCCTTAAGTATTTCAAGCACCTACTATGTGTCAGGCACTGTGCTAGATGCTAAGAATATAAATAAAATGATTTGGACCTAATTTCACTCTGTAAGAGTACCTGAGGCTTTTTGTTGAAGATACTCAGATGGAGAGTAATTGAATGTCTTTTCTCTCCACCTCTGTCTTTCATGTCACTCTAACTGCCCACTGTTCCTATTCCCTGAAAAGAAAAGAGAGAGAGAGAAAGTGCAAACGACGTGAGGACAATCCGATCTAATTTTTTATATATTACACATGCCTCCTAACCCCTTCCCTTAGAAGTGGAAAGAAATGGTCTCTCTGTAAGAATTGGTCAAGAAAGACAATGCAGCTCCTTTATCCTGCTTTGTGTCCTGCACCAAAGAACACTCTCTCAGCTCTGGCATAGCCGTGGAATCCCCGTCTAGAACATTATAACGGATCCACTTGGGTAAAAGGGCAGTTCAGTTGTGGATAAACTGCTCCCAAACACAAAGGTGGTGTTAAGCAAGTCCTCAAACCGAAGCCTCTAAATTCCCTCCTGGACCTCGCTGTACTCGGGTTTATGCAGAAAGAAATCTGCACATATAAACCCCGGCCAGGGAACGTTTTTATTCTATGCAGATGGGAGTATATCATAAGAATGCTCTGGAGTCTTTCTTCTCATCTTGTTTTTCACCATCTTAAAAGCAAATGGTTGTCTGACATGAAATGCTTTGTCTTCAGGCTCTGTCTTTGATACTGCATTTTGGGGAGGGAGCTGATCATAGGTTTAGTCAGCCTTGGTGTCACATCTGTGGATGTAATTCAATTAAGAATTAGTGTTTGGTGAGAAAACCCAGCTTCTTCAGAAATGATCATTTAGCCAAGATGCTGCAGTAATGGGGCCACCAACAACCAATCAGTGTGCCGTTTATCACAACTCTGCAAGGATGAAGCCTCCTCATTTTTCGTGCCTTCTTTGGGTCTGCTAATGCATTGTAACTGCCCTGTCACCCCAGCCCCAAAACCTCAGTTTTGCCAACAACCTGTTACTTCTTTTGACTCTTCTTCTTTGCCATCTCAGTACTAGTGCCTTAAACCAGGCCCTGGTCATCTCTCGCTGCAACCAGCTGCCTGGTCTCCTCAGCCCTGGGCTCCTACAGTCCAACCCACATCTGCTTCCCACAGTGTAAGTTCCATGGTACAGGGACCTGGTTTGTTTGCCTTGGTTACTGCTGCATTCCCAGAGCCAAACATAGCACCTGGCACCAGGGACCTGGTTTGTTTGCCTTGGTTACTGCTGCATTCCCAGAGCCAAACATAGCACCTGGCACATAGTAGGCCCTCAGTAAACACTGGTGGGAATAAATATATCATAAAGAACAGTCCTGATCTGATTCTCACTCCTGGCTCGAAAACCTCACTGCCTTCTCATTTCCCATGACACGAAGTCCAGCCCACGCTCAGGTAGCAGCATTCAGGGAGCCCCAGCACGTGGGTCCTGGTCTGACACCATCACGTACTCTGTTCCATTCAAACCAGGCAACATCACTTTTCCAAGATGGGGTCTTTTGCCTCCTTGCAGTGTCCATGCCTTCGCTCCTTCTCCCCCCAATCCCTGGGAGCCCCCCCCCCCGACCCCACAGCTGTCTCTGCCAGTCCAAACCCTGCCTCTCCCCGGCGAGCCAGCTCTCACCCCTCTTCCTTAATGAAGCCTTTTCTGAGGGTATAATAAACCTGTCATTTGCGGGCAGCTTACTATATGTTAGCTCATATTTTTCTTCTCACAAAAACCCTATGAGAAAGACCTGTTTGTCCCCCGTTTAAAGACTGTGGGACTGAAACTCAGCCATTTTAACCGTGGGACTGAAACTCAGCTGAGTCTGCACAGGCAGGGTGGGATTTGAATCCAGTGAGAAAGCCCCTGCCCTAATCCTTTATCCACCATAACTATCTCTGTGTGTTGGAGACACAAGGACTGCAATCAAGGGGTTAAATTCAGCATGAGCAAGATTTTAAAACAATCTTTAAAAATCAGGAGCTCTCACAGAAAAAAAAATTGGAGTTTGAGCTTCTCTTAGGAAAAAAAAGGAAGTTCTGGTCACTTTGGGTCTGGGGTTCCACATGGCATCTGTCCTGGGGCGCTGGGCTCTGGTGGCCTCTCGCCCAGCTTGGCCTGTGCAGGCATTTGAGCTTGAGTCCCCGGCAGCTACTCGTTGGCACCTGTCACAAAGCATTTTTCAAATTCTCACTTATCTCACTTCACTTTCCTGAGACTGCAGGCCTCCTTTCTCATTTCTGCCTGCTCTCCTGCCTGCCCTCTTCCCAGCGTGGAATCAGTGCTTGGCATGTCACAGACCCTTGATCTCGTTTTTACCGAGTTGCATATAAGTAAGTTGGCTAGTTTGCTAATCAGCCCAACATTTAATATTTGTCCAAAAATAGTTTTCAGGTTAATTTTAGTGTAGTCAATTCTTAGTCTATTTGTAGAAACATGGGAGTGAAGCAGTGAATAATTACCTAGATTTTTTTCTTGCACTGGATTGCATTGATGTTTTCATTAGATTTTCATTCTGTTCCTGGTTATTCTCGTCGGTAGATTACGAAGTCATTTGCTTTCCCTGTGAAGCCTTCCCTGAAGCCACCAGTTGCTATCTGCCCATCTTTCTATGCTTCTAGGTAGGATCCTAAGGATTTCTCAGCCTGCTCTCTTAGGGGCGAGAACTGTGTTATCATCTCTGTATCAGTTACTCAGAAACAGCCTGGAGGATGCTAGGTGTTCCGTTTGGTTTCAGTGACTGAATTATTCCTTGAGTACGTGCGCCGTGGATAGAAAGATGATCTAACTGACATTTTCTTAGTCTGACATGAGAGGATGTAGATGCTACTCCCTCAAGTTAATCAATGGTATTGATGGTTTAATACAGTATTTTTTCCTTATTGTTCCCTCCACTTAAGAATTTAGCATGAAGTACTTAAACACCAAAGGAATATTTTGTTGCCCGGTTCTTGGAAAAACCAAGCAGCTTCATAAATTTTGAATTCCTTCCTCCTCTGACGTGGCTTTAGCAGGCAGTGTTTGGGCCCTTCGCCTGTGCCCGGAGAGCCCCTGTGGAGGGCTGTCCCATCTGATGGCCAGCAGCCCCCGTTCCCCGCTCAGCTGTCACCTCATGGAGACAAATGACAGCCAGGGCACTCTGTCTGCCCAGGACCACCAGCCCCAAGCAATGGAAAGCCAGCAGAAATACCTGAAACTAGTGAAAAAGTTTATTTTTCATTTCTTCTTATAGTTTTACACTTTCCAGAACTTTCACCCTAACAATGGCACTCAAGATTCTGCCTTACACAACACGGCATCCATGATACAATTTAAACATTCTGGAAATAAACTAAGTGCTAACACTTATGGACTGTTGCTGTGGCCAAGCACTCGGATGAGCATTTTCATTTTGCTATGTTTGCTCCTCATAACCTTCCTAAGAGATGGGTATTACTGTTAACCCAATCTTACGTATGAGGAAACTGAGGTTTAGAGAGGCTAAGAAACTTATGCCAGGTCACAGAGTGGAATTCCAAGCCAGGTCGTCAAGCATTTGCCCCTCTACTAGCCCAATGCTGCTCTCATAGGCTGCTTTGCAGAAAGTCCACGTCTAGGAGGTGCTGGTGACTCTCAGCAGATGGAGTGCCTCACCTGGTGGCATGGGCTGCCCTTATTCAACTATTAGTGAAGCATCTCAGGGGAAGCTGACACAAGTTCAATTAAAGAAAGAAACACACAAACAAACAAGGAACGTAGTACCATTAGCAGAGCCTTCCGGAGTAGCCGTCAGGTCTGAGTCCTGAGCTTGCATTATTTCTGTTTTCAACCAGCATGGCTTTTGTATTGGAATCCATCTTGAATTTAACACTGTAATTATTAGAACAAGGAAAGTAAAGTCACCTTATTTACTAAAAGCAGATACAAATATTTTAATGTTGAAAACCAGAGTATCTCTTAACATTTTCTCTTATCCTTTGGTTTAGGAAGAAAAGTACAATTAGAAATGCGCAAACCAGAGTTACATTTTTGTACTTGTATTGTGAGGGATCATTAGTTCCTTCTTTTATTTTAAGGTATTGATGTACAAGGGCCACTATGTGAGAGTATCTCCAGAGACCAAGTATTTCCTGTGTAATACCTGAAATTTTAAGTTTTGACAACAGCATTGTAACAAAGACTCTCTCTGGGTCCTCTCACATCAGTTATAGGCTGCGGGGGTTGGGGGGGGGGGGAGAGGGAGCATTTGGCCCCTCAGGGAGGGAGGAGGCGGACCCAGACGGCAGCTTCCCCCTCAGCTTCATCCAACCTCAGCTCCCCGTCATGTGGATTCTTGGCTTTAACTCAGCACATTCATTTCTCACCCGCATACAATAATAATAATCCGTGTGTTTCTGCATCCTCTGTCCTTACTTTCTCCAGGAGGTCTTCTTTTGTTAATCCTGCCTACCTCATGATCACTGCCCCCAAAATTAATGGACTCAAGATTCTCAAGTATCTGAAAGCATGTAGGGATTGTTCAGCTCTTCCAGGGCACAGAAGTACCGTACCTCCAAATGCCTGGTTTACAGCACTGCCCCTGTGGACACTCAGGAAATACAGACTGACTGACTAAATGAGCAGAGATGGGAACTCCATCAGAATGACACCCTGTGTACTTTGCATAAAAATTGCTAAGGGATCAGGAATAATTCATATAAAAACTATGAAATTCAACACACAGAGCTTCTACCACTTACAACCACATCAGATTTACTTTCGAGGGGCAGCTTGTTCACTGGAAGAATCTGACTCAGCGAGTTTAAATTACTCCTTTTGAGCCACTTAACTTCTGAATTTCCTCATTCAGTGGCTTCGACTACACTTGAATACTGCCTGCTCTCAAAACATTTGCATTTAATTGCCGCAGTAGTAGGCTTTCCTGTTGCCATCGGAAACATATTCATTATCAGTGTCAGGCTTACATTGAGAGTTTGGTTATTTATATCTAAAAAATCAAGTTCAACAAAGATAACTGAAGGCATGTAAATAGATTTTTCTACTTTTTTATTGTAAGAATATGCTGCCTGCAGATACACAAATTCAAATCCTTGGCAAATCATATTTTCAATGGCTGTTTGTCTAGAGATAAATGGATATGAGTAGAGAAAGTTATTTTAGGAATGATAAGTCAACATGAATTTTATTTTTGTAATGTATATATGCATATATTTTCAATATGTGTATGATTCAGGAAAATATTGTGTCTGGCAAGTAATTGCTGTAGCACTTCATGTGATGAAGAGATTTGAGCCTTATAAAAATGCATTTAAAACTGTCTTCAACCTTATTTCAAATTAAAGAGCATTAACACCCTGTTGTATGCTGATAACCGGAGGGTTAAAGTGAAGCTTGGGGATGCCAGTGGTTGGGGGGTGTGCTCCCCGTTTTATCCATCGTAGGAAGACCAACACCGACCAGCCTTCCTATTGGAATGCCATACCATTGCAGGCCCATGTGGCAAAGTTGAATGCCTTTTGTCAGTCCAGGGTGTATTTGAATTAATTTAAGAACTAAGTGTTCCTCTAGACCCATTAGTTGTCATGGCAGTAGTTTTAATCAAAACCAGAAGTGTGCTGGCTGCCTTGGGTTGTGTCCCATGAATAAATGTTGGTTTCGTGCATCCTATGTCCTGTTGATCAAACCACATTCTTGTCCAATGTGTTTGTGAAACAGTAAGTTTCTTTCTTCAAAGTGGAAGGTTGCTACTTAAGATTGATGTATTTTAAAGATGGATAGTGACCTTTGAAAGGCATTCATAAATCACTTACAACTGATCCGCACATACAAAGTGAAATGAATAAATGAGACAAATCCTTGCCAATATTAACCCTAACTTTCACCTTAAATACCCAGGTAATCAAAGAAGGTCTGTTCTCGTAACCTAAATTACTAGGAAACATCATGCCAGTTTTCCTCCTCACTGAATATGCAGATATATTGACATGAAGCTGCTGCTGCTGTTGAAAATATCACATGTGTTTTAACTAGCGAAAGATGACAGGGTGATCAGAAGCCACACCTGGGAGTCATCTGCAGACTAAAGAATAATGAAATGCTATTACGGATTGGTGGACGTAACCCTCTGGCATTTATTGAGCTTCGTATTCTTCACTGAGCTGGGTGCATGGGGACAGGGTTTGAAAACACACAACAACAATTGCTACATGCGAATGGTCTCTGCATCAGCTGGAAAACTACCTGGCCGAAGATATAATAAATACTAATGAGAGGGTAGTAAAAGCAAATCAAGGGGAAGTGTAACCCTACAGACAAAATTCATCACAGGGAGAGATGCAAGGATTGCAGTCTTCAATGAAGGCTTCTTACTGGCAATGGACTTGGAGCTAAGTCTTGAAGAATGGGTAGAAATTCCCCAGGTGGAGGGGAGGGATGAGGAGTCCGCAGGCTGGGAGTTCAGTACAGGGACAGGCTGGGAAGTGTGAATTGTATTCACAGAGTGGTCACGCTTGAACCTCTTGCTAGACAAAGTTAAGCTTGATGCGCAAGTTCAGGACCAGTCACTTTGCATCAGGCCCAGGTGCTTCTATTGAATGTGCTGCAAAGGAATCTATTTCATATTTCTTAAGCAGGGAAATGCTGTGATGGCGGTGTTTAAGAGTCAGAGAACCCAGCCACAGTGCCAGGAAAAGGTGAGGATGGCCGGCACGGTGGAAGTTGAAGATAAAGTGAAAGGTTCTTTTGCTAAATTTCTATGGGCTAAAACATCATAAATTATGTAGAAAATAGGAGTTATCAGTAAAGTTTCTGATGTTATCCTTCACTTAAATTAGCAGAGTACAGTTAAGTGTAACGTGACTGCAGTTTACTGAAAGCGCCACTGGGTGGCGAACGTGTATTATTCGTGGCTTTAGATTTACTGCTCTTTAGTTGAAAGGTTTGTTTAATTTTGAAAATTCTATTTCTAATTAAATCGAATTAGATTTTCTATTAGTAAAATATAACTTATGTAACTAGTTATTAATAGAAAAAACTGAACTATTACTCTGAAGTACTTATTTCGAACTTATAAGAACCCGTGTGCAAAATTGAAGCTAAATGATACTCTTCCAGGATCCCCCATTTTATTTTAATTTTTCCTATTCATCTACCCAGGAAACTTACTTATTTAGTATCCAAATACTGACAAGTATCTTTGGTAATAAATAAAATCAAACTATTTAGGTGCTTAGTGCTGTGAAAATCGTGCATTCTATTGGGTTGGCCAAAAAACCCATATAGTTTTTCAGTAAAATAAAAAAGCATTTTTCATGTCCACTAATAACTTTATTGATTTGGATATTTGGAGTATATTGGCTGTATCCTGTGTGGTACAGCACTGACTGTTCTCAATAAGTGTCCCGATTTGATTGTTACCAACTTCAGCTGGTCTACCCAACCATGGAGCATCGTCCAGCATGAAACTTTGCTAGCCACTCTTTTGGCCCATTCAGTCAGTCACAGCACCTTCTCCATACACTGCACACATCTTTTGTGTGTGTGTGTGTGTATGTGTTTGTGTGTTTCAGTTGCACTTTTACCTTTCCTGAAATACTAAAGCATAATATGCTGAAAATATTGCTTATTTCCTTCCATCTTCAATAATGAAATGGCTACACAAAAATTCACCAATTTTGATGTTTTTTAAATGGGAACTGATGTGACAGCTGTCACAATACAATCCAACAAAATTGTTTTGAATGAAGTTAAAGGCAAACGAATGCTACTAGAGCCAGCTTACCGAAAATCCCGAACAAATTTTTTGGCCAACCCAATAATATCTGAGCTGACTGCTCTGGGGCATAGCCTGTTGCTTCTACTTCACTGTTGGCATAATGTGTTAGATAATAGCCTTGTCTGGCAAGCTCCTCCCACCACCAGTGAGCTCAGCGAGAGTGTGTCTCACATGCACTGTCTCCGTCATGGTACTTTACCTGACTATAAGCTTCAGGAAAGTAGGGTCCACATCTGTTGGGCTTAGAAGTCTCTCCCAGGGCCTGGTGTAGTATGGAACATAGAGGAGACCCTTCATGAATTAACACTTGTTCTTCTCATGCAAAAAACAATGCAGTGTCCTTTCCATTTGATCTCAGTAAATCAGGTACAATTGCATAGTAATTTTTGCCAATCAGGCAATCAGAGCTTACCTCTATTACCTTCTGAAAATGACTCAAAAGAAGTTCATGCAAAGATATTTGTGTATTCTCTGTTGGTGGGATTGCAGACTGGTACAACCACTATGGAAAACAGTATGGAACTTTCTAAGAAAACTAAAAATGAACATGCCTTTTGACTCAGCAATTCCACTATTAGGAGTATATCCTAAGAACCCTAAAACACCAATCCAAAAGAACCTATGCACCCCGATGTTCATAGCAGCACAATTTACGATAGCCAAGAGTTGGAAGCAACCTAGATGCCCATTGGTAAATGACTGGATCAAAAAACTATGGTACATTTACACAATGGAATTCTATGCAGCAGAAAGGAAGAAGGAGCTCCTACCCTTTGCAACATCATGGATGGAACTGGAGAGCATTATGTTGAGCGAAATAAGCCAGGCGGTGAAAGATAAATACCATATGATCTCACCTTTAACAGGAATCTAAACAACAAAACAAACAAGCAAGCAAAATATGACCAATGACACTCAAATACAGAACAGGCTGACAGGGTACAGAGAGGAGAGGGGAGAGAATCATAGGGGAAAAAGGGAGGGATTCACATGAATAAGTATAAAGGACACACGGACAATAATTAAGGTGGGGGGCGGAAATGGAAGGGAGGTGGGGAGCACTGGGGGGGCAGGGCAGGGAATATAAAACAGAAAACTGTACTTGAATAAGAATTAAATTAAAAAAAGATATTCGTGTATTCTTTGTTTCTTGCAATCTTTTATTAAAAATATTTCCACACACACTTGGGCATGTGTGTGTGTATTTGAGAGTCCTGGCCCTTTGGTATTAATCTGTATAGATTATCCCAACCAGATTTTGGTTATGCAAAATTCTCAATGTTAACCTGTGTTTATATTGCTTTTATTTATTTATGTAAATATGGGAGGAACACATCTTACAATAGAATAGAATATTTGGATTTGGGACTGTGCTTCCACAACAGTATTACGAGTGGGGGTCATAGTAACAGTCATTTATTATTTAGTGTATGTCACTTAATATTTCTAACAATCAAGCAGTACTATCAATCATATGTTAAAGATAAAGAAACTGAGTTCAGATGGGATAAGCTGGGTACACAAGTAGTCAGCAAACCGAGGGCCCAGCCCAGGGCTGTTCGGGGGGACGGCCCGTGGGCCTCCCCGAATGTTCTACTGCCTGTCTCTGCTGCTGTGTTGAATTTTCCTGCACAAAAATCCCGGTAGATACCTATTGTCATTCAACCAGAAAATTTCTACTGTATTAGTAGTTTGGAAATTACTCATGATCCTCCGATACTGTAACATACTGACCTGGTTTGGCCTTCCACAGCCAGAGGAAAACTGTCACTGCCCCCTTATCTACGATATATAATGTACTCAGTAATCATGTAAATAAAAGTGATTATCACATAATTCAAAATTTCATATAGACACATATTTGGTTAAAGGTGTACAAACTAACACTATGGAATGGTCGCAGCAATTAGCCTGGATCTGCAAATGTTCCTGAAAGCACGGGGAAGAGACCCGGCTCACCTCTGAGGCAGCCTGGCAGACCTGGGCACATCCCGCCCTCCAGGTGGGAGGGGAGCTGTACAGTCTCTCTAGAAGGCGATTGGACAATAGGTGTAGAAATTACAAAACCGCAAATCCTGCAGCCAAACCATTCCACTCCCAGAAGGTTATCCTACAGGTACATTGACACCTGTGTGAAATTATCATATACACAAGGTATGCTTGGCTTCTACTTTTTTTTTTGTAATAGCAACTGTTGGTAAAGAACTTACACCTCCATTAAGGGAAAATGATTAAATAAGTTACAGTGTATCGATACCATGGACTATTATGGGGCTGTAAGAATGAAGAAACTTTTCAGCACTGATATGGGTCTTCTCACTGCCTAATCTAGTTAAGAAGAAAAAAGGCATGGTAGTATTTATAATATTGTTTATGCCCGAAGAAAAGAAAAGAATACACACACTCCTGACTACCACATATATTTGCTTTCCTATGGGTAGAACAGCTTCTGCAAGAATGTGTAAGGAAGTGGTGACCTTCCTGCTTCCGGGAAGGGGAGCAAATTGGCTGGGAGCCAGGCAGTAAAAGGAGGTCTTTTCCATACCTGTTTGCATATGTATGATCTACTTTTAAAAAACCTTTTTTTGTTTAAAATTTAAAAAAAAATATGTGTATCCTTCATTCCCACCTTTCAAGTTCTAGGACTTTAGATCGAGAACATTGTAAAAGATACACCAAAGACATGTGTGCAAAGATATTCTTTGCATCATTACTTAGGATGACAAAACAAAGAAAGGAATAAAAAATGTTCATCATTTGGAGATTAAAAGCAACAAATATGTACACATGTGTGCACACTATGGAATCTCCTTTGAAAAGTGCAACCAATTTATATGCTTGGTGTCAGGGGTCCAGATGAAGCCTCTCTTGCTCATTGAACCCAGAGCATCTGACACATGCCTGACACACAACACTCACCTGATTAATAGAAAAATTAGCAACTAGAGGAGAGACTGGAAGGATATACTCTAAAATGTTAACAATGTTCGCCAGATTTTTTACTTTCTTCTATGATAGCTTTTATTTTCCAGGTTTCCATCATGAACATGTACTATCTTTATGATTAGGGAGAAATACAATAAGTGTTATAAGACTCCATCCTAAAAAAAAAACAAAACTATTTTTCTTGCCATGTCTAACTATAGAGGAAGGAACAGCTATTTTAATGAGTCCTGGAGAGTGTTTGCATTTGATCAGCAGAGCTTCCAGAGATTCTGGAAAGGATGGTGGCGGGATGTACGTGGCAGCTGGTACACTTAGTAAGGATTGGAAGTACATGAGGGGATAATTTGAATGCTAATTACAACATCACTTTGCCCATAGGAGGGATCACAGAACTAGGATTGGAGTTACTTAATCAAACATTAAGGTCTTCTCTGTAACACCAGGCCTGATCTTTGTTTTTTCTTTTTCCCTGGTTTTGACTATGGACAGATCTACGTTCTGGTCCCCACTCTGCCACTTATATATGCTGTGATCTTTCTAAGATGATATTTCTCCATCTGCAAATGAGGCTAAGAGTGCGGTCTCTGCTGGGTTGCTCATGGAGTGTGTTCCTAATGCAAGTGAAGAGTTTAGCCGAGTATCAGGCAGGAGTGAGACTCTCAGGATGCCTCCCTCCCCTTTCTGCTTCACAGTCATCACTGTGTCCTGGTTGTGAATAAAGAACTGAAAGTTGGTTGAGAAAGAGGGAAGGGACTAATTTTTTAATCAAATATTTTACTTAACCCTACTAATGCTCCTTTAAGGTGTGGATCATCTCCTTTTACTGGTGTGGGGGGAGGGGAGTAGAGTTGGGGGAGCCGGGACCATCCTAAGGGCACAATGATTGGCACCTATGCGCTGACGCAGAACACGCACAGAGCCTTCCTNTTCTGCTTCACAGTCATTACTGTGTCCTGGTTGTGAATAAAGAACTGAAAGCTGATTGAGAAAGAGGGAAGGGACTAATTTTTTAATCAAATATTTTACTTAACCCTACTAATGCTCCTTTAAGGTGTGGATCATCTCCTTTTACTGGTGTGGGGGGAGGGGAGTAGAGTTGGGGGAGCCGGGACCATCCTAAGGGCACAATGATTGGCACCTATGCGCTGACGCAGAACACGCACAGAGCCTTCCTGTGACCTCCAGAATTTTGTTCTAAGGAAAGAAGATGGAAATCTTCTATTGATCGCATTGCTGTGCCTGAGGACACTGGAGAACTTATTGCATTACGATGGGTTTTGGATGTTTGCCTAAAGCCACAAACCTTTTGATGTCCACCTTCGAGCCCTGAGAAATTTCTCATCACTCCTGTAATTCCCACAAATAAGATAAAGCAGAACTTTTAACGGACAAATTCTCTACCCCTTCTTGCTCTCTGACTTAAATCTCATTAAATATATTTTAAATACTAGTTTTACAAAACGCTTTTCTAACATGTGTTCTGAGTAATTTCACACCCTCTAAAGCGGTGAGTTTACTTAGCTAATGAAGCAGATGAGAATGATCAAATTTGTTGTATTTGGGGTAGATAAAAGGATTCTACCAATAATTGTGCCAAATTCAACTTTAAATGTTATAGGTCTAAAAGTTTAATATATAAAAACAATGGAATAAACCATACCTGGATGATTTAATTTTTTTAAGCAACTAAAAGGTTGATTATATTTATTAATCAAGCTAATAAGGTACTAAGAAGAAATATGCAAACCTTTAGGTGGGCAAACATGTTATACTAGAAAAATAAAATCACAGCAGTCAGCAATGTTAAGGAAACACCGCCTTTCATGGACCTTTCCTGAAATGTGATTATGCTGCCTTTTAATGCTTTTTAGCACTGTGCTTCTGAACTGCAGTCACTGGGACAATTTTCTCCCCCTTGCTGATGACACCCAGAGGACACTTCCAACAGGTCTTCCATAAAACGACCTTCCGCTGCTACCTGGAATCACTGATTTTACATTTTTAAGGGATATCACCTGCTATCTCTACTAAGTCAGTAGGAATAAATAAATGCCAATTTACTCGAGAGAAGTATTTAAATGACTCTCAGAAACAGAGAAACAAGACAGAAATGGCAAGGAAAAGTCAGGGCCTTCCGACTAATAAAGTGAATAATAAAAAGTCTTTGTGATGAATGCCCGTTTCCAGTGCTGTCTTTGTTCCCCTCAGCTCTGTGTCTGTCTGGAGACTGATGCTCCTATTTGTGTTTCTGCAGAGCGGCGGTTTGGCTCTGATAAAATATCTAATTCATAATACTGGTAGACGTGCCAAGAAGTCACACCAACCAGAAGGTTAAAAATCATTTCCATCAACTCTGCACAGTGTTTTTGAGGAAGAGCAGATTGTTGCAACTTCCATGCTTACAATCAAGGCACGTGCGTCAACAGAGGCGTTTCAGTGTTTGTGCGTATCCGGTAGCAATAGAAACATAAAAATCAGATAGGGGGAAAGTCAATATTTATCGTAACCTATCTTCCAACACTCACTAATGGTAACAAAAATAACTAACAATATTAAAATGGTAAGTGACATTTTTGAGAACTTACTATACATCAAGCAGTAAGGGAAACACTTTATAAATTCAAGATTAATTTACCTTATTAGACTCAGAATGATCTTAAATTTCTCTAAATATGTACTGATTTATTAAGTTCTGCAAGAAAACATACGGAAACTAATTTTCTTTGTCCGCGTGGAACGCACACTCAGAGGAAAGATTTGGAAGTAAGGTCATGCCCTCTTGCGGTGGCGCCATCCCCAACTCCTTCCTACTGGAGGTTTTCTTCTTCTGTTTCTGATCCAACCACCGGATTTTATGTTGGCCAGCCTCTCCTGCAGTTTGTGTGTGTGTTTGTCGTTGGCTGGAGTTGCTAGCATTGACCATGCTCTGGAACTTGAAGTGTTTATGGTTTTATTTAATGTCACAGAGGTTCCCAGATGTGTATCTATTTCTAATTCCCCTCTGGAACATTTGGGAATGGGGTTTTAGCGGGAACGAATGGCTCTCACAGGAGGAGAGGAGTGCGGCTGACAGTCGGCTGGCAGGAGTACCTGTATGCGATGCCCACTGAGCTTCTCCTCCAAGGTACCACATTGAAACTCGCTTCTGGGTCACCACTTCTTTCCAGCTTACATCCAAACAATGCCTCTTGTTCGATGGCACAAATGGGACTGGGGTTAAATGTCCACTCAGGATATGGAGTGGAAAAATGTTTATGTAAAGAACCAGGACTAGAAACACACTCTACTAGAACTAAGCACTGTGATAGGACAGTAGGAACCTTCTCTTTTTCCTTTAATATGACCAGTCAGAGAGAGGCAAGTGGATCCTCAGGTCAACCAAGCTCCTTTGCGGCAGCAACAAATAATTCCCCAGTAGATGTTATCAGCCTGGCAGGGCTGTTCACAGATTTCAGAGACTGATTTTTCTGCCACCATGCCAGCACCATGAAACAAACCTAGGTTACCGGCTACCTGACCACACTGTCAATTGTTTTTCCAATTACTTAGCCAAGAACTATCTGAGGTTTCCTTAGAAGTCAAAAGAGCCATGTATAAAAAGTAAGCCGTAGTGAGGCACAGTGACTGAGCCATATGTTTCTGTTCCCAGGGGCCTGGTTGTGGGTCAGGTACAAGTTGCACTGCTTAGTTCTGTGGGGGGCAGGGCTTATCCAAAAGGAGGGTCTTTTTTCTCCTTATGGAAACAGATCATGGCTATTGAACACAATGCTGGCTTAGACATTTTAACTCTAAAGAATGTGACATCCTTTTAAGCTTTATAAAAGGGGGTTAAATAGGAGACTGGCTAGGCAAGGTGGATAAGATTCTTAATTTTATTAAGGCAGTGAAAGAGACTAAAATGAAAAATCGATAGCAAGTACGACAGTGCAGAGCTTGTATGAATCACCACACAGGGCCTGTGAACACACCTGAGGACAATGTATTTGCCAGTGAAAAGATACTTTCACGCTGGCCGCTGTCTCCACCAGCCTCCTCCACCCACCCCTGCTTCTGCTCACTCTCAGCAAATGATTTCGCCTCCTGCCTCATTGAGAAAACGGAAGCAGTTAGGGACTCCCATACCTCCATACCCTCCTTCTGCCAAATCCCAAACCAACTTTACGTGCACACTGTCTTACCTTCCCTCCCTTCACAGGAAAAGCGGGATCCCTGCTTCTCCTCCCCACCGGGCTCTGTCCCATTCCTTCCCAAACACATTGCTCCTGCAGCTCGTGCCCACTGCCTGCAGCGTCCCTTCTCCTCTATGCTAGATCATTCCAAGAGCAAGAGAAGGCA
Source organism: Sturnira hondurensis (assembly GCF_014824575.4). Classification (NCBI taxonomy): domain Eukaryota; kingdom Metazoa; phylum Chordata; class Mammalia; order Chiroptera; family Phyllostomidae; genus Sturnira; species Sturnira hondurensis. Next base: position 18,720,485 of record NW_028093985.1, on the reverse strand, counting down.
GCCTGGGGTAGCCCCTTTCAGACATGAAGGTGCATGTGAATCACCGAGGATCTTGTTAAAGACAGATCATAATCTGAGTAGTCAGGCAGTATTTCCCATCTTAAAAAATAGCAACAACAACAAAAGTCCCCCTTTTGACTTCTGCATGTGCTCTCCAGCACCCTCTCCATTTTTTGTTAACCCTTTACAGCAAAACTTCCTGAGAGAGGTGTCTACAGTGTGTCCACTTTCACTCACGTTCTCTGCTCAGTCTATGAACAACTGCTGTCCCCACCACTGAGCTGAAATTGTTCTTGTCAATAAACTCCATTTGCCCAGGCCGTTGGTACTTCTTGACCTGACGGCAGTTTCAGAGGTCGCCCCTCCCTCCTTCTGGAACTACTTTCTTTTGACTTCTCTGAAGCCTCTTTCTAATATTTCTCCTACTTCAGTCATTTTCAGTCTCCCTTGCTGGCTTCTTCTCATCTGGTCAGCAGCTTTGTTGAGCCTTGAGACTCTGTTCTGGGCCCCTCTCTGTCTACATCCTTTCCCTGAATGACTCCTTCTATTAGTGTGATCTTAAGAACCTGTGAAATACCAGGGACTTTCACATCTGCATCTCCAGCGCTGATTCTTATATCCATCCACTTATTGATATCACTTCCTGGATATCCACCAGGCATGTCATACAAACCCATGGCCTAAACGCTGCTCTTCCTATACTCTTCTCTAGCTCAATAAAACCAGCCTCGTTTACCCAGTTGCTTGAGTCAGAAATGTAGGCTGTTCCTCGATTTCTATTTCTTACCTCTTAGATACAATCTATTAACATGTCTACATGACTTTACTTCCAAAACACTTGAGTATGTCCACCCTGGTCTCAGCTATCATTCTCTTGTGGGCTACAGTGGTAATTTCCCATCTCGTTTTTCTTTTACCATACATTTTGCCCGAATGTCTTTTAAAAACATAAATTAGGTTCACGTCATTCCTCTGGTTGAAACACTCCAGTGGCTTCCCATCACACCTGTAATAAGTTCCCCACTCCTGTATTGGGTTCACAAGGCTTTCATTGGCACCCTCCCTTCTCCTGGCCACCACGTTCTATGCATCCTCAGTTTCCTCAAGCAAGTTAACTTGGTTTCTCCCTTTGTGCATTTGCATTACCTGTACTGGTTCCCTAGTCTTTCCAGATAGCTCCCTGTGATCACTCAGAGCTTGTTCTGGTCCCTGCCTTTGCTTCCAGGTTGATCCCACCCCACTTCTCAAAACCACATTTCCCAGCTACCTTGACAATGGCTTTTGGAGGATTTGACCAATGGGAGATGCTGAAAGCAGGAAAAAAACAGGACAGTTCCTTTCTTTCCTCTTTGCCCTTTCTCCATGCACCCCTTTCTCCAGGCAGCACCCCACCTCTGCTTCAGGGGGCATTTTCCAGGACTGACTAGGGCTGGGCCCCTTCAGTGCTTCAGCTCTGCAATGGACAGAGACAGCGCCTCCTCCCTGGTCACGAATACTACTGAGCAGCCCTGGCCATGGCTCTGGTTTCTGCTGGTGGGTTTGTCTGTGTAGCATCTGAGCCCCAGAAACATCCCCTTCATCCGGTAGTGGCTTTCAGCATTCCTAACATCTGTCACTCCATTTCATTCTCAGTTCTTTCATTACCAGTGTAGCTACTTCACTGTGTTAAATTCACTTGTTTGGAACAACAAGAGTAGTTTTTATTTTTCTCACCGAAACAGCTCCCAGCCATGCAGCTGGGCCTCAGGCAGCTCTCCTTGTGCACCGGGCTGCTCTCCAGGACGTGCACCTATTTTGAGTTTCTTCAGTGTACATTCACTACCTGCTATTTTCTTCTTTATTTATCTTTGTTTGGTTCTGTCTTGTTTATCACTGTACCCTCAGAGCCTAGAATGGTGTCTGATATGTATTATAGTTGGCAGGCAAGAAATATGTATTGACTAGATGAATAAAAAGAATGGACTGAGATTTGGCTAAACACAACCCTGCTCAAATGGAGAGGTGACATGGTTGAAGTGAAGGACAATCAGGCTTCAAAATACAAACTCCAGGGAAAAAAGAGGAAAATAAGAGAGAGAAATTAGGCGGGGGAAATGTTACACTCGGAGAAGAAAGGCCATTAGTGGGGAGAAAGGAACATTTATTTAATATCTACTAATGTGCCAGTGGCTTTACATGTGGTATTCCCGTCTGTCCCCACATCAGCACTCTCAGGCGGACGTTATCTCCATGTTACTGATGGGGATCCCGAGTACCTAAGAGGCTAAGTAACATATATGCCATCACACAGCTGTAAAATGTACAACAGGCTTCAAGCCAACGGCCTCCATCTGCCTCATTAGGACCAGCCCAGGAAAATATATCATAGCCTCCGCTGATGGCTGCCCTTTTATTTTTAATGCAGAAATTTAAATTCAGGAATATAAACAACTATTTCTGAAGCACTTATTTTATCCTATTAAGCTAATGGCCATCCCCAGTGAAATAATTTGAGATTTTTTTTTCAAATTGCTTCTCAAGTTTTTCTTGCCCTTTCTCACTCCCTACCTCCCCTCCCTAAATAAATGGAAAGACAGACCATAATCCATACAACTAAGTAAACAACAATACTGCTGTCAGCTCGATAAAGTGGGCCTTTGGCATTTTCTTCCAGGTTGACCTCAGAATAAGTCTGCTGCAGCGTGATTTAGTCTGCAGTAAGGACGGGGTTTGCGGACTGGGTCCGCCCCATGTATCAGCAGCATCCCATAGAGCGCGCAGCTGTTTTTCAGGTCTGTGCTCCATACGGCATCAATAGAGAGAGATGGCCTCGCTCCCTCCAAACTCACGGGCCCTTTCCTGTACCAACATCATCTCTGTTTTTTCAGATTTCATGGATGAGCCCTATTATCTTCATGAAGGATTCATCTGAAGCCTCGATCTTGTCCTTGATTTCCTCCTTCATTATGCCAAGGTCTGAAAACGGTAGATTTCGTATTGTGCAAAAATCATAGGGAAAGTGAGGGAGAAAAGCCCAAAATAGTGAGAAGAGAAAATGGCTTCTCTCCGAATGCTAATTTCCCTCCTTCGGTTGACTCAGGCAGGGCATTACCATGGCTTTGGCATTGTTTTTCCCCTGACCTGTTTGTTCTTAAGGGTTTTCCCTATCCCCAAACATCTTGTTCTCAGAACACTGAAAACTCACAGCAAACAAACAAATCATGGAAATTAAATAGCAATAAAACTGTTGTTGGCTTCCTATAAAAAATATTATCCAGTATTTAAATGGCGATTATTTCCAGAAACTTGGCAATTGTAACCATCCAAATGATGAAATTGATTCCAGTCACAGCCCATCTTTGTTTGGAAAGGAAATACCAGCCGTGTTTGAAAAATGGGTTATTGAAGACCTCGGTTTTCGAAAGGTGGCTCATCTGTTCTATTTGCTAACACAGCATCTTGTTGGGGAAAAAGAAATAATAAGTGCAGCTTTTCCCTACCCCAGATTATTTTCACTACAGATCTTTAGAGCAGGAAATAAAAAACAGCTAATGGTTCATGGGGCATGTGGAATTAGTTTAGGCAAAGCTGAGCCCTGGTCCTGCTGACCGCCTCCTCTTTCCTGTGCTGTTTTGTCTGTGCCGGCCTTAGAATATGTCAACAAATCTCTTTTAAGCTCAGATGGGAAGAAAGGATGGTGATTCTCTCTCTTTCTGTAAGGGAGTAATTTGCAACAGATGTGCTTTTTTAGAAAGGTACAAGTTTGTCTTGTAAAATATTTGTAAAGAAAAATAGCCTCCGGATTTCACAAAGTAATCCTTACTTGGTTTTGGAGATATCACAAAGAGCATTGTGTTTACAATACTAATATGATTCTTTTCTCACACAATTTGATTATAACTCAAGATGAGTTTTTGGGAAGAGCCGAGTTTAAATATCTAAAACAATATAGTGAAGAGATACCATATGTGATTTGATGGCTTTTTGACAGTGACCTGAAAAGGAGCCCAATTTCAGGCCTGAGATGTTGGTTAAAGTCTCAGGAACTCTTTAGTGCCCAGATCTGGACTTCTCCAAACCTCAGTACCCTCATCTGTAAAAGGGGGGAGTCACCTGCTCCTGCAGTCACAGTGGGAAGATAAATGGAAAATGCTTTATCAACCATGAAGTCCTATACAAAGGTAAATAGGCAAATAATTATTCTAATGAATCTACTCAAGAAAACAAATCTTTGAGGGTTCTGCATCTTCATGTGTGTGCCTTCTGGTATATGATTTTTTGGTTAAAAACTGCACAGGTAAGTAGATGAGCGACAAAGCTTGTACTGTTTAAAATGAAATGAGCTCTGGTCCTGATTCAACCATGAGGCTTGTTGAAGGACAAGTCAGTGGTTCTAATGGTTTATCTGTATTGGCAATGACATGTAAAAACCACAGGATAAAGAGGTGTTTGCCTTACACGAATGAATATTGTCTAGGAAGAATATGTAACTTTCAGCAGGGAATACTACAAACAGGAATTTTCTGCTCGTTTTTCAAATCCCATATCTCAGGTGAGAACAGATATGGCTGAAGGCACCAAAGAAGAGCAAGTGTGGATTGGGTGGAAGTTTGAGCTGGGACGTGAGGTAACTGGTCTTCCGTTTCCTCGTGTAGGGAATGAGAATAATACCTATTATTGCAAGGACTGTGTGACTGTGGGGTTGTGAGAAGTGGCATGTACAAGATCACCCATGATCATATTAGATGACAAAGAAGTTATAAAAACATAAAATAATATGCCTGAGATAAATCATAAATAAGAAGAGAGGAAATCCTGTCATCTTTATTAAGACTTACAAAACTTTTAAATGCTAAATTTTACTATTTCCTTTTTCACTCTGTTCAAATTATTAATATTAATGACTAACATGCATCGAGTACTTCCTATGTTCCAGACATTTGTCATAATGGATTAAACTCACTCAATTTTACAACCATTACATAGGTTTCATCATTATCCCCATTTCACAGATGAAAATAAGTAGGTTGACCAAAATTACATAGCTAAGGAAATGTGGAGGGGGGATTTGAACCATGCTTAGCCATACAGCCAGTCTGAAATCTGCTCATTTGCTCTGTGATTGTGGGCATCTAGAATAATAGAGTGCGCCCAGCCTTCTCTAAACTCCCAACTGCCCTCGCAGCTCTGCATCTGAACTCTAGCCCTATTTAAAGACACACTCGAAAAAGACAAATGATTTCAAATGTTTTTTAAAATCACACATATGCCCACAACTGGTTCATTAGAAGTTAGGGAAAAGAAAAACTAGCCTCGCATTTGCTGTTGGATTCAGAAATAAGCTGGAGCTTGGGTTCCTTATTGTCACACAAGATTCAACTACTGAACCCATAGAAAGAGCAGGAGAATTTCCACCCCCCAGCAACGTCCTTAAGTAAGCTTTCAGGTGGCCCTGAGTGATGGAGGCTACCCACAGCTCTGTCTTCTCTGTAAAATGGCAAATGGGTAACCAGAGGGATTTTAGGATACACTTTAGTTAACCTTTTTCTTTTTTAAAAAAATGAGGTCAGAGGACAGGCAGTGGCTTGTCCCAGGCCACCATAATCCTGAGTATGCTTTCATTTTCAAAACCTTGCCACAATCTGTTCATCAGGACTTAACAGAAAACCCTGGGAGGCAAACAAAGTCTTATCTCAACACTTGCACTGTCCTGCGTGAGAGTCTCCTTTGTCACTCACTCCTGTTCCTCTCCCATTCCTTGGGAACAGCAGCTTTGCAGCCTCTGTTGCTGTTTCTGTGGAGTTAGCCCGGACGGAGCCAGGTCATTAGGCCCTTTCTTTCACTCGGGAGTCCTTCTAAAAGGAGAACTTCTCATGGGACCAAAGCCCGGCATGGGATAATCTATAAAGCCACTCACTAGAAAGTTCACTTCCTGTCTGCTGGTGAGGAGATTAAGTCAAAGGTTTTGATATTGATATATAGTCCTAATCTTTTAAGAGCTTTCAAGTACTAGCAGGACAGTTAAAAGAAGTTTTCTTAAATCATTAGGAAGAGGGAGATTTGCAAGTCCCTTAGGACACACATGGTGAATGAGTTTTGAGCAGCAAGAAATTCAGGTTTATTTACATTAAATGAAAATGAAATATTGCATGTACAGCCTTTTACAAATAATTACTTCTGTTTAATTAGAAGGCAACAAGATCAGTTAACAAGTTTTGTTTGGGCCTTAGCTTTGTCATCTTTGTTTCTAACCCAAGATATTTTTCTTCCCTTCCTCATGTTTGTCGCCAAGTGCCAGGCTTCCTACCCATCCTTTCAGTTCCTGGAGAGTCTCTGCTGCAATTTTCCCCTGCTCCTTCCCCCTTCTCTTTCCCTCAATCTCCACCTCTTTTCTCTCTTGGTTTTTTTTTTGTTCGTTTGTTTCCCTGCTCCTGCCTTCTTGCTCCTTCCATCCTCTCTTTTCCCTTACCTCCCTTCTTTCTTTCCTGGCTTTCAGCATACCCCTTACGAGCGCCAGCTGCCATTACAAAAATGGCAGCTGGGTTCAGCTATTGTTTATATTGCCCAGCCCAGAGGACACAGTTTCCTAGGCCCAAAGTAAAGGGAGAACAGATCATTTTAAAGTGCTAGATTTTACATAGAAAAGCTCTTAATAAAAAAATTTAAAAAACTTCCTGAAGAAATGTGATTTTTCTCCCCCACCGCCAAAGAACAAAATTATCATTGAGTCGTATACCCATGGCTTATTTCACAAAGCCTTCAATAGCCTATCGCTTTGTCAGACACATGTCCCTTCGCCGCTGGCCCCATGGTTGTAGCTTCTGTGTGGGATGAATGTGGCTGGTGCCAAATAAGGTTGTTTTTGTTACTTCTGGACTTCAGTTCTGCTACCGTAAATCAACATCTCATCGCATTTCATAAAGGAATAGAGTGGAATTGTGGGTCGTGAGGATTCTTTGAAAGTCACGTGGAAAATGTATAACATTAAACTAACAGGGCAAGGTGCAACTAAGTGTGATTAAAAATTGCGTCGTAGAAAATGAGTTCCGGAAAGCATCGGGCTACCTTGCACAGAGGAAACAACAAAATTAAGACCAGGTAAATGCTTATTCTTCACAAAATATGTGCAGAGTCAGCAGAAGGGAGAAAAACATCTTCTTAAAAGTAACATCATTTTCTAAAATGGAATCTTGGAATCTGACAAGTTAACACTATGTCTTCTGGGGAGAAACTAAACATGCATGAAAGATGTCATATTTGGGAATTCTAATATTTCAAAAATTGTTTTTAATATAAGCAAAAATAGATTACAATAATTTGAATTCTTTTAATAAGAAATTGTATCCGTAAGTTTAATACTACTACTAGTAGTAACAATTAGAGACAGTTTATTTGTACACAACATGTACCAAGAGCTCTACATATCTTGTCTTATTTTAGTCCTCTTTATAACCCAGAAATGTAGATGTTTTTGAGAGCTGTTTTATTTTTTAAGAGGAAAAGTACTGTTTTAATTGGTGTCCATCTGTCCTCTTAACCTGAAATATATCTCAGAGTCCTTTAATGTCTCCGTGGAGGGTTTCTATGTTTAAGGTTAATATCAGGGAAAGGGGCCAGGCACCAAGTCACCCGGGGTTAGATGTGATGTAATGAGAACCAAGTAAGACACTAAGAGAAGATTCAGTACATCTAGGGTCTCTGTGAGTTGCTAAGCTTCTGTGAGAGTTTTAGCATTCTAAATTTCAGGCTGAAACATAGTTTTCTACATCCGAAAAAGAAGGAATGTTGGCACAGGGGAAACACTTCATCACTTTGTGTGCCTTTATTCAATTTATACCTCTTATCAAATATATTTTCCATGGGTTAGAAGTACAGACCTGAGAGAAAGTTTGTCTTGCAGGGCATTTTCCTGAATGAACTAAGAAAGTCGTGTACCAAAACTATGCTTTGCATGAAAAATAAATCACATCAAGCAAACACATTCTAAACAATTGTACACTTTCTGCGATGTGAGGCTATATTTGCTCACAGAAGAGCTAAAGTCAATAATAAATTGTAACAGTTGGCTCATAGCAAATATCAATCTTTCGCTCACCTTTTGCCAGAAGCTACCTAGCAAGACTTTAAAGGAAAAGTAAAGTTATGCTCAAGGTTAGCTCTTTGGGGTGGCAAATCTGAATGCTTCCTCTAGGAAATCAGTAAGGCGAACCTGTGCCTTGGTTTGCTAGGACTGTTTCATTTTATGCTAGACCTAAATGTAAGATTTAGTCAGTGGCCCCCTTCCCTCCCCTATACATACTTCACACTCTTGAGACAATCTCACTCTAGAAAGTGAAATAGCATTAGTTTTATAACATTGATATTTCAAGCAAACTTTCTACACGCCTGCTGTGATCAATACGGCACAGGTGTTCAACAGATTCATTTTCTGTGATGTCAACAGGACTGATGATGACCACTTTGGAAGGGCCTCTAAACAGCGTTAATGACCATGACAGGAAGCAGCTGGATGCATGAGGAACCCATCCCCACAGTACACATCTCAACACCTATCATGCTGGCTTCTCGTTCCCTTTTGGAACAGACTCAGTGAACGGGGGCACTTGCTATTCAGTTTGAAAATCAATGAACAGGATCTTCCAAATATGTAAGACCTTCCTATTGATTTTTAGGTCTTTAAATTTTCCTAAATATCTGAAAGCCAGGAAGCAGATACTTCTTTGGAAAAATATAGTTAACTGTTTGTTGTGATATATGATAGTAAAATAGGTGAATATAAAGGAATCGCTGTATTTTAAGGTGCAATTATTGATGTTTTATGAACTATTTAAAATACAATAACAAGATTTTTAAAAATTATATAGAATCATTAGAAAAAGTTGTACAATATAAATCTCACATGTTCTCAGATTTATAGTTATAGCTCTTTTTATGGGTAATTTTTTTTTTAGTCTTCAAAAGAAACCTTAATAATGCATTAAAAAAAAAAACCCGTGTCACTACTAAGCCTTTGGATGATTAACTGCCCTATGATATTTCTTTCATCCAAGCTAGTTTATACAGGAAAGCAAAAACGACAATAAAAGAAATGTACCAATTTATTCTATACTAATAAAGTATTGAACATTAGTGAAAAAAGGATGAAATATTGGAATGCAACCCAGAGCAATTCCATTACCCATTGCAGTTCTGGGTCATATACTGTATATAAAGAGTAATTACTTCATTGGTTGGAGACCACAGTGGAGGAATATAGAATTTGATGAAAGATTTTAAAATAAAAATTTTATCCCAAAGCATTTGCTTGTCAAAACTTTGCCAATATTACAGACTATCTTATTTTGGGTTTTGGTGGCCCGGGGTGAGGGGCTAGCAGGATGGGTGACAGTGGAGAAGAAATAAGAAAAAGCAACAGTGAGCAGATTTTTAAAACTCTTTAGCCAATAATTATACATCAGCACTTTCAATTTTCAAGTAGATACTAAATACGATCTTGGAAATGCCTTAAATAATACATCTTATTCATGACGGTCTTATATTTAATCATGGCTCACTGCATTAGCACATTGTAATACAGGGGTGGGCAAAAATATGTTTAAAGTTGTTCATATGGAAAAGACATGCCGGTTATGATTATTACAATGGCTTTATGAACTCAAAAGAATGTTACAATGGCACAGGAAACCTACTTTTGCCTGCCCCTGTATTGAAATTAATTCTAGTAGTTTCTACCACATCTTATACTTTCCACTTTCGAACAGTTGTTTTCAGAGGTCATTTTCTTGCTGATCATGGTGTCTACAATATAACTTTCTAAATGTTTTCAAGTCTTGCCCTGTTGTTTAGCTCACAGGAATTCTAGGTAGGCACTGAAATCTTCCTGAGTAGAATGGAAAGATCTCATGGTACACACTGGACAGACTCTGCAGTTGGCCAGTCAGTTCTAGGCCAGGCTCTGCCACTTTTCTCCCAGCCTCAGTTTCCTCTTCTGTGCAGTGGAGAAAAATACTTACATTGTAGAAAGGTTGTGTGAATTGAATGAACTATGTGAAAAGCACTTTACAGTGCTCAGTGAGTGTCTATATTCTACTTCTTTCTAAAAATAATTTAAGATAGGTATAAAAAGAACACAAGAAAAAAGATAAATAAACCATTAAGATCATGGTCAATGAGTATCAATTCATTTATTACTTCTACACTTGTTCCTTTAATAGTGATATTGGAGAATATGAGTATAAAAGTAAAACACATTAATTACAAAAAATTGATTATTACAGGAAGGTATGAAGAAGATAGACTTCCATTACTTTTAATATTTGACACATTCCCTTCACCTTTTTTCCAACCTAACCACTTCAAAAAAAAGTCAGTATTATTTATACTCTATATCACATTTACTTTCTGATTTTTCAGTTGCTAGTAGACCATAAACATTTTTGTTCTCATTAAATATTCTCTTGAAAAAATATTTTGTGATTTCATAATAGTATATCAACTGCATGCACCATAATGTGATTTTTTTCTGTTATTGTAGACAAAACTGCATTTTTCAGATGCTTACTGAATATATTGGGAATCCTCTCTCCTGATTTGTCATATTTGCTGCTAATTTTCCCCACTTAGCCTTCTAGATTTATGACTTGACATAATGTTTTCAATTTTCTGTAACCTTTGCTATCAGTTATTTTCCTTTGTGGTTTCCCGTAGTGTTTGTATGTTTAGAGAGTTCATTCCTGTCCCAAGGTTAGTAACAAACTTACCTATGTTTTCTTCTGTTTTTATAATTTGCTTAGCTTTTCACTTTTTAATTACTCTAGAATGTATGGAAGCTCTCTATCTGAGGTAGTTTTGCTAAGGTAGTTTTGTGCTATTTCCAATAGATCGGAGAATCTATTAAGGTAGGATCTAACATCATCTTCACCCAATAGGTAACATACTTACCAGCAATGTTGTACTTCCGTCTTTATGACGGAGCTTTATCATACACCAATCTCTCCTTCAGTGCTTATCTTTCATATTTTAATTACTTAAATATCTGGTACAATACATGCTTTCTCATTATTTCTCTTTTACAAAAATTTGTTGCTTATAAAATGCACTTTATCACATTTTCCTAATTTCACTCCCCTCCAGACACATTGGGATTTGCTTGAAATCACATTAAACCTATACATTCAACTGAAAAAAAAAAGAATATTATTTTTTAAAGTATATTTTATTGCTATTACGTTGTCCCACTTGTTTTCTCCTCTTTATTCCCCTCACCCTGCACTCCTCTCTCACTAGAATTCACACTCCACCACCCAACTTATTCATGTCCATGGGTTGGGCATGTAATTTCTTTGGCTTCTCCATTTCCTATACTGTTATTAACCTACCCTTGTCAATTTTGTACCTACCAATCATGCTTCTTATTCCCTGTACCTTTCCCCCCTTCTCCTCCCTCTCAATCCCCACGCATAACCCTCCATCTGATCTCCATTTCTGTGATTCTGTTCCTATTATAGTTGTTTACTTTTTTTTTGTTTTAGGTTCATTTGTTGATAGTTGTGAGTTTTATTGTCATTTTACTGTTCATAGTTTTGACCTTCTTCTTTTTCTTAGATAAGTCCCTTTAACGTTTCAAATAATAAGAGGTTGGTGATGATGAACTCCTTTAACTTGACCTTGTTTGGGAAGCACTTTATCTACCCTCCCATTCTAAATGATAGCTTTGCTGGATAGAGTAATCTTGGATGTTGGTCCTTGTCTTTCATGACTTTGAATACTTCTTTCCAGCCCCTTCTTGCCTGCAAGATTTCTTCTGAGAAATCAGCTGATAGTCTGGAATTCCTTTGTAGGTAACTGTCTCCTTTTCTCTTGCTGCTTTTAAGATTCACTCCTTCCTTTCATCTTGGGTAATATAATTATGATGTGCCTTGGTGTGTGCTTCCTTGGGTCCCACTTCTTTGAAATTCCCTGAGCTTCCTGGACTTTCTGGAAGTCTATTTCCTTTGACAGACTGGGGAAGTTCTCCTTCGTTCATTTTTCAAGTAAGTTTTCAATTTCTTGCTGTTCTTCTTCTCCTTCTGGCACCCCTATGATTTGGATGTTGGGAAGTTTAGTTTCACAGAGGTTCCTAAGCCTCTCCTCATGTTTTTGCATTCTTGTTTCTTCATTCTGTTCTGGTTGGATGTTGATTTCTTCCTTCTGCCCCAAGCTGTCGAGTTCTTTTTCCTTCTTGTCACTGTTGGTTCCCTGTAGATTTTTCTTCATTTCATTTTTCATACCTTTCACTTTTCTATTTTGAGACCATATTCAACCATTTCTGTGAGTATCCTGATTACCAGTGTTTTGAATTGTGCATCTGATAGGTTGGCTATCTCTTCATGGCTTAGTTCTATTTTTGGAGCTTTGATGTGTTCTTTCACTTGAGCCGTATTTTTTTTTTCATCTTGGCACACCTGTTACACAGTAAGGGGCAGAGCCTTAGGTGGTCACCAGGGTGGGAAAACCCACATTGCTGTGTTGTGGCTCTGTCTGTGCAGGAGGGGTCCGAGAGAACAATGCTGCTTGCTCAGCTCTATGCTGGCTTCCAGTCACTTCCCCCACTACCCACAATCAAACTGGGGCCCATCTGGTGCTGATTCCCAGGTGGGTGGGTTTGTATATGTTCTAGGACTATATGGGTCTCTCCAATAAACTCTCCTATGAGGCTGGGAGTTTGCCCCCCCCACCACCACCACCACCACAACCCCCACAGGTTTTGTATTCCGAGGGTTCAAGGCTTTATTTCCCTACACTGGAATCCTGAGTTGCGGGGTCTGTCTCGCTCTCCAGCTGTTCCTCCCAGTTTAACCACATGGAAATGTGGGGTCACCTGGTCCTCCAGCCACTGCCTTGCTGCATGTCCTTTCCACTCCAGCTGCCCATCTCTGCCCTTCCTACTGGTCTGGATGAAGTTTCTTCTTTTAACACCTTGGTTGCTGGACTTCCTTATAGTGCAGTTTTCTGGTAGTTCTGGTTATTTTTTGCTTTTAAATTTGTTGTTGCCCTTCTTTTGGTTGTGTGAGGAGGCAAAGTGTATCTACTTATGCCTCCATCTTAGAATACATTCTTTTATTATAATTCAGTGTCCCATTGCAGAAACACAGCATCTCTGTTTTCTTTATATAGATTCTGTACATTTCGTGTTAATGCTATGCCTAAGTGTTTTATATATTTTATTGCTACTATTTTTCATGACTTAATTTCAAACTGGTAAGATGTTATTCTCAATGAACTTTCATTGTACTACCAGCATGCTTCCACTCCAGCTTGATTTATTCTGTATGTGGAAAAATATTTATAGGAGCAGTTTACTTCATAGATGTAAGTGAACTTAGCCAATGCTTGAGAGAGAACACTGAAGGCCATGGGGATGATTAGAGCAGACCAACCTGATAACGAGAAAGGGACTCAAGTCACTGGTTATCCATTTTATTCTAAAGTGTAAAATAAGTTGGTAAAATTATGCATTTTCTTTTATTACTGGGGAGGGAAAAAAGATGAGAAATTGATGGACCCTTCTGCAATGACAAAAGGACAACTTTTGAAGATAGTGGGGACTCTGAGAGTACATAATCTACCTTATACTTTGAGCCTTATATATCTCATGTACCTCATTGTCTGCTAGTCCATTGTGGCACAGGTAAGATGAATAATGCAGGCAACTTCTCCCATGGGAATGAAATTAAAAACAAAAGATCTAAGGGACTGGTATCTAAAGATCATGTTATAAAACTGGCCTCCATGTCCTTAGTACCACTGTGTCCTATTATCCTTGGAGGCTGCAAACACACCTGTCATTCCCTTACCCTAGGTTTCTAAGGTGGCAGGATGCCAGCCCCAGCCAAGTGTTCACAGTGCAAAGTGCTTCAGACTCTTCTGAAATGAAAGTCAGTATGTAAATGTGCAACATGACGACATTATTATTCTAGCTTCCTGGCTGCTTTCAGCAAGCACTAACTGCCACATGAGGTCTCAAGTGTTCTGGCACAGTGCACAAGTGTTCAAAAGAAGTTAAAGTAATGAAATTGGATCTACATTTTCATAGATATTCAAGCTGGCATGGAGGACCGGAGTCATGGAATCAGGGTTGGATAGTCTCCACCAAACAGCCTAGGCACAGGCCTGTGATGCCAGGCTACTAAGCAGAATCTTCAGTCGTGAAAGGCCACCACTATTTCTTCCTCTGGGTCTAAAATTACAAAGTGTACACACCTCCCCCAGGCTAACACCACTCTCTGGGTGCTTTATGCTCAATCCCCATCCACCTGTTCCCTGGAGCACACCAGTCTGCTTAACTCCAGCCGAAGTTTAAAAATGAAGAACTAAGTACAAAGGGGGGAGGGAATGTTTAGTTAGAACCCTGACTGACACAGCATATGCTACCATTACTCCTAAGAGGGGCTGGGCTTACTGTGTATATCATCTCTATAAGGTACTAAGAAGTGTCCACTTTATGGGTTCCAAAAACTTGACCCTGTCATGTTTTTGAAGTTTTCATTCCTCACAGGCACCCAGCATCCCCTCTCATTTGTACCCAGCATCCTCTGCTATTGAAATGTCTGGAGCTAAGACCAAACTTAGGTGTGAGTGGCTCAGAAAAACTGGGTCTGCTAAGTTGTGAGTCACGGTGGGTCCAAGGTCAGCACAGGTTCTGGATTTGGCCATTCTGAGATGTGACCTCTCTCTTACACCTTTATATCCTCCCTCCCCGACTGATATTTTTCTGTTCATCAGGGCACAAGCAACAGAATCTGAGTCTCCTGCTTTGCAGACACCTTTTTACTAGCACACTATAATGCTGGCTACTCTTCCTCCTCCACCTCCCTTTATATTCTGAAGTTCTCATGGGCTCCCTGTGTCCATTTACATATAATCAGACATAAAGTTCATTTGGTTTAGAAATACAAGAGAGGGACAAGTCAAGAAATTCAAGCACTAAAGAATACCGTCACTCATACAGAACCTCTCTTTTTATTGTATTTTAGGACGGTGAAAAAAAGGGATTTATAAATAAAATCTATGCCATCCAGGAGGTATGTATCAGTGTCCAGAACATCCTAGATGAAGTGGCTTCCTTTGGCGAAAGGATAAAGAAGTAAGTGATGCTGGCATGTGAGCCCTGGCCTTCTGTGGGACAGAGTGTCCATTTGTTTCTCAGAGGGTGAAATGCCACATTCTTTTTGGCACAGGACACTCCTTCTGGGTGATCTATTGCTCAGTTTTATCATTATTTACTTTGCTCCTGCCAGTCTTGGTTTTATGAAAGTTCTGTCAATTTTCTTCCTGAAATTTAGAACATATTGCTTGGAAAGAAGTCATACTTGTAGCTTTGAAGAAATAACACCTTTCTAAATTCTAGCACATTTTCACAATAAAAGACTTTGTTCTTAAACAGGATATGAAATTGTGATAGAAAAAAATAAGCCACACAAAATGAGGATTTCAGGTAATCAAGATACACTTACATTACTGGTTGAGGTTTTTTTTCAATTTACTCTAAAATTTTTCAAAAATTGAATTATATATATAGCACCTTGTCAACTTATAGATGAAATAAACTAATGGTTTGTCATTTAAAAAATGCCTAGAATTTTTGAAAAATTTAAAAGAATCACCTTAATTTTTTAAATAAGGAAATATAGCTTCATTGATATCTAATGAAAATTTATGAAACTTACATTCTTAATTTTATACGACTTGTGCTTTACTTCAAACAATCCCTTTTACTACTACACTTATATAAACAACTGTTTATTGTATAAACAATAAGGTGACTTACAACAGTTGATTTTTCAGTAAAAAGATGTACTGAGACCCTCGACTACTAAACTATGTAAAATTGGCTTACATAATGACTGCTACATGGTCTACTTAAGAAGGGTGCTGTATATCCAGTTAAGCCTGCATTTTCCCAGTTTCATATACCTATTCATTGCTTATTTTTCATAACCAAAGGTGTTCTGCAGATTTGGCTCCTTCGGCCTACACAGAATTTGAGAGGAGCAAATTACTTAAACTAATGCTATAGTCATTCATCTGGTGCCTTTCATGTTTCAAAGGATAATGAATCTTATTTCATATGATTTTTTGTTTAATACAGTTCCACACATGCATAGGTGCTGAGTTTCCTTTCTCAGAGCATATTAGACAGAACAGCCTTCCTCTCGTTTCCAAATGTGCCTCTAAGCAACACTCGGTCTCAGACTTCTGAAAATTGATTCTCATATCTGTGCTCTTTCCTTCTTCCATTTGATTTTCCCCTCCATCTCTAAGAATGTTTCCCTGCTCTCTTCATCCTGTCAACTGAAACACAGGGTGAAGTCCTACATGGGGCACTTCCCTATTGTGTTGTCCTTTCTTTGAGGTACTCTGGGTGTTGATACGTGACAGCAGCATCTCATTTATACTAGAAGGCAACTCAGTCAGCTCTGAGGTCAGGCTAGTGAATGTCTGAGGCCAAGAGGTTTCGTTATGACTCTGGGTGGTAGGAGGCTTCAGAACAGCTGCTTGGCTGGAAAACATCATGGCCAGTTGAAGATTATGACTAGTTCCTGACAGTGGACCAACCTTGGGGTAAACTGGGTTTTGAAGCACTTTCCATAGGTATAGTAGTGAGATAGGTGTAAGTATAGGCTGAGGTATAGAAGCACAGCATAGGATCCAGTGAGTCTTGTAAGAGCCATCTCTTCTGCACAGTAATCTTTCAAATATTTAAAATTGAGAAATTCCCCTAGGGTCAAACAGACTATAATACATCTGTGCAGAAAGCAGATTCAGAAGCGATCTTTAAGTGCAAAGTGATAAGCCTCTATAAGTACAACTTGTTACTATCCATTTCAGAAGTTTCTTGGACTGCATCTCTTTATTGGGGGGTGGGGGGATGTCATGTTCTAGATTTAGAGTCCATAATGCATTGTGGGAGTAGAAAAGGGCCGTCTTGTTTCCTCTAACATTAGGTACCCTGGTAAAGCTTCTTTTATATTTATTCTTCCAAGAGGAGAAGGAACACAGGGAGCCCTCAGTGAAGCTGCCCAGAAGGAGGGTTTTCTGAGTGAAGAGCCAGTGTCCTCACACATGGGACAGTGTGATGGATGGCTCGATGGATGGCTCTGGGCTGAGCTGCAGGGAAGCAAGCAGACCCTCAGCCTTCTGTTCTCTCCAGAAGCAGCAGAACCAAGGGAAGCACAGGTGTCAGTAAGGGAGGGGAGCCGTGATCTTTCACCTGGCAACTGTTCAGGGCACTCACTCTGGCATGGGAGGAAGAGGACCCTAAGAGTGACTGAAAACAAGACAACCAGATTGATCCAACTTTGGTTCTTTTACTTACAAAAAAAAATTAGAAAACATTTGACCTAGAGAGACACAAGCATGAAGCATGAAGCAAGCCACATGCTTCAATGCTAAGAAATAACTCCCAAGTGTTATGCTGAGGCATAATACTGGAAGAAAAAACCTCTTAACTATAACCCTTTACTAGATCAAATACTATCCTGGATAAACCCCTCCCCAAGTGAATATAATACACATTACCAGGAAATGAGAAGAAAAACAACTTCTTATTTTCCTTAAGTGTCTTTGGGGGCCTCCTCACTTCCTGATTAGAAATGCCAGTTGCTAATGTGTTAATTTCTCATTCAGTACTTTCAACTGGACGGTCCCATTCTTAAGCTGGCTGGCCATCGTTGCCCTCTGTGTGTTCACAGTCATCCTCTACTTCATTCCACTGAGATACATTGTCCTTGTCTGGGGTAAGTAAAACCTTTTTTTTCCTTAACTGTCTTAGCTGCTAAGAACAAACTATTTTTAAGGGATGAATTACACTGTCAGTAGTTTCCTACATTTATGGTCATGAAGCTCCTCCATGATGAAAAGAGACAGGTTGGTTAAAAATCACAACAGTCTAAAGATTTAGGTGCACCTGCAAAATGCATTTTTCTTGTCTGGCACTATAGGCTGCATCATACTATAAACATGTAGTTGTGCATTCTTCATATATCAAAGAGTTGCTTTGTCTAGATATCACTCTGATTTATTTTCCCCACTTATACATAAACAAACAAGGCATTTCGATCCATGTGGTGCATTTAGGACAATATGCTTTTGTGCTATGGTACTTTGTCTTGTGGAAGTGTCTGTAAACATGGTACTATATACAACCTCCTGTTTAAGAGGTCACCTTTGGGGTGCAGGGAAAGGGTCCTTGGCACTGACAGGCTGCTCAGAAATAAGAAACCTGTTTTATGTGTATTAATAAGAATACTTCTGCAAGAACCCAAGTTAAAGGTGATATTTTGCGGTCCTAATTTTAATGCGATTATGTTGTAGGCCAATAGTTCTCGTGTACCACGTTTCAGCATTCTTCAGTTTTGAGTTTTCCTCCCATCTGACAAAGTTCTTGATTTGAAAAATTCAATTATTTTTTTTAAAAAGATTTTATTTATTTATATTTAGAGGGGAAGGGAAGGAGAGAGGGAGAGAAATATCAATGTATGGTTGCCTTTCGGTGTGTCCCCTGCTGGGAACTGGCCTGCAACCCAGGCATGTGCCCTGACTGGGAATCGAACCGCGATCGTCTGGTTCATAGGCCCGCGCTCAATCCACTGAGCTACGCCAACCAGGGCTGAAAAATTCAATTCTTAATCTCCAAGACTGACTAACATATAAAACTGCAACAGTAACCACACACACACACACACACACACACACACACACACACACGAATCGGTAGTTGGGTAGAAGCAGAATTCTCTACTTGCCCCTGGCCCCCATACACCTAAGACTGCTAAACCTATGCAAAATACAGAGAACTGAAATGAGTCTTAACTGCAGGAAACACTGAAAGCAGAAAGATAAAAGAGCACATTCGTTCCTTTCTTTTGAAGGCTTTTACAGCATTGTGCTGGAATAGTGAAAAGGGGGTCTGATGTTTCCAAGCCCTCCAGTTTAAAGGTTCCTATCCCCTTATTTTTTGGGCCTCTTTTCATATCAAAAGTAAGCCCTCCTAACCCTTACCATAACTGACATTACCTTTGTATCTTGGGTAGGAGGAGAAGGGTAGGGGGAATGAAGATTTTTTCTTTTGTAAATTTCGATAGTTTAGAGAAACAGTTTCAGCTAAGACAGTACTTTCACCATGCTAGGGAAGAGGCATTTTCCACCATGTTCTTATTTCCCAGTTGTATGTTCACGCCCTCATCTTTCATTTCTTCCTGATATTTAAAACAGATGCTATTTTAGTGAAGGAATTGGGGCAGGGCACGAGGTGTGGCAGTTTATTACCTTTAACCAACTTAAGGTCAGGCCTGCCATCTCTGTTGTGATAGGTGGTGAACCTCCGGTTTCACTTTCCCAGGGTCTCAGAAACTGGAACCCATGGCGGACATCTGGCTGTGTAACCTGGCATGGCCTCACTGGCTAGCTGTCTTAAATGTAATTTTTAGAGAATGTGTTTGGCCTTATTTCATCCAAGGAAATAAGAACAGTATTTCTTTAAGTGGTAGGTGATTGCTGAAATATTAACCAGAAATTTCAGATGGGTCTCACAAGGGGGCACAGGGACCAAAATCACTACTGCTGAATAATACTACCCTGCTACACACCCTAGAGAGAGCCAAGGTGCTCTAGTTAACGGCTTCGGTTGTACCAGACTGCTGATTTCATATGAAGCTGTTTATGGATATATTTTTATCTGTATATGTTTGATCATTTAAGTGCAATACAAATTTAAAAGAATAGACTTATCCCATTGAAATCCTACATGACACTATACAATACATAGAATAGATACTTCTAGTTTTATATTTTGACATTCCTATCTCTTTAAATCTTTTGTTTGTTTGTATAATAGCTCCAATTTCACCTCCACTGACCCCTTAGCCACACTGACTTTTGAGTAGTGCAGAGGATTAACTGTTGAATAATTTAGTGTGGGTAGGCACTGTTTGTCACTAATTTCTTGGCTATTCTAATCCAAGAAGTGATCCAAGAGAGTCAAACATGGCATGGTCTTTTGCAAGCATTCGATGTAAATCTTGTGTAATTTTATAGGAAAATTGGTCTCTAAAAATCCCAATGCCAGAGATGTAGAAATGGAAAGTTTTTTTCTTGTGATGAGAACTTTTAAGATGTACTCTTAGCAACTTTCAAATACGCAATACAGCATTATTAACAAGTCACCAAGCTGTTCATTACATCCCATGACTTATGTATGTTATTAGTGGAAATTTGCACCGTATGACTCCCTTCACCTCCCACCTAACTCCCTCTTCTTGTGACCACCCCACCAATCTGTTCTCTGTATCTACAAACTAGTTTCTGTTTCAGATTTCACATGTGAGATCATGTGGTATTTTTTTCTCAGTCTGACTTATTTCACTTAATATAATGTCCCTCAAGGTCCATCCATGTAGTTGCAGATGACGAGATTCCATTCTATTTTTACCACTGAATAACACACATATGTGTATATATGTGTGTATAAATATGCATATATAAATATATGTATATATATCACATTTTTTATCCATCCAATAGACAATTGGTAGACAACTGGTAGAGAGTTTTGTTGTTTTCATATCTTGGCTATTATAAGTAATGCTAAATGAACATGGGTGTACATATATTTTTGAGTTAGTGTTTACATTTTCTTCAGATACTCAAAAGTGGAATTGCTTGATGATACTGCAGTTCTATTTTTAATTTTTTGAGGCAACTTCATGCTGTTTTCCATACTGGCTGCACCACTTCACAATCCCATCAACAGTGCACAAAGATTCTGTCTTCCCATCCTCGCCAACACGTTTCTTTTTTATAATGGCTATTCTAACAGGTGGGCAGTGATATGTCACTGTGGTTTTGGTTTGCATTTCCCTGATGACTGGTGATGTTGAGCATCTTTTCATGTACCTGTTGGCCATCTGTATGTCCTCTGTGGAAAAATGTCTATGTAGGTCCTAGCTGAAAGAAGATATACATTTAGATTTGTTTTGAAATAAAATAAAGGTCAAGTATCTTCTAAACATTTAGCATACAAACAGACATCCCTCATCCCCCCCTACACATGCAAATTTTTTTTTATCTTTTAAAAAGGGGGAAACCAATCAATACAACTTCTTGCCTTAAAAACCATCTCAATCCAAAATGTAGGAAGTTGTTTCGTCTTTGACTCTAAAGCAAAGCTTCTAACTCTGTAACACTGAGGGGAGAAGCAAGTCAGGTCACTGCTCATTCTTGCCAGGTGTCTTTTGTTGCCCAAATAAGGAGCCTTTTTTCTGCAAAGGAAGTCACTGAAGTACAAAGAGAAAAACAGCAGCCACTGGGATGGGAAGGAGAGAGGAAAGGGACAACAAAGGGAGAGAAGAAGGGAATGAAGAAGTCAGGAAGGAAGGGAGAGAGGGAGGGAGAAAATTGGGTGCGTTGGTTCATTCAGGCAGGATTGGTGCATTCAGGCTGGTATGGCCGAAGACTGCATTGGTTAATTCAGTCAGGGCTAAAGGACTGCTTAATCCAGACCTTTGAATCACTTTAGTACATTTGCCAGAAATGTGTTTTCTATAACTCCAAACTTTGGAGATTTCAATACTGTTTGATCTGCTCCCTTTTCAGGCATCAATAAATTTACAAAAAAACTTCGGTGTCCCTATGCAATTGATAACAATGAACTACTTGACTTCCTTTCCAGAGTCCCTTCAGATGTACAAGTGGTATGTACTTTTCATTATTATTTTGATTTAGTATAGCATTAGTTTCTAACTTTTATAGCCTTTTAAGAGGAGACAGGTGAAGTTAATAGAGCCTGTGGCAGATTTTGCCATCAGAAACTTAGTCCACTTGGGGTGCTAAGCTTACAGAGAAGAATGGGGAAGGAGACGGAACTGCGTGAGGAACCTACCAGAGCTGTCAGGAACAGGTCTCCACTGAAGGGTCAGCTGGGGTCTCTGGGGAAGTCACTGTTACCTGAAGAGGGGAAATAGGAATATTAGATGAGTAAAGTGTGCTGGTGGACATTTGGGAGAAAAACACTTCTTTGCACAATTTGCACAAATTAAACAAATTTTAAAGATGCATATGCTGGAGTCAGTGAGGAGGGAAGAGTGATGACGGGGGGCACATCTCAATTCTTTAAAAATCCTTTGAGGTTAATTATTGCTCATTAATCATCAACTATTTTCAGAGTAAAATGAAAAATCATTTTATCAAAATCTGGAAGCTGGGTTACAGCTACATTTTTTCCTTTGTTTCAGTTTTTGATTTAGTATCAGACGTGAGAGTGGGCTGGATGGAGATTAAGCCTATATTATAAGTCCAAACAATAACTTGCAAAGAACCATTATCTGACCCTTCAGAATCAATAGATGGAGATGGTTTCCATTTTGAATGTCTCATGGACAGTGAAAACTCCAGTCTGTTACCAAAGTTCACATCAGGGCTCCCATGCAGTTTCTGGCAGGATGTCCCTTCCAACTCTCGCTGTTTCATTCTATCGTTCCGGCATCCCAGCTGCAGGTCTCATCCAGCTTCCAGAGTGAGCCCTTTTTTCCTCCAAGCAGTCTTTCATTCCTTTGCTTTTCCTTCCCTTGCCAGAGAGTGACCACCTGACCAGTGTTTCTCTGAACTCTGTTTAAACAGGTGCAATACCAAGAACTGAAACCAGATCCCTCTCATAGCCCGTGTAAAAGGAAGAAAAACAATCTTGGCTAGCCAGCTCGCCAGCTCTGAGAAGCCCAGCATCTGTTTGGGAAGATAAAAGAAAAAGCCTTCAAGCCTCAGCAGCATTTCCTTTCTTTCTGCTTTTTATTTATTTTGCTTGTTTTTCTATCATGATCAAGAGAATTTGTAAATAGTGTACAAGGGCATATGACTTTGAAAATATACTTCCATTGTACAGAATCAATTTGATAAAGGTTTACTTACTGCTGTGTGAAAGCCTTGTTAGCTGTGGATAATAATATGACACATTGGAACAGCAAACGTGAGGATGGACACAATGGGAGATACACACTCCCTAACCACAAGTGGAAGAACTAGATTAGATTAAATGCTTTGCTCTGATTAAATCTATATAACATATAAATGTCCATTTGATTTTAATGTTTTTTTAATGTGACTATTTTTATCTGAAAAGTAATCCATTACAGTTTTCTATGTTTTATACATTTCAAAAGGGAGGGGGGAGTCCCAACACCTGAATAATGGAACAGATATATTTCAATTTAACATGAATTCTGATTTCAGATCCCAACGTTTATTTCTGAGCAAAAGGCTGATTTTAAGCTACTGAGTGAAGGTATATTCACCCCCTCAAAAGAATCTTCTACACTTTGAAATCCTACAAAGAAAACTTCTAAACCTTCTATCATTCCATCTAAAACCTTAATATCTCTACTGGATTACACATAAATACTGCCAGGTTTATAAATGATTGCCTATCTGAATTTTTATATTTATCACCACTTTAATTTGTACCAAGTTAGCAACTTAGCAAAATTCAGTAGTTAAACATACTAGCAAACTACATCCATATTGCTTTTGTTCTTAGATTACACCTCTGTGTACCTAGAAATATTTAATACTCAAGTGTTCTCACAGAAAAATAAAGTATCTGCTGTCTCTTTAGGTTACTGAAATGCTTTAGTGCATACTACGATTTTTGTTGTTAGTGTGGATTTTAATGTAGACGAGAATGCAATGTGTTCAGTGATATGCCAGTGTTTCATTACATTCATTTGTAGAAAAAAATAATCATTGTTGATAATATGAATGCATGAAAACCTATTTTGTAAAATAGGTTTTACAAAAACCTATTTGCTTATGGGGAGGGGGAGTTTGCCTTTACAAATGTTTCACTACGTACTATAGAATCTATATTTAAAAAAATTGCATTCCCAAGACTCTTATGGTAGTTTTTCTACCTAGCTTCCTGTCATATCAAGGAAGTATACCTCTGGAAAGAGAAATAATTTGGTGAGAGTATCTTATCTCCCCCACCAACTTGGTAGGGGACTAAGCTTGGCTGAAATTGCTACAATGTTTTGCACTACTTTATTAATAATAAAGGGATGGGGTGAAGGTGGGGGTTATGTTGGAAAATGTAGAAAAACAAAAAGCAAGAAATATATATTTCATTCTAAAGATTCTTTAAAACTAATCTCATCAAAGCTGATTTTTAAAGTATTTTTATTTTAAAGCTGTGTTGTTAAATACTATTTCTTATGATAGAACTATTTTGATGTTTATATACTATGGTTGAAAGATTGTCAATTAAATCCCTTTCTCCAGAAAGGCTGTGACCTCAATATGCTCTATTTAGTGCGTTTGTCATGACATGCTTACATCCGCATACCGTCACTGTTCGTTGCTAAAACATAATACTCCATGAAGTTGATGTTACTACAGAAAGTTTATCGATAGTGTAATTTGTTTGAAATAACTTTTGATTACATCTTGTGTGAGATTTATGTTTCATGATGACGGTGTCTACTCAGATGTCTACATGCCTGATATTCTACAACCTCAGATGTACCTAGTAGATAGTAACCATTAACAGATGACTAATTTGTTTGTTTCATTCCATTAAATTTCAGATGTTTAGTTCAATAATAATGTTGACTATATACGTTCACCGCATTAAATATAAAAAAACCCTTTTCTAAGTATAATCAGTACTCTTTCTTTGGGGGGGGCAGTGGGTGGCTGGCTGAGAGAGGAGTGATGGAGAGTGATGCATGGTTTGGACAAACAAGGCTTTCCCCAAATCCTAGATTGTTGTAAAACAAACAGTACCTTCAGAGGGGTGAGCATCCAGGAAGAACTGTCTTGAGGCATGAAAGTGATATTCAGAGGAATCGTCATTGCTCTTAGAAACTATAGCATTCGTAGGCTAAAAACAAGAGACATGTCTTAAAGAATTTTTAACTGTTTATTTCCCCTATATTTAGCTTTATTCAGTTTTGAGATTTGCCATGTAAGTATTTCAAGATATCTTTCCTCCAGTATCTTTTAGTGAGTAAATTCTTTGAAGGTCATTCATATTCCAAACTATGACAATTTGTAAGGAATGCATTTTTTTCTTCTATAAAAAGAACTTAGTACTTCTGGTTCATTTTGATACAGTTCCACAGACTCAAACTGATAGATTCTACAGGGATTCCAAATTCTTATTTTCAAACCATTCTATGCACAAGGAAAACCTGAATTGAGAGATTCCTTAAATGACTTTGTTTTGTGGTATACTGACTAAGTACCTACTGAGTGACTTGCCCTGTCACAGGCAATGATCAACCGAATAATATATTAAATCAAATCTGGAGCTAAGGTAGAGCTAAAGCAAAATGTAACTGACAGGTTTCTGAAAGTACCTTTTATAGAATTTCACTCTGTATTTCAAAGTGAAGAAAACTTTAGTAGTAAGCTCTCCTATCCGGGGACCTTAGGAACTATTTTTTTCCCATTTTAATCTCAATATCCAAATGTACCTAATACTGAATGTGCTCAACTCTTTTATTAACAAGTCTCACTCACAGGCTATAACTTTAATTTCTACACATGTTAAATGTAACTTGATGTTTATCTTTGACTTGTATACTCACTTAGCTTAAAACAAACCCCCAAAATATATAAGGCAGTAGATGCTCCAGAAATACAAATAAAAATAGCCACCATTATACTTCTTGCAAAAGCCTCAGGTATTATTAAATTAATGCTTACTTAAATTCTGGGACTTTAAATGTCAAGTGTGAATGTGTGTGTGTGTACAGATGCCTATTCATTTGATTATAGTATCTAGAATCAGTCTTTTCTAACTGCTCAGTCAAGTATGAATTAAAACCACAAAAAATAATGTAATGAATACTTACAATAGTGTCATTCTTTTCCATTATAATTCTCTTTCCCAGGACTAGTATAACTCACTGAAAGAAAAAACACAAAACATTCTTTTTCTGGAGAAAATGTAACCTCCTATGACTTCCCTTTTACATTTGTATAGTAGTGATCTGAATTAAATTGTTCCCTCACCCCCAAAGTGAAACAATCAAATATATAATTCATCTCAGAAAAATGTCAATTTATTGGGATCTTCCTTCCTTTACATTCTAAATTGACAACAAAAAACTGTTCTATGTAAAAGCAGTCCTTTTGTGCAGTTAGGTTTTTCATGTTATCATTTTGTCTCCAAATGTCACTGAAAAATTATGAGACTCCATTTTTTAAAAGGTAACCAAATGGCATTGCTATTCTGCTCTAGTCAATTAATAGTGTTATTCTAAGCTGGAGTCTTTGTTTGAATTAAGAACAGAAATAGTTATGAAATTGGCAGTGCCAAAGTTTTTTCGGTTGCAGCAAAAATGGAATTGCAACAGAATGCTCCCCAAAAGAAAAGGAGTGACCAAGCTGAGAGCTGATGAGGAAACCTGCAAACCATCTCTTAATCTTCTCAGGAGGAAGGCATCTGATGAGATCCTCAGAGCTGGCTGGCAGAGGAGGGTGTCTGCTGCTGCTGGTGAGGCAAGGTGATGATATAGGCTCAGTTCCACCTCCTGGTCAAAGACGCTTCAGGATATCATGAGTCAACATGAAGCACCTTATTTTGCCAGAGTTCAAAATGGTAACAAGTTTAGAGGAAACGTTACTTGCATAGAGAAAGGTGCACACCTGGCCCCAACCACTTCCAGGTTGTCTCTTGATTGGAGACACACCTGTAATAATAGTTAAGAGAAATTATAGAGACAGCTGGACCACGGAAAAAAGGTGAGGGAAAGGAAATGCCAATATTTGTCCCAAGTTCAGAGATCGTCTTTTAATAAAGCTGCTCAGAGAAGTATAAGCCTTGTAACCAAACTCTGTATCATTCCCACAAAACAGTCTTCCTTTATACTATCGTTGATTGACAATTACAAGTCAAAATTTGTGTGTAACATGATACTAGACCATGGAAGACAATTTATTGGTGTCAACGATGATAAAAATGCAAATATCTATTTTCTTCTATACAGAGAGGGATGTTTGTTTTATAAGGGAGGTAGCTAACCCCAGCTCTGACCCAACCTTACACAATGGCAAACCTACCACTTACCTTTGTCCTAGAACTCCTACCCACTCAGAATCCATGAACACAGTGACCTAGCTAACCATAGAAGGGTTTTCGAAGTACATGGAAACCCACCTAGAAAAGTCAACATACTATGAATGTTTGGAGTAGTCTTAAAATAGATCAATAAATGGTGTTCCATTTTATTTGAGGTTGCTAAAAATTACTTATTAAATTCCCTTGTAGGATAAAAAATGCATTTTCAGATACAACAGAGAAATACTACTTTTGGGTGGGGGTATCACAAAACATTCAGCACTTGATAACCAAGAGTTAGGCATAGGAACTCTCGTGGGGTGAGGTACCAGGCACACACCATCTATTCTTGTGGCACTACGATGCTAACATGAAGAACACACATCTAGTTCCTTACCTGATTTCCCATGATCCTTCATGACTATGACACAACCCTGACAGGCAGGTGAAAAATCTCCCCCCAAACACCTTGATGTGATACACCCTCCAGTGTACTGTAGTTATGAGGTAGGCATCCAATGCATTTATATAAAACAATTGCTAAAACACTGTGTTTTCTATTGTACTACTTAAAACAGCACCTTAAGATAAGCCATTGTCCTAGCCTTCACAGACGAGGTGCAAAATAACATGTTCTGGAGGGCTGTGGCAAGACACTGACTCCGATTTCTCTCACCGAATGGCTGGCTGTATCTGCATTAACATGGTAAATAACACGATCGATGTTGGAAAGTGAATGTTTTGCGTATCTATGATGATGGAAGAACAAATTCTCAATTTAATAACACAGCAGTGAATTCCCTCCAAAATTGTTTAAGGTACAAACTTTGATAAGTGCAGCCATCATTTACTCTTACGGGCTCACTACTTTTGGTGTTCAATCTGAAAAAAAAAACAAAAAACCCCACCAGAGGACAAGTACTTTTCACCTTCCATGAGTACTTCTAAAATCAGATAAAGCTGATGCCGAAGACATGTTATCATGACTCCACAGGTGTCTGCATGAAGAAGTTCAATCTTTTGTAATTTGGGGAAGGGTCGTCAAGGAACATGTATGAAGGAGCCATAGACAAAGCCAAAGGGGGTAGGATGGAGGGTAGGAGGTGGGGGTGGGGGAGGATGGTGGGGAGAACAATACTTGAACAACAATAAAAAAAAAGAGAAAATAATAATCCTACTAAGGAGGAAGGACTCCACCCACCCTGGTGAGGCGGGGCTTGGAAGGGGCTCCCAATGAACACCAAAGAAGCTTATCACTACCAAGATGAGCCAGGCTCACTGTGAAGGGAGGGGCATGAAGCACAAGTGTATAATTGAGATTTGCGATACTGTTTAATTATATCCTAACTTGAAGGAAAGTGGCGTATTTTAAAAATGCACTGTATATTTTAAAAATCCAGGAGACACTAGTTTAAAGAAGACAACTTTAGAAAATTTTAAGACTGATTCTTACTTACATCAGGAGCACTGCTTTTAAAAAATAAATTGGCTATTGGTGTTAAAAATAAATATAAATCCCATTACAAGGAAACTTGGAGAAGTGAAAAGAAAATATTCAAAATTCTTTGACAAGTACCACCGCTGTTAGAAATATATTTACTTACAATTCTTTCCCCTATGTAATTTTACTTAGGGAAAATTTTCATTACATTTTAATAGTTTCCATTAAAAAAACACCCTAAAATCAGTCAATAAAAATGGCATTCATGAGGGAACCAGTTCAGCCACTTTTTATAATCAACTTTCAACATCTTTTAAAGTCCATTTTCTCCAACATGACTGAGTATGTACTTAAAAGTATTTTTAAAAAATAGTAAAAGAACTGAAATCATGAGAAAATAAGAAATTAGAAATCTAGCTTTACCTAAACTTGAGGAAAAGACAATATTACTGGTCAAAATAGCCTATTTCTGATAATCTCATTAAAACTGCTATTTTTCTTTTTTTTTTCTTGACTTGCACCTAAAAGATGTTTCCACAAAAGGTTAATTTTCACCATTGTTATACTAAACATTGTTAAAACATTTTTTAAAAGTTTATTCCTGAGATTAGATTTGTTTATATGCCTTATATCTAATTGTATATGTTACCTAACTTCTCAATCAATAAACATCTAAAATCTTTCCTCTCAATTCCTTTAAAAAAGAATGATTCATACCCATTTCCTCCCCCCCAATCCCTTTGCCCAATTTTCACTGGTACATTTTTTGTTTGTTTTTATGAAAACCTCTTTAAAATGCATACTTTAATTTTACCAAATTTTACTTATTGCTCTGTAATTTTACCTCTGTGTTGCCAAAGAGAAACAACACAAAATAGAAAAATACGTGTTTAGGATGAAGTCTGATATCCTAGATACACACATCATAAAACAAAAACAAAAAACTATTATAAATCAAACCGTTCTGGCCACTGGAAAAATTTATCAGTGTCATGACATTAACCATTGCTGACCTAACCTTTAAGTCAAGAAGTACTGACAACAAACTAAGTTCTTTTTTATCTGTCACCACTTTAAGATTAATGATTTCATTCAACATGACTATTTCATTTCAGGACAGAAGAATGAGAATCATTGGAAATTTTAGTTCATTTACTATTAAGATAAATGATAGTGTAATAGGTGTAAATTCAAAGCCGACTCCAGATTTACATTGCGGTGCATTTAACTGCTGGAAGTGCTGAGCACATTTCCATTTTTTCAAAAAGCCCATTGTTTGGTAGAACTAAATCATATGTTCCAAAGGAGTTAGCCATTCTCTATTAATTTTTAACACTATTGTGCATTAAAGTTCACTTGATCCAATTTAGATACTTTTGAAAGGACGGGAATTAGATTTACCAAATCTGGATTGAACATTCTATAAAGATTTGGAGGTCAGAATAAAAAAATGTAGAATAATTTTCAATTCTAATTGGAGACTGCTATTTAGGGATGTTTTTAAATGAGGAACTTTATTATATATTTTTGGTCCATGTTTATTTATATTAGGAATATTATTTTTATAATGAGTGATCACTGGTTACTTGCTAATTACACTATCTGGTCTTAATTCAGCAAGTGGTTTAAGAAGCCAGAAAAGAGTTCACTATATCTGGTTTTACAATAAAAATGTATGTGTGTGAATGTACAGGGTTCAGCAGCAGTGATGCCTGCTTGAGTGTGGTTGGTAGGGTAATAATATGGGTATAATTATTTATAGTTTTAATTTGAACATTTCACCTAAAATGTCAAATGGTGTGCTAGAGTGTGATATAGTTATGTTACAGATTACATGCTTATGATTTTGTAATAGAAGTTTTTGTAATAAAAAAGGAGCATTATTTGTGCTGGACCGTATATATTCAACAGTATAGCTGCATTACAAAAAAAAAATCAGTCATTTGTATGCAATGCTAACGGTTATATTTTAAGATTTTTACCTAAAAAAAGGACAAATCTAATTAACAAAATAAAATAAAAATAAAAATAAAAATAAACTAATTAACAAATCTAATTAACAAAATAAAATAAACTCACAAAGTGGAGACAGACTCATGGATACAGTGAACAGCTCTCAGGGAAGGAGGGTGGCACTTGGTGAGACAGGTGAAGGGATAATAGAAAAAAGGAAGACTCGTGGACATAGACAGGAGTATAGTGAATGCAAGAGGGAGGGGTTTGGGGGAGGCAGAAGAGGGTGAAAAGGGGTAAAGGAAGTACAAATGGTGACGGAAGGAGACTAGACTTGGAGTGGTAAACACTGTTCCAATATATAAATGATGTATTGTATGACTGTATACCTAAAACCTATATAATTTTATTAATCAATGTCATCTCAATAAATTTGATTAAAATAAAAACAAAAAGAAATAAAGGTATACAAGTGTACTTCTAACCAAAACTATATACATATACTAAGAAAAAAACCTACAGTACTGAGTTCAAATATTCAAAATATTGGGAAATATTTATATATTAAATGTATAAAATATAATTTTATTTATAATACAAAAGTATAAACACAGAAAAGATTCTTCTGTAATAAAAAGTTAATCATTTGAATTTGTGATTGGGAAACATTATTAAGAAGTTTCTTTTTCAAATTACTTAATAGAATATTTCCCCCTTAAGAATTCATATTTTCTCAAGAAACAAAGATGTTGCTTGGTGTTTTCATAAACTGGGAAACACGATTAAATATATTTTGAATGTTCCCCAAAGTTACTATTTACTTAAGAGGGAAAACTCTTTTTTTAAACATCTAACAATCAATGATATAAAAATATTTTACATTTGTTTCCTCTGAAAAGGCCTTGTTTTAGTAGGATTTGTAGTACCTTGAAAGATGTATACCTGGAACCAAATAAAACAATACTGAAACCATTTCTATTTACTAGTCTAACAATCTCTAATTCTATATCAGAGCAAATAACCATCAGAGTTTATTCTCCCATAATTTACTTTTAATATACAAGGTGAATTTTTTTTATAATTTACAAGAAATATTTAAGTATTACATTTTTCTAGTTTTGACATCAACAGGGACAGCCTAATTTCAATAATGCCATCACTGACTCAATCCACATGCTGTAAAAACAATTATCATTCTCAATTCTGCAAACTCCATGTCAAAAGGAGGTATGCCTGGTGTGGAAGCTACGTGATAAATGCCTGAGGGAAAGAGTGCCTCATGTCACTCAATGATGACCCCTTCCTAGTGATTAAGGAGCAACAGTGACAGGCTCTCATCAAGTTCATCACTTAACTAGAAAGGTGTGTGAAGTCATATGGACTGTACATTCCACCAATAATTTTTTCACATGGAAGCATTCATTTAAGTCTCTGTAACCGCATAAACAAAAATGGCAAACACTTTCTTGTTTATATAAACTACACTAGCATTAATGCATTTGTGTTTACCTAGGAATGAGTCCTAGTTCACTAAGGATGCAAAAGCATACCCCACAGTCCATTAAGTCTGAAATAAAATTGCTGAAATCGTACTGATTGAGGGATTACATTTTAAGACCTTTGTAATATTCACTTTTTTTTCTTTTTTCTTTTAAAGATTTTTTATTTATTTTAGACAGAGGGGAAGGGGCAGAGAAGGAGGGAGAGAAACATCAATATGTGGTTGCCTCTTGCATGCTTCCTACTGGAGACCTGACCTGGCCCACAACCCAGGTGTGTGCCCTGACTGGGAATTGAACTGGCAACCCTTTGGTTTAAAGGCCGTGTAATATTCACATTCAAAAACTAAAAGAGCATTGTTACTGTAAGTTTTAGAAATGCACAAAGCTGAAATTAATTTTTTCAAGAGCCTCTACAGAAGATAATAAAACTAAGAATATTTAAAGTCAGTTTATCTTTCTGGACTGTAAGCTTTTTTTTTTTTATTTTGGTTAGCCCATCAGGCATACAACCTGCTACATAATAGCTAATCAAAACATTGATTAATTTCACATTGGATTTACACAAGAATTAGTAATTAGTTTTCCTGGTCATCTTGGAGTTAATGATAGAAAATGTATATACTTCAACTATTTTATTTTGCATACAGAATTAAGAATTAAAAAGCTAAAGAACTCCAACTTTATGGAGACCCTTGCTAGAGAGATTCCAGTTAACATTTTAAATCATTTATATTCCAAATATTTGGGGGGATTATGCATAATGAAAACTTAACTCCAACAGCTTAGAAATCTCCTTCCAGAACTTCTGGCAAGATGGAGACATAGGTAAACAGCTTGCCTCCTCACACACCACAGCAAAAATTACAACTAACCTACAAAACTACTATTACCTACAATTGTCAGAAAATCAAGCAGTATGCAAGTCTGACAACCAAGGAATTAAAGAAGTCACATTCATTCAGATGGATAGGAGGGGCGGAGATGCAGAATGGGCACTACCACGCTCATGTCTGGTGGATACAAATCGGGAAAGATACCTCAAGAGTAAGGGATCCCAACCCCACACCAGACTATTCAGCCCAGGATTCCAGTGCCAAGAAGATAAATCGCCATAACCTCTGGCTATAAAAAACAAGTAGGGGTTGGGGTGGCAGAAGAAACTGTGGGATTCTCAAGCGTCTCCTCTAAAAGGGCCTGCAATGGTCTTAGGACTTACGCAGACTCACTCCCTCTGGGTTCCAGCACCAGGGTGGTAGGTAGTTGGAAGGTCACCAGTGACATAAAGGGAGCAACGGAAGTGTCTGGCATGAGGGCAAGTGCTGGGGGACAGCCTACTCCAGGTCAAGACTACAGAGGCCAGGCAGTGGCTATTGTCTCTTTTCTGAGTGCCCGGCCCCACAAACAGCAACAGAGGGGCAACGCCATATCTGAGACTCCATCAACCTGGTTAACACAGATTGCCCTACCCTGGTGATTACCTAAGGCTCCACCCCATCCAACTTAACTACAATAGGCACTTTTCTACAATAGGCCATGTTACTAAGACAAAGAGTCAAAGCAGCTCTACCTAATACATACAAACACAGGGAGGCTGCCAAAATGAGGAGACAAAGAAATATGGCCCAAATGAAAGAACAGAGCAAAACTCCAGAAAAAGAACTAAACAAAATAGAGATAAACAATGTATCAGAGGCAGAGTTCAATCACTGGTTATGAGGACTCATGGGGAACTTCAACAGCATAACAAGGACCCAGGCAGAAATGAAGGTTATGCTAAGTGAATAAACAAAACTTACAGGAAACCAACAGTGGAGTGGATGAAGTTGAGAATCAAATCAATGATTTGGAACATAAGGAAGAAAAAACACTGAATCAGAACAAGAAGAAAAAAGAATCCAAAAAAATGAGGACAGGGTAAGGAGCCTCAGGGACAACTTCAACTGTATCAACATTGAATCATAAGGGTGCTGGAAGAAGAGAAAGAGCAAGAAATTTAAAACTTATTTGATAAAACAATGAAAGCAAACTTCCCTAGGTTGGTGAGGGAAATACACATACAAGTCCAAGAATCAGAGTCACAAACAAGTTGTATCTAAAGAGGACCACACCAAGACACATCATAATTACAATGCCAAAGGTTGAAGACAAAGAGAGAATCTTAAAAGCAGGAAGAAAAAAAGAGAGTTACTTACAAAGGAGTTCCCACAAGACTGTCAGCTGATTTCTCAAAAGAAACTTCTCAGGCTAGAAAATACTAGCATTCAAAGTATTCACTGAAAAGCGAGGTCCTACAACGTAGTTTTTACTCTATTCAGCAAAGCTATCACTTAGAATCCAAGGACAGATAAAGTGCTTTCCAGAGAAGGTAAAGCTAAAGGAGTTCATCATCACCAAGCCATTGTTACATGAAATGTTAAAGTGATTTAAGAAAAAGATCAAAACAATGAACATTAAAATGGCAATAAATTTACAACTATCAAAGACTGAATCCAAATAACAAACTAAGCAAACGAATAGAACAGAAACAGAATCATAAATATGAGGATCATTTGGAGGCTTCTCAGTTGGGAGTGATAAGGGGAAGAATGGGGGAAAAGACGCAGTAATTAAGAAGTACAAATTGATTGGTACAGAGTAGACAGGGGGATATTAGAACAGTATAGGAAATGGAGAAGCCAAAGAATTTACACACATGACCCGTGGACATGAACTACTAGGGGAATGCCAGAGGGAATGGGGTGGGGGGTGGTCCTGGGTGGAAGGGAGCAAAGGAGAAAAAATTGGGACAACTGTAATAGCATAATCAATAAAATTTATTAAAAAATAAATCTTCCAAGCTTTCTTTATATTGTAATAAGGGCTCTCACAGGCTTTTAAATTAAAAAACAAACCAACAAACAAACAGGTAAAACACAATTCCATTGACTATGATATGAATTCTGGGAGATTGCAGTGAAGAACAGCATTACTCAGCCTTGTCTTCAGCTACTGTAACTTTGAGACATCTACAACTAAAAAGCCAGGATTCAAAGTCTATAAATTTTATTTTATTTAATAAAATTTCTACTTCCTCCATTTCAAAGATAGACTTGAGGCAATTATGTTTTCTAAAATAAAAGAAATTATGTTGGAAATAAATGTTCTCATTGCAGGTTTAGGTTCATTTACATTTATTGGTATTGCTAACAAGGCCACAGAGCATAGTTAACTTAATGTTTGCCAAGTTGTGCTTCTGCAGAAGTGCAAAACTGCAATACCTTCTCAAAGACAGAGTCCTCAACGACATTTAAGTGTTTAATACTTCATGTCGCCATGGCTCGTAGAAACTAGCAGTTAAGAAATGCAAATATAAAATATACTAATTAAAACTAAATGAATATTTCTTAGGAACATTTAGTTTTCAAAAACTGTTTCTTAGCAGTGCAAACCCGTAACTTTTTACTTAAATGATTCATTACAACTCTAAAGAGGAGGTAAGAACCAGAAAGAAAGTAACATTTACTACTGCTATGAAAGGTGATAGACTAACTTACCTCTATACCTGGTACTATTTCCATTTAATAGGTAAAGACACCAAAGCTCAGGGACGCCCCCTATGGTCACAGTCTAACCTGTGCTTTCCTGTGTATCACATACGTACTCCAGAGAGGGCATGAGGAGACAAAAGTATATGCAAGAGGTTGAATGCATGCACCGTATACCTCTGCTTTTGTTTGTTGTTTCCAATGCTATATGAATATTTCTGTGCTAAATCCTACTAAATAAGAAGGGATTAAAACCCAGATGCTTTATATTAATTCGTAATTATGTATAGAGTAATGCTGTTTAAACTGTAAACAAATGAACAAGCAAAAAAATGAAACAAAGCTCAGAAAGGAACTGGCCTTGCAATTTAGTTAATAAGAAATTAGACAAGGATATTAAAGTATGTCTGTCTTACTCTTTGGAACAAGAATGTTCTTATTCATTATCTGGGGAATCTATGGGCATTTTAATTTTCCTTAGATAGTGTCCTCTCATCACATTTTCTTTGGGGCTTTGACAGATTAAGTAAAGGTTCAAAAGAATTGGTATGATGTCATATTTGAAGCTAACTAGAAACATTTCTTACAGTATGTAAAAAATTACTGATTTAAAATTGTAGGAAAAATTGATTTTTAATCAGAGCTGATATACTTATAGTAATTTTCATTTTAGATTGTAAACACAGTAACAAAACACTCAGCATTTGTATCTTGTTACAAATACAAATAGTTGTATTTCTATCTGTTAAAAGATCTACTTATAAGATAAAACTAAAGTATGCTTCTTTAGCAGATTGATTGCTTGGAGATCATCACTTTAGTTACATAAAAGCTAAATGAAAGTTTTAATGTTTTTTTCCAGCTGCATCACAACATAATGTATTCCCACTAGTGAAGCAACTCCAGTTTCAAAAGCGGCTGTTATCCACACCCTTTCTTTTCGTTTTACTATAAATTGCTATTCAGCAAAAAACTATGAACTAAAACATTACTACTCTATAAATTCATACTGTGCATTAAGATTTTAGATAATCTGAAATCTATTTTTAGTTGCCATTTATAACCTTAATATTTAATAAAATGTATGCAAAATTTTCACTAACAGACTATTGATTGCATAAGTAGAAACAACTTTTATACATAAACTGCTATAATAAAACAGATCAAGATATCATATGGTTAAACTTTGCACATTCACTGCATTTAAAAATGAGGAAAAGAATATGGTAAATTTTAGAAATGTTTATTTTAGAAACACGTAAAACTAAAATGGGTATTTTAGTACAAGAAGACTACAGAGAAGAAATAGGGAGCTACAAGTTTATAGGTGCACATTTGCATAAATATTCTCACCATGATTCTAAGACCTGGAACATCTAGAATAGAGAACATTACAAAAATATTTAAATTAATTTTTTACATATACAATATAAATAGATAAATAATACCACTTTTGGGACACAAAATAATCATAAACATTAAAGAAAGCAGTATATTCCAAGCAAAACTATATTTTCACTTTTGAGTCAAATTCTATACAGGAAAAAGACAGAAAAACCTATACTAAAGTTTTCAAGAAGTTGTTTAAGTGCTGTTGAAATTCAGCAAGGCTGCAAATTCTGTCACTGAATCAAATCAAATCAACATTTGGTAACGAGCTATGAAGTCCATATAAATGACAAAGCAGGCTGAACAGGTTTTGAAAGTTGACTCATTTTTTGGCATCATCACGAAAACTCTGTGGCTGACCGACACATCATTTCCAACGTCACCAGTAAGGCCTCGGTGTGCACTCCGGGACACACTTTTAAATTCTCAGGCAGTTCCTTAAGAATACTTGGGAGCTTCAGTAAAGTTTTTATATTTCTAGCATAAAGATCCAATAACCAGTCAGTGTGAGCACTGGTGGTTTCCTTGTAATTCTTACAAGCCATAAGCAGTTCATTTAGATGAGTTAACCCTTTGAAAGCTAAGAGAAACTCTGAAGATAAATCAAAAATTGAACAAAAATTTAGCAACATCCTACTGAGTAAAAATGAGCTGAATTCAAGTTGCTGGTGGTAAAAATGTTTTTCTGCCTGTGCATGAAAGTTCTCCACTGTATCTTCCATTTTTGTGATAGCAAACAGTTCTTCCTTAATTTGAGATGATAAAACATAATCCAGGGGCAACTCCCCCTTAGAGTTCCTCTGCTGTAAAAGCACGGGGCCTGTGAAAAATAGAATGCAAAATATGAAAACATTTTTATTTTGGCAGCTTCACAGCTGTTTTCTCTTTCCCTTTATTTAAAGCTTCCAGAGCTCTGTTTACAATCATACTTTGTACTAACTCATGTTCATATAATTAACTGGCTATGCACACTGACTGCCTAATAAAGGTACATTTAGAGAAACCAAAATTCTAGTCAACCACCTAATGAGAGTTGCCTAAGTAATGTATAAATTATAATGGAAAAAATCTTTTATGAAATTTCATACATTACCATCCTCAAATAAGAATTTCAATGTTCCCAGAAACTAATCCATATTCTCATCTTAAATTCTGCATGTCTTATAGGTATCTCATAACGTTACCAGAGGGAAAGTAGCGCCCCCGCCACTGGTGACAGGGGACTGGAGCCGTGCAAGGACCACACAACCTCGCACAGACACAGGACGCATTTTTCATTTACCCTTGCTCATGTTCAATTTTTAATACAGGTAACTGGCTTATAAAAAATATAATGTTAACTATGCTGCGTCAAACTCAGATTTCATTCATTTATCCTAGATAAACCTAGCTAACCAGATACTTAGAAACTATCCTCTATGTAGTAAAGGATGATGAAGGAGCAAAAACAACAATAACTCATTATTTGGTCACATAGCAAAGTACGGAAATATCTGTATATCTGTCAGTCAAGTCCCATAATTATTTATGCACTTTGCCATAAAACTGTTATAAAGGTTTTAGTACTGGTACAATGAGAATGTCCTACCATATAACATAGAACGTAATGTCATACAGAGAGAATAGTTTAACCTGCTAAAACTCTTAATGATGAATCTGACCAGACATAAGTTGTGGTCTAGATAAAAAAATGTATTTAATTTATTAAAGATATACCACAATGATATATGATTTATGTGTAATTTGTGAAAAAGAGAATTCTACATCAATATTAGGCTTCTTTTCATTATGTCAATATTAAAAAATGAAAGTGCTACAAGTTACTCCTGTCAAAAATAATTACAACAAAATTATAGACATGAGATACCAAAAGAAAGGTTTTGGAAACACAAATAAACTTCTTCAAATTAGTGTCCTCAAGACTGAATGACTATCAGTAAAGAAGTAATCTAGGTACTAAAATGATGGTATCAAACCTTTTGAGAGGTCCAAACCAAGAATGTGACTAAGGCAAAGAAAAGTCTGATTGCCAAAGGACTGATAAATGCAAGGACACCTAGATTTCCTCTTAGGATAAGGGACTCATCCCAACCAAGGACCCTAGAAGAATTCACATTGGTTGGTATGATGCTCTTCTCTTCTGAAGAGTTGCACTTAATATAATGGCTGTTATATCACTGAGAACATTTGAAGTGAGGCCAAATACTGGTTTGGGACATTAGATACATGGTTATAAAAAAGTAAAACACTTAGGAGACAAGAACATTGTTCAGTAAACATACAATACTAATGATGGAGAACTGAAATACATATGGATTATGAAATGGTGTCAGTAAAATAGACACACTAAGGCCTTTAGGGGGCAGGAGAAGACAATAAATAAGCAAACATCTTAAGCTATCAGGCTATACAGCCTTTCCGAGAAAGAGAAAGAGAGAGAAAGAGAGCGAGAGACAGTAAAAAGACATCTAAAAAGAAATATGCTTTTTATTTTCATGCAGAATCAAATAACTAATTATGGGAGGAAATAATTTTAAATTTCAAGATAAAATTGGTCCCAAAACAGGAAATTGTATAAACCTTCTATACCATAAATTAGTCATCAGTTTTCCTTTGTTTTCCTTTTAAAACAAAAATCCGTTTTGAATACTTTGATGAAATATTTATATTATTAAGTTCATATATAAGAAAAATGTCACTGAAAAGAGGTGGGATCATGAAATCAGAGTTAAAAAATCAGCAGAAAAATCTGAAGGTAAATATTAAGCTCAAGTTGCCTCCATCACAAAACCCATGCACAAGTTATCACCATTTAAAAATCCTCCTACTTTAACTTAATTGACTGCAAAATGTGAATGAAGATACTCTAAGATACCTTTTAATAGTCTGAAAGAAATGATTCATAAAAAAGATTAATCAAGTTGGCAGTTATACATAGGAAATGAAACAAGAATGAAAAATCTAAGTAATCACAATTGAACATTTATATCCACTTATTAATAAGCTTTCAGAAATGGGTATTTCACAAAGACATTACACACTTTAAGTAAAAGTGTTAATTTAAAACCAACAAACTCAATTCAAAATACATTCTTATGCACAAATCTAAATAGGTTTAATAACACAATAAATAAACACATATTATAAAAAGGCTTTTAATTCCTTCTCAATAAAAAAAGGTGCTTATATTCTGAAAGACTTTTTACCTTTACTTTTTCACTAATATAAAACAAAGGCATCTTTCCTTACAGACCTTAAATATATAAAATGCTATCTACTTCTGAAAGATTCATCAAAAAACTGGATAATTTATCAAAACCAGTTTAGCATAAACGCACTCACCCCCACGCTGGAGCAGCAGCTTGCCAATTTCCACATGTCCGTTTGACAGTGCATCATGCAAAGGAGTCACCCCGTCCACTTGAGTGAGCAGATCTACCTCTGGACAACGTTGCAGAATTTCCTGGACACACACTGTGTTGCCATAGTTACAGGCTTCATGCAAAGGCGTCCAGCCAGCATTGTCTAAATTAGAAATCAAGTTTTAAAACAGCAAAAGTAGGACTTTTGGTAGTAAATTAATGATATTCTACTTCCTTTATCAATGTGATCTGCTAGATGCTTCATGTACAAATAGAATGCTCTCATAAAAATGCATAGGGTACAATCATATTTATAATTTTAAGAAAAATAAATTAAAATATATTAAAAACAATTTTAAGATACTGACATTGGAATCTGATAAAAACATGGACACCAAAAAATGTTTCTGCACTATTAGCTATAAATCAATTATTATGAATTTCTTGGTTTTGCTATTAGTAACATTTTAAAGATATGTTAAGAAAATATACTTAAGTGATTTTTCTTAATGTTGACATTTAACTATTTAATATCACAAATATTAAGATATTGGATTAGACCACAAAGATTTAAAACTTACCTTTAACATTGATGTCTATTCCTGGCAAAGAGAGAAGAAGAATCAATTTCTCCACTTGGTTATTTATGCATGCTCTATGGAGGGCTGTTTCTCCTGCCATAAAATATTAATAGATTATTCCAGAAAAGACAAGATATCAACTAAAGAAAATAATCAAAGGGCATGAACTAGGAGATCTGGCCCCATGACAGAAAATTATTTATTGAGTTTTCCTTTTGACTGATTTAAACATCTCTCGCATTAAAAAAGAGGGGGAGGGAACCCCACCAATCCATAGAGCTCCTGTTCTATCAGCAATTCAGCAATGAAATTTTACTGCAAAAGATTTAACACAGGCATTGTCTCCCCCTAGTTCAAGGTTTAAAGCTTCAATCCCGCTATAAAACCCCAAATGATCAGAGAACACCAAAAATACTGGGTTTTACAGCAATAAAAGTTTAGAGTGCAATTGCCCTCTTTTAAATTTATTCATGAACCTACG
Organism: Sturnira hondurensis; assembly: GCF_014824575.4. NCBI lineage: Eukaryota > Metazoa > Chordata > Mammalia > Chiroptera > Phyllostomidae > Sturnira > Sturnira hondurensis. Next base: position 18,679,182 of record NW_028093985.1, on the reverse strand, counting down.
TTAAATGTATGGCTCTTTTTAATACAGCATTTATAGCTTAATTCAAATGAATGTTTCTGGCTAAGCACGAGTGCCTCTACACACTCAAGTATAATTCAGAACTTCAAATCCATTAGATGGTTTGCTGCTTCTCAATAGGCTGTCTGGCTTGGCTACAGCAGCACATAGAAGGGGGAATGGGAGAATCTTAATATAAACACACACACACACACACACACACACACACACACACACACGAAAAAAATCCCAATACCATTTAAACCTGAACAAGAGTGACAAATAGAATGGCAAAGTTTTTTTTTTCTAGGAGAGATGCAATTAGTGCCTGCTGGCTAAAACTGTCCACATCTATCTCTGTTATAACCAAGATTAATAAGATGTAAGTGATCATTTGAAGGGGAATTAAAAAAACATAAAAGTTAGTGCTTAGAAAACAAATACTGAATTGAATTCTTTCTTGCTGTAAAATACTAGACACATTATTTTACAGTGTTCTATTTTACAGACTATCTCCATAAGTCCTACTAAACATTTCTTCTCCTGTACTGAAGAGCTTTTGAAGTTTTTCTCTATTTTTCAATTTCCTTCCTTCCTCAATTCCTTCTGCTGTTCAGCCTAAAGTCATTCATATTGATTTTACTTTCTAACACAATAAACAAAGAAAAAGGACACTGTTTTGAAAAATTAATATCTGCGATCTCATTTAGTACATTTTTCACATCTTGAGCCAAATGGACAGTTATTTTGAATTTGCAATATGCAATTACGAACTTATGGGTGAGAGGATGGAAGAGCTTCACTGTTACTGTTTCCACTGGTGTCATAACGGTAACATTTGTGTTAAAGAGAAAACACAGCACGTAAGCAAGAGACTCAGAAATTTACTTGGGCCAAGTATAGACCCCCTTAAAAGGAACTTGTGAGTTAGGAGATGCGTAAGTAAAACAGGTGCTGGAGTGAATTATTACAACACTATTCTTGTTACTCCAGCCTTTAGGTACTTAGGTTCCAGTATAGTTAGAACCAAAAGCCAAACACATTTCATAGTCTGGGCGCAATGCCTGGAAGAAAAGAGTCCATATGCTTAACACAGCTATGTAACATAGCCTAGTCCTCACTCTTTGTTCACAAAATGTCTAGGACTGAAAGAGATGAAGACTGAATTATACTTTTAAATCAAAAGATACTGACTGATCCTAAGCAGCAAAGGTTGAGGTAGAATAAAAAAGTAAGGTGGGCAAGTCTGGGAAAATCCTTATGTGAGCTACACACTGTGTTTAGTATCTGTGAGGAAGTAGCAGAAAAGAAGGGAAGGAATGCTGTATTATGTGGGTATTAAAAATTACTTTTTTATATAAATGACATTCAGTTCAAAAAAATAATATGCTTTCCAGGAAGGTATTTCCTAGACCTACTCTAACACTTACACTCAGGTATTCGTCAGAGCCAGTGTGCAAAACTTGCAAATACTGATTACAACCATGAGAAGTTTTCTAGCATAAATTAATTTTGACACTTGGAATACCTTTTAAATTAGTCTTGTGGAAATTCATCTTTCTAACTAAAGAGGGGCAATTCTCCTTGGAAAAGGACAATTCTCCTTCTGACTTCTTTTTCCATTTTTTTAATGATGAGGAACATTTAGCAAGGTTCAGTTCTCTGAAAAGAAAGAAATAATAAAAGCTTGTTTTTCACAAGGAATGGCAGCACACATTAGTTTGTGAGTATTTTAAAAATCTGGTACTCTCTTAATTTAAACTCCTTTATTATTCAGATCTTTACTGCTTTCTATTTATATTTATTTCAACTGCACATAAATAAATTTTAATGCATTAGCTTTCATTTTATTAACTTTGTATCTCCACTGCCCACTGAAAAGTTTATGAATATGGAATGTCATGTAGAGAAAGAGACAAAGTAAAGGTTACTTGGCAGAGAGAATAAAGCAAAATGCTAAAATTAAAATGCAAGCTCCTACTCCCCATTCTTATTTTAATATTGGATCCTATTCTCTTCTTCCAAAAGACATTTCTGTTTTTTTTGAGTTTTATATAATACAGTTTTAGAGAAAGTTTTTCACCTGGGGAAAGCTATTATAGCAATTCAAAGTATCTCACATGACCATGCATTCTGAAATCTACCTTTATGATATACAAGTAGTAATTTAAATCACAGGGCAAAAATTACATGGAAAATGATGTGATGAATAGTTTTATTTCTTTTGGAAAGGACTTAATGTCAGCAGAAAGCAAGCATGTGCCTTGAACTAAAGAAAACAAAAATCTGGGTTGTGTGTATTTTACAGTTATAAAACTGAGTTTTTTGCTAATCAGTATAATTCAGAAAATACTGCAAATAACCATAAAGTTCAAGAACTGTATTAGAAAAAAGGGCCATACTCTAAAACACAGTATAGCTGGTATACAGTCATTACATACGGTAACTGTGGCAGCCCTTCAACTTGTTTCTGTTTAGCACCATTCAGCATCAGTAAGGCCCTCTGGGACTCAAGGCAAGGCCGTTGTCCTATTTTCTTCGGTACCTGCATCTTTCCAGTCCCAAGAACACCAGTTTTCCCCAAAGCTGGCAAATAGGAATATACCTGTTGCAAAGTAATATTATATTGGTTTCTCAACTACAAAGACCTCGAAAGCAGTAAAAATGAATTACTCGATTCATTACACCATTAAATTTGGTTGTATTTTTTCTGGTTTCAACACTATGTCATACGATCTCCTTTAAACATGCTAGAACATTAAGTTAATAGTTCCATGTCATTAAGTCAATATGATGTATACAAGAAAAATGACTTCTTAAAAATAATTATATTTTACAAATTCAATTGTGATCCTCATTTAGAAAAATTTTTGATTAGTTTTATGCCCAACTTATTACAATTAATTTGCCCATTTTAAATATTTATAGCTAATGTACAACTGGCATTTTGTCATTTCCATTTTAATAATGTCTTCCTTCAACAGAAAGCAAGTCTGGAATAAACAGAGTAAAGAGTGCAAAAGGTATTAAAGATAAGGATTGTTGCAAAACAGTCAGATTAGCAACTGTATTTCTCATTTGCTAAAGAAGATGCTAGAGATACTACATATTAATGATAGTTAAAGACAGTGAAGGTAAAACTGGAAAAATTTTGATCAGATGCAGCTTACATGTGTGTATATACAGAATAAAAGGGAATATTGGACATCATCTGCAATGTTTATTTTTAAATAAACAGTATTTAAACTTTTAGTAAAAATACTATTTTTACTATTTAGTATTTACTAAATACTATTTTACTAAAATACTAATAGTAAAAATACTATCTTTAAATAAATAGTATTTTTAAATACTATCAAATACTACATAGAATTTTGGGGGACTCTAGGTCTTCCTTTTTTTATTAAATTTATTTGGGTGACATTGACTAATTAAGACCATATACGCTTCAAGTGTAGATTTCTCTGATACACGATTTGTATATTGCACTCTGTGAACACGACCCAAAGTCAAAACATCTTCCATCACAAGATATTTGGCCCCTTTGACCCTTACTTCCCCATTTCATTTTCTCTGGTAACCATCATACTATTGCCAGTGTCTATGAGTGTAAGTTTTATATCTCACATACAGTTCTTAGCTTTTTCTGACTGACTTATTTCATTTAGCATAATATTCTCAAGGTCCTTCCATGTTGTTGCAAATGGCAGTAGGTCTTCCCCAAATAATCTTATGTGCTACGGCAAATCACCCCCCCCCCCAAAAAGAGTCTTGATTTATTTTCCTGTTATCAATCCTTAATTACTCTCAAGTAATTGAACTTTCTATTCAGTAATTATTTGATTTTTAAGGTAGAAAAATACATACTCTTAAATTGAAAGATTTATGATTAATATGCTCTAATTATCAGACACAACTAAGAATGTTTTAAAATTAAATTTATGGACTCACTTCTTAGAAATTAAAAAAATTAGAACAGAGTGGTGCTTACCATTTTCTGAAGAGAGAGTGGCTCAGAAGAAACACTGATGGAACTCTGTAAACACAACTTTTTAAAAACTGCCTCTGCAACAAACATTTGAAGCCAGGAGGATGAAAATGAACAAATGAAAATTTCTAATTCATGTGAAGAAAAGTCTGTGGAAAGCAAGAGAAGTAAATATAGTTATTGCTACACCCTATAAAATTTCTTTCTATAGACTATATCCTCCATGGGTTTTATTCATGCAAATGATGATTCCTACAACAGTAAAATTCACCCACATAATTTTAGACCATGAAAAACAGATAATACTCCTATTCCTTGCCTTTGAAGATAAATTGTTTTATGGCAATGTTCTCACATTTGAAACAATCATTACTTTTTATTATTTTAAATAAAAGTCATGAAATTATATATACACACATGAACAGACTGATAATAAATGATACACATGGGACTTTTCATTATACTTTCCAATTAACGTGGAAGATCTCTTCCCATAGTAGGGTTGCATTTTTGGAAAACTAGTACTTGTTTTTCAAATGGGTACAACTATATTTAATTTGCAGTGATCAGTCCTGAGCTGATAGGAAGCAATAAATCATATCCTTTCCCTGAAAATATCCATGAATCCCAATACCACAGTGAAAAAGAAAAGGTACAGAAGAGGGAAAATGTAACATAAGAGAACTTCTTTAGGTGCTAATGCATAAGGACTTCTTTAGAAAGTTGCACTCACTCTACTATAGCAAGTTGGGGAAAAAGTATAATTTTAAATGTCAAACCAAAACACTAAGAATCTCAAATATCTTCTTTACAAAATCCCCAAGTTCTTCAACAACATGGAAATGTATAAACAAATGCATGAATCAAAAATGATGAAGGACTGGAGTGACTACTTCCCATCTAATCTATTTAGTATTATGAGTTCTCTATTAATACTTCCTGCATAAGAATGAATAATACAGTGGAAAGAATTAAAAACAAAATAACAGCATACTAAAAGAACTAAAATTAAGCCAAAACAAACAAGATAAAAATGCTGTAGTGTTATATAAGGCAGATTAAACAACAAACACTAGAAATATGAAGAATGAGGAAAAGGTCAATAAAATTAGCAAAATAAACATAATAGGTTAAAAGACATTTTAAAAATTGGACAATGACTACAAAGAATTGAGGTTCCAGTCAAGATGATGGAGTAGATAATACTGTGGTCATCTTTTTCCATGATCACATCAAAATTACAACAAATTATAGAACAACCACTGTTGAAAACCACTTGCTAAGCAGCCCAAGCCCAGCACTAGTGACAGCCAACCCTTGATTCCCAGGATAGCACCTCCCAAGTATATCCAAGTCCAACACAGGCAGCTAGCAAATCAAGATAACTCTGTAGCTCCTACCAGGTGGCCCCTGGTTAGGTTCAGGCAGTGACTGACCTTGGCTTGAACTGAAGGCCCCCCCAAGAGGCCCCATAACTAACACAGCTGGTGGGTGACCTTAGACCACAACAAAGCACTACCCAGTTAGATCCACAAACTTCACACACAAAGGGTAGACTCTCTAGGCACCAGAGCTCTGCTAAAACAAATCCTGCTCTGTGGTACAAGCCCTCCAACAACAGTGAGTCCACTAAGTCATGGCTAGTCCTCATGAAACAGACCCCAAAGCATTCCCCTGCCTACTGCTGAAAAAATACTGTGACTCCCAATGCCAGTTTCATGAAAAGGAAAGGAACTATTTCAAAGTTAGGCAGATTGAGAAAAATGGCAGAATTCCACTGTTAAATCCCACTCCCTGTAGAAACAAACAAATAAATGGAAAAAAAAAACCCACCCATAAACACACAGTTCTGCCTCCCTTTGCCAAACCAGGTCAGTCACAGGTACTCTCTCAGGAAAAGAAATGGAAGTCTACAGCTCAGGTAGGCAGATTCCCGTTTGGCTTCTCCCAGTCCATGGTCCTTAGCTAGGCTCCTTCTCTTAATCCAAAACTACAGGGCCCCTCCCCAAGGTTGGCCCCTGGAGGTCCTCCTGCATGGTGAAGACTGCATTCTAGGCTCCCAAGCCACACAGTTAAGCCCTAGCTGCCAGGCTTAAGTTTAAATCCCAGCTGGTTCTTCCACCATAACCCCATTTCCGATTCCTCCCACAATGGGTTACATCTGCCTTTTTTGGCTGCCACTGTTAGTGTCGGCAGATGTGGCCCCGTGACTTAGGAGCCTCCTCTAAGTCTCTCATAAGGGCGGTACAGTAACAGGAGACTACCTCCCACATGCATCATGGGTTGGAGTCATGCCCATCTCCCTGGATCCTGGCTTGACCAGCACAGCTATTAGCATTACTAAAATACTGGCCAGCATCTTTAGATATGCAAAGTAACTGAATGGCCCTGCTCCCCTTCCCCTTCTCCCAAGCCAGGTTAGTGGGGGCACTTCCCCATTTGGGAGACCTCTACATTCCCTATTACACTCACAGAGAGTCAGCATGATGTGACTGATGGGATAACAGCTCATCTACAGCAGGGGGGCAAACACTGCTCACAGAAGGGATACCCCTAGAGGACCCAGCTCAGGTGACAGGTGACTGTGCCACTGGGACTTACAGGATACCTACTACATAAGGACACACTGCCAAAACTGGGAGGGGTAGCAGATCTACCTAATATTTAGAAACAAACACAGGGAGGAAGTCAAAATGAGAAGACGACCTTCTGAATGGGTGAAGATATTTGACAATAATACATTTGATAAGGGGTTGATGTCCAAAATATACAAAGAACTCATGCAACTTAATACCAAAACAAACAACCCTCTTCAAACAATCCAATCAAAAAATGGGCATAGGACCCAAACAGACATTCTCCAGAAAGGATATACAGATGGTCAACAGACCTCTAAAGAGATGCTCAAGGTCACTAATCATCAGAGAAATGCTCATCAAAGCCACAATGAGATATTTCCTCACACCTGTCAGAATGGCTATCATCAGTAAATCAACGACCAAGGGTTGACAGGATATGGAAAGTGGGGAACAAATCCTTGTGCACTGTTGGTGGGATCACAAATTGGTACAGTCGCTATGGAAAACAGTGTGAAGGTTCCTCAGAGTATTAAAAATAGAACTACCATGTGACCCAGCAATTCCACTTCTAGATATTTACCTGAAAAACTCCAAAACGCTATTCAAAAAGATGTAAGTATCCCTATGTTCACTGTAGCATTACTTAAAATAGTGAATATATGGAAAAAACCTAAGTGTCCACTGATAGACAACTGGATGAAGAAGATGCGCATATATACAATGGAATATTACTCTGCCATAAAAAAGAAACCTTGCCATTTGAGACAACATAGATGGACCTAAAGGGTATTATGCTATGTGAAATAAGTTACACAGAGAAAAGACAAAAAACACATAAGTTCAATTATATATGGTATGAAAAACAAAATGAATAAACAGAAAATACAAACAAACTCATAAATACAGAGAACTGGTGGCTGCATATGGGGGAGGTTTAATGGGGCTGGGCAAAAAAAGACGAAGAGATCAAGAAATACAAGTCAGCAGTCACAAAACAGTCACAGGATATCAAGTATGGCATAGAAAATATAGCCAATAATATTATAAAATATATATGGTGCTGTGTGGATACTAGATTTATCAGGGATCACTTTGTACATTACACTATGTCTAACCACTATGCTATACACTTGAAACTAATCTGACATTAAATGTCAACTATAATTAAAAAAGAAATTTTTAAAAATAAACTAATGTTTCCCAATAGAAATATAATACAAGCCATATTATAATTAAAAATAATGATGGACTTCAGCCAAGATGGAGGCATAGGTAGAAACAATGTGCCTCCTTGCACAACCAAAATTAAGAACAACAAAAATTTAGAAACAAAAACACTACCAGAACTGACAGAAAATGGAACTGTACAGAAGTCTGACAACCATTCATCCAGAATGGTAAGAGGAGCAGAGTCGGCTGCCCAAGGAGAAGGGTGGCAGCAGAAAAAAGCAGAGGCTGGCAGACCCCAGGCTCGAGGTGGCAACAAGCAGGCCCAGTGAGGCATGCAAGGTGGCTGGCTGACTGCGGTCACACATTCGAGAGCAGATAAACCGAATGAAAACAGGGAAACAGACCACGCAACCCAGGGCCCCAAGCAATGGGAAATAAAGCCTAAAAGCACCGACTGAAAACACTTGTGGGGGTTGAGGTGGCGCGAGACTCCCAGCCTCACCAGAGAGTTTGTTGGAGAGACCCACAGGGCCCTAGAATGAACACAAGCCCACCCATCTTGGAACCAGTTCCAGAAGGGCCCAATTTGCTTGTGGGAAGTGGCAGAGGGGACTGAAACCTGAGAGAGAACAGAGCAAGCGCCATTGTTTCCCCTTGAACCCTGCCCCCACATACATGTCACAACCCAGCAACTAGACTGCCCCGCCCTGGTGAGCACCTAAGGCTCCACCCCTCACAACCTAACAGGTGCAACCAGACCACCCCCCCACCACCAAAAAGGAGGCTCAAACAGAAGAATAGATCAAAGCCCCAGAGCCAATACATCTTAGTGCCCAAGAGATAGCCAACCTATCAAATGCACAGTTCAAAGCACTGGTGATCAGGATGCTCACAGAACTGGTTGACTTTGGACGCAAATTAGATGAAAAAATGAAGGCTACACTAAGTGAAATGAAGGAAAATGCACAGGGAACCAATAGTGATGGAAACAAAACTAGGACTCATCAACGGAGTGGACCAGAGGAAGAGAGAAACAACCGAACAGAAAAAAATGAAGACACAAGAATTCAAAAAAATGAGGAGAGGCTTAGGAACCTCCAGGACATCTTTAAACATCCAACATCTGAATTATAAGGGTAGAAGAGGGGAAAGAGGAAGAGCAACAAGTGGAAAACTTATTTGAACAAATAATAAAGAAGAACTTCCCCAAATCTGGCAAAGGAAAACAGACTTCCAGGAAGTCCAGGAAGCTCAGAGAGTCCCAAAGAAGTTGGACCCAAGGAGGAACACACCAAGGCACACCATAATTACATTAGCCAAGATTAAAATGGAGAGAATTCTAGAAGCAGCAAGAGATAAGGGGACAGTCACCTACCAAGGAGTTCCTATCAAACTGTCAGCTGATTTCTCAAAAGAGACCTTACTGGCAGGAAGGTGCTGGAAAGAAGTATTCCAAGTCATGAAAGGCATTCTACATCCAAGATTGCTCTATCCAGCAAAGCTTTCATTTAGAATGGAAGGGCAGATAAAGTGCTTCCCAGATAAAGACAAGTTAAAGGAGTTCATCATCACCAAGCCCTTATTATATGAAATGTTAAAAGGACTTGTCTAAGAAAAAGAAGATAAAAAACATGAACAGTAAAAAGACAGCAAACTCAGAGTTATTAACAACTACACCTAAAACAAAAGCAAACTAAGCAAAAAACTAGAACAGGAACAGAACCACAGAAAAGGGGATCCCATGGAGGGTTAGCAACAGGGGAGTGGGAGGAGGAAAGGGGAGGAAGGTACAGAGAATAAGTAGCACACACTCTAAGTAGAAAATAGGGGGAGGGCAAGAATAGTATGGGAAATGTAGAAACTAAATAGCTTATGACATACGGACATGAACTAAAGCGGGGGAATGTAGGTTGGAGGGGATGTGCAAGGTAGAGGGGAATGAAGGGGGAGAATGGGACAACTGTAATAGAATAATCAATAAAATATATTTAAAAATAATTAGACATCAATAAATATAATATCAATATAAAATATAAAATCAACCACCTCACTCAAGGGCTGAGTTCCTTTGGGCTGTCAGTCACCCAATGAAAGTCCTGTCTGGCTCAAATGCCTTCCCAAAAGGCTTGGGCTATCTATCAGGTAGCTGCAGTCCTTAACTGTTTCTTTTCCAGTTCCTTGGGTGTGTGTGGGGGGGTGGGGTATGAAAGAATGAGGGATTAAAGGGTGAGAGTAGGGTAATCCCCAGAGAACACCTGGCAATTTTTGGCTGTCACACTGAGGAACTGCTATTGGCCTCCATGGGCAAAGGCTAAGAGAGAAACTCTGCCTTGAATAAAGAGACTTGCGGTTCTTGCCTTGAGGCAGACTACCATGTGGGCAAATGGCTCCAGCCACATGTCAGGTAGGTTTCACCTACTTCCATACAGACAGGATTGCTGAATTCAAACAACCCTTTCCAAAATGGCTTCAACCATTTTTTGCAAGAAATGGAGATGAAAAAGTAGTTATTTACAACCTTTTATTATAACTGGCTACTCACAACCTTCTAGGCTGTTAGTATTATCTGGAACTACACAAGCAGTAAACTGAAAGATTATCTTTTCAACTTTAAATCTCAAGTCATAAACATTTAAAAATCGTATCTATCATCATGAAATTTATTATAATCAATTGATCTCTTAACTTATCAACTATAACCAGAGGCAAAAGCAAAGCATAAATAACTTGTACTACACAGTACAAAGGACATCATTCTCCTTGGAACTTCCAAATGTAGTTATTCAACTAGTAAGAGCATTTGATGGGTTCAAAGAAACAGGAAATACAAACTATAATGGATCCAGATAGTACCAAGTAGCATCACATGCAAAGGGAATGATAAATAATAAACAAAAGAACATAAGAAACTTAGCGCCTGAACTGTAAGATCTTTAAAAGGATTATTTTTGTAGCCCTCGAAGCTTGTAGGTCACTAATCTGCACAAAATAAACATTTAATAATTGATAAATGAATGAACAAAAAATAACTGGCAGATAGCCACTCTAGGATTATCTTTATTTTAATCCTCATGCAAGGATATGTTTTTATTGATTTTGGAGAGAGCGGGGAGAGAGACATCACTGGGAGAGACAAACATCAGTCGGTTGCCCCTGATTCACACACTGACTGGGGATCAAACCTGCATGCGGTCTTGGTGTGTGCCCTGACCAGGAATGGAACCTGAGGACTTTTTTGGTGTATGAGATGACACTCCAACCAATTGAGCCATCCAGCCAGGGCCAGGAGGATCTTTTTAGGGAAGTTAATAAGATTATGCCACTTCCTTATTTTCCTAACTCTTTAATCCATGTTAGAAGTTCCTAAGCAAAGTCCATTTCTCCTTTGGCTTTATTCTGGCCTCTCTTCGCCTTACTGCTTACTATCAGCCAGGTAGCAGGTTTCCAATAGGCCCAGCACTTTCCTATCTCAGTTTTGGTAAATGAATGCAACACAGTTCTCTAACTCTGCCTAACTCCTACTTAGCCTTCAGGTTCTGTTTTCCATGACCACCCAATAAAAATTAGTTCAACCATTTCTACATCTAGTTTTTGTCACTGGAGCACATAGCACTTTTAAATGATATATTTACATTAACTTAATTATAGTCTGCTGCTCCCACTGAAAGCTCTCCAAAAAAAACAAGAACCATGTTTTGTTTCTGTCTTGCACTGTATCTGAAGTGTAAAGATCCATGATTGGACAGGGACAATGAAAATATGTTAAATAAAGGGAATAGAAACGTTTTGACTGAGACAGTAAAATCATAAAATTTAAATTTTGGGAGAAGGTTGAACCATGGAGAAGCACTAGAATACAGATTTTAAAAAGGTAAATAAAGGTTTGAGAAAACTACTTATTAGCAAAAGATAATGACGTAGCCTGACAAAGGCAAAGGAAGCTTTATTAAAGTTATCCAAAGACATGAAAAATGTTAGAGATTTAGAAGACGTTTTCTTCCCACTGAAATCAGGAGAAGAAATAAGTTTAAGTTAGGATGCCAAGTGTGTCTTGCTGGCTATTATCATGAATAAAGTTGCACCGGAACACAACCATGCTCATGTGTGCATTGTGCACCATCGCCTTCTCACTGCAACTGCAGAGCTGAGGAGTTGGAACAGAGATTAGAGAGCCTGTAAAGCCAATAACAATATTCGCTACCTGGTACTTTACAAAGCAAAGTTTTCCAACCTTAGTTTAAGCCAGTTCATCATAATATAAATTTTTTTCTTTGGGACTAGGGAAAATCAAAACAATCCAGTTTGCCGTAAGTGAAACAGATGGACCAATACCTTCAACTGGAAGTTATAGAGCTGCCAAATTATAACATCTTTACTAATGAACTTAGGAAAAGCAAAAACAGTAACTGAGCTGAAGAATAGTGCAAAGAAACATTAAAAAAAACAAAAGAGTCCTGTCTGGTATGGGCTAGTGGATTGAGCGCAGGCCTGGGAACGGAAAGGTTGTAGTTCAATCAGCCCGGGCCCTTGCCTGGGATGAGGGCCAGATCCCCAGTGAGAGGCAACCACACATTGATGTTTCTCTCCCTCTATTTCTCCCTTCCTTCCCCTCTCTCTAAAAAATAAATAAATAAAATCTTTAAAAGAAAAAGAGGGTATATTCTCAGAGAAAAAGAAGTGGTTCTTCATCCAAGTATCAAAACACTGACAAAAAGAACACAATTAGAACATTTCCTTTACTTTTTGAGATAAATGTGTTACTCTACCAGCTCTATAACAAACACTTTAATTTTGCATGTGAGCAGCAGAAAAGCTATTGCTCTCTTACAGGTAAACTGCTCACTCGAATTCTCTCTCTTGACAAAGGTTAAAAATCTAGATGTAGTAACAATAAAAATTTAGGAAGATATTAATTTGAACTATTTTGAGAAATATATGTTGCTTTTTAAAAACTGCCTATCTGTGGCCTAAACTGAAGTCTAAAGAACCAACTGTGTGTGTTTGAGAAAGGTAAGGAAAAGCTTGTACCTACTTTTCAAATACAGACACAGTTTAAATCTCATCTAGAGTCTTAAATATTAGTGATCAAACAGATTCTGGAAAGCAAAATAATCACTCGGATGGTTGACAGGACTTCTATGCTAACACTAAACTCCAATTTTAGTTTAAGTCACTTATAGTATCAAACTTGTTGGGTTTAAACTTGTCACATGAAAACTAGAAATAACAGTGGATAATATCACCTTTAAAGTGAAGGGTAATTCAGAATATGAGTAAAAAAAGCACTAAGGCTGATGCACCTTGTTAACATTAGAACCCTGTTAATAAGGGCTCATTATTTCATGCTTTTGGCTAAAACCAATAAAGGAAGCCAATACATACAGGAAACAACACATATAACCATACTGACAGTCTCTAAAATCACTGCTACTCCTGTCCTGAGTTGCCAAACTCAAGAGGTTTTTGTTTGGAATGAAAAATTGGGAATCCTTTTAACTGAATGTTTAGTTATCATGCTAGTAAATAATGCCAGAATTCTGCTGTATCTAAAATGGGGGGTGGGTGGGGGCGGGAAATGGAAAAAACACTCAGCAGGAAGGATGGGGAAGAAACATAAGGGTTCTGAGGAAGACTGAATCTGAGGTAAAAAATGTTAAAGCTCATGCAACAAAGGGCAGCTCCTCTACAAAAGAAACAGAATCACCCCTTAGCTCAATGAAAAAGGAAAAGGAAAACAAGCAGATCAAATGCTTTAGATAAAAACCTTTTAATTTCAGTAGTATGAGAATGAGACCTCCCACTTTGCAGAGGGCATCATCAAGTAAATCCTGAACTGGATTCTTATTCCAGATTTTCTTTTCAAAGTATTAAAGTGACTGGCAGCATATTCAAAAATTTTTTTACATATAAAACCAAACCACACTAAAACACATGTAACAAAACAGAATATATACTAGGCAGTCTAAAACATATTTAAGTATATAAAAATCATCTATAATATTCAAGGGCCACAAAAAGCTCACTAGGTTTACAGTAGGTTCATTTTAGGGATTTAGGATTATACAAATACACACAGAAAGAAAAGGATTCATAGTTCCCCCAAACTGGCTTTGAAGTTCAGGAGTGTATATAAGTTCTTACGAAAGCCTCCCTGTCTCTAGGAGACTCAAAACAGGTAGACCCTTTCATAAGGTGAGAACGTGAAAATGAGTTTTGTCATCATTGCTTAAATGATATTCCACCTCCCACTTATTTGAGCGAAAACTTCGAAGTAGATGATGGGAAGAAAAGGAATAAAAATTTTCATATGTAAATTACTACTATTTGCTTCATGCTCATCTGTTAGATTACAGGACTCAATGGAAAAAATAGCAGCTACTTGTTATAAGAAAAGTTATACAGGAACAGGTATATAGGAAAAATGTTTTAATTAGTTGTATAACCCAAGAAAATGTATGCTACTTTAAAACATAATAAGTATTCTGATTCAATGTATTTCATTTTTAAATAATGTTAAGTATTCATTGAGGAAGAGATCTAGGAACTGTTCATATAGCACAGGTAAAATTAGAGGACTACAATGCTTTTTCCTCAAGTTTAATGATCAGAAGTACTGATGACACTGGAAATAGTTCTTACCATGTGAGATTCAAAAAATACCATATATAAACAAGCAATTTCTCTCTCTAGTAAAAAGAGAATACAGTTTAAATTTGGTTAAATGTTTGCTTACATATGATGGTTTAATTTTTAGTCATAGTATTAAGGGGAACATCAATAATATTATACACATAATTTACATCCAAGTACTATTTTCTATAATCTAATACTATAATCTAATTTCAGTTTTCATAAAATCACCCAGATATTTTTTAAAAAATTTTTATTGTTCAGTTATAGTTGTCCCTACTTTTCCCCCATTGCTCTCCCATGCCCTACCCATCTCCTCTCTCCCACATTCAATCCTCCTTCCCCTGTAGTCTTTATCCTTGGGTTCTTCTTTGTATGTTCCTTGACTTGACCCTTCCCCTTCTCCAACCCCACTGTTATCCCCCTCCCCACTTCCCTCTGGGTCACTATCAGTTTGGTTTTTTTATTTCTATGTCTCTGGTTCTACTTTGCTTGCATGTTTGTTTTTGTTGATTAAGTTCCACTTATAGGTGAGTTGATAATATTTTTGAACAAATGATGTACGTGTTGCGTGCGGACGAAGGCTCATGTAATATCTGAAGAAAAATAATAAAAATTACATATATAGTATGAGCTTAGCTATGTAAAAAAGGTTAGAAATACCAGAAAGAAATACAGTCATACCTCCATACCGGTCGGCTTCAGAACTCGTCAAACCCTGTACTTGTATTTTGAAGAGAAAAAATGTTTCAGCACTCGGTGCTTGCTTGGGACTCATCAAACTTGCTAGAACTTGTATGAGTCATGACACCACCCCGCAAGAGAAAACGCTTCATCATGTGACATGTTCTGTACTCATCAGTTTCGGCACTCATCATGAGTTCTGGAAGGTATTAACGGCGAGGACTGAGGTACCAATGTATATTAAGAGCTTAACAGTGGGCCCTGGCTTGTGTAGCTCAGTGGCTTGAGCACTAGCTTGTGAACCAAGACGTCACCAATTTGATTCCCAGTTAGAGCACATGCCTGGGTTGCAGGCTGAGAGGCAACCCATCAATGTTTCTCTCACACCCTGATGTTTCTCTGACTCTTTCTTTCTCCCTTCTACTCTCTCTAAAAATAAATAAATAGAACCTTAAAAAAAAAACGGCTTAACAGTGGTTATCTACATGGGAAAAGTCATTATGGTAATTTTTACTTTCCTCTTTATATTGTCTACATATATATGTGTATATAAATGGTTTGAGGGAAGTTTCACATGAACATATGTTAAAGATTACAGACTTCCTAAAGGAAACTCAAAACTAATTTCCACAATGGAAAACGAAAAAGACACACTTACCATCACACGAAAGGGAAACATAACTTTCGAAGTCATCAGACATGTGTTGCATCACATTTCTACCCATTTTAAGACCAAGGAAGATCCAATAATCTATTGCTGCTCCAAGAATTCCAGTCAGTAAGTAAGCTAGTTCATGTTTGAAGACCTAACATTAAGATGAGAATAGTATTATTAAAACATATGAATTCTATCTGTATTTATTTTGAGTTACTTGTTGAGGCAGAACTTAGCTACCATATTTTGCCACAGATAATATGGTCCTGTGTATAATACACACCCATGTTTCTGTGCACACTGTACATGAGATTATTTTACCTACAGCATGTAATCACTATACCTACTTATAATGTGCATCCTTATCTTTCCCTAAAAAAATTTGGGCATAAAAGTGTGCATTATACACAGCAAAATATGGTATTTAAAAACAGACTATGTTGATGATAAAAGGTAGTTTGCTAGGATTTAAGAATCCTAGCAAACTAACTCCCTCTATTCTCTTCCTTTACTTCCTTCCCTACTCCTTCCTCCCCATCTGTATCTGTCTCTACATGACAAAACAGTTAATAAAACAAAATTTACAGGATTTATGTATGGATAGCTTATAACAAACTTTTAAGGTTACTTAAGCTAATGGTGTCAAGTGTTTTAGTCAGGCAATAAATCCACTAAAATAATGAGGAAATAACTTACTTCAGTGGATTTCTATTAATAGGAATATATGACTATAAAATGACTACTTAATAAAATAGATTAGCCACCCCTACTGTTCATATTTAAAATTAACCTTTACATTTCTACACAAATACTTGAAAAACACAGTAAGTAAAAGCTTTGGCAAATGAAACTATTCTGTTGTAAAGAAACTGATTCAAATTTTAATTATTAAATTATATCAAACACCATTACCTAACTTAGAAATGTACAGAAATAATAATTTAAAAATATGAATTTTTATCTATATTATCACTTTTATAGTAAATATTATTAAATTCTTATAGTAAGACATACAAACCTTACTTATAGTAAGTGTGCTTTACCCTAGTGTTTAAAAATAGCTTTCTAATATGTAAACTGTAAAGATGAAGTATAAAAATATTTTTGAACACCCTGGATTTAGATAAAAACCCTTTTGTAACAATGACATTAAACTTATATCACTGAAATTCCTATATTTTTGCTGATTTTGTTTAGGCATGAAAAACCCACCAAATTATCAGTAGTATAGAAGGCATGTGAAAGGGTTTCAATAAACGTTATGGTATCCAAATAGATTATAACTGCTATGTTCTGCCATCATACTATACCTAATAGGGGATCAGGGACAAAAAAATCTCTAGCACTTTGAACCTTCAGTGACTACTGGTTTTATTTCCCCTGCCCTCAGCAGATAAGGTTCTAACAGGTATACCTAGAGTATTTCATTAGGAAATCATTCATTATCATAAGAAACTACTAGTTAAGTGATTTCAAAACTGAGATGCTATTTCTGGTTTGTTGTGCAAACAAGGGCAAATGCTCAAGCAGCACATACATCAGGCACTCCAAACAGTTTACTGAGGGAAAACTCAGAGTCAGGATCCTTAACAGGTGTGCAAGTCCTCTGTTGCCCTATTACACTGTGGGGCAAGTATGCTGCACTCTGGCTGGGCTACACATTAGAATCTGGGAGAGAGACTCTGAAGAATGGGGCTAAGAGGATTTTATGATTAGGAAAGCACTGTTCTTCCTGTTGTATGATCAAGGGCCAGAATACAGAACCTTGACTACAGCCAGATCCTGACAGGTCAGGAAACATGAGCAGAATATCAGTACCACCACCTCTTTTGCCTTGATTTGATTAGAAGGCTGGAAAAGTACCAATGCCTCCCCTATACCCTAGTAGGGTCCAAGCTTTGCAGCTGACCAGAACTAACCCCTTAAGCACTGGGTCTTAGTCAGTCTTCAAAGAAATTTGCAGGAAGCCAAATTCATTCTTTGTAAAGCCACCATGTAGATGATCACTCTGCACAAATTTTACTTCTCATGGTTCAAATTATGAAGAGAAAATAAAACAGGACAGTGAAAATCTATGTGTAAACTAGTAAACCGCTCATGTCAAGATCCACACCACAGAATGCTCATTCCAATATAATGTGTATCTGAACATTGGCAATGACACTTCTCAGGAAGGGAGAGGCTGGTAAGTTTGATTTTTCAAAGCATTCTCCTAGCTCAAGTGAAAAGTAAATCAGAATCACTCCAGATCCCTGGTCATACCACTGTAGACAGGGAAAAGGGAGGTTAGCCTACAGAGGCTTATTAAAGCCTCATCATATAAAACCACAATCCAGCACTCCCATCAACTAAAAATAACTTAAAATCAACCAGTTGTAACTTTTCCTTTCTTTACACAAATATATGTGCATATGTACCTGGTATCACAAAGAAATATCAGTATTACTTAATACTCAATTTCCCTTGATATTACCATTATCAAACAGTTAGAAAGACAGGCCTTGCAGTATTCCCATGTAATGACTACAGCTCCTTTACTATGATTAGTAAAGATTCTGCCTAAGTTATTCTTATCTGTGTGCTATTAGCTAAACATACATGAAACACAGCAAATATTCACAGTAGAAAATTTTTATATAAAAAGACCCTTTCAAATCAAGGTTCTTGGATCCTATTATACTATATTCTTAACTATGGCGCTATCAACATAGGGCCAAGACATTGTGCTATGGATTGCATTCACTGCGACTTTAACAGGCTACAAAGAAAACTATGATTTCTAGCATATGCTCTAGAAATGGATTCGTGAGAAAAATGATAAACAAACTACCAAAGGAGAAAAGTATTCATGAAATACTGAAATATTTGCTAAAACTTAAAGAATAGAACATGAATACCCTAAGAATTAACAAAGAAATAAATGATAACATGGTTTGTACACATGACATATACTTACCTTAGAACTCACTTCTAATATGCTAAAGTTTATTATCAGACATTCTGCCAATACAGTTCTCTATTATATGCTAGTACAAGTAGTCTCCAGTTTAGAAACTTGACAATCTTCTGAAAATTGACTAGCATGTAACAGAACAAACGAGAATCTCGGCCATCTGATTCCCAGGTAGGGCTTTCTAAAACATTCCACTGAAACAGATGACAAACTGCTTCTCTAGTATGTCTGTCACAAAGATGTGAACATAATGAACACATTGCGTCTCTTCCTCTTTTAAAAACTTGCATTTGAATGAAATCAGAAAAAATATGCTGCAGTGGAGATCTGGACTCTATGAAGGCTTTGCCTAATAAGCTGAGAACACCTTGAATACTTACAGCTCTTTAGCCTCAATTTTCTTATCTTTAAATATAAACTAGGTTCTGTTTCTACCTACAATTGTAAGATATCATGAAATAGCACTTAAGGACATCACAAAGGAAAGGAGGACTAACCACCAAGCTTAGAAAAATTTGTACCTCCTCAATAACCTTGACACAGCCCACCTCTGCTCTTTGCCAAGGAAAGCCCAAAGCTTTCTCAGATTAATGACAATGAAATTCACTGCCATGGTGTCACTTGGCAATACTTGTTGATTGACATTGTGACAAAACAATATTAGCATAAACTGAGGACTTCTGTTTAGCTAATGACTTAAATTGAATGCTTCAACTCAGCAAATCAAGAAACAAATGCTTTACAGTACAGAAAATGATGTCTGTGAACATGCATGGAATTCTTGAAATTGAAAACTGCCAAAAAGATTTAATTAAGTACAAGAATGAATTTTAACAGATAACACAACAAAAACATACTTTATATGAGTTTGAGCAATTAAAATGATAAATAAAAGATTAATTTGCAACATTTAAAACCAGTTTTCATGTTGCAACCGATCCTACAATTTATTGCAGAAAAATTCAACATATTTATGAAGTAATTTATAAATGTGAACAAAAATATTCAAGGTAAATATGTATAAATCTGTTACTATTTATATAATTATTTCCTGAGTAAATTCTTATTCATGATAGTCCTTTGGTAATTTAGTAAAATTGTGAGAATGTTAGTTTTACTGTTTTTAGTGATAAATGAGCCATTTCATTTATGCAATCAAATAAATAAAAAAGAAACATTAAAAATGAGGAAATGTTTCCTATTCTTAATGATTATTGTCTAAAAAATACATACAAAGGCAGATGGTAATAAATAAGAATGTTTTCAGTTTTAGTTTAGAAGCATTATAGTCAATTGGCAATGAAGTTTAGATAGTTTTATTTCTGCTATTTAAAAGTTTCACACATTTGTATAATCATAGTTTTTAAACCAGATACATGTACAAAAAAATGGCTACTCACCTGGTTATTGCTATGTAATAGGATTACTTGATCACAAAGTCTAGTTACACACCAAAAAAAATCTTTTTAAACGATGTCAATTAAAAAAATTAGGGCCCTCAAAAGAATTTTCTTTTAAGCATGCCTGTCTACCCCACCCCCAACAAATTGAATTTTTAAAAACTAATAAGGACTTCTATTTCTGATAATGGAAGCCTAGGTAATTCAGATAAACCCCATTAAAAAGAAAACTAAAGCTGTTGAATAAAATATGTAAAATGTCTTCTGGAAAGTTATGAAGAATTGCTAAGCCAAAATCTGGGATAAGGTAAAAGCCAAGTGAAGCACTCAAGAGTTAGCTGACACTGCCCTAAGAACATTGTCCTAACCCCAGAAAAAGAGCTTGAAGTACAGAAGTATGGTTTTGGAGCCTAGGGAAAGAGGAGTATAAAAAGCATCGTTCAAGACCTAACAGATCATACTCATATGCTGAAGGGTTTCACCCTCAGACTAAGAGTAAATCAGAAGCAAAATATATGTATTTGTGGTCTTGTACTTCATTTGGACCATCCAGTAACCCTCCAACCTAAATACTGGACTAGAGCAGTCCTCGAGGGCACTACATCTAGGCACCTGGCAGAAGAGAAATTTTCTTCCGAGAAGGATATTCAGTGTCATTGCCACAATTGTTTCGACAGACAATTTTTCAAATGCAATTTATGTTTCAAAGCAAACAATAGTTAGCTTGCAAGGAAATATAAAAGACATAAGATAGTGAACATCAGAAACAAACACAAACAGATCCTCAAAGACTTCAAGTATGCAATAATCAGACGCAGACTACAAAATAACCATTATTGCCATGTTGAAAGACAAAAAAAAAAAAACTTGAAAATTTTGTAGGGAACTAGAAGCCATAAAAATATGTAATAGTAACTTTGAAGTAAGAAGGTTTAAAACTGGAAAAAATACAAAAACTCAAGTACGACCATCATGTTTAACAACAAATTAGATACAGCTGAAAAGAGTGAATTAAAAATTGGATGAAAAGATACTATACAGACTGTTCCAAATACACATAAAATTTTAAAGTATAAATGAGACATGACTTCCAGTCAAGATGGAGGTGTAGATAACATGGCTCGCCTCCTCAAAGAACCACATCAAAATTACAACTAAACTATAGAACATTGATCACTCACACCATCAGAAATAGAGTTGAATGGAAGTCCAACAATTACAGAATTAAAGAAACCACATCCATCCAGACTAGTAGGAGGGGTGGAGACAGGGAATGGGCTGGTCCTACTTCCATATGCAGTGGATAAAAATTCAGGCAGGATATCTTGGGAATGAGGAGTCCAAGCCCCAAACCAGCCGCCCCCCACCCTTCCGCTCCCCGCCCAGGGTTCCAGTGCCAGGAGGGTAAGTCCCCATAACTTCTAACTGCAAAAACTAGAGGGGAATGAGTTAGTAGAAGAAACTCCTGCCGTAGCAAGCAGTTCTTCCTAAAGAATTCACACACAGTCTTACTTAGACTCACTCCCTCTGAGCCCCTGCATTGTGGTAGCAGCTTGAAAGGCACCAGTGGCATACAGGGAGGAATGAAGTGTCAGAAAGGGGCCAGCATTCTCACAGGCAAAGGCAGGCAGAGGCCATTGTCCCTTTTCTGAACCCTCCCCACAGGGAGCCACAGAGCCTGCAGGCAGATGCCATATCTGATACTAAGTATTAGCCAGACTGCCCCACCCTGAAGACACCCTGGGGTTCCTTTCCACTCAACTCACAGGCCCAGGTAGCTATTAATAGTGGCATTTCCATATGAATGGCTGGTCTTGGGTCATGTTTCACAACTTCCTAAATCCTCTCAAACAAGCAAAAGCTGACCTCAGTGAGCCTCCAGCCCTCATACCTCTTCTCTTTCGAGGTGACCCCAGGCCTGGCACTAGCAGCAGCCAGCCTAGATTCACACCTTAGTTTCCCCTAGGAATCTCCAAGCCCAGCACAAGTAGCAGACTATGCTTAAGCAGGGTAGCCCTGGGCATAACAGAGGTGGGGACTGACCTTGGCCTGCATCATCCAAGGAACCCTAGGGCCTGTGCACCCAGTGGACAGCTAAAGACCACATCAGAACACCACCACTGTGCCTCTCTATACAGCTGATACTCCAGAGAGGGCAGAGGTTAGTGGTCTGTGGTCATGGTCAGTCCTTGCAACTGACTGGCCTGGGTAAATCCCCCCATTGACCTGACAACAATAATCAAGGCTCAACTACAAGAGGAGGTTGTACTCAGCCTACATCGAGGGTGCAAATTTCAAGTACCCAGTGTGGGTAATAAGGAGGCTATGCAACTGGACCCTACAAGACACCGACTACATTAGGCCATGCTATGCAGACAGGGAGTCAGCAGCTCTACTTAAAAAGAAACACACATAGAAACAAAAACAGGGAGCCTGCCAAAATTAGGAGACAGAAAAACACGGCCTAAATGAAAGAAGAGATTAAACCTCAGAAAAATAATTAAACAAAATGGAGATAAGCAATCTGTTAGATGCAGAGTTCAAAACAGTGGTTATTAGGATGCTCAAGGAACTTAGTGAGGACCTCAACAGCATAAAAAAAATCCAGTCAGAAACAAAGGATACACTGGCTGAAATAAAAGACAATTCATATGGAAACAAGAGTAGAGTGGTGAAGCCAAGAATTGAACTAATGATTTGGAACATAAGGAAGAAAAAAAACAACCAATCAAAACAACAAGAAGAAGAAAGAATCTAAAAAATCAAGGATAATGTAAGGAGCCTCAAGGACAACTTCAAGTGTTCCAAAATTCACGTCATAGGAGTACCAAGAGCATAAAAGAAAGAGAAAAGAATTGAAAATTTGAAAAAATAAAGAAAAGAAAAAACTTCCTTAATCTGGTGAAGGAAATAGACATGCAAGTCCAGGAAGCACAGAGAGTCCCAAACAAGATGGATGTAAAGAGGCCAACTCCAAGATGTACCATACTTAAAATACCAAACGTTAAAGATAAAGAGAGAATCTTAAAAGCAGTTAGAGAAAAGCAGTCAGTTACCTATTGGAAAGTTCCCATAAGACTGTCAGCTGATTTCTCAAAAGAAACTTTGCAGGCAAGAAGGGATTGGTAAGATATATTCAAAGTCATGAAAAACAGGAACCTAAAGCCAAGATTGCTCTACCCAGCAAAGCTATAATTTAGAATCAAAGAGCAGATAAAGAGCTACCCAGACAATAAAAAAAAACAATGGAGTTCATCATCACCAAACCATTATTATATGAAATGTTAAATGGACTTATTTAAGGAAAAAAAGGTCAAAAGTATGAATAATCAAATGGCAAAATACACAAATCTATCAACAATTGAATCTAAATAACATACTAAGCAAACAAGAAGAACCCAGAATCATGGATACAGAGAGCATTTTGATGGTTGCCAGATGGAAGGAGGGTTTGGGGAATGGGTAAAGAGGTGAGGGGATTAAGAAGTACAAATAGGTAGTTAGAGAATACCATGGGGATGTAAAGTAGAGTAAAGGAATGGAGTAGCCAAAGAACTTATACACATGACCCATGCATATGAATAATGGTGCTGGGATTACCTGAGGGAGAGGGAGAGGGAGTGGGAGTACTGGGTGGAGGGGAGCAAAGTGGGAAAAATCAGGATAACTGTAATAGCATAATCAATGAAATATAATTAAAAATAAATAAATAAAGTATAAATGAGAGGGTAAAAGAGAGAACAAGCAAGAGGTGAAATATAAGTTTAATTGGAATTTAAAAAGTAGGAGAAAATGGATGAGGAATTATTAGAAGAGAAACTATGTATGGATTTCCCTTAATCTTAAGGTAGAATAGATTTTATGACATTTGACACCAGATGTGTCCACCTTAGTTACTATGCTTACTGTTCCTGAAAATAGTATTACCTAGTTACCTTTAGTAAATACCTGTACCTTTTGGTTGTGTGAGGAAGCAAAGCATTATCTACCTATGCTTCAATCTTGGCTGGAACCTCATCAAACCTCTACCTATAGATTTCTCATCATTAAAGATCACATAACTATCTCTAGCTCCTACATCTAATGTGAGATGACAAAGAAAGGAGTCTCCAAAAAACCTTTTATCTTAAAACTAGACAAATAAATAGAAAATGATGATATATTTAGGTTTGTTTTAATTTTTTTCAATTCCAAAAGTAAAGAAAAAATGTGTAATTCAAAGGTATACTTTTTTCACATAAAATTATTCATCTGGAAACTAATTCTACTTACATCATTAGACTTGTATTTTTCCTTGTGAGAATATATAGTCCACTCCAAAAGCATATTTACTTGTTTGGTGAAAAGCCCAGAGTTCTCACTTCCTGACCAGAAGATTTCAAGGAGAATTGCTTTTCCTGTTATTTTCAGACTCTGAGAATCTGACCAGTCATACAACCTAATGAAAGTAGGAACAGCAGCATATCTTTATGGTCAATTTGATCCCTATAGTTACAAGGCATCATATCTTCTTGTCAGTAAACAAAAAAATCAGCCATTTTTGCTACAGAAAGGTCATAATACACAAAAATTACAATATGTAATCTTAAGAAAGGACAAAATATAAAAAATGGCCTGAGTTCAACAGAACCACCAATAAGCATACACAGTAATCTAACTTTGCTCAAAACATCATGAATATTAGATTCAATGTTAAAACCTTGTATAGCTTTTTACTTAAGCATTCAATTACTAAAGAATTCAAAAATATATAAATCATAAAAAATAAAAATACTCTCACTTGTTGAAGCATATAAGTTAGTGAAGGATAAATATGTGAACTAAGGATACACTAAAAAGAGTAAATAAATCTCTACTGCCACTGAAGTACTGTATAGAAAATGTTTTAAAAATAAATCTAGACTTAAAAACTAGGTGATTTTTTAAAAACCACAAAAGTGATTAGAAAAATGGTATGTAAAACAATCTAAACATAGAAAAATGAGAGGTTTTTGCAATTAAAACTTACTTTTGACTCAGATGTCGCACTTCACTTTCAACTAAATTAAAGAAAAACTTGAGCAATGTCAGGTGGAGTACCTTAGGGCCAATAATATTTTCTGAAATTTGATGACAAAAACTTTCATTGAAAAGGCAAGATCTGAAATACATGAACCCAACAAAAATATAATCAATTTATTGAGTAATTTGTGGAAAAAGTAGGGTTTTTTTTACAGCATTAGTGGAATTTTAACAAAATGTTTTTTAAAAATTTAAAGCAAATTCGATAAAATTTTGTTAATATATTCTTCCTTTACAATTTCAACCATGTCAAATATTTCATAGTAATGCAGATCTAATGTCTGTATTTTTCAATGATTGTAATGTTTAACAATCACCTGGTACTCTCCCTTTGTATTCTTCATATCACTGATAAAGAAAAAATAATAATGAATTTCATTAAATCCTTTTAATTTAGATGACCAGCTATACCCTCAACTTATAATTCTCCATAACCATCCTCTTACTCAAGATAACTTCTTTCATTATTTAGTAAGATAAGTCATTTTAGGGCTATTTTTTAAAGTTCCAAAAATTCCAAATATATTTTCAATCTTCATAGTAGTCCTGTACAACACAATGTTCTGAGATGATAGATATGGTCGCACAGTCTTGATGAAGCTGACAAGCACCAGTCGACCTAGCCGCAGCCTTCTAAATCATCCCAAGAGTTTTCGTGGGGGAATGTTCAAGCTTAACACAAAATTTGATGCAGACTCGTTCTACCTGCTCAGTCATTTTGAATGGGATGGCCACATAGTACACATGCTCGCTCAGTGGCATCTACTGCCCCCCCCGACGAGTACAGTGAAGTCATTGTTGTTCACCCGTGCTTGTTCCAGTCCATTCTCCTTGGCTGCCAGGTCACATTGATGTGGCACAAACCATTCTCATGATATAGTTGGACATTTTCTGGACAGACCTCATATAGAGGGGCTAAATCATGAAGGGTCTTACATGTTTTGCTAAGGAATTAAAACCCTCTCCTATAGCTGACATGTGAGTTAATGTAGGACTTTTACCTGGGAAATGAGAAGATCACTTTGGAAAGACCATACTGGGGTACTTTAGAAGATAAAGGGAAAATAGTGAAATCAAGATCAACAAAGTAGGTATTGTAATAGTTTACATGAAAAGCAATGAGGGCTTTTAAAATAAAGAGAATGGCAGGTTTGGAAATTAGGAAGATGTCAACTACATAAACCATATATCCTCAAATTTATACCTGTGCTGGGCTAGTGCTATTGTGTTAGAATTGTGTTTATATCCCAGTCACATTCAGAAGTGCAGGAATTGTTTTTTATATTTATCTTCTTATCCCTGAAATGTAGCACAGTGCCTGGCTCCCGGTAAGTATTCAATAAACATCTGTTGAAAGAATGAATAAATGCATGCTAGCTAGCAGTTTAGCTTGCTTCAAATATATCACAAGTCTACAATTTCAAATTGATAACCAAAAGTCTAGCTAGACTTTGCCTGACTTGTCAAGTATTCTTTCTGTCACTACTATGGACCCCCTAAAACAGAACATCTGGACAAAAAGAAAGTACTTCTCACACAGAGGAAGGCTATCAGAGACAGAGAGCTATCAGAAAAGAATGGAAAAACAATTAGTTCTTTTTGGGAGAATGGAGAAATAGGAAGGATTTCTAAAGAGTAACATTAGTAAAACAAAGAAGCATCTAGATAAAAGTACGTGCAGAGGCACAAAGAGATGACATATTTAGAAAACAGTAAGTTCACAAGCAAGCAAAATCTAACCAGAGACAC
Organism: Sturnira hondurensis; assembly: GCF_014824575.4. Lineage (NCBI taxonomy): Eukaryota > Metazoa > Chordata > Mammalia > Chiroptera > Phyllostomidae > Sturnira > Sturnira hondurensis. Next base: position 18,652,316 of record NW_028093985.1, on the reverse strand, counting down.
TGAAATAGAGAACAAACTAACAGTTACAGCAGGGGAGGAAGGAGAGAGATGACAGGAAAGAATGGACAGGGTCGTCAAGGGCCATGTATAATGGACCCACGGACAAAGCCAAAGGGGTGAAGGATGGAGTGTGGGAGGTGGGTGAGGGTGGGCTGAGGTAAAGTGGTGGCAGGAAAATGGATTTGAACAACACTAAACAAAACTTTTACGGTTAAAAAAAAAAAAACCCAAACCCCCCAAAACAAAAAAACAAACCAGTAAGTTCAGTTTCAAAATTCAAATTACTAGTTGAAAAAATACAACAAACACTGAAATAAATATTGTATACAGTTAAAATTTTACACTTTTGATGACCAGTTTGATGTTGATATTCATATTCAGTAAATTTATTTTCCCAATTAACTTTTAAAATATGCAAACAATGCTTTGTTAAAAATAAAAACAAATAATTTAGATTTCCTGGAAGTCCATTCCATGTACTCAATAAATATTTATTTTTTAAATAAACTGATTGACAAACATGACCAAATTCAATGGGGCCTTTTTATAAGAGTTTTGTAATAAATACAACACAAGCATTCTATATTCATATACACATTAACTTTTCAAAGATATGTACAGTGCTTCTTTCATGAATTAAAAAGTATAATAACTACTAAGTTAAATTGAAGCCTCACATGGGAAATTCCTTACCTGATAAGCACTTCTATTAGAGACCATGCTCCTTTCATACAGGTTGGACACTGAAACAATTCTAAGTAGTATCCTGACATGGCTGGGGACTTCCAAGGAGGATGCAAGTGAAGAAGTGCTGACAATATATGGAAGTATCGACCAGAATATGTATCTATGTTATCCTATTATTTAAAAAGAAACAAACAAATAAAAACACCATAGCTAAAAATATAGTTTCACCAGCTATTTCAGTCTAAAACGATAACAACCCTGGCCTAACTTTCTTGCGAAATATGTGTTTGGACAAAAGATCAGATGAAAATATCATATTCAGCTAATTAAATACAACAGAGGGAGTTACACTCTAAATATATATCTATACATTAAATAATCCTAACTTTTGGGATTAACTTATATGAAATGTTCATTTTACTTTCACTGTTGGAGTGAGATTAAGAGTTCACAAATATGACCTAAAAGGAACTGAAGGTTAGAAATTTTCATGCAACATTCTTACTTACTTCCAACATTAGTTGGACAAGGCTTACATTTGTTATTTCTTCAAATTGGCACCTAGATGATGAACGTGATTAGAGAGTTACCTTTGAAGACTGTGCCTATTGGTTTTTCACAGTTTAGAAACCATGTTGTCTATCTATATTATAAATAAAAATGATTATTATCAATGTACTGAAGGAGAGATTTTACCAGATGGCATCCTAGATCAAATTTTCATGCTGGATACTTTACTGCCATGGGAAAAAAAATCAGATAAATTTTATCCAAGATAAAATTATCTTGGAAATTCTGATAAAATAATAAGTTAAAAGCGCTTAGAGTAATACCCAGTAAACAGTGTAAAACCAGAAGAGGAATGGTAATATATGGATACTACATTTCCTACTGAAATCAGGGAAGTAATGAAAAGAGAAAATAAGCCGTAAAACACACAAGGAATTTTAAAAAATGTTCACATGTAACATTCTTTGAAACATTGCTTTTACCTGTAGAATGTTCTCTAGAAGAGCATGAAGAAGGCATACAGGAGGGATATAATGTGCTTGCAAAGAGGAAAGTTCTTCAATCGCTTCTTTAAAAAATTGGCCTTCTATGAGACTTTCAATTAAATTTAATACACCTCTGGGAAATTCAGCATTTTTAACCTAAGAAAGGAAAGATTCTATGACTAAAAGATAAGGGTCACAGAATTCTGGGATCAAATCCTGAATTACTAAGGAGCCGTAATCTCCTCATCTATATAAAGTGATGATAAATCCTGCCTTTATAATTTCACAGAATTGTTAGATGGTTCAAAAAGAATTATTTATATAAATGTGTTTTACTACTATAAGGCACTGCAAAAAGTGTATTACTGTTTTATGTATTATTCTCTATTGCTTTATGAAGGGAAAACACTATCTCTAAAAGAAAACCCTTAAAAGGCATTTGCAATGTCTGGCTGATAATGAAGAAATCTAAGTCAGAGCTACAACTACACATAATTCACAGGTATAAAATTATTTTTTTATCTTTCTTTTAAACCTATAAGCAAACTATGTCTCTTAAGATATACTAAATACATTAGAATTCATCAAGCACCATCAATATTTTCAAAAACAACTGCTATTATAATTACAAAATCACTGAGGGTAGACATGAATATAATTCTAAGAGTTCTACTAAACACATTCCCCTTGGTCCAAATATTTTTTAATAATAAAAGAAACTACTTTGAACTAGTTAAGAAACAAAAATACTTTTTAAAAGACTATGTGAAATAAACATCATTTTAAAGAAATCAATAATTATATAAAGGAAATAGACATTTGTAAATATATTGCAACTTTAGAAGTAGTAATTATAAAGCTATAAAATGTGAGAACAGGGGTATAAAACTCATTTGTGATGAGCACAGCTAAGTTTTTCATTCCTGTTATTAGCTTTTATTACCATATAAAGTTTTTTTAAGCATTGACATAATAGTATTTTTAGTTTTCATTTCTAGTGAGAGAAACTACAGTAAAATTTAACAGAAAGCTTTGTTGTGCAGACCACACATTCCTTTACATCACATAACTAAAAATAACAAAACACAAAGCTTCATTTTTGCCCCTGTCAACACCCTACTCCATGCCCTTACCTCTACATTGTACACTGGTTGTTTATCCATTCTAATGCAGCTGTATCTGATAGCCTACAAAACAGCAATCAGATCATTACAATTAAACATTTTTAGTAAAAAAAAAAAAAAAATACATTTCAGCTTACAAACTTTGGCCAAACTTACAAAACAGATTCAGGAAGATCCATTAATAATGGATCTGATACTCAGGTATCCTCAGACCAGGAACATCTATCATTTTAGGGTAATGGTACTCTGATGAGTATGAACATTCTCTATTTCCTCCTTTTAAATTAAAATAAATTAAAAGGTAAAGTCGTGTTTACTTTGAAGATCTGGAGAGGTCCACTGTCCTTAGTATTATAATAATTAGAAATATAAGTAGGAAGAACATTTTGTATAAGGGTCCATAGGAAAAAAAGTCATATTTTCTTATAATCACACATAAATCTTCCTCTGTTGTTTAAAAATACCTATAACTGTATTTGTTCAAAATACTAAAATAGAAAAATATCTGCAACAAATGCAGAGATACTATCCTAATTATATAAAAAAATAAAAATTTTACCAAATAATTTTTCTTGAAACCAACAGACAGCAGAGGCCTTAGTGCAATCAACTAGACTGAAAGAGCAGACAGACAGGAGCCCCTAATGATATGGGACGTGATTTTTCTAAGTCAGCATGGTAGAAAGAGGAGGCCTCCATTAAAGAGGGTAAGAAAATTTCAGCGAAAAATTTTCACCACTAGCTAAAGGTCAAGTGGTGCAAGACAACAGAATTCCTGGAAATCTAAGACATCAGGGGAGGTTGCACTCAATGGCAAGATCTTCTCCACAGTTCTCACCAAGTGCTTATGCAAAAGAAAGGAGCAGGATAGGAGACTAAAGAAATCCTCCCTCTAGGTGAAGGCCTGGGCAAGGTGAACAAACAGTGGTTGCTGTGGGAAAGGCAGCAAACCTTTTAACAAATAATTTATCTGTAATCATGGATGTATAAAAGGCAGAGAATTCATTATATTTACTAAATAGCCAAATACGTTACTATTGGTAACACATTAATGAGCTAAGAAAATTATATGATAACATATTAAACATAATAATGTACCATTTACTATTAGTATTATTACTAATCCTATATTTTGGTTACAATAGAGAAGAACAGGAAACTATATAAAATTTTTAGTATGCCAAGTTCTACCTGAGCTCTATATATGTGCTTCCTTAAGGCATTTTTTATTTCAACAATATCAACATCTGTCCTGATATCCTTGGTTTCTGAGTCTTTGGCATGATCAGTAAAAACAGAAATCTTCATTTCTTTCTGCATGAAAAGAAATGGAAAAAAGTACCTTAGACAGTGTGCAGTAGATAGTGTCAACACAAACGATTAGTATTACAATGGACAACATAATACAAGACATATTAATGCAGTATTAACCGAAGCAAAGATCCTTACAATAATATTATATGAACATTATAAAATGAAATTTAAAAAATTTTAGCCCTGGCTGGTGTGGTTCACTGGATTGAGCACCAACCTGTGAACCAAAGGGTTGCCAGTTTGATTCCCAGTCAGGGCACATGCCTGGGTTGCAAGCCAGGTCCCCAGTAGGGGGCACATGAGAGGCAACCACACATTGATGTTCCTCTCCCTCTCTTTCTCCCGCCCTTCCTCTCTGTCTAAAATAAATAAATAAAATCTTTAAAAAATAAAAATTCAAAATAAAAAACATTTTGATTTGGAAAGTTTTACCTGATATTTACATATGTATTTTCTTAAGGTATTTTTCATTTCAGCCTGTCCCAAATCTTTCCTAGAACCTCTCTTTTGCTTCTTGGTTGCCCTGTCCACACGAAACATGATCCATTATTTTTTACCCTCATCATTCTCTGAGAAGCCTTCTGAATATATATTAACATGCTGTGGTTTAAATGTAATATAAAGGTATATGCTAGAAAATTTAACTTAAGAATGATCCCATTTAAAAGATGAGCTATCTTAATAAAATGGTCTATACTACACTAGAAAAGAGAAAGGTAAAAACTAATCATTAGATCAGAATGTGTCAACCAAGATACATAATACATATTTTGTCTTAAGGCACTTTTTCTTTTAAGAATTTTAGCCTCTTTTTTTGTTGTTTCTCTTTGTTACATTCAGGCAAAACAAAATGTAACTGAATATCCCGATTATTAACTCCAATTTCTTTGTGTATACATGTAAAAATACTTTCATTGTAAAACAAAGTTAATCATAACATTAGTTATGCATATCACATCAGAGTAACTCGTTGTTTTAAAAATAAGATGTGCAGGTTATATTTAACAGTGCACAGTGCACAGTGAGAAATCATAAAAAGCAGACTACTTATGTCTACATTATACTAGGGAAGAGCCAGAAAAAATAAAAACTGTTCAGCTAGGCTTACAAAGTTTTACCTGATCTCGGTATGTGTACTCTCTTAAAGTCCTTTTAAGTCTGTCATGTTTGATGTCCTTCCTGGAATCTCTTTCTTTTTCTTTTTTGTCTTTTTTCCTCAAAGCATAACTCCTTTGAATGTCTTCAACCTTTTTCTTAACTTCCTTCTACATGTATTTGGAGCACAATTAAACAGATGTCAACACCAATGCTGTATGTTATAAAATCCAAATAAACTTAAGACAAGTATAATATATTTAAAAAATAATAGAGTTATATACAATAGAAAATCTCATCCACTGTTGGAGGGGGTATCTCATAAGTAAATTATTTTGGAAAAGAGTTGGATGTTACCTAGTACTGTTGAACATGCAAAGTCCTTATAGGCCAGCATACGAATTCTACTCCTAGGAATATATCCTAAGCTAGAGAAATTCCTGAACATGCACCTAGAAAAATGTCCACACTATTGCCCTGGCCTTTGTGGCTCAGGTGGTTGGAGCATTGTCCTGAAACCTGAAAGGGCACCAGTTCAATTCCCAGTCAGGGCACATGCTTAGGTTTCGGTTCAGTTCCAGGTCAGGGGGCATATGGGAGGCAACCAATTGATGTTTCTCTCTTTCTCTCTCTCTCTCTCCCCCCTTCCCTTCCCCATTCTCTAAAAATCAATAAGCACGCCCTCAGGTGAGAATTAAGAATAAATAAATAAATAAAATTTAAACAATGTTCACTGTTTATGGAGGCATTGTTCATAATTGCAAAAATCAATCAATCAATCAAAAACAGACCAACATAAAGAAATCCAAAATTATCAGTAGTAAAATAGACAGAAGATGCCCTGGCTGGTATAGCTCAATGGATTCAGCACGAGCCTGGGAACCAAAGGATTTCGGTTCGATTCCCAGTCATGGCATATGCCTGGGTTGCAGGCCAGGTCCCAGCAGGGGACGCACGAGAGGCAACCATACATTGATATTTCTCTCCCTCTCTCCTTCCCTTCCCCTCTAAAGATAAAATAAATAAAATCTTTAAAAAATACACAGAAGATAAAATTGTGCAAAAATGGGAAATTATATATACTAGAAAAAAAAAAACCAAGTCAAAGAAGACTTACAAATACCATGAACTGAAAAAAGTTCATTATTAGGCAAAACTAAAGGGAATATATTGTTAGAGATATATATCATTAGGGATACAGTGATTGCTGGTAAAACTATAATGAAAAACAAGAAAATAAAACCAATTCTAAGACAGAGCTTATCAATGGGTAAGAGGAAGAAAAACAGACACAAATAACTCACACACACAGGGAATACTCTATTTCTTAACCTAGTTGTTGGATTAACATAGCACTCATCTTGGTATTCTTTTAAAAACTGTACACAAATGCTTCAGAAATACTTTTGTACATATAATTAAAAACAGTTTTCATGATTGACAGATTTGGTACATTTAGAAAAAAACTGACATATTTGGTATATTTAGAAAAGAACTGTAGAATCAATATTATTTTTCATTTGGAAAATCTTACCTTATTTCTATCTGTGTGCCTTCTTAAAGCTTTTCTTGTTTTAATAAATTTTAAATCTTTACTGGACTCTCTGAATTTTTCTTTTTTGTGATGTTCAGTGAAAATAGAGCTATTACGATCTTCCTCATGATTCTGAATTTTTTTCTGCATGTTTATAGAAGTATCTTAATTAGACTGTAGGTTAACCATAACCTTAATACAACCAAAGCAAGTCACAACAGAAAAACCCATTCAGGAAGGTAGCTTTTGTAAAACATACACGTGATATTAAATACAGTAAAGAGTCTTGTGAATTATATTACATTATAGTTTTACCATGAAGCAGAAAATGAAGATTTTAGTTCACAAAGGTTTATATTATATTTACATATACATTTAACTTAATTAATTTTATTAACTTAATCTTTCTGGGACTCTTTTTTTTCTTCTATTATAAGATTAGTTGAATAGAATATGGTTAATTTCATTATTTTACTTTTCCAAATGTTTGTAAATATAATTGAGGCTGCAGATCAAATAGAATCTTGCCATTATTAGGCATATCAAATGAAACATCTCAAGAAAATCATTTTATAGGACTCAAGTGTAATACCATTACACAGAGTATGGTGTATCATGAACTACATTGTTTATTATATTAAGAAACTTATTTTATGCCCTGGCTGGTGTGGCTCAGTGGATCAAGTGCCAGCCTACAAACCAAAAGGTTGCAGGTTCAGTTCCACTCCGTCTAGGACACACGCCTGGGTTGTGGGCCAGGTCTCTAGCAGGGAGCATGTGAAAGGCAACCACACATTGACGTTTCTCTCTCTTTCTCCCTACCTTCCCCCCTCTAAAAATTAATTTAAAGAATATAAATTTAAAGAATATAAATTTCTACATGAATTATAACTGTATCCTCAAAGCCTAAAAGGAGTTAAAGGTGTATATAAGCTATATTTTAGTAAGTTCTATTTCTTTCATGAAATATCCTTTTGATTCTTTTTTTCATGTTCAATAAAAATTTTTATTTTAATAACTTCATCATTCCTTTCTAAATTAAAAAAAATATATTGTGGTCTCTAATTGCAAATGACACATCAACTCAAATAGCCTCTTCTTAGGATCATGTACATGTAGTTAATCACAGATAGTAGCAGTATTCTTGTCCTGCCTGGTTTGGCTCAGTGGATTGAGCACCAGTCCATGAACCAAAGGGTCACTGGTTTAACTCCCAGTCAGGGCACATGCCTGGGTTGTGGGCCAGGTCCCCAGTTGGGGGTGTGTGAGAGACAACGACACACTGATGTTTCTCTCCCTCTCTTTCTCCCTCCCTTCCCCTCTCTCTAAAAGTAAATAAACAAAATCTTAAAAAAAAAAAAAGAACGTAGTAGTCTTCTAAGTCACATAAATACCAATTATACTTTGGAAAAGCCAGAAAAAAATATTTTAAACTCTTAGAAAGTTTTATCTAAACTCTCCATATAAAATTTCTTGAAGTACTGGTCAGTTTTATTAAGTTCCAAATTGATCCTAGAATTCTCTTTGTAAAATTTTTGATAAGATACAGTAAAACAGAATTTATTTTTAATTCCTTCCCAGTCATATCTAAATACATTTTAGTTTAGACTAAGTTATAATAATTACTAGGCTAATGATTTGGTAAGCTAACTCAAACAGTCTGTTCTATAAAACACAGTATGAAATTGAACTAATCATGCCTTTTTTTGTTGCTGCTGCTATTTAAAAATTTTTACTTGACAGCCATGTATATGCTGTCTTAAAGTTCTTTTCATTGCTTCAAGTTCAAAGTCATTCCTGTTTTTTGTTTTGCATTATATGAAAACAGAATTCATTTGTGTCATTTAAAAATGTGTTCTATACTCAGCAAAATACTTGAATTTAGATGAATTATGAATATACACAGTGCTGATAAAAATCCTTTATGAGACACGTTCGTTATATTAAGCATAGAGAAGATTTCTAAGTAATTATGTGTTGAGAATATACTATATATTAGGAACTATGTTTCCATATGCATATATACATTATCTCAAAAAGAATCTCAAAACAGAGACATAGAGCAATATCCTAATATGCTTAAATCACAGTTGGGTTCAAATACCAGCTCTGTGATTACAAAATCCATGTTATTTCTACCATATTATTGCCTCTCAAACAATTCTGTAAGAACCAGAAATGTACTTTTTTTTTTTTAGCTAATGAAGTTTTACCTGGGTTCTACACACGGTCTCTCTGAAGGCATCTTTCATTTCAAGAAAAGCCGTATTGTTCCTGAAATCTTTGTTACTTTCTTGATTGCTATGTTTAGTCCAAACACAACTGGTCTGGGAATCTTCATCGTTTTGAATTTCTTTCTGTATGTGTGTAAAAATGGTTTAGAAATTAAGCATAATTTTAACATAATTCTACTTTTTATGGTATTCAACTTTATCTATAATTGCATAATACTTTGGTAACCAAACAAACAAGTAGGTGAAATGCACTCTCCCAAATTAAACATTATTAAACTCTAGTGAATTTCTTCAGGGGGAAAAAAATCATTATAACAAAGGTTCTGAATAATAAAGTGACTTCTGTGTATCTCAATAAAAGCTAATGCCTTGTTGGTCTAGTAACAATAAATCCTTTTTTAAAATAATTACTAACAAAATGACTTTATCCAGTCCCTGTCCAAGTTAAAATTACAATTAGATACAAAATTTTCAGATTATAGATTACTTCTCACATTATTTTTCAGTTTTTTACTGGTAAGACTTTTCATTTGCAAGTATTACAAATCAAACTGGTTCATATACCACCTCCCAATAATTTAAAAAATATTTGCATATATACATGTATATAAATAATTCTAGAAGTCTAGTAGAAGAAACAGACAGGAGCAAAGATGAGTTCATGACAGTTCCCAAAGGTACTTATGAAGGGGTATTCAGAGAGTCACTACCTTTACCCAAAGAGACTAGAAAATCACTGTGCTCCTAGGGAACAGTTATGACATACCGCATTTTTTGAACTATAAGATGCACTTTTCCCCGCAAAGTTGGGAGGAAAATGGGGGTGTGTCTTATAGTTCAAATGTAGCTTTACATTTACATTGGTGAAATATCATGTTATTAAATATTTTACCACATTTTTTGCTTCAAAATTTTTTTCCCTATTTTTCTTCTCTAAAACCTAGGTCCATTCTGTGGTCTGAAAAATATGGGTAAGCTAGAATGTGATAAGGCCTGTGGTGCATCTGTGGTTCTCTTTCCATTGTACTAAGCTTCCTATGCAGGTATTGAGGCCCTTCACCAGGCTCCAATCCTGCAAATAGAGAACAATCTCTGAGAGTAGCTGATTGAATTAAATGAAACTGAAAACTAAAAAAAATGGAGATGTTTCTTCTTTATTTCTAGCATCAAGGAAAGAATTACTCTGTACAAATAACAATTTCTGTTGTGGACAACTTGAAGTAGGATAAAATGAGTTTCTGGCTTTAAATTTCACATGGTTGACAAGAGAAGGATAAATCCTCCACCCCACTTCATTAAGAAATGTCTAAAATACAGGATAAATTAACTCCATATAGATTCTAGTTACACAAAAAATGCAAAAGAACATACCATTATCATTAGCAATTAGGCAAGAACACACCTTCTAATCTTGAATATATTTACTTATGCATCCATTTAAGATGCCATATATTGATGTATGAATTAGGAATTATACTGCAAGAACCCTATATAAATTAACTTCAGACTTAAAATAAAAAGATTTTATGGAGAGCCAAACAAATGATCAACATATAAATTTTTCCAAGCCACCAATAGTCTCTCCAATTGGCTACTCTTATGAAATTAATAGGATTTTATTTATCTGTTAAGTATTCATTTCTTATTTCATACTCTATAAATATTTCCTTTGTTCCCACTACATACTTTTAGTACACTCTGTAGGTGACAGTCTCCTATATGATGCAGGAAAGAAGGGCGCGCCTAGCCTATTTTATATAGCATAATGCCAGGTATATTCCAAACAGAGGACCAAAGCCTACCATTCAGTAAATCATTCTGGTATCTACGTGTAGAGCAGAGCAATGTGGCAATGACTGTTGGCCTGGCCTGGTTCAGACCTTTGACTTGGTTTCCTGTTCTGGAGAAGGGAGAGGTATAGTCTGGTCTCCAGGTCTTATTACTTGACTTGCTATGGCATTTGCCATGCAATTTGAATGAATTCATGAGACTGTATGGAGAGCCAGAGAGGTCAAATAAAAAAAAACATTCTTTTGAGTGCTATGTATGGTCCTTAACTTGTATTTATTCCCTAATTCTTAAATGATGTATTTATAATCCTCTGATTAACTACTAGTGTATGGTATTATTTTTACAACATTAGGTATTTTTAACTACCCAGAAAGAGACTAGGTGAGTATTGAGGGAACCTAATAACATCCAAAATGATAGAAAGAAAGGGATATTTGAGGAGGAAGCCTTAAAATTTATTGAGAGCATGCATGGCCTTAAATTTTTGATATGACATAGTTGTGGGATCATGGGAAAATTACTTAATCTGTACCTCATGTCACCAACTGCAAAAGGGGGCCATAATGCATACCCCACAAAAGCATCAGGTTTAAAATAAAATTAAGCACTGAAAATACTTAGCATGGTAATTACACAGTAATAACTCAACAAATATTAGCCCCAAATAATAGTTGTAACAATTCTCACAAAAATTAAAGGTAAGTATTATCTTCTATATACAAAAGAAACTCAGTCACAGGATAAATAACTTTCATATGGTCATGAATAAATTATAAATCTGTGTCACAAATTTGTGGATCTGACTCAAACACTGTATTTTTAATTATTCCTACAACATTTCCATGAGACTTTTCTGTGGTTAATTTCATTTCTCCCTTAAGCAGGTAAAGTATTCCTAAGTATGCTCCCCTTTCTGCGATGCCTTCCTTGGGTTAAACAAATGAGACACATTAGTCATTTTTGCTTCTTTGCATTCCTGTACCTTGAACACTATTTTACCAATGCATGATATACACTAACTGTAATTAATAGTTTCAATGTACTGTTTTCACCACTAAGTAGTAAGTACCTTGAAGTCTGAGGTGTGATATTATTCATTTTCCGTAGTACATAGCATATTGCCTGGTAAAACAAAAGTCTTCAATATATATCTATAAATCTGAACTAAAGAGATTCCTGATTTTGTTACTCAGCAGATTTCTAAAAGATTACGTTAAACAAAAGTTTACTTTAACAATTTCCTAATTGTTACTTTTAACTCAGTGATTTTAATAGCAATTTTTAGAGGACACCTCAGAATCCATCTAATGAATAATGTAAATATGTTTTATGCCAAAGCTGTAGTAGAAACGCGAGACATGAAAACTATTTTCTCCTTGGAAGTGATCACAAAATGCCTTTGTTATTTGGACTGAATGGTTATGAACTCCCAGCTGTCTTAAGCCAGAACTAATAAAACAATGTATCCTAAAAACAAATATAAGTTAGAAATTATCTGCTAGTTTTAGTTGATATATATTATTGCTTCCCTCCAGTATGTCTGAAGGTTTTCAGATTTCTGCAAAAAAGACTGTGGATAAAACATATTGTATTTTAATCAATTCTTTCCATGAAAAAGGGAAAACTCAGGTACTTTTACTAATCTGTGTGTTTAAGAATGACTTTCATTCAGTTGACAGTTAATTCTACCTTTAAACTGTTCAGATATGTAAATCAGGATGCTTTTGGCTACAATACAAAACCAACTCAAACTAACTTAAATATGGAAATATGCTACCTTACCAAATGGCAATGTGGTCGAACACTAAGGTTCCAGGGTTGGTTAATCCGGCACTCAAGTATTTTAACAAGCGTCCAGATTATGTCTCTACACTTTTCTCTCCATAGAGTTGGTTTCATCCTACGGCTATTTCTCCTCATAGTCAAAGAACGGCTACTAGTGTAATTTAGGTTGCATTCTTCCATCTTCACATTTAGCAGGAGCCAGGCTACCAGTGGCTTTCTTTTCAGAACGATGAATAAACTTCCAGGAAGTTTTTGCCTGGTTCGCAGGCCCATGCTCAATCCACTGAGCTACACCAGCCAGGGCTCCAGGAAGTTTTTATATACCTCTTTTCATGTTGTGGAGTTCAGACCTGGTTCACATGCCCATTCCTAGATCAATCACTTTCAAGGGTCATTCCTTGAAGTAAGGTCAAATTTCCAATCTATAATGCTGCTATTCAGTAGGAAAAGGTAATTACAGAATAATATACATCTACATTTGGAACAGTCAAAGGTTTTTTATAATTTCCCTATTAACCTGACAAACATAACATGAGAAGTCATGTACCAGGTTTTATGCATGATTCAGATATAACAACTATGGAAGAAACATCCTTGATGACATGGTGGTACTTTTGGTTTAGTAGAGAAATAGGTATTAACCATGTAATCAGCCAATTAATTATAATTAGATGGGTAGTATAAAGCAAAATAATAGTATAAGAATACCATTAGAGGTGAACCTAACTTAATACAGTTGTCAGGAGGCTTCCTTGAAAAGGCAACATTATCTCTAGAACCTGATGAGCACAGGGAGTGAGAGAGTAGTGGGGAGAAACATTGCCAAGCAGAGACTATAGCTATTGAGAAGACACTGAGGTAGAAAGTAGCTTAGTTTAGAAACTGGGAGAAGGTAGTTTTGTTATATTAGAGTGAGCATAGAAAAAAGTGGAGCAGGATACAGTTGAAAAGGTAGGAGAGACAGGAATTCTATGGGAATCTGTAAGCCATGTTAGAGGTTTAGAACTTTATCTTAAGGCAATGAATGGGAGACCACTGGAGAGTTTTAAACAGGAGAGTAACAGAATCAGAATTGTTTTAGAAAGAACACTTTGGCTCTTCCTTTTTGAATAAAGCACCATGAATTAGAGAAAGAAAAGGGAAGAGTAATTAGGACATTAGCAAGAGTGTAAAGGTAGGGTAACAGGAAGACTAATTAGGACTCTAGTCCAGGAACATGGGGTAAAGAAGATAAATTCAGTAATGGTAGTATAACATCAAACTGAAGTTTTTGCACAGCAAAGGAAACCAACAACAAAATTAAAAGACAACACACTGAATGGGGGAACATATTCATCAAAGACATAAAGGGTTAACATCAAAAACTTGTAACATCACAAAGCTCAACAGCAAAACAAATTTAAAAAAGCCTAAAACAATTCAATTAAAAAAATAAACAAAGAAGTTGAATTAAGAGGACATACTGATGGCCAACAGACATATGAATAAGAGGCTCAATGTCACTAGTCATCAGAGAAATGCAAATTAAAACCACCTTGTGATATCACCTCAAACCTGTCAGAATGACTACCATCAATAAATCAACAAACAAGTGCTGGCAAGGAGTAATAGAAAAGGAAACCCTCCTTCCACTGCTGGGGATATAGACTGATGCAGTCACTATGGAAAGCAGTATGGAGATTCCTCAAAAAATTAAAAATGAATCTGCCTTTTGACTCAGTAATTCCACTTCTGGGAATTTATCCAAAGAAACCTGAGACACTAATTAGAGAGACATACAGGGCAGGGCAAATACACGTTTACAGTCAACACACAACAGAGTTTATTCTTGTATTATTTATTGTATTATTTTCCATTCGAACTACTGAACCCACTTTTGCCCCACTCTGTATCCACCCTATGTTCATTGCAATGTTACTGACAATAGTCAAGATGTGGAAGCAGCCCAACTTCCCACCAGTAGATGAATGGATAAAAAAATCTCTGGTACATTTCTACAATAGGATACTAACAGGCCTTAAAAAAGAAGGAAATCTTACCTTTTGCGACAGCATGGATGGACCTGGAGAGTACTATGCTAAGTGAAATAAGCCAGTCATCGAGAGACAAATACCATATGATTTCACTTACATGTGGAATCTCATGAACAAAATAAACCAACAAAATGAAACAGACTCATAGATATAGAGAACAGACTGAAAGAGAGTTTGGGGAGCTGGGTGAAAAAGGTAAAGGGATTAAGCAAAAAAGAGTAAAACAAAATAGAATGTAAAGGCACAGACAACAGTATAGTGATTACCAGAGGAAAAAAACGGGGGAGGGAGGCAAGTGGGAGGAGATAGAAGAGGGCAAGAAGGGTTAAATGGTGATGGAAGGAGGAGACTTGACTCTGGGTGGAGAGCGTATACAGATGATGTAATATAGAATTGTACACCTATATTACATCAATATACAGATGATGTAATATAGAATTGTACACCTGAAATCATGTAATTTTATTAATCAATGTCACCCCAATAAATTCAATACAAAATTTAAAAAATAAAAATTATAAAAATTTTACAAAATAAAAATAAAATGAGAAAGGCAATTTGATAGAAGAGGTATTCAAAATAAAAGCGAGAGGTCTTGTAACTGACAACTGGGGAATAAGGGCCAGGAAGGTTTCAAGGGTGATTGCCAGGTCTCTACCACGAATTATTACATAAAGGCTTATGGTTTCCTTTGAGATGAAAACACTAAAGAAGGAGCCAGTTTTTCCTGGAAAATCAAGGATCAGTTTCAGATAACTTAGGTTTCTCTTCTACTTGAGTGACCCTTCTTTAAAATTCTTCTTTGCTTAATTCCAGAGGGGTTCTTCTAGGGTTGTTTCCACTCAAACTACTTAAGCAGTGGTATATGTGCCAAGTGGGAAGAGGTAGGTAGAAGAATAGAACAAGAAAATATTTCTAAATTCTTAGAAGTAGCTCCCTCTTTAACAAATTGTATACAATAAACCCCAAATTCCCATATGATAAACAGACCACTGATATTTTATTTATACTTGCATTAAAATGCTTAAAATTATTTTGTGGTAAACATCACTAAAGCACTTGAAAACAAAAATAGAAACTCAAAATTATCATAAGTATTCTTGAATACTTAAAATAACTGAGTGCAAATGTCCTAAAATGTCATTTTAATTACTTTCAATAATAATTCAGAACATAATTTTACTGTACAAGGGGACACACACTTAAAAAACGGAATGATCTTCTGGAGGGTGGATGCCTTGTAGTACTGGCTTCCCCCACTAGGCTAGTGTTGCCCCACTAGGAACCCACCTGCAACCACCTGGCACTGTTGTGAGAAGTGGCATTCAGCTCCAGTGAATTTTTTTTGAAGACTCTTTCAACATATTTGCCCATTTTATGATGGGTGATTTACGAGTATACCTGCCCACACTGTACTAAGTGTTCAACAGTTTTTGACCAAAAAATCAGTGTGACCCCTGTGCCCCACCCTCCTCCTATTCACCTTATCTTGCCCCCAGTGACTGTTTTGTTTCCCCAGATGAAAAAGTCCTCAAAGGGAAACATTTTGCCATTGTGGAAGAGATAAACAAACAAACAAACAAACAAGGCAGAAGTGTTAAAAGGCGTCAAAATCGATGACTTTAAAAACTATTTTGAACAGTGGAAAAAAGTCTCAATAGGTATATTGCATCAAATGGAGAGTACTTTGAGGATGACTCAAGTTTAAACATGTAAGAATAAATACACATTTTTTAATAAATAAATTCTGGCTTTTGGTGGGTCTTGTCTCACATTACTACATGAGTAATTTATAAAATAAACTTTGAAAAATGTGTTCATTTAATTCACTTACCTCTAAAAGAAAATCCCCTAGATACTGAATTGGATAAAATGGAGCCTTAAAGTTATCTTTTTCTTGCTCAGCCTTGATTCTTGCATTACTGGCAATCACATGAGTTATTCCACTTGGTGAACTTTTTTGTAAAATAACGTCTGCTTTTCCAGCCTCCAAAACTCTAAATAAAAATGTAAACAGTAAGTATACTCAGTCAAATTATCTAAATCAATTATACTTCCTTGGAGTAGGAGTACAGTTTTCTGAAAGGAGTTAAATTCCTTTGGGGTATTTGATAAACAAACAAAGAGATAAAGTGCCTTGAAGTGCCATAGAGAATAACTGTTACAGTGATTTCTTAAATTATAAAATTTCCAGTGCAGATGCTTAAGAAATGAGGCTATCCATTCTATTTATCAATTGCTTGATATGGAATAGGCTTTTAAAAATCAAGATTAAATTTACTTCCTCAGGAAAAGTCATCTAAATAAGCTAAAGAAACAGTGAAGGAATTCTAAGGAAGTAGCTACCTCAGATGGCAACATACCTCCAAGGAAATAATTCTGAACCACACGCACACACAAAAAAGAAAGAAACTAGTTGCCAACTTTCCTCTAACTAGCTTTTGAAAAAGTTTAACTCTAACATACATTAGGAAATATACTTTACATTTAGATTCAGAAGACACACACACAGACATATACATCCAAAAAGTTTCATGAAAAGTTCTGATTCTGGCTAGGATTTAGAAAGCCACAAGAGAACACCGCTACCACCTAATAAGAAAAAGTCAAATAATCTATAAAAATCACAATTTTGCCTGAACCTGTCAGAGAACTGAGGAAATAAGCCAACCAAGAAACTGAATTTCCATAGAGATTCCAACACTCAAACTATTTCACTTTTGCCAGGGTGCAGGAGAGAAGTGATTGTTATCAAAGCAGGTAAGAATCCAGAAAATTTTTAAAATTTTAGGCCAGGTATAGGTAGAAAGACAGTTTACTCTTAAGTAGGAGTCCTTGACACAATGAAAGCCCACTCTCAAATGCAACCTCTTTACCACACATAAAACCAGACCCACTTCCCTGGATCCTCCTCTAACATACAAGAGCCTTAAGCCTTTTCCTGGGTAAAGGAAAAAAGTATTCTACCATCAGAACCAAAGAAAGGTGCACTGCTTCTGCTGAGACTGGAAATAAACCCATCTGCCTCCATGGAGGGACAGGAAAACTGCAGTGTAGCCCCAAAAAAGATCCACTGTTTCTGGTTGAGGGACAGAAGCAAAAGCCAGCTATCCCTGGAAGAGGGGCAAGAATGTCACTAAGGCTTAGGATCCTGCACCAATACAATGCAGAGCTCTAATACTGGGTAGTGAATAGAAATTCTTTTTTTGCCCAAGACCCTGTCCATAGATGGCAGGCAGAATATGGTTGCCTTGGAGGACTGAGACACAAACATTAAGAAAGTCCTAACCCCAGGGACCAAAAAACACAAAGAATGATTAAGAATGGCGCTTAGCCAGCAGAACTCAGAATATATCCACCCTTAAACCCCACCATACAAATGAGTAACAAGCAAGACAGGAAGAGGATGAAGAGAGAATCCTTTTATGAGTCCATTTAAGAGTCCTTTCGGTAGTATAGGGACTACAGAAAGCTGAGAGTGAAGAAAGAAAACTAATTAAAAACCCTCTAGCAACCTGGGTCCTACTGCTGGAATAAACTGAAATGATGCATTGAAGGTGACTATACTACTGACAAAACCCAAACCAAACTCAACTGACAAGGTTAACTCAACTACCCCTACCTAACTGCCTTATAGAAGAGGCAGAATATGTGTTTAGATATAAATACAAGGCATGCACAAAAAGCAAGGGAAAAATCATTGTCAAGATATAAAGGATTAAATAGGACACAGAGATGATCCAGACATTGAAATTATCAGAAAGTGACTTTAAAATAACTGTGACTGACAAATTAAAGGATATAGGAAAAAGGTGAACAATCTACATGAAGAGATGGGGAACTCAGAAGAGAGCACAATGGAAATGGTAGAAATAAAAGATACTATATGAAAGAAAAATTCTTTGACAGTGGAATGCACAGAACTAAGGAAGAAATCACTGAGCTTGACAATAGGTCAATAGAAACTATACAATGAAAACACAAAATGAAAAACAAACAGAACAAAGCATACAAAAACTGTGCAAGATAATCATATGGTCCAAAATATGGGGACAGCACTCCACAAGGAAAAGAACACAACAGAATAAATACTTAAAATACAATGGTGGAAAATTTTTTGTAACTAATATAGGACAAAAACACCTTCACATGTTCTAGATGCAGAGAACCCGAAGCAACAGAATAAATACAAATTAACACACACACATCTGGACACATAATCAAACCACTAAAAAGCAAAGGTCATCTTGACTTTTAAATTTTAATTTCCAATTGTTCATTACTAGAGTATAAAAACAATTTTTATATATATTCTGTGATGTTGCTAAATTCACTAGTTAGTACAATAACACTTTTTTCTGGTAAATTATTTAGTGTATGACCATGGTTTTTAAAATAAAAACAATTATTTAGTTTTTTTTCCAACTCTATGCTCTTATTTAGTTTCTTTGCCTTATTGCACTGCCTAATACCTGTAGAAGTAGTTGCAGTAAGTATTCATGTCTTCTTCCCTTATGGAGGGAAAAAAAAACCCCATGATATCAAGTTAGATTTTGTCACAGATGTCATTTTTCAGGTTGAAATTACAAAAATTCTTCATAAAATATTTGCAAATACAATACATACTATTAAAAATGAATAAGAAACTATAATAAAGTATATTTCAGAAATAAAAATTTGGTTTAACACTTAATAATTGAAAGAATAATTTGGCATATTAACAGAATAAAGGAGAAAAGCCACTTATTTCAATAGATGTAGATAAAACTTCCAGAGCAATCCATTTATAATAGCATTCCAGAACACTGAGTACCTAGGATTAAATTTAACATATGTGCAAAATTTATGCAATGAAAACTATAAAACTTTAATGACAGGAACTAAAAATAATTAAAATTTAAAAAATTTAAAAAATTTAAAAAGACTTGGATGGATATACAATTTGACAGGATGACTCAATACTGTTAAGATCTCAATTCTCCCCAATCTGACATCAATACAATTCCAATGAAAATTCCAGCTTGTGTCACTGTAGAAATTGGCAAGCTGACTCTAAAATGTATATGGAAATATAAAGGATCAAGAATCACTAAAACAAATTTGAAAAAGACAAAGACTGGAGGATTCATACTACCTGATTTCAAGACTGACGATTTAAAGCTACAGTAATTAAACAGTGTGTTTGTTGGTATAGGTCAACACAGATACCAATGGAGCTAAATGAGAAGGCCAGAAACAGACCACACAATATGGTAAAATGATTTTCAACAATAGGGCCAACTATAACTGCAGAGCAACTGAAACTCTCATACACTGCTAGTAGATTTGTAAAACAGTACAACTACTTTGGAAAATAGTTTGGTATATTCATAAAATGTTAAGCATTCAACAGCCACTTGAGCCAGCAATTTCATTCTTGAACACTTATCTCCATGCAAACTTGCAATGAAATATTCATAGCAACTTTATTCACATTAGAAAAAACAAACAGCACAGGCTGGTGTGGCTCAATTGGTGGGAGCGTTGTCCTGTAAACCAAAGGCTACCTTTGATTCTTGGTCAGGGTACATGCTTGGGTTGCAGATTCGGTCCCCAGGCAGGGTGTGTTCGAGAGGCAACTGACTGATGTTTCTCTCTCACATTCATGTCTTTCTCCCTCTCTCCCTCCCTCCTGTCCCATCTCTCTAATATCAATGGGCATGTCCTCGGGTGAGTATATTAAAAAAAAGGCAAAAATCCCATAAATGCCCATCAGCAGTTGAATAAATTGATTGTGATATATCCATAGAGTAGACTAGTACTCAGCAACAAAAAAATAAAGTGCTGCTTCATGATTTTGATGTATCTCAAAATCAAAGGAGTACTATACAATATAATCACATTTATATGAACCTCTAAAGAAAAATAACAAATCTGATCTACAATGACAAAAAATATCAGTGGCTGTCAGGTACTGGTGATGCAGAACAAAAGTTGTAGGATAATGTGAATGTTACAGACCTTGATTGTAATGGGGATTAACAAAGGTATATAAATTTGTTTGAACTCATCAACATGGACACTTAAAATGCATGCACATTATTGTCTATAAATTACACTTCAGCTAGTGACAAAAAAGTCTTTGCATCCTCCCTTCCCCAAAGTCATGGCAATCTTAGAATTAATTTACCCAATAAAAACACTTCTTGAAATATGATATAAAGTATAAAAGAAATGAAATTATGATGTTAACAGTATGAGCCCTACTGTTGAACAGTACACTATATAAACACAGTGAAAAGATGTGATAAAAGTAATATTTTGCTTGCAAAAATCTGCAAGTGCTATCAAAATTTTAAAAAAAAATATGCCTTAACTGGCCAAAAGGGAAAAAAAAAGCATGAAAAGTAAAATAAAGAACACAAAACGAATTTAAAGCAATATTAGAAAATACATTTTGTTTCATTAGACACATATACTTAAATGTGTAGAACGAATGGGTTAACTAAGAAATCAAAGATTAAACCACTGTGGCTCATTTGAACTAAGCTAATAATTGCAAAGGAATACTAAAAGGTATCCAAGCAAATTAAAATTGTTTTCTCAGAATTGCCTTAGCCTTTATAAGGTCTTATCTTACCTTACGAGAGAATCACTTCGTTTATCAGATCTAACGAGGAGGACCACTTTCCATCTGTGAAAGGCTCCTGGAGCACCAGTGCGTTTCAGTTCTTCACGCCATCTTTTGGGTGCAGATTGCATTTGAGGTGAATAATGGGAATCTTTTTCAATTTTATATCCCCATTCATAAGTTGTTTCATCAAGCCATCTGCCACTTTTGGCACTATGAATTATGTAGTCCTTAGTTAGTACCCACTTTCCTGAAAAGCAAATATACTGTCAAAAATAATTTTAGTTCTCATAAGTGGTAAACAGTAAAGACCAAATATCAAATAAGATTTACACTTTCTCAAAACTTAAAACACAGTAAGTACAAACATATACCATATTTATGAACAAAAAGAGTTATCATCATTAAAATATCCACACTACCCACAGCAATCTACAGATTCAATGCAATCACTATCAAAATTCCAACAGCACTTTTCACAGAAATAAAACAAACAATTCTAAAATTTATATGGAACTACAAAAGGTCCCAAATAGCCAAAGCAATCTTGAAAAAGAACAAAGTTGGAGGTATCACACTATTTGATATTGATATTGATACTACAAGGCCATAGCAATCAAAACACCTGGCACTAGAATAAAAACAAACACATAGATCAATGGTACAGAAAAGAAAGCCCAAAAAGAAATCATGCTTATAGGGTCAATTAATCTATGATACAGGAGGCAAGAATATACATTAGGGTAAAGCGCGAGTGTCATCAATAAATGGTGTTGGGAAAACTGGATACATTTTAAAAACTGAACTTAGGCCACGTTTTTACACCATATGCAAAAATAAACTCAAAATGCATTAAAGACTTAAATATAAGACCTGAAACCAAAAAACTCCAAGAAGAAAACATAGGCAATAAACTCTGACATTTGTCTTAGCAATATTTGTTTGGTCTCCTAGGGCAAAAACAACAAAACAAAAATAAACAAATGGGACTATATCAAACTAAAAAGATTTTGCACAACAAAGAAAACCATCAACAAAACAAAAAGGTAACTTGCTAAATGGGAGAAGATATTTGCAGATGATATACCTAAGAAGGGGTTAATATTCAAAATATCTAAAATAAAGAATTCATATAGCTTGACACACAATGGAATATTAGCCATAAAACAGAATGAATCTTGTCATTTAAAATAATATGAATGGACCTAGAGTATATTTTGCTAAGTGAAAGAAGTTGAGGAAAGACAAATACCATATGCTTTTACTTAAATGTGCAACAACCTAAAAAAGAAAATAAACAAATTCACTGATAATAGAAAAACTGATGGTTCTCAAATCAGAAGGGGTTTGGAGGGATAGGCCAAAAAAGTGAGAGAGACTGAGATGTACAAATTGACAGTTATAAAAACAGTCAAGGGAATTTATGAGGAGGGGACCCAAAAACCCCTGTATTTATTTATTTAAAATTCTGTATTAATTCTTACATGTTTAAACTTGTCACCTTGAAAGCACTCTCCATTTGATGCAATATATCTATCAAGACATTTTTTTCAACTGCTCAAAAGATTTTGAATTTGTCAATTTTGATGCCCTTCAGTGCTTCTGTTGCTTGTTTCACTTTTTCCACATTTGCAAAATGTTTCCCTTTGACTTTTTTCATTAGGGGAAACAAAAAAAAAAGTTGCTAGGAAAGAGACTGGATGACTAGGGAGGGTGGAGCATGGGAGTTCATGATGTTTTTGATGAAAACCTGCTGAACACTCATCCTGGTATGAGCAGGTGCACTTGTAAATTACCCATCATGAAATGGGCAAATGCACTGAAAGAATCTTAAAAAAAAATTCACTGAATCCAAATGCAGCTTCTCACAATGCCAGGTGGTACAGTGATACAGATGGGTTCCTCAACACTCACCTAGTGGGGAAGCCAGTACTATAAGGGGATTGTCCTCCAGAAGATAATTCCATGTTTTGGGGACAGGCCTTCATAAAGTACAACAAGGAAATATAGTAAAAAATACTGTAAAAACTATGCATGGTGCCAGACAGGTACTAGGTTTGTTAGGATCACTTTATCAGGTATATAAATATCTAATCACTGCAGTTTATACCTGAAAATAATATAATATTGTATATCAACTATAATTGAAAAAGTTAACCTTATTCAATATGGGACTCTTAAACTACTAAACCACTACTTTTGAACTATGTTCTGTTTTCCTTAATTTTTTGATATTGAGACCTACAATATCACTGAACATTGTATGAAATCTTTCCCATAATTATAATTCTAATTGTTACCAAATAAAATATAAAGGTTTAATACAATAAAATGCAGTATTATTTAAATTATGATTACTTCTTAATCCCTATTTTGGGTTAGATTTATATTCTCCCTCATGCTAAAAGCTTTTCCAATAATGTTGACAGCATCGTTATACTTTGTAAAACAAATTCATAAGGGAGAGAGTTTTTAAGGGTATTTACAGACATTCTATAGTTTCTTCATCTGGGAATGATTGATCTTTTTATTTATTTATTTATTTATTTTAAAGATTTTATTTATTTATTTATCTTCAGAGGGGAAGGAGAGAGGGAGAGAAACATCAATGTATGGTTGCCTTTTGTGCGTCCCCTGCTGGTAGTTAGCCTGCAAGGAACCGGCCTGCAACCCAGGCATGTGCCCTGACTGGGAATCGAACCACGATCATCTGGTTCGCAGGCCCGCGCTCAATCCACTGAGCTACGCCAGCCAGGGCCGATCTTTTTAAACAGAAGGGAAAATGTATGTTTTCATTTGTGGGCTTAATAATGAATCCAAGTATTTTTCTGGTAAGTTACTCTAAAAAATGGTAAATTCACCTGAGTTAAATACATTTTTATTTTTTTGCAACCCAGCAGACTACTAAGACACAACATCAATCATAGTAAACTATAAAAGGAACATTAATGGTGTCAAAGAGAGAACAGAATTTAAAATCTTAAAAAAATAAAGTAGCATGATCACCATTTATAGCATAGATGAGAGGGTACGTAGCAGAAGAGTAAACACATTAATTCTAATGATTAAAGAAAAGAAACTTGACTAACAACAGAAGATACAACAGCTTTTTTTTTGCATTTCGTGCCAAATGTTTTTTTAAAATATTTTATTGATTATACTATTGCACTTATCCCATTTTTTTCCCTCTCCTTTACTGCCTTCTATGCTGCATCCCCTCTTCCACCTGCATTGCCCCACCTTAGGTCATGTCCATGGGTCATACATGTAAGTTCTTTGGCTTCTCCATTTCCTATGTTATTCTTAACCTCCCCCTGTCTATTTTGTACTAATGATTTATGTTTCTCATATCCTGAACTTTTCCTCTACTCTCCCCCTCCCCACTGATAACCCTGCATGTGATCTCCATTTCTGTGGTTCTGTTCCTGTTCTAGTTGTTTGCTTAGTTTTTGTTTACAGTTCAGTTGTTGATAGTTGTGAGTTTGTTGTCATGTTATTGTTCATATTTTTGATCTTCTTTTTCTTAGACAAGTCCCTTTAACATTCCATGTAATAAGGGTTAGGTGATGACGAACTCCTTTAATTTGACCTCATCTGGGAAGCACTTTATCTGCCCTTCCATTCTAAATGACAGCTTTGTTGGATAGAGTAATCTTGGATGTAGGCAATAATCCTTGCCTTTCATGACTTTGAATACTTCTTTCCAGCCCCTTCTTGCCTGCAAGATTTCTTCTGAGAAATCAGCTGATAGCCTTATGGGAACTCTTTGGTAGGTAACCGTCTCCTTTTCTTTAGCTGCTTTTAAGATTCTCTCCTTCTCTTTCATCCTGGGTAATGTAATTATGATGTGCCTTGGTGTATGCTTCCTTGGATTCAACTTCTTTGGGAATCTCAGAGCTTCCTGAACTTCCTGGAAGTCTATTTCCTTTGACAGACTGGGGAAGTTCTCCATTATTTTTTCAAGTAAATTTTCAATTTCTTGCTGTTCCTCTTCTCCTTCTGGCACCCCTATGATTAGGATGTTGGGACATTTAAAGTTGTCCCAGAGGTTCCTAAGACTCTCATGTTTTTGCATTCTTGTTTCTTCATTCTGTTCTGGTTGAATGTTGACTTCTTCCTTCTGCTCCAAATCGTTGAGTCCCAGTCTCGTTCCTGTCACTATTGGTTCCCTGTACATTTCTCTTCCTTTCACTTTGCATAGCCTTCACTTCTTCCTCTATTTTACGACCATACTCAACCATTTCTGTGAGCATCCTGATCACAAGTGTTTTGAATTGTGCATCTGATAGGTTGGCTATCTCTTCATCACTTAGTTCTATTTTTGGAGCTTAGATCTGTTCTTTATATATATATATGTATATGTATATCCAAAATTAAAGAACAGATCTAAGCTCCATACATATATATATGTGTGTATATATATATATGTATATATGTATATATTTGTCTCTACATGTCTGTTATATATTATGGGGTGAAGCCTCAGGTATTCACCAAAGCAGGGCAAACCACATTGCTGTTTTGTGATGCTATATGTGTAGAAAGGGTCTGAGAAGAAACAATGTCACTTGCTCAGCTCCCAGCTGGCTTTCACTCACTTCCCCCTCTACTCACAAGCAAATTGGGCCCTTCTGGTGCTGATTCCTGGGTGTGTGGGTAGTAGGTTTGTGTATGTTCTAGGACCCTGGGGGTCTCTCCAACAAACTCTCCTGTGAGGCTGGGAGCTTCTCCTGCCACTACAACCCCCATAGGTTTTTGTAGTCAGAGGTTTTGAGGTTTTATTTCCCTGCGCTGGAACTCTGGGTTGCACAGTATGTCACACTCCACAGTTGTTCCTCCTGGTTTACCCCCACACAAATGCGGGACCACCTGCTCTGCCAGCTGCCACTTCGCCAAGTCTGCCAGCCTCTCCTGCCCAGTCCTCCAGCCACCGCCTTGCTGTGCATCTTCTCTGCCCCTCCTATCAGTCTGGATGAATATTTCTTCTTTAACTCCTTGGTTGTTGGACTTCCATACAGTTTGATTTTCTGGCAATTCTGGTTATTTTTTCGTTTTTAAATTGGTTGTTGACCTTCTTTTGGTTGTGGGAGGAGGCAATGTATCTACCTATGCCTCCATCTTGCCTGGAAGTCAACCCAAATCTTTTCATTAAAATATTTTTTCTTACATAAAAATATTTGGTGAAAGAAATATTTCTGCCTATTTAATGCATTTCTCATGTGTTACAAAGTTTGACTCAGAAAAATAGAGAAAAAGAGAACGTCAAATATAGATATTTTCAGATAAATGTCAGAACATAAACATACCTCTTTCTAGGGGGCTATGGTGCTTTTTCTTTATCATAAAGATGTTTTTACATTTTATGATGGAAGGAAGGCAGTTAAACCTACCTGCTGCACAAGCTGCTAAAAATTTTTCACTCTTACATAGGCGTTCAGCTATAAGATGTGTACAATTTTTGTATTTCTGGAAGGACAAATCCACATGAAAAAATGTTAGAAAGGTAAAATTTCCTTTATGACACATTCTTCTTTTTCCTAAAATATTAAGGGGACATCTTATCACTTTTAGGCAAGTATTTTAATGTTATTTTTCTACATCAATATTTGGTAAGAAAGTTTCTGTACTCACCTCACTCTTAATAAAAGTGCAATCTAGTTTTAAAAGCAATTTGCCTAGAGCTTCCTTTTCTTCCATCTTAAATCCTGTCATCTGAATGACATGCTTTGGGGCACCATCTTCCATCTAACATATATACACATAAACAAGATAACATATTAGAGATATTTAGTGGGTTAAAATTATTATTTTTCTTATTTAGGAATGCTAAAAATAAAACTAAAACCATGAGATTAAATATATAATGAATTAAATCAAGCTTTAAAACCATTAGATTAAATATATGATGAACTAAACCAAGCTATAAATACCAAATTAAAAACTGCCTATGTAAACAGAAATCAGTTTTAAAATCTGTCTTCTCAAAATGTGACCTTAAATAGAATGAGATTTTTTTCCTAATTTAAACATGGAAAGTTTGCCTTACTACATTACTTCCCACTAAGATACACTGATTAATATAATTCTTCTAATTATATTATACATTAGCTATATATTATATAAATATCAGCATAATATTAGCTTCATTTTAAAACTACTGTTTTGGGGGTTTTTTAGTGGGGAGACTAGACAAAAGAAGGTGAGGGATTAGCCAAAGAACATATATACATAACTCATAGATACTGACAACAGTTTTTAGAGTTGTTGAAAGTCACCTTTATCAGAGGAATATGAGTGTTTTAACCATATATAATTCACCTACTACATGCATTTTATTTATATATTCAAGAGTTTCATAACCTGTTTAGGAAGCTATTTCAAGTAATGTTAAGGAAGAGAAGTTTGGATAGGTTTAAAAACCTAAAATCTTGCCTAAATTTAAAATCTGGTAACAGAGAAACTAGTAATAATCAGAATATATAGAAAGCAATAACAAAATCACTGTAATGCTACTCAAGTTTTATTTAAAGGTTATCCTTTGAGCTTTATTGCTCTGCCTCCTGGGTATTAAGTATATTTTCTATAGACTTATAAGAAAAACAATCATAGTATGTTCCTCTTCTAGATAAAATTAATACCTATTTTATAATTTGAATGTTTATCATTAACAAGGTGACATTTTAAAATATTTTTTGGTTTGATGCAAAAATGATTGATTTAGACTTTGGGTTTTCATCTTAAATCTTATAGTATTTATAATGAAATAAACATGCCTACTTTATATATTTAACAACATTTTATGTCAAAGAGTCCATAATACAATAAAAACAGGAACAATTGTGCTTAACAGTAGAAACCGGCAAGGCTTTGTAAAGGAATTTTTTCCTTTGAAAAACAAACATGAAACTGAAGTGAAACAAGAAAAGAGGAAGGGGAAGAAATATACTTGAAATAACAGGGCATCCTGATTCAAACACTATGAATATCAAAATATAATCCATCCATACTCATTAAAATATGAATATTGAAAATAATCAGAACGCACATTTATTCACAAGTTTGTAAAAAAAAATGGGGCTTTCTGCTTAACTTTCACAGATTTTTGAATCCCAGTGATAGCATACAATAAGCAGCAAAGATTAAAGATCGAATTCCAATAACCCAATATAATAGCTTCCTATAATAAAATGATCTACTTGAAGCCACAGCATTTATAATACATTTAGCAATGTTTCTTAATATCACATTATATGATGAACTAATAGCCTAGATCACAGATCTAACTCATACAGTTCCATAGGAAAATTGATATCTACATATAAAAAATAGCCATATATAAATATATGGACAGATTTGGGTTTTTTTATAAAATTAGTGGTTTAATGGTTCTTTCTGACTCTGCAGGATTAAGAAAACAATAAAAGTAGCCTAATATGTCAATGAACCCAAACAGAACACTACATACAACTGGTGTAATACCTATTAATGACCCAAGTCCTTAAAAGTAGGGTAAAGTTTTGTACAGGTCATATGTTCTAGGATATGGAAAATTAAGAGGTAACTTCTAGAAGTCTTCCAACACAAGAAAGAAAATAAATACACTGCAATGTAATTATACTAGTGGTATTTCTAGGGAAATTATGTATTTTTTTGGAATTTGTAAGAAGTGGTCCTTCAAGCGTTCACACAGAAGATACTATCTTAACACAACAAAGGAGAGGGGTGTAAAAAAAAAGAGCATTTACTTAGTAGTTAAGTGTTATCTTTACTATGAAAAAATTAAAAATTATATACCGGATTTTTAATTACAAGAAAATACTTTTATAGTAATTTTTAAAAATACTGTAGCAATTTAAAAAAATATAGTCACTTACCTTGAACCATATAATACACACAACTAAGGAGATAATGATTGTGAACAGAGCTGGCATTTATACAGAGCAAGCAACTGTCTCTGTGGTGTGGACTTTCCCAAAATATCTCCCACATGGGCCTATCCCTGATGCCTGAAATTCCATTGCAGTTAGTGCCAGTTGGAAATGCAAATAAATCTATAGCGTTCATCATAATTAAGAACATTATGCACTTGCTTTTTGGGTCTTATGAATTCTTTATGACACATAGCTATAATATGCTGAAAAGAAAAGTCAGAGAAAAGTAGGGGCGGGAATACAGATTATGAATACAAGAGGCAGAATTCGAAGTGCAGGGTGTAACAGTTGGGTTAAAGAGGAAAATGCTACAAGAAAAAGAGGGGCTAAAGAGATGTTTTAATAGAGGCCTGTGGTAGGAAAATAAGGAAACTTTTCCTACTGCGCATTAAAATTTTTTTATGACCAGTCACTGGGTATTATACAACTTGGAGAATATAATGTATTTATAAGTTGTATGCTATTAACTAAGATAACTAAGGGATTTATAAAAGTTCATAAATCTCTTAAACTTTATGAATAAGTTTATACAGTTTATATTTGCATTTAAGAACTAAAACTTTTCTTCAAAGTTTTACTGATTTGTCTTCGTGTAAATTAACACATGCTTAATACAGAAAATTTGAAAAATACTACAAAGTATAATGATTGAAATCATCTTTAATCCCTTCACCCTGTAACACTACTGTTAATATATGGGGATGGGGAAAAGAATTTGTATTGAAGGTTTTATGCATGTTTATGAATATATCTATATTACAAGATTTAAATATCATATAGTTCTCTATCTTAGTTTTTATATAAAATTATATTGTGATCATTTTTCCTTCAGTTTTAAGGCTCTACAGTTTTAGGGCAAACCAGTGGTTTCTTAATGTTCGTTATTCAAGTGAACTATTTTAATTTTGAACCTACTTCTTTTTTTATTTTAAACCTAATGAAAATACCTTTAATAACCTCTCCTGGAAAGAATACACCATGCCTTGAACACAACCAATACTGCTGCTCTGAATTCAAGTTTGAAAGATTTTCATGATTCGTGGTACCTAAGGAATTTAACTGGGAAAATAAATATGCGCTAAAATTTTAAAAAGTCAGTTAAAGTGTTGGATTTCTGTTTTAACTAATACTGCAAAAGTAGGCATTAATCACAGTACTCATACTGTGTGAGTTAAATACTATTTGCTCTGAATGCTATAACATCAAGTGGAGTTTAGGAATTCTGTACTCTCTGAGCTGACGAGTTGAATTAGGACTTTGTCTTAATTTCATTCAGTTGGCCTTTGGATTTTTTTTTTTTTAAGAGATGTAGTCTGGCCCTGGATAGTGTAGCTCAGTGGATTGAGCATGGGCCTGTGAAGCAAAAGGTCACTGGTTAGATTCCCAGTCAGGGCACATGCCTGGGTTGCAGGCCAGGTTCCCAGTCGGGGACACATGAGAGGCAACCGCACATTGATGTTTATCTCACACTCTTTCTCCTTCCCTTCCCCTCTCTCTAAAAATAAATAAATAAAATATTTTAAAAAAGAGATGTAGAGTCTGTTTACTTCTCCATCCTTCGAAGATATGGAATGATCCTGTGTGTGTACAAATATAAAGTAATTAATTTATTGAGGTCTGCAGTGGAAAGACATGGAGGATGTTTTTACTTCAGTGACATTATTTGGAAAAGAAGCAGTCATGATCATTCTCTTAGACAGTAAATTTGGGAGTACATGAAGTGGAGAAGTGGAAGTGGAGAAGCAGCAGCCAAGTGACTATAGTGAGGAAGAAATGATAAACTAAGAGGATTTATGGAGATATCCATTAAATCCAGTACTGTACAAAGAACATGATAGATTGGAGTTGCCAGCTTTAGTGATAAAGGGGCCTTTTATCCCTAAGGAGGTATAATGTTCAAGGAAAAAAGAATGAATGGACAGTAAGTATTGGTTAGCCATGGGGATGACAGTCACACCTGCATCAGTATCCTAGGGACTTTGTATTACTTAGTAGAGGCAAAAGGTCTAAAGCTGAACAGGTCGGATTTCAACTGAGGATCTCCTGCAGTCTATACACTTCATATATTTAGTTCATTTCCTTCTCAACAATTTAAGTGTTGTTTACCCTTAACATACACAAGTTAAGGATACTGGAGAATCTGAGATATTAAGAAACTAGCTGAAGACTACACAACTAGTAAATGGTGAAACCAAGATTCAAAAATCTAAAATGGTGCAAAAACTATATGCCTTTTCTGCAGTACCATTCTGAATTAAGTATCAGAATTTTGTCTAATACTTTTAACCACAATATAATTTTACAATGCAATCTATTCTCAGCTAGTGTAAGAGAAAAATAAATTGCACAGAATGGAATCTACTATGAGGGTGGGGAGACATTTAGATCAGCAATATCACTAAAAATATTAAACAACTATAAATTAATTTCAGAGAATAACACTAATGTCTAAATGCTTTGTTCAAAGCATTTCTAGCAACCATTGAAAGAGGGACCTTTTCTTCCTTATAAAAAAGAAAGTTTTCATTAGTTTCCTCTCAAAATGGATTTGGCATTAATTAATCACTAGATTAATGCATGTGGGATTTTCATCTTCATCAAAAATATTTTTTAAACTGTTATTTAATAATAACAATTGCTACCTTTTAAAAAATCATATATTTTTATTTCAAATAATTCTGATATGAAGAAAGTAAAAATTATGTGAACCTAAAAGTTTTAGGGATATTTTACTTTTAAGCAGGAAGATGTCCTTAAAGGGAAGAAATAGTACTTAGTGTATTCTGGGGCATATATTTCCTATTAGCATATTTAAGGAGAGTCAATTACAAGAGTTATGTAATATTCTATTTTATATATTTTTGAGGGAGAGTGTTCTTCACCATCTTTAGGTTTTATTATTCAGAGTCTATAGGGAACTGTTTTTACTTTACAAATTTTAAAATAGTGAAGACTATCTTAGAATAATCAAGAAAACAGTCTAATTAATAGTGATACTATTGGTTTTCTAAAAAGCAATGTTTTTAGGTATTAGAGGAAATGGTGGATACTTATGAAATCTTAAGAGTTTCAATGTCAGTTATGAAAAGTACCCACATCAGACCAAGAGTCTTTCACAAGATTTGTTTTTTGCTCTAGGGAAGTAGGAAAATATTCAATCACATAATCTAACTTTAAGTGGATAACGCAAAAGATAAAGTGGATTTCGAAAACAGATATAACAGGGGCTTATTTGCATTACTGAAGGCTGTCCTTACAATTAAAATTTACCCAATCAAGTATCTGAACATTCAAGTTCATTTAAATGAATTCTGAGTTAACTTAGACATGACAAATTAATTCCCTTATAAAAATCCACCCCACAACTACCAATTTATATACTGAACACCTGCAATACAGGTTAGTCAACTTTTCTAAAATGGGAACATCTTGCACATCAAAAGACTCTTCTAGGAATTGAGGCGTGACATAATAAAAAACGAAAAAGTTCACTAGGTACAGTGTGTCACACGTATACTGTAAACTCTGTTAACTTTCCTTAAGTCTCAACGGTAATTTTTTTCCTTTTGTTGGTATAGAATAGTCATTTGTTTAAAGAGAGAAAAAGAGGGACAGAACGAGCGAACAGGCTTGGAGCTTCCAAAATCAAGCATTAATTTCTGCGTGAAATTGTGATTTGCAGTACCCGAGGAAGGCCAACTTTTTGCCAGTATTTAATCAGAGGCTTTGTGAGTGAAAGAAATCCCAGAATTACCCTTAAGTCTTGTTTCAAGCCTTCACACAGCTAAAATACTATAATCCCCAGGAAAACAACCCTCCCCACCTTTTTAGGAGAACGTGTGTGTACGGGTGTTATGTTTAAAGGCCTAGAGTAAGCTGCAGAGTTACGCTACAATTTGAATACGTTTAAAAATTCTACTATGAAGAAAAGAATGACACGATTTTTCCTCGTCACAGGGAGGTGGGCCTGGGGGATCCCAGCCACCTGCAGTGACGCGAAATTATGGAAAGCAGCCAAGAATCTGGGACCTAGGGAGAAGCGTCCCAATCGGTTCTATGGAAACGATAGACGCGCAGGCCTAGCTCCAGGCTTGCAGGGGAATGAGCTGAGGAGCAGCGCAAACTGGAGGCGGGGAAGCGGCTCAGGCCAGCCCCGCACAGAGGGGGTCGGTGGCCAACCCCCTCCGCCGCGCGGGCGGAGTGGGGCGGGGTCTGGGACTGCGGCCCACCTACGCGCTGGAGCCTCCTCCTCCCGAGAAAGATGGAACAGCGGCTGCAGAAAGCGCAAGAGGCAACGCCGCCGCTGCTCACCCCAGCCCCTTCCCAGCCTCACAGCAGGAGTGGAAGAAACTTTGGGGGCACGCAGTAAACATCCCCACAGTCAGGGTACATGGTGTCTTCCGAGCTGAGGCCCTTTACCTTCCAGGCCGGAGTGTCTCGCTCCCTTCGGGTGGCGGTGGTGACAGGGGAGACGACTGACGCTGCAGCACTCGCTGCTTCGCTAATCCGGGCTCTGGGAAATAATTTCCCGCCGCGCGTTTATGGCCCCGGAAGCTGTTGTGTTACTTCCGGGTGGTTGTCAGTGACGCTCTCCAGCCGTCGTCAGGCGGTCTGAGAGGGCCCCAGGCTAGATTCTGGTGGGCTGGCCAGCCTCTTGCTAGATCCGCGCAGGAGGTGGGAAGCGGTAAGTGATTTTTATGAGTTGCCTCCTGGGCTTGCTATTTCCGGTCAGGACACCGTACAGCAATTTTCCTGGACCTAGAAGTGAGCGGCAGAGGGTTGAACCAGGGAGTCCCCATCCATCCCTGAGGCGCTTAACCCTCTGTGCTGCTAGAAAAGGCCCTGTGATCTCGGCTTACCATTTTTTTTTTCACTCGCAGTATCTATCTACAAGTTAGGAATTGACCTCCCGTCCCCAGGTGTCCCTGCTAGGCAATGCCAAAGACAGAGGTACCCCAACTCGGCTTAGTACCTAGTCTCTCTACCAGTTATCAGAGTGTTCTTACTCTACCGTTGGCAGGGCTTGTCATTCTCGATTTTCGAGAATTGCTTTACCATCCTTTTTCCTGAGTACTGTTTCCATTGCCTTGGGTTGTAGTGCCTGAGAAGGAGGCAGTCGTGGACACCTTTGTACCAACATTTTGGAAGTTGGGTGAGCGGGTCGTGCCTGATTTAGAATTAATTCAGCGTTCCCGCTGCAGTTTTGAATTGGGTGAGACAGGTCTTTATTTTCCTGGTTGCTGTCACCTAATGAGTTAGAGAACACGCTCAAAATTTCAAGCATGCGCTTTAAATACAGGCTTTACCTTTTGGGAACACCAGTGATCAGGAAGTAGGTGCACCTTCTTGAAAGGAGTGCTGGCTCACTGCCCAAGCTTCCTAGATAAGAAAGGATTCAGGAGAATTTTGGTTGGAGATCTCAGATAGGCAGAATAGTTGTGAAGAGAAATTGCTTCCAGCAAAGGGATAATATGAGGCAAGGTGCTTATTCAGCCCAAGATTAAAAAACAAAAATTCCAAACAAACGTGATGTAAACCTTGGAGACATTCTTTGAGTGATGCTGTTTCTTCAGGTAAATAGTTTTCACTCCTCACCACCATAAGGTGAGGAGTGAAAATAATCTCTCTTTCAGAGAAGCCAGCTGATTGATTTTTTTTTCAAAACATCCGTTGTAAAATAAGTTCTAAGGATTACTGTACCATAGAGAACAATGTAATAAGTATGTTCAATTCAAGGCCTCTGATGCATCAGCAAGTGCCTTTTTACTTTTTGAAAGTATTGCACCATGTTTAATCTTGTTGATTAATAACTGAACAAATTTTTATAACCTCCTTTAATCTCAGTTTCACCGTTTTTATAGAATCTTGTGTTTTTCCTTTATTTCTCCAATAGAAATAATTGTAATAATTTAAGGGAGGTTACACGTGCTATATAGCAACTAGTTTTTAAGTAGGCACTGACTTTCTTTTAATCATTACTCTTGATTTGTGATGCCTCCTTTCAAATTAATATAGCCAACCACTAATACTAACCACAAAGAGCTATTTTCTGCTAGGCTCTTTACATTCATTATGTTATTTAAACTTACTATACATCTACAAGAAAAGTCATATTATCCCTATTTTGCAAATATTTTATATTGAGACCCAAAGATGTGTGACTAATAATCGAAGATGTTCCCACAAATTATGCAATTAAATGACAATTGAGATTTGAGCCCAATCTACCTGACTCCACACTTTGGCTTCTTTACCATGTTCATAATTAATCATAACAGAATCATTTTCACTGTCACATAAAATTGGATAGATGATAGATATGACACATTATTGTGTTAAGGAAGTAAGGAATTAGTTTCTTATGTTAATGTGTTAAAGATGAAGGAATGTATTAGGGATTGTAGAAATTATCATAAAGTATGATATATAAATAATTAAATTTCTTTTTTGCATTGATCCTTGGCCAGTTTTATTATCCTAACTCAAACAAATATAAGAAATCTGGAGACCATCAGTATATTGGTGACCCCAAATCCAGCTATATCAGTTATATCTATAGGCAACTGTTCACACACATTTATATACATATACCCTTATGCATGGTATGGCTGTATGGAGAAAGAGAAAGTGAGTGAATGAGCACAAATTCATAAAATTGAATTTTTAATGTCCTGTAAAGAACTGTTACTATTTACTGGTTATTAGGAAAACTATTCTCCCCTATTCATATAATCTTCAGACAGATGGTAATTATCATATGTTTTAAGGGAATGTGTTTAATTAAACCTGCCCATTCCAATGCTCTACTTAATGTAGAGAAATAGAAATAGCCTAATTGTTAGAGAATTCACTAAAATATAGTTGAAATGACAAATACTGGAAATGACAGAACAATTGGAAAGGATATCCTGTTTTACTGAAAGACACAAGTAAAAAATAATGTATATAACTAGTCTCAGATTCTAATGTGCATTTTATTATATTGAATTAACTATATGAAAAATATTTGCTTTGCATATCCCATAGGTAGATCTCAGCAATATTTTGTTTTCAGTCACATTTCAGTGCTTACGAAGGTTGAGGTTATATCAGTTTTTTACCCTGCCATGTGGTGCTCTGCCTACCAAGTAAGTAGGGTCTTAATCAACACTTACTGAATGAACAATTAAAAAAATCTACAGAGAAGTACTTGTGTATTTGTTTTTTTAAAAGAGACTTATCACATAGATAAATGCATACTTATTTATTGCTATATCACTTTGACTTCAAAATAGTATGTCCACTTCACAGTTATCCAGAAAAGGCAATAGTGGTACCCTACAAAGTAAGCTGGGCAGTGTGACAGGCTATAAGAGAATACCTAATATTTATTGTTGCTTACTTTCTTTTATGCGGTGTTACATTTAACCCTCACAGTGCTATAGAATTTTATTATCCACCTTTTATAGATGAAAAAACTGAAGCAGGGATGAGATTTGTAAATTATTATAGGTTACAAACAATCATGAAGTATCAGAGCTGTGATTTGAACCAATGCTGACTCCAAAGACCAAAATCTTTTTTTCCAAGTCTTTTTTTGTTGTTCAATTAATTGTCCCAATTTTTCTCCATTGCTCTCTCCCACCCTGCCCCCACCCCCCAGTCAAATCTTCCGTGTTGTCCATGTCCATGGGTCCTTTATACATGTTCCTTGACTGAGGGGGTGACTTTTCCCGCAAGTCCCCCTGTCCACCACGGATGGAAAGTAAGCACTACCAAGACATGATCTGCTTGGGGAGGAGAGGTGGCCACTTTCTCCAAGAAAAAAAAGGCCTGGAGCCCCTTCCTCCAGGGGCTTTTATTGGGTTGTAATACGCAGAAATACAGTGTGGCAAGGATCAAACAGTAGATAGATAACGTTTCAAAGAAATCTGAGGGCTTAGTCTGAGTCAGAGTCTGTCAGGAAGGGAGTTTGCAGAAACTTTGCAGTTTCCTGCTCTGACCCTTAACAGATGAATGAAAGCACTCTTATCAAAGCAGGTTTCATAGGATTTTGAGAAATTCTTTCTTATGCTTTCTTATGCAAGATTTTTTCCCCCGGGAGATCCCTCTAGCAAGGCAAGGAGCTGCTTCCCTCCCCATCAGGTTTTCAGGCTTAAGTGGATTAGAGCTAGGAAGCGCTACTCCCAGAGGAGGTGGGGACTCTGGATATATCACATAGCAGGGGTGGGGGGGTGGGGGGCGGGGGGCAAGGGTCTATTGCTCGTTCTTTGTTGTAGCCCTTCCGAGTCCTTCCTTGAAGGCCTCCCAAGTAATTGAGTCTGGCTTAGGTTGCCCCTGGCTGTGAGCAGACTTACCCATCACGGACTTTTGACCATGCTTTGGGGGAAAAAGGGAGGCAGCGTTTGCTATCAGAGACAAGTTTTGTCTCCTGTGGCTTGCATTCCGGAGGTGCTCACTCATCCTTAGCCATGGGGGTTAGTTACAATTCCTGAAACCAGGCAGAGCGTTGCTCTCCCCCACCCTACCCCCGCCCCCCAGTCAGTCCTTCAGTGTTGTCCATGACCATGGGTCCTTTATACATGTTCCTTGACTAGACCTTTTCTTTCTGCTATTATCCCCTTACTCCCTTCCCCTCTGGTCACTGTCATTTTGTTCCATGCCTCTGGTTCTATTTTTCTCACTGGTTTGTTTTGATGGTATTTGTCTTTTGCCACCTGGCTTATTTCACTTATAATACTCTCCAGTTCCATCCATGCTGTTGTAAAAAGTAGCAGTTCCTTCTTTCTGCTGCTTAGTATTCCATTGTATAAATGTACCACAGTTTTTTCAAATACCTTAATCTTAACTACTTTGCTATGTGCCTCCAATTAGGTTTTAATCCTGGCTTGTCTGCTAACCAAGTATATGTATACATGGGAAATTTTATTTCTTCGAAGATCATATCTCTCATCTATAACATGCAGAGTTTGGATTAGATGGTCTATAAGGTCCCTTCTAGCTCTAAAGTCCACTGACTTTAGTTGACTCTTAAGTATTAACTCAATACAGTTGTTCTAGTGTGGTAGAAAACCATGAGTGGAGTTTTAGATGTATGTATTCGTTTCTTCAACATTGGTAGATGTACAGTTATGTTTTTGTAATGGAAAGAACAAGACCAAAATTTAAACGAAACAAAACAACTCAGCCATACTTTTGGCTAGCTTAAGACCCCAGTAAGTCAGTGAACCTTGTGAGCTTATGTTTTACATGTGAAATGGAAAACAATGATATACAGAAAGCCTCAAATACACTGTCTGGCACACAGTTGCCATTAAATCAATATTATTTTCTTTCCCCCAATCCTGTAAGGATAACAGAAGACTGGTGGATATAAAAATGCTTCATAAATTAGCCAAAGGTGACAAATCTTTTCACTTACAGCCTGCTAGGAAAGAAAGGTATATACACAAATAGTTATTGTATTATGAGGGACAGTTTACATGTGATCATTGAACACAGAATGTGATGGGAAAACAGACAAGAAATTTGCTTCTAGGAGGACAGATAGGGAAAGACATCATGAAGAAGGTAGTGCTGAGTTTGGACCTTAAAGGATGGTAAGGATTTTGGTAGGGGGACAAGATGGAAGGGTGTTCCATTGAAGTATGAAAAGGTGACAGAAAAGAAAATAGTGACTACTTCACTTCATATGTGTAGGCTAATAGTAAAGAGAAAAAAGCTGAGTTTAGAGTAAGCTCTGGATAACAGTGTGATCATGCTGAAGATATTAGACTTTTCACAATAAGCAATGATTTGTGTGAATTATCAGGATGAGGTAGAGGGTGGGTTGCCATTTGATTTCTTTATTGTGGAAATAATACCCATTTGTTACAGAAATAAGAATATACAAATAAATGAATAATTGCCCATGCTCCCACTCCAGCCCCAGACCTTCACTTGCCCACTGACCCCCACTCCCATCCAGATCTTCTTGCTGGGAGACACCCCTCTCTTTTTGGTGAACTCTGCTCAGGCTGGCCCGGAGGTGGGAGGGAACTCTGAGGGGACATCTGTCTCCCCATATCTGGGACTCACATTGTATGTGAGTGTCTGGGTCTCACATTGGGACTGGTCCACAAGCACATAGAGAGGGTGGGGGCTTGGTGCTGGGACGCAGCTGTGATGGCAGTAGGATTCTGAGCCTCTCAAATTCTGAGGTCTTCTCACCCCTTCTTGCTTTCTCTTCCTTGGCTCCTGATCCTTCCTGATGTCTGTGACTCTAAGCAACCATTTGCTTCTCTCTGAGCCTCAGTTTTCCCATCTAGAGTCACAGGGTGAACTGAGTAGAGGACCCACAAGCTCTTCTCTCCCAGAAGTAATTCTAGGACTGCTATGGTGCGGTCAGACTTGGATGTGCCTCTCCTTCCTGTGCTCTGACCCTCCTTTCTGCTCCATGACCTTCTGTGATGCCTTCTCTACAAATAGCAAAACAAAACAAAACAAAACAACACCCCATAAAACCCCACCCCCTTTCTAGCATTCGAATACCATTGAGTTACTCCCAGGCTGTTCAACATTAGTCTCTGCCAGTCAGAATGCAGACTGCTGCTAGGCTGTATCCTCTTTTTTTCCCTGGGAAGCAGGGTTTGTTCACTATAAGTGAAGATTCTGCAGACCTCACCTCATCAGTTGACTCTGGTTGAGGGAAGTTTTGGAATTTTATTTCTCTGAAGAAATAAAATTTGCCTGGAGGCAAAGGCAAAAATTATAAATATATTAAGAAGCCCGAGAATGTGGAAAACGAATACTGCCTCCCAGCGTCCGTTGTTGATAGGTTATTGGAGACAGGTTTTTGAAACAAGGCTCAAGCTATATCCTCATAAACTTTGGTTAAAATACAGGTAAACAAGGAGAGGCAGCTTAGGAAATACTCTAAATGCTGCTATAGAATCTATATAATTTACACATTAGAGATTGGTCTCTATTTTTTATTGTTATTTAATAAAGTCTAATTGCTTTAAAATAAAGGAATTAGAAGTTGACTCCAATTCTGAAGTCAAATAGAACTGAGTTCAAATTCCAGCTCTGTCACTAGTTGTGTGACACTGGGAAAGTTACTTTTCTGTTCTTTCCTTATTTGTAAAATGGGAAAAGTAATAATGTCTACACAGGGCTTTTGTGGAGATTAAATGAAATAATGGTGCATAAAGTTTAATATGGTGGCTGGACTTGGAAGCACTGTATATTGGCTCAAATTCTCAAAGAATCAGATGCCAAGAGGGGTTTAGATATGCAAGGGGAAAGTGCCTGTGAAGGATAAAGAAGGGAGCAAGAGCGGGAAGACGGCGCCTTCAGCACAGGTCTAACAATCTAAAGGACTAGGAGAAGGAAGGCGGGAGAGAAGGCTCAGTAGTATCTCAAACTGCTTCTTAAACCAGGCCCATGGGGAATCTTTGAGGCAAATTCTTCTGTTAGCAGCATCTCATGTCACCCCAGTACTTGATATAATGTTAGCTATTAGTAACAATCATTAACAGTTGTCACAAACTATAATTTACAAGTGTGTTTAAATTTCAACTCTTGAATTTCACGGCCTGTCCCCACTTCCCCCAAGAAAAGTCCAATCCCTGCTCCCAGATGTCAACCTTATCATTTGAGGCACATGTTCTCAGACTAACAGCTTTTTATATTTTACAATACAGTTTTGTTAGCCAGAGAACTATTAAAGGAATCAAAATATCTCTTCCAAGTAACAGTTGAAAAATGCAAAAGTAGCTAAGCAACTGATTTTTTGATATTACAGGGTTAAACACAAACTGCTGTCTAAATTTCTAAATCCAGGTAGCCAATAAATATAGCAATCTTTTTAAAGTACATTTTATTGATTATGCTATTATAGTTTTCCCATTTTTTCCTCCCCTTTATTCCCTCTCCACCATGCAATCCCCTGCCCCCCAGCATTCCCCGCCCCCTTAGTTCTTGTCCATGGGTTGTACGTATAAGTTCTTTGGCTTCTCTGTTTCTTATACTATTCTTAACCTTCCCTTGTCTCTTTTATGCCTTCCAATTATGCTTCTTATTCCCTGTACCTTCCCCAAATTCTTCCCCTCCCCACACCCCTCCCCAATGATAATCCTCCATGTGATCTCCATTTCTGTGATTCTTTTCTTGTTCTAGTTGTTTGCTTAGTTTTTGTTTTTTTAGGTTCAATTGTTGATACTTATGAGTCTGTTGTTATTTTATTGTTCATAGTTTTTGATCTATTATTAGACAAGTCCCTTTAACATTTCATATAATAAGGGTTTGGTGATAATGAACTCCTTTAACTTGACTTTATCTGGGAAGCACTTTATCTGCCCTTCTATTCTAAATGAAAGCTTTGCTGGATAGAATAATCTTGGATGTAGGTCCTTGCCTTTCATGACTTTGAATACTTCTTTCCAGCCCATTCTTGCCTGCAAGGTTTCTTTTGAGAAATCAGCTGACATTCTTATGGGAACTCCTTGTAGGTAACTCTCCTTTCCTTTTGCTGCTTTTAAGATTCTTTCCTTATCTTTAATTTTGGGTAACTTAATTATGATGTGCCTTGGTGTGTTCCTCCTTGGGTCAGATTCCCTTGGGACTCTCTGGTCTTCCTGAACATCTATTTCCTTCACCAGATTGGGGAAGTTGTCCTTCATTATTTGTTCAAGTAAGTTTCCAACTTCTTGTTCTTATTCTTCTCCTTCTGGCACCCCTATGATTCAGATGTTGAAGCGCTTAAACTTGTCCCAGGGGTTCCTAAGCCTCTCTTTGTTTTTTTTTTTTTGAATTCTTGTTTCTTCATTCTGTTCCAGTTGGATGTTTATTTCTTCCTTTTGTTCCAGATCATTGATTTATGTCCCAGTTTCCTTCCCTTCACTGTTGGTTCCTATACATTTTCCTTTATTTCATTTTGTATAACCTTCCTTTCTTCCTTCTTTTTGTAACTGAACTCAATGAATTCTATGAGCATCCTCATTACCAGTGTTTTGAACTCTGTATAAGATAAGTTGGCTATCTCCTCATCGCTTAGCTCTTTTTCTGGAATTTTGATCTGTTTTTTTTATTTGGGCCATGTTTCTTTGTCTCTGCACACCTGTTCTGTTGTGAGGGGCGGGGCCTTAGGTATTCAGCCAGGCAAGGCAACCCTCTTTACTGCATTGTGGCACTGTATGCAGGGGAGGGGTCAGAGAGGGAACAATTCCATGCCCTTCTTTCTAGCCGCACTTTCTAGTGAACTGCCCTTTGAGATTTGGATTTTCTCCAGCCATTGCACCCATGCAGTGTTTTACAGTTAGAGGTTTTGAGGCTTTAGTTTCCTGTTCAGTCAGCCCCACCTTGTCTGAGCAGCCCACAACCTTGCCCCCCTTCCTCTCCACTCGGCTGCTGGTCTCCAGTCCCTGCCCCTCCTACCAGTCTGAATGTTTCATCCTACCAGGATGAATGTTTCTTTAACTCCTTGTTTTTCAGAGTTCCGTGCAATTTGATTTTCTGGCACTTCTGGCTGTTTATTGTTTTTAAATTGGTTTTTATCCTCTTTTTGGTTGTGCAAGGAAGCAAAATGTTTCTACCTATGTCTCCATCTTGGCCAGAACCAAATACAGCAGTCTTAAATAGCTGAGTAATGTTAATATCCATAGCCTTAACTTGAATTTCCATTTTCTTCCTTAACAAAGATACCTCTTTGGTTAAAAAGATCTAGATATTATAGTTTTGTTTGTCTGGGTCCTCTTTCCCTTCTGTTGTTTTTAATAATTAGAAATTGTAGAGATCAGTCAATTCAATACTTTTCAAATGGCAGGTCACAACCCCATCACATTTGGTGACTGTGAGCCTGTATTTTTGTTTCAGATATGTGTGGCTTCAGAATTTGGATATAAAATGTTTATAACTGTAAGTCACAATTGAATTTTAAAGCAAAAGATTAAACTAACTTCCTTTATCTTACATTAGGAATTGAGGACTATAGAGGTGATTTAACCTGTGCAGATAACTTGAAACATGTGACTTGAACCAGAAGTTAGGTCTTAAGAATGCAACTTTAGAGCTTTCTTTTATATCATGCTTCCAGGAAAATGCTGCCTATTTTTAAGAAGAGGCTTTTTGTTTGCTTTACTTACAGTTACTGTTTTCCAGCTGGTTAATATGATAGGGTTTTTTTTTTCTGTCATTTTCATTATTTTTTTCAAAGATCTACTGAGAAGAACTCTTCCTTGACTCTGACCACTAAGTGTGAGGGAGGTGGTTTCTAGCATTCAGCAGCTGTGCTGAATTCACAGTCCATTTTTTGGGGGTGGGAGGAACACAGCTAATGCAACAGTTTAAGACCGGAGTCTTCGTGATTTAACTGAGGAGTGAAGGAAGTTCTTTTTGAGGCTCATTATATTGATAAGGTTTTAATTTTTACTAATACCAGTGAATATCATTTTGTGCTTCATTGTTAANTTGAACCAGAAGTTAGGTCTTAAGAATGCAACTTTAGAGCTTTCTTTTTTATCATGCTTCCAGGAAAATGCTGCCTATTTTTAAGAAGAGGCTTTT
This sequence comes from Sturnira hondurensis, assembly GCF_014824575.4. NCBI lineage: Eukaryota > Metazoa > Chordata > Mammalia > Chiroptera > Phyllostomidae > Sturnira > Sturnira hondurensis. The sequence continues at coordinate 18,608,660 of NW_028093985.1, read as the reverse complement.
TGTTTGCTTTACTTACAGTTACTGTTTTCCAGCTGGTTAATATGATAGGTGTTTTTTTTTCTGTCATTTTCATTATTTTTTTCAAAGATCTACTGAGAAGAACTCTTCCTTGACTCTGACCACTAAGTGTGAGGGAGGTGGTTTCTAGCATTCAGCAGCTGTGCTGAATTCACAGTCCATTTTTTGGGGGTGGGAGGAACACAGCTAATGCAACAGTTTAAGACCGGAGTCTTCGTGATTTAACTGAGGAGTGAAGGAAGTTCTTTTTGAGGCTCATTATATTGATAAGGTTTTAATTTTTACTAATACCAGTGAATATCATTTTGTGCTTCATTGTTAAGACATTCTTTACCCATTTTGTTTACAGTTTTAGGCTTCAGTTCACCAAATATTTTTCATTTTTAAAATGCAAGTTTTGTGTAAAATCACATAATTTATTCATTTATAATTAGAAATATGTATGATTCTTTCATTTTCTAGCACATATTCATACCTGCCTTAAAAATGCCTATGAGCAATTTAGCAATGGTGACCTCTGTCCCCTACTATTCAGAGATTTGACTGGGGAAGAGTTTCAAAAAGGACTATTTACAAAAGGACCTCTCTTCCTAGGCTCAGTTTTTGTGTTGCCTGCTGCACCCTGGTATCACTGAGGCTGGCTGTGCTCATTGTTTTGATTAGGTTTATCTGGTAACTTAAACTCTTTCTGGGGTTTTCTCATTTAGTTAACTCAGCAGTTCTCAAACATTCAGTTTCCAGAGTCCTTTACACTTAAAAATTATTAATGACACCAAGGAGTTTTTATGTATATAATTATACTTTTATTTATTATAAATTAAAATTGATTATTTTTAAAAGATTTAATTCAATAATAAAGCCATGCATAGTAACATAAGTATTTTTTAAAAACTATATATTTTTCCAAAACAAAAATTATAATGGGAGAATAGCATTATTTTGTATTTTTGCAACTCTTCAATGTCCGGCTCAATAGAAGAGAGCTGAATTCAGATTTGTTGCTGTCTTCAGTCTGTTACAGTATGTTTAGGTTAAAGTGAACAAAATCCAACCTCATACAGACATGTGATTGGAAAAGAAAGGAGTATTTCAATGTCCTTTTCACCAGAACAGTAACAAGTGATAACTTCTTAAAGTTTAATTACAATGTGGACTCTGAGATCATACCAATGAACTTTTTGTGCTCTGTTACTTTAAAATCCCTTGGTCTGTCTTGAACTTTGAATGAATCTTTACAAACTCATGATTTTGTCACATAATGCATACGCCATACTGGGAAAAAAATGACTCATTGAGGTATGCTGGTCTTTTGAATCTTAATTCATTTTGTTATACAGTATCAAAAAATTACATGTTAATAGCAGCAGCAGTCTCCTTAGGAAGATCTTAAAATACTGGGAAACTGTCCATATGACAATATATGAATTTTCCAAAGTTTTAATTTTTGCTTTGAAAGCTCTAATGTTATCATTAACAACACTGTCTAATATTTTCCTTGAAATGACAGTCCAACTTGGTTGATTTTGAGAAAATCTGTGGTATACTTAAAAGGTTAATAGAATTAATAATTTTTACTCTCTGATCGTTAAATGAACCTGGCATTCTTTTTTATTGCAACTGTGTGGCAGTGAAAAAATACGACCCCTTAAAGATGCCTACATTCAACTTCCTGGCACCTGTGAATGTTACATTATATGGAAAAGAAAATTAAAGTTGTTAATTGGTTTACCTTAAAATAGTTTATCCTGGATTATCCAAAAGGGTTCAGTGTAATCATAGAGATTCTCAAAAATGGTAGAAGACTGAAGAGGAATTCAGAGTGATTCCATGTGAGAAGGACTCCACCCATATAGCTAGCTGGAAAATGGGGGAAGTGGGCCGGGATCCAAGGAATGAGAGCAGCTTCTAAAAGCTAGAAAATGGAAGGAAGCAGTGGATTCTTCTAAGAGCCTCCAGAAAAGAATGCAGCCCTGCCAGTCATTGGTTTTAGCCTAGTGAGACCCAATTCAGACTTATGACGGGGAGAACTGTGAGATAATAAATTTGTGGTAACTTTTTACAACAGCAGAAGAAAACTAATATGACTAATATTGTTTGGGAGACCCCACTTTGTGCTAGGGCATCATCGCTTTTGCACTATTAGTACAAATGTCAACCTAGTGAATGTCCGGCTCAATGTCATATAATGGTCTTATTATGAAAATAATATTGACCTTGAGAACCCCCTGAAAGAATACTGAGGCTCCACCAGGGAGCTGTGTACCACACATTGAGATCTCTTATGTAACTTCTTCTGCATACTTTCTCTGTGTCAACCCGTAGTTTGGGTTCTGGGATGCAAAAATAAAGAAGAAACAGTCCATGTTTTAAGAAGATTATAATCTAGTGATTGAAAGAGGTAAATAAATCAGTGATTGCAGATACCTTAGAATGATTAGTACCCTAACTGATCATATCCTCAAGGGAAGGAAAGAAACCTAGTAACTGTCTTCATGTACTTTCAGTTTAGTTGGAGAGATCACAAAACTAACTACAAAATGCAAAGTGCTATTAAGGAAATGTCTTCACTGACAGGGCAGGGGAGAGACATTTCCCTTGGGCAGTGTTGGGGGCTTCATTTTTTCCATACCTGCCCCAACACTTGTTATTGTCTATCTTTTATCTTTAGCTATTCTGGTGAGCTATGAAGTTGTATCTCAGGTGCTCTCAATTTGTATTTATCTCAGTCAAGAAGATTACACCTATAATTTCTTTTAAGAATTTTATATATTTTAGCATTTATATTTAGGTCCTTGATCAAGTCTGAATTAATTTTTGAACATCTTTTGACGGAGTCTGACTTCATTTTGTTGCCTGTTGCTGTCCAGTTGTCTCAGTAACATTTCTTGAAAACGGTAATATTTCTCCATTGAATTTTCTTGAAACCCTTGCCAGAAATCAGTTGGATATTGTATGGCTGTGTTTCTGGACTCTGAGTTCCAGTGCATTGATTACATGCTCACCCTATGCCTGTCGTGTCTCACAGCCTTGATTACTGTCATTCTGTAATAAGTTTTGAACATGGGAAATGTGAGTTCTCTAGTGTTGTTCTTTTTAAAGATGTCTTGGTTATTCTGCATCCTTGTACTTCCATATGGATTTTAAGATCAATTTGTGAATTTTTGCAAAATAGGCAGTGGGATTTTGATAGGGATTGCATTGAATCTGTAGATTAATTTGGGAAATATTGCCAGTTTAACAATAGTAAATCTTGCAATACATAAGCATGACTTTTCATTTATTTAGGTCTAATTCAGTTTCTTTTTTTAAAATATATTTCATTTATTTACCTTTAGAGGGGAAGGGAAGGAGAGAAATATCAATGCGTGGTTGCCTCTCATGAGTCCCCTGCTGGGAACTGGCCTGCAACCCAGGCATGTACCCTGACTGGGAATCGAACCATGATACATACTCTGGTTTGCAGGCCCGCGCTCAATCCACTGCACTACACCAGCCAGGGCAATTCAGTTTCTTTCAAAGATGTTTTGTAGTTTGCAATGAACAGGCCTTACAGTGTTTTTTGTTATTTTTTTTCTTAAATATTTTCTTCTATTTGGTGCTATTATAAATGAAATTATTTTCCTAACTTTATTTTCAAGTTGTTAATTGCTAGCATATAGAAATATAATTGATTTTTGTTTGTTAATCTTATATCCTGCAAACTTTGTTGAATGTACTTATTAGCTCCAATAGTTTGAGGTTTTTGTTTTAGAATCCTTTAGGATTTTCTCCGTACAAGATATTGTCATCTATAAGTAGATACTTCTCCCTTTCCAGTCTGGATGCCTTCTATGTACTACTTTTGCCTAATTGTCCTAACAAGAAATTCCAATAAAATGTTAAATAGAAATGCTAAAAGACATTGTTGTTCCTGTTCCTAATCTTAAGAGAAAAGCTTTCAATCTTTTACTATTAAGAATGAACTCAGCTGTGGGTTTTTATAGATGTCCTTTATCAGGTTTAAGAGGTTCCCTTCTATTCCTAGTTTGTTGAGTGCTTTTATCGTTAATAGGTATTGGAATTTAACACATTCTTCTCTGCATATATTTAGATTATTATGTAGTTTTTGTCCTTTATTATATTAACAAGATGTATTACATTGACTCACTTTCCTGTGTAGGTTCAACCCTACCATTGTGAATAAATTATACTTAGGTGTGGTATATAAGTCTTTATTTATTTGCTAATATTTTGAGTATGTTGCTTCCACATTTCTAGAGACATTGGTCTACAGTTTTCTTGTAATGTCTTTGTCTCATTTTGGTATCAGGGTGATACTGGCCCCAGAAAATGTGTTAGAAAGTGTTCCCTCCTGCTCTGTTCGTTTTTGAACAATCTGTGAAGCATTGGTGTTCATTCTTCTTTAAGTTTTTGGTAGAACTCACCAGCCAGTGAAGCCATTTGGCCCTGGGCTTCTGTTGCTGGGAAAGTTTTCAATTATTAATTTAGTCTGCTTACTTGTTAAGGGTCTACTCATATTTTTTTAAATTTTCCTGACTCTTGTCAGTACTTTGTGTCTTTCTAGGAATTTATTCATCTAGATCAGGGGCGTCAAACTCATTTTCACCAGGGGCTACATCAGCCTTGCACTTGCCTTCAAAGGGCCGAATGTAATTTCAAGTCCTAAACAATTAAGGAGTAGTTACATTTATACAGTCCTAAAATTATTTCAGACCTTTGAAGGCAACTGCAAGGCTGATGCGACCCCTGGTGAAAATGAGTTTGACACCCCTGATCTAGATTATATAATTTAATGATAAACATTTGCTTTTAGTATCCCTTCATCGTTATTTCTGTAAGTCAGTAATAATGTACCCTCTTTCATTCCTAATTTTAGTTAATTGAGCTAAAGATTTGTCATTTGAACATGTTTTCAAAGTATCAACTTTAGTTTCATTCATTTTTTTCTGTTGGCTTTCTATCCTTTTTATTTATTCCCAGTCTAATATTTGTTGTTTCCTTTCTTCTGCTTGCTTTGGGTTTTGTTTGCCCTTCTTTCTTCTGGTTTCTTAAGGGTGAAGGTTTTAACATATTGATTTTAGATCTTCTTTAATATAGGCAGTTAACCTGCAATTTTATGTTCTTGTGTTGTGTTTGTTTGGCTTTCTTATTGAGGTAATACTGTCATTGAATGAGTTAGGAAGCTTTCTTTCCTTTGTTTTCTGAAGGTGTCTGAAATGTTAGTATTATTTCATGGAATTCAGCAGTGTAGCTCTTGTAACTTTTCCTTATGGGAAAATTTTTGAATTAGTATTTTGATTTTTTTACTTGTTTTAGGTCTATTCCATTTTCAAATTTCCTTTTTTTAAAATACTTTATTTACTTTTAGAGAGATGGGAAGGGAAGGAGAAAGCATGGGAGAGAAACATCATTGTGTGGTTGCCTCTTATGTATCCCCTACTGCAGACCTGGCCTGCAATCCAGGCGTGTTCCCTAACTGGGAATCGAACCAGCGACTCTTTGCTTTACAGGCCAGTGCTCAATCCACTGCCATTTTCAAATTTCTTCAGTCAGTTTTAGTCATTTATGTCTTTCTAAAGAAAATGTCTATAAAGTTGTTCATTGTGTTGTCTTAGAATCCTTGAATTTCTGTATGGTCAATAGTGGCATTTTTTCATTATTTTGGTAATTTGTATCTTATTCTTGATCAATCTAGCTAAAGGTTTGCTATTTTCTTGATGTTTTCAAAGAACCAAGTTTTGATTTTATTTTCTCTATTTTTTTCTATCTTGTTTCACCTATAATCTTTTGTGTTACTCCTCTTCTTGCTTTGGATGTGGTTACTCTCCTTTTTCTAGTGCTTTAATGTTATGATATCTATTTGTGATCTTCGGTTCTGATATAGGTGGAATTATAGATCGCCTTTTAAACACTGCTTTTTATGTATCCCATAAAATGTGAGGTGCTGTATTTTCACTATCATTCAGTAAAAAATATTTTCTAATATCTCTTGTGATTTCTTTTTTTGACATTGTTATTTAGAAGCATGCTTTTTAACTTCCAAATGTTGGAGGTTTTCCAGGATTTATTTTTGCTATTGATTTAATTGGATCTTGCTTTCTTTATGTAGTTTGACAGTGTCTGCTTTTGGTTGAGATATTTAGACCATTCACATTTTAATGTGCTTATTGATGTGGTAAGACTTCCATTTCCCGTTATGGTTCATTTTTATATAACTCCTAGCTTTTTTATTCCCCTTTCTACCTTCACTGTCCTCTTTTGTATTAAATAATTATTTTTAGTGTATGCACGTTTAAATTTGTAGTGCAACTTTACTTTTGAAAAAATTATCTTCTAAGTGTTTGGTCTGGAGAATACAGTCTACATTTTAATTTACCACAACAAACTAAATACAGTCCAGTTAATATCAACTTACCTGTGACAAAATGTAGAAATTTGTTCTAATGTAGTTCTATTCCTTCTTTCCCTTTCTGCTATTGTCATATGTATTATATCTCTACATGTTATAAAGTAAATAATATATTTTTAATACTTACAACTTTATACAATCTATGCCTTTTTAAAAAAAATCAATGAAATAATGTTTCACAGTCTTTCATATTAACCCACAATTTTACCATCTGATGTTATTTTTCTTTTAGCTTGAAAATTTCGTTTATTATTACAGACTGCTCTGCTAGTAACAAATTCTCAATCTTTATTTTATCTTCAGCTTTAAAAGGGATGGCTTTAATTTGCCTTCAATTTAAAGTATAACTATTCTTGATACAGAATATTTGGTGGGCAATTTTTTTCCAGCACTTTGAGTATTTCATTCCACTGACTTCCGGCCTCCATTGTTTCATCGATGCTTACCTTTATGTGATGAGTTACTTTTCTCTTGCTGCTTTTAGTTTCTTTGTCTTTGTCTTTTAATAGTTTGATTGTGTTATGTCTAGATATCTGTCTCTTCATATTTGTCCTACTTGGGGTCCTTTGAATGTCTTTGATGAGCAGATTATTGCTTTTCATCTAATTTGATATGTTTTTGCCCCTTATTTCTTCATATATGTATTTTTCTACTTATTACTCTGTCTCCTTCTGGAATGCTAATATATGGTTATGATTGTCCCATATGCCAATGAGTTTTTGCTCATTTTTTTAAAGATTTTATTTATTTCTCTTTAGAGGGGAAGGGAAGGAGAGAAGGAGAGAAACATCAGCGTATGGTTGTCTGTTGTGTGTCCTGTGCTGGGAACTGGCCTGCAACCCAGGCATGTGCCCTGACTGGGAATTAAGCGCAATCCTTTGGTTTGAAGGCCCGTGCTCAATCCACTGAGCTACACCAGACAGGGCAGTTTTTGCTCATTTTTTAAAAATTCTTTTTTCTCTCTGTCTTTCCAAATTGAGTAGTTTGTGTTAAGAAATAAAAGGAAAGTAAGACAATGAATTAAAAAAGGATTCTCAATATTATTGAGCAAAATGGAAATTTTGAAGTTAAAAAGTCCAATACATAAAAAGAAAATTCACTAGAGGGCCTTGAGAGCAGATTCAAAATGACCTGTAGAAAGAATTGGTGAATTAAAGATGGTTAAATATGCATGTCTTTGGTTCTTTGAGTGTATTTATAGTAGCTGCTTTAAAGACTTTGTTTAAATCCAACATCTAAGGACACTCAAAATGTTGCTGTTGACTGTTTTTCTTTTCATATTTCATGCCTCATGAGTTCTTTTTAAAAACTGGATATTTTAGAACATATATAGTAGCAGCTCTGGATTTTGATTTTGTAATCTCTGAATGTTGTTCTTGTTGATTTGTTTATTTGCTGGTTTATTTTTTAGTAATTTGGCTAAACTTAATTTACGTTGGCATCAATCTCCTCTGTAATGTATGGCCACTGATATATCTGGGGTTTTATTTTAATATTCTTGTTTTGAATTTTACATTTGGCTCTCTGGGACTTGCCCCTGTGTCTGTGTAGCTTAAATGGTAAGCCCATGCTTGGGCAGTGGTTGTGCCTAAACATTTGACGTCAGTAAGTCATCTCTCATCTTCCATTGTGTCCCTGCTTCTGTGTTTCTGCTGGGCACTTTCACATTTCCTCTGTGCATGTGATTATTCAGCCTCAGGAATGTGTGGCTAGTTTTGTTTGTTTTTAGTCTCCATTGCACATACTTAGCCTTAGCCAAGAATATTCTTGCCCCAATTTTGACAGTGATTTTGGACTAATAGACCTGTTTGGCTCTCCCTGCTTGCCTACTCCTAAGGTTATCACTTCCACTGAGACACTGCTGAGTTAGACATCACCTACCACTCAAACACAGGTGACCACCCTTTGACCACAGTAGAGAAATTCCCAGTCCTGTGATCTTCCCCACCCTGGAAGGACCTCTGTACAGTCTGAGCTGTGATTGATAGTAATAAGAGTAGCTCCAGACCAGAATGCCACAGGGTCCTAGTGTTCTTACCTGAAGATGAGCAATTTTTCCAATGTAAATGTTTCTCAAATTGTTACATTCCTTTGGTGTTCAATTTCCAGAACACCAAAATAGTTGTATTTGTCAATTTTGTCTAGCTCTAAGTTTCTTTTTTGGAAGGGTATTTGCTGATCAAAATCAGCCGTACCTGAAAGTCCTGTTTCTGGTCTTGTGTTGTGTATACATTTTTTTCCTTTATTCTCTCAGGATGATGAAAATTTTATATGTTCTATTCACTGATTTATCTCTATTTTTTTGGGGGGTAAATTTTTGTTTTACATTGATCTCAAATGTGAAAAAAAAGATTTTTTTCAAATGCCCAGTGGTCCTTGGCTGTGCATTCATATTGGAAAATAAAAAAATAAAAAAGCTGCTTGGAAATTATATTTGAATGGTACTGATTTGACTTACATGGTTTGCTTTAGAGTGACTAGATGGGGAACCATTAGTTTACTGGAAGTCAACTAAAGGCCGGAATGAGGCCAACTTCTTTTTGAGAGCACTCAGATCTGCACTCTGTTTTCTACTTTTCTAGACAATTCATTTCCTCAAACACAACACTTCTCTCGTTTACTTATGTTTTTTTTCTTATTCACAGTCAGATATTTGACTACAGATAAAAAGAAAGCAATTCCTTGCACAAAAAGATAGGGGAGGGAGATTCAGTGTTTCTTGGACAAATCTTCAATTGACTGCATATTTTAGCCCCACTTCTTACTCCACACTTCTGCCAGGGGTATCTGGTTTATTCCCTTCATTGCAGTACTCTGTGCAGACATTCTGTAATTTGGCTTTTCCTGCTATTTTTCTTGTGAATGTTTATACATCTGTCTTGCCTTGTACAAATTTATAGGGAGAGCTTGCTCATTATCTTCACTGTTAATGGGTTTACATCCTCTCCCTTCACCCCAATATACGCTTTTATGATCTTTTTAAGGGGATCTCTGGAGGGAGATGGAGAAATACACACACTGATTGATGTTTCTAATGAAAAATTTTGTGCACGTATTTTGAAAAGATTTTTAATTTATGTATTTTTAGAAAGAGGGAAAGGGAGGGAGAAAGAGAGGGAAACGTCTATGTGTGGTTGCGTCTGGCGAGCCCCCTACTGGAGACCTGGCCTTCAATCCAGACATGTGCCCTGACCGGGAATTGAACTGGTGAGCTTTTGGTTCTCAGGGTGGCAGCACTCAATCCACTGAACCACACCAGCCAGGGCTTGTGCACATGTTTTTAAATAGTTGCGATGAAGTATATACCTGCTGTCTTGGGTTCTGTTTTTACTTCTCCAGTTAAGTATGTTCTACATTGCCCTACTTCTTCGTAATTATTGTTTGTAGTCAATTGTGAACTCATTTTTAATGAAACAGTTTACTGTGTTTTTACAATTACTATAATGGTTATTATTTTAGTTAATGCCTCCTTTTTTTCCTTTACCCTTTCCACCATCCCACCATCATGTATATTTACCTTTCCTCAGGTAACAGTGTTAATTAACATTGACTGTTTGTGCATCAGTAGGTGCTAATTTTTTCCTCTGATCAAGCTGTTTGAAGGAGAGCTCTTAGGAAGAACAATTCACCCTAGAGCAGACTGACATTGTCATGAAGAAAGTAATTTTAGGTATTTATGAGTTTTCCAAAAAGAAACCATGTGATTTTAGCTGTGGAGTTAGGCTATGTATTGTACCTTTAAAATGGCTTCCCCTCGTTGGCATCTCCACCTTAGTTCTTAAGTGGAAGTGAACCACATCCCTTGTAATAATAATTCCTCTGTTTCCCCTTTTGTTCAGAATTATTTCACAAATGCTAAAAGTCGTCCATGCGGATTCGTATCTGTAGCTGATGAAATATAAATTGGGAATCAACTTGGGATAGTAGATATTAGTAACATTAAAGCTCTTGTATGTCAGGCACCAAATAAAAGCCAAAAATATGAGGACGATGAATAAATGTCAACAGAAACACAAAATCTTCTTCACATCAGTTTTCTAGTCAACCTAGGCCTGCCTAACCAAAAACTCATTTTGGCTGATTGTAGATAACAAAGTATTCTTTTCTATGAGATTGTATGTTTATTGCTTCATTGTTTTTTCTTTTAGTAAGGCCAGGTGAATAAGAAGTATAATTTTGGGAATGAGGTGAAACTAATTATTTGTACATAATGTAAAACTACAGAAAAAGTAACAGAGTTTAGCAAATATCCTGTATAAAACATCAATAGATAAAATTATACAAATATATTTATAGACAAAAATGGAAAAAGCTTTAGTAGAGAGATACTATTTAAACTAACATTAAAAATTATGAGATACATAGGAAAACATCTAACATAATGAGATGTACAAAACTCCCATGGGGAAGACAGGGAAGCATTGTTGTGTAGTCAGTAAGACCTCAATAAGTAGAAGGATATAAAATACGCATGACTTGTAAAAGTCAACGTTTTATGGATTCTTAATTTAATGAAATCTCAGTCAAATTTCTGCCTATATTGATGAGAAAGAGAAAATACTTTACAAAAGATTCTAAAATTATATGGAAAGACAAAGGGTCAATAGCTAAAAATAACAGCAGTGTACTTTGGTGCAGGAAAAGACGAATAGACTGGTGGAAACTCACTAGTGAAAGTGTGTCCTGTGGACCGACCCACAGCATTGGTAGCATTACCTGGGAGCTTGGTAGAAATACAGAATCTCAGGCCTTAACCCCAGATCAACTGAGTCAGAATCTGTTTTAACAAAACCCAGAAAAGTGGGGAAAAGATGGTTTTAATACACTGTTATGGGGCAACTAACTGCTTGCTCTATATTGTGCAGCCCTCCCTTATTCTCTGTGATCTGCATTTCTCTAGAAACATTTGAAAAGTCAATGAAAATATTTGAATATTTCTTTTCCTAGGAGCCTTTGTTACCCATGTACTTGTAAGCTGCGGATCATCTTGTTAATAAGCTTTTCTGAGGTTCTCCAACTTGAGCGTGTCTTTTTGTATCTTCAGCATCTCTTGGATTGAGGCTGTATGTCATAACCTAATGAGAGTATTGCCATTACCTATGTGGAGAACTAATGTTGTGACTATGACCCCTCTATTGTGGCACTAATGAAGTTTTATCTAATTATTTTATAGGTACATTTTGTATATTTTGGAAAAAAACGTGCTCTGCCAAAAATCATAAAGAAAGGGCAGCTTTTACTGACAAATCGGAAGGAAATAATTTCCACTTACTTAGGATTAGAAGACCAGCTCGTTCTTAGCATCTTCTGAAACAAAATTAGGTAAGAAATGTTTTCCTTCATGTTCTGAATAATTTGTACTCTGCCAACTTCATTTCCTTGAAGGCTTCTGCAATTCTATTCCTTTGGCCTCTAAGAGAAATACAGTTCACATTTTCCCTTAGGAAGTTAGCTTGCTAGCCAGCTGTCAGCCTCGTGATGTACCTGATCTCCCATGTCAGGGGAAGCACAATTCAATTTTAAACTAAGTCTGTGCAACAGTGCAGCAGGGCTGCCAGCGTCTCTCTTTGTTTCTTTCTTTGACATTCTTCCTTTACCCCAGCAGTATAGTTTTATTTTTAAATCCTTTGTGTGAGATGAAACCACCACTAACTCTCTTTGCATGTCTTTAGTTAAAAATCAATGAATTGAATGAAATAACCTGTAACTATTTCTGCAACCCTTTCTCATTTCTAGAAAATAAAGTACCACTGCTTGTTTAACTTATGACTTGTCTAAACATGTTGGAAGCATTGACTATAAGGCCTAACACTCAGACCCTGAGAGGGAACTGTGACAAGTTCAGTCAAAAGGGAAAGAGGAATAATTTATAAAAGGCACTGCAGATAATGATGCCAGCCAGTTATTTTAAAATGCATCCATCTCACCTTTTAATGAATTAGATTTATCAACAGCGAATATTTTATGCACCACTTCTGATAAAAGTGGCACTCTGGGAATAGAGTGCTTTGAGGTTGCCTTCTTCAAAGCAACCTCAAAGTATCAACCTCGAGTATCTTCAATTCAAAGATATTTTTTAAATAATAGATATTTAAAAATATATTTAAATAATATTGAGGTTGTGACACAAACACCAAATGACAATATTCAGGAGTTTCAAAGCAGAAGCTGACATGCCATCACAATTTCACATAGTAACTATTTTTTAAATTAGGAGTGTAACGCGCTGATTTGGGGATTGTGTGTCAGTTTAATTTTAAATTTTCTTGTTGTTTTGGTTGGTGTCACAACCTTAATGTCAGCTTTTCAAATAGGTTTCCACATTTCCTTTGGTTTGGGGTCATTAAAAAATGCATATGATAAATCTAAGAGGCATAAATAGGTCACACTGAAGAGGAATTCCTTGCTTCTCTGGTGTTGAAAGACAGCTAATACCTGCCTTGTAAGTGGAAAAAGTTAGCTGAGGCATTTAGTGAATTTCTGTTTTTCAGAAATTTGATTCAGGCTAAGATAAACCCAAATAACAAGACATCATGATGTTGGTATAATTCAGTTCACACTCTATTATTCTTGCATCATTAATGCTAACCATTTGATCTTGGTGGTTATCACCTATGTAGATGTTAAGAATCTCAATTCCCACAGTTGCTGTGTTGTTGTTTTTTTCCACAAAAATTTCAAGTTAAACTTGGTAATTGTTTCATTTGAAGAATTCTTATTCAGTGTAATTGAGTATAGGTAAACTGTGCCTTAAGAAATTTCATATGGCAGACATTTTTAGAAAAAACTGTTGTGCAGATTTTTGAAAATAAAATCTTGCTTTCTAAAGTAAGTAACACTTGTTACTTGTGTTATGAATTTTTCAGATACCACACCAGACATTAAAGGAGCAGCCCAGGAGTATTCTGGAGGGAAGGGGAAAAGGGAAGAGAGGAGGGGAAAATAATCTACTTACCCAAATTCCTGTCCTTTTTTGATTCTTATCTGTCATCTCACAGAACACGATTACATTGCCTATGCTGAATCTAGTTTTAATCTAGAGAAATGAACATTAGAATCTGTTACACAGTTTTCTTTTTTCACACCTGCGCTAGAGAAATAAAAGATGAAAAGAGAAGCAAACTGTTTATTGATCTTATCCTGCTGACTCGTAGTGATACTGCCCAACCCCAAACTCTTCCATAGCTCTCCTCTCCTCCTTGGTTGAACCACCAGATTTTATTCTTCCTGCTTTTTGTCCACGACTGGGCAAACATCAGTAATCTTTGTTTCCTAGTGTACTTAATCTCCTATCTCTTACACATACACGTGTGTATCTTTATTTTTCAAACAGTGTTGAATTTGAGAAATTTCTGACAGTTTTCATTTAGGATGGCGCTGTGGAATTTTGTCTTCATTCCTGGCCCTAACTTTACTTTTCCTACCCCCTGGGTCCCCCCATATCTCCTCAGTATTAAATCATCACAATTCTGACAATTAGTATTCTTTCTGAGCCCCAGTCCTCACAATCATGCTTTATTGTGTAGTGGTCTGAAAATGTATACAGTTGGGTGTGAAGGTTTTAGCTAAGTTTTCCAATCTCTTTTAAACTGCACTAGTGCCTTTGTTTGAACAAATTTTTAAAATCATTATTATTGTCTATACTAATACTAGTTCCGATTTCTATTTGATAAAAATAAGATTTCTAACCAAAAATTCAGAGGAAGCTTTCTAAATTCAGAGGAGAATATTCAAATAAATGAATTATAACTCAGGGTATATGTGCAATATAAAAATTTTTCTGACAGAGAAATTAAATATTCTCTAAACATTACAGGCCAACCCAACTTCTTGCAAATTAGAGCAGTTTCAGATTTTCTTATTTAGTAGAGCTGGGTAGTGATTCTAACTTATATATTTAATGTCCTCCAATGAACAGTCATGTTCTAGTGAGTGCCTGGAAAAGAGTGATGCAATTTTATGTGTTGTTTCTGTTACATCAGTCAATTCTATAAATGGCTTTCTAATAGGGTAAAATAAATGCTTTTAATAATTTTCTGTAACAGTAAGGTATGATGTGTATTGAGTACTTCCTATATGCCAGCAACTGATCTAATACACTCCTTGGATTATTTCATGTAATCCTCATAACAACCTTTTAGTGATCTCACTTTTATAGATGCTACGGAGGCACATGAAGAGAATGTTACAAAACTAATAAAATAATGAAGCTGGGATTCAGACACAAGTGGTGTAACCCCAGAGTTCATACTCTAAGCCCTCACTGCTCAGAGTATGGTCTCCAGGCAGCAGCATCGCTAGTACCTGGGGATTGTTCAAGATTTAGAATCTCAGGTCCCAGCCTAGGCCTACATTTACATTTACATTTTAAATGTAAAGATTTACATTTTAAAAAAAGATTTCCAGGTTATTAATAGCTTAAAGTTTGGGAAACACACCTCTAAATCACTGTGCTAGCCTGCCCTTATAAACAGAATTAAGTATCTTTTAAAACAAATTTCTATTTTTATTTATAATGTATTACTGAAAACCCATCTTTATGCTCTTTGGGATATTCCTATCATAGATAAAGAACCTTATAATAAGATCTAGTAACTGAACATGAATAGGGATCTAAAATAGACCCTAGTTCCCTTGAAATCAATTATATAAAAAATAGGAAAAAAATCCCCGATTATAAACAGCAAGTCTTTCTTCATGGCAACTAACTACTTCAACATCTGAGACTTTCTATCAGTATAATCACAGTGAGCACATTGCGTTTGAGTACAGACGTTAGAGACAGGCTGCATGGATTTGAATCTCAGTTCCTACTTCTAGCTGTGGGACCTCAGGAAAGTTATACAGCTTCCTGTACCTCAGCTTCATCATCTGGGAAATGAAGTCTAAAATGATGCATCACAGGATTGTCATGAAGAAGAAATGAGTTAATCCCGGTAAAGGATTTAGAACAGGGCCTTATATGGGTAAGTGCATAAATGTTAGCCACTGTAGTTGTTAGCTATGGTTCCTGTCTTGGAATAGGAATAGGTTTGCATCTTGGCTATCGCTTAGCAATAAACTGACAAATATATATCTTACCAGAACTCATCACATAAAGGCATACTTTTGCTATTAGAGTCCAAATTACAAACTTCAGTTTTTATATTTTCTGAAAACTATTTCCCTGTAGCACTTTCTTCTTGTGAGTTCTGCTAAATGTCACTTGATTGTGATATTTAACCTGTTAAGTCCAGTGAAATCAGTTCAGAATCAAAATAAAGTGTGTTAACGGTATATTGAGTTTTTTAATTTATGTACTTTTAAACTGAATAAAGGTCATGATGTAAGTCCAGTTGGCCAACCACTTGCATAAGCAATACAGAAAAATTAGATAAATAAAGATGTTTGTTTAAAGTATATTTTTTAAAAAAGAAAAAAATAAAGGATGAATGCTCCAAGAAACTTTTTTGTTTCCTTCGGGGTGAACACAATTCTGAAATTAATCATTGTAGTCTTTAGGAGAATAATGGTTTTTTGTATGCACGGACTCACATAACAGCTCTTCAAGAATACCTCTAATGTGTAAAGTAAAATTGCATGTGTCTGGAAAATACCATTTTGAAAGCTGATTTGTTAAAGGCACTAAGATAAAAATACTCCGTGAAAAGAAGGTCCTCAGAAACTTTTATATTGCCAGTTCCAGGACCCACCTCCAGGGAGTTCTGATTCACTGGGCCTGGAATGGGGCCCAGGTATTTGAATTTTTAACAAGTGGCTGAGGTAATTCTACTTAAATTATTCTTAGAGTACACTTTGGAAAGCATTGCAGTAGAGGCAAAGGCATAAATTGAAAGAAGCTTTTGTCGACTACCCATTCCTCTTTTCAACATTGTCCTCTTTGATACTTGTTTTTCCCGTCCTCTGATCCTGCTTTTCTGAATCTTCTTTGGTCTTTCTCCTACCTCTTTTTTGTGTTCTGCATTCCAATCCTTAATTCTCTTCTCCTCTCTACCATTTCTCAAAGAACATCTCTTCTGGAGTTGTCAGTTGTATTTTTGTAGATAGTTCTAGAAAATGACCACACAGATCTCTTTGTAATCTAAAAATCTTAGCCACAATATACATATTTAAATCAATTTGGAGGTTGTGTGCAGCATTAAAAAAAAGGAGTAGTGGGAAGAGAAAGAAAAAGACTAAAGTAGAATAAAAGGAAAGTACTAAAGGTAAGTAATATTTCATGAATCTTTTGTTTAGGATATGTGCATTCATACATACACATTAGACTGCAGTGCACTTCTTTTAACCTGGGGCTCCTAGTCCAAAAACCTTGAAGGAGACTGTCTGACTCTTGGTGTTCCGAACTTCAGTGAGACATTATAAGCACTATGTTTTCCCATGCATTTCCCTCCCATAGCTCCTCCATCTCTATTCTGGACGTTTCCATTCATATAATCCACTCAGAATTGTCATGTCTAGAACTGAATTGCAATGCCTTCTCATCACTATTTTCTTCCTAAGTTTTAAAAATCTATTCATAAACCATCATTCTGTCATCCAGATGAAAGTTTCAGAATTTCCTTTGTAATAATTTATCCCTTGCCACATAAATTTCCCTTTAGCCTCATCTCGCTGCCCTTGCCTGTTCTTGGGCTCCAGCCGGCAGAAAACCTTAGGGACAACCATAGTAGTTAGCTGTTCCCCTGGTGGCTTTTTGAAGGCTAGCGTGGACGTGCACTGGGTGATGTTTTGGGCTGTCTTTGGCAAAACTGTATGAGCCTTTGACCACACGCGTGCCCTGCTCTTTATAATGCTCACCTTTTACTTAATCACTACTGTCATAATTGGTCTTTCCCTGCACCGATTTTTATTGTCCAGGAAGGACCACATCCTGGCTTTTACCTTTTGCTAGTTTCTAGCGACATATCTACAAGTTTTCTGCCTCCTAACAGGACCTTATAATTTCCATTTGTTCTGCTTGGTCTTTCTGATGAGGTGGGTCTGAAGTTGAAGTTTGTTGATGCCTGGGACCTGTTACAACTGCTAGGTTTTCTTTCCGCTATAATTTCCTGCCTCCATGACTCCAAGCTGTCTACTTATGCTCTGGAAATTCTTTACAAAAGCTTTCTTTCCTTTTCTCATGGCCTCCTCTTCTTCCTATTCATTATGTCCTTCAATTGGATTAATTGACGATCCTCCTAATTGATATTCCCACTTCTATTTTTTCTCCCCACACCAAACCATCATATTACCCTGTTTGATAAATATTTATAAAACTAGCCATGTACTGCCTTAATTAAAAACATAAGATTCCCTGTTTTGTATAGGGTAAAGTTCAAATGTATTTTTCCTAGAGGAAAAAAGCAGGGTTTAGCATACCATAGCATACTTCTTTAATTTTATCTTTCACTGTTTTTGTCCATAATTTGACTACTCCAGCTTCCCCAGACAGTTTCATTTATGCTCCAGGAATGTTCTCATCATTGGAATTACCAGGGACCCCTGCTGGTGGTAGTTCATGAATCTGGAGCAGGTCCCTGTGGCTAGGGTCTAGGAGGGTAATACCAGTATGCGCAAAGAAAATTCAAGATAGGGACCTAATTATACATTGGTAATACACAACTGAGTAAAAGCCCTGGCTGTGGAAGAGAGGGAAATAAGTAGTAGATAAACTCATTCTTTAATTCTCAAGTTATTATCCGCCTAAGGCTTCTTATGTCCTTCCTTCACTGGTTATTGGATCATTCTCAGGATTGGAGAACACTTGAACCTATATATAGTGAGAGACTAAACGTCTCCACCTGTGGGTCCTGTGAGGCTTTGAGGAAGATCACTGAGCTACTACCTTTAGAATGCACTGTTGGTGGGATTGCAGACTGGTACAACCACTATGGAAAACAGTATGGAATTTTCTAAGAAAACTAAAAATAGATTTGCCTTTTGACCCGACAATGCCACTGCTAGGATTATGCTCTAAGAACCCTGAAACACCAATCCAAAAGAATCTATGCACTCCAATGTTCATAGCAGCACAATTTACAATAGCCAAGTGCTGGAAGCAGCTTAGGTTCCCATTGGAAAATGAATGGATCCACAAACTATGGTACAGTTACACAATGGAATTCTATGCAGCAGAAAGAAAGAAGGAGCTCCTACCCTTTGCAACAGCATGAATGGAACTGGAAAGCATTATGCTGAGTGAAATAAGCCAGGCGGTGAAAGACAAATACCACATGATCTCACCTTTAACAGGAACCTAAACAATGAAACAAATGAAACAGGGAAAATATAACCAAAGACACTGAAATAGAGAACAGGCTGACAGTGTCCAGAGGAGAGAGGGGAGGAAATTTCAGGGGAAAAGGGGAAGGGTTTAGAGGAACAAGCATAAAAGACACATGGACAAAAACTACGGGGGGTGAAATGGGAGGGGGGAGGGCTGGGTGGGTGGGCTGGGATGGAAGTAAAAGACAGAAAACTACTTGAACAATTAAACTAAAATTAAAAACGAAAAAAAGAATGCCTTCATCTTCCATTTTTTTGGCAGCTTGACTTCCCAATCTCCATCTACCCATAGGCAACTTCCCATTGCAGGATTCTAGGTCATTAGTTACTTGTGCCACTCAGTTAATTCTAAAATAGTTAATATTTTGTAATATTTTTATGCTTTTACATTTTTTTGCTTACGTGTCACCAACAAGACATGCCTATTATATTAACTTCAAACAAAAATAGACTATAAAGAGTAAAAATTTGTTTCCCTTTCCCTTTATAGTTCCATCACCCATAGATTTTCACTGTTGAGTGAAAATCAACAGTGAAGTATCCTTGTTGAGTATCCTTTGAGTAGCTTGTTGAGTAGCTTGTTGAGTAGCTTGTTGAGTATCCTTTGTGATTTTGGGGGGTGGTTTTTATGTTTTTTAAAAAATTATTGTACTGTATTTATAGTTCTACAACAGTTTTCTGGAAATCTTTCTGGGTCATGCCACACGAAGCTAGATGATCGGTTTTTATAGGTACATGAGCTCCACTTTATATATGTCATATTATCATTTAAAATAGCATTCATAATGACATCCTGTTATACAACTTACTCAGAATTGTTTCATTTTATGCCTTTTGTCCTGGTATTTCATCTGGTTTACCATTTGTGTCAGATTTTTAATTTTGAATGAAGTATTATTTAAAAATTGCATGTAAATAAACTAGGTTAGGTTTAGGTAGACCTACACTTTGTATCTCCACATTGTGATGCTATCTCATATGTGCGATGTCAGTGTAGTGAACAGAATTCTCACTTTAACATATGGTTAAGTTGGCAGTATCTCATTTTTCTTTTCCAGCTCCCTTCCAGAAGTAATACTATAAGCTAACACCTTTTTTTAAAGGGGATCATGAAAGGTACTTGCTGGTGAAATTATTGCACTCTGGCATGAGCAGTTATGTATGGCTAACTTTTTCAGCTTTTGTGTGATGTTGATTGCGGAAATATTTGATGCTACTACCGCTGGTCACTCAATGTGCCAGCCAGTTCTACTGGACACATGCCCTGGTCCATGGATTGTGCAGTTTTTCAGCCTTTGTTTAATCTTGCCATTCAGTGAGTACACTAAATGCTGTTGCTACAAGGGTTTTATCATGTATCATGTAGTATAAATCTACAACTACGTATTTATTTTATTGTTAGGTAACTAACCTTGTTTATTTTGTAATAATCCTTTTGATGACAGTAATTGAAAAAAAAGCAGTGCACATTTAACAGTTAGTACTGAATTTCCTATGACTTGCTGAAAAGAATTCATGGATAACTCATATTTGATGGGGGCTGTAATGACATCACTGATCTCATGAAAACAAGAAGACATCCATCTGCTGAAGATCAACATCTACCACTCAGCCTTCTTTTAAGACTGTGCCTGCAAATACTACATTTTAATACTTAGCTGCAGAAGGTATATTAGTGTACCCCTCCGTGAAACATGACTTTTCATTTAGATTAAGTGATGGTTCTAAATTGATACCACACAATTTCAGTTTCAAATTTTCATGTGCATGTATGAAAGGTAAACAACAGCTTATAATACATTGGCTTCATTAAAAAATTCTATCAACAGTTAAATGATACCAGTTTTACTTCAGTATCATTGAATATTTCTAATTTTAAAAATTCCAATAGCTCAGGTTTTGTATGAAACCACATTTAGAAATTCATTCTGTAAAAGGTGAAACAGCAAATGTTACATACTGTTATAATTTGAAATAAAAACTGCAACATGATAAAATTATTTGGTCTTGGTGATGTTAAAAATGTGTCATGGTGGAACATGGCATCATAAACATTTTTAAAATAAATGTAAAGCCTATGGAGAAAACTGTACTTGGAGTATGTTGTGATGCACATTCTCATTCATAATAGCGTCCGAAAGTCTGCAGAATCTGCCAAGCTAAGTAGAAGATGCAGTTGTCTGAAAGTACAAATGTGTTTATGCGCAGACCCGATAACCAACCTACAGGTTTTTGCGATTAGACTGGTATAAAGAAAAAATAATAATTTAGCTGTGGCAGTATACATTTTCTCTCTTTGGAATTGAGAAATGTTTGAGACTTTAAAAAATTAAAGTCTCCACTAGAAAATTTTGCTCCGAACGTAACAAATTCATTAGGTAGTTTAGCACCTCAAGGAAGGTATATTGAACAATCTATTGAAGGCATCAACAATTTAAAATTTACTAAGCCTACAATGTAACTTGGAAAAATATAAAAATAATACAATAATATAAAAAATACATTTTTCAGAAAAGTAACTGACAGATACAACTAAGAAATTGATTAAAAGTATATGAAAATATATCCAGAATCATATTTCTATATTTTAATATTCAAATAATATTTTTACTTTTTTGAGTATAGTTATATTTTTAAAGAATGCTATTTTTTTTAAAGATTTTATTTATTTATCTTTAGAGGGGAAAGGAAGGAGAGAGGGAGAGAAATATCAATGTATGGTTGCCTCTCCTGTGTCCCCCATTGGGAACCGGCCCACAACCCAGGCATGTGCCCTGACTGGGAATCGAACCATGATGCTTTGCTTCACAGGCCCTCACTCAATCCACTGAGCTACACTAGGCAGGCATAAAGAACGCTATTTTTTAAAAAAGAAGAATATAATTATATATAGGTCCGCAATATAATAAAACCACTCAGTTGGTTAGTATATATACATTTCAAAAATTATGTAATTTTAACTATTTTCAGTACCATTTTCACTCAAAAAAATATCCTGGCTTGGATGATAAATTATATGGTCCTTTTATGTGTATTTGTGTCATTTTCTTTTTCCTCGGTGCAATTAATTTCTCCCTATTCAATTGCTTTTTATTTATAGGTAACTGTAATATTTGTACTTCAAGTGTGTTATTTCTCAAAAACCTATTTCTCCCTAGAAATTAACTCCTTCCTTTGATTTCTGTCTGTCTCTTAAGAGGACGACTTTTCTCCTAGTCACTTAGACTTAAAAGCTTCCTGCACTAATCCCTCTCTCTGTTTTACAAAGATCTCTGTTTTACCACCCTGGCGGTAGGACAGAGAATGAGTTAGAAGGAGATGATATGAAATATAAGGGAGACAGACTCCTTAGGAAACTGCTGCATTAATGCAGATGATGGAGTTTTAACCTACTCACGAGTAATAGGAGGAGATGAATGGATGTGGGAGGTATAAGGCAAGACTGATCCTTTGGCTATGATATGGTGAGATAATGTTGGAATGTAGGAGATGACTGTCACATTTCTGACTTGAGTATATAGACTGATAGTAGTGCTGCTCACTATCATAAGGACCTCAAGAAAAGAGAAGTTTCAGAGAGAAGATAGTATGATTTATTGGGAGCATGTTGAGTTTGAGGAGCCTCTGCAGCTCCAAGGGAGTTCTGCTGTGTAGAGTTGGGTAATTAGAACAGGAGCTTTCACACACAGGTTGTAGTGGTAGACATGGATGTGGATGGAATTGTCCTGTTAGAAGACCAGGGGAAAGAAGAGCAAAGAGGTCGTAAAGGAAACTGAGCTGCGGTGTTCGAGATGGAGTTGGAGGAGCAATTGCGCTGGAATAGCCAATGGGCGGCCGCCTTTGGAGAAGGAGGAACCTGACGTCAAGTGTAGCAGGGTGGAGCACTTGACAGACACTTGGCGATTGTGAGGTTCCCATAACTGTAGGGGGAATGCAGTCCTAGCGTAGACAGAAAACACTCCCAGAAATACTTTACCGTTTGAAACTTTTAGACTTAAGTTTAACAAATCAACTTCCGAGATATAATAGTCCTTAGTATGGTTTACACTATAACTTTTATTCTAATACTCTACAAACATTTATTTTCATTCTGGCTTTTTGGAAGGTTTACATTGTGTATATAAAGGCACATTAATTAGTATAGAGTGGACTTTTTAATATGTGTCAAGAACATCAGATTTATTATAATTGGATGCATAGAACTGTTCTAGAAATTTGACTTTGAAGTCAGGTCAGTCTAAAATGATTTAAAAATCTCTTTAGATTTCATTCTTAGAACCTGTTTTTTCATGGTATCTTGGAGTCAGATTTTAACTTTTACATTTTAGTTTTACTGAGCTGTTACTTTTAAAAATTACATCAAGTTGTATTATATATATTTAGACATGTTTTAGTCATTAAAGCACCTAATGTAAGTAGTTTTTATTGCTGAAATCTATGCCTTCACATTATCTCTTATACATTCATTTTGATCCCTCAGCTTTGGTATACAATTTATCTTTTACTATAAAAATGTTGGGTTCTTTCCTCACAATTACAGTCATTGGTCTGATAATCCTGTGAGTCGATCTACACAAAACAAGAAGCTCATATCAAACTCCTGGCAGGTTTAGTTAAAATTAAAATTCATGCTCAACTGTAGAGATTGTCAAGTGTGGAAATAATATTTGTCCAGCTGGACAGCTTTCTTTTGTAGTTGCTAAATGAAAGTTGAGATTCTGTCTGCTCCTTGAAAGCTTCTGTGTCATGAAGGTAATTTGGACTGTTTGTGGTTTGACAGGGATTATTAAAATCAGATGAAGTGAAGGGAAGCAAGTGTGAGAAAGCAAAATTGACACTGACACTCTCTATTATTTGCAGCTTGAATCATGATGACTATGTTGATATGATAGATTCACTGCTGAGATATGTTAAGCAGCAAATAAAGTAAAAAGCAAGTATAGTGATGGATTTTTAGATTTAGCATGTAAAGAAATCCGATACTTACTTTCACTGATTGCCTTTTAAATAATATTTTTCAGGTCATTTCATATGGATTTACTTTAACCAATAACAAATTACCTTATTGAATTATAGAATTAAAAAATGTACTATAAAGGCAAGATTAAAGTAATAGACCACATGATAAAAATAATAGAATTTTAAAACTAAGTTTTAAAAGAATATTATTATTTAATTGTTTTTTCTTGATGGAAATGAAAAAGCATTTTAAGGCATCACATTTACATTTTATTTGATAGTTTAAATGTTAAATCCTGATTTTTCATTACAAGTGTATTTTCATCCCATTCATAATTTCTAAAAAAATAGTTTGTTGTTAAAAGGGACTGTTATATATCAGATTGGTATACCAATCTGTTAAACCACGATTGTAGATAACCTTTTTTCTGGTTAAAGATAACATACAAATTATGTTATCATAGTCATATGTTGCCTACAAATAGTATTATGAGCACTGATAAAGTTAATGCCCTCCACGAATGTGATTTTCAACTAAAACCATCCTTAGTAGAGGGAGTTATAGCTAGGAAGCTATTTCAAGATGTCAGTTAAGGATAGTAATAGAAGAAAAATATAATTAAACATGAAGAATTATTTGTAAAACAAAAACAAGGTAAAGGGCCTGGAGTTGTCCTATGCATTATAGAAATCCTTCAGTGAAATGATCTGATTTGGCTTGTAAAACATGAAGTCTATTGCCAGTATGTAGTGTGGACACCAACCTGATGTTCTGTAATTTAGTTCAATTCAATGCTAACACTATTTGGACTTAGTGCAGACTCCACAAGTTAAGGGCTCGGTCCCATGAGGCTGCCCCCACTTCAGACATAGCCACAGGTAGGATCTTCAAGGGACACCGACTTCCTCCTGGCTGACTACAAATTTGGGGATTCCTGTAAATCCCCTCTAGTTTATTAATTCATTGGAATGATTCACAGAACTCAGGAAAGCACTGTATTTCTAATTACAGTTTTATTAAAAGCATACACTCAAGAATGGCCAAATTAGATGCATAGGACAAAGGGAGGCGGGGGAAAATGAAGGGCAAAAGCCAAATACATATATATTTTTATTATACCACAAGGTGTGAGTCCTGAAGGCCACATAAGAGGGGTTTTTTTCTTTTTTCAGCAGGCAGGAAATAACATCAATTTGTTTATAGTGGTAGCAGACAGAGGGAGAGCAATTTGAGAGTGTTTGGTGACCATTAAGGGCACTAGAGAAAGAAAGGGTCAAAGAATCTGGTGACTATTGAAGACAGGGGTCAGCAAATGTTTTCTGTTAAGAGACAGTACATATTTTAGGGTCTATGGGCCATATATAACCACTGTATAATCTTCTCTTCTGTTTGTTTTTATTTTTACAACTCATTAGAAGCGTAAAAACCATTCTTAGCTTACAGGGCATGGAAAAAACAGACTGCACCACCATTTGCTGACACCTCATACTAAGGTACTAGGGTAAGGGAGGGAGTGATTAGGTAGGTGGTGACCCCATAATAGAGGAAGAAAAGCCAGATTTAGGAAAAGATTTTGGATTAAACTGTGGACATGTTGAGTGCAAGGGACCTTTTGAATCAGTGAAGTGAAATCGTCTAATATGGGCTTGGAAATATGTGTGGGGGTTTTGGAAGAACTAAGTTTAGAGAGACAGACTGAATTTCTATGATCAAGATAGTAGGTGAAAAGCATGTTGAATACAGTGAATACTAAGAATGCCAGCATGAAATGCATAAGAAGAGAGAAGAGAAAGAAAGATTTATTCGTTTTCCTCTCCCAAGTTAGTCAAGGGGAAAGGAAATTTCAGAAGACTACAAAATTAGAATTAATAGAAAAAGTTTTTTCTGAGGTCCAAGGGGGAGAAAAATCCAACTAATAAAAATAAAACAAAAATTTTTTAAAAATTAAAACTTCACAGAAAAACACACATCTACTCTGATAAAATTACATGAGAAGAAGGTAGTGGCTTTGAATGACAAATGCCCAGGGAAAAGTATTTAAAACGAGAAGCCAGTCTAGAAAGATCCCTGTGGTGAATGTCAGTGTTTAATGACGAGATGAGAGAAGAGCCAATTTAGATATTTGTTAGTTTAATAAAAACTACTTTGGTTAATTGAAGCAAGCAAGAAAGAAAAAAGAAAAAGTGGCTGGTGGCAGTGCACTTCCTCTTGGAAGGCTGGAGTTAACTTGATCAGTTAACTTTCAAAATTCATTTTGAAATTTGAAATAGTGTCAGCCTGATGCTTCAGCTTCGGTCAACTGTTTAATCCTGGAACAATTAGTTATGACCAGGAAAGGTGGATGGGTCCTCTAGCATAGAAATGGACAACATTGTATATTTCAAATTAAAAAGAAGAAGAAATTTTGTGAGCTTGCCAGCTACCCAAAGTGGGGACTCTTACCCAGAGCACATGAATAAATGTGTGAAAGACACGAAGAGAACTGGGAACCCATAATACTTAGGAAGATTGGCAAGAGAGAAGACAACTTCAAGGAAGAAGTAGGTATCAGTTCCAAACAGTGCAGAGATTAAGTATGACAGGGACTGAAAAATATTTTGTCAGTTTCAGTATAAGAATAGAGGCAGAATCCAGATCACTCTGGGTTGAGAAGTGAATGAGAGGTGAGAATATGAAATTAGGAACTATGGACTGCAATTTTAATGTGGTGGGCTATGAAAGGAAGAGGGAGGCGTCTGATGGTGGGTTTTGTTGGTTTCTGACAAGCAAGAAACTTGAACTTATTATAGTCAGCTGGAAGGGATATTGATACTATAGCACATGATAATTGATGGAGCAAAATCTCCAGAAACCATAAAAGGGTATTTCAAAGGAGACATTTATCCATCAAATTAATGTTAAGTTAATAACATTGTTAAAATTTAAGAGAACAGTATCACATTAATATGGCTAGCTAATTAATATTAGTAACATTTCAGGAGAAATTCTTAAACCCTTGAACCATACTTTAAGAACCCTAATTCTTTTAGAAGTACCCATTTATATACAAAGTACATGCTAAATTCAAATTATTCTAATCTAGTTGTTAAAACAAAGTTACTTAAAATGTAATTGACATCTCACAAGCTATGTTTGTTATTCCCACTTGATACATAGTACAACTGCTTTTCTTAAAGTGCTCCATCTCTTAAACTTTCTACTAATGCAGATGTACTATTTTCTTAGTAAAATTACTAAGATTTTACTATGCTTGAAACTTCATTAGTTAATCATTGCTTCTATGATCTATGGTATTATTTAGATCTAATCTCAAGCTATATGATAATTTCATGACTTTAAAATCATGTGAAATGTTTGCATGCAAAGTTATAAAAATGAAAAAATTAAAATTTGTTTTCACATATCATAGTCTCATTGTTACATTAAAGCAAGAGATGGCCAGGATTGCATATTAAAGATAATAAATAGTTATCAAAATGAAAATATTTTCTAGAAAGAGAAGTGCATTGAAAACTAAAGAAAGCAATGTCAGATTTGGTGAGTAAAGCATATGACAATTAATTCTGTTTGCTTGTCAAGCTACAATAGCATATGCTGACTGATCCTGTCAATTTCTACTTCATACATACACACACACACACATATATATACCAACCAGTACATCACTAATAGAGGAGCTACAATGAAATATTTTGCATTTTGTTAAAAGGGATTTTAATAACTGTATTATGTTAATACGAGCAGTTTGGGGCTCTATATTAATAGTCTAGCCCATATAATTATAATAATAATACCTTCCACAATTATTTATGGAAAGGGTAGCAGTCTACAGGAAAACCTAATATACAGGTGAGAGTTGAAAAATAAATTGAATAGAATAACAAGGGTTTTTTTTATTTTCTAATATAAGATTTTAATGCATAAGGTATTCTAAGTGACTCAACAAATTGAAATCTCCCCGTGAGTTGCTTCTCAGTCTTTGAGGGAAGCTAAAATATTAAATTTTTAACTTCTAGTAATTGATTAAAAGGAACGAATTACTGACAACTCTGAAGTATCACAATGAAAGATCTAGCCTTAAAAAAATTGGAGGGGAGATTACATAGATTCCATAGTGAAGAAAATTTATAATGCTGTCAAATATATAAGCCAGTAAACAAATCAACATGTGTAAGAGGTAAAGTAATTTTTTTTAAACTATGGCTATATACAGAGAGATATTTTATATTTAGCATTGCAACTAAGGACAGATGTTGAAGCAGCCTGAATCCCAGCCTTCCTATGTCAGTGATTTTGGGCAAATCATGAACCTCTCTATGACTCAGTTTCCACATCCTTCGTATGAGGATTATAAATTTGTCTTTGTGTGTGGAGATTATTTTATTTTGTTGTTCTTTATTATTTATTTGACTTTATTTAATTTTTTATTGAATTCATTGGGGTGACATTGGCTCATAAAACCATACCTGTTTCAAGTGTGTAACTCAATAACACTTGTCTGCACACTCCATCATGCATCTATCGTCCCAAGCAATGTCTCTTTCTGTCTCCTTTTTCTCCCGCTTTTCCCATCTCCACCTACCTCCACCCTCTTTTCCTCTGGCTACCACCACACTGTTATACTGTTGTCTATGTGTATGTGATATGCATGTGTGTCTGTGTGTGTTTTGGGGGGTTAGTCTCTTCACCTTCCTTCATCCAGTCCTCCATCACCCCTCTCCTCTGAGAGTTGTCAGTCTGTTCCATGTATCCATGCCTCTCTGTTTCTGTTTTGTTCATTAGATTCCACATATAAGTGAGATCATATGGTGTTTTGTCTTTCTCTTACTGGCTTATTTCACTTAGCATAATAATCTCTAGGTCCATTCATGCTGTTGCAGAAGGTAAGATTTGTTTTTCTCTTTTTTTTACTGCCAAGTACTATTCCATTGTGTGAATGCACTGCTTTTTTATCCATTCATCTATTGATGGGCACTTGGGCTGTTTCCATATCTTGGCAATTGTAAATAATGCTGCAATGAACATAGGGCTACATATATTCTTTTGAATTGGTGCTTTGGGATTCTTAAGATATATTCCCAGAAGTGAGAGAGATTGTTGGGTCAAAAGGAAGTTCCGTTTTAAATTTTTTGAGGAAATTCCATAATGTTTTCCACAGTGGCTGCACTAATCTTCATTGCCACCAACAGTGTACAAGGGTTCCCTTTTCTTTACATCCTCAGAAGCACTAGTTGTTGGTTGATTTATTGATGATGGCTATTCTGAGAGGTATGAAGCTATATCTCATTTTGGTTTTAATTTGCATATCTCTGATGATTAGTGATGTTGAGCATTTTTTCATATGCCTATTGGCCATCTATATGTCCTCTCTGGAGAAGTGTTTATTCAGGTTCTTTATCCATTTTTTAATTGGATTTTTTGTCTTCTTGGTATTGGGTTGTGTAGTTCTTTATGTATTTTGCATATTAACCCTTTATAAAATATATTGTTGGCCAATATGTTCTCCCATTCAGTGGGTTCCCTTTTCATTTTGTTGGTGGTTTCTTTCACTGTGCAAAAGCTTTTTAGTTTGCTCTACTCCCATTGTTTATGTTTTTCTTTGTTTCCCTTTACCAAGTAGATGTATTAGCAAAAAATATTGGTATATAAGAGATGTCTAAGATGTTTTCTTCTAGGATTTTTATGGATTCATGATTTAGCATTTAAGTCTTTTGTTTATTTTGAGCTTATTCCCTGTGTATGATGTAAGTTGGTGGTGTAGTTTCATTTTTTTTGCATGTCATGCATGGTCCAATTTTCCCAATACCATTTATTGAAGGGACTGTCTTTACTCTATTTTATGTTACCATTTTATCCTACCTCCTCTGTCAGATATTAATTGAGCATAAAGGTATGGGTTTATCTATGGGTTGTCTCTTCTGTTCCATTGATCTGTATGCCTGTTTGCATGCCTGGACCATGCTGTTTTCATTACAATGGCTTCATAGTATATTTTGATAACAGGCATTGTGATCCCTCCACCTTTGTTCTTTTTCAAGATTGCTTGGGCTGTTTGGGGTCTTTTTGGTTCCATATAAATTTTTGGAATATTTTTTTCTAGATCTGTGAAATATGCCATTGGTATTTTAATAAGAATTGTATTGAATCTATAGATTGCTTTGGGTAGTAAGGGCATTTTAATGATGTTAATTATTCCAGTGCATGAGTACAGTATATGCTTCTGCTTATTTGTGTCTTCCTTACCTTTAAATTATAACTCAGTGAATGAGTTCACTA
Organism: Sturnira hondurensis; assembly: GCF_014824575.4. Taxonomy (NCBI): domain Eukaryota; kingdom Metazoa; phylum Chordata; class Mammalia; order Chiroptera; family Phyllostomidae; genus Sturnira; species Sturnira hondurensis. Next base: position 18,578,733 of record NW_028093985.1, on the reverse strand, counting down.
ACTTATATAAAATTTTCTAGATTTAGTAAAAATTAAATTTTGAATTATATTATGTTGGCAGGACCTTATGAGTGATACAGGAAGATTGATTTGTAATTAGATAAGAATGGGAAAGTAAAAATGAACCAGGCCAGAAAAGGCTGGTTCAGTTTAACAATGATGACATGATGAAAGTTAATTTTCACTTTGCTTTTAATCAGATCAGCAACTCAAGCCAAACCAACAATACAAAGAATAATACAAATAATATAAAGAATATATAAGGATACATGATGCTTTTCAAGATATGATTCTCTGATTCCCTTTCCTTCTGGAGGCTCATGTCCAAAGTCAGTTGGTCTCAGAAATCTTTTGCTGGGGAAGAGTGTGCCAAGTCAGAGTAGCTCAGAAACATGTGCTAGTTGCTTCTTAGAATATTTTAGGGAGCTGGGATTTTCAGGGTGGAATATCAATGCAAGGCATCTATCTATTACTATAAAAGAATGTCTGGATTCCTCACATTTTTTAACATGTTATTTATTGCTATGCTATAGGTATCACTTTAGCTTTCTATATGGTAGTCCTGGGGAAGGAAAAAGAAAATAGTTAAAAAATGGATCTGAGAGTCCAACATACAAGAAAAATGATGGTATTGACAAGGGAAATAGTCCATTGGGAGAGTTAATTTGGGGGGGTGTTAGGAATATGTATGTCTCTTATCATTTCTTAAGAGAATGTAACAAATTTATAGCTGGAAGAAACCTTAGAGCCTATAAATCCATTCACTTCATTTTATAAATGAGGAACATGAGTTCCTTCCCTCTGAGTGATGTACCCAAATCCGTACAGACAGAGCAGGACCAGGATCAGGACTCCAATCCATTGATTCTTTGTTCAATGAAACTTGTTGAGCGTTCTACCTTCTATAAAGGTAGAATGTGTAGTTATTTTCAATTAATCAGGACACTCCACCCCTTACCATGTTCTTTAATGGTGTTTATTTTAGGTTAGACAATGATACTGAATACTCACCTCAGGTGAGTCAGAGCCGGTGGCAACAGTAAGTCCACAGTCTGTGCACAGGAGGTGTATGACGCCTCACTGGCTTTTTTTGCAGAGGAAAGATTACATGGTCCTATTGTTTCCCTTTACTAACTTAGTTGCAGTGTGGATTTCTCCCCAATGGTTAGTTTTTCAATCTTCTTTCCAGTCCTTTCTAAGCATTTATTCGTTGGTTATAAGAAAAATGTCATTCTGGGTTTTTCTTATTGAAGAACCAGAAAAAAGATAAGTACTCTAACCATTACATATATTTAAACTAGAAAAAAGAAAAGAAAATACCATACAATAGAAAAGTATCATTTTAAAATACGTTAAAGGACAAGTGAGATTTCTAAATTTGGATGGGGGGAGCTTTCTTTTGGTTGCATAAAGTAGATTTTTTATTGCTTTATTGTAATGTTTTCTGGCATTGCTTATAATATGTTCATATTTTATTATAGTCACTGTTCTTAGGAATCTATAACTCAACTGTTAATTTGCCTACAGCTGAAACATGATCTACAGATGTTTGACTTAGATACAGTTCTTCAAACAACTCATTTTTAAAGGCAATAATTAATATTTGATTGGATGTTTACACGTGTTTGAAATATTAAGCACTGTTTTTAATCATATACAAAAATAATCAGACATTATAGGAGAATGAACATTTAAAAACAATATCATGAATAGCAATTTCAAAAATAAAGTTATTGTGCTTTAAGAGCTATAGCTCCCATTTTTTATTGATCATGGATTAGGGTAATAGACCTCATTTGTTATGTCATTTTATTATTGTCTCCCTGATGACAATTTCACATTTGGAAATATAGGAACATAAAGAGGTTATGAAAACTGTATCTTGGGCCACAACTTCACTGCCTCTTCCTTTTCCCCCCTAAATTTTTTAGTTCTACCTTTCTTTTTTTTTAAAAAAAATGACTATTTCTTTTCTTTTAGAGAGAAGGGAAGGGAGGGAGAAGAAGAGGAAGAGAAACATCAATGTGTGGTTGCCTCTCACTTGGCCCCCACACTGGGGACCTGGCCCACAACCCAGGCGTGTGCCCTAGCTCTGAATCGAACCAATGACCCTTTGGTTCACAGGCCCATACTCAATCCACACTCAAGCCAGGGCTATTCTGCCTTTCTGAAATAATACTGAAGTATTTGCCAAATTATATTGGTCCCTCAATAATTTACTTTTCTGTTGTTGAGGTCATAGTTATGTTTACAAAATAGCAGGTGATCTTTTTACCGACTCCCTTTTTTATGTCCTTATTCTTTTTACTGTCACCTCTCCGTGTGAGGAGAGATTGTCCAGTCTCTCTGTGCTCCTTCATGATGCCCAGCAAGGGAAGACATACTGTGGGCCCACGAAGTGCATGTAAGGGAATAGGAGATTGGTGCCTATAGTCATGCCCACAGTCTTGTAGGGATTACTGCCAATCTAAAGAGAAAACTTCCAAATCCAAGCTTCAGCATTGCTTACCACAGTCTACTCTCCATTATTTATCTCTTATTTCATGCTGTGCACCACTATTTACTTGAGTTAGTTTTCTTATCCTATTGGTAATATTTTGCCCATCATATTTTTTTCCATTACACAGCATATTAAGCTTGCTGCTTCTTTACCTAAAAGGTGACTCTTGTTTCTCTTACCATTCATCACCTTGGAACTGTATAAGTATGGAAACGTCATAGATTTATACCAGTCATGTGAAAACTGTGACCCGTCATCATTCTGGTACCCTATCATTGGTATGAAATGGCATTCCTTTAATTCATTCTCTGTGTTTATTGATTAACTCTTCTATAATGGTTAGAGAAAAATCACACAACCATGTAGATAGGAAATCTTTCAAAATCACGATTGCCAGCCTTATCTGAGTCCTCTGCATGTTGCAATTTACTACGGTTTTACTCCAGAACTGATTTCAGTGAAGAATGTAACACACACATTCATTATCAAAATAATACATTTTTTCTTTTAACAGCATTTGCAAGCACAAATAATACAAAATAACACAAAAGGTTGGTGAAATGATAATAGTCAAGAGATATTTGGAAATTGTGTAATTTTTTAATTAGACTTTGCAAGAAATGATAAACACCAGTTGGCAAGGGAGAATTTTTAAGGATTGAAGATGTTTCAAATAAAAAGAGGTAGAAAATGTAAAATAAAAAATCATAGTCCCCTGTGAGCAGGGGTAATTGTTTTTTAAAGTATTTTTACTAATTATATATGAAATGATAAGTACTTATTGCAAAAACAGAAAAATGTTAAGTATAAAAAAGTCAGCAAAAATTAGCCATAGTCTAAACATCCAGGGATAACCATTTTAACATTTTGGTTAGTGTGATTTCTAGAAAAATATGTTTTCTATGCAGTAAGTGATTAATTTCTCAAGATATGAGCATCCTCAAGTTTTAGAGCCAACCAGATCGAGGTGCAAACTGTGTCCCAGACACTGAGTAGCTGTGTCATATGGATGTGCTAGTTAATCTTTTTGGGCCCTAGTTCTCTCCTCTATAAATTAGGATATGAATTATTTGTAGAGTTATTATGAGAATTAAAGATGATGTACGTAAAATACCTTGTACAGAGTAGATACACAACAGATCATATTGCTATTCTGCTATTATTTTTAAGCTTACTTCCATACATAATTTCTTAAGTTTTGAATGTGTTGTATGAATTAATGAGGCTTTATAGTATTGGCAAATTGGTACAGTTCTGAAACAGAGTATTGATACTGTAACTTGTAACCCCTTATAACAAAGAAGTTTGCTGTGAACACAAAATATTTATAAATTGGAGTTCTGTACGAGAACCTTCAGCCATCAAATCTTTTTATTACTAAAGTCAAATTTTGTTTTTTGCAACAGGTTTTGAATAATTCATCATCTGAGGAGTTAGACTACCCCAAATTATTTAAATGTATGCAAATATAAAAACTAAATTTATTATTAGTAATGATGGGCATTGGATTTAGAAGTGACTGTTCTGATAATAGCAGTAGCTAGTTAAGCTGCTAGGGAGATATAAAGATATCGAACTTATTGATTATATGGAAATATTGAGGTTTTGGTGTCCTAAAAAAGTATAACTTCTGATGGACATGAGGTTTCCTACCATTTACCTTATGTATTTTTTGTTTTGTTTTGTTTTAGCCTGATTTCAATGTAATATTTATTATGGGAAATTTAGATAAATATTTGTTTTTAAATGAGAAATTACAGCATTTACTGCAAAATGCTTTGAACGAAAAAATATCCAACTGTACTAGGATTTAGCTATTTTATTTTACTTTCTATATTTTTTAGTTTGTTGATTATGCTATTACAGTTCTCCCAATTCTTTCTCCTTTTCATTCCTCTCTGTTCGGCAACCCCTCCAACCCGCATTTCCACCCTCCTTTAGTTCTCATCATGGGTTGTACATATAAGTTCTTCGGCTTCTCCATTTCCTGTACTGTTCTTAACCTATTTTGTACCTACCATTTATTCTTCCTATTCCCTATACCTTTTCCCCCATTCTCGCCTTCCCTACTGAATACCTTCCATGTGATCTCCATTCTGTGATTCTGTTCCTGTTCAAGTTGTCTGCTTAGTTTTGTTCGTTATTGTTTTTTAGGTTCAGTTGTTGGTCAAGTTGTGAGTTTGGTATCATTTTACTGTTCACAGTTTTGATCTTCTCCTTTTTCTTACATAACTCCCTTTAACATTTCATTTAATGAGGGCTTGGTGATGATGAACTCCTTTAACTTGACCTTATCTGGGAAGCACTTTATCTGCCCTCCCTTTCTAAAGGATAGCTTTGCTGGATAGAGTAATGTTGGATGTAGGTCCTTGCCTTTTATGACTTTAAATACTTCTTTCCAGCCTTTCTTACCTGTAAGGTTTCTTTTGAGAAATCAGCTGATAGTCTTTTGGGAACTCCAAGGTAACTCCGTGCTTTCTCTTGCTGCTTTTAAGATTCTCTCCTTATCTTTAATCTTAGGTCATGCAGTTATGATGTGTCTTGGTGTGTTCCTCTTTGGGTCCAACTTGTTTGGCACTCTCTGAGCTTCCTGGACTTGCACGTGTATTTCCTTTGTCAGATTGGAGAAGGTTTCCTTCATTATTTGTTCAAATGAGTCTTTAATTTCTTTCTCTTCCTCTTCTCCCTCTGGCACCCTTATGATTCGGATGTTGGAATGCTTAAAGTTGTCCTGAAGGCTCCTAAGCTTCTCCTCATTTTTTTGAATTCTTGTTTCTTCATTTGCTCTGGTTGAATGTTTATTTCTTCCTTTTGCTCCAAATTGTTGGCTTTAATCTCATTTTGTTTAGTCTTTACTTCTTCCTTTATTTTGAGTCCACGCTCAATCATTTCTATGAGCATCTTGATTACCAGTATTTTGAGCTCTGCATCTGATAGGTGGTCTATCTATTCATTGTTTAGTTCTTTCTCTGGAGTTTTGATTTATTCTTTCTTTTGGGCCATTTTTCTTTGTCTTAGAGCACCTGTCACATTGTCAGGAGCAGAGCCTTAGGTATTCATCAGGGTGGGGCAACTCACTTTGATGCATTGTGGCACTCTATTTGTGGGAGGGATCAAAGAGAGAACAATACCAGTTGCTTGGTGCTCAGTCTGCTTTTGGTCACTTCTCCCACTACCTACAAGCAGATTGGGCCCTTCTGCTGCTGATTCCCAGGTGGGTGGTTTTGTGTACATTGTAGGACCCTGTGGGTCCCTCCAGTGCACCCTCCAGTGAGAATGGGAGTTTCTCCTGCCACTGCAACCCCCACAGATTTTTATAGCCAGAGGTTTTGAGGCTTTATTTCCCCACATGGAACCCCGAGTTGTGTGGTCTATCTTACTTCCCGGTTCTTTCTTCTGGTTTATCTGCACGTGAATGTGGGACTAGCTGCCACATTGCCCGCCCAGTCCAGTCTGCTGGCTGCCACTTTGCCACCCACCCCCTCAGCCCCAGCTTCCCATCTCCGCCCCCCTCCCACCAGTCTGGGTGAGTGTTTCTTCTTTAACTTCTTGGTTGTTTGACTTCCATATGGTTTGATTTTTCTGGCTGTTATGGTTGTTTTTTGTTTTTAAATATGTCACTGTCCCTCTTTTGGTTATGGGAGGAAGCAAAGGATAGCTACTTATGACTCTATCTTGGCTGGAATACTGATTCAGCTATTTTAAAATGTTATATCTGTGCTGTGTGGGAGGCTGAAACTTTCTTTTACCCTCAAGGTTCTTTCTGCAGATCTAATAATTAAATCCACATAGGACAGACTAACAAGAGAGAATAACCAAATTTAATGCATATGCATGCTCGGGAACCCCCACATACATGAGTGATTTGAAGACAGAAAGAGAAAATGAAGTATATATGACATTCTGCGCTGAGGATCACCTTGGGATTTCAGAGGGGAGGAAGGTCACTACAGGATGATGAGAAGAACAGATCTTGAGTAATTGTAGTAGTTTGTCCTGTTGTATAGACAGGTCAAACCAGATTTTCTCTGATCATCTCTTATGGGCTAGGTCCCAATTCGAAATTTTCTAGGTAGTTGGATGAGAGTCAGGGGCGGGCAGAAATTTCTCTTCAGATGGCAGGGTTTTTGATGTGTCAACACAAGAAATGTCCAAACCTGTAAGAACTTTTATAGTTTATTTGAACTAAAGTGACAACGATGGCCAGGAAATAAAACCTGAACAGACTGAGAAATGCTCCAGAAAATGTCAGTTTTGCACCTTATTTTATGCATTACAATCAAAAGAGGATGCATAAGCGGGTTACATGAATTCCATTGGTGATTGATTAGGTAGACAGGAAAAAGCAAAGCAGGGGAACCTCTGGGATTGGATAAAAAATATAATGATAGACATGTGCTTGTTTACACAGGTAGGTACAGGATAGTTAACAGTCAGCAATTAACACGATGACAATAATGAGAGGATTTGTGGTCTCCCTCTGGTGTGGTGCCTGTGCTTTGAGGGGTCCAGAAAAAGGAAATTTTACATTCCAAAGGTGTATTGTCAGTAGATGCAAAAATACAATAGACAGGCTCATTTAAGGTAAAGATTGACTTTTGTCCTAGAAGATTCCAGCCTAGGACAATGACTACCCACCATAACTCACCTTTAGTTAGAAAGGTTTTAACTTCAGAACATCCTGTGTGGTTACTTTAGGTCTCTGAGTTTGTATGGCCATCATGCAGGCCTCCCCTGACCTTGTCAGGTTTGATGTGTGGCCCCTTTCATCCAAAGTTGCCTTTAGCTCAGAATAACCCACAAACCAGTGGGGTACATCTTGGGGTGACTCTTTTCAACCACTACAGTTCTTGTTCTGTATTTGGAACTAATTGAATTTACAAATGACAAATCTTGGATACTGTAGACTTTTACATGAAAACATTTTAATTGGGTGTTTTTCTTTTGAAATAGTACCTTTAAAGTATAGTAAAAGCTTTATCCTCAGACTAATTCTTCATTTTAGATAGGGCTTGGAAATCTTCAGCTTTGCTTTCACCTACCTTCCTAATCTATCACCAGTGGATTCCATGTAACCCACTTATTCATCTTCTGTTTGATTGTAATGTACAAAATAAGACGTAAAACTGCTCTTTCCAGAACATTTTCTTAGTCTGTCGAGGTTTTGCTTCTTGTCTATTGTTGTCACTTTAGCTCAAATAAACTCACAAAAATTTTTACAGGTATGGATGTTTCTTGCGTTGACATTTTATTATAGTGTAATAAATTAGCTGAAATTATCAATAATTAAATAATTTAAGATGATGAATTTCATTAGTATTATAGACTCTACAAAAGTTTTTATAGACGGCTTTTCAAGTAACATTGTGATTTATCCAAAGTAAAACCACATTTACCTAAACCTTTTTTGTTAATATTTAGGTTATATGTATTTGTTACCATTTAATGTTTAAATTTATCATTCATTTATACCATCAGTCATCAAAATATTTCGTAAGCACTATTTTATGTCCAAAAAGAACATATCCCTAGATGAAACAGTTCATATGTAACAGGGTGCAGAGCATGGGTTCCCTGGAAAGAGAGGAAACCTCTAGTCCCACAAAAGTCAGGAGGTGGGTAGGGAAAGAGGGGGGTAGTACAGTGTTTAAGGCACACTGCATCACAAAGGCAGATTAACAGCCCTGCCATCCTGAAGGGAAGAAGGCTGCTGCCTGGGGCAAAATTGTGTACTTGACTGTGAGAACAAGCTCCAGTGGAGTGACTCCTGATGGGGGGGGCACGAGGGTCGGGGGACAATGGGGGGTAAAGAGGTGGGGAGCTCATTACAGAGCCTGCTTGAGCTTTGGGAGGTGGATGTGCATCCAGTTGCCCATGTCTTGCTGGGAACTCTTGCCCTGACTAAAGATGGCAGCCAAAAGAGAGTCATAGACACTGGGGAGCTGACAAAAATGGCAGACACTAAGGTGCCATAGGAAGAGCCAGATGTTCAGCCACAAGAGGAAGGTGTGAGCCAAGTGTTTAACTTAGAGCAGACCAAGTAATGGGACGTCTGAAGGGAAGATTGCCATGAGTTCAGGAGTATGCCACAAAGGAGGTTGGAAAGTCTGCCAGGAGGTCTAGAGACAAAGGCAGCAGAGCTGGTGGAGCTGTAGGACCTCCCTGGCCAAGCACACAGACACGTAGGAGATGTTTGGAGCTTCACTGTGACCAGGAGACCGGGGCTTAAGGAGAAGTCACTCTCCTGGTATGGAATCTCTTGGTACAGGACTTCAGAACTTGATGAAAGCTGTCTCCCTCTGTGTTTTTGACATTTGGATGTTCTGGGCTTCTGGCCCTGCTCCCCACATAGCTTGGGAGCACTCATGGGACCAGGAGATGTGGGGCCCATCAGGAACTTAGACCCTGTAGGGAATGAGGGCTCACTCCTGGAGGCAGGATTCCATGCTGGGTTCATGTGCCTCCCTGGGCTTCCACCCTGTGGGACAGGGTAACACCACACATGGTTTTCTGAACCATAGAGACTGGGAACAGTGCACTACAGATACTGAAGGAGAGACCTGCTGCAAGAGAATGCCGATCCTGCAAACCACAAGTGCACATTCCAGAGATGATGGAGATCCGTTTGCATGACCAGCTTAATGACAGATATGGAAACGGGGACTTTTTGAGCCTTTCAGGGAGAAGGAAAGTTCCGGGTCTTGTGGGAGAAAGAGCTGTGAGCAGGAATGCTCTCAGCAACCCTCCAGATTGGAACCCTGTTAATAAAAACCTATTTCCTTCAACACAAATCACTGAGTCATGTGACTCAAAGGTGCCAAGTGGCCAAGCCCCAGTTTGCACAGTTACACACACACTTTGTACCAACTCTGTCATTCTTAGTCTATCTCATTGGCCTGATCTACTTGCTCATATAGCACAACTTGTGCTAAACAGATAAAATATCTGTTTATGTGTTTTTCAAATCGACCTTCCCCACTGGAATGAAAACTCCATAAAGGCAGGAACTTTGAGTTGTTGCAGCTTTATCCCCAGCTTGTACAGCAGTGCTTCTTACTTATCAAACCATTTAATAAACACATATGAATGAATGGATGAATAATGCTTTGATAGTGAGAAAGTATGTATCTTTAAGGAGTAGCATATTTAAATTTTATTTATCAATATGTATGCCAGAGAGGAGAATTTCCTGCCGTTTCCATATATAAAGAGGGCCAGGAGATGAGGCCCGAACAATTCTGAGGTTACAATGTCTAGATCAGTTTGTTGGTAAGGGAGGACGGAAGGTGTTAAAGTCTCTCTACAACCACTTTTGTTCACAGCGGTCTGTGAGGTTTTGTGATTTACTTCACAGCTCTTGGTACAGTGAGAAGCAGCATGATGTTTGTTAGTGGTCTCTGAGGGGTGCTGTTTTGTTCAGCTTTCAAACTACAGGCAAGTGTGAAAATTAGGTCACACCTCATGAAATTTAAATAACAAAACACTTTACCTAGCTTAATAATACCCTAGTTCTTCTACTGCTGTATTTCATTTTGCCTAAAATGGGAATTATTTGTTTTGATTTACTGTCACAGTTTGAGATAGGCTTTTTTCTTTATTTTGGTATAACTAACATGTTTTTTATTCTTGTTCCTCAGAATGGATTGGGGAGATGAATATTCCCGTAATTCTTTTGACCTACATTGTTTGTTAAATTCATTTCCTGGAGACTCAGAGTTTAAGCAGATCTTCAGTGACATTGATGAAAAGATAGAACAAAATGCTGCAAGGTAAATATTGCTAATTATTTAAAGCAAGTTGGTTTCATGTTCAATTTACATGAATTTTACCTACTGTTTCCTACTGTTAGATGACTTTAGGTTTTCAATGTCATTAACTTTGCTGAAAAAAATGGGTAAGACCTTTCTCCCTAAGTTTTAATGTGATTTTCCTTATTTGATTAGTACTTTAAATAAAACTAAAAAAAAAGGTGCTGCCTTTAAGTACATAAATTAAAGTTTACTGAACTGCTATTAAAGATTTCTTAGATTTTGCCAATATTGTCGGCCTAGATTTCCATTAATATGTTTAGAATTAAATATTCTTATCTGATGACTAATGCACTAATTTTCAAATTTTTAAATTTGAAATTAATGTATTGAAATAAAATAATGGTATAAAACCATGAATTGTTTGAGTTGCTGAAAACAGAACATTAAAAATTATATGTATGTGTTGGGGGAAAGTCCTAAACATCTAAATTCTGGATTGATTCCAAAGAACTGGCAGGTAGCCCACCTTACTCAAATTCATAAGAGCTTTAATAAGAGAAACTTACATAACTTACATACATGGGCAGAGCAGTTGCTGATCTCAGTGGTAGCCCCCAAAAATCCTCCTCCTCCCAGGACTGGGTCCCTTTTTATAGGGGGCTAATAGTAAAACCATATAGTCATGTAGACCGTCAGAAAGAACCGTGCATTCCTCAGATAACAATAGGCAGTTATCAAACTTTATATATTCATTAAACTCCTTCCTGGGAGCATGACAATTCTTGGGTGGAATTCCTGTTTTCTGGGTAGTCAGCCAAGGCTGAGGCTACAGAGAGTTAAGATTCCAACATTTCCCAGATGCCTTTGCTGCTGGAGCCATATTGCATCTAAAGGTAGTTTCCCTGCAATATGCAATGTCTGTCCTTTTAAGCCTCCTTCTCATTTACTTGGGGGAATAGCGATTCCACAGAGAATTATGTCATATTAGCCTTCCTTACCTATTCCAGAAGTGTTAAACACTGAGGGAAGCTGGGACAGCTAAGTAGTCTCCCAATAATATATGTTCTTTGATAGAAAGTACTTTGTCTTCACATGTATTTCTGAGCCCTTAAATCAAGTCAGTTCAATTATTTAAATCCTTTGGGTCAAAAGTTCTAATAATTAACCTCATGTGGGTTACAAATATGCAAGCCATAGTAAAAATTTCTATTGTACAATATCAGTCTTTCCTCTTTTAAAATTTAACATACAGTTACATTGAATTGTCAAAGAACTGAACCAAGAAAGTAAAATGTTCCTATGATTCTCAAGTTTTATATGAGAATATGGTTAATTTTTATCATTATATTGATTAATATAGATAACATATTCAAAAGATAGCACATTGTTGGGGAATTATAGTGAAGACAACATGTCCTTCCATCCTGGAAATCCTCTCCAGAAAGTCAGAAGAGAAAGAAAACGCTTTTATTATTCAATAAGCATTGAACCAGAATGCAATGCCCACCATAGGCATTTTGCTAAGAGATTTCAGTGACAGAAAGGAATCTCACTCCTTCATATACTTCAGTAGCTACAACCCATTACATATATGTTTCCATGGTAACTAGTCTTCAAACATAGGACTTCACAGCAGATTTTTTTTTCACACTTAGTTTATGCTAACTTTATCATGGTTAAGAAACACCTGTGTTAGCTATTTGGCTGTATCGTGAGGAGAAACAAATTTCACATATCTGTTGTAAATTAGAACAACAGAGCCACTGAACTAGGCTCCTACACGTCCACACAAACTGGGAGCTATCTCCCTTGGTGTTTGCATTTGGAAAAGATGGCTCCCAGGTTTTGAGAAAGACAGTTCTGGCCAGGAAAGCTGACAGAAGGCCTACCTAGTCTTCTAAGGGACAGGTGTCAAAGAGTTGAAAAAGTGCTTACAATTACAAATTTTTAAAGTAAATGCGTTAAGAAAAAGGAAAAAAAGGAACTCTTCTTCCTTAATTAAAACAGGAAGAATTATCTTATTTGTAATTTTTATTTGCTCCTAATCTGCATTTATATTTTTTATTAATTATTTTGTTGCATTTTTTCATTATCATTTAACCCCCTTATACTGCCCTCCTGCAATCATCACACTATTGCAGGGTTCTTTGACTAAATTCTTGAAAGTGGAATCACCAGATTAACGCAGTCCATTTTTAATTTTTTGAGGTATCTCCATACTGCTTTCCACAGTGGCTGCACCAATCTGCATTCCCACCAAAAGTGCATAAGGGTTCTTTCTCCATATCCTTGGCAACACTTGTTTGTTGATTTATTTATGACAACAGTTCTGACCACTGTGTGGTGACATCTCATTGTGGTTTTAATTTGTTTCTCTGATGTTTAGTAATGTTGAAGATCTTTTCATATGTCTATTGGCCATCTGTATGTACTCTTTGGAGAAGGGTCTTTTCAGGACCTTTGACCATTTTCAACTGGACTGTTTCCTTTTTTGGTGTTCAATTTTGTGTGTACTTGATAAATTTTGGATATTAACCCTTATCAGATGTATCAGTCAGTATGTTTTCGTATTCAATGGGTTGTCTTTTTATTTTGTTGATAGCTCCCCTTGCTATACAAAAAGTTTTTAGTTTGATGTAGTCCCATTTCTTTATTTTTCTTTTGTTTCCCTTGCCTGAAGAGATGTATTAGAAAAAAGATTGCTACAAATAATGTCCAAGATTTTACTGCCTATGTTTTCTTTTAGGATTTTTATGGTTTCAGCTCTAATATTTAAGTCTTTAATCCATTTTTAATTTATTCTTGTGCGTGGCATAAGAGGGTGTTCTAGTTTCATTATTCTACCCATATCTGTCCAGTTTTCCTAACACCATTTATTGGACAAACTATCTTTAGCTCATTGTGTGCTCCTGCTTCTTCTGTCAAATATTAATTAACTGTAAAGACATAGGTTTATTTCTGGGCTCTCTATTCTGTTCCATTGATCTGTGTACCTGTTTTTATGCCAGTACCATGTGGTTTTTTTCCTTTCCTCTTTTTTTTTAAGGAGAGAAGGAGAGAAATATTAATGTATGGTTGCCTCTCATGCGTCCCCTGCTGGGAACTCGCTTGCAACCCAGGCATGTTCCCTGACTGGGAATTGAACCACGATCGTGTGGTTTGCAGGCCCACGCTCAATCCACTGAGCTACACCAGTTAGGGCCCATGTAGTTTTGATTATTATGGCCTTATAGTGTTGTTTGATATTAGGTAGTATGATTCCTCCAAATTTGTTCTTTTTTCTCAATATCACTGTTGCTATTAGGGGCCTTTTGTGGTTCCATATAAATTTTTTAAATATTTGTTTCAGTTCTGTGAAATATGTCATTGATGTTTTGTTAGGAGTTTCATTGAAACTATAGATTGCTTTGGGTAGATTGGACATTGTAATGATGTTAAGTCTTCCTTTCCAGGAACATGGTATGTGCTTCCACTTATTGATATCTTCTTCAATTTATTTCTTCAGTGTCTTATAACTTTCTGAGAATAGGTCTTTTATACCCTTGGCTAAATTTATTCCTAGTATTTTATTCTTTTTGAAGCAGTTGCGATTGGGATTGTTTTCTTAATTTCCCTTTTTGTTAGTTCATTATTGGCATATAAAAATGCAACTGATATTTGTACATTAATCTTGTATTCTGCTACAAGAGAATTATTTACTGAATTCATTTATCAGTTCTAGTGGTATCTTGGTAAAATTTTAGGGTTCTGTACGTACAGTAGTATATCATCTGCAAATAAAGACAGTTTTACTTCTTTCTTTCCAATTTGGATGCCCTTTATTTCTCCTTCTTGTCCAATTGCTATGGTTAAGACTTCCAGTACTGTGTTGAGGAAGAGAGGTGAAAGCAGACATCCCTGTCTTGTTCCTGATCTTAAGGGGAATGCTTGTAGTTTTTGTTGATTGATTATGATGTTGGCAATGGATTTGTGGTATATGGCCGTTATTATGTTTAGGTATATTCCCTCTGTTCACGCTCTGCTTAGAGTTTTTATCATAAATTGGTGCTGGATATCAAATGCTTTTTCTACATCTATTGATATGATCATATGTTTTTTGTCCTCCTTTTTGTCAATATGGTGTTTCACATTTATTAATTTGTGAATGTTGCACCAACCGTACCTTCCTGGAATAAATCCCACTTGAACATGGCATTTTATATGCTGTATTTGGAATGTTACTATTTTGTTGAGTATTTTAGCATCTATGTTCATCAGAGATATTGGTCCATACTTTTTTTAGTGTCTATCTGGTTTTGGAATTAGGATATGTTTGCCTCATAAAATGAGCTTGGGAGTCCTCTCCTCTCGAATTTTTTGAAATAGTTTGAGATGAAGGGGTGTTTGTTCTTCTCATAATGTTTGACAGAATTTATGTGTGAAGCCATCTGGTCTAGGGCTTTTGTTTGGGGGAATTTTTTTATTTCTCCTTCAATTTTACTAAGTGTAATCTGTCTATTCAAATTTTCCAATTCTACCTGATTTAGTTTTGGAAGGTTGTATGTTTCTAGGAATTTATCCATTTTGAACAGGTTGTCCAGTTTGTTGGCATATAGTTGTCCATAATATTTTCTTAGAATCCTTTGTATTTCTTTGATGTCAGTTGTTATTTTTCCTTTCTCATTTCTGATTTTACTTATTTGAGTCCTCTCTCTTTTTTCTGAATGAGTCTGGTTAAAGGTTTGTTAATCTTGTTTATCTTTTCAAAGAAGCAGCTCTTGTTTTCATTGATCTTTTGTATGTTTTTTTAGACTCTGTTTTGTTTATTTCTGCTCTGATATTTATTATTTCCTTCTTTCTACTCATTTTGGGCATTGTTTATTTTTCTTTTCAAGTTCCTTTCAATGTAAAGTTAGATTGTTTATTTGAGCTTTTGCTTTTCTCGAGTTGGCTGCAATGCTATGAATCTCCCTCTTAGGAATGGTCTCCCCGGTGTCCCACAGATTTTAGGTTGTTGTGTCCTCATTTTCATTTGTTTCAAGGTATCTTTTGATTTCTTCCTTGATCTTGTTGTTCACCGATTCATTGTTTAATAATGTTATTTAGCTCCATGTCTTTGTGTATTTTTCAGTTTTCTTTTTATGATTGATTTCTAGTTTCATGGCATTGTGACTGGAGAAGATGCTTGATATGATTTCAGTCATAATAAATGTTTTGAGACTTGTTTGTGTCCTAACATGTAGTCTATTCTATTAAATGTTTCATGTGCACTTGAAAAGAATGTATAGTTTGCTGGTGTGGGGGTGAAATGCTCTGCTAATATCAGTTAAATCCATTTAATCTAATGTGTCATTTAGGGCCCCTATCTCCATGTTGATTTTCCGTTCACAAGATCTATCCATTGAAGTCAGTGGGTTGTTAAAATCCACAACTATGACTGTATTTGTATCAATCTCTCCCTTTATGTCCATCAAGATTTGTTTCACATATTTAAGTACTCCTATGCTGGATGCCCAAATGCTTATTAGGGTTATATCCTCTTGTTGGATTGTTCCCTTTATCATTATGTAGTGTCCTTCTCTGTCTCTATCATAGCCTTGCTTCTTTGAAAATCTATTTTGTCTATAAGTATTGCTATCCCTGCTTTTTTTTCCTTTCCATTTGCATGAAATCTTTTTCCTTCCCTTTGCTTTTAGTCTGTGTGTATCTTTTGTTCTGAGGTGGGTCTCTTGGAGACAACATATATATATATATATATATATAATTATGCATATAATATAATTATATATATAATATATAACTATGCATATATATAGAGAGAGAGAGAGTTAGTTTTATTCTCTTATCTATTCAGCTACCTCACATCTTTTGATTAGAACATTTAAGCCATTTACATTTAAACTGATTATTGATAGATACATATTTACTGCCATTTTATTTTTAAACTATTTTCCTCTATTTTTTTTCTTTCTTTTTCTTAAAGCAAGCCTTTTAACATTTGTTGGGATGCTGGTTCGGTGTTAACAAACTTCTTTAGCTTTTTATTATCTGGAAAGCTCTTTATTTCTTCTTCGATTTTAAATGATAGCTTGGTTGTAGGTCTTTACTTCTCATCACCTTGAATATTTCATGCCAGTCCCTTCTTGCATAAAATGTTTTGTTGAGAAATCAGATAACAGTCTAATTAGAGCTCCTTTGTAGGTAGCTAACTGCTTTTCTCTTGCGACTTTTAGGATTCTGTCCTTGTCTTTAAGGTTTGCCATTTTAATTATGATGTGTCTTGGTGCAGGTCTCTTCCAGTCTGTCTTGTTTGGGTCTCTCTGCACTTCCTGGACTTGTATGTCTTTTTCATTTACCAGGTTAGGAAAGCTTTCAATCATTATTTCTTCAAATAGGCATTCATCTCTGGCTCATTCCCTTTTCCTTCTGGTATTCCCATCATGCAGATGTTGTAAATAGGCATTCATCTCTGGCTCATTCCCTTTTCCTTCTGGTATTCCCATCATGCAGATGTTGTTACACTTCATGATGTCCCAATGGTTTTTTAAACTCTCCTCATTTTTAAAAAATTCTTCTTCTTTTTGATACTCTGCTTGGGTGGGTTTCTTTTTCTTTTTTTTTCTAATTTGTCTTCCAAATTACTGATTTGATCTTCGCCTTCATCTGACCTACTGTTTATTCCTTCTAGTCTATTATTCATTGCAGATATCACATTCTTTATTTCTGACTGCTCCTCTTTGTGACTGCATGTTCTTTTTCATACTTTTGAGTATTCTTATTATCATTACTCCAAACTCTATATCTAATAAATTGCTTACCTCCATTTCTTTTACTTCTTCTGGAGAATTCTCTTGATCTTTCATTTGGTGTGTGTTTCTTTGTCTTCCCATTTGTCTGCCTCTTTGTGTTTGTTTCTATGTACAATTTTAGGTAAATCTGCAAAGACTCAATGCAGATCAATGTCAGACTCTGCCTATGACTTGTCCTGGGCAACCTGTTTGGACTCTCAGTGATCCACAGCTTATGGCTCCCTCTTCTGGGCCTGGTTGTGTGCAGACAGAACCATGGCTTTTACCAGCACCAGTTGTGGGGAAGGGTCAGCTAAGATCTCAGAGCTACTAAAAATCCACCTTAGACTGCAGGCTTTCTGTTAGGCTTTTTCTCTGAAATAGCCTCATGCTGTATTTTTCAGCAGCCAGGCTTAAGCTCCACAGATTGGGGTGAGAGAGATTCCTGCAGGTAGGCTATTGCTTCCCCTCAGGATGTTGCATGGAGGGGAGTGCTGAGAAAGATGGCTTCTACAGTGTTTGGAATGACAGAGCTCATGGTTCCTGGTAGCTGACCTTTCAGATCTCAGAGCCATCAACCCTAGTCTCTCTTCATGCATCTCTAGTACACTGTTCCCATCTGCTGTTGCCCAGGATTAGTGGCTACAAACAAATTTTTGTACATTGGCCCTTTTAGAGGCTTCCTGCCTCTCTAGCTCTCTCTTCCTTTTAGACACAAGGCCCAATGCTTTTCATAGCCAGATGTTATTTGGGTTCCTTTCCCAGTTGTGGTACTGTAGGCTGGGGAGCCCAGCTTGGTCTTTAGACCCCATACTTCTCAGGGTAACCCTCTCTCCCCAGCTGCTGAAATCTCTCTCTGGAACTTAAGCTGCTGCCCATGGGAGCCCAGCCAGCCCTCTCATTCCTCTGTACTTCCTACCGGTCTCTATGTGGTACAGTGGCTCCTTCCATAACTCCTTAGTTATAAGGCTTCTTTCCAACTTCTGTTCAGTTGGTTATTCAGGTTGATTGTTCTATAATTTAGTTGTATTTCCAGTTTGGACCTGGGAGGAGGTTAGTATAGCATCCACTTACTCTGCTGCCATCTCGATCCTTTCAAATATATGTGTGTTCTTAATTTAAAAATTATATTCTATATCATATTTTATTAATAATATTTTGAATATAGTATACTTATGACTTAATCACACTATTATATATATATAGCCAATGTATATTATAATTTATATTATATATAAATATAAAATAGCTGTATTGAACTTTAGTATAATTATATAGCATGGTAATTTATATGTTATATATTATATTATATATTTATACATTATAAGACAGAGTTTCTAACTCAAAGAAAATTGTAAACGAAATAGATTAACAGTCATTTCTATAAATTCCAGAGATGGTTATATTAAAACAAATTTTAGTATTTTTTAAAAGGTAACCTTCTTCATTCATAATAGCATTTAAGTTCCAGCAAAACAAAAGAAGCCACTGAACATCGTAGCTTTTGTTATAGACTACTTCATTTTTATTTGCTAAACCATCTGTAGTTGATTTCCTGCCCTACCTGGTCAATAAGAAATCATATTTAGAGGTAAAACAGTGATTAAAATTCTGTATTTTGCATTCATAAATTGCTATGTAGGTCAAAACTCAGATGCTATTATTAAAAAGAAAATGGGACATGGAATATAAGGATATAATTTTTAAATTAAAAATATTTTATTGTCCATATATTAAAACAAACCTTGAGCAGAACCACCTCAAGTGACCATTGATCTTTACAACAAATGAAATAAGGGAGTAGCTCTATGTACTGCATGCTACATTTAGAATCAAGTCTATTTTTCATCAAATTCAATTATGTTTTTATTATACTCTAGAGAATAAACATAATAGTATAGGGTGTATATATTTTTAAAAATAAAATACTGAATAGTTACCATAGTTCAGAAGAGTGTAAATCATTTATGCACTCATTTATTGCCTTCTAACAGAATAGCTTTTAGAAAATTGTATGTCATGACGAATCAGTTATGCCACACTTACACTGTAGTAGTTGAATTACCTTTGGCATTTTTGTATTCAAACAGTTCTATTTGTCTCTCAGTGGTGCACATTGAATAAGTAATGAGCATCTGTATAATACGGGTTTTCCCAGTACTTTTTACAGAAAAAAACATTAGTAATTCATTTTTAAATATGGTATTTTTCCATACCCTTAAATTTTTAAAGTTGTATTTCTAGCAGTCATCTTGAATTCTAAGTGAGAGTTCTTTCCTTCCTTCTTAATATCATCAGGTTTTATGAGCCACAAGGTCTTTTGCTTCCCCCAAGCAGTGATTCACCAGAATGGACCAGAGTGCCCAGAGGTCACTGAACCTTCACCTGCCCTTTAGGAGGCTGTCATTCCCTCAGCTTATTTTTACTTTTACACCCTCACTTCCATTCAAGTCAGAGCTAGGTGTCTCCTAGGTCTGATGGTGGAAATCAGTGAGAATGAATCATTTATTTTAAACACATCTCAGCACTGGCAACAAGAGGGTAAATAATCTGCCAAAGAGGAATGTATGAATGTTGTACCCATAGACTCAGGGAGTTCAGTAAGTGAAAACTGCACACAGCACTGAAATATTTTTTTGAGCTAAATGGACCTTATTAGTTTAACAATATACTGGGATATAGATGTTCTCTTGGACTCACAATGTGACATAGGATGATTTTTCTCNTGAATCATTTATTTTAAACACATTTCAGCACTGGCAACAAGAGGGTAAATAATCTGCCAAAGAGGAGTGTATGAATGTTGTACCCATAGACTCAGGGAGTTCAGTAAGTGAAAACTGCACACAGCACTGAAATATTTTTTTGAGCTAAATGGACCTTATTAGTTTAACAATATACTGGGATATAGATGTTCTCTTGGACTCACAATGTGACATAGGATGATTTTTCTCCTGTTATCGTTCAGTTGGGTAGATATAATTCTATTATTATGAGTTTATTTTACCTTCAGTTTTATAATTATAGACAATCTGTGTGAACCTCACAGGACATCAGTTTTGCTGGTACTGCAAAGATTACTTCTTTTTTTAAGGTTTTATTTATTTATTTTTAGACAGAGGGGAAGGGAGAGAGAAAGAGAGGGAGGGAAACATCAGTGTGTGGTTGCTTCTCACATGGCCCCCACCTGGGACCTGGCCTGCAACCCAGGCATGTGCCCTCACTGGGAACTGAACTGGCAACCTTTTGGTTAGCAGCCCACACTCAATCCACGGAGCTACACCAGCCAGAGCTACTTTTTTTTTTTTTTTGGATGTAAAGAAGAAAAAACAAGAAGTGCTAGCATCAATATTTATCTCAATCCAAGAGATCAGTTATGGGGGTGGGGTAGAGGGTGGCATCAACTTTTGTAATAGAATATTGTATACATGGTTTTTATTAATTTGATCATGCTTATTCATACAGCATACCTATTCCATAGATTATACTTACTTCTCACGTAATGCTTCCATTTTTTTGAATTTACATATGAAAATTTTCTTTTGAGTTTCCACATTTTCTTTTGAATTTCCACACGATGGCCTAAAGGTCTAGAAGAAGTAACCAAAACGAATCTTCAAATATGCTATTAACTTCAGATTTGTCATGGCACAACGACAAATCTGCCGGTGGGCACTCACATGCATTAATATATTTTATGGCCAAAGAAAATTATATAAGATGAAAATTAGTCATTTTAAAGACTATATTGTATATTTTGATGTATGGGACTATTTTAGCACTTTTAGTAGTAACAAGAAGATGCAAATAAATATTTGCTTGTTTTTTAATTTCCTGTGTCTGTACTTCTCTTTTGTGCTTCTCTATTCTGTACTTTGTCTGACAGAATCTCTGCCTTTTCTCATACCCTACTTAATGAGACCAGGCCCCGTGGGAAGATACCTGAAAGGTTTCCCATCTATGCTTGAACCCAGAGTAAGACCTAAATGGGTACTTTCCAGTTTCTTCTGTTTGGGTCTTTCTCAGTATTCTCATCTTCCTCAAAATGAAAAATGCCTCCAAGGCATGTGGCATCCTGGCCCTCAGCAGTTCAATAACCTAAATTTTCCCCAGCCCCATTCATATGTTCTACTCTTTCAACTTCTCCAGTCTTCCCACTGAAGCTCCCTATCGGAAGTCTGGTGATATATACAGGTAGAAATGGGGGTAAGTAAGAAAAAGACAAGCCACTCTCTGTTTCATGGTAGCCTTTCTTCCACTTTCTTCTCATCAATTTCTGTCACCAATGGAGCTAATAGTGGCTCCATTATTTGAAAACCTGTGATATTTTTACCACCTTGCCACATAGTTCTATGCTGTGTGTATCAATGCTTCCCTTAGACCTCTGCTTTAGGATGATGAGTAGGGTACTCATCATCCTAAAATGTGGGGTCAATATATAGCTCCATTAGATGATTGTCAATGGATTCTTTCAAGTAATACAGAAATTTTAAGTGTTTGACATTTTTTTTGAGTATAACTTATTTTTAAAAGTGTTAGCTTCACCTGCTTTTGGCCAAATAGGTATAAAACGATAGAGAATTGTCTCCCAGAGCACCAGGAGGCAAAATGATATTCTGAGAAATCAATTATAAGTAGACTCAAAACTTTGGACCTTTACTAGGGTTACTTTACTCCTCAGAATAATAATGCCTACCTCACAAAACATTATGAGGATTAAATGAAATTTATGAATTTCAGATGCTTATCATAGTGCCTAACATAATTAAGGTTCAATAAATGTTAACTCTGTTACCCATTTTCTACTGAATATGGTTTCTTACAGGTTAAATCCATTGTTAAATCACTTATGTAGTTTAGGAATATTTTACTTAATACATCTGAAAAGAACCACACAGCTCTAGTACAAATTCCTCATCGAGAATAATGATGCCCTGTTTGTAAAATACATTCACTCACTTTAAGAATGAGGTGGGTGTCACTTTTAGTTACTGACCACAGCTGAAAAATGAATCAATTGGACAAAGAGAAGCAAACAGATCTACAGCTATAAATATCAACAGCTACTCCCAGAAATAGGGAGACGTATCCAAAGCAGATTATAGCTACCCAAGAGAGATACCAAGAAGATTTATTTGCATCGAGGGAGCAAGATCAAAGCACCCAGAAGACCTTTTTAGAATTTCCAGTCAAATCTGGAGAGAGAAGAAAAAAAGAACTATTGTTTGAGGATATACCTAAAGAATGTTATTGTTACTATCTTTCCATGTAAAATAAGAAAAGGCAAGTGTCTGCTTGTTTATAAACTGTTATGATAGCAAAAGTATGAATAATATTGTACTAAAAACCCCAACCTGATAAAGAGATTGAGCCAACAATAGTTAGGCCACTAAGAATCATAGTTGGAAGGGCCTGTAGCCACTAGAGGGAAGTAAGCCCCCACTTCTGAGGTAACAACATGGGGTGCCAGTGAAGACCTGGATCAGCTGTGAGGGCAAGACCAACAAGAGGGAATTTGAAAAAAGGACTGAGCCCCGGTAACAAGTTGTGACTGCTCTGGCTGGCTTATCTTTCTGTTAGATGATAGATGCCTTTAAACCCAACCCTGCCAGCATTCCCTGGAAAAGGGTCTTGTCAGAGATTCATCAGAGTCAATACCATGTGTAAAAATCATCACTAGCAACACCACCATTGCTAATCACAGTCCTGATTTTAGAACGTCACGACTCAGAATATCTCCCTATAGCACCTGGGGTGGGAGCCGAGTGAGGGGGCTGGAAGCTGGTGCTATTACTTCCTTCATTTCTATTTTAAAGACTTTCACCTCTTTTTCCTGTATTCCCACTGCCTAAAAGAGCACTGGCACAAAGTCAGCTTGAAGACAGTGAATTTGTGTCGGGCACATTTGTTTGGCGTGTGTTATGTTTCCTTTATCTCACGTGAAGTTCGATGAGTAGATATGATAGAAGGAGCTATCATCAGGTACTTTTTCATTAAGCATTTTTACATTATTAAAGTAATACATTCTCATGGAAACTTTCATTCAGTAGAGAAAAGCAGATACAAGAAAAAGCTGAGTGTGAAGAGAGATGAGGAAAAATTTCCCTCCTCCTCTGCCCCTACTAGTCTTGTTCCTCAGAGGTAATCTACATTGATAAGTTATTGTGAACCATCCAGAAATATTCTCTACATATATAAGCATGGACCCCAAATGCATTTTCTTTTTTTACCCAGATGGGAATTATACAGCAGTAGGCAAAAGAAGGTTTACAGATGTATGTGAAACACAGTTTATTCTTGTAGTATTATTTATTAATCATTGTATTATTTATTTGTATGACAAGTGTAAATCTACTTTTGCCCATCTTGTATATATGTATCATAGTTAGATATTTTTACTTAATACATTTTAAAAAATCTCTTCATATAATTCTACTTCATCCTTTTTAATTTTACTTAACACATGTATCCAGCAGTTTATTAAGCCAGTTCCCCGTTGTGAGCATTTACCTGTTACACAGCCTCTCTTCCGTTACCACACACCCACGAGCGCTGGTCTACGTGGTAGTCTCTCAGAAACGACACAGGGACTCTCGCGAAGTTGTTCTCAGCAGGGCTGCCCCAGCCCTTCCTTGCATGGGCAGTGTGTGAGAATGCATGCTGTTTGCCCTGCCTCCTCACAGTGAGACCATGGGTTTTATTAAAACCCTCAGCTTGTGACTTCTAGTCAAATCTGTTATCTGGCTTAGTGGTTGAATTTATCCAGGCAGTGGAAATAAAGGTAGACCAAAAGCATTACTAAATCTCTTCTGATTCCCATTATTATGTATGTTCTCCCTCTTCTGTCTCTTTTCAGGAAAAGAATCAGGGAGTTGGCATAGTTAACACTAGTTAACTATGTTAACTAGTTTCCCTGCTTTTCTCCTGATTTCCGTTTATTTGGACTCCCACATTCTAACTTCGGTAACTGTGCTAAGAGTACTAGACAAGCTTCCATAGCTTCCACAGATAAAAAAGAAGGAGCATTAACTTATTCTGGCTTGTTATGGGTATTAAACTGCCCTATCTTTATGTCTCTATCAAACATTTCTGGAAAATTCTTCTTAGAATGTTAACAAAGCCCTGTGTCACATATGTCTTGGACTCATAACTAGTCTATGAAAAGTGATTCCAAGTCAGATACAAATTTAAGAGGGAGAAGAAGAGATTTAACTCTGTCTCGGGGTGTGGTGCCAGGCTGACTCTGGTCAGTTCCAGCAGGACTACTCTGCCATTGACTGGAAGTTTGGAGAGTATTTCTCAATTTATTGACTCTGTTGAAAGCGCTTTAGATTTTGCAGGTTGGCATAGCTACACAGTGGGTCTAAACTTTCTTAAAGCAATCTGGACTATTTAGGAGCCTCTAAGACTTTGTGGTGAGGATTGGTGGTATAAAGCAACAAACTACAGAGCGTTCTAACTCTGAAGTTTCTTTCATACTGTGTTCCTCCTGGAATAACTCTGAACAAAGGGAGGGTTAACAGTAGAATCTTGGGAGGATATTAACATAGTCCAGATGAGGGATTAGGAATCTGAGCCCAGTCTTTCAGGATAAAAATGGAAGGGGAGGATGCATCTGAGAAAGATTTAAAGATACAGTGTTAACAAAATTTGCTATTGAAGTTTTTCCTTGAAAGTATAGATAAAACATTCGAAATAACCAAAACCTCTCAAATGAAAACAGTTCAGCAAAAATGTTTAATTTCTTGCCATACATTTTAGCCATTGTAGTTGCTTTATGAATCCTTTTCTCAGCCTTTAAAAATATTGCTCAGAAATATCTTTGTCTCAGGAAAATGTGCTTTTATTTCATGGCTTATTTAGAGTTTACACACTAGATTTGATACATCAGCCCTCTTCACTATCAATTACCTGTTATTTCCATGGAATTTTAGTAATCTAGTTAAACAAGCAAGACTTACCTAAAACCCAGAAAACTCTACTTTGCAACTATTTCTTTGTGGTTTTAAACATATAATCAAATTGAAAAAGCCTTTTCCTTAGACTGAATGTATATTGTGGGTAAGAAGTATAAACAGGATCATCAGAATGTAACAGCATTACAAAAGTTTTTAAATGTTTAAATTTTCCATACTATAAAAACAATATTTAATCTCTGTCATGACACTGCTATCCTGATTATAAAAACAGAAATTCTGACCTTCTGTGAAAGCAGAAATGTATGCTTTCCACAACCTTTGCATCAAAAAAAGTTCTCATAATTTTTACCAGTGAAACATGTTATTTTGTGGCTGAATAATAAAGGCTATATGTTTTAAATCATAAAAGAGCTTTTACAATAACCTTAAGTTTTAAGACTCTATGTCATAATTATTCTTTTTTTCTCAGTTCCTCTCCTCATCGTCAACAGCACCAACCCCCTATCATTAGGCTCTTGTGCTAATGTCGTTTTTCAACTATGTCTGTTTAATTGTAGGACATCTCAATTCTTTGGAGGTATAGTACTACATACATACATACATACATACATACATACATATGAGAATAAATGTAGTTGTGAGCATAAAGGTAAATTCATATCTTTATTATCCAAATAAATGTACTTTTAAAGTGACAGAGCATTAGGATTAAATGATCAACACTGAATTCTCAGGGGTCAAAGGTCAGGGAATTCCAACTACAGTGATTCCATTAATTTTCTTTAAGTATTAAGACCCTTGCACATAATGTTATTCTATAAGGAGAAGCCTTTTTTACGCTTCCCACGTGCACATTTACTGGCTTCCTCCTGTGCATTGCCATAGCATATTATACACACACCTGATCAAGTATTACTATACTATAGTCATTTATTTCTTAGCTCTCTCACTAGCTGTCATCCTTTAGGTTTGGGACCATGTCTTATTCATGTTTGCATTCCTAGATCACAGTGCCTAACACATATCCACCGTTCAGTTAATGATTATCAAACATGCCTTCTTTCAATGAGTAATTTTTATATCAAGGTGAGAATGGGAAAATTACCATAGATATCCTTTTAAAAAGTATACTGCAGATTGCATTTTTAAAATGTTCCATAAATTGATTTACATACAGCCTCTGAATAATGCAATCCACTTGCATATGTCATTAACTTGGATAATTCCGTTATTATAATTAAAGCACTTTGGGGTTCAAATTTATTAAGAAATGTTGAGACATATGAAAAGGTGTATGGAGGACCATGATAAACATTCACGTACCCACTATTCAGTTTAAGGACTAAAATGTTACCAGTTAGCAGTGCTGCTAAAAGTCTCTGTACACCCCACCAGCTTCATCCCACCTCCACCCCCACTCTGTATTTGGTCACATTGCTCATTCCAGCACATTGCCTTATACTTTTACCACCTATCCTTGTAATTCAGAACACTGTGCAGCATTGTATACCATATTTTCAAGTTCTTATGTGGATAATATCACATTGTGGTTTATTCATTGGTAACTTTTCCCCCTTCCATATTATATTTGTTAGATTAGGTCATGTTGATAACTATATTTTTTTTTACTTTTTCATTGCTCTGTTCCACAGTAGATTTAAGTAAGCATTCTCCTGGTGATGGTCATTTAAAATATTTTCAGTAGTTTTAATATTACAAATAAAGTTTAAAAGATGGTTTAAAAAGTCCTTGCTAATAATCCAACAAATGGTGTAAATTTGGAGGTTTAAACTATTTAGGGAAAAAATTCTACTTTTGTTTTATGTTTTTACATTTTTTTGCCTAATGTTTGGGACCTAACAATACATGTGCTACTTGGAATTCTATTTGCTGAATTACCTTATTTTTTCATGACTGACCTTGCTTTTGAAGAAAATTTGAAGCAACTTACAGTTAAACAGAAAACACTTAAACCAAAATAGATGCAAGCACCATGTTATTTCAAAAAAACTAGACTAAGATCTGAGGTTATCTAGACCTCCTTCCACCAAAGATTACTATCCCTATATTACTACCATATATAGAAATATTGCTACCATATAAAAAAGTTACCTTTTAGAGGTTGGTAATTAATTTTTAATTTAATTTTGACCTGAATTAAGGAAGATAAATTTTCAGAATACATATCAAACTGACATCCATTATATTTTTTCATTTTTTTTTCCCATGGGCGCTTTTTTTTTTATCAATGAAAATCATGTACATTTAAGGTGTATAGCATGATACTTTGATATGTGTATGCATTATAAAATCATGACTACAATAAAAACAGCTATCATAATCATCACTTCCCATAGGTGTCTTTATGTGAGTGTGTCGTGAGATTACTTATCTCTTCCCATAGCAGATTTCAAATATACATTATTAAATGTCGGCACCTTATTGTAGACTTAATGTACAGAACTTTTCATCTTATAACCGAAAGTTTGTAACCTGTGATCAATATCTTCCCTTTTCCTCTAACCCCCAGCCTCTGGTAATCATCATTTTACTTTTATTATTATGAGTTTAACTTTTTATTTTTTTAGATCTCCCCTGTGAGTGAGATCATGTAATATTTGTGTTTCTGTGTCTGGTTCATTTCACTTAGCATATTGTCTTCCAGATTCATTCATTTGACAAAAATAGCAGGTTTTTCTTCTTTTTTAGGGCTGAATGATATTCCATTGCGCATTTTGCCACATTTTTTAATTCATTCATTGGTTGATGGGCATGTAGGTTGTTTGGATATCTTGGCTACTGTGAACAATGCTGCAGTGAACATGGGAGTGCAGATACTTTTTTTAAAAAAATATTTTATTCATTTATCTTTAGAGGGTAAGAGAAGGAAAGGCAGAGAGAAACATCAACATATGGTTGCCTCTCGTGGGTCCCCTGTTGGGAACTGGCCTGCAACCCAAGCATGTGCTCTGACTGGGAATTGAACCGCGATCCTTTGGTTCGCAGGCCCTCGCTCAATCCACTGAGCTACACCAGCCAGGGCAGATACTTCTATAAGATATTGATTTTATTTCCTGTGAGTATATACTCAGAAGTAGAATTGCTGAATCATATGGAAGTTCTTTTTGTAATTTTTTGAGGAAACTTCACACCATCTTCTGTAATGGCTCTACCAATGTACAGTGCCTTCCCACCAAAAGTGCACAAAGACTCGCTTTCCTCCACATCTTTGCCAACACTTATCTTTTGAATTTCTGATAATAGCCATCCTAACAGTTGTAAAGGGATATCTCACTGCGGTTTTGATTTGCATCTCCCTGATGATTAGTGATGCTGAGCACCTCTTTATATACCTGTTGGCCATTTGTATGTCTTCTTTGGAGAAACTGTTTATTCAGTTCCTTTACCCATTTTTAAATTGTACCTGGTGTTTTGTTTTGCTGTTGAGTTATATGAGTTTTTTAATATATTTTAGGTTAATGAAAAGATTAACCATGTATCTGATGAAAGACAACCATTTTAAATTTTGAAAAATTTATTTTGAATAC
Source organism: Sturnira hondurensis (assembly GCF_014824575.4). Taxonomy (NCBI): domain Eukaryota; kingdom Metazoa; phylum Chordata; class Mammalia; order Chiroptera; family Phyllostomidae; genus Sturnira; species Sturnira hondurensis. The sequence goes on along the minus strand of NW_028093985.1, from coordinate 18,550,248 downwards.
TAATGAGGCAATAAATCTTTAGACTTCAAACCATTGCACTTTGAAAACAAGATGTATAGACAGTGGTGAATGGCAGAATGACAAGGTATTTAGCCAACTAAAAACCAAATCAGGTGCAGATAATGAGTTCTGACATTTTAAAATTTGTGACAAAATACTTTTAAAAGACAACCCAACTGTCTTAGTTTCTGTCAATGAGGGAGGTCCTCTGAAATGCAACTGCTCAATCCCTTTATCAGTGTTTGGACAAATTGCTAAAGTATCTAGCCCTCTATAGGCTTTACTGTATTTATAAATTGTAGTTATTGGCCTCCGCCCAGATTCAGATGTTAGAGATTAGCCCCAAAGCTGAGTCCTAATTGAAACAGGCAGGCTAACCACTGAGCCTTTCCAATTCATATTGCTGTAATCTGTTTAGATTTCACCGAATGACACACATGAGGGTGCTGTGGTAAAGACCTTTGATAAAGGGCCCCTCAAGTCTAGGTGTATGTTTAGGGCTTGTTTCTCAGTCCGTAGAGGTGCTTTCATAAATTAAGAAAATATATTCCAATCCCGTGTTAGGCTTACAACTGACATTCCAGAATAAGACCATTTCTTGAGGAAATTGAGTGGCCTGTGGCCAAAGGAGGTATTGTTTTTCTTTTAAGTTCTTTGTTTTCATGAAAAGGCTCTCTGAATCTCAGAATGTATTTGTTTCAAGATAATTAAGTTTGAATTCACTCGTGCTCAGAAATCTCCTGAAAAGCCTTCCTTAAAGTTTTACGGTGTATGTTTTATAGATAACACATACCTGATGAATTTTGAAAAGTTTCATATGCCATCAGTTTTAATAATCAGAGCTGGGTTTCCAAAGCCTACATTTTTAGTCACATGGATTCTATAATTATATTTAAAATATAATGATATTTTAAAAGCAGTAGGAAAAATTTAATAACAAATCTTTCTTAGTACTGTTAAGAGGCAAATGCATAACCATACATTTTGGTTTTAAGAGGTTCAGCTTCAAATGAATTTTCCTTTTTATAAGCTTTCTCGCAGTTTAGATATGCTGCCATCAGGTGGTAGTAATATGTCACATCCACGCGGCTCCATCTTACCCCTCAAAGATTTGTCTCATGGATGGACAGACTTTTATACAAAAAGTAAAATAACATAGTATATTTGCTTCATAACAGAGCTAAGGATACTTTGCATGAACCTTTAGAAGCAGGTGTATATTGGAATATTCAGTTGGGCATATTTTCTCATTTCCCCATTTATTTATTTAGTGAATGAAGAATTTTATGTGTTCTAAAATTTTTTTTAATATAGAAAAATAAAAATAAAAGTCTCAAATTTTATCAAAGATAATTGCTATTAACCTTATGTTTTATTTCCTTCCAGTCTTCTTTTATGTGCAATTTTAAGTATGTTTTTATTTTTGGGAGTAAAGGTCCATGACAGGAAAAGGTACTTAGCTACAGTAACAATGTATATAGTAACAGCATATATCTTTTTCAACTTTTAAAATTATTAGCTCATTGTGTCTGCTTTGTCACTTCTGAATATTCCATTTATTGCAGTTTTCCATAATTTTATGCAGCCATAGATAATGTACATTTCTGGTCTTCAGTCATCCAATGTATCCTATCTCTGCCTTCTGTACACTGCCTGTCAAGAAGGCCATTATTTCATTGCATCTGTACTTGATTTTTGTTTTAACACAGATAATTTCTAATTTAGCCCTGGCTGGTGTGGCCCAGTGGACTGAGTGCCAGCCTGCAAATCAAATCTAATTTATCTCTGAGCAGCTATATATCTTATATTTCCTCTGTTGCATTTGAAATGAAACTTCCAGAAAAGTTTAACTTTCAGTTTCAATTATGAGTGAAAATATAGACTCTTTGTTATTATTTCCATATCATATGAACATATTATAATTTTGTAAATTGTATGAAACCATGTACCCCGTATAAACATTTCAGTGCCTGTGATATTATGAGATGGAACAACTACCTACTTCCTACCAAAATAATTTTTTCTTTTCTTGTTTTTATAGCTTAGAACATTGCATTAAAGAAATACAGTCCAAAGTTAACAAACAATGTCCAGATGTGCGTCTGCAGACAACAACTGACTGTTTTGAATTGTTAAACAACTACACTTCATCTAAATCACCTTCTATTCCACATGGAGATCTGATAAACTTTCTCAAAACACTGGTAAAAAAAAAATCTTTGTGTTGTAGTGAAGTGGAGTGGATGAACAAGAAATATGGTTCATTCAGGTTCTATTTGTGGTTTTTTTAGTGTCCATGTTAGCCTGCCAAATCTTGGGATTGGGGTTTGTGTCTTGTTCTGTTTCTGTATCCCCAGTGGACTCCAGTGAGCTATTTGATTTTATTTTTTCTATGATGTTTATCAATAAAATGAGGTTCTATGTAAAGATTAAATATAACTCCTGAATGATTTGTGATTTAATATTCATCACAAAGTATGTACCACAACAGTCTACCACAAAAGTTTATATTTATTACATTTTGTGTTCCTCCACAACGAGTCATTTTCTCTCTGTGCTCATTATTAAGCATAATAAGATCACCATTGATTTTATCTGTTAAGTAGTCTTATCTGTCATTCCCTTTATCCCCAACCTGCAGGCATGTCCAGTTCTTTCAATCAAGGCAGCAATTTATGTGAAACTATTGTTCATTGGTGGAAAATTATTACATTGGTTATTTCTTGATACTGACCACCCTCTATGTTGAATAATTTTTTGTTTAATTCATCACTCCTATATCTACAAGGGTGCTTAGCTTGCAAAACAGTTTCCCAAAGCAACAGCACAAGTGTTACAAAGCAGTATTTCTGTAGCTGTGGTTTTGATTTAATTTAGGAAAAAGGGAGACACCATTTTTGTCTAAACATCAAACACTGACTAAGGCAAATGTGGAAAATATCTTGAGGTTGTTGTAGATGGCTTGGATGACAGAGTCAGATGAAAATAGTTTTTGGCTGTTATTGCAGATGTCTCTTTAATGTTTACAAAGCAATAAAAGGAAGAAGAGAAAGGAAGACTATGTGCCCCGAAGCCTTATTCTTTTAAGAAAATCCTCTCACCCATTATCTCTTGAAGGTGGAGCCTTGAAGAATAAATATGGATATAGTTATTCCTTTAATTTCTATTAAGAGCCATGTGTATTGAATTTCATTAATATTGATGTAATAATGCTTTCTCATTTAATTAAAAGCAAAAGCTTTTAATTATCTTTTAATTTGTCACACATAAGTCATTTTCTATTCACTGCAGGGCAAAGGCCGCCTTAGTTTTGCTCAAATTCATTAGACTGATAGGCTTGTTTGAGACCTAGGGATTTATTTTTACATAATTGATCATGTAATTTTGAGGAAAGACCACATTATTAAAATAGATGCAGTTTAAAATGACCTTATCAAGTTTTTACATGATAAAATTGTTAATCTCAACAGCGTTTTTCATACAACTTTTTTTCAAAGAAAGTTTTCTATTTATTAATTATCTAGCTGTTTAAATAAGAAACAGGTCCTCATTATGGCAATTATCCTAAAGTTATTTTTAAAATTTAAGCAATCAGACTAAACACATTTTTTAAATCTCTATAATGTATTATACTTTGCTTGATCAAATATTTACAGTTATTGACTGATTTAAAGAAACCGTAGATTATGGCACTAATATGACTCACTTGCTTCGTACAGTTGACTATAACACTGACTTCCTGGACTCTATCTAGGGACATTTCTCTTCTGGAAATATCGAAAGACTAAATACATGGCAAAGAGAGAGAAGCTTCAGCAAGGCCAACGTACTCTGTGGCTCTGTAGAGTGCAGTAAGGGGACCGGGGATGCGGAGAGTGAAGCTGGGGATCCGTGGGTTCTGCACTTGACCGTGTTGTTCAGAAAGGAACTTACTTAGACATGCACTTTAGTGCTCTTCGCTGTAGACTGGGTTTTTGAAGACCTATGTCACAGTGTTTTCAGGATGAATAAGCCAGAAACTGTATGGAAAAGTGCTTTTTCTATAATAAAATTCTGTATAGATATTGGATATCATTTATCACAGATACAATATTAAACCAAACATGACAATGCTTGGAATGACCTAAAGCAAATTTCTGGAATGTGTCTAGTTGTTGTTCCTCATTCACAATCACACATAATATTTGTGGTATTTTTGTCAATAAAATTTTTCAACACCAGCCTTATTTTATGCCACGTGAACTTTGCTTCCAATTTTCTTATAATCAGCTTGTTGCTACCTAGAGAATTTAAATGAATTTCAATATTAGCTGAAGTAGACATAATTAAGAAAGTCAGTATGTAAAGAGAATGTGTACAAAGTCCAAAAAGAAAGTAATATTTTGTCCCTTTGGTATTCATAATTACACCTCCCATTGGTTTTTGTCAGCATGAAAAGTATAAAGGAATACTTTCATATCATCTTTTGGGGAATGATTCTGAGAGTGTTGTTTCCTCATTTTGAGTTATTTCTTTGGAGAAAACTTAAATATTCTCAGATTAATTTCCAAGCAAAATCTTTCTTTACATGGCTCTCAAAAAGGAATTTAAATGAAAGTCTTTAAATGTGTTAAATTTTATTTCTCAGGATAGCAGCTATAAGTGACCCCTAGGAACAAACTATATTTAAAGGTCTTTATTTCATATGTTCATTTGGGGTTCTCTAGTAACAAGTTTACTCATTCAGGCATGGAAATTTTCGAGCAGGAACTATTTAGGATATGATCTCGAATTTATCTTGTCTTAGGAATACATTTCAATAGATGTTTTACTATAGGTTTTTATTTGAAATGTGTAAGCTGCAGTTTTTACAATACCTAGGTCATACCAAGGGCTGGATCACAGTGAGGGCTGAAATCTGTATATCTAGGAGTTGAACTGAAGATACAGTTTATCACAAGCTAACATTCTAAAATATTTTAATTCATTACATTGTAAGTGCAAAAATAATCTTGAAGAGAATCAGAGTATTCTAATTTAAAATGAATTATGAAATTTATATGACTGTAGAAATAATATTTTGCTGTCACTCCTATGGTTAATCACATTTCTAACACTATAATTTACTTTTATTAGCAAGATTTGTTGAAGAATGAGCAAAGTCAAGAAGAAATGGTACTGAATTTGCTCTGGGACCTCTCCTGCCAGCGCAGCGTGTCGTTTCCATCGACTCTGAGTGGAGCCTCTTTCCACTTCCTCTCTAGGACTTCTCTTCATTCTGTTGAAGATCGTTCCTCTATTGATGTGATATCTATATGGGATGATATAAGACTACATCTTCGACGCTTCTTAGTGAGCAAGTTACAAAGCCATGATGAAATAAACAGTTTGCAGCAAAAAATTTTGTTGAAAAATGAGTGCATACAACAACTCTTGTTTCTTTATCCAGAATCAGAAGTTATAATCAAGTATCAAAGCATACAGAATAAACCGTTGGCTAAACTTCTGCAGAACTGCTTTCCTTCTTACAGCAGAGAATCGAATTTAGACATAATGGTTCATGGATACCAAAGTGCAATGCTTAAGTTATACTCAGTAATAAAAGAGGATTTTAATACACTGCATGAAATTTTAGCTCCATCCTCAACAGTGAAATTCATTAAAGAAACTTACCTGGATACTATTACAGAAGAAATGACAAAATTTCTTGCAAATTTTTGTGAGCTGCAGTTCAAAGAAAGTGCTGTTGGTGTGATTAAAACAAGCAAGCGCTCCAGCAGGCATAGAGGAGCAGTGCATGCTTTGGGTTAGTGATTTTTACAATTTCTGTTTGGTTTAACTTAAGCCTTTTGATAGCTTTAATTATCTAACATTTTTCTATTTGGTTAAACCTAATTGCAAACATGAAAATAAATGTTATGAAATTTTGCAGAACACATTTCTCATATGCATTCCTTTTTCTGTAAGTAGTATTAGAAGTATTTTCTTTCCTGTTATTTAAATTATTAAAGATAGTGGAAATATAATTCAAAAATATTGCAAGGAAGAGTTTTGAGTTTTTTGATTGCATAAATTATTTGGTGAAACTGTATGTGTGTGTATATATACATGCATATACAATAAATACATGCACATAGTTGTATTCACATATATATAAAATGAAAAAGTATAATTTTTAACCCATGGTATCTTCCAAAGCTGAAGTATTATAATGTAAAAAGAATTGTTGAAAATTTGTTGAAATTTGCATTAAGTGAATTTGGAAGCTTAAAGTTATAATATTTCAGTCAGCCAGTTCCAATAAAAAGCTATTGTGAAATGCTAATTATAAATTTCTATACTATAATTGGTTATAGAAGCATAGCATTTTAACTGTAGCTGTCGCAAAAGTTCCTCTAATGTAATTTCTATAAGAATATATACAAATGAAAGATGATTTGAAAATCCCTAATTTTATTCAAAGGATAAAAAAGGGAGAGAAACTATTGTGAGGTAATAAACTATATCCTATCATCATTTAGGTTTTTCACCAATGGAGAAAAATCAAGGTAAAAACATAACTATTTTGATAATTGGGATTAGTCGTGATTTTACGTAAAAGTCAGGTATATTTCTAAATAGGTTCACAAACTATTTTTTCAATATTTGGAAATTATCATTTGGTAAATGCTATCTTTCATGACCACTGTATGAAAATTTACATAGCTCACTATATTTTTGTTTACCTTCCTTAGTAAAATGCAAGAATGCCTAATTATTCTGATATATGAATTTTCAAATAGTTTAATGTTTTCTCTTAAAGTTTTTATTTTCCTTCAGAAGCTGTATCACATTACAGAACAGAGCTGCATCAGCAAAGTTTAGGTTATGGCAGAACGTGAAGTAGGTTAATTTAGGAACAGTACCATTTTGCTCAAAGCAAATAGAGTTTCATTTTAATTGTTAACACAAATTTTAAATGCATTCCATGGGTGTACTTATTTTCTAAAGTGTTTATATCCTCAAAAAAATCTGCTTACTTATAAAGTGTTTTCAATGTGAAAGTTTTATATGTGCTAAATATAAGTTTATAAAAGAAGAAAAGATCCATATGGTTGAAAATATAATTTGCTATGGAGTCATTAAGGCTGATATTGAGGTGTTTTCCCATTTGTGAGGGAAAACTATGTGTGTTGGTCAGCTTTAATATCAAAAATTGATGCTTTTTCCACAAGTCCAGGTGCACTGATCTTTCTCAAGCTCCTTTATCTGAACTTTGGCATAAATCACTTGTTACATGAATGAGTTCCATATGTTGGGCACTGTGCTAAATACATCAGGTTTCTTATTATTCTAATTTCATAAACAAAGAAAGACGCTTAGATTAACTTGCCCTGGATCTTACAGTACAGAGGCAGGATTCCTGTGGAGGTCTTAATGTCTCTAAGACGCATGAGCTTGACCATTAATTGTGCTGGACATTTTCTGAAAGTGTGTAATTAAATACTTGTAATTTTAAAAGAAATGTTCAACAGTACTTTTTGCGTGGGCTACCTGAGAATCTATTCACTTCAGCTCTTTGGGGCACCTACTATAAGTAGGTCATTTAGCAGCTCCCGTGTTTAAGGTTCTGAGCTAGGCACATAAAAGGGAAGAAAAGTAAATGAGTCATTGCTAATGCTGTATATATATATGGCTAAACCAGCTCCAAATTGATCAACATTACTAATATTTGACCCAGTGACCAAATTTTGTTTATTAAGGAAATACAGTTTAAGGTAAACAAAATGATAAGAATTTATTCACATTAATAAAAATAACAATAATTTATATTCATATTTGAATAAAATCTGTATAGGATTGAATGGGTTGTATGTTATATTATCTTTAGTATATATACATAGTATCTATCTTTATCCTCACCAAGTCTTTGATATTTTGTATGAAACTATAGAAAGACATTCCTTAAGTTACATTAGCTAACATTTACTGGATCAAACACAGATATATGTTATCTTGTTTAGCTCTTCATTATCTCCTCTAATCTACTCAACAAGGTGGGTACATTATGTACTATCTGTATTGTGTAGTGAGGAAACTGAGGCCTAGAGATATGAAGTAATTTACTCGGGGTTCCAGAGTGCAGCCAGGATTCACACCCACATCTGCCTTACTCCAGAGCCCAGAAGAACAGGATGGAAGTAGCACATCCCATTAAAAACACGGCCCAGTGCGTGCACTCGGCTTTAGTCCTTGTTTTACTTTTCTCCAAACTACCCTGCATTCTTTTCATTTGAAGACTACATATTGCCATTTTGAAAGATTTTGCTTATAATTTCTCTTTTGTGATCTATTGTTATACCTTAAACAGGCCTTGTATGTATGTTAGTCTTTCTGTTTCAAGGTTTATTGAGATGTTAACATCTAACATTGTATGAGTTTGAGATGGAGAGTGTATTGATTTGATGCACAGATACTGGGAAATGGTTACCACTGTAGCATTAGCTAATACCTCCATCACTTCACCTAACTAGCCTTATTTTTTAGTGGTGAAGAGAATATTTAATATTTACTCTTTTAACAACTTTTAGGTATATAATATATCAGTGCTAACTATAATCATAATTAAGTACATTTGATTTCCAGAACTTACTTATCTTCTAACTGGAAATTTATGCCAACATTTCTTCTTTTTCCCCATGCCCTATCCCCCGGTAACCACCCTAAAACCCTGTTTCTCCAAGTTCAGTTTGTTTGTTTTTATTTCACATACAAGCAATATCATACAGTATTTGCCTTTCTCTGACTTCACTTAGCATAATGCCTTCAAGTTCCATCCATGTTGTTACCAAAGGCAGGATTTCCTCTCCTGTGTGCATGTGTGTGCGCATGTGTTTACATGTCTTTATTCATTCATCTGTAGATGGAACTTATGTTATCTCTATATTTTGGCATGTATGGCCTTTATCATGTTGAGGTATATTTCTTTATATTTTTTTTGTTGAGAACTTTTTTCATGAGAGAATGTTGAAATTTGTCAAATACTTTTTATGTATCTATAGAGATGATCATATGATTTTTATCTTTCATTCTATTAATGTGTTGTATCACATTTATTAATTTGCATATGTTGAGCCATCCTTGCACAGGGATAAATCCTTCTTGATCATGGTGTATAATCATTTTAATGTGCTGTTGAATTCAGTTTACTAATATTTTATTGAGAATTTTTGCATCTGTGTTCATCAGGGATATTGGTCTGTAGTTTTTTCTTTAGAGCCCTTATTTGGCTCTGGTGTCAGGGTAATGCTAGCTTCTTAAAATGAGTTTGGGAATGTTTCCTCCTCTTAAATATTTTGGAAGAATTTGTGTACAAATCTTCATGAGCTGATGTCCTGTCTGTTTATGTATGTATCTACCATGTTCTTAATGAGCTAGGCAATTGAGCATACTGAATTTTTAATTGACTCTGATTTTTCTAGTAAATTGAGAATTAATTGATTCTTCCCTGAATGATCTTTAAATTATCTATGCATGTTTATATTTATAATTATAAAATATACATAAAGAGAATATTATTTGAGCATCAAAAATAACCCTTACTACTTATTATTTTGTACAGGCTTTACATGTGTGTTCATTTAATCTTCTAAACAGCACTTAATATTCATATTTTAAATATGAGAAAACAAGGCTCATAGGGGCAACTGTTTCCCAAAGCCACATAGCAGATAGTCCACAGGAAGAGGATTCCTCCTTTTGCAGTTATTTGACATATTGTCTGTTGTGCTGCTAATCTCCATGGCCAAAACTGTGCAAGGCACTCTCATAATTAGCAAAAAACTTTTTTTAATTTTCTTTTTTGATTTTAACATTTCTGTGTGTTACCCCATTCAGTGTTTTTCCTTTGTTTTTTTATTGGCAATGATTCATAACTGACTCTTTTTCCCCCCAAAATTATACTTTTTTTGTTTGTTTTTCTTTTTGCTTTTTTATTGTTGTTCAAGTACAGTTGTCTCCATTTTCACCCCACCACTCATAACTGACTTGATTTATTTGTGCTTATTAACTCAGAAATTGACTAGATTCAGCTTTTATGCTATTTTAATTTATTTTACCAGCTTGCCTTTCTGGTGGTAGTGTTCACGTGAGCACAGAGTGAATTTCACCTGTAACCATGTAGCTGGGCATTGATTTAGGCTCTCCTGTACATGTACTTGAAATATGGTGACAGTCTCTCTCACCATTTTCTTGTGTACCCTTGTGTACCCTTGTGTCTGGTGTACCAGAGAGTTTTATTTACATATAAGCTTATCCCTTGATTTAAATTATACATTTTGGCATTATATAGTACCCTTTTTCCCCCTTTACATTCATATGAATTTGAATGTTTTGTTTGAATTTGAATGTTTTGGGGGAGACAGTGTGTGCTGCTTTAGTATTACAATACATTTAGAAGCATACAGCTTTTATATTTTATTATTTGAGGAAAATGATGAAATAGTGGTAATATAGATTTAGAGAATCTTTGTGATTTGGTGATCTATCCTAGAAAAAAACATTATTATTTTTACATACACTCTTTACAGAGTTTCAAGGAAGATTTAAAAACCAAGATATTTTCAATAACTTTTTTAATCCATATTCGTACAGTTTTTCTAATAAGTGTCCATGAAGATTATAATTTTATTAAGGTTTATGCTCCATTTTTTTGAAATTTAGTTTAGAAGACTGGAAAGTCAAAACAAACAGCTTTTAAAAAGCTAGAAATTTGCATTCGGCACTTTGACTGTAACCTGGCCACCGTTATCTGGGAAGTCAGATCCATACTTACCTGTGCCCAGGTGTCATTTACAGTCCAGGAGAACAGTGCCATTCTTCTGTCTACACTTGCAGTGGGTAGTTGATCAAATTACTTTAACTCTTAAAATTATATTTTCTTTAGATTTAAGAAAAGTTATTGTTACATTTCTCAGTGCTTTAAAAAGAGTTTTGTTTCTGTGTAGACATTTTTGTTAAATAAATCTTCTGTATTTTAATATGAAACGATGTGATTAGGATAAATGTCATGGTTCCCTGTACATTTTATTCTGACTTTCTTTGAGTTTATTGTTTGCTTGGAAGATAGAGACGTAAGAGAACGTGATAGGTGCCTTTGAGTATTTGGGAGGTCGAACATTCTGCGGTGGGTGGGAGGGTGAAACCGAGTGCCTTTCGTGCCCCTTTTCTTTCACAGCCCCTTGTATTTTGTTAAAAGAAATCAAGGGTGGGAGGAAGCAGAATCCACATGGGGATGAAAAGATGTTTACAGATGAAAAAGCCCTCAAACCAAAATAGAGGTAAATTTTTTTAAAAATCACAAGTAGGATTTTTTGTGTGTCACCGTTAAGTCTGAAGTTTAAACAGATGATTCCTGGACTGGGGTTCGTATCTATCAGTTTGTTCAACTCTAGTGCCTGTCTCGTTCCCAGTAGCTTTTCCAGAATTGGGGCCATGGAGCTCCAGGAGCTTGCCTCACTAAACTTGGGCTCCTTCAGCATTTTGATTTCTCTGAGACATCATGGAGTGGATAAACAGATCGGAGAGCTTTTTCCATGTCTTTTCCAATGCTATTTGAAATCAATTTATTGACCATTTCATAGAAGTCATTTGTCTGTACCTCTCAGGTCATGATATCCATCACCTTCTGGATTTGGCAGACCTGTCAATGCTGAGCATTAGAGGTGTCAGAATCTGATTTTTGGGGTTTTTTTTGTTGTTGTTGTTACTGTTTTTTTAGTAAAACCAACACAGAATAGATGAAGAAAATAAACATCAGTAGTCTTGACATCAATGTGAGTTTCAATCTCGGTCTGCCAGTTTTTGACCATGGAACACATTTTTGTTGTAGGTGAGACCCATGCCATGGAATATAGGTGGGCAGTTTTTGCCCTGAACATCCTCAGTAATAGTTTGAATTTTGTAAATGCAACTTCATCATTCTACAGATCAGCTAGGCTCACTTCAAATACACAGCCCTTCAGACCATCAGATGCAATTTTGGTTCCTTGAGTTCTTGGGACTGGTGTTTTTCCAATATTTCTTATATTGAATATAGCTGGTGCTTTCACATCATACCAATCTTTCTTAGAAAATAGGCCAGCCACTTCTTGGCTTCTTTTGTAAGGTTCGTATTCTTGTCAACCACCCTGGTGCTGCTCAGAGAGCCAAAAGGGACTGGTAGAATTCTTGATTAGGGAGACACAGATTGCAATTGGAAAGCAGGCCTGACAAAAGTCACCCTCTCCCTCTCTCACTCTTCAAGTAGCTATAAGTACCTGAGTGATGATCTCAAGGAAAGGTACAGATGTATATTGAGGCCAGCATGCAAAATATATACAAAGTGAAGCGTTGGTATGAGGACTGTTACAGAAGAGACCAAGACTGCTAGACAGACACCCTTTTGTGCTCTTGAGACAGAAGTAAAGATCTCTTTTAGATCTCTGATGAAAATTGTGCGTGTTACTAGTAGTAGAAGCTAGAATTTCAAGTAATATGAAATAGTAACTGGGGAAAAAAACTAATGAAACTAATATCTTTATTCAGTTATCATTAAATATTTTTAAATGATAATATAGTTTCAGGGTTTTTTGCTGTACCATTGTTGAAAATATGAATTGTTGATTAGGATTCCCCTCACCCTCACTGCTTTATGATAATTGCTATTTTTAAGCAACATACTGGTGCATTACGTGTTGACATTTACTTGCAGAAAGTGCAAAGTGCACTTGATTGAGAGTCAAGGGTGCTGGTCCCGAATTTCCTATCTCCTTGTTTTGTGGCCTTAGATAAGTCATTTAACCTCTTGGACTTTTTGTAATAAAAGGGTTAAGCCCTGGCAGGTGTGGCTCAGTAGATTGAGCACAGGCCTTGAGAACCAGAGGATCACACTCTGATTCCCAGTCAGGGCACATGCCTGGGTTGCAGACCAGTTCCCGGCAGGGGACCCACGAGAGGCAACCATACATTGATATTTCTCTCCTTCTCTCCTTCTCTTCCCCTCTAAAGATAAATAAATAAAATCTTAAGAAAAAAAAGATAAAAGGGTTATAGTAGGAACTTTAAATTTAAACTTTTTCTGAGACTGTAAGTGACATTGAAGTCCTTCCACAACCAGATTTTATGCCTACAATTTGTCTTTGGAAACTGCCAGATTTATTTTTCCCGCTGACATTACAAATGTATTAACTGGCTGAGCATGTGGCTTTGCATGCCACAGTAGCAAGTAGCAAAGTCTTATTTAGATTTTACCTGTGTGATTTTTCTTCCCCAAGTGAAACTTGAAAACAATACCAAAACTGCCCACCTCCTGTGGATGCATTTTTTAATGAGGGTAGTGGGTGTGAGGAGGGAGGTAGATAATTAAACAAAAACAGGAAATTGAGTTTCTCCTTTCAGCTTATATCTGAAGCTATTCCTAGTGATTCTTTCTGGGATTTCCCCTTTGGTCCCATAACCAAGTGTTTTGTTCTATTTTATTTTTATTTTTTTAAATGCATTTTATTGATTATGCTATTACAGTTGTCCGATTATCCCCCCTTTATTTCCCTCGACCCTGCACATCCCCTCTTACCCACATACCATGCCTTTAGTTCATGTCCATGGGTCATACATATAAGTTCTTTGGCTTCTACATTTCCTATACTGTTCTTAACCTCCCCCTGTTTATTTGCTACCTACCATTTATGCTACTTATTCTCTGTACCTTTTCCCCTTCTCTCCCCCTTCTACTCCCCTCCTGATAAACCCTCCATGTGATCTCCATTTCTATGAATCTGTTCCTGTTTTAGTTGTTTGCTTAGTTTTAGTTTTTGTGTTTTTTTAGGTTTGGTTGTTGATAGTTGTGCATTTGTTGTTATTTTACTGTTTCATAGTTGTGATATTCTTCTTCTTAGATAAGTCCCTTTAACATTTCACATAATAAGGGCTTGGTGATGATGAACTCCTTTAACTTGACCTTATCTGAGAAGCACTTTATCTGCCCTTCCATTCTAAATGAAAGCTTTGCTGGATAGGGTAATCTTGGATGTATATCCTTGCCTTTAATGACTTCAAATACTTCTTTCCAGCCCCTTCTTGCATACAAGATCTCTTTTGAGAAATCAGCTGATGGTCTTATGGGAACTTCCTTGTAGGTAACTGTCTCCTTTTCTCTGGCTGCTTCTAAGATTCTCTCCTTGTTAAACCTGGGTAATGTAATTATGATGTGCCTTTGTTTGTACCTCCTTGGGTCCAACTACTTTGGGACTCTCTGAACTTCTTAGATTTCCTGGAAGTCTATTTCCTTTGCCAGGCTGGGAAAGTTCTCCTTCATTATTTATTCAAATAAGCTTTCAATTTGTTGCTCTCTCTTCCTCTTCTCCTTCTGGCACCCCTATGATTTGGATGGTGGGACATTTAAAGTTTTCCCAGAGGTTCCTAAGCCTCTCCTCATTTTTTTGAATTCTTGTTTCTTCATTCTTTTCTGGTTGAATGTTTCTTTCTTCCCTCTGGTCCACACCATTGGTTTGAGTCCCAGTTTCCTTCCCATCACTGTTGGTTCCTTGTACATTTTCCTTTATTTCACTTAGCTTAGCCTTCATTTTTACCTCTAATTTGCAACCACATTCAACTAATTCTGTGAGCATCCTGATTACCAGTGTTTTGAACTGTGCATCTGACAGGTTGGCTATCCCTTTCATGCTTAGTTGTATTTTTCTGGAGCTTTGATCTATTCTTTCATTTGGGCTTTTTTTTTTTTTTTTTTTTTTGCTNTGTTCACACCTGTTATGTATGAGGGGCGGAGCCTTAGGTGTTCACGGGGGGGGGGGGGTGGCGGGCAACCACCTCGCTTTGTTGTGACGCTGTATATGGGTGAGGGGTCTAAGAGGGAACAGTGCTGTTTGCTCTGCTCTCTGCTGGCTTACAGTCAGTTCCCCCTCTACCCACAAGCAAATTGGGCCCTTCTGGTGCTGATTCTCAGGTGGGTGCGTTTGTGTATGTTTTAGGACGCTGTGGGTCTCTCCAACGAACTCTCCTGTGAGCCTGGGAGTTTTTCATGTTGCCAGCTCAACTCCCACATGTTTTTTCAATAGGAAGTTTGAGGCTTTATTTCCCCATGCTGGAGCCCTGGGTTGCAGCTCTGCCTCGCTCTTCAGTTTTTCCTCCCTATTTATCTGCACTCAGAGGTGGGACTGCCCGCTTTACCAGCCATAGCCTCGCTGGTCTGCCAGCTGCCACCTTGCCAGCCAGCTGCAGCCTTGCCCACCCCAGTCCACAATCTGCCACCTCGCTGAATTCTCCAGCTGCCACATTGCCTTGAGTCCTCTCCAACCTGGCTGCCCGTCTCTGCCCCTCCTACCCATCTGGATGAATGTTTCTTCTGTAACTCCTTGGTTGTCGGACTTCCAAACAGTTGGATTTTCTGTCAGTTCTGGTTGGTTTTGTTTTTCTATTGTTGTTGTCCTTCTTTTGGTTGTGCAAAGAGGCACAGTGTGTCTACCTATTCCTCCATCTTGGCCGGAAGTCCTCTGTTCTGTTTTATTTTTAGTTTCAGTTGTAATTTTTTGCAGGAACATTTTAAATCAGATCATTGAAAATTAAGATCAGAGGAAAGAACTGGAAGTGCCATTATTATTCTGTATTGTTGATTGAAAAGAAATCCATAGGCCTTTTCTCTGGCATGCAAGACAGGGATTCAATAATAATTTGTGTTTTGGCCTGGGGAAGAACCAGCTCAATTCTGCAAGGCTGTAGGTAGTAGGCATGGACAATGCTTTGTCCCAAAATGCATCCCTGGATCCATACAAATTCCTGCATAAGACTCAGAATTAGACCTATAGAGCATGGCAGATTGATATTTTCTTGAGTCTGTGGATAAGAATTTCACAAGCTATATTATAATGAAACAATTACATGTTAAACATTTGAAAATAATTTTAGTATGTAAAAAAAATCAAAAGTGATTTGGGTTTTGGCATAACTGAAGTTAAAGCCTTTCCTCCTACAAGTTCTGTTATGTGGCATGTTCATCGCCTCTTTGAAGCTTCTCTTCGAGTGTGCTAGGGCCTTCATGCCCTTAGCAGAGAGGAGGGGACTCGTCTTCCCTTTGTTTGAGCCAGGAAGGTGTTCTCCATTCAGTCTGATTCCTATTTGCACTGCCCATCTTTCTATAGTAGAAGTACACAAGATGAGCCATTGGGGTAAATGTAAAAATTAGAACAGAACCAGTATACCATTTTTATTTCATCTTTTATATAGTAAGCAGGGCAGGACATATTCTTCATGCCATTTAAGACAGTGTTTTTGTATTAAAAGTCATTCTCAGCCATTCTGATTCTTTTTTTAAAATATTTTATTTATTTATTTTTAGTCAGAGGAAAAGAGTGGGAGAAAGAGAGGGAGAGAAATATCAATGTGTGGTTGCCTCTTGCATGCCCCCTACTGGGGGCCTGACCCACAACACAGGCATGTGCCCTGACTGGGAATCTCACCAGAGACCCCTTGGTTCACTGGCTGGTGCTCAATCCCCATAGCCACACCAGCCAGGATAGCCATTCTGATTCTTGAGTTTTAGTGAGGTACAAGTAGCTTAGGTTTTATTTTGCAAGAAATACTTGAATGAAATATATACTTTGCAAACTGTGCTACTTAAAACATGAATTAAACATTAATTTTTGTTAATATTGTCCTATTGATCATCTCCATTTTTCCTTATCTGTTTATAAGTATGTAAAGTCATTTATATAATAAATAATGTTTTAGGTATATTTTATTCACCATGCACCATGGTAAGCCCTTTAGGTACCAGTATACCACTTGATTCTTGCCTCAGCTTTGAAAAGTTGGAATTACCCCTGTTTTATACATACAGAAACTGAGGTTGGACAAGTTAAGTAGCTTGCCTGAAGTCCCACGGCCAGAAAGTATCTTGACTGGAATTCAGATCCTTTTCTGAACTATGATCAAGCTTACTCTTGTGACTTTGTATTTTGCAAACTACATTTACTTGTAAGATAAAGAATCCTTTTGTAATTTGAAGAGTAATTCACACTTTAGCCACAGATTCTGATTTTTGTGTTGGACTTCCTGAAATTGTACTATAATTTTTCTGCATATAAAATTAAACTTGAATTTTGGAAGGAACTGTAAAAGAGTGCAAAGCTATATCATTGGATTTTCTGTTTGGGAATTATTTGGAAAGACAGAAATCCAAGTAATGCATATCAATACATAAGAAGGAAAATAATACATTAATATTTGAATCAATGTAAACAAGTAGTAGATCAAGACTCTTACTCAGAGATTCAAATAAGCTGCTTACGTTTAAGCTTCTTTGTTAGAGCTAGGCTAGAAGTAACTAAATTATTGAAATAGTTGATGTAATTATGGCTAGATTTGAGATCCTTTTTGTGATTAATAACACCATTATGTTTGCAAGATTCTTCCACATTTTTGGTTTTTGTATATAACTTATTAAGTGTTTGCTATGTAACCACTCAAATTAGTGCAGAATTCTAGTTCTCGTTTTATGGGTGAAAAACCTAAGGCATTTTTGCTGCCTAACAAATCAGGTTTGAGACTGAACTAAGAAGTATCTTCCCACTGTACCTCAATGCCTCATAAGAAAATAAGCAGAATGTCTAACATTAGAATGTTCTTTCCCTAAGGAATTGATGGTGTTTTTAAGTTCTTTCAACTAAAGGTTGAATAATATGAAAAATTATTTGATTAAAAACTATGATAAAAATGACTGAAGATGTATGTGTATTAGAAGGTGTATATTATGTGCTTGAGTAGGTATATAGTATATATTATGCATGTGTGCACATATTTTTATATACCTAAAACATGTTTTTTGCTGTGTGAACTCCTATTTCTCTGACCCAACTATCCACCATTAAATATTATGAGGCCTCTGATTTTTTGTTCTAAAGACAATAGAGCAAGAGAGATGGAACATATATTTTGGAAGAGAGAAAGTCGATACAATTTAATTTGAATAATATGTTTGCTTCCATTCAGCAACAATTAGCAAATAGTAAATTGTACTCAATTAATGACTTTCTTGCTCCTTAAAACAGCTGTATATTCTTCGTAGGGGTAGAAAGAATATTTCACTCATTACATCCCCTAATTACGGCATTCATATACTGAGGATGAGAGATAAAAGTGACTCAGTTTGATTTCTCATGAGGGATCATAGGTCACTTTGAGATTTATATACCTTATTGCCCAATAACATTTTTAAAACGGAAAAACTGAAAGAAGGGATTAAAATACTGAGATATTAAAGTCACATTTTTTAACTGGAGAAAGAAATCATTTAAAACTATAAGTAATACATTAAAAGAATGAAATAATTACAAAAGTTATTAAAAAGTTTAGAATAAAATTATTCTAAAAGTAAACAGATTTATTTTGCAACTATCCTATATTGAACAAAGAATATGAATGAGTAATATACATGAGGTTACTACAAGTCAGAAGTTCATATTCTTTAGAAAGAGAGTTGCTAACTCACTATGGAAGCTTCCTAAAACTTTTCTGAATTCCGCTTTCCCTTGTGAAAATTATTTGTTTCTCTAGATCTTGAATTTGTGAATGTAAAAATAAATGTTAGTTCTTAGTTCTATTGTTTTTATGAAAACATGTATAGGTTTTTATGTGTATATGTCATACATCCCTAAATTCTTGTTCAGTATATGGTTATTTTCCAGTGAACTATTATAATGTTGAATATTGTTTAACTTTTTTTTCTCAGGTTCTCAGAAAATGTACTATTTGGCTTCTGGTTATTATTACTATTACTCAATTATTAGTACCCCAACTTTTTTTTCATAAGGGTTCAAGAAGAAAAGGTTAAAAAGTGAACACTCATTGGTAAGATTCCTTTAAAGGTGGAATCTTTTTAACTGGAGACTGAAAATTTTAATGCTTGACCCTACGTTCTTTATTAGGAAAATCAACTTAAAAATGTACGTTATGTTAGAACATTTTCATTGTCATTATTTATATGTAGGTATGAAAATCTCTAACAAGCAGTGTTCCATCTATGAAGTCATATGGTTTGATTCCCAGTCAAACCATGGCACACGGCACACGCCCAGGCTGCCGGCCACGCCCCCATTTGGGGGCCTGCGAGAGGCAACTGACTGATGTATCTCTCACACATGGATGCTTTTCTCCCTTCCGTCCCCTCTTTCTAAAAAAAAGTAAATAAAATATTTTAAAAAATAAAAATATGAATAAATAAAAAAGCAATAAGGAAAAATGTCCTTGGGGGTAGGAACAAAGGTATATTACCTTAATAACTGATCAGTGTCTGCTTTTGAAATCTCTCTTCAACATTTAGTAAAACACATAAAGCCCTTGCCTATTATTTAGATAAATATAGTTTATTTCACCTTATTACTTGTTTAAGCATAACAGAACAATAGTAAGTACTAAGAGAGCAGGTAAAAGCTGGTGAGAGACAAGCTTTTATTTTTATTTTTTTTATTTTTGATAAGCTTTTAATAAGCTTATCAAATGAAATAAATATATTTTCATTTCATTAAAATATAAAAGACTAAATAATTTGAATTTTTGGTATTTTTAGATTTCTGCATGTACTGAGCTCATTTTAGAATAACTGGCATTATATTGTTTGTCCTCCAAGGTAGAAGTTAAGTTTAAAATTCAATATTAGCATTTCCATTAGCAAAAAAATAATAGTGTTAATTATAATTATTATTGGAGTAGACACCACGGTTTGAGAAATAATCTGTCTTGAAAAGGAGAGAAATTGCCTCTAGATTTTATGATGATTGTTGTCAGAGAAAGTTATGTTACAAAATTGTTTTATAGTGCCTTCCTGTATCTCTTTTCCAAATCATACTGAAATCCATTATAATCATCATTTTCATGTGTTTTTTTGGAAGCACAATAAAATCATAATCCTTCAGCTATTTGAAGAGGGTGTACTTTTAATGAAAATTCATGGTTTTTCTTGTCATTTTTCTTAGTCATGGTTACAAAAGCCATAAAATTCACGGTTATGGGTACATGAGTCTAGTGGCTGGTAGAGCCTAGACTGTGAAGAGAAGTAGGAAGGCACAGCAATCACAGCCCTTTTAAGATTTAAATAGCTAAGATCTGATGTGAAATAAGTATGCAAAAATGAGGGTAGTCCTCACTCGACTTTATAGAAAAGAAATCGCCGCACAGATTTGGTTGAAGCTTATGTTCAGCCAGTCCCCCGAAAGAGACCTCTGTGGTCTTTACTGAGCTTGAGCAGTTTACCTTAATATTTCACTATTTGGATTAAACGTGAACAAATTTATACAAGTTTTCTGTGTTCATTGATGAGTGGTAAACCGGTATTTTGCCTTATTTCTGTGACATACAGAGAACAGCATATAAAAAGCACTTGTAGGGATTCGAGTTACAAAAAAACATTCTTGACATTTATGACTCTATCTGAAAACAGAATTACTAAATTACAAAATTTAATGAAGGTTCACTCAGTCATGAATCAATGTGAATTTGTTTTTTGCTTTTTGTTAAATTTTGATAATGTGTCAAGGTTTCTGGGTCACCAAAAGGAAACCAGAAATCAGAGAGATGTTTCAGAACATTAAATACCATGATAAGGTTTGCATCCTTGTGGTTTCTCTGCTATCCTGATAGTTCTTTAAGGTTCTGTCATTTTCAATCAACAGAGAGTACATGTGATCAGTATATCTGATAAACTTGTCAATGCCTCTTTAAAGCAGGATTCCCCAACCTATTCACTTCAGACACCACTGCTTCATTTCAAGTATCATCTTGATAAGACACAGCTATGTCACAGGCATCAGTGTATAGCCAGCTCAGTCTACAACTAATTTGTGCAGGAAAAAATTAAATCAGGAGGTAAATTATTTCATGATTGCTCATTCCCAACAGAGTTGGGCATCATTCTGAAGAAAATATCAAATAATTGGTTTCAGGCCGTGTCAGACACATGCAATTCCCTTCTCTAATGGCTGTGTGTGGTAGCAGCAGGCCTCAGGGGTCAGCAGAGAACTGGAAATAGCTTAGTGCCAGGCACTGCAATAGAGAGACGGAGCACACAGGAAATGAAGTGGCAATAAGTGCAACCCATAGGGGAAATGTGCTTCACTTGGAGTTTAATATATCGGTTCAGAATCTGGCAGGAAGCCATGCAACAATTGTTTACCTTTTTGTCAGCATCTGCATCTGTTCTGTTTTGTAAACAGCACTTAACTCTCAATCAGTAAATGGTGGAATCAATAATAACTGTTAAGGGATTTTCTAACCCCCCTCCTTTTTTATATTCTATAACAAATGTACGCTGCAAACAATGTTTGCCTTATATTAGCAAGAAAGAGACATTAACAGGGTCAAAGGGATTTAGTTGGGAACATTTTATAGCTTCTTAGATTTCCAGTAATTATATCCGTGTGATTTGAATGTATTTTGTAACCTATCCAAATTAAACTGTTTTAAAAATGCTAGCAAGCAGCAATGAAGATGATTTTTTATAATTATCTTAAGTACTGTGTATAGAAAACTGCCGGCACTGTTTGTAATAATTTAGTTTTGTGCAATATTGTATATTACAGCTGCTATGCAGAAATATTAAGTTGCCTTTTTCAGTTTTAGGAAATTAGTGATCATATCCAGCAGTACTAAGTATTTCAAATATGCAGTTATTTTTAAAAATTACACACCACAGTGAAACATAAAAAAGGGTCTATCTGTGACTAGTGTCTATAAAACTAAATACATCATTAGTAAATGCAAAAGAAAGAATAACGCTGCCTTCAAGTTCACTGTCTTTGGGGACCTGTAGATGAATACTGCCATAAATGCAGGATTGCTACAGTAGCTATGGCATCACTTAAAAGTGAGTATCACCAAGATCAGAGGAACACATTACTGCTAATGGGATTTGTGCATGCAGCTCCCCATGTACTGCTTTGGTAATTTACTCCTTAAAATTTCCCTGTACACAATTGCTAACTTGCCATCTCTTTCCTTTATAAAACTACTCTGTATCTCATTTAACCCAAACCTAACTTTGTTTTCTTCTGTTTTTACTTATATAATAAACATTAAATATTGAGCTTTTCCATTAATTTTTCTAAACACTTGACTTCTTTAATCTTTTGTTAGGATACCATAAACCACAAATAAAATTTGGGTCACTCAGTTAAAATTTATATTCTTTTCTCTGTTTTTTTTTTTCACCTTATACCTCTAAGTGTTTGGTATGGCTTTTTCCATTTTCTTGGCGATCGTCAGCTGTTTCAGTGGCTCACGTTTTTTGTAGTTTGTCATATTTTTTATTAAATAGATTTACTTAGAAATGAGAATTTGGAGATTTGGTTAATATTTTTCTTAACTCCTCTTGAGACTAGTAAGTACTTTGGCTTCATTTTCTTGACTGCGTATTCATTTATTTGCACTGTGTATGATAGTAATTAATTGATAGTGATACACATGCAAGCATTATATGTACATTGTAAATTCATGGTTATAATTTAGAATATCTAGATTTTGATGCTTTCATCATCAGCTGAATTATAACCCAGGTTTTGTAAACTTTTACTTCAAACCCATTATTTGAATGGAGTGTGGCATGCATTTAGGCTAGAGAGTCGAGCAGAGTTGCCCTTTGTAACTGTACATTTGGTCCTAAGATCAAGACCTTACCACATTTACATGATTCAGTAAAAAGAAAATAATGTTGAACACTATTATATGTCTTAATCTATGAATATAAAGAAAAATACATTTAATAGAAAGGTTTGTCTCCAAATTAGAGTCTGCTGTTGAAAATCACAGACAAAATTTAGAAGTCAGCTTTCACCTTTTATAATTATTTTCTTTACCAAGAATAATGGTTACATGTTACCAAATTGCTCTCTATAGTTTAAAGAATATGAAAGTTTATGCTTTGCTTCTTCAAAACCTAATTTATAGAAATTAACATCTTTTGCCACATCATGTTAAAAATTTTAAGTCACACCCTGATCTTTTAATATGCAAAGGTAAAACTGTTGATTGAAATTTTCACACCAAAGATCAAAGTGTTCAAAGGTTTATAGTTCCTGAAATAATCGAAGTTGCTATTCTACGTTTATGATAGCATTACTCTCTGGCTGAGCTTGACAGTTCTAATGGTTGTCACATGAGGCACTTGTGGAGTGGTGAGCATCGTCTGTGGATTATTAGCTAATTTTTAAAAATCTATTGTTAAAGGTGGTCCTTTGTTGTATTAGGTGAAGGCAAGCAGAGGGAAAATTATTATTTCCCAAGCAGAGGGAAAATTAAGTGCTAATTAGCAGGGTATGAAGTGTGCAATAGTAGTTAGGACATAAGCAGCATTTTCCCACTGGTAGCAAACACTGTCTTGGAATAATAGAGTCAACAAATTGGTTGCTGATATCTAGTTGTATTTTTCAAACCCTGCAAACTAATAGTAAAGGTCATGAGGTTATTCAATACCAGAGCAAAGTTTTGTATTGAAATCTTAACTTGTAATAAAGTTTGAATTTTCTGCTAAATTATTTTAGAATTTATTCTATGTATATTTCTCATTAATTGGACCTTTTTCCTTAAGAATTTTCCTTAAGAATTCTCTATTCAGTGATAAGTTTTATGTTCATGTTTTTTTATTTACAATAGATCTTTGATATAACATAGGCGTGACCCTCTTTATATTAATTTTAAAAGAATTTGCATGTAGTCAGCTTTCATAGTCATCAAATAAAATTGCTTAGTTATCTATGTTTTCACAGTCTGGCTCCAAGTCTGGCATTTAATCTTCATTGGTGATGTGGTGGAGCTGACGTAGTTCATGCTTAGTTAGTATACCGTAACTTAGATTTGATTTTGGCTTCTTCAAAATTGGCTTTTAAGATATTTTAAGTTGGGCCCTGGCTGGTGTAGCTCAGTGGATTGAGCGCGGGCCTGCGAACCACACGATCGCGGTTCCGTTCCCCGTCAGGGCACATGCCTGGGTTGCAGGCCAGTTCCCGGCAGCGGACACACGAGACGCAACCATACATTGATGTTTCTCTCCCTTTTTCCTTCCCTTCCCCTCTAAAGATAAATAAATAAAATCTTTAAAAAAAAGATATTTTAAGTTGGTATCTCCATGAAGTAAAGGGTTGAGTACTGAGATTACTTTTTTAATATCACATGGACATATTCTAAATGATAACTTTGACTTTTAATTAATATAATTCTAAAAAGGTGGTCTCTGTTAATATAGCTTTGTGGGTTTTTTTTTTTCAAGAAAAGAACAGAGTTGTACTTTATTCTCAGTAGTTAGAATTTATAAAATCTGGTATTCATCTTGAATCACTCACAAAAAATAAGATTGTTTATCTAATACCACTTTGGCATCACTCCTGCCACTTTGTGATACAAACAAAGAGATGCAGCTGCTTCCCCAGTGTCCCCCAAATAGCCTACTAGCCTTCAAGTGAATTTCAAGCATGCAAGCCTCACTTGTGCGTAGTAGAAGTCCTGGCTCTCCAAACCGCTGTAGATGGCTGCTTTCCAGTCATGTTCACTTGGGATGAGAGAAGCAAACCCCACCAGTGATTAAAGTGAGGGGCTTTACAACTTTCTCTCCAATATATTAGTCACTGTCTCTCTACACTTTTGAGACAAGGACCACCCTTACAGCCTTACCTGAAATTCCCAGTTATTTCTCAAATTTACTTCTTCCCTGATACTACTTCTCCAAACACCTTG
The DNA here is from genome assembly GCF_014824575.4 of Sturnira hondurensis. Lineage (NCBI taxonomy): Eukaryota > Metazoa > Chordata > Mammalia > Chiroptera > Phyllostomidae > Sturnira > Sturnira hondurensis. The sequence goes on along the minus strand of NW_028093985.1, from coordinate 18,525,519 downwards.
AAGAAATATGAGCTTTTCAATAAATGCCTTCTTTAAGAGATCTTTAGGGTGTGATAATATTCTCTTTATATCATTTGTTAAAATTATAGCAATTTGCAAGCTGATCTAAATGAGGTTCTTTCTTCCCTTAGGCTCCTTTGAATTATAGGTACATTTGTGATCGTAATCCTTAGTGCTCAGGCTGAAATCATAGGCTTCTCCCACAGCATTGCCTTGCAGGGCCCTGCCACTTTGTTCTAGTGGTGAGGGAGTGTGGCTCCAAGGTGTCTACCAACCTGGAAGGTGACAAAGGTTGGAAAATTCGGAGTGGACTCTTCCTCATTAGGAAGATACCTATACTTGCTTCTCAAGTGGCAAGACTTTCCTCCTGAACCCTTAGGAGGAATCAGAGAGGTTTTTAAATTGAGTTTCTCTAAAGATAACCAAGAAAGGAAAGAGCTGCTTAAGGCATGAGTAGGCTCTTAGAAGCAGGGGTAAGTTGTCAGGTAGATAATGGAGTGTGAGTGCTGTGGAAAGAGCTAGAACAGAGGTGAGATGTTCCAGCTAAGGACCTTAATGTGAAGACACATCCCGATTTGTAGGGCAGTGGGGTCTCACCAGAGGCCCTCCCACTTAGAGAAGAAATCTAAGTTGTATGGTCACCAGAGAGGAGGTGGGGCCAGAGGGGAGGCGAGGCCAGAGGGACAACTTCCCAGATGAACCCAGGAGCATATCTAGAGTCTGAGTTTGTTGGTTTGTTTCAGAAATAATACAAATTTGTGCCTGGCTGGTGTAGCTCAGTGGATTGAGCACGGGCCTACAAAACCACACGATCGTGGTTCGATTCCCAGGCAGGGCACATGTCTGTGTTGCAGGCCAGTTCCCAGCAGGGAATGCACAAGAGGCAACCATACATTGATATTTCTCTCCTCTCCTTCCCTTCTCCTCTAAAGATAAATAAATAAAATCTTTAAAAAAAGAAATAATACAAATTTGTGAAAAATGGAAGCTTTGTGGAAGCCTTGATTATGCTTCCTCACATTAGCAAGGGGGAAATAATTGATAAAATTGAGATTGTTTAGATTATTTGTGAAATGTTATGGAAACTCATCATTTAGGAAATTATGTGAAGAGGGCCAGATTTGCATTGATAATGGGAAGAAAGAAAAACTAATATTTTAAAAATATATTACAGTATTTTTACCTTTTGTACAGTCCTTTGTACATAATTAAATATGTAAAGTTATGCTAAATTACAGATTTCATAAACATGAATCTGAAATTTTTTTCTAGGACACGTGTAGATTTTATGATATCAAATATTTAAGAGTGGAATAAAAGATAAATGAAATGATTGTTAGAAATACATTTTGTTAGGAATGATTTTATTACTTAAAAAATTATCAGAGTAATAAATTTCATTATAAAACTTAAAATATCAAATATGTATTAAGGAGAAAGTAAAGTCATCCCATTTTCTCCCCTCTATTTCCAATTCCTAGGATCACCAATAATATTTACACTTTGTTGAATATTCTAGAATTTTATTATGCACATATAAGAATTAATATATAAATATTATTTTAAAAATGAGATCAGACTAGACATATTGTTCTGCAATGTGCTTTTTTCATTAATATTTCATGACCTCCTCCCATGTCAGTGCAATCTGGTCTGACATTCTTTTCAGCAGCGACATGATCTTCTGTAATATAGATGTGGCCTAATTTATTTGCATGAGGCTAAATTTAAATTGATTTTATTTAGATTTGTTGACTCACTAGATTTAGAAAAATCTTAGTTTTTTCTTTCCAAAAGCAATACATGCCCACTGTTATATACAAATATGTGTGTGTATGTACACATTTTAAGTGTATAAAGTAACAATTGTTAGGTCTCTTTCACCTCTCCACACTTAACTGCTGCACCCTAAATTAATCCCTATTAATGGTTTGGCTTGTACCCTTCCACACTTACGCATGTGCGTGTACTATATACCTACATTCTACAAATTCCTCTGCAATCCTTAAAAACTTACCATATCATAGATCTCTTTTGTATAAATTTTGCCAGTATATACAAAATGGTCTACATTATTCTTTGTGCAGGATATTGTATGATTATATCATTTAAAAAATATTTTATGTATTTTTAGAGAGAGGGGAAGAGAGGGAAAGAAACAGACGTATGTGGTTGCCTCTCTTGTGCCCCCTACTGGGAACCTGGTCCACAACACAAGCATGTACCTTGACTGGGGATCAAACTGGCGACCCTTTGGTCGTAGTCTAGCACTCAATCCACTGAGCTATACCAGCCAGGGCTGATTATATCATTATTTAATTAATTAACTAAGTAACTCCTGTTGATAGATATTAGGACTTTCACAGTTTCATTTCTTTGTATGCTTATGTTAGTATCTTTGAAAGTATTATTCCTAGAAGTGATATTTCTGAGTCAAAGAGTAAGCTAATTTAAATTTTGATGTGTAACTCAGAACTTCCCTCTAAAATCATTATACTCACTGGGTTTTAAATATACTATTCAGAAGCGTGAATATCTGGATTGATGCATGTATTCATTTAGACATCAGTTTGTAATGAATTATTTTCTATGTTAAAATTTCTGTACTAGCCTGCCTTCTCCTGGATTATCCAGTTTATTGCTTTTTTGCCAGATAACCTCTCGTGATGGAAAAAATGGGGCAAAGGGATTGAGTGAAAGAGAGGAACTTAATGCTCAATGTCTTGGAGCTTTGGAGCCAGATGGACTTGACTTTCCACTCCAGCCTTGCCACTGGGTAACTGTGCGACACTGGGCAGGTTGCTTGTCTTCTATGAGTGTCAGCTGTTTAATCTGTAAGATGGAACTGATAACAAAACCTACCTCATGGTATCTAAGTATTACTATTGGTATTATACATCATGTCTGGCACAAACTAAGCACTACTTTGTTATACTATTTAAAACATATACATGTATACATACACATATATAATGTTAAACTGACAAGGTGAGAGTTGCCGTCAGACTTTCATGTGGTGTTCCTAAACACCACTGTGAGACAAAGGGCTACGTATTTGTTATTTTTAAATCAATTTCTCACTTCTCATTTCTCAATTTCTCTTAAAAGTCCTCCACATAATATTCCCTGGAAGTGCTACAGTAACTTTTTTCCAGTTAAAATCAATAGTAGTCACAAAATCGGGCTAAATTAGAATGATAGATGTATCTGGGGGTCTCTCTTGTTTTTCCTCACGACCAACCATCACTGTGTGTGACTGGCTGGCTGAGCTGGCTCCAGCGCTGGTCCCACCCCAGAGCTTCCTGCTTCTAGAGCTAAACGCCTGCTCACTTGGTCCCTTAGATGTTCCACTTCAAACACGGCACGGATAAACCAGAGCTGCTTATTCCCCTGATCCCTGCCCCTCTTCCCCAAATCAGGTTAAGGCCACCAATAACTCCTCAAGCAGAAACTATGACTCGTTTTCCCTGCCTGACCCCCTTCCTTACCATCAAAATGATCATCAGGATTATTTTGCCACACCACCTAAATATTTCCAAGTCTATTTCCTCCTCTCTATTTTTGTCATCAAGGCCCAATTTAGGTCTTTATCACCTCTCATTTGGACCGTTAAAATAGTTTTGTTTTACAGTTGGATTCCTTACCCTTAGTTTTATTTACCTCTAAAGGTAAGTAAAAGGCAGGGTCCTCATCACTGCCAGCATCAAACCCTAGCTATTCAGTATTAGAAGCCAAGCCTCCTTTCACGCGGTACCTGCCTTCTTGAGCCTCATCACGTGCCTCTCCCCAGCTCCTATTTTTCAGCCTCTAGTAACACTGAACTGACAGAAATCCCGTCAGTTCAGTGTTGTGCTCTCTCCTATCTCCTTACCCTCTTCTTCCCTTTTGCCTAATTTCCATTGATCCTTTTTGACAGCTCGTGTGTCATTTCTTCCAGGAAGTTTTATCTGAGCCAGAGCCCCTAGCCCATGCTCCCACTGCATCTCCATATGCCTTTTTCAAAGCTCTTAGCATATTCTATTAAAATAGCTAATTAGGGGCCTGCCTCCCCATATGCACTCTGAGCACCCAAGGGCAAGTATTATTTATTTTCCTCAGCACCCAGTCCACTGCCTAACACACAACAGGAGTTTGATGAATATTTCTTAACTGAATCATTTCCTTCATTTCCTTGAAATAAATCAGTATCTGGAGGTCTAATGTAGTCACCAACTTACTAATTGAGCCCTTACTTTTTAAAAATATTGTGCAAACATTAATGGGGGTAGAAGAACCTTACTTCCCATCTAGTCTGAGAAATAAAATATGAGTATACGAAAGGCTGCTGGGAATTAGGCAGACAAGCGGTTGGGGAGTTCTGAGAAAGTGATCCCAGGAGCCCCCCCAGGAGGTTAGGGGGGCTCCTCTGACTTCTCTGCAGGGTGATCAGGATGAAATGGAACTGTGTTGGTTGCAGATGGGCAGTGTCTGGAGTAACAGAAAGCAGGAAGAAATGAGCAACAGTGTCCACTTTCTGGTGCTTTTCTGTGATGCAAAGTAGAGGATCTGTACAGAATGGAGAGTTCCTTTTGGAGGTGTAAGAGAAAGAAATCCTGGACCTTGTTTCTCAGGTCTCTGGCTTCTCCCATCTCGTCACTCAACCCTGAGTATTGCAACAAGGTGTCTTATTGAGTAGCTCCGACCTACTCTCCTCCACCCATGCTCACCCCCAGCTCAACTCTGGAGCAACTAATTATATTTTTTTATGAAAACCTTTTCTGCAAGCATTTTTTTGAAGTTTGAAATCAATTTGGTGTTTTCAAGTGCCTTCAAATCCAGTACTAAATAGGACTAACCCACAAAGCAATATGAAAGGAAAAAAGTATATAATACCATGTTAAATTATCAAGTAATTTGTAAAAGACTTTAAGTATATAAGGAATTCAGTGAAGGGAAATTTCTGTGTGAGGAAGAGCAAGCTATAGAAACATGATGAAGGATCTGAACTTGAGTTTGTCTTAAAGGATGAGTAGGCCTTGTATAGGTAGGGGGAAAGAAGAAGAGTTTCCTTGCATGTCAGGCATACCAGTGGTGGGGGTTACCATTGGAGACAGTGAGGAGAGCGGAGACCAGCACCTGGGGCCTATTCTATATATTATTGATAAAGACCTTAGCCAGGACTCTTAGCTTGCAAGCAATGTCTTTGTTCCTCTATTTCTCATCTCTGCCTCTTATGTCAAAGAAGGGAAGGGCATTTATTAAAGAAAAATGTGGTAATTCACAGAATGTGGAGTAAACAATTAAACATCTGGAAGAACAGAAACTAGAGGATGTCTGGAGACCTGAGCGACTTGTACTTAGCTTTCAAGCTGTATTTCACCATCTGTTGTTTTGAACTCTCCCTCATGCGATGACTTCATTCTCAGGCCAGTTTCTCCACTCAATAGGGTATGTACCCATGGTAGCCTCCTGTTCACATCCTGACAGCTTCCCTGTTAACCTCTGTTTAAAAAGTCTCAGGGGAGGCCTCTGATTGGCCAAGGGATCAGCTTGTTACTACAATAGAAAAGGGATAGGAGTGCTATGCACACAAAAACTAAGGTGTTAAATAAATGGTCAACTGTGATGATGAGATATGTAGCATAAGGGCAGATTACAAAGAGTCTTGAAACCCACTAGTCTTTGATGTTGAAATTACACATGATGGTTAAAGTTTTTGAGCAGAAAAGTAACTTGAGAGAAGTGTTTCAGGAATAGAACTTGTCCAGTGATATGTGAGATCACCTGAACTGGGAGAGTGATGGGGAGAAACTCCCGAGAAAACCAGTTTTCCCCAAGAGTCCAAGTAAATTTTGATAAGAGTTTATATTAAAGAAAAACCTTAAAATTGAGAACAAGGCTGTGGTTGGGTAGCTCACTTGGTTTGAGCATCATCCCAAAACCCAGGGTGGCAGGTTTGATCCCCAGTCAAGGTGCGTGCAAGAATCAAACAATGAATGCATAAATAAGTGGAACAACAAATCTCTTTCTCTCCCTCTCTAAAAATCAATCAATTAATTAAAAAATTGAGAACAGGATAGCTAGGTGGGAATACACAGAAATAATAGGCAATACAAGGTCTGTCCAGAAGGTATCCAGCCATATAATATGAAAAGTAGAGACATTTATTGAAAAAGATACAAGAAACGTTGTTCATGGGACAATGATGCCTCAGTCCCCTCCAAAGTAGGCACCTTGAGACCTCACACAGTTCTCCCAATTGCCATCAGTTACTGCATCATATTTTCCTGAATCTCAGTGACAGTTTGAAATCTCTTCCCTTTCAAAGGTGATTTTAGTTTTGGAAAAAGCCAGAAGTCACAGGGCACCAGATCTGGGCTATAGTGGGACTGAGTCACCTGGGTGATTTGATGTTTCACAAACAAACTGTACAAGATGTGATGCATGAGAGGGTATATTGTTGGGATGAAACTGCCAATTACCAGTTGCCCATAGCTGCAGGCTTCTGAATCATTCAAATTGTTTTTGCAGAGGAATGGTCAAGCTTAATGCAAAATTTGATGCAGATTCATTGCTCTACTTGTTCAGTCATTTTAAATGTGATGGCCACACAGTACACATGCTCACTCAACGGTGTCTACAGCCCTCACTGACTAATGCAGTGAAGTCATCATTGTTCACACATGCTCATTCCAGTCTACTCTCCTTGGCTGCCAGGTTACATCGATGTCTTCCAAACTGTTCATGTTATAGAAACAGTGGCTGGACTTTTTCCGGACAGACCTTGTAGAGAAATAGTTCTCAGAATGTGATTTCCAAATCAGCAGCAACAGCATCACCTAGAACAGGTCACAAATCTATATTCTCTTCAGGCTCCACCCCAGACTCTGAATCAGAAATTTAGGGGGTGGCCTTGCAATCTGTGTGTGAACTGCTCTCCGGGTAATTCTGATACCTGCTACAGTTTAATACCAGTATAGTGTATTTAAAAAGCTACTTCTGAGTTTTGTGGCCTTGAGTAACTTATCTAACCTCTTCATGCCTTAGAACTAAATATGAATATAGGTGCTTTCCTCATGGAGTTTAGAGGATTAGTGTAAATACATGAAAAGTATTAATAATAGCTTCTGACACATTGTAAGCAATATGTATTTTCTATTATTATCATTGATAGAACTTGTTGTTTGAAAGACAGAGAATAATAAGAGATGATCCCTAATTCTACCTCAAGTGTCTGTATTATTCCAATATGGACCATACAGATTCAGACTATTGGTAGAAATTTCCTCCTGACCCCCAAACTTTGTTCTTCACTTAAAATCTGGTGTCATTGCTGTTTTTCTGAAAGAGTAAGTTTACTTTGTCCTTCACTGGTAAGTAACTTACCTTCTCTGAAACTCAGTTGCTTCATTATGGTTTCACTGAAGATTAGAAATACCATACATAGTTTTTTCCATATAGTGTGTGCTCAGTAAATCATAGCTGTAATTGTTCTTAGTTCCATTTCCTCTTCATCCTCCCTCTCTCCTTTTAACCATGGTTTCTCCCTTCATGTGTCAGTTAGTCTGTGACTTTCTTCCGTGTTCTTCCTATTCTTCTAAAGGCAGAGCTAGCCTTTTCTCTGAAAAGATAAATAGTTGATATTTTAAGCTCTGCAGGGGGAGAAACGCTATAGTGGCCCCCTTTACTACTCAACTCTGCTGTTATATTACAAAACAGTCATAGACAGCATGGAGACAAAGCAAGGTAGCTATGTTCCAATGAAACTTTATTTGTGGACCCTGAAACTTAAATTTCATATAGTTTTCACATCATGAAATATCCTTATTATTTTGAGTTTTTCCATTCCATTTACAAAGAGAAAAACTGGCTTAGCTCACAGACCGCACCAAGGCAGGCTGTGGGCTAGACGGGTCTCACAGGCGCAAGTACCAGCCTCTCACTGCCTTTCTTTTTTTCTCCCTTTCTATCTACTCTTGTTTCACTTTGTTTTTTGCCACAACCCAGCCTCTAACAACACTGGACCCAACATGCAATACAAGTAAACTTTAAAGTATTGGTGTTTATCCAAGTTTTATGTTTTTACTGTAATATAAAAATCAGGCCCTGGCGAGCCTGGCTCAGTTGGTTGGAATGTCATTGACAGAATTGTTGCTTGTTCGATTCCAGGTTAGAGTACATGCCCTGGTTTCTTAAATTTTCATGTAGTTTCTATTTACTTTTTTTTTAGTTAAAAAAATGTGTCCTTGAAACAAGGCATAACAGAACAACAGAGCCCAATATCAACCATTTGTATCAAAACATAATGACAATCAATTCCTGATATTTTCTTCAATTACTGTTTTTATCCATAGACTTTCTTAGCTCTGAATGTTTCTTGTATATTGAACCTAATACATTCTTCTTGCCTGAACTGAAATAGTCAAAGAGGGATAACCACACTCCGAGGAGACAGGGACGGCCGCAGGGAGCTGATGGTGACTGGGGTGAGCTCTCGCCCTTGTTGGTCACCCCACCCTGTTTTCGGATCTCACCCTGAGCCAAAAGCATGTGTGTGTCTGTTGCACGGTGCCTGGTACATTGTAGGCACAAGGCAAATCTTGGTTAAATTAGCAAATGAAACTCACTTAAAAATGCTATTTGTAGCTCATAGGCCTTTTGAGGCAGGACAGTGTAAAATGTAGTATCTGCCACCAAGGTGCTCCAATGTCATACTTGAAGTTTGCAGGAAATATGACTTCTGTGGCTAAATAACTATTTCTTAGGTGAGGAAGGTAGCTAAAAAGGTAAAATTAATTATGAAATTTACCCTATGAAGTGCCATCAACCCTGAGAAATGGCTTCCTACTCTGTTAGAATAATGAGTTCATGAGTACAACTTTCTGGGTGGGTATGAGAGATTTCTATTATCACCATTGCTATCACTTTTCATATTAATTTTGATATACATTGATAGGTATTACAATTTGCCTACCTGTTAAAAATGTAAAGAATATCTTATTCTTTATTTTTTAGTATAAAAAAAGAAAAAATGTTCAATTTCCTTTGAAAGGTTTATGATTCAATTAGAAAATATATCAGGAAGCACACTCAGCAGGTGTCAACTTAAATCCATCTTTTTGATGATACCTTTTTTTATTCCAGTACTAAATTTTTAAAATTAATTTTAACAAGTTATATTAAGAGCTGATAATGTAACCTCTCTCTGTCATAACATATTTCTTTTTTAAAAGATGAATTATTAATACTCAGATACAGCTTTAGACTTTAGTAAAAATGAATGTCAGTTTAAGTTTTTTCTATTGGTTAATTTTTATTTTTTATTTGTAAGTTAATTTTTAGTCATGATAATATTAGAAATAACACATATGATAAAAGATATAATTAACTGAACTCTAGCAAAATTGAGACCAAGAAATGAATATTAGGAAGATATTTCATTAATAATGTGCCATTAGCATACATTACTTAGAATTTAAAACCCATTTTATTATGCTGTACATGTCTTTTTTTATTAAGACATTCCCTGAAAGGGTCAGCATATCTAAGTATTTATAACTGGGAATTAAACCAGCATAAAACAAAAGAAAAGTCAGTTGACAAAAATATTCAGAAATTTGTCCTGGGTACAATTCTCAATTTTGGCTGAATTCAAAAGTAAACTATTCTTTGATTAGCATCTTCAACTAACAGTGACCGCGTCAGGAGTCAAATATCTCTCTCATGTTCTCAGTGAAACAAAACAAAATAAGAAAGGTAGAAAACAGGAGAAGGACATGAGTATTATACCCTTGGCAAATGAGCACGAAGTCTGATCCCTTGTTCATGTAATACTGACAGCTTTTGCCAGAGAAGATGGAATGGAGTGTGGGAGAATTTTGTTATCATTTAGCAATATGTTTAGGTAACATCCAGTTGAATCAGTGTTGGCCTGGGAACCATAAAAGGGTAATAATAGAAGCTGTTTCTTTTCGTTTTTTTCATTGACCCAGAAGAACAGCTTCAAGGTGACTCTGTTGCTCCCCTTTTCAGCCGGTTAGGTTTCTCTTAGATGGTACAGCAAGAATATATTTGCCGTGTGGGCCCCCCCCAAAGGGAACAGCAAAGCTCCCTGTCTTGTGGGGGCTTTTGGTGGGTTGTCAGGGTTTATTCCAAACATGATGGTTCTCTCTGCCCATGTGCCAACCTGTCTTCAGATCACTATTGTTGATCCTTTCTTGGCCTAGAACAGTCAGAGAAAGAAGTTACAGAAAATGCAGATGTAACAAATACTAACAATTCATTCTTTTCTAATAGAATGTTTTGGTTGTCATATACTACTATCAAAACAGTGGCCAGTTGGTACTAATCTGTGTGTTTGTCTAAGTTCGTGAAAGGGTGGAGCATTAGTTATTCCTCATTTTTCCTTAATTTTTTATCCCCTTACCTCAGGCAGGGACTATGTCACGGATGGCAAGAGAGTTAGTTATCTACTTTAAAGTTTTGAGGCCTTTTTATTTTATCGTAGGGGAAGAGTAATAAGGAGATTATAAACCACAAGCTGGACAGGAGATGTTCCTCTTCCATAAGGGGAAGTAGAAATGTCTAGCAGCTGTGGGTTTCCTTGGTGGGTGGGAGGGCTCTGGGGCCTACTTATAAAGTCACGCAGACCGAGGGCAGAGGTCCTTCACCAGACAATAGGACCCTCCAGGTGATCAGTAGGACTCAAAGGATCAGGTAACTTCCTAGAATTACATGCAAAGAATTGTTTTTATGAACATTAATGCATAGACAGGGGATGAGCACACGAAAACAAACCCAGTGCATTGAAGTGGTGGAAGGTCTTGGAGTGTGGCCACCATTCAACTTTACACGCGTTTCATCTCAGAGGTGAAGTTCACTACAGAACAGTAATACTTATTAAAGTAGTTCATGGTGAAACAGGTCTTGGATGTGAGGTTTGTGGTTCTTTCCTCCCCAAATACTTCCTGTTCAATTTGACACACAGTAATTGATGTTAACCCCATTGATATTAGTATTTTCCCGAAGAAGCATGTTAATGACAGGAAGAAAGAGCCAAACAAAGTGAGTTAAAAGCAGTTAGTCTTATCTCTAACACTCAGCAATATGTAACATTTTGAGGTCATTCATTCATGTAGACACTGTGATGCATAGTGGGAACACCATAATGGGGAAAAAGATCTTTGCCTTTCAGGAGATTAATAATAAGAAGAAGAAGAATCTGGAGACATCTCCCAAACTAACAATGAGAATGTGACGCAGTAAGAGCTAAAATGAAGTTATGCGCGGGTTCAAATGGAAGGAGCACGGAGAACAGGAAACTAAACTGGCCTGGGATCTGAGGCAGGCTTCACAGAGGCAGTGTCCAAGTGCTGTGTAGATACCTAACATTTCTGCAGCGCTTACTACTTCTCTGTTACTACTGCAGTATGTGAACTCTGGTGAGCATCATACACTATCAACGCATAGAGAAACAAAGTAGACGTTCAAAGTCACACAGCTAGTAGGGAGCAGTGTCAGGATTTTAACCCGGGCCATGTGGCTCATGATTCTATGTGTTAACTACTCCCCTCCCTCTTGTGCATCAGGTGGTCCATACTGTTCAAAGAGCAGTGTGGCACATAATAAAACGTGGGGGAAACAGCAGTGGGAGAAAGCCAGAGAGTCAGAGGAGTCCAACTTCCATCTTCAAAGAGTTCAATGTTTTCTGACTTCAAGTTCAGATTCTTTAACTTTTATGAGGTTCACTTTCCCCATAGTTCCTTCTTCAGTCTCTGACCACATAGAAGAGGGCTTCTGACACTTATCTGTGGCATATCTAAATTTGTACATCTTCAGCTTGTGCCAGGTTGCATTCTCTCTCAACTTCAAAGATGAACTCTTCATTCTTTGAATCATTTATTCACTCACTCATTTGTCTACTCGGTTTATCTTAAAATTTTACCCTGGCTGTTTTGGGATCTACTTACGAAACTTCCTCAAAAGAAGAAATAATAAATTCAGTTTTGACAACTGAGATGCAAATATATCTTGTCTTAGTTTGACCTCAGATGCTTTCCTCGTCATACAAATTTGAAAAATAATTTACAAAAATAATGCTGAAGAAAGGGTTCGGTGGGGGGGGCGGGGAAGAGCTTCTATTTCTTCCTGGTGTTTATGACAAAAAACAATGCCTACAGGTTGTTCATGATTTTCCAGCTACTAATTAGGCACACACGACAAAGAGGGGTCTTTATAGATGCAAGGGTGTGGTGTTTATATTCTGCTCCTCCCCTTGCTCTTCGCCTCTGTGGAAGAAGATGCTCAAGGAGCGAGGGGCCCCTTCAGGCCACTGCAAAGTCCCGGCAGCGCGCTCCCAAGGCCCACCTGATCTCAGGAAGTGGCCTGAGTACGGGCAAAAGTGCTGCTTATTATTTGTTCCTATGCGGTCCCTCCTGACTTCTTATTGTAATATTGATTAAAAGTTTTCTTTACTGGGACAAATGTATTCCATTTGGATTAGGTCATGAATTTCATCTGGAATAATGAGACTTTCAGGACCTTTTGTGTGTCTCCTCCCTTTCACATCACTTGTCTGGTGGCACCGAGAATACTTCCTCACTGAAACAGATCCTTTTGCATTCAATCATAGGGTGGCTAGAGTTCGTTTTTCTTGGGAAAACAAAAATGGGCGCCTTTTATCCTATTATACTGATCCACCAGCCTCAGATTATCTGATTTCCTAGCTTCTCATTTTTCTCCTGTATCTTAATGCTATTATTAACAAGAATTCTGTTGCTAATGGTTTTGAAAAATAATATGTGTGCTTTTAGCCACTACCTTTATTTTTATGGTTTGTCTGATTTAGCTGGACTTTGATAATTATTCCAAATGCTGCTTTGTTGTGGATCAAATGTGAGGAGTCCTAATGTCCTTCTAGATTTATTTTCACTGACCTTAATTTTGCTATATGAGAATGGAATTAGTATTTTAACTTTTAATTACTGGGTGAGGTACAGCTCTAAGTGTAGTTTTTATTTAAAAAACTACAGCTCTAAGTCTGTAGTTTATATCACTTTTTAAAGAGTTTTTATTTTCTATGTAATATAGCCTATATTCTTTAATATTGGTCTCTCCCCCCCCCGCCCCATCTAGCTTTATTTATTTATTTTTTACTTTACAACAATAGTTCTATGATTATCTGTGCGTATTTTTTCATGGTGAAAAATTTTAAAGGTATAATCAGAAGAAAGATCCTCTTAATTTTTCTGAGAAAATCTTCGATGTTAATAGATGTATTAATAAATGTATTCTTTGGTCAAAAAGTTTGAGAAACATTTTTTTAAATTTTTACATTATTGTAGAAGTAAATAGACTTTATTATGTTAATTTGAATTGGAAATCACATTTAGGATTATTTAGTATGTAGTAGTTTCCAAACCTATTTGACCATAAATGCTTTTCAAATGATAATCGATTCGAGAAGTGTCTTGTAACAGGACAGACATTAGTCCCTGAGTACAGCACAAAAATAAGTAACTTTTATCATAAGCCTATCATGAAGAAAAATTTAAATTGTGTTTAAATACTTTAAATAATAGGAAAGCAGAGAGTTTTAGAAAAAATTTATTAAAATTATATAGAGGGAAAATCCCTTTATCTAGTTATTATTTACATGGATTTTTCATTGTTAGTTGATGGTAAATTAAAGTCTTACTCTAAAATTCAAATTTAATTTTTTTCTTTATGTAGGATTTAGGAGAAATTTGTACTTCCTAAGAATCATAGAGCTTGTCTTATATAAGGTAACAATCATTATTTTAGAAATTTTATAGCAACGATTGATGGCCAGCTAATCATAGTTGCCTGTGTATAAACATGTATGTCCATAATTTCTTGAAGCAAAATAGTTTGATAGTGATAAAAACAAAAATAAACAAACAAAAAACAACAAACAGATAAAGACAAGATTGGCTTAAAGGGCCGATTTATTATATCCAGATACCATTTTCTGGAAAGGTGACTTAGAGGAGAACAACAAACAGTATCTTGAAAGAAGAGAAAGAGATTAATTTAGTGAAAGTGATTTCTACTGTGGAAACTTTCCTTATTTGTTAACAGTGAAGAGTCCGAAGAACAGAGAACTAGAAATGTTTAGGTGATTGGAAAACATGAGCTAAGATATGATGATTAGAACACTAGTCCTGTGAGATACTGCGGGGAAATACGACAGATAAATTTGTGAAATGCTATTTCATCCTTTGAGTTTAATTTAGCTTTAATTGAACCCTCACAAAACGAGTTTATCACAGAAGTATTTTCCCCATAAATTAAGAACCCTTACAGTACCCCTTGGGAGAACACTGAGCTAAAAGTAATCGGAAATAATGACTACTAATTAATGGACCTCTACCACTGCCACTGTTTCTTTGGGACAAAAATAATGAGATTTAGGTCATATGTATTATTTGGTTCTCTTTCATTGTTAAATTAAAAAGATGCATTGAATTGAAATGAATTTATCTTTCAATGTTGTTAAATTTATGAAATAAATATAAATAAATATAAGATATAAGAAATATAAGATCTTTCTAAATCCAGGTCATGTAGGTAAGACCTCTTCAGGTAGAATCTTCAGACCTTATATAATTTTTAAACAAGTGGTACTGTCAGATGAGAGCATTTCTGACTCAAAGATTTTTTTTTTTAAGGGAGAGCGTAACTTTTTTGCTTAATTTATAAAGGTGAACAATACTTCTAATTTAGAATTGATCAACACAAAACCTTTTTAAAAGTTATTTTTTTGTTTAATTACAGCTGTCTGCATTTACCCCCCCCCCCCACCAACTCTCCCTACCACCTCAGCCATCCCCACCTCCCTTCCTAGCTTCCACACCCCTCCTTGGTTTTGTCCATTTGTCCTTTATAGTTGTTCCTGAAAACCCTTCCCCTCTTCCCCCCATTACCCCCTCCCACCCCGCTCCGGTTACTGTCAGATTGTTCTTAATTTCAATGTCTCTAAAACGTTCTTAAGTATGTTTAATTTTCAGTCAAACTACCAAAGTATTAGGACATATTCTTAGTCTTTGAAAATGTCCAGTTCAAAACATTCAGTCCTAAAAGCAACATCTTTAAAATTCAAAAGGCTAAACCAGCCCTTTTATCTATATGAGCAAAGCTTAAAAGAAATCAAGCAGACCAAGTAAGAATCAAGCAACGGCTAAATGAATCATAATGTATTTTTTCTCTTTTCTCATGATTCTAATGGCAAAACCGTAGGTGTATGTATGGGCTGTATGTGTTTGTGTTCTCTGGCTTGCCTACGGAGACGGGGAGGTGAGTAGGGCTGTTTCGAAATAGACTTTGTATGTAGGATTAACATCAGTTTACAGATGAAACAGTTTTTGACAGGTTTCTCTCATCTTATCTGCAAAGATACCAGGACAGTTTTGGTCCTTGGTGAAAACTGTGTCAAATGATTACAAGTTTGTTGCAGATATTTTAAAGTTCATGAATTACCCATAAAATTGCCACATTACTGGAACCTTCCCTCTGAGTCTATGTGATGAAAGTAATCTATTTTTACATGGAATCACCAAACCTTACATCATTTCTAGGTAGCACTCTTTAATTTTTTTCTCTCCAAAAGAACTTTGTGCTCATTTTATAAGATTATACAAATTTTTTGATTTGTAATTAAGCCTCAAAAAACTTCTGAAATATGTGTTTTAAGAAGTGGCAATAATTTTTTACATCTTTGAAAGCTTGGTCAAAGGTGACATTTGGTGATATCAGTCCTTCTCCATTCTGTTGAAGATATTTTTCTATCATATTAAAATAGTAGTGTGACTTGATACGTAGCACAATTATAAAAGGAAAATAATGAACTTTTATCTTAAATTATTTTGTTCTTGTGAAAGCAACAGATGTCACAATTATTTATACAGCTAATTTTTTAAAACATGGTTTCATGAATTATATAGTCTAGATTCAACAACTAAGGTAATTTGCTTGTTTTTAGTGATATAGTAACAACACTTCTAAGGTCTTGAAGACTTGTATCCTTTATGTAGTCTTTAAAAATTTTTTGGTTTAATTTCAGAGTTACAAAAAATATTCAGATCCCTCAAATGTTAATATTTTGCCACATTTCCACATTTGCATTCTTTCTCTTAAAACTGTTTTTTCCCCTAAACTGAGAACAGGTTATGTACATTTACCTTAATATACTTCCATATGTATTTCTTAAATGTAGGGCATTCTCTTTCATAACCACAGTATAGTTATGTAAATCAGAAAATTAAGTCATGCAATAATAGCATGGAATTATAGACTGTACGCAGATTTCATCAAATTACCCCAATAGAGTCCTATATAATAAAATAAAATAGTGATTGAGTATTAATTTCAGTTGTCATGTCTTTTTAGACTTCTTCTGTTTACTAAACCTTTGTTGTATTCAAACTTGGTTGTGGGAGAAGGCACAGTGTTCCCACCTACGCCTCCATCCTGGCGGAAGTCTAGACTTCTGAACAGAATATTTGTCTAGTCAAAATCTAGTCTTCGTGTTTCTGGACACAATATTTTTAGAGAATATAGATCAGCTATTTTGTAAAATGCCCATCAATTTGGATTTGTCTTATATTTCCTTGTGACTAGATTAAAGTTGTGCCGGACTTTTAAAAAAAAGTAGAATTGTATATAATTTCACAATAACAAATCATATTTGTATTTATAGCTCTGAGGATAAATATAACTATTTGTCATATTTGCATTAAAGAGAATACTGATCTCCAGCATCTCAGAAGAAAAGACTCTCCTAGGAAATTTTATGTGTACTTGTATTTCCTCAAGAACAAACTTGGGTTATTTATTGAGGATCTTGTTAGTTTTCATGGTTTATGGAATCACATAGATCATTATAGTATTTACTAAACAAACAAATACAATGTATATTGATCTTTTTTTTTCACAGTTAATCCTGAATGCCCACAGAAAGAAAGAAACTTTCTCCTTTCCTTAAATGAACTTGAATTCTTATCACAGCTCATAAAATCCCTTTTGGAGCTGGAAAAAAATGTTCAAGAATTGTTTGAAGAAATGTTTTTGTCACTCAAGATACTCAGGAATAACTCAGGTAACATGCCCTTTTGTTTAAATTTGTTTAAATCTATCATTCTCTCTACCTTTACTTCCTGCCACTGAATCTATATCATTACTTAACAAAAATACATTATATAATTATTTCTTTTTTAAAAATGTATTTTATTGATCATGCCATTACAGTTGTCCCATTTGCCCCCCTTCATCCCCCTCCACCCTGCACATCTCCTCCCTCGTTCCCCGCCTTTAGTTCATGTCCATGTGTCACACGTTCTTTAGCTTCTACATTTCCCATACTAGTCTTGCCCTCCCCCTTCTTTAAATAAATTCAAAGTCTGAGAGAAACATTAAGTAAAGAAAATTCTATTAACATAGAATTACATTTTTTCCTTTATGAATAATTGGCAAATTCCATAATTCTAGTTGGCAAAGCATCATAAGTCAATTCTAAATAACTGTCTTTAACAAAAATCAGATCATTTTTTTTCACTTCAAAGAAATACAGCCTGGCCTATGAACAAAATTAAGCAGACCTGATGGTCCAGTAGCTCCTCTTCTGCTTCTAGCAGCTGGGTGGATGACCTTGAGCAAAATATTTTGTTTCCTTAGACCTCAGTTTTCTCAACTTCACGATGATGGTATAGATCTAAATTAATTTTCTCTTTGCTGTCTTTTACAGTTAGATGCTTTAGATTCCAATATGTTATGTAGGGCCATGGGAATTGAATGATATACTGTATGTAAATTATTTAAAAGAATGTGTAGCATATCATAAACTATAAGTGTGTTGTTCCAATAATAATTAGAATGATAGAATGTTACTTTGATTTTAGTCCTCACAAAATCTTTTTGAAGAAAGCTGTGCCATGTGTGTTGGGATAATGTTTCTAAAATTAAAGGTAGAATTCAAAGCCATAATTGTTAAGATATTGTATTCCTTGTAATATTTATACTTATGCAGATCTTCATTTCTATCAGAATGAATGATACAAAATTCTCTTTTACATAACCATATATTATTTTTAGGAGGAAAAATAGTGGTTACATTTGTGAAACAAATTTATGCAAGCAAGTGAATCTGAAAATTTCAAAGCTAGTATCTTAGTAAGGAATTATATTTAATTTAATATATTTACTTTTGTATTTTTTATTTACTTTTCCTGGGTAAATAAAAATGTTAGAGGGTTAGAATTTGTTTGTTTTATACTGAGCATACCTTACTGGCCTTTTATGTTTTAGGTTAAGTTTACATAGTATTAAATTGTAAAGTAAATACTGTAGATCACTTTTCCAAATTTAGAGATAATTTAAATAAAAATGAAGGTGGATTAATGATTTCAAAAACAATAAAACAGTGGGAAAATAGTAAATATATAAGACATGAAATATGAAAGTTAAAAGACAATGAAAAGCAGATTTAATTAGGAGATAATGTGGGCTGTAGAGGGTCTTCTAGATGGAATTCACTGGGTTAAATCTGAGTAGAGAAATATGCCATCCTATTTTTTGATTAACATGTTGCTCCCTGGATAAGTTGGCACTGGGTGGGTACTCATCCATCATACCTGGCTAAGATTTGACATCCCTCATTCACATCTCTAGCAGATCTTTCCTGAGGTATGGATGAAGAAACAAAGAAATTCCAGTAAGTCTATACCCTCACCCATTTGGACTCATCTTGTATGGGTCCTAGGCCAGGCCCTAGAGAAATGAAGTCATTTCTGAGAATTTTATTCCTCTTAAAAGCAATGCAAATTCATAATTATAATTGTGTTAGAGAGATATTATAAAAATATAAAACTGAAGGCCCTGGCTGGTGTAGCTCAGTGGATTGAGCGCGGGCCTGCGAACCACATGATCGAGGTTCGATTCCCAGTCAGGGCACATGCCTAGGTTGCAGGCCAGGTCCTGGTTCCTGGCGGGGGACACACGAGAGGCAAACATACATTGATATTTCTCTCTTTCTCTTTCTTTCTCTCTCTCTCTCTCTCTCCCCTTCCCGTCCCCTCTAAGATAAATAAATAAAAATACTTAAAAAAAAAAAACTGAGATAGCCAAGGATTGAAGCAAAGGCTTGACATGGTGATTTCAGAAAAAAAGAGAAGAAAAACCGAAATAACTTATTAGAATAAGATTAAGTAACACTGAGATTTGGCCAATGCTGCATATTCCAGAACAATAGTTGCCATTACTGAATAAAATCAACACAGCAAGTATTTAATTATGCCACAATATACTGTCTCATTCATCATATCATCATAAAAGCAGCATGGCAGATAAAAGGAACTTCAATATCACATTAATAGTAGGGTACTATAGAAACATGTTTGTGGATTATCAACATAGTGTAAAAGGAATTTTGAAGGTATAGGAAATGTCTAAGTACTAGAATATCCTATTGCGATGCATATCTTCTTTATTGTTAAAACTTATAGTTTTTGTACAAAGCCAGGATTGATTTAATCTGACATAACTTTATACCTCCCTGCAAAGAAACATGTTGAGGGAAGTGGTCAAGGAAAATCTTAAATTTTTTATTCCAAGTAAGTGAAGCCAATCAATTCTTATCAAAAGCTTTGTTTCTTTAATCTAGAAGAAAATACCCCCTTGAAATAGATGATTAAAGAAACCAAATGTACCTTAAGTTATCCTTATAGTTAATCTTTTGCTTAAAAAATCTTGTGTGGGACAGAATGGGGGGGAAAAGATCAAATCATCTGGTTTCCTCTGTATTTATTTTGATTGGAGCATATTTTGCTAATAAAGATCTTGGAAAGAGTTGCCTACTCTGTCTGTGTAACCAAAGCAATGTGATGAAAAGTGAGGTTTTTTTTTATTATCCAGATGTTTTAAAAATATCCAGGTGCTTAATATCATATAGAGAAAATATAAAGATGCTTAACCAAATAATTTATTTTTTACTTTAAAGTTCCCTACTGTATCTTCAAGTTAGTTAAATTGGCACTATTCTTAGTAATTTAATATGATGCAAGAGATACTATAGAGACACAAATATTTTTGAGAAAGAAATGATATTTAATCATTGTATTTATTTGCTTTTGAGGGGGTCATAATTTGATGGTTTTCTATTTTGGTCATTTCAGAAAGTGACAGAATGTTATTTGACTGTTATGGTGCCCTACTATATTTCTTTTGGGTGATTATATCTTATGGAGTAGCGTCAGATTTGATTTATGGGGCACTTGTAATGCTCCTTCAGAATAAAGTTGCTCTTCGGCAGTTCCTCCAATTTTCCAAAGGTGGCACCTGAGATTTGTCTAAACCAGGAGGTTTCTTGGCCCTCATTTTTCTGTAGCCCCAGCAATGACAAAGAGCCATGGCTGCTTCAATTGGATGTAAGAAGATCACTTAGGGTTTGTCTCAGAAGAATCAAAGATTTCAGATCTTCTGAAAGATTGTTTGTACTCTTAGGGGGTCTTAAGAGGGGTCAAATGGCTTCTAAGAGTTCCTTAGCTAGATGGTTAAGGGATTGTATTAGGGAGGCGTATGTAGTTAAGGTAAAGAGGCTCCTAGGGTTTGTAAAGCTCATTACACTAGGACTTTAGCTGTTTCTTGGGCAGAGAGGTCGAAGGCTTCCACATTGGAAATTTGCAAGGTGGCCACCTGGGTTTCTCTTCATACTTTTTCATAGTATTATCTCTTGGATGTAGTCTCTTCTACAGATTCAGCTTTTGGTGGGAGGTTGCTTGTGAGCCAGAAAAGAACAGTGAAGAAAAGAAAGACTTGTAGTTCCCACTTAGAGCTACCAACAAGGCAAGTTGCTTTGTAGTGCGCACAATGGGAGCCTATGAAGACCAATTTGGGTGTGAAAGTGGATGTCACAGGGAAGTACTGCCAACCTCTACTCTCTATGAAAGAAAGTGACAGTGTGGGACTAACCAGATGTGTAAAATGAACCACAGTGAACTCTGTGGGGGGAGGCTGTTTGGCAGCTAGCATTCCTGTGACCGTCTGCACTCTACTGAGGTGCTTAATCTGGGCATATTTTTAAAGAAACCAGTGTTGATTACATGCAAATAGCCTATGTTTTAGAGCCTTGAGCCCAAAATGGGCTACCTTCTCTGGACAATGCTTGTAGGTGTATAGATTTTCAATATATTTTAAATAGGTGAAAAATTTGTTAAATGTTTGCAGAGCTTATAAAGTTTGACAATGTGGAATTTTGAAATTGAACATTTTGAATTCCAAACAAATGCAAACTTCCACAATTTGTTAAAACCTGAAGTATCAGATATCTTACTAGTTTAGATTCAGTGTTACTAATCCTGCCTTAAAACGATCCCTTTTGCTTCTCTAAGTAGCATTAAAGTTTTTTTAAAGTCTTTTAAAAAATTTTTTGGAGGGAGACTATATTATAAAGGTTATCAGAATTATTTGATAATTTATGTTCAGTCTTACTAGAGAATTGCTCACCAGCAAGAAAAGGCTTGGGAAGCTTATTTTTTTTATTTACTAATCTTGAAAATAGGCAGATGGGTTATATAAATATCAAAGCACATTACTTTGAGTGAATAAGCATATTGTATTTGGGAGTGCAATGGTAAATATAAGATAATTAGCTTTTTCATAAATCTTAAATTATATCTACACAATGGCAGATAGTTATTTCTGGAAATGGTTCTGCAAGCTTACACTTCAAACTAGTGTTATTTTTCCGGAGTAAATACCTCTTAAATTAGCTGGTTTTGTGAGCTGTGTATAGAAAAGTAAAGCGACATTAAGAATCCAGCTGTTGTTCCTTCATGTCGTTAACTTGATCTCTACTATTTTTTCTTCTTTAAGAAGTGTTTTTTGAGGCCCTGGCTGGTGTAGCTCAGTGGATTGAGCACAGGCCGAGGGCCAAAGCATCGCCAGTTTGATTCCCAGTCAGGGCAGGGAATTGGGTTGCAGGCCAGGTCCCCAGTATGGGGTTTGCTAGAGGCAACCATACATTGATGTTTCACTCCCTCTCTCTGTCCCTCCCTTCCCTATCTCTCTAAAACTAAATAAATAAAATCTTAAAAAAAAGAAAAATGTTTTTTCAATAGTAGCTCCACGTATAGTAAAACATTTAAATAGAACAGAAGAGTATATGGTGACAGTTATGTCTTTTTCTATTCCAATTCTCTAGTTTTGCTTTCCAGAAGCAACTACTTCCATATATATATATATATTTGTAGGTTAAAATAACACAAAACCTTGACATAATATGCAGAGTTTTTCATTATTAACACGTATGCAGAAACACCTTATTCTTTCTAATAGCTGAAAAGGTTTCCATTGGTGAACCTAACAAGGTACTCATTGATAGACAATTAGGATTCTTTCTTCCTGAACAATGATGTGGCAGATTTTCTTGAACTGTGTCTTAATATGTGCACACGCATTTCTAAATGGTTAATTTTTAAAATGAAATTGCCAAGTAAAAAGTTATGGTCATTGAGAAAATGAAAAGATTAGCCATAGACAGAAAAAATATTTGCAAAAACACATATTAGATAAAAGACTTGTATCCAAAATATATTTAAAAACTTCTAAAATTCAACAAGAGAACAAAAAACTCAATTAAAAAATGAGCAAAAGATTTGAACAGACACCTCAGCAAAGAAGATATACAGATGGCAAATAAGCATATGAAAAGATGCTCAACATCATATGTCATCAGGGAAATGCAAATTAAAACAAGGAGATAGCACTAACATTTGAAACAGTAACAGCACCAGTTCTGGCAAGGACGTGAAGCAACAGGAACTCCCGCTCATTGCTGATAGGAGTGTAAAATAGTACAGCCTCTTTGGAAGGCAACTTGGTTGTATCTTACAAAGCTAAACAGTGTCTTGTACTGTTTACCTAGGGAATTATAATTCCCTAGGTAAATTTGATAAACTTTGGTACATCAATACAGTGAAATAATATCCACTGGTAAAAAGTAAGGTATCAAGACACAAGAAAACATGAAAGAATTTTAAGTGCACATCGCTAATTAAAAGAAGCCAATCTGAAAAGACTACATACTTACTATATGATTCCAGCTATATGACATTAATGACTTTCTGGGAAGAGAAAACAGAGAGAGAGTAAAAAGATCAGTGGTTTTCAGGGGATGGGAACAACGAGAAGAGAAGTGAATAGGTAGAGGACAGGGGATTTTTTAAGCAGTGAAATCGTTCTCTATGATGCGATAAAGGTGGAAAAATAATGTTATGCATTTGAAAATGCATTGTACTACACAAAACAAAGAATGGACCCTAATGTGAACTATGGAATTTAGTTGACAGTAATCTATCAATATTGATTTATCAGTTTTAACAAATATACCACACCAAAGCAAGATGTTAACAGTAAGGTAAACTGAGGGTGAGGGAGAGAGAAAATGTGGAAATTCTGTACTGTCTGCTCAATTTTTCTGTAAAACTGAAAATGCCCTAAAAACTAAAGTCTATTAATATTTTAAAAGGTATGGACATTTTAACAGAGAGTGTAAGTGAATTTTTCATATCTATTTTGACTGCTAATGGTATTTTTGTTATGCAGAATTGTTTATGTGTTTCAGAAAAGTCTTTACACTGATCTTTTGAAAAAATATTCAATATTTTAATAGCCTTGTAGTTGCCTTTTTCTTTATTTAAAAATCTTCAGTTAATTTGGATTTTATTTCATTGTTAGAAGGGATCCTTATTTATAGTACCAACTTCTTTAAAAGACTTAGTAAAATGCAAGCCATAGAGCAAGCATCTTGAGTTGACTGGGGGAACACGGATCTCAAACCTTCTCTGCATTGTGATATCTGTTGAGAAACTAAGCAGGATTCCTAAACTGAAGTCCACGGCCCCCTGAGGTTCATGAATGCACTTTACGAGGGCTCTGGGAATCCTTAATAGCATGCATGAGTGTGTGTGTGTATTTACCATGGAGTCATATTGTGCATTTTGGATGGAATGTTCTTTCACTTTAAGAAAGTTCTCAGAAGTGTTCACAGATCCAAAATGCTTAAGAAACACTTGAGTTAAGGAAAACTTTTCCTTGGAAGAGATAAATTCTGATAAAATTTCCCCAAAAGATGTTGTTCTCACCCACCAAATAAAATATTTATCTCTTTAAGGAATGTTTCAGTGAACTGTAGTACTTAGGAATCATTCATGATTGAATTAGTTGAACTATATTTGAAGATTTAATTTAATTTATTTTTTGAGAGACAGGAAGGAAGGGAGGAAGAGAAGAAGAGAAACACCAATGTGTGAGAGATACAGCAACCTGTTGCACACCTCTGACTGGGGACCTGGCCTGTCACTCACACATGTGTCCTGACCAGGAATTGATCCCGTGACCAAAAGGAATCAACTGAGTATAGGTTTGCAGGCCTATACTCAGTCCATTAAGCCAGGACAAAGAACCTTATCTAGAAAAAACAAAAAAAACTCACATGTTTCCCAGATGAATATATTGGTCAGAAGTCCTACTGAGGAGAATCAGTAAGATTTTGAAAAGTGCTTACTCAAGACGAAAGGAGAAACTGATTGTTAAGATTCATAAAAATTTTAAAATATCATATAATAGTTATAATTCATCATCATATATCAATTATAAGAAAAAGTAAAATAAATGCTAACTTGTTCATATCAAATTAAACTATAATCAATAAAACCTAATGGAAAGTGGAAGAATTTTTTTCACATATTAATTTATTATATTTTTAAAGTTTATTTTTTTCCTGTAGGAAAAAGTTTCTTAATTCTGAAATTTAAAAGTTGAGAAAATGTTTCTACTTTACAAAGTAAATATTATTTCTTATCTGTTCCACTGTTTGCATTTTTCCAATGAATTATTGATATATCTATCAAGAGTATAATTTTTCTTGCTATGTTGACTTTTATCCATGTACTTTTGTTCTTCCTTGTTTCAAGAAAGGAAGTGTTAAAGTGCTAAGAAAAATCACCAGTTTTTAAATGCTGTATTTTAGAATTAAACCTTTTACATGAATAAAATAATTAATATTTACTTTGTATTCTTAACTTACTCTATATTATCAACATGAAAATGAATTGATAACAAAATAATCTATGTTATGGATTATATATGTATATACATCAAGTATGAATATAAGTAGCTCATAAATTTTACCAAGCTGAATATATGGAAAAGTACTCAGTATATTTTGATATTGTCATCATTGTAATGGTGACATTACCTTACATATTACTGCCTATATTATCTGTATCTTCGTATGTATGTATGTGTGTATATAGTATAGGTAGAGCTTTTTTACATAATTAATTTTAATCTAAATCTAGCAAATATATCTAGTATGGTTTGTTTTTCTTAATGTATGTTTTTGTGTTTGTATTCTTTCATAGGAATTTTGGACACCCCCAGTCAAGAAGCTGTAAGAGAGAAACCTAGAGCAAATGAAACCGGTAGTTCTTCAGAGCACTTGCTACCAGGAAAAGAGGTAAGGAGAAAAAAAGGGTGGTATTTCTTTATTCATATATAATAGCATCATCATATGTCTATGAATCCATTAAAAATCAAAATGTCTTGAGTTTTACCCTTTGACACTAAAAAAATCATTCTTGATTGAAAATTGGCTTATACGCTTTGACAAATACTGAGTTTAGTGTATTCACTGCTCTCTTGCACATTCTGTTCCACGGACAGCTTGTGAGGAAGGATCTGAAAATGAGGAGGTCTTTGTTCTCATCCTAAATCAGGGTCTAAACTTGAGAACTTGGACTGTAGATAAATAATTGTTGAAAGGGGAGAAAACAGAGGTTGAAAAGGAAAGGAAAGAGGGGAAAATAGTTTGAACTGGCCTTAATTTAGTATGTCCGACATGTACATGTGTGTTCTCAGATCCGTTACACTCTTCCCCCGCTCTGTTCTATATTACAGAGAATTACATCTTCCAGGCTTCCTCTCTTTCTCGATACTGGGAAGGTCTGGCCAATGAAAGGCAATGGTGGAAGACCTGGAGGGTAGATATAGGAGAAAAACAAGTTTTTTTTTTTCTTTCTCTGTGTCTTAAGGAACATCTCGAGTAGTTTCTATGACTCCATTTCCTCCATGAGCTGTGCTCCCACCACACAGTCCTCCCTCCGTGGTTCCAGAGCCACCTGGCAGTCTTACCTTTAACTTTGACTGGTGGCCCCAGGAATTGGACCCCCATATAATCCCTTTTTTTTGTTCCTCCAGCCCTAAGAGTGGTAGTGGCTTCCTGCTGCATTAATATCTGTCTTGCTTCACAACCCATGATTGGCTCTTCAGAATTTCATCACCTTAGTAATCTACATTAATTTTCTCTTCCTCTTGAAATACTTAGAGTGGTTTCTGTTTTCTGAATGGACCTTGACTGATAGGTAAACATTGGAAAATGTGCAAGAACATAGGGTTTTAACACTTTCAATTTAGAAAGCAACAAAAATAACTAGGAAAATGCAAAGTTGTACATTATGTTTTCACCAAAAATCAGAGCAGGTATTAAATGATTATTATGAGGTAATAAAAGAAAGGGATTCAGTAGGTACCTACTCTGTGCACAGAACAGAAAGTCACATTATTTGTTTTCTTCTTTAATCAACTAGTAAATATTCTCTATTCTAACTGAAATAATTTTGATGCCAAACGTCAGATGAGAAGAGTAGAAGGAAGCAAACAATATTTTATGGGAGACTTCTAGGAGAACATTTGAATAGTAGAGGTTTTTAGTTTTATTTTTTAAGAGCAGCTATTAATGTGCTTGGTTTTCTAAATTTTGAAAAGAGAATTCAGATGGGCCAAGATATTATAATCACATATAAATTATCATGGGCCAAAGTAATCATCATTGCACACACACAAATTATCACTGCAGCTGTGGCAATTACTGGGAGTTCTCACCAGAATATTTTTTCCTGGGTGAATGACTGACTTACTGAATGAACAAATGAATGAATAATTTTCATGGACATGCCCTGGTAGGGAGAACAAAAAAAACCCCAGAGTTTTATTGTTGTTTTTATTAATTTACATGGAGGTGGTTTTCTTTTTACATTTCTATCATAAATGTGTCCCAAGGAAATACTATTATAGCACAGTACTGGACCCATGGTACTTCTAAAGTTTCAGTTCTAAAAAGGGAGATTATATGGGCTGAATAGACTCAAATATTGAGTAATTTTGTGTACAAATAAGATGAGAGATGTGTTTTCAGACTCCATGCTGTTAAAGGTCGAAATAAACTTTAGAAAGTTCAATCACAACTTAATTATAAGCATAATGAGAATAAGAGCCACTTTTTCTAACTGTAGAAACATGGACTCATAAAATTTTCATTCTAGAAGAAGAATCCCCTTTATTCGTACAGTATATACAAAGAGCATTAAATTAATGATGAATGATATGTATGTACAAGAAAATGAAGCTAATAATCATAATCTCAGTAATTTTAGACTGAAAGAGACCATAGAAATCATTCAATTCAGCTCTTATATTTCTAGCAAAAAAGTGGAGACCTAGAAAAATAAGTAATTTAGTTAGAGGTATTGAACCTAAGGTCTTCTGAAGTTGGAATAATAAAATTATTACTGTAAATAAGATTACATTTATACAGAGAGCTTAACTCTAAGCATAGGTTCGGCCTACTAATCATAATGTTTTTGTTACTATAAAGAACATTAGAGGACTTGGGGGGAGCACACAGTCGTAAATATATTGCCGTATGAGACAAAGACCAACAGAGAATAAACAGCACCATCATCCACCCCAACCTTCCCCATCCTCCCGCATAGAGTAATGCAGACCATTTTAATTTTTCATTTTCTGAAACAAAATTAGTGCCATGTACCAGTTTGTGAGTAGAGGAACAACATAAAATTCTAAAGAAATAAAAACCTAGAAAGGTTCAGTGGTGTATTTTCTCTGAGAAATTTATTTTTTATTGCTATTTTTGGCTTGTCTGGATTTCTGAGAGTAAAAAAGAAAAGATTGAATATTAAATACTGTCTTATGTTGCAATACTTGTTAACAATAAACTGTAAAAAAGACTGTAAAAATCTAATTTAGACTTTATTAAATATATTGAATTTAAAGTTTGTTTTATGTGATAAATAGTAAGTGTAACTTTCAGCTCTCATAAAGATGGTTTTATGGAACTATATTTAAGAGATTAAATTTTGAAAAAAACTTTTATTAAATCCACTGATGAATTAAAATGAAATGTCAGTATATTACTGTCTATAAAGAATGCACATGTTTTTGTATATTGCTTTATCCACTGATAAAGTAATATTTTTCAGGTTGTAAGAATGATTTTTACAGTTTATCAAAGAGTATCTATATTCAACATGCTGAAGGAAAGCAGTAATTTTATATCTAGAATAATAGAAGCACTTGTTGCTGAATTAAGATTACTATAATTTCATATAAATTTATATTTCAGGCTAGTTTACTAGATTTTCGTTGGAGAAGTGCATTTAAAGAAGTGTCTCTTCCCATGGCATATAGTGTAACAACAGCAATCGAAGATTTTTCCATAAAAGTTCTACAACAGGAACAGAATGAAAGGTCTTCAGCTGTGACCTATGCTATGAACCTTGTAAATGTCCAACAAGTTTGGCAAGATGACTGTGTGATTCCTGAGGAGGACCAACCAAAGAAAATTGCAAAGGCAAGAGTCAAATGAAATCCTTTCAGAACTGTACACTGATACAATGAAGTGGTTTTTTTGTTTGGTTGGTTTTTGTTGTTGTCATCGCTGTTTTTAACTATAGCCACTGCAAAGGGAACCCGTAGAAAAATGGCGGAGCCTCTTGGCAGGCACTTGGTACTGGACCCAATGCCATTTTTTTTTCTCTGATATCATGGGCCACTGCTAAGAAAAGGGGCTTAAACCTGTTACCACCTTGCTGCTTGTTTGGGTTATATCTTTGAATGACTTCAAGAGAAATTTAAGAGGTTGAAGGAATTACTGTCTTTTACTGGTTTGGGCAACTTTTGAATATTAACCCCTAGTGAACATTCCATTTCATTAGCATCAGTCTTCCATGTTTACATGTTCTTTGAAAGTCATAGAACATAGTAAAATTATGAAGTCATCATGCAAGTAGGTAAATACAGTTTCTCAGTACTAAGTCCACAATGAGTTCAGCAACCTATTATTGAAATGGTTTTGGGTTCTTAAAAATGGCCTCCTGTTTTGCTCCTGACACCCTGAGGCTCCAGAACATTCCCCAGGGAACACTGTGGACTAATCCAGAGTGGAGGCAAATTTTTCCTTCCCATGCACCGTACTTCCTTTACCATTGAAAAGAAATAGATTCGTAGTAACTAGTGAAAGGCTAGGCACATTACTTCTAAAACTTGTTTGTGCCTTGCCAATAAGAGGGTGCTACGTGAGATTGTTTCTGATACTTCTAGATTTAGTAAAACCGATATAGCCATATTTTTATGTGATGGTTAATAAAAAAGCTTTATGACAATTAAAATAAATTAAAAAATGATATTGTGTTAATATCAAGGACACATATTTTCTGTCTCTATTAACTACAAATAAATGTATTGACATATAAAGCTACTTCATGTGTTTTTTGTAATGTCTGCATGATAAGCATAAGGTTTGACGATTATGTATAGAGAGGCATCATTTTGGCATTTCCTCATTTGACACAAAACATTTAACTTTCTACAATTGATTACTATAAAGTTGTGTGATTATATTTATGTTTAATGCCAAATTCATTATTTAAAAACCTGGCTCCCCCGTACATAAATTACATGGTGCTGTCAGAGTACAAATAACTCAGTGCTACATTTATTTCTCCCTAGTTCTGTTCTGACATCATGGAAAAACTTGACACAATGCTTCCACTGGCTCTGGCATGCAGAGATGATTCTTTTCAGGAAATTAGAGCAAACTTTGTGGAGGCCTGTTGTAAAGTGGCAACAGCTGTCCTGGCGAGACTGCAAGAGAGAGGCAAGGAGTTTCCTTCCAGAGCACCCCTGAAAAGCTTGCACACATTGCTCTCCACAGCGGTTTATGTCTTCCAGCATTTTACGCAATATGGTAATTTGATGAAAGAAAATACTAAGAAGTGAGTGTCATGTAAATTAAGTTGATGGCCGTGTTTATAGTAACATGTACTCTTTGGAAATCACAGGAGTGAAATTTTGATGATAATATTTGAGGAGAAAATAATAATTAACGTGGTGAATTATTTTCATTTGTCTTAACTAGGAAATGTCAAAAAGGTGGAGCATGGGATACATTAAATCAGACACATAGGTAGTGAGAAAAATCTGTATTTTCTCTAAAGGCTCACTCAAAAGACCCATGCATTTTCCATATTCTAGTCAGGAGCAACAATTTTCTGCACGCTCTTATGACGTGACCAAACGAACCCTTTTTATTTTGTAAGGCACATTGTATCCACTACAGTGAAAAGGAAGAATCAACTTTTCGTTTTCCCATGTATACACAATTGTGAAATATGCACTTCTCTCTTTCTCTTCTGAGCCAACAGGATGTTAGCAGCTGACTTAGAAAATAAATGCTTTTCAATCTATTCTATTGACTAAGCATATTTCAGAACATTGATTTAGAAATAAATTCTCCTTGTATTTGAGAAGGAAGCATCTGGCAGTCCTAAATCTGGTGTATTAGTAGTCTAAAAAGATTATATGTTTTCTGTATAGACAATAAAAATGACCGCAGGTATTATCACATGGTCTTTCTGGCTATCCTTGTACTCACTCTCTAGAAGTCAGCACGGCCCCTTGCAAAGGGAACATGTGGGCTTGGCAGTCTCATGTGAGCCCGAGAATCCATTCCACATTACGTATTCAGCCTTTGCAGTTCCCTACTTGTGAGAGAAAGCATAATACAAATAGCTAAAGATAAAAGTAAAATAAATTTGGTTTGATGTAGAATATCACTATGATAGTTCTTTAATTCTCATAAGTAGACAGATGTTGTTATTCATGCTTGAATTTACAAACAAATGTGCCAGAAATCACTTTATTTCTCTAGAATATTTTATAACATTTTATGAGATAATTGACATCTACAAAATTACAATTTTTGAAATAAAAAGAATATGTTTGTGGGACGTGTGATAGCTTTATAAAAGTTGGTTCTGACAAATGCATGTGTTCTCTATAATAACGATAACCTAATGCCTAAATAATGCACTGATCTCTAATAATAGGCTTACAGAGAATACTTTTATTTTTGAATGATGTATTGACAATGCAGTTTGTCTCAAGTTGAAGTGCATATTTATGGAACAGCAGATGTACGTTTTCAAAAGACTTGCAAAACAAAGACCATCTTTTTTTTTCTTTTTTCTTTTTGGAAAGTGAATGTGGATGCAGACTTCAGCATTAGGAGGAAATGAATGATTGATATCTAATAATCAAAACCATTTGTAGTACTGGAGATTGTTACCTCCTACTACACAGGCCTTAAATCTCTGTCTCTTTGATCATTTCCTCTGAACAGACCCATATTCCTGGTGCCTGTCCAAGGATATCAGGAATTCATCAACACTCTGCAGTTTCAGGTTACGGACTACTGCGTCAGAGTTTGTGCTACAAGCATTTTACAGGATGCTGAGAGCCACCACTGGGATGACTACAAAGCTTTTTATGAGGTGTGAAGTTAAGTTTACTATCCCTCCTTTTTACACAAATATGTTTTACTGCCTACCTGCTTTCTGGCTAATTAGAAACATGAGTTTGGTGTTACTAACACACGAAGGCTGTTAGGATAATATTTTTAAAATATTGAATTTGTACTTAGGAAAAACACTGTTTTTAAAAACCTAAACTAATTAGGCATCAGAGCTCTACTGCTTAAAAGTAAAAATAACTTAATTTGAGCTGCAGTGTTTCAGTGCCGCATAATGAATCAGAATATATTGGGACACAATGAAATCTCGAAGAGATAACAATGCCAAGATGCTACAACCTTGTATTTTTCTGAAGGAGCCAGTTACAGATATCTTTGAATTTTTTCTTGTTTGTATTTCCATCTGTGTTTGACAAATATTTTTATTAAGCATCTTTATTTTTATACTTATTTTTTCCTTCTCAAGTATGTTCTTGTGAGTGTGCTGTAAGACCCATCTGATTATTTATAGCTTGCCTATTTTCATTTAGCCCATGTTTTGAAATCCCAAATTTCTACTGAATTATTTTTAATGGTTCCCAGTGCAACCAAAACCTAGGATCAATTAAAATTATTCATCATCAAGCTTCATTGGTTTAGCTTCCCCTGCATCCCATTGATTATGCATAAGCCACAATATCTGAAATTTTTTGAAGTTGATTCCAGGGCAGGGTGAAACATTTATAATATCTTAATAAAAGATAAGATGATCAGGGTTTTTAAAAAATTCATCAGTCAAGCCCATCTTCATTAGCTTTTTCCATTTACCCTTTCCTCTGGATTGAAGCTCATGATTTTTGTTTTCCTTATTGCTCTAATTACTATGAGAAAAACAGAGTAGAGTCACTTTATTCAGTGGAGTCACTTTTGTCATCTCCCTGAAGATTCCTGTGGCTCCACTTATGCCTGAGTTATTATCATAATAAATGTTGTCACATCAGAGAAGAGCAACTAACAAGAAGCTCTTTTAAGGGACTTTCTACTTTTTCTAAGGCCATTCCCCTTCTCTTTTAGAGGCCCTCCCCAGATACTTTTCCTTTTTGCATGAACCTCCACACAGAGTTTTCCTAACCTGACATGCTTCAAGCTGCAGTGAGCAGAGTGCAAATGAAGGAGCCATGGTGCACCTGGCCACCTGAGATAAGAAAGTATAGGCCTTCTTTTCTGGCCACGTGGCAGGTTCCTTATTTGCCTCGAGGTAAACAGAGAGGTTGAAAATGAATCCATCGCATGTTTCAAACTATTTCAATATGTCAGTGTCCTAATGAGCAATCTTATATGATGTTTTGTTGAAAAATAGCTATTATCTCACTACATGTCCAACAAAGAGGTATTATGTTTCCTCTCATGCAAATTGAGGGCTAAAGAGTTTTACAGAATAAACAATAAGTGGATACATTGCAAATCTGTTATTGAAGTTACAAAGTATTTAAAAAAAACAAATTGCCATGTAACATGCAGCTCCTAGATCTTATGACAATGCTTTAGCTTCAAAGACAGAAGTAACAAGATCGTTACCCTGTGATTACATGGTACTGTGGCTTCCATATACTTACATGGTCAGTAGTTACAATTTAATTGTAGAGTTAGTGGTTGTTATTTATGCTCAGGAAAATAAAATGATACTGCCTTTCTATTTACCATAAATAAGAACCTTCTAAAAATAACACAGATTTTAAACTGTTCTGACAACTGGAGTACCTGACGTGGTTTTTATCCCGTTTACTGCACCCCTTTCTCCTCCTCTTCCCATTATTCCAACCGATTTGTAAGACAGGACTAGTTTTTGTTGCAGGGCTGTTTTGAGAGGAGAGGAGATGAAATCTTCCAGACGGAAGGTGAAGGGTAGGAGAGGGAACTTGGGGGAACCTATTGCCATGTGCAGGAGCATAGTAAAGAAACAGAAAAATAATTTACAAGAGAAGGAGCAGTATTTGCTCATGTTTTGTGATATCAAGTGAGCCCTAGGTACATTATTTTCATTTTCTAAACTGTCAGGTTGAGAAAGTCAAAAGAGTTGGGAATCTCTCTGACGAGGTGCTGGTCAGATGGCACAGTGGGTGTTCAGATTACATGTTTAAATTCAAGCATTTAGTATAGTTGACATCTGCTCAATTTTAGCAACTTGTGTTTTCCAACAGTCAAAGAATAAAGAATTGTCTGCTCAAAGATAATATTGAGTGGCTTATATAATAAAGCCCAGCTGTGTGTTTCCTGATATCTAATCTAACTAAAAGCTCACATCTGTTTACATTATAGCGGGCCTACAAAAATAACAGATGTTTACTTGCAGAATACTTTTGAAATGACAACAAGTAGAGAAACAGGTCAGAGAAATAAATGGGTCACACTTAGCTTAATGAAAATCGTTGCATATATTGAAGCTATATACATTTTGAAGAGAATTGTGAAAATAATGACCAGTTTGGAATGTAAACTTGAAATTTATGTTTTAAAAAGTCTTAAAATAAGTATTTTTCACTTTTAGGAGAAGAAATCTATGTGCCTGAAGTTATTTTATTTTCTTATTTATTGCGTAAAGGTTGCTATTAAGAAATTTTTTTATATTTTGAAAAATATGAGAAATACTGTTGGCCATATGTAAGCACTGGCCATTGCCATGGAAAAATCATTCATACTAATCATGACATCAGCTGGGGTCAGTTTTGCTGTAATTAATGTACTATAGTACACCAAAAGCATAGGAAAATTTATCTTTAAAATGCCCTTGTTATGGATGGGAAAAATATTTCATGCAAATGGACATGAAAAAAAAAGGTGGGGTAGCAATACTTATATCAGACAAAATAGATTTCAAAACAAAGGCCATAACAAGACACAAAGAAGGACACTACATAATACTTAAGGGAGTAGTCCAACAAGAGGATATAACCCTTATAAATATAGGTGCACCCAACATAAGAGCATCTAAATATATAAAGAGAATATTGGAAGGCTTTGAGAAAGAGACAGCAATGCAGTCCGAGTAGGGGATTTTAATGCCCCACTGTCAACAATGGATATATCTTCCAAACAAAAAATGAACAAAAATATTGCAGCATTGAACAATGCCCTCAGGGGTGTCCAACCATTTGGTGTCTCTGGGCCACACTGGAAGAAGAAGAGTTGTCTTGGGCCACACATTAAATACACAAACACTAATGAAAACTGGTGAACAACAAAAAAAAGGTTTTAAGTAGATTTTGTGTTAGGGCATATTCATAGCCACCCTGGGCTGTATGCAGCCCTTGGACCAGAGGTTGGACACCCCTGGAAGATCATGTGAACTTAATTGATATTTACAGAATATTTCACCCCCAAAGAAGCAAAATATACTTTCTTTTCAAACACACAAGGATCATTCTCAAAGATAGACCACATGATAAGCCTTAACAAATTTAAGAAAATTGAAATTACGTAAGCATCTTCTTAAATCACAATGGCTTGAGACTAGAAACCAACCTCAAGGAAAAAACTCAAAACCATTCAAATACATGGAGGCTGAATAACCTGTTATTAAATAATGAATGGGTTAATGACGAGATTGAAGAATAAATCAAAAAGTATCTAGAAGCAAGTGAAAATGAATATACAACAACTCAAAACCTATAGGACACAGTGAAGGCAGTCCTGAGAGAGAAGTTCATAGCAATACAGGGCCACCTAAACAAGATAGAAAAATCTCAAATAAATAATGTAACCCGCAAAAAAAAGAAAAAGAAACTCAAGTACCAACTTACACCATACACAAAAATAAATTCAAGGTGGATAAAAGATTTAAATATAAGTCATAACACCATTAAAGTCCTAGGGGAGAACATAGGCAGGAAAATCTCAGATATTTCACGCAGCAATATTTTCACTGATATGCCCCCTAGAGCAAGGGACATAAAGGAAAGAATAAACAAGTGCAATCTCATCAAAATAAAAAGCTTCTGCATAGCTAAAGAAAATAGTCTTAAAATAAAAAGAGAACCAACTGTATGAGAAAACATATTTGCCAGTGATACCTCGGACAAGGGTTTAATCTCCAAAATATATAAATCATACAACTCCATTCTAAGAAGACAAACCTAATTAAAAAATGGGGAAAGGACTTGAACAGACACTTCTCCAAGGAGCACATGCAGAGGGTCCAGAGACACATGAAAAGATGCTCAGTATCTCTAGCTATCAGAGAGATGCAAATTAAAACCACAGTGAGATACCACCTCACACTGGTCAGAATGGCCATCATAAACAAAGCAACAAACCACAAGTGTTGGAGAGGTTGTGGAGAAAAGGGAACCCTAGTGCACTGTTGGTGGGAATGCAGACTGGTGCAGCCACTGTGGAAAACAGTATGGAATCTCCTCAGAAAACTACAAATGAAACTGCCTTTTGACCCAGCAATTTCACTGCTTAGGATTATATCCTAAAAACCCTGAAACACCAATGCAAAAGAACCTATGCACCCCAATGTTCATAGCAGCACAATTTACAATAGCAAAGTGCTAGAAACAACCTCTATGCCCATCAGTAAATGAATGGGTCCAAAAACTACGGTACATTTACACAATGGAATTCTATGCAGCAGAAAGAAAGAAGGAGCTCCTACCCTTTGCCATAGCATGGATGGAACTGGAAAGCATTATGCTGAGTGAAATAAGTCAGGTGGTGGCAGACAAATATCATGTGATCATGTGATCTCACCTTTAACAGGAACCTAATCAACAACAACAAGAAAAAAACAAGCAAAATATAACCAAAGAGACTAAAATTGAGAACAGGCTGACAATGACCAGAGGGGAGAGGGGAAGGAATTTCAGGGAAAAAAGGTGAAGGGTTTTCAGGAAGAAGTATAAAGGACACATGGACAATAGCAAGGCGGGGCGAGGTGGAAAACGGAGGGAGGTCGGGAGAGGCTGGGGGGAGGATGGGATGGGGGGAAAAGGCAGAAAACTGTATTTGAACAACAATTAAAATAAAAAAACATAACCCTACATCTAAAAGAACTAGAGGAACAACAACAAAGTACAGAGCGAGCAGAAGGAAGGAAATAATCAAGATCAGAGCAAAAGTAAATGACATAGAGACTAAAAAGCAATTCAAATGACCAGTGAATCCAGGAATTGGTTTTTTGAAAAGATAAACAAAATTGACAAACTTTAACAGATTCATTGAGAAAAAAAGAGAGAGGGGACCCAAATAAATAAAATCAGAAATGAAAGAGGAGAAGCAACAATTGTTAGCATAGAAATACAAAGGATTATAAGAAATTACTATGAAAAATTATATGTCAAGAAATTGGACAACCTGGGTGAAATAGATAAATTTCTAGAAACATATTATCTCCAAAACTGAATCAGGAAGAAGCACCAAACTTGAATAGACTTGTAGCATTAATAGCCACAAGCATTCAGACAAAAAGAAATAAAAGTCATACAAATTGGAAAGGAGAAAGTAAATCTGTCATTATTTGCAGATGACATGATAGTTTACACAGAAGATGCGGTAAGCTTCACTAAAAAAAAAAGCTACTCCACCTAATAAGTGAATTCAGCAAAGCAGTGCAATGTGAAGTCAATATTCAAAAATCAATGGCATTTTTGTACACCAACAATGAACTATCAGAAAAAGAAACTAAAAAAAAATCCCATTTTCTATAGCAACAACAACAAAAACTACCTAGGAATAAATTTAACCAAGGATATAAAAGACCTGTACTTGGAAAACTATAGAACACTGAAGAAGTAAACTGAGGAAGATATGAATAAATAGAAGCATATACCCTATTCATGGACTGAGAACTAATGTCATTAAAATGTTCATACTATCCAAAACAATCTATAGATTCAATGTAATTCCTATTAAAATGCCAATGGCACATTTCACAGATCTAGAACAAACATTTCAAAAATTTATATGGAACCAAAAAAAGACTTAAATAGTCTCAGCAATCTTGAGAAAGAAGAGTAAAGTTAGAGGGATCACAGTATCCAATAACAAAAGGTACCACAAGGCCACTGTAATCAAAACAGTCTGATACTGGCATAAGAACAGACATATAGATCAAGGAAACAGAATAGATAGCCCAGAAATAAACCCACGTCTCTATGCTCAATTAATATTTGAAAAGGGGGGCATGAGCATACAATGGAGTAAAAATAGCATCTTTGATAAATAGTGTTGGGAGAACTGGACTGGTACATGCAAAAAAAGAAAAAAAGAAAAAAACAAAACCACCAATTTACACTATAAACCAGAATAAACTCAGTATTGCTAAAAGACTTAAATATAAATCGTGATACCATAAAAGTCCTAGTGAAAAATATAGGCAGTAAAATATCAGATATCCCATGTGGCAATATATTTGCCAATATATCTCCTATGGCAAGGGAAATAAAGGAAAAAATAAACAAATGGGATTTTATCAAATTAAAATTGTTCTGCATGACTAAAGGAAACATCAGCAAAATGAAAAGGGAACTGACTATATGGGAGAATACATTTGCCAATGATACATTGGCCGAGGGTTTAATCTCCAGAATATACAAAGAGCTCATATGACTCAACAACAGGAAGACAAACAATCCAATTAGAAAATAGATGATGTACCTGAATACACACTTCTCCGAAGAGGACATGCAGATGGCCCATAGACATCTATAAATGCTCAATACCACTAGCTGTCAGTGAAATGCAAGTAAAAGCCACAGTGAGATATCACTTCACACCTGTCAGAATGGCTAACATTAATAAGTCTGTTAACAAACAGTAAGTGCTGGGCAACATGTAGAGAAAAGGGAACCCTAGTGCATTGCTGGTGGGAATGCAGACTGGTGCAGCCACTGTGGAAAACAGTATGGAATTGTCTCAAGCAATTCAAAATGGAACTGCCTTTTCACTCAGAAATTCCATTACTGGGAATATACTCTGAGAATCCCTAAGCATCAATTCAAAAGAATTTATGCACCCGTATGTTCACAGCAGCACTATTTACAATAGCCAAGTATTAGAAATAGCCCAAGTGCCCATCATGAGTGGATTAAAAAAATTGCTGTGTGTTTACCCAAATGGAATACTATGCAGCAGAAAGAATTAAGGGATTCCTACATTTTTTGACCAAATGGATGGAACTGGAGACTGTTATGCTAAGTGAAATAAGC
The DNA here is from genome assembly GCF_014824575.4 of Sturnira hondurensis. Lineage (NCBI taxonomy): Eukaryota > Metazoa > Chordata > Mammalia > Chiroptera > Phyllostomidae > Sturnira > Sturnira hondurensis. The sequence continues at coordinate 18,486,672 of NW_028093985.1, read as the reverse complement.
CAGTCAATGAAAGACAAACACCATACAATCTCACTTACAAGAAGAATCCAATGAACAAAATAAACTAACAAGCAAAATAGAACCTGAGACATGGAAACATGGAACAGACTGACAGCTGCCAGAGTGGAGGTGGGAGGGCCTGGTGGAAAGAAGAGGAAGGGGCTAGTCAAAGACCATGTATGAATGACCATGGACATGGGGAATGGTGTGGTGATTGATTTTGGAAGGGGGATGGGCTAGGTGGAGGAGGGCAAGGGGGGAAACTTGGGACAACTGTTATAGAATAAATAAGAAGAAAAATTAAATAAATAAAAATAAAACACCCTTCTTACTCCAGGAAATTTTTAAAGCATTCTTTATTGCAGAACACAACATAGAAAGCATAAGGAACTATAATTGTGACCCTTGGCATTAATTTTGTAATTAAAAAAATAGTTTTGATACACATCTAGTCAGAAGCCAGTAGACAAAATCCCCTCAAGTTTGAACTTGACTCTTTGACATTAGATACCCAAGTTTCCCACCAAAGAATAACAATTCTACTCATTTATAAACTCCATTTGGAAGTAAAAAAATAATAACTGCAAATTATCATTATACAGTGATAAAAGATTTTAGTAATCAAAGAAATTATTGGAAGAATAGGATGTAGGAAAAACACTAATAGGAACATATGCATAAGTAACTATCTACTTTTGGTGTCAGACAACAGATTTTTTTGGATAACATTTGTTTGAGAAATACAAGTAATAGGTAAAACGAAAGTTTTAAGTCAAGAGGATTAGTTAGAGATAAAATCGGAAGTTTTACTAGTTTAACTTTGGATATGGTATAATCATCAGGATAATGTTTGAAGAATGCAGTCTACTTCTATTTCAAATATAATCTTTTTATCTGGTCGGAAGAAAATGAGGTCAAACTACTAGCATACCTCCCTAAGAGCAAGTTAACTAATTAATGCTTGTAAATCACTTGAGGCTTCCTCTCATTTCTGCCTGTTCCCCTTGGCCTTGGCCACTGCTGGGTCTCCTTCTGTGGTCAGGGAAAATTTGGCACACAGAAGAGATGTACAAGGGGATGGAAGGGAGTGAGACTCTGGCCCCTTGGAAGTATAAAGCACTATAAAAATACTAAGAAATAATGATAAGGTCTGCTTAGGTTTTTCAAAATTTTGTAAAATCAAAGTATTGTATTATCCATTTCTAGTATTGTTATTAAAACACCACGGATAAAAGAGCCTGACGTAATAATCTTCAGCAGTTACCTATCCCCTTGGTTTCGTGCATGTTGATAAGTGTACAGTATGTAAGGTAATTTTTGCTCCCATCATTTCATTATAATGCGAAATCTGAAACATTTGTAAAATTATCTCAGTCCTGCAAGTACTTAATTTAAATAATTAAATTTTAATCTTAGAAAAACCACCCAGTATCTTAAACTGGCATGACATGTTTAGCAACTGTAATGCTGAATGTTTAAAAGTAAATTTTAAACTTCAGGCCAGGATATCCTAGGTGAAATGCTTGCAGTCTGGATTTGCACTAGTGTATCTGGTCTTGTGATTGAAATAAAACATATGTTCTTTTGTCAGTAAGGATGTTTTACATCTTGTCAAAAATCTTTCTTGGTCATCTAGTGTGTCAAACTCTCCAGCTATTTCCTTTCAGCCTGAACTAATTAGGTTCATAGGAAGCAAACTGACGTTTTGGAAGATGTGATTCTATTGTTTAATGTGTGGTGGTTTTGCCAGGGGGAAAGATGCTCCTTCTCACTCCAGATGTGGCATTATTTCATCTGGGCTCTTCATCATGATCTCTGGACCATTCTGCCTCCTAAGTTAGCCCAGAAGATTCTAGCAGAAGTTCTTGAGAAATCTTTGGGTCTACTGGCTTCCAGATATGCTCAGGCACATCCCAGTTATAAGAGAACTCCACAGATAAGGTAACTGATGTGAAAACCATTGCCTTTCATGAAAATTTTTCACCACTTAATATAAAGCAGAATGTAATTCTGAATCTCATGACATGACATCTCGTATATGAAACATGTTTCTAACATCTGAAAGGAAATTGTATTCAATCTTCTGAGATATCCAAGTGAAATTGTAGAACTTGAATCAATAATTTTTCTGTTTTTTCTTCTTAAAATTGTGTAGAAGACCCAATTTTTCTAAAAAATGATTGAAGGCATATCTAGGATATATATGTCCTTATTTTTAACCTTCATGTATGCACATATGAAGATTAATAAATAAGATAAAGAGAAAATCAAGGTACTAAAATGCAGAAGAAAAGCAGTGTTGCGATAGACCAGTCAGTTTGACTGAGATTCTGAGCAACCAGAGGATTTTAGTTTCTTGGGGTTTTTTTTTTTTTTTAGCCTTTAAGTAGTGTAGTTAATCTCCATTAAGGAAACTCTTTTGTCTAGTCATTTTTCTCCTTAATATATTCTAATTACTTCTTTCCCCTTTTACTTTATTTTATTTCTTTTTTTTCACTATGTATTACTAAAAGCCAGCTCAATGAAATGTGAAATCATGGAAAATAGGAGCCACAGTCAGTGCATTAAATTAAAGACTAAATTATGGTCCAGTTCCACCAGTTATCTAGGCAATGAATATTATAAAAATGTGCCTACATGACAACAACAGTCTATATAAAGAGAAGACTTTGTTTTATAAATATTCTAATGGAATTAAGACCTGTCTTTTAAATGTAAGTATGTATAAATATATTTTAAGAGAAACCTATAGACCTCAGAGGCTCTTTTTTTTTTTTTTGCAGTAGGAATCATTTCCTGATCATGTTCATGTTCTTGTAAAGCAGGCTGCACTTGAAGGGCATTTAGGTCCTGCTGCAGTGTTTCATAAATATGGTGTTTTGCACGGCCTGTTTTGAATTACTGACCAAGCATTTTTTTTTTAATTGAACTGTGAAGAATAGATGGGAAATTCCTTTTGAGAGCAAAGAATACCTCATTCTTTTTTCTTATGTAGTGTAAATCACTTTTGACTCTGAGGTGGCAAGTCATTACGAGATGTTTATGAAATCAGATTAACTGTTAGCTCGTGAAATAGGTAGCATATTTAATTAAATAACTGTATTATAGAGACTTGGTTTTTATTTTCTGGGTGGTTACATAATAAAGCCATGCAGAAGTAGAGGTATTTCTTCTAGTTTTTCTAAGTAAAATAAATATTTTTATTTGTATGTTTAATTCTAAACTACCATTCATGTGGAAATCAGATTATGGATTTATATGTTGTGTCTGATTATGCATTTGCATAGGTGTATATACACGTAACTTGTATTTGTAATTGTTTAAGCAGCAATAGAAGTAAGTGGATGCAAACTACAATTAACCTTCCTACAGGGGATTCCTGATGCTGTTAGTATTCCGGTAGCCTCCAAGTGTCAAATAACCACAACTATATATATGATTTACATATAATATGTAATATATTATGTATAAATTTATTGTACATATAATAAAATTGAAGCAAAAATATCATCTTAAAAGATTCTTATATTTATTTCCCTTCATATACCTTCAAAATTTTCACTTTCTATTTCTTCAATACTGAATAAACAGAAGAAAAAAAGGGGAAATTAACTACGGTCTGTGAAATTTAATCAAGTACCAAAATAACCTTTAAACAGATCTTTGGGTCCCTATTATAGCTCAATAAAGATAGAAATAAATCATTGAATTTCTGAGTAAGTTAAATAATTTAAGATATTTAGAAGAATTTTTTTAGTATTATAAATTTCTGAGACTATAGGCTTCTATTGAGTGGGCCAAAAAGTTTGTTTAGTTTTCTTCTGTATGATGGATGGCTCTAGTGGTACTTAGTTGTCTTTAATTTCCTTCTAAACTATTTTGTTAGATTGTATTGTGACAGCTGTTATATCAGTGTGCATTTAAAAATACTTATCAAAATTGGTGAATTTTTATGCAGCCATTTTAATATTAAAGATGGAAGAAGATATGCAACATTTTTAGTGTATTATGCTTTATTATTTCAAGAAAGATAAAAATGCTACTGAAACACACAAAAAGATGTATGCAGTGTATGGAGACCTAGTGTGAGGTGCTGTAACCGATTGAACGTGTTAAAAGTGGTTTGCAAAGATTTTTGGTATTTTGACATTTTGGCCAAATAATTCTTTTTATTTTTTAAAAGATTTTATTTATTTATTTTTAGAGAGAGGGGAAGAGAGGGAGAAAGAGCAAGCGAGAAACATCAGTGTGTGATTGCCTGGGGACCAGGCCTGCAACCTAGGCGTGTGTCCTTACTGGGAATCAAACGAGCAAGCCTTTGTTTCACAGGCTGGCATTCAATCCACTGAGCCACATCAGCCAGGGCTAGCCAAATAATTCTTTGCTGTGGGACTGTCTTATGCTTTGGAAGATGTTCAGCAGTACCCCTGGCCTCTTCTCACTAGAAGCCAACAGTGGGAGACATGGACAGACTCAAACTATCCAAATCAATAAAGTTATTGGTGAAAATGAAAAATGTGTCTTTTGTTTTATGAAAAAAACCAAATGTACCTTTTGGCCAACCCAATGCATTAGTGCTTCTGATGTCATTTTTTCTTATCTCCCACTTACTTGGAGAACATGTGACCCACCCTCATGACTTTCTTTTGACAGCTTGGATGAGAAGAATTGTTCTATCAAATTTTTACTTACCATATGTGAGTTATAGCAAATTTTCTCTTAATCTGGCTTTTTTTTTACTGAATGTATTTCAAGGAAAGTATCTTAAATTTCTTGAACAATATTCTAATAATTATATATATTTATATAAATATATTATCTGATAATTACATGTATATATTTAAAGTTCTTCTAAAATACTTCACTGTTACAGAGCTCACAATCCCTAAAAGTAGAGGTATTATGAGTCACCTAACACCTGGAAACTCAAAACCTAGTTTTGATTCATTCTGTTTTTCATCTCTGAAACCCTGGTATCTAACCACATTACATATGTTTAACGTAAGAAATAGAGATGATAGTATATATACCAAGCAGAGAAGCAATTTTGTTAACATATTTTTTTCTTTTTCTTTCTAATAGACTTGATATCACAACAATTTTAATATGTACTGAGAACATGTTATGGTCAGTTTGCACATCTGTACAGAAACTTTCGAATCCTCATGAGCATATAGATGATAAAATTTCTAAAATCCATACCCATTGTAATAACCTGTTGACAACATTAGTCATTTTGACTTCACCATTAACTGAATTATATCAGTAAGTATTAAATATATTTTATTTTTAGCTATTATCCTTTATAACATAATGTGCTTTAACAAAGTTATTTTCATACTCTTACTGAAGTGTATAAAGTAGTATATAGAAATTTTTGAAGTGCATTTTTGGTACTGTGAATTGGACCATTTTACGAAACAAACGCTAAGCAATAGAGGTTTCTTTATGCTCAAAGTAATTCAGCCCTAATAATGTATCTCTGTTTATCAGTTCTTTTCAGTTAGCAGGAATGTGATACGAACAGCACCACTTTGGGCTTTACTATTTGAATTATTAAAATGATCAAATTATATTAGTGGGTTGGTTATTTTAGTCATAGCTTGAAACTGTGAAAAATGAAATCATATGTAATGTCTTTTTGCTTTCTTAAAAATATTTTTTATTTTCTAATTTTATGTACAGTGACTTACTCTAATAAAAAGTTAAAATTGAAAAACAGTTGTAAAATATGTACAAATCTGGAAGAGACCTAATGGTTCCACACTGGCAGTTAATCTACCATATAGATTTGTGTTTTTAGTGTTAGGCTTCAGTGTCTGAGATAGTAATGACAAGTAGAAATAGAACTAAGCAATTACATTTTTAAAATGGTGATGCAATTTCCTTATCTAAATAAATAAGATTTAGGGGAATTGAAATTTCTGAGCTACTTTTTTGGTTTATTTATGGTTTATTTAATTCAACTTTGTAATATAGAAAAGGTTGGAGTAGACTTGTAATAAAATAGTAATATAATTTTGTTTAAACTCTCCTCCAAAATGGTTACTTTATCTTGAAAGACTAAATAGCATGTTTTTATTTCTTGGATAGTAAAAATTAGACATTCAGTATTTCTATTTCTTAAGATAAATGAGGTAAAGTATTCCTTTCTTAACACTCTGGTAAGGGTAATATATAAACCCTGATTTTCAGAAAATTTTGAGACTGTTGGTTTAGAAATTCTTAGAGTAATTAACAACTTTGATTCCAGTTTCCCCATAATTTTCACCCACTGTTTGACTTTCAACTAACCCATTGCTTACAGGTTTCTGGCAACGCTATGTAGAAAACTAATTTTAGAAATGGAGAATTCTTTCAGAAAGGCGGGGGAAACAGTGAGGTAAATTGCTAGAAGTTTGGGATTAAATACATAATCATTCACAATCATAAAAAGCTCAAGGTCTGCAGCCCATAGTAAATCCTAGTAAACTAAACTGATTTACCATAGATGAAAAAATTGTTGTGCTCTTAGTTCAGTGGGTCATTTCATCTAAGAGTAAGTCCCTGTGAAAATCAGGAACAAAGTTGACAAATTTCATGGATTGGTCATGGTGAGCAATATTGAATTTCATGGTTGGTCACAGATGAATAGAAAAATTTTAACCCCCAATGCATTTGTGGAACAAATAAATTATTATCAAGATTGCATATTTTCATAGTAATAATATATTATATATTCATTATTATTAACCTATAGCCTTTTAATACAGTTTTAAACAACTATGCAAACACTTAAATCTCTGTCATTTGTGCATTAGATATTGCAGTATAACCTCATTTAACAAATTTAAATTGCTAATTTTAACCAGGCTTATAGAACATTATACATCATACACTGCCTCTGGTTATTCTTAATATAGAACAGAGAGCTACATAGCTTTGAAGCATGAACAAAAATCTAGATATACTTTAATTCTTTTTAAATTATTCTCACTTCAAAAATTTTTTTTCACAAATTTTATACACTCATGTTGAGTTTAATTTTATGATGGTTTTCTAAGAGTATAAATCTAGTGTTTGACATATATTTTGCTTTGTATTGGCAAAGAAATCTACAGGGCAGTGTATTCTCACCAATTAGGAAAAAATGTACATGCATTGCAAGAACCCTATTGACTTACTTAGCTTCCTTTCATAGACAGGGTATGAAATTGCCATATTAGTTGTTTTAGAAAAACAACTGTATTTCTATTTCACAGCAAAAGAAAATAACAGCTATTGATTATATTGATTTTTTAAATAAACTATACCTGACATTTGTCACTCTATGTCATAAGCCTTTTAGAAGGTGACTTGCTTCACTCTGAGTAGTTCTGACAAATAAACTGAATGTATTTTCCTTTCTGAGCTTAGCCCAGGACTGCTCAATCCCAAGGCAAGAATGCATGCTTTTAAAAATCTTTTCAGGAAGCATAAAGCCTGTTTGCAAAAATGTGTGTTCTTTTTTTAAGTCTCTTGTGAAGGTTTCTTTGAGAATATTGTAAAGGGAGTACTTTAGGTTTGCCCTCTAGGGAAAGAGACCCACTGAAACATGAAATATTCACCATGTATTTTCCAGAGTGCTTATTACTTGTTCTTCTATAAAGGCATTAAACTGCACGTTCAGAAGCATAGTCAGTGTGCATTCACGCACACACCCAGAGAGTGGTTTCATGTTACATTTTTCTTGTGTAGAGTGTTAGTTTTAGTTTATGTGGAGCAAATTAAAAATTAATTCTTAGAATTTTCGGTAAAAGCAATTTAGTTTCGATTCAACAAGTGTTGTTGCCTCCTTGCCCTCTGTGATTAAGTGCAAAGATACAGCAGTGAATGAAAGGAAAGAAATATCTGTCCTTAATAATTTTTTAAAATCTGATAAAATTTTTAATGATAAAATTAAAAATGTTTTGATGTATCATATAAAAACTCCTAAAAGTGGAAACTTTACGAAAGGTGACTATCCCTGATGTTTTAACTTTCAGTGATATGAAAGAATATACAACATGCGAGGCAAAGGCTGAAGTCGCAAGGAATAGGTCAAAATGCAGGTCACTAAACCAAGAACAGCAGACCTATCTTGGGGTTCACTGCTGTCACTCACTTGGCCTTTACATGACTAAATTCCAAGGTGTTTATTGTTGTGTCTCTAGTTCCAAACTCACTCTAGGTCTTTTGATGTTATGGTCTTCTTAGCCTGTTACATATTTTTAAAAACAATTGCACTGTCCCCCACAAAACAGAATATGTTGCTCTAAAACTTTGTTTTTTTAAAACACTTATTTATTTATTTATTTATTAAAGATTTTATTTATTTATCTTTAGAGAGGAAGGGAAGGAGAGGGGGAGAGAAATATCAATGTATGGTTGCCTCTCGTGTGTCCCCTGCTGGGAACTGGCCTGCAACCCAGGCATGTGCCCTAACTGGGAATCGAACTGTGATACTCTGCTTCGCAGGCCCGAGCTCAATCCACGGGGCCACACCAGCCAGGGGTTAAAACTTTGTTTTTTATATCTCCAGAATGTCTGGCAAAGTTTGGAAAACCGTTAGGCAGTTCATCAAAATGATAAGCATAGAATATTCATCACATACAATGTTAAGCATTTGGTCATATGACCCAGCAATTTTACTTTAGGTTTACACCAAAAAGAAATGAAAACATACGTCCACACAAAGATTTCTACACAAATGCTAATAGCAACATTTTTTGTAACAGCACAAAGTGAAGAGAGCCCAAATGTTCATCCACTGATGAATGGACAAACAAACAGGGTATATCACTGCAGTAGAATAGTATCCAGCAATAAGAAGTGAAGTACTGATAGATGCCACAGCAGGGGAGAACCTCAAAAATACGCATAGTGAAAAAAACCACACGTAAGAGAACACAAATTATGTGATTCCATTTACTAGAAACGTCCAGAACAGGCGAATCCGTGGACACAGAAAGAAGACGAGAGGCTGTCTGGGGCTGGGAGAACAGTTAGTACCTGCTAATGGCACAGGGTTTGTTGTGAGGGTAGTGAGAACGTTATAGATTTAGACAGAGGCGAAGACCACACAACTCAATATATCAGAATCCCTTAGTTGTACACTTAAAATGGGTCAGTTTTGTGGTATGTGAACTGTATCTCTCAATAAGCTATTAAAAATGAATAAAGACTGAATGGAAATAAAAATTTAAATATTAAAAAAAAACGTCTTGAAGAATGCAAAATAATCCAGAAAGTAAAATTTCTTGTTAGGCATTCTGTTTCGATTAAATGACTGCCTTTGTTCCCCTTGCCTCTAGATATTATTTTAAGGGGAAATTTCTGTTTTAAGACACCCAACAAAGTTGAACATCTTTATGTGTGGTTTGAACAGGGTAAAAACACTGGTAAAAAGCTAGGAATTAACTTTTGAGAAGGCTTGTGTCTTGAATCTTTGACTAGGTGGTTTCTGCTCTATTCTCAGGGGTCAAGTCTTATTCTGTCTTTCCACCATATGTTCTATTCTCAACCTGCCCCTTGGCTGTGCACCAGCTAAGATTGCTCTTCACAGATGGCCCCCAAAATTCATCCTCTTTTCCACTAAGCAGGTGCTGACAATACCTTTATTCATACTTATTTACTATGGTTGACCTTTACCCTGGCTGACTACAGGCCAAGCATTGTGCTAGTCATTTTCTAACTTTAAATCATTATTTTCTAATCTCAAAGAGTTATTTTCATCCTGAGAAACAGAAGCCAGGGTTGGTGGTGGTGCTGAGAGAAATGTGGGGAACTATATTTTACTCCAAGTATACCTTGATTTCTCTCACTTAATGAAATTTAGACAACTACTTATAATCCCGAGGGTAACACTGGTTTATGAAAGTGAAGCACTGACTTAATATTATGTCTAAAATGGTAACATAGATTGAGTTTGGCTCACGTGTCCTCAGTAATCTAAACTATTCCAGAGCTTTCTCAGTAGTTCAGTTTCAGACTAATTCGACTCCTTGATATTTTTATTAATTGAGCACCTCTAAATGGCTCGGGCAGAATGGTAGGCACAGATGATGCAAGACATCTGACCTGACACTTGGGCTTCCTTGTTTCCATCTTGGAGGTTTATTTTATTAGCATGATATATTGAGAAACAATTCTCCTGGGAGGGCAGCCAAAAGCAGGGTGGCACAAGAGAAGCATAAAATCTAGCCAGTTCTTTTGCCTATCACTTATTCTCACTTTTTATGTGCATTGGATTTATTTCTAGCAACTGGCTACATAAGCTCAAGGAATCAATCAGATTTGTTAATGCAAAAAGGAAGGAAGGCAGCATCACTGTAGATAAGAGAACCAAGAGACTGAATCTGAGGTAGAGTGCTCAGGTAGTGAGGTGGGTTGAGCCCAGGGGCAGTATTAATGAGAGGAAATGGGCATGGGTTAGTTAATGTTGGGAGAAGGGCAAAGGCAAAATCATTTTTCTCCCTTAACAAAGCCATTTTTACAGTATGCTAATTTGGGAATGTGAATAAATATATTCTGTTTCAACCTGTAGACAATCACTTATTTTTAAAGGAGTATTAAATTTGTGATGTCAAAATTCTTTTGTCTGGTAGAAAACATAATTCTGTGGCTCATACAATTGTGTTTTACTCCCCACTATGAATTATTTAGAGCATCCTCTCTTTTAGCTGCATACCAAAACATCATTAGAGGTTATCTAATAGCTAGCTCATCATTTCATTCCCCCATTGAGGCTTGTGGGCCAATTTTCACCCTGTTATACTCTCCAGAATAATGAAACTAATTTGGGATCTTGCTGTGGAATTAAATGCTCATACAGATCCACCTCCTATGAGACCATAAACATCTGCCATAACATTTCTTATAGCCAAATAACCTTACTATTACCAGTACGACTGAGAAACCATTAGTGGAGTAAAAGAGGTTAGGTACTGGCAGAAATGTTCTGGGAAGTATTATATTGCCAATGGTTTGTAGTTTAAGAAATTTTGGCACCAATAGCCATTCCGTTATTATTAGATCCTCCATTATTTTTCTAATCTTGATAATAAAACTGTAACTAGGTGATCATTTAGACTTTTAAGAATTTCATGTCATTTTTGAGATGGCCATAGACCTTACGGAGTATTAACAACTGTCATTATACCAATAATACCTTACGAATCTCGAGCACTTACTATATATAAGGTACTTTGCTAAGTCCTTCATATGCATTATCTCAATCGTCCCTCTGAGCCTGTGAGTTAATATTATTATTATCCCCATTTTACAAATGAGAAAACTGTAGCTAAATATATTGAAAAACAAATTACACATCTAATAAAAAGCACATTCACAAAAACAAACCCAGGTTGTCTGGCTCCAGGGCTTCTGCATGTGCCTATGTACTGCCTCTAAATAACCTTCAGGACTAGCTGAACATGTCAGAGAGAGAATTCTAGGAAAAATATTTATTCTTAGAGAAATGATACATTCTCTAAGTACTATGAGAGAAAATTATTAGACCCCACTTCCATCCCTCCATCCCATTATTTGTTAGCAGGTGTCTCCCAGATAATTGGACACATGGCAGTGAAAGCAAAGGCCTGAAGAGGTAGGCAGAAAAGTAGACAGATGGTGATGCCACAGTCTCCAGTTCTTCCTGCTCTCTCATTAAGCTCCTCCATCTCTTGTCCCATTCCCTTCCCTCAATCTGCCGCTCCTTTTGAGACTACCTTTCTTTGCAGACCACTTGCTGCGCCTCCTCTCATGTTATTCCAGACCTCTCCCCTTCCTAGCCCCCTTGCTCTTACATGTTCCTTCTCCACATCCTCTCTTTCATGGCCCCTCTACCTACACCCTGGAACATGCTGGCAAAAATCACTGAGCTGTCCTTTTATACCTTTTGACAATCCCACTTTGTTCAATCTCTGAGTAGCTTTTTCGTCCATCCTCTACTTCGGCTGACCCCACTTCCATCCCTCCATCCCACTATTTGTTAGCAGGTGGCCTTGCCCCTGTACTTCTCTGAGAGAACCCAACCATCATGAATGCACTTTAACTTCTCATCTCTATTCATATGAATTATCGCAATCCCTAATCACCTCTATATCCTTTGATAGATGATCAATGTATCTCTTGCCATCCAAAGTGAATCTTTTCCTACTCTGACCACATCCACATCCTACTCACAATGTAGAATATTCTTTCTGGTTCCTAGTTCTTACCCCAAAGCCTTTCCCGTATTAAAACTTATTCCTTCTTTACTGCAGTTTTTCCCTTCAAAACCTAGTTTGTGCTCATTGTCTCTGTTTTTATGCCTATCATTTACTCAATACACTCATCATTTAGACTTTTAATAGAATTGCATCAGTGCATTGCCCTCATCTTGTTAAACAAACAAGCCGGGCCAGGTCATCCATGCATTCCCTATCACTTACTCCAATTTTTGTTTCTTCATTTCCTTATTCTCTCTGCAGCTTTTCACATGATTAGCCATTTCTCTTCCTTTGGCTTCCCTAACTCCACTATCTCCTGTCTCTTTGATGACTTTCCTGTTTATTCCTTCTTGGTTTCATTTGAGTGATGGTTTTTCTCACCTTGTCCTTTAATTATTAATGTATTCTGGAGTTCTTTCCTTGACCATCTTTAAATTTTACACTCTTTCTTGGGGTGAGTCACCCATTCCCATAGTTTCAGCATTGTGCTAACGACTTCCACACAAATATCTTCAACCTGGATGTCTCTTGTGTGTGCTAGATTCATAAATCTAGATTCCTATTGCATGTCTCTTTTTGGGTGTTCCTCAACTCTCTGCAGCTCCCTCAACATAACTCAAACTTAAATAAAATACCTGCAACTCATCTTAGGCATCTCCTTTTCCCTTAACTCTTCTCCCTCTGCCTTCCCCTCATGCCATCTCCAACCACATGCCATTAGGAGATGAACATTGTTCACTCTATTAGTTTAATTTAATTTTACATTTGTCTCCTATTCACTTTCTCCTTTGTTTCTTACTACAGGACCTTGTCCTCTTCTGCCTAGTCTACCACAATTTCACCTTCAGTGTCTTCCTTCCTCCAGCCTGGATCCTCTCCAGTTTATTCTCCTCACTAGTGCTCAAGTGATTTTTCTAAAAGGTGAAACTGGTTATATCACTCCCCGGCTATAAGCTCTTCAGTGATCCCTCGTTGCTGTGCAAAGTCCAGACGCCCTAGAAGATATATTCTGGTATCCTGACCTAGCTTCTGCCTACTTGTGTGGGTCACACAGTGGAATGCATAGAATGGATATAGCCTGATTTTGAAAACTACTTAAGGAATTTTGTTCTCTTCTGAAAATTAGCAAGGAAAAATGGCTTTCAAAGAGGTGTTAAATTAAGTCTAAAAAATTGTCTAAGTATATTTAATTAGAAGGTGTTTTACTTGGCAAGACAAATAGGAGAGAGGTCAAATTTAGAAAATGCAAGGATACAAGAAGCGGGATGTGAGATGAAAATAAGGGACAGGTTTTCAAGTAGAATTCTGCCTACATATTATCTGAAAGATGCGATTGCTTCTATTCTTTACACAAAGAGAAGTAGCACCACTCTGAACACTTCCAGTTCTAAAGCGGTCCAACTGTCACTCTTAACTCCAGGTAGGCAAATGCAACATCCTCTTATTATAAAATTTGTATTAACTGACCTCTCTACTAAAGATTTTATGTGATGGATCCTTTCTTTTTTAACTCAAGATGTATTGCTGAATTTGGGCCAATCTAGAAAAATGTTACAGTCACTTCTCCAAAGATAGATGCAGACCAGATATTCTGGCCAAATTGTTCTAATTTTGAAATCATAGTAATATATTTTGCAGTTAAATTATTCTTTACAAACTCCCTGTAGGACTTTAGGAGAATACAAAATTATATTTAATTGTTTAGGTTTTATAAATCACTTTAAAGCATTAAAAGAGGTACCTTTATGCTAAACATTTTTACATTAATGAAGCAATGTAACAAAAGATTAATATTGGATCTAGGTTAAGGAAGGAGGGATAAGTGGTATTCACTGTACTGTGCTTTATACATCTATTTTTCATGAATTTTATAATGTGAGATGTTTTAACAAATTCAGTGATAGTGGTGTTGTCAAAACCTTTCCAAGGGTAAGGACTGTTATACAGAAGCCTCCAAATCACCAGTTAAGTGGATGACATAGGCATGTTATCCATTCTAACACAATACAAAAAATCACTATCTTTGAATACTAAGTAAAAATAAAAAGTGTTGATGGTCTTCATAGTTAATGCTCCCTGAATATTCTGAAACAATTATTTTTATTTCCCTAGGACTTTTCAGCATGGCATAGATGATTCTGCTTCAGATTCCTTAAAGCCATTTTTCAGACAACCATTATATTGGTCTTCTTGCATGTCACATTTCTACCCTTCTTTACTCAGGTAAGAACCTCTAAACGCTGTATTATCTATAATTCTGTAATTCTAGTAAAAGTTTAATAGAAACTTTTATGCATGGAGGTAAATATATCTTACTAAAAGAACTTACAATATTGTATAAGACATAGGTAAGTAAAGAGTATTGTTTATCTTTTTTTTTAGCTCAAGAATCCAAGATAGAGTCCTCACAATTATTCAACTAATTCATAGCTTTGCTGATATAGTAGGAAAATGGTAATTTGGGGAATTTAATTCTATTTTAGAGAATTGCCTAGTCATTTAAAAAGTCATCCTTCTTGACCCATGACTGGGGACTTGGCAGTTCTCCAACTAATTATCAAAAAGACAGCAAGCTGATTAATTCATGTAACTAACTCAGAACCTTAGTAAAAGTTGAGAGAGGAGTAACTTTTAAAGTTATAAATAAGGTAATTCACTTTTATTATCTAATTAACAGTTTTTAAATATAGGAAAAATCATTTAAAGTATGAAATGTACTTCTAGAGTAATCTGATGACATTTTGTGGCATTATGTGGGAAGTCAGTTTGATTCTTTGCTAAATATATCATTAGAAAGTATCTTTTCTTGGTATCTGTGAATGACTATATTACATATAACGAAAGAAGTTACTGTTAATCCACAACAATTCTTTTTTTCCTTTTTATTGAATTTATTGGGGTGACACTAGTTAACAAAATTATACAGGTTTCGGGTGTACAATTCCACAGCACATCGTCTGTACACTGTATTTTGTGTTCACCACCCCAAGTTTCCATCCATTGCCATTGATCCTCCCGATGCCCTCCTCTGTCTCCTTCTACCTTCCCTCCCCCCTCCAGTCACCACATTGTTTTCAGTGTCCATGAGTTTTCTTTTTTGCTCAGTCCCTCCACCACCCCAGTCCCCTTCCCTGCTACAGCTGCCAGCCTGCTTTCTGAGTCTGTCACTGTTTTGCTTGTTAGTTCATTTTGTTCACTATTTTTCACATGTGAGTGAAATCATATGGTATTTGTCTTTCTATGCCTGGCTTATTTCACTTAGCATAATGTTCACCAGGTTCATCTATGCTGGGGGACTCATAAAGAGTCCCCAGACATTCTTGATTCATCTTGGAAATACACTATCAGCGATTTCACCATCTAAATTGACTGAATGTATTTCTCTCTTGTTCTCGAGGAACAAGAGTCCTACCCATTAATAGGTTGAGAACCTCATACACAAAGTCTCTGTATGATTTACCTGTTATGTTCCTCTCATATAGGTAATGGAGACTCCAAGATCAATGAGATATAGACCCCACCTGCGAAGACCCCAATGTATTGTTGTTACTTCACTTATATATGAAACTTTTCAACATCTCTGATTAATTCTTTATGACTGATTTCTAGAGGTGAAATACCCTTAATACTCTGTCCCCTGGCATGTAAATACACACTTATATCACTGAGAATTAAACAGCAAACTTTTTAGTACTCATTATTGGCAAAGTAACAAATTAAGCAACTAGATATCTTATAGTGTGAGTTAAGCAAGTGACTGGTCCTTTTGATGAGTTCTTAAACTTCTAAACACATTTGTTTTCCGTTATTTTCATATAGCTTTAATTCATTTGTAGTATCTGCTTATCTTAACCTTAACCATTGGAGTTATATGGTCCTTTATGTATCGCTTTGTAAGACTTCTGCCTGCAGGCTTGCTCTGTTCAGCCTAACTAGAGCCCTGGGAAGTGAGCATAGAAATGGGTTGTCTATCTTTCAAATAGTTACATCTTATAAGGCAATTCTTCCTCCTTTCTATGCTGAAAGCAAGCATAAATGTAGTGAGACTTTTCTTTCTTTCTGCTCTGTGTAGCAACCAATCTCCAGTATTATCCTAACAGAAAGATTAAAACATGGGGTGGCTAGTAAGCCCACAGAAGAAATGCAATTTGATACAAGCTTTCTGAAAGGTATTTTATGAACTGTATCAGAAAACCTTAAAATATTTATGCCCCTTTATTCAGCAATTCCATTTCCAGGAATCGATCATAAAGAAGTAATCAGAACTGTTGACAAAGTTGTATATGTAAGGATGTTCATGGAAGCATTATTTGTGAAAGGAAAAAATGGAAATAAATCTCCTACAATATGGAATTAGACAAATCAGTTATGGGTTACCCATAGGGTTAACTAGTGTGGAGCCATTAAAAAGGTTGATTTAAAAATATTTAATCACAAATAATTATGATTTATAGTTGAGGGGGATCTACAGGTCCAGTTTTTACAGTGAACTGTGTACTAGACATAGCGAGTGCTCCATTTATGATATCCTTTTCAGACCTCACACCACTCTGTAAGGTAAGCATTTGCATGCCCCTTTGTGGAGCGTGAAGCTCAAGGAAGAGAACAAAGCGGGGAGGCAGACTCTAAACGGAGGTTTGTCCCCAGCTCCTGACAAATACACATCCACTTTTCAAAAAGGAAGCAGTTCACGGGTGTTAACAGGTGTACGTGAAAAACCTAAGATTGTTAGTTATCCATCATGTACTGTCTTTATGGTTCTGCTTTGCAGGACTTCTATTACACTAATGTATGGTGTTTACCTCCAAGGGAGGGATCTAGAATGTTGATTCCCCACGTTTGCAGGGTGAGAGAACCCCAGAGGATGAACATTTTTAGAAAGGTGGGATACAATTGAGAAGTATTAAGCCCTGCTACTATGCAGATAGCATTAAAAATGTATGTATAAAAATAAACACTGAGTGAATATATACTAGAGAGTGTATAGTTTTTATATTTGTATACTAGGATTGCAAATAATTTCAATTTTTATCTGGGTAGTTCTCTGTATTTTCCAAATTTTTATAACAAAAAAATTCATTTTAATAAGACAAAAACTTTTTAAAAGTGAAAAAGCCCTGTTTCATTGCTCTGTTCACGTGGCTTACCTTATAACCTCCATACAGATTATTTCTAGCTCTGAGCACTTGCCTTTACCCCAACATTATTTGTCCAACTGCCCATATTTCTTAAGTGGCCCACTGTGTCACTGGAAATCCTTAACTAATTTTTCCTTCCAGTCTTCCCCCATCTTCCATGTATGTTGTCTTTTCTTTTAGGGGTGTCATCATTCCTCAGTACTTTGATGGGGGAAACTCGAGGATGGCTTCCGTGTTGAGCTGCTTCTCTTCCTGTTCCTAGAGTGTCATCCTGTTCAGCTGGTTCTTCCTCCAAAGTTATCTTAGAACCATCCTCTCTCTCGAACCCATTACAACAACTTCAGTTCATTTCACTCTTATTTGGCGTTTGTAAGATATCGTTTTCATTCTGTCATTCTCCTGCTGCTGTTTTACCCGCCCTGTTTTATCCTGGCTTATTTCCTGGAGCATCCCAGAGTTTTCTCTGCTCCAGCTGTTGCTCTCCTTGCTCGCCTTTGAGACATAGTTATTTCATTTCTTTAACTTTTATTTAATGGTTTTTGTTAGATCCAGGCCTTTTATTTTGGTGGGTTCTTTTGCCCCTGGAATGCCTTTGTCTCTCCTTTGCCATTCTAAATTCTCCATGCAAGACACAGTATGATTACCCCCTGCACTGAGTGCAATAGTTTCTGACAATTGTTGTCTAGCAGGTCTATACAATCTGCTTAAAAAGACATGGTCCAAGTGATTTATGATTCAACATGTTCAGAGCAGTGGTATGGTCAGAGAAACCCAGGACAGCAATAAAAGTAATTTCATATTAACTCAAGTTATTGATTTGCATTTGTCAGACATTGCAATGGGAATTCCCAGACCACCATTATATGACCTTAAAAATCTCCACTTTTCCATCTATTTCTCTCACATATATCAGGTGTTTCAATGTGTCTCTTATGCCCAAATTATTTCTCAAAACTTTATTTCTCACCTTAGCAACTGAAATTATCTGTTCGGGAAAATACATGTGTCAGATGAAGACAGACTAAAAATATATTAGGCCTTTTATTTTTTTATTTTTGAAAAGAGGAGGGCTAGAGGAGCAGTAACTGAATTATTTAATATTATGGAGGATCTTAGTAACTTATTCATCCATTTGCTTATTTATTTATACCTATTTATTATTTCAGAAAGAATTGCAGTCAGCTATTATCTTTTTAAATTTATTTTATTGGTCGTGCCATTACAGCTTTCCCATTCCCCCCTTTATTCTCCTCCCTGCACACCCCTCCCACCCGCATTCCCCCGCTTTAGTTCATGTCCATGGGTCGTACATATAAGTTCGTTGGCTTCTACATTTCCTATACTATTCTTAACCTCCTCCTGTCTATTTTGTACCTACCATTTATGCTACTTATTCTCTGTACCCTTTCCTCCTCCCTCCCCCTTCCACTCCCCCACTGATAACCCTCCATGTGATCTCCATTTCTGTGATTCTGTTTCTGTTCTAGTTATTTGCTTAGTTCGTTTTTGTTTTAGGTTAGGTTGTTAATTACTGTGAGTTTATTGTCATTTTACTGCTCATATTTGTATCTTTTTCTTAGATAAGTCCCTTTAACATTTCGTATAATAAGGGCTTGGTGATGATGAACTCCTTTAACTTGACCTTATCTGAGAAGCACTTTATCTGCCCTTCTATTCTAAACTATAGCTTTGCTGGATACAGTAATCTTGAATGTAGGTCCTTGCCTTTCATGACTTGGAATACTTCTTTCCAGCCCCTTCTTGCCTGCAAGGTTCCTTTTGAGAAATCAGCTGATAGTCTTATGGGAACTCCTTTGCAGGTAACTGTCTCCTTTTCTCTAGCTACTTTTAGGATTCTCTCCTTCTCTTTCATCTTGGCTAATGTAATTATGATGTGCCTCGATGTGTTCCTCCTTGGGTCCACTTCTTTGGGATGCTCTGAGCTTCCTGGATTTCATGGAAGTCTATTTCCTTGCCAGTTTGGGAAAGTTCTCTATCATTATGTTTTCAAATAAGTTTTTAATTTCTTGATCTTTATCTTCTCCTCCTGACACCCTATGATTCAGATGTTGGGATGTTTAAAGATGTCCTGCAGTTTCCTAAGCCTCTCATTTTTAAAAACTTCTTGTTCATTCTGTTCTGGTTGAATGTTTATTTCTTCCCTCAGGTCCAAACCATTGACTTGAGCCCCAGTTTCCTTCCCGTCACTGTGGGTTTCCTATACATTTTTCTATATTTCATTTAGCACAGCCTTCATTTTTTCCTCTAATTTGCAACCATATTCAACCAGTTTGGTGAGCATTCTGATTACCAGTGTTTTGAACTGTGCATCTGATAGGTTGGCTATCTTTTTGTAGTAAGGGGCAGAGCCTTAGGTGTTCACCAGGGCAGGGCAACCCACCTCACTGTGTTGTGATGCTGTATGTGGTAGAGAGGTCCAAGAGGGAACAGTGCTGCTTGCTCGGCTCTCTGCCAGTTTGCAGTCACTTCCCCAGCTACCCACCAGCAAATTAGGCCCTTCTGGTGCTGATTCCTGGGGTGGGTGGGTTTGTGTATATTCTAGGACCCTGTGGGTCTCTCCAACAAACTCTCCTATAAGGCTGGGAGTTTCCCCTGCTGCTGCCTCAACCCCTACAGGTGTTTGCAATCAGAGGCTTTGAGGCTTTATTTCCCCATGCTGGAACCCTGGGTTGCAGAGTCTGTCTCGCTCCCCAGTTTCTCTGGCCGGTTTATCTGCATGAGAATGTTGGACTGCTCACTCCACCAGCCGCCACCTCACAGGGTCCACCAGCCGATGTGCTTGCCTGCCCTGGTCTTCCAGCCACCACCTTGATGTGAGTCCTCCCTCCTCCACTCCCTGTCTCCACCTGTCCTACAGGTCTGGATAAGTGTTTCTTCTTTAACTCCTTCATTGTCAGACTTCATACAGTTCAATTTTCTGACATTTCTAGTTGTTTTTTGTTTTTAAATTTGTTGTTTTCCTTCTTTTGGTTGTGCAAGGAGGCACAGTGTGTCTGCCTATGCCTCCATCTTGGCCAGAAGTCCCCTCAGTCAGCTTTTAATAGTATTAAATATATTAAGATAATGAATTAAAAGTAGGTGATAAGGAAGAAACGGGCAAGGAGGAAGATACAAAATTATGACTTAAAATAAGAGTTACAGCTCTGGCTGGTGTAGCTCAGTGGATTGAGTGTCGGCTGCAAACCAAAGGGTTGCCAGTTCGATTCCCAGTCATGGCACACGCCTGGGTTGAGGGCCAGGTCCCCAGTATGGAGTACACGAGAGGCAACCACACATGGGTATTTCTCTCCCTCTCTTTCTCCTTCTCTTCCCCTCTCTCTAAAAAATGAATTTTAAAAAAAGAGCTACAAATGCAAGAACAGTTGTATGGGCAATACTTTTTTCCTATAGGATTACTAAAGAAAACTATAAAGTATAAAAATTGGGAAAAATAGAATTTTCATGTTCTCCTAGAATCCCTGGAACAGACTGTAGAAGACTTTGCTCTAGGGAAAGCAAATGTATTTTCAAAGCAGTAAGTAAAATGTATGTGTATTCATTATCCCTAGCAATAATATAGGCTAACAATGTGAGCTGACTTAAAAAAGAGTAGTCAGTTTCCTATTAGATTAAACTAAGGCATGTGGAGAAAATATTAATCTCAAGGTGAGTCCTATGACACCATAGTGTCCTTTCATGTAAATGTTCACAAGAGAATAATATCTTAGTCAATTGTACTGTGATTTGTTCTAAAGCTTTTTATTATTTTTCAAACTTTCAAGTTCTTGCATATTTTTTTAAATTTCTAAATATTTTTCAGATCTTCATGGCTGCACACTTACCCCAATGAGCATGGTCAGTGTGAGTGAGCCATCCATTCACTCGACATGCTCATCTTCTCTTACAGTGAGAACGTGATGTTCCCCTTCATGGCCAGTCCAGTCTAAGCTATAGATGCTTATTTCTATCCTGCTTTTGTTTCTATTATGCTTTTACTAAATGTAATCCTGTGTTAGATTTGTATACTTTTTTCCTTCCCTGGGTGTATTAAGCTACTTTTGACTTCTTTATATTGTACGTTATGTGGGTCTTTTTTTTTTTCCTTTGCCAAATTAAGGAAGTTTTCTTTTATTATTTCTTCAAATAAGTTTTCAATTTCTTGCCCTTCCTCTTCTCCTCTGACATGCCTATGATAGATGCTGGCACATTTGGAGGTGTCCCAGAGTCATCTTATTCTCTCCTTGCATTTTTGAATTCTTATTTCTTCATGCTGTACTCTTGACTGTTTATTTCTTTCTTATGCTCCAAATCTTTCATTTGAACCCAAATTTCCCTCTCTTTACTATTGGTTCCCTGTGGGTTTTTCTTTATTTCATTTAGTGCTGCCTTCATTTCTTCCCTTGTGTGTTTGCCATACTCAGTGAGACCTCTAAGCATCCTTATCACCAGTGTTTTGAACTTGCATCTGATAGATTGGCTATATCTGTTTCACTTAGTTCTTTTTCTGGAGTTTTGATCAGTTCTTTCATTTGCGCCATATTTCTTTGTCTCCTGTATTTGGCAGCCTCCGTGTTTGTTTCTGTGTATTAGGTAGAGCTGCTTTGACTTTTTGTCTTGGTGTACCTGTTATGTTGTAAGGGGCAGAGCCTTAGGTATTTGCCAGGGCAGAGCCACACACATCACCTATTTATGGTGCTGTACATGAGGAGGATTTAGAGAGGGAACAATGTTGGTTACTTGGCTCCCACCCCATTGCCCTTTACCTCCCCCACTTCCCATATGTGACTGGTGTCCTTTTAGCTGCTGAAGGTGCTGAATACCAGAGTGGGTGGGTTGTATATGTTCTAGGACTGTGCGGGCCCTTTAAACAGACTCTCGTGAGAGACCAGCAGTTTCTTCCACTGCCCCAGCCCCCACTGGTTTTTACAGCCAGAAGTTATGAAGCTCTGTTTCCTGGCACTGAAACTCTGGATTGTGTAGTCTGGCCTGGGGCTCCCCAGGTGTCCCTCCTGGTTTTCATCTGCCACATGTGCATGTGGGACTCCCTGTCCTGCTGGCCACTGCCGCTGCCGCCTTGCCACCATCACAATACATCCTCTCCGCCTCAGCTCCGCATTTCTACCCTTCCTACCCATCTGGATGAATATTTCTTCTTTAGATCCTTGGTTGTGGGATTTCCATACAGTTCGATTTTCTGGCAGTTCTGGCTGTTTGTAATTTTGAGATTAGTTGTGATCTTCCTTATGGTTGTATAAGGAGGAGAAACATGTGTACCTACACCTCCATTCTGGCAGAAGTCTAAAATGTTTTCTTATTCCTTCACCTGGTTGATATCAATCAATCTTACTATCTCAGCTCCAATGTGACTTCCGTGGGGAAGCCTTTCATCAATGCCGAAGACTAGTTCACTTCTTGTTACTGTATCTTCTGGTAGCATTTTTTTTTTTTGCTTTTCCTGCACAGAGTTTTCATAGTTGTAACTTTAAGTATACTTGTATGATTATTTAAACTATATATGTGTATATACATCTATATATTCTCTTCTAAATTCCTGAAAAATAGCCACTGGTTTTTGCTTACTGTTGTGTCTCTATGGCCTACCACATATAAATTGGCCAACAAATATTAGTTGAGTGAATGAGTGAAAAAAGGAACAAATGTGTTCAAAGTAGTATTGTATTAGATATTACCATATTCAGTGGGACGTTTAGCTCTTTTCAAACATTTGCTCTGAGTGGTGAAGCTCAGTCATGGAAAACATGGTCTTGTTGAGGAGGTAGCTTCTAGGATCCTGAAGAGAGAACATGTGGGGAGAAGGATGAAAAGAGAACTTCAGTCTCTCAGCTGCTGCTGACAGCTGCCCCACAGGAGTGAGGAAAAGAGCTTCGAGAGCTTGTACTCTGATGAGGTGCCAAGCTTGGACATGGAGACAACAGGCAGGGGGAAAGCTATGAGAGCTTTTTAACACAAACCTCTTAAGTGGCTGTTCCTGAATGTGGATGGACAAGCAGCTGGATTTTTAAAAAAATGTTTTCTGAGTGAAAGTCACAAGCCTGCGGAGCAGCTATTAAAAGATGTGAAAATATCAGTGAACTACGTACTTGATGTACCTTAGATATCTTAAGGTTTGTATATATTTATATTTTCTTTTTCTATTATGGTTTAAAGGTATTATGTAAATAAGAATATAACAATGGAGCCAGCAGGGAGATAGTAGAAGACAACAATGGGTTTTTTAAAAAGGCGAAAGATTTATACGATCTGAAGAGAAACCAGAGTATAGGTTTTTTAATTAGACAGACATGTTTTATAGACTTATGTAGTTTTATGATCTTGAAAAGTGAGTTAACCTAAGTGAGCTCTAGTTCTCCAGTACTGTATGAAACTGTTTATATTTTGGTGAGNATATTTTCTTTTTCTATTATGGTTTAAAGGTATTATGTAAATAAGAATATAACAATGGAGCCAGCAGGGAGATAGTAGAAGACAACAATAGGTTTTTTAATTAGACAGACATGTTTTATAGACTTATGTAGTTTTATGATCTTGAAAAGTGAGTTAACCTAAGTGAGCTCTAGTTCTCCAGTACTGTATGAAACTGTTTATATTTTGGTGAGGAAGTTGAGACATACATTCAATACAATCTTGCTGATTTTCTTGAAAACCGCATGCGATATAGCTGGCTATTTCTTCCATCTTGAAATACCTGATTTCCTTCACTCTGAGATACTTTCATGGTGTAGTCATAAGGAATAAGTGAACTACTGTGCCTATATGACACTTCACATAGGTTCTCACTAAATAATCAATCAATACTGTTGTGTTAGTTGCAGATTTCAGAAAATTACAGATTTTATCAACTATCTAAACATGTTTTAAAGGACCCACTACAAGTGTAATAAAGTGTAAAGAATATTGAACTGGTTTCTCATTTGGTCTCTGCACTTATCAGAGTTATGATGCTAGGGGAGAACTTTTTTGATCTCCCTGTAACAGGGTAATAATTACCTGGTAGACAGGGACAATAATAGTTAAAGGCTCTGGGGAGATAACTTTTGCTCTTCAAAAGAGGTGGCTGAGTCATTCAGTAGTGTCCAGGGTCTCAGGTGCTAGATTAATACTTCAGACAGAGTCTAAAACAGATGAAATGTAATATTTTAAAAGGTAAAATTAGATTTTCTGAAATGGGATGTGCTAACTAGTATAACATTAAAGTAAGGAGCTAAGCTCTGACTTTTAGGTACTAATATCTTTGGATGGTTTGAGGGAAATAGGGTCATCATAAGTTGAATGTCTACCCTCTAAGTTGTACACCAAGTAATATAGATAAAATCAACTCTGAAAAAATTAGACTTTTTAAGAGTGTCAATCTACCATATTGAACAAAGTTATTTAAAGTCAGGTCAAGTCCTCTGTATAGACATTCAGGTGAACGCTGTCTAATTTCTGTTTATTGGGTCATCTTTAATTATAAAGCTCAAAGAGACTTGGTTAAACCCACCATAGAGATTAAACTATATGTAAAAATTTCCAGTGCTATAACCACATATAATGTATACAGTCTTGGTTAAACTGATGAAGAAAGTATATTTTGTGTTCCCCCCACCTCAGCTTTTTTCTCAGGTACTAAAATCGTTTTCTTAAAGAAAGAAGACAAAATTGCTTTAAAGATTTGTCTTTACTTATTTTCCTAGAAAGATTCTTAAGAATCAGTTTTGGAAAGCCAAGAATGATATAGTTTAGTAATAGAGGGGCTTCAGCTCCACCTTCATTTTCCCACTTTAGGGCTTTTACTCTTCGTTTCTCTTTAGTCATGCCCTTGCCTTTGTTCTCCCAATCATGTAACTTATGGTCTCTGGTATAAATTTGGTTCAGTAATCCTTGACAGGAACCATCTGGTCAAAATCAGTCCCTAGGTACCTTGAATAATGTGTCTCTAATTTAGGAATAAGCCTTGAGACCACAAACTTGATTTTGGGTCAAAAACATGGTGTCCTCAATCAGAAGATGAAATAAAGCCAAACATCTTCAATGCTGGAAAGTAAAACTTATCCATCAAATAACAACCAGGTTGAATGAATAGAAGCCTGGAGTAGTGGAATTAGTATGGGTTCTAAATTTGGAGAGACGTGAGTTCAAAATTCAGCAGCCACATTTATTAGCTAAATGAATTTGGAGTTCCTCAGTAATCTTGAAATAGGGATTAAATGAGATAAATACTAAGAGTTTCCATTCCTGTATTATCTTGGATATGCCCAAGAAGCACACTCTGAGACAAGGATTCAAGGATTAGAAGACAAGTAATTTATCTTCTAAGACGAGAAAACACTGGAAGGGGAGTGAACAAGTGAGACAAAGGAAGAGAGCAAAGAAAGATTAGTGTAATCAAGCCAACTACCAATGAGTAACCAGAACTTAAACCTTCTGGGGAAATTCTTGGTGTTATCACACCAGAGGAGCAAGGATGCTGAGATATTAATACAGAAATTTTCATAAGTATTGATTGAGAGCTGCACTGGAGTGTTAACTCCCTGGTACTTCCTGAAAGGAAGAGAAATACAAGCTCTTACATTCAGAAGTCAGGCCAATGTCAACTAAATGGTAGTAAAAGCAAGAGAATGTGGGATAATTGACAGCATCTGCTTTGGTCTCCTCCTTACACCATGGAAATCCACCCATTCCCCTATTAAGTTCTCTTAGCCCTATCATTGATTCTTCTAGGTGATGGTTGGCCAAAGTTTCTCTTTTTTTTAAAATATATTATGTTAGAGTTAGTGGGGCAAGCTAGGGTATCCCCTGCTGCAATTATTTCAGACTTTACAAGTGATATTCGTTATTACATTCCTCTACCTCTTATTTCAACTTTCCCTCACCATCTGCTGATTTGTGTTGTTGCCAAATGGAGTCACTGACACCTTCATCCCCAGAGGGTTGAACCCCTGGCTATTGTTCACCTATCAGAATGTGCTTATTTCAGTCACCTATTTATGGTGATTACCAGTTATGAAAGCAAAAGAGGCAATCCCTTGAATTACAGACATACTCTCTCCTATCAACCTTATGATAGCTGCTAATGGTATATAATCAGGGTTAATGTGGCTTCTCATGATCATTAGGGTTAATCACCCTTGCCAGTATAGTAACTCCTTTCCTTGCCCAATAGACTGCTGTCATGGAAAGCCTAAAATGACCAGATGGCAACTATAAATTTAGTTTAGTTGAATCCTTAATTGTCCCCTGGTAGAGGACCACCACAGAAACCAGGATCTCCATTCCCATAATACATATGGGAGCTTGCAAAGATGGAAAACACAAACTCGTTATCAGGAACACTGGTGGAAGTGGCCCCCTCTTCATTCACCTGTTGCCTCTCACCAGATCCATGTAGTTTATCTGTTGGGGACATGGTATCATATAGTGGCTGATGGTTCAGAGAAAATATCAAATCTTGAAGGACAGTGCCCTAATACCACAGAAGCCATCCCCAAGCTGTGCATTTCAGAATCCATTCCAATGTTCAACTAGTCTGTCATATATATATATAGTCTGTCTGGAAAAAGTTGAACCATTATTAATATAATGAAAACAGTTTGTGTGACATTGATGTAACCTGGCAGCCAAGGAGAGTGGACTGGAATGCGCATGTGTGAACAATGATGACTTCACTGTACTAGTCAGTACTAGTCAGTGGGGGTGGTAGACACTGTTAGGTGAGCACGTGCACTGGGTGGCCCTCACATTCAAAATAACTGAGCAAGTAGAGCAACAAATCAGCATCAAATGTTGTGTTAACCTTGAACATTCCTCCAAGGAAACTATTTGGATGATTCAGAAGGCTGCAGCTATGGGCAACTACTGATCGGCAGCTTCATGACAACAGTGCTCCTACTCATGCATCATGTCTCATGCAGAGATTTTTGGTGAAATATCAAGTCACCCAGGTGACTCAGACTCACTATAGCCAAGATTTGGCATCCTGTGACTTCTAGCTTTTCCCAAAACTAAAATCACCTTTGGAAGGGAAGAGATTTTAGACTGTTGATGAGATTCAGAAAAATATGATGGGGCAGCTGATGGTAACTGGGAGAACTGTGTGAGGTCCCAAGGTGCCTACTTTGAAGGGGACTGAGACGTCATTGTCCTGTGTACAATGTTTCTTGTATCTTGTATCTTCTTCAATAAATGTCTCTATTTTCCATATTACATGGCTGGATACCTTCTGGACAGACCTCTTATAGTATAGACAAAAACAATGACATGAAGAAGAATAGGGTAATTCAGATCAAGAAAGCATCTCGCCCATCAGTTAATCAAACTTTTCAGATTTTTTTTAAGTGCCTCACCTTGAAATATAATCTTGGTCACAATTCTAGTTTGTCCCATGTCATAAAAAAAGGCACATAAAACTGAGTTATGCTTTGTACATTAAAAGGGTATCACTCACACTCCTTTATTACCTTGGCTTTCAATTCTGAATTGTTTTTTAAATAGAGGTAGCTTGTCCGTTGAACCTCATGTTGTATCTTTCCAGCTGCTTTCTTATACCAGGTTACATATGATTAACAGTAGATAGGAACACAACCCAGTGGCCCTTAGTAATTACACCGGTGAGTGTTAATTGTGGTCATTCAATAATAAGCTTTTAAAGGACATTATAAGGGCCCAAATCCACAATCTTGGTCTTACTAGAACCTCTCTAGCCTCTGAGCAAACCAACCCTAAACACATTACCAACCTAGACTATGCTTAAAATAAACATCGAATGTTCCATAAAGAAATGGAAACAGCCCAGACCAGGGTGGCTCAGTTGGTTGGGCATCATCCTGCAAAGGGAAGGATGGCTGGTGTGGGTTTGGTCCCCAGTTGGGGCACATGCAAGAGGCAACTCATTGATGTTTCTTACTCACATTGATGTTTCCCTCTCGCCCTCTCTTCTCCTCTCTCTAAAAATTAATAAATGTTATTATTTTAAAGAACTGGAAAAATACAATACATGTTTTACTTCAGTAATCTGCCTTCATTGTAATATTTTTCTCTACAGCAAAAATTATATCTATTATCTATATTGTAGTATCTATACTACAAAAACAAACTATTCTCAGAAAAAGGAAACAGCACTGCAGTGCTGACTTGCCTTTAACTTAGCAGTGAACTTTCAGTGAGTCATCTGACACTTCACCTGTAGCAAATTAGCTGATTTAAATTTGCCAAAGGATGGTAAGCAAAATTGTACAATTTTTCATTCATTAAATTAAAGCACAATAATCGACTTAAATGAGTTTTATAACAAAACAGTTAGTTATCTGTGGAAACCCAAGAATTTTTAATAGACAATAATAGTATATAAGACATTCAATGATTTAAAAAAAATATATCACCTTTAACTAATGGGCCATTAGCCATTCTGGGTTACAAAATCCCTTTTTGTCTTAGATCAGTAATCTAAAATATTTTTTCACAGTGCTGAACAATGTGAAATTACACAATTACTTAATCGCTCAATTAAACCTCATTACTTTATGGATATAAATTATGTGATATGTGTTCTGAAAAACTTATAGTAGGCTAGGTAGACTGCACACCTTCCAAACACTAACTGTTGAACCCGATGGACTGACTGACATACATTACTTGATGTACCATAGGTCCTACTGAATTAGTCAAGGCCAAGTGGACTGATTTCAGAACCACATGCTGAGAAGCAGCTGGTGATTTGCACTCTCTCACCCCTCCCCCATTCCATCCCAATCTGTGGAGCTATATTCCTTTCTGTCCCTTTGTTGCTGGGTCCCCTGACCTCTGCTGTCAGTTCTGGTGCTCACCATCCATTACTATTGCTGATCTTTGCCACTCTCCGTCTAGACACATCCAAATGCTATATCGCTATTCAACACTTCTTTTCTGTTTCTTGATTAGTTTTATCTGTTCTGTTTCCTGCTCTTCTGAGGTACCAGACAAAAGAGATCTACTACACAGGCACAGTCAGCCAATCCATACTCTTTCTTATTAAAAAGAAAAATATCAAAGCATATCATGATGATCTTTGGCTTTTCTGAAATGTTTTCAGCACAATCGGATACTTGAAGTTTCATTCATTGTTACAAAGGATGCTAGAGTTTCTTTTATTCCTGAGTTTGGAGTTATTGCAGATACTAGGTCTAGACACTGAAGTTTTTACAAGTAGAGTATTTTAGGGTTAAAAAAACAACAAAAGACAGCAGCTGCCTTCTTTACACCTTAAAAGATTTATCAAAAAGAAAATCTCCAAGAATTTGTATTAAAATCAAATCTTAAAACAAATTGATAGTACTTCAATGAAGATATACATATGAGACCTGTCCATAAAGTATCCAGCCATGTAATATGAAAAATAAAGACATTTATTGAAGAAGATAAAAGATATAAGACACCTTGTACATAGGACAATGATGCTTCAGTCCCCTTCAAAGTAGGCACCTTGGGACCTCACACAGTTCTCCCAGGGTCTCTTTCACTGTTCAAAACACTCTGCAAAATCCATTTTGGGAATTATCATCAGCTGCCCCATCATATTTTCCTGAACCTCATCAAGAGTCTAAAATCTCTTCCCTTTCAAAGGTGATTTTAGTTCTAGGAAAAGCCAGAAGTCATAGGGTACCAAATCTGGGCTGTAGGGGGGCTGAGTCACCTAATTAATGTTTAGCAAAAAAAAACCTGCGTGAGATGTGATACATGTGCAGGCATGTTGTTATGTTGAAGCTCTCAATCATAATTGCCCATAGGTGCAGCCTTGTTTGTTGTATTGCATCTCTCAACCAAAAAAAACATTGAGATAGTAATTCTCATTATTTTTTTATCCTAGAGAGGCATACTCATGATAGACAACACCTTCCCAGTCAAAAAACACAGTCAACATGGTCTTGACATTGTTGTGGCTTTGTCACACCTTCTTTTGACAGAGGAGAACCAGTCAACTTCCTTCGGGATGACTGGACTTTCATTTTGGCTGATTTTTTGCTCTACTCGCTCAGTCATTTTGAATGCGACAGCCACATAGTACACATGCTCACTCAATGTTGTCTACTGCCCCCACTGACTAGTACAGTGAAGTCGTTATTGTTCATGCATGTGCATTCCAGTCCACTCTCCTTGGCTGCCAGGTTACATTGATGTCACACAGACCTCTCTTGTTGTATTAATAATGGCTGGATCTTTTCTGGACAGATGTCGTAGAATCTCAGTGAATCCCGCAGTCATGTGCTCTGAGCAGTAGGGCTGCTCATCTTGCAGTGGGAACTCAGGCTAGTGGGCACTAATAGAACTAAAATTTCTTTTAGCATTCTATTTCAGTATAAATACATATTTTTAAATTGTATAAATTATAAGTGAAGTGCTTGATAAATAATAATATTAACGTAAACATAACTGAATACAGCTAAGATTTTGCATGATGCTTCCATGCAGAATAACAAAATCTTATGTTATTCTCACAAACCAATAAATCTCATTATTATCAATCAATCTCATTACTGTATTATTCCTTACCACCTGGATCTGAAAAATTATTTAGGCCAATTCATGCCCCAGAAATGTAGTATTTATTAGAGTATAAGCCTTATATAATCTAGCCATAAATTCATCCTGTCTCCTAACACAAGATTTATATGTTCCAATAGACTTACACATTTTTGTTCTCTTTTTTGTATTATAGTAGAATTCAACATGTACACATTTGATACATATATAAATATATATAAGATTTTTTTTCTGTCATTCTTGTGAGGCTAATCTCACTTTCACAGCTCCACCAGCTCCAAGGATGAGGGAACATATGCTTCTCCATATGCGCAGCACAGACTCCTCAGCGCGTGCGTTTCTCGGAGCTTGGTGATTGAGGAATCTTTGTAATATTGTCGTTTTCCTTGTAGAGAGTCATTGTACTGTACATTTCAAAATCTATGATAAGTTGAGAGATCCTAGAATTGAGGTACATCTCAACAAGCAGCTTCTTATCTGGCAAATGCAAGGTTTTATTTATAAGCAGGTATTCACATACTGTGGTATGAAATTACACTCAAATTATTTTGTTTTATCACATGTCTAAATGGCTGAGCAAAAACACTAACCCCCTCCAATCCATTCTCCACACTGCAGTCAGATCAAGAAACTCATCTGCCTTAAACTCTTAAAAGGGCCCCAAATCTCCACTCATGAGGCCCACTATGATCTAGCACCAACCTCCTTCTTTCAACTTTTTCTCAGAGAACCACCTCCTTTTCTAAACTCCATCAAACTGGCTCTTTCAGTTCGTTAAATGTGTCCTTAAATCAGCACTTGACTCAAGTAAAACCTATAGGAAATGTTCAAAAGCTAAGCCAATTTTAATACACCACTTGCTACCAACTAGCTGATTTTCCTTACTGAACCCCAAGCTCCCAGGAGTCAGCACTTGGGGTTTGGGGGGGAGTAGGGACAGCCACTGTGAGGATCTCCTTCGATCTTTCAGTATGAAGGGCTCTCTCAGTGGACTGTTTCCTTCCTTGCACATTTGAAACTACCGCAAGAGGCAGACCAAGTTGGGGATACTCACGGTAATGCACAACTCCTGACCTGGTGGACGTGGTTCCTCAGGGCAGGAGTTTCCTTCTAGCCATGTTTATCAGAGTCTCATGTGGGACGCCTGAGTTGGCCCAAAGTTCAGGTGCAGGCTGAAGGAGTCTGTGTATCATAAGGTTGTGAGATGATCCAAATGCCAAGCCAAGGAGTGGGTGTTTTGAAACTTCTTCATTTTATATCTTTGGATCATTTCACTTTTGCTTAAAACAGCCTTTTGGCAAAGCGTCCTCTTTTTTTTTTTTTTTTTTTTAAGAGTTCGCCTACCCATTTGAGTGTCTGATCCAATCAGCTCACATTTGTAGAACACTTAAATGTGCTTAGTTCACTAGTGGGACATTTGGAGGTATAAAACAAATTCTTGTGTCCTCACAAGGCTTGACTCTGATAGAGAGATAAACTTTTAGTTGATGAAATGTTAAAAGTGCTAAAATGTGTATGCTTGTCCTAAGTGCTTTAATTCAAAATCAGACCACTGTGCAAAGAAATGTTTAATGGAGACTTAACAGAGGATTTTTGCTGCAAATTGAAAGGTGGATAGGGTTAAGGTAAGTAAAGAATTATTGCAGCCAAGGTGGACCTGAATGGGCACAAAGGCACAGAGGCAGGAAGATGACGCTAGGTCCATCCTTACGACCTGTGCACCAGGAAGCACTGCCTACCACAGTGGTTCTCAAAACTGAGCGTACATCAGAATCTCCTGCAGAGGGTTTGTTCACACGCACATTTCTGGGGCCCATCTCCAGAATTTTGATGGGATGGGCCTGGGAATTTGCATTTTTACCATTTCACAGGAGATGCTGGTGCCGCTGGTCTTTGAAAACCACTGGTCTAGACAATGTTGATAACTGGATGGTCCACCACCCTGTAAATTTCATCTGGAAATGATTCTGCAAATTGTTTCTCTCAGCAATGACCTTTGGTCTGCTTTTCTTTCACACTGAAGTTTATAGTCCTCTCATTCACATGTTTACATTGCTCTGTCACCCCTTTTCTTCCCCACACTGCCACCCCTGCCATTCTCAGGGCTGCAACCAGACTGAGTCTGATCGTTTTTTGCCTTTTTGTTGTGGTCGTAGGCTGATTTTAGGTGTTGTGACCTTTAGCCAATCTAAATGTTAAGATTTTAGAAGAAAAACATGAATTATGTTATCAGTTTTCAGTTTCTACTTTACTCTCGTATCTCCTGCTGATTCATTAGTAAATGGAAGTGGTGATAAGGGGTCCTGACTTTGATTTTTTGTTCAACACTGATGATAATTTCCCAAGTAGAAGTTTATTTGCCTTGGAAGTATTTTCTTTGATGAAATGATTACCCAAGTTGGTAGCAGCGTGACTGTTAGAGTGGTTCTCATGATTGCATGTTGATTTAAGGCTTTACATATTAAATAATTAGATTATGGTTGACCCTTGACAGAAGCTTTGAATACTTTATGTTTTATCAGCAATCATAGTACATGACAAGTTACAAAGTAACCAAAACCTATTAGAACTTTTTGCCATGAATAATGAAAGGAGTTAATAGCATACAGTAGATACTCATATAAGTTGGTGAATGAACAAATAAATGCATGCCAAATAAATGCATAAGTGATTTGTATTCGTTCCATGAAACTAAAACAGACATAGTTCTGTGAAATATAGGCATGGTTATTTTGTATCAGTTTTAAATTTGGCAGGCTACCAAATGTTAATTTGCTTTTAGCTAGTTGAGATTAAATGTAATTCCTTCCCTGAGCAACCCTAAAGTAAGCAAGCATGAAAGCATTTTCAGGGTAATCTTGGAGGAATTGACGTTTAAGGGAGTTAGCATTACATCTGTACTTTAAGGCTATTAATTTCATAGATAAATTAACTTCATTACCCCACCTTTATCTTGCATTTTGAAAGGACTTCATCAGCCGGACAACTGACGACCGAGGGGCACTTGAAACTGCTGTTAGCTCAGCCAGGTTGTAACTGGAACCTGCTTCTGGAAACCCTGCTGCACCAGAATGGTTTTTTACTGAGAATCTTGCTGAAGAGCTCAAGTGAGTGTCGTAATTATGAGAATGTCCTCGAAAAACCCCATCATTGTTTGAGTTGAATGAAATTTCTTTTCCCACTTGAATGTTGGCAGAAGGATGTAAACCAATTGCACTGTATTTACAGTCAGTGGTTAGCAGCAGGCAAAATACCGAATTGCTCTATAAGCCTTTTGGAGAGATTTTTTTTTCAGGGACTCTGAAGAAGGGAAAGCAATATTTTTAGGTAATACTGTCTGTCATAATTATCAATATCTGGGATTTGAAATGCCTAAGAAAATTATAGAAACACAGTTATATATCCAAAACAGAGTCTCAATTAGACCTAAGAGAGAGCCAAACAGAGAGAGAAAGATTGCATTAGAACCGCACTAGAAATTTCAGTGGATCTTTAAGAGCACTTATATAACTTATGAACAAGCAGGTTGTGGCTTACAGCCACATCCATTGGGGCATGGAGACATAATCATGAGAAAATTATGAATGGAAATTGAAGAGTAACCGAAGACCACATTTCTCTTAATTAGATTTTTTTTCTCCGTAAGTGTCATTCTAGAAAATGGTTAGTAATGCTGTGCCGGTCTAATGCATCCCACTGCTCTCCTGCAACACTTTGTGAAGAGTTTTGTGACTGCGTTCACTCACCCCCACACATTTCTCCTTCTATTCTGTACCACCCAGGAAGCCAGATTAATTTCATCAATCACCAGTTTCAGTTTTCAGTTGCCAAATCAGAATTGTTTCTTCTCTACTTCCCCATCACCTGCAGGACCAAACCCCTGCCCTTCAGCCATTCAGATATTCAGAGGTGTGCCCTAGTTTTCTAACCTTGTTTCCCATTATTTCCTTGTGCACACACACACATGCGCACACACACACATTTCAGCCATTCTCCCCAAAGCCACAAGGCACATGCTTCTTGCACAACCTGGCTCACCCACTTTCCTATTTGAAAGAGCCATCGCAAAACAACTTGGTTTCCATCAGTCTGCAAGGACCAGCTAATGTTCCAGATCTTTGAAGTCTCCAGTTCGCATTGATCTCTTCTTTGAACTTCACTGTATCCATTATCTTGGTTGCTTATTTGCTCTTAGCACATTCCACCTTATATTGTTATTGTATTTGCATATGAATGAGGCAAATGTCACCAGGCCCTACCAGCTTGTTGGTATTGAAATGAGATTTATAGTGTTGCCCTGTCCAGACCACTGGTCATTTCAGGAAATGTTTGGTTTCTCATTTCTGTTCAGGACCAGTTCCCCATGTTTTCTTCTCCCATCCACCCAAGAGCGTCCCAAGGTGCCTCACTCCTGAGCCCTGGTGAGAATATCGCTTCTCCCCTGGAGGAGCAATTATGGTGGTCTCAAATCCAGAAAATTTGTGGTGTCAGAGTTACCACAACTCCTCAAGTTTTACTGTGTTTCCTGCAGAAGTGTGGAAAGGAGGCCTCTCCTAAATCCTGAACCTGACCTTATTCCCTTAGACCCCAAGCAGTACTGTTGGTCCTGACATCTCACAAGGGCCACTGGAGAGCAATTTCTTTAGCTTCAGGCTGTGACTCTACCTCCTAAAGGGAAAACAGGTGCTGGGGAAAGTGCTTCCTCAAGTAGCCAACATTTATTTTTGGCTTGTTTAGGTGTCAGGCTCTGTGCTAAGTAGTTTACACTTGTCATCTTCTTTGATTCTTATTATAACCGTACAAAGTATGTACTGTTGTTTAAAACAACCACATGTGAGATTAAGATAATGTTACTTGCTCAGAGACATGAGTAGCTGGTACACAAAAGGATGGTTAGACCTGGATTTTGAACTGAAGGAGAGGGTTTTGTCCCCTGCCCTTTCTGGACAAAATCCTGGAGTGGGTTTTAGGAGTATTTGGAAGAATTGTAATCTGTCCACTCTCATGTTGAATCAACAAGGACACCCTGATGCATGTGTATTTAACTGGTCTTTCCAGCTAGGAAGTTAGGGCTGATCATAGATTTTTATATTCTTCCTCAAACTAGTGCAGTACTTTTCATAGAAAATGCCCAGTAACTGGCCAATCAGTGATGAGTTAGGATATAAAATGTGAAACAGGGTGGCTATGTGACATGGATAGTATCTGACACAGCTGGAGCATTGCTCTAATATTAACATAATCATTGAAGTTCATGAGCACAGTCCCAGAAGAAAAATTGTCTCCTATGATACAGGTATATAGAACAGCCTGGAAAATCAGGTGAGATCAAACATTTTTACTATACTGATATAGCCATTATTACAGGAAGAGGGATTGTAGTTATGAATATTTAACCATGTTTTCTTACAAATAAATCTCACATTTACTTATCAAAAACATTAGACCCACTTTCTGGTGTGTATGACAGACTTCAGCTATCAAATGCACTGTGTTATATCACCTTCCGTCTGGTGGTCAGGGGCACGCAGGTGTATTTATCTGATTTGTCTAAATGCCCATCATTTTCACAAGGTCTATTAGGTGTTTGATCAGGGCTGCATAACCATTCTGGCATTGTCTTGTACTGAGTTTATTGCCACTTTAAAATCTGTAAGGATGAAGTGACAGAATACACTAATCAATTGATTGACTGAATTATTGAACTCTAGTAAAAGTCTTGTCACTTTGAGTTAGAAACAATATACTGATTGACTCTTATTAACTAGATTACGTAGAACTTCTTATGTAATAAAAATAAGTTCGCAATATTTTGCAGAAATTTTCATTTCATTTGTTTAGAAGTCTCAGTATTTCAGAACATCATTTGGTAATTTAGAAGTTTAATGATATTTTTAGGAAAGCAAATTTTAGAGTAATATATGCTGAATTAGGTGTTTCAAGCAACCTAATTATCAGCTTTTTTATGGGAGACTTTTTGTTTATAAATAGTATTTTTACAGTCTAATTGATGAAATTTAACTTTGTGTTAAATTAGCTCATGAATAAGAATAAAAAGATTTTAAGTCGTTATTTTATTATATGTATTTTAAAACCGGTTCTTTTCATTAAATAAGCAGTTATTAAATTCTGTTAGGTACAGATTTTTTTTTGATAGACAACCATATAATGTAAAGATTAAAACATATGAGGTTTATCTTACAGTCAGAGTGATGACTACAGCTTTTGTTTTGGCTCTATGGAAGTGATTTATTGGAATTTCTGTTTAGTCCAAAAGAATCAGCAGAACATATATGGAAAAACTACCTTGTAATATGACACACAACTTCACTGTGGATCAGAAAATAGCCATATTAAATAAAGAAATTATAAAATTTTAATGTATAATACGTGCTCCTCAGGCTGCAGTTTCTAGGAAGCGAAATCATGTTTTTGCCGTGGATGATAATTCCATGTATGAAAGTGACAGAACGCTCATGCTGCTAAACCTTGATAAAAATAAACTGACTTCACGTGGTAGGTGGTTTATAACATCCTTTGGGTATAGATCAGTTAGTATGAGACAATTCAT
This sequence comes from Sturnira hondurensis, assembly GCF_014824575.4. Taxonomy (NCBI): domain Eukaryota; kingdom Metazoa; phylum Chordata; class Mammalia; order Chiroptera; family Phyllostomidae; genus Sturnira; species Sturnira hondurensis. The sequence continues at coordinate 18,449,239 of NW_028093985.1, read as the reverse complement.
TTGGTAATGCTTGTTGATGTTCTTTTTAAATTAGGCCATCTTAAGTTTGAAGGAAAATAATTCCCAACTACAAATGTTTATAGAATTTAAAATTGTAAGACACTCTTTTGGATTACTGACTTCAAAAAACTAAAGCAATTGTTTTGGTAGTTATCTCAGTGAGGCCACATGGCCTCAGCAGTTTCTTACATGTGGCATCAAAGGAACAAATATTTGGCAATTTCTCAATTGTTAGCAGGTGGCCTTTTCCTGCTGGTGACATTTGAATGAAGTGTGACTAACATTCTTTTCTTTGCCCATTGCCCCAAGAATGATTTCCAGTCGAACTTCTTGGCTTCTTGTAATTTGCTGTTGTAATATAATAACAACAAACTAGCAAATGCATAATATTTAACATGTTCCAGACATTATTTCTAAGTGCTTTGAATGTATTCACTCACTGAATCCTTGTAACAACTCTGTGAAGTAGGTACAGTGATTTCCATTTCACAGATTAGAAAACTGAGACACATAGAACTTCAATCCCTTATCTAAGAAGTGTCAAGGCAAGATGTGAACCAGACTTCTGGTTTCCAGAGACTTCTTTCACCCACCACACCACACCATACTGCATCCAAGCAGAGCCACAGAATGTTTACCAAATTGTAAATTGCACAATTCATGGGATCTATCAGGAACCCTATGATGGATCATTTGATAGTACATTTTGTATTTTCAACCTTGTAACAAAGTGTCTAAAGATGATCAAGTAACCACTTAGCAGAAAATTCTAGCTAAAAGGCTACTATCCCTACCAAGCAGTGCTTCGCTAAAAATGAATGAATCAATTCAAATTCTCTTATTTCATAGTTAATATATTTCCTGATCTTTTGAGTTATGAGAAGCATATCAATGGTAAAAGCTTAATATACTTGACTTTCAAGTACAAACACCACCTGGGGAGTTAACGTGGAAGATTCAGATTCAATAGGTGGGGCCTGAAAACCTGGATTTCTAGCAGGTTCCCCGATTTGCTGCTCCCGCTGCCATTGCTCTCTGCCCCACCTTTTGAATAGCAAGGCCATCAAAGTATCTATTGCTATAAAAGGCAAAAGAACTGAGTTTGTGGCTTTCTTACTTTTAAATGCTTTGCTTACCAAGAATATTTCTAAACCATTTTATCAGGAAATTCACAGCAGCATGAATAAATAAGAAAGCATGATCTTATTCAAATACAGAGGTAATTATGTCACTCCTCTGACAAAAACCTTTTGAGGCTGCCTGCTACTCATCCAGTTAGGACCCTAATCCCTGAGGAACAAGCAGTGTGCCCTTCTCCCGCTGTGGCCAACTTGTCCAGCATATTGTGTCCTGCTGTCCTCCAGCTTAGCACGCTCCAACTCATGCATATTGTGGTCTCGTTTGTGCAGCTCAGCTTTGTACATTTGCAACAGCAACGTCTCTGTTGAAATGTCTTGAGGAAAAAGGCAGCTGTTCCAACACCAATGACCTTTTGATTGTCCCATGTATGTACCAAGTTCTTTCCATGGACAGAGCCCTTGAAATGTGAATTAGGGGCCTAGAATATTCTTCCCCTCCATTTCCTGGCAACTGCTGGTCTTCTTTTAGCTTCAACATTACTTGCTCGGAAGTTATCTTTGATTGTTCCATAAAGTCCCATCATAATTCCTTCTGTTACACTTGTCACAATTTTAAGTGAAAGGTTAATCCACATGATTGTGTATTTAATGTCTGTCTTAGCCTCTGCGAGCTCCAGGAGGCAGGGACAGCTCGCCATATATCCCCTGTGCTTGGTCTTGTTCTTGATGCTTCAAGCTGGTACCAAGCACATAGGACGTGCTTAAAAGGTATCTGTTTAATGAATGAATGGGGGCCTCTTAAATTTCTACAACAGCAATTCTGTTTCATTCGTTAGCTCTATGAGTTCTCTGAACTTCAGTTGCCTCATTTCTAAATGGGCTACTCATATTGACTTTACACACTTATTTTGAAGTTTTAAAAGTAAACACAAAGTGTGATTGGCACTTAGGAGGCACTTAATTTATATTAGAGTCTTTTCTTCTTTTATAGTGGAAGCCAGGAAGATATTGGTGATGGATTTCTCTTCCGCCATCACTCTTCCCGGGCTCTCCATACAGTGGTCTCTCCCTCACTTCCTGGCAACTCTCCCATCTGGCTAAGCATAAATTTAAGAGTCTCCCAGGAGGTGGGCTTTCTCCTTTTCTACCTGTTTGCCTGACATAGGAGCCCTCATAGGGAAATGAAGACCCAGAGAAACCTGTGTTATACCTGGGTATTTTTTATGCTAGGTTTAATGAGGAGTGGGCAGTTATGGAGAAATATGATAGATCAAGGAGAATGAGGTAAGGGTAGTAAATTGGCAAAACATAGCAACACTTGTTTTTTTAGGATTCTTCTCAGTGTCCCTTTGACTTTAGAGATAAGAGTGCTCCTTTCCTGCTGGTGTAGGGAGAGCACTCCCACTTGAGGGCTTTATGGCCTATTCAGGAAAGAAGGGAACTGAAGAAAGAGTAAATTTTTAATTTACTTTTGCTGTTTTCTCAAACTCCTTTATCTTAAAATACTAAATACAAGAAAGTGCCCTATTTGGAATAGCATTTCCTCAACCCCATCAACTGTATTGTGGCAGAACTTTATTTATGATCACTGAAATTTTAATTCCCATGGGTTTTGCATGTCTCAGAACATATTCTCTTTCTATTTTTTTCCAGCCATTTAAAAACCATCCTCAGCTCGTGGGCCATACAAAAAAAAAAAAGAGCTGGCAGGCTGATTTGTCTCCTGGGCTGTAGTTGCCAATCTCATTCTGCTGTGCAGCCCCCGAGCCCCTGAGTGGCTGCATCANGTGCTCCTTTCCTGCTGGTGTAGGGAGAGCACTCCCACTTGAGGGCTTTATGACCTATTTAGGAAAGAAGGGAACTGAAGAAAGAGTAAATTTTTAATTTACTTTTGCTGTTTTCTCAAACTCCTTTATCTTAAAATACTAAATACAAGAAAGTGCCCTATTTGGAATAGCATTTCCTCAACCCCATCAACTGTATTGTGGCAGAACTTTATTTATGATCACTGAAATTTTAATTCCCATGGCTTTGCATGTCTCAGAACATATTCTCTTTCTATTTTTTTCCAGCCATTTAAAAACCATCCTCAGCTCGTGGGCCATACAAAAAAAAAAAAGAGCTGGCAGGCTGATTTGTCTCCTGGGCTGTAGTTGCCAATCGCATTCTGCTGTGCAGCCCCGGAGCCCCTGAGTGGCTGCATCAGCTCTCTGCGGCTCAATCACTTGGAGAGAAGGCCTGCACAGGACCCTCACACGGCGCGTTTAACTGCCCTTCCAAGGCCTGAGTAGACATTCTGCTAGACAGACAGGCTTGGTATCTTCCCACAGGAGGAATTTCCCTCTGAAATAGCTTTGACTCGGTTCTCAAAACTTACCTCTTTCTCTTTAGGACTGCCAGCTGCAGAATTTGGACCAATTAGTCCACCTATGTGTGGTGGTCATCAGACATTGTCTGGAGTACGTTTATCTCTCCTGACAAAAAGTGTTCAAAGGGATATGGCCCACTTAAGAGTCGATGCAGAGAAAAACGCTTACTGTGTTAAGTAGAAGCCAGGTTATACCTTGCTTAAATAAATTAGGTGTATCTAACTTTGGAGAAGAAAAAAATGGAGAAAACAAGATAGCTATCTTTAAATATTTTGCCTTCATGTAAAAAAATAGGCTGTCCAATTCAGCAAGTGGAAATTTTGGGGAATAAGTTAGAAGGCCTTGCATTTTGAATGTCTGTCAGTAAGAAAACCTGAATTCTCATCCCTAATGATAACTAAGGAAGTTGTTTACAGCTCCTCGCTTCTTTTCTTTATCCATGAAGGAAGCTGGCCCAGATTTCGGTAGTCCTTTCTGATAAGTGTGATTATACACACACACACAGGGTCCAGCAGAGACAATGCCTGCTTGAGTGTGGTTGGCAGGGTAATAATATGGGTGTAAGGATTTATAGTTCTAATTTGAACATTTCACCTAAAATGTCACATGGTGAGCCTGAGAGTGATATTGTTATGTTACAGATTACATGCTTATGCTTTTGTAACAAAAGATTTTGTAATAAAAAAAGGGCTTTATTTGTGCTGGGCCATGTGTGTGTGTGTGTGTGTGTGTGTGTGTGTATGTGTGTGTGTGTGTGTAAATATATATAATTTGTTTTTGTTTTGTTTAAATATTTTATTTATTTATCTTTTTAGAGGGGAAGGGAAGGAGAGAGGAAAGAAACATCAATGTATGGTTGCTTCTCGTGCATCCCCTGCAGGGAACTGGCCTGCAACCCAGGCATGTGCCCTGACTGGGAATCGAACCGATCATCTGGTTCGCAGGCCCATGCTCAATCCACTGAGCTACACCAGCCAGGGCTTGATTTTGTTTTGTTTTTAATGCAAAACACTTTGGTGTAACTTGAGCTGTCTAGCAGAGGGACTGGCTACCTTGAATGAGAGTGAATGTTCACCACTAAGAAATTTTGAAAAGAAGCTAAGCCACCACTTCACATATCCTGGAGGACTTTTATTTATTCACTCAACAAACGTATTCATTTATTGAACAAATACTTGCTGACTTCCCTATAAGGTACCTGCCAGTCGTAAAATCTCATTATGTTTCTTAACCAGATAGTTAGAACTTGGAAGAAATGTATGGGTTTAGGAGGTGAAGTTTTTAAAAACCTGCTTTGACTGTGCTTAGTTATTCTTGCCAGTGCCTACTGCTAATGCAAAATTCTTCTTTGTATCACAAATAATTCATTTGGACTAAAATTAAATCCAACTTTGGAGACCTGATTAGCAATCACTTCTTTTCCAGTTGGCAATCTTAAGCAGTACAACCCTTGCTTCCTCGTCCTTAGAACTGCTCACCTAAGGGGCTTGCAGCTCATTTGAGTCCATTTGCAAATGTTAGAGCCATGATTACTATATTCAATTTATAGTAGTCCCACTAGATACAATACTAGAAAAGGGTTTTATGCTCAAAAGTATTATATCAACACTACATATTGTATACTAAATTACCTTCTTGGAGAGTCACAGGGCTCATGGATAATTATAGCCTCTGATTAATCCTACGGAAAACAAAAACATTTAACATTGTTGAAGCCAACATTTTCAGAACATATAAACTACCTGTGAAATGTACTTTGAATAGCTTACCTCATAAAAAGTGTGAGGGGAAACCCTGGTAGATACAGGCAGATACAGCCAAAACTGTTTCCAGGAGGTCTGCCTATGTACATTTATAAATATGTAAATAACATAAACCAATTTTAAACATATATAATTCTCTGTATGCATGTGCAGATGATCGGTTTTCAAGGAATTGGAATCAATTGCCCAGTTATAAGCTTTGATTGAAGTAGCTTTTTTCCTGATGATTGAGAATGCTTTTCTACTTTATTGGGTCAGCCTCTTTATGACTCAGTTTCTTGATTTGTTAAAAAAATGGAGATCAAATTCACCTCATAGAGTTTTGTGATGATCAAGATAAATGGGGAATGTATGTGAAACACTTCAGTGCTAGCACCGCTGTGGATACTCAGGAAAGACCTGTCTCCCGTCTTGCTATATTCATAGCCCTAAATTGAGATGTGGGTATTCAAAAGAGAAATCTGGTGTTCAGTGCTTATTTGGTTACTTAAGAAAACAGCATAGAATAAGTCGTTAGTGCTGCCCCTCAATTTGTATATATGCATTTTAGAACATCAAGCAAGAACATAATTCCCAAGATAAAACTTGGGAAAGAGGAGCCCTAAAAAATGATTTTTTGTCTTCATATGCTTAAGACCCATTACATGAAGGTTTTTTTTTTTATTTCAAAATTAACCATAATAAGAATAGTTTAAGGGGAAAAATTAATAATAAAGTCATATTTAATTGAAAACACAAATAAATGGCAGGTCTTTCTACCTATTGTTAGCCTTTCATAAACAAACTGCAAGATTTTCAAAACCAATTTTAAGACAGATTTTCACTTTATTTGTATTAATTTCCATAGTGAACTAGGCTATGACATCCAAATTTAGTGCTTCCCTAAGGCAATTTTCATGGGCTGCTCCACCCCCTTTTTCTTGGGTATTAAATTATTGGTCTAATGCTTTATCTTTGGAGCTCTTGTGTTATATGCATTCACGCACTTTCTCTCTCATATCTCTGTCTAAAGTGAGGCTCTCTGTCTCCCCTCGGTTAGGGATGCTCTTTAGTGCCTGGTTAATTTGGGATCCTAAACTCATGGCACACTCTTCCAAATATTGCTGCCAAATCCTTTCAGTGACTCAGCAGGAGCTTGTCATTAGCAACATTCTTGTAGAAAGTAAAAATTAAGCAGTCTTGGAAAGCAGAGTGCTGGTGCACCATGCGTGTGTAAATCTTTGGGAGCAATAAACGGAGTCTCCCGGTGGGTGGGGGGTGAAGGTCCTCGGCTGACACCCCCCTTCCTTTGAAGCACTTAACAAGGTCATTTCTCAAAAGGAGTTTAAAATAATGACTGCAGTGAAAAGGGCCCTTTGTGTTATTGAAAATACAATCTGTTTCCAAATCTTACATTTGTTTACATAATGTATAAACCATTTGATAGATAAAGGAGAAGGCAGATGGAATTCAAAATAGCAGCTTTATTTTTGGTAAAACCTGGGTCAGAGAATACAGCTTTAAATATGTGGCTTGTCAACACTGCCCTCCAGAATAAGCTCATCTCTCCATCCCTCCAACTGCCCTAACTCCCCCCCCCCCCCCCCCCCCCCCCCCNAGTGCCCTCACCCCCCCCCCCCCCCCGCCCACCCACTAAACCCTCAGCAGAGCTGAAAACTACAGGACTCCCTTACAGGAGCAGAGTCTTCCCTGGTAGACTTCACAGAGGGGGAAAGACAGCCAGAATTCAGCTCCTTGCAGGCAGGTGGGCCCCAAATGCAGAGCCACCCGTGTCTAGCCTCCCCCAGGAGCCCCACATCAAGCTCACCGCTGAGATGGGCCCTTCCTCCCTCTTCAGAACGAGGAGTGGGAGAGACAGGGATGTGTTTCATACTAAAGGGAGGAGGATAAGAGAGTCCAGGCCTGGGGTAGACATGGAGCTGATGGGAAAACACCTCTTGAGGAAAAGAATTGATGGAGGGAGTTGAGGCAAAGTGGATGAGGACTGTTAGAACAGTGGATACTTTAGGGAGATCTAGAACTCACTGACTTTTATTCCTTTCACTACTGACAATCCCATAAAGACACTGGGGGATTTTCTGACTTAAATAAACAAATTTCTGGTCCAGAAGCAGAGGAAACAAAAAAGGAGAGGGCTAAAGCTTCACGTGGAGGAGAAGGGAAAGGGCTCACTGAACAAGCAGGTTAAGGGCAGTCCCACATGCACTTTTGGTGTATAAAATTTGGGAGGGTTACCTTGGGAGCAAGCTATCCCTGCCCCAGGCCAGACCACACAGCCCAGGGTTCCAGTGCCAGGGAGATAAGTCCCCATAACTTCTGACTGTAAAAACCAGTGGGGTTGGAGCAGAGGGAGAAACTGCTGGATTTTCAGGAGACTCCATTTAAAGGCCCCACGAAGACTTAAAACATAGGCAGACCCATCCACTCTGGGATTCAGCACCAGGAAAACAGCTTGAAGGGTGCCAGTTACACAGGGTGAATGCCGGGCAAACCTCCAGAAGCCAGGCAGCCGCATGGTCCCCTCTCCAAGCCCCCCTCCAGCACAGAGCTGCAAAGTGGTGAAGCAAGATGCCCCACTTTGGCGATTCACTAAGGCTCTGCTCCACATGATTTACAGGTGCCTTTTCTATAATAGGCCGCACTAGCAAGATGGAGAGTCAAAGCAGTTCTACTTAATATACAGGAACAATCACAGGGAGGCTGTCCAACTGAGGAGACAAAGACATATGGCCCAAATGAAAGAACAGAACAAAATCCCAGAAAAAGAACTGAATGAAATGGAGATAGCCAACCTATCGGATGCAGAGTTTAAAACACTGGTGATCAGGATGCTCAAAGAACTCATTGAGTATGGCAACAGCATAAAAAAGACCCAGGCAGAAATGAAGGTTACACTAAGTAAAATAAAGAAAAATCTACAGGGAACCAATGGTGGAGGGGCTAAAGCTGGGATTCAGATCAACGATTTGGAACAAGGAAGAAATAGCATTCGACCAGAACAGAATGAAGAAACAAGAATTCAAAAAAAAAAATGAGGCTAATATAAGGAGTCTCCAGGACATTTCCAAAAATACCAACATCCAAATCATAGGGTTTCCAGAAGGAAATGAGGGAGAACAAGAAATTGAAAACTTATTTGAAAAAATAATGAAAGAAAACTTCCGTAATTTGGTGAAAAAATATACATATAAGTCAAGGAAGCACAGAGAGTCCCAAACAAGTTGGACCCAAAGAGGACCACACCAAGATACATCATAATTAAAATGTCAAAGGTTAAAGATAAAGAGAGAATCTTAAAGGCAGTGAGAGAAAAGCAGAATTACCTACAAAGGAGTTCCCATAAGACTGTCAGCTGATTTCTCAAAAGAAACCTTACAGGCAGGAAGGGACTGGCAAGAAGTATTCAAAGTGATGAAAAAGCAAGGTCATACAACCAAGATTACTCTCTCCAGAAAAGCTATCATTTAGAATGGAAGGGCAGATAAATTGCTTCCCAGACAAGGAAAAACTAAACTTGTTCATTATCATCAAGCCATTATTATATGAAATGTTAAAGGGACTTATTTAAGAAAAAGAAGATAAAAACTATGAATAATTAAAATGGCAACAAATTCACAAGTATCAACAACTGAATCTAAAGAAATGAACTAATCAAACAACCAGAACAGGAACAGAATCATAGATATGGAGATTATTTGCAGGGTTACCAGCTAGGCGGGGGAAGAAGAATAATGGAGGAAAATGTATGGGGTTTAAGAAACATAATTGGGCCCTGGCTGGTGTAGCTCAGTGGATTGAGCCTGGGCCTGCAAACCATACCATCGCAGTTCAATTCCCAGTCAGGGCACATGCCTGGGTTGCAGGCCAGTTCTCAGCAGGGGACTCATGAGAGGCAACCAACCATACATTGATATTTCTCTCCTTCCCTTCCCCTCTAAAGATAAATAAATAAATAAATAAAATCTTTTAAAAAAAGAAGTATAATTGGTAGGTACAAATTGGCAGGGGGATGTTAAGAACAGTATAGGAAATGGAGAAGGCATAGAACTTATATGCATGACCATGGACATGAACTAGGAGAGATTGCTGGAGGGAAAGGGAGTACTAGGCAGAGGGGACAAAGAGGGAAAAATTGGGACAACTGTACTAGCATAATCAATAAAATACATTTTTAAAAAAGAAACAACCAATCCATGCAAAAGCAAATGGAACAACAAGTTGATGTTTCTCTCTCTCCCTTCTCTAAAATCAATAATTTCTTAAAAGAAAAAAACCTAAACAGGTTAAATTTATAGAGCTCCAGCTAAGTAGTACTCCAGCTACTACTACTTATTACTATTTGTTATTATTTTTATTATAACTGTTCCTCATATCCATCCCCCTTTCTTCATCTGTTCTGCCATTGAATAATTCCTGGGGCCTTTAATTGTTCACTCTCTGTTGATTGCCTAGCTTCACCTCCCATCCCCCTCACACCAGCCACACTTCAGTTATGCCAGCCTACCAGCAGCTACCTGTCTTCTCCCCATTATACCAATTCTTTTGTCTCCTGGAAAGCAGCTCCCCCACCTCAACTTTGTTGTGCTGATATACTTCAACTCTTCCTAAAAGATTTTGCTGAGACATGATATTCTCTGTGTGTGCCCTCCCCCCATTTAAATCATCATCTTTCGTGTTTCCATAGTGCCTAATATTTAAGGCACTTAGACTTAAGGTGACCAAATAATTTGTCAGCCAAGCTGGGGCACTTTTAAGAATAAAAGAGGATGCTACTAATATTGATAACTACACCAGAGCAACAGACATAAACCAGGAATGCCTCAGGCAAACCAGAGTGTATGGTCACCTTACTTACCCTTACATTGCTCTAATGATTGTTCACATTTCTGTCATCCCCTGCCCTCACAAACAAGCACAGGTACACAGGCGGTGAATCCTGGGAAGGTATGGGCCTCAGTATCTAGTATAATGACTGCTTCCACATTAATTGATTGATTAATTGAATCATGGGAGTATTGTTGGAGGGGAACATTCTAGACTAGTAAAATGGCATAAAAAAAAGGAAATGGGAAGGGATGTTTGCAAGGAAAGCAAGGAAGCCAGTCTGGGTGAAATGGATATCTAGAGGTTGAAATATAGTTTGGGAAAAGATTATGGAAATTGATTGTTAAGCAAGGAATTTCCAACAAAGTGGAGGGACAGGGCAAGGTTTAAACATAGGGGAATGGCATGAACAATAACAGATAGTTGTATATAAGATGAATTGGGGGGAGGGAAAGGCAGGGAGGACTGCAGAAACTAGATAAGAAAAGTGAAATTATGAATGCCCAGACTATTACTCTTTGTCATTTAACCTTTTATGCCTTGTGAAAGTGTTATGACTCTTTAGATAGCAAGTGACAGAAATTAACCTGGTTTAACCGGACAGGAAAATTTATCAGCTCAGCTAATATAAATATACAGGCATTGCTAAATTCAGGTTCTCAAACAGTGATATCTCATCAGTAATGTTCTCTCCATCTCTTGGTTCTGTTTCTTACTATACACGATTTGTTTTCAGTCAAGTTCTCCCCATTATGGTCACCAATAACTTCCAGTTTATCAACCCTAGTTCAATGAGACCACTTTACCAATAGTTCCAGCAAAAACTTTGAGGGATATTCTTATTGGTTACCCACATATCCCTGAACTGTTAATAGGAACTATTGGGGATGTCATGCCCTGATTGGCCAATACTTGGTCATGTGCCCAGCCCAGATGATGGAATCAGCTTCATCCAACCAAATGAACAGCGTGTGTGTGGAGGGGGTGGGGATGTGGAGGAGGTCTGAGAATGGAGGCAAGGATAGCTTGCTTAAAGGAATTTATTTAAAAAGAGAAAGAATGGTTATTGGAAAACAAAAACAATGAATTTTCTCTACATAAAGTCTGTGGCGCTATTTCTTAGTTTGCAGATAACATTGAGTTCTAGAGCATGAAAATCAAATCAGAGAAATAAAGTTATCAAGAAGAAACGTAAAGTGATGAGCTTCTAAATGAGTGAGAAAAATCTGTACCATCCCAAAATAATCTACATTATATTTATTTAAGATATTTAAAATATGAGATAAGATATGAGAGTCATTATCTTCAATTCAAAGAACACTTTTATGTATTACGATACTGGACATAAGCTAATTAACCAAACAAAATATAAATTATTTCAATTTTTTCCATTCAAATTTATAGATACAACAGTATAGGAACTTCTCATCACTAATCTTTGAAGAAATCCTAATGGAGCCAGAGGAAGGCTGAAAAGAACAATTAAAATGGCTACATCTTTGTGGGAATTCTTAAAATAGGCTTATTGGGAGACCAATTGATAAACCTCTTAATTCTGAAATGATAGGACCTATGGTTTGAAAAACACATATAAGTGTGTTTGTAGAGTTAGTAGCATAATTCTGAGAACACTATAAATGTGAATTTTCCATAAAGTTTATGTTCTGAATAAAGGGTTTAGTAGTGCTCAGAACATAAATCCTGAAGAGAGATACAAAGATTCAACTACCTTTAAATAGATTTTTGACAACAAAGTGTATATAAAGAATAATTGTATTTGGGATTAAGTTATACATACCTGTATTCATTTATGTATATTTGTGCATAGTATGAATAAAGTACTGCATCAAATGTAATGAATATCACGAATTGGTAGGATTTAGTACAAGTTTAGTTTCCTTAGTTGGGTTTTTTATGATTTCTAGGACAAATATATATTACTTTTAAATGAAAAAGAAATCAAAAAATTTTCTTAAAGAGAAAAACATTTTAACATAGAAGGAAACTAGCATTGTTCTTTGAAGTGATGTCATTGTGGTCTTTCTCACAGTCTTCTACATATATCCATGTATATCTCAGATAAAATATTGGGCTAGATAGGCCATTGATCTCAAAGAATGTGGCTTTTCTCTTATTATTAATCAAATGCATTTTCATAGCATTATGCTAGGGTGAGTGAAATGAATTTAATCACATTTACTGATACCTATCTTACTAAATCATTTTTATTCTTTTTAAGAATGCACCTCTGAAGAACAAAATTCTGACACAGAAAATAATATGAGCCAAGTATCTAGCTTGGTGGAAGCCATCTTTAAAGTTCTATACTATTGCAATTTTTCTCCACAAATATTTGGAAATGTTTTTGTGAGCTACATGGAAGAAGAACAATTATGGGACTTTTTATATAACATTCCAGGTATGAGGAATTTATAATTTTAAAAGAAGCATTTTAAAGATAGCTAAATGTAGCATTAAAGGTGTTTTAAAAGTTTTATCAATATCGGGTTTGCAGAGTCTGTTCTTTGTAAAAGTTTATCTTTCATTTTCTCACTATTGAAGGCTTCTTTTGAAAGTCATTAGCTAATAGTTCCTATCAAAATTTAGTATACTTGGGACAAACGAGGTGACAAGGAGGTTGAGGGGGAAAGTTATGTAATTCAGATTTTCTTCATTATTATTAGGAATTATTCTCATAAAAATTAACTTAATATTGGCCAGAGATTATGTTCATTATTGAACAAAAAGGCATTAATAAGATGTGAAAAAATATTTTGTGATTCTTGGGTGGATTTACTAAATGAGCTGATGGACAAAACTACTGGTGAATTTTCTTCAAATGCAAAATGTATTTGTTGTGATGATACAGTGCCTCTCTCTACAAGGCATCTTGTCATTCCTTTGGGGACTGTATGTTTTCCCCTGTGTATTGTTCGCTTACAGCTTGAGCAAATGTTAAAGACAGAGCAGGTTACCTATCTGAATAGGAAGTGCTCATGGGTTGCCCCACCTTCAGTGCAAGGTACAAAGATTCTCACATTGTTTCCCTACCTTTAAATCTTTGTATTTAACATCTTGAGAAAACAAAGGATGAAAAGTTAGCGGTTTCCTGTTAGTCTATTAATCATTTACACCATTTGCCCTAGGCTTTTAACCTATAAGCTTTCTCCTACACTGTTTTGGAACTGCCATTTCCATTAAATATTTTCTAGGATCCATATTTTAAAACTCTAACTGGATCACAATCGTGGTTTCATTCTTTTGGCTATCCTTTAGATTCGACTCAAATATCTCTTTATCTATTTTAAAGTATATTACATCTTTTCTTACTCATTATCTCTGCAAAATAGCAATAGATAACTATGTAATGATTTCAAACATCCAAATCTGTCACATAAAGATTCTGAAGATTCATAATTATCTCCTTTTACAGTTTGTATCTCCCAGTTTTCATGCATCCTTTCATTGCTCCTGCTCATTGCTCATCTACTACCAAAGGGGGGTAATTTTCTGGTTGATTATAATGAATTACTTCTGATGGGGACTTGACTGAAAGAAAAACAACTGTGAAAGCCCCTTCAGCCCTGCTGGTTTTAGTTGCTTCTGGTGAAATAAGACCTGAATTCTCTCACGAGACTGTAAAGAATTGGTAACTCAAATGCTTCAACCATTATTTATCCTTCAACTTGTAACTTCTTGAACCACTTGACCCTCAGCACAAAACAGTCCTGAAAATGACCTAGAACATATCAGTGGACTTCAGGTGCCGGCACGAGAAAGCAAAACTACTGCTCAATCCTAACTAGTCTTCTCTCTAGACTTCGAGTAAATCCTCCTCCATAGGTCAGACAAGTCTCTTCAGACAGGTATTATACATACAGAGAGCCCAAATTGTGTAGGGAGTCTCAGGGGACAAAACTTCAAATTGATGAAATGTCCTTGGTCTTCATATGAGTTGTTTTTACGTGTGTGTGTGTGTGTGTGTGTGTGTGTGTGTGTGTGTGTGGTTGCTCCAGAGTTTATAATATATATCTTTAACTCATCAGTTTACCTTTTAACAATATTATAGCACTTCACAGCTAACCTAAGAACTTTATAATTCTATTTATTCTTACCTATCTTTTATGCTAGGGTTGCTAGGCATGTTATTTTTACTAATGTTGTAAACCCCACAATTCATGGTTTTATTTTTGTTTCAGTCAATTATATTTTAAAGAAGTTAAAAATGAAGAGAAAGTCTTTTACATGTATTCATATATCTAGCATTTCTGGTACTCTTCTTTCATTGGTGTAGATCTGAGTTTCTAGCAGGTATCATTCTCTTTCTATCTGAAATACGTCCTTTAACATTTCGTGTACTATGAATCATCTGCTGTCAAGTTATGCTAGCTTTTGATTTAATGAAATAAGTACTTAGCCTTTATATTTGAAATATTTTTATTAGATATAGAGTTATAGGTTCAGAGTTTTTTTTTCTTTTCCTTTTTCATTTAGCACTTTAAAGGTATTCTATTATTTTCTGGCTTGTTTTGTTCCTGATGATATATCAGTTAATATTAAAGTGTCTTTCCTTTTATATAATGTGTCTTCTTTTTTTGTGGCTGATCTTTAATATTTGCACCTTTATCACCACTTTACAACAATTGGATATCATTGTACCTTATTTTACTTTTCTTTATATTCACTCTGCTTAGGGTTTACTGAGCTGCTTGGTTCTGAGGCTGTTTACTTTTTATCAGCTGGGGAAACATTTCAGCCGTTGTTGGGATGGTTTGTCTTTTGTCCCCTCTACCACCACTTTTTTTCTGTGATTCCCACTGCAGGAATACTAGACCTTTTGGTATTTTCCACATGTCACTGAAGCTGTGTTCTTTGCCGGTTTTTTTGTTATTGTTGTTTGTTTTCTGTTTTTTTTTAGACTTATTTTTGTTTGTGTTTTGGCTTGAATACTTCCTATTATATCAATTCAGTGGTTGTTTCTTCTTCAGTTTCTAAATTGCTATTCAGACCATCTAGTGAATTTTTTTCTTTTTTAAAAGTATATTTTATTGATTGTGCTATTATAGATGCCCCTTTTTTTCTTCCTTTAGTCCCCTCTGTACCCCATCCTGCACCCGCTTCTCCCACCAGTTATCTACCTGTACCCTTAGTTCATGTCACTGGGCTGTACATGTAAGTTCTTTGGTTTCTCCATTTCCTGTACTATTCTTAACGCCCCCCTCCACCCTCCGCACTGTCTATTTTGTACCTACGATTTATGCTTCTTATTCCCTGTACCTTTTCCCCCATTCTCTCCCCACCCACTCCCCATGGACAACCCTCCATGTAATCTCCATTTCTGTGATTCTGTTCTAGTTATTTGGTTAGTTTGTGGTTTTGTTTTTGTTTAGGTTCGGTTGTTGATAGTTGTGAGTTTGTTGTCATTTTACTGTTCATTTTTAATCATCTTCTTTTTCTTAGATAAGCTCCTTCAACATTTCATGTAATAATGGCTCGGTTATGATGAACTCCTTTAACTTGACCTTATCTGGGAAGCACTTTATTTGCCCTTCCATTCTAAATTACAGCTTTGATGTATAGAGTAATCGTGGATGTAGGTTTTTGCCTTTCATAACTTTGAATACTGCTTTCCAGGCCCCACCTTGCCTACAAGTTTCTTTTTGAGAAATCAGCTGACAGTCTTATGGGAACTTCTTTGTAGGTAACTGTCTCCTTTTCTCTTGCTGCTTCTAAGATCTTGCCTTCTCTTTTATCTTGGGTAATGTAATTATGATGTGCCTTGGTGTGTGCTTCCTTGGGTCCACCTTCTGTGGGACTCTCTGAGCTTCCTGGACCTCCTGGAAGACTATTTCCTTTGCCAGATTGGGGAAGTTTTCTTTCATTATTTTTTCAAATAAGTTTTCAATTTCTTGCTCTTCCTCTTCTCCTCTGGCACACCTATGATTTGGATATTGGGACATTTAAAGTTGACCCGGAGTATCCTAAGCCTCTCCTCACTTTTTTTAAATTCTTATTTCTTCATTCTGTACTGGTTGGATGTTTATTTTTCCTTTCTGCTCCAAATTGTTGATTTGAGTCCAGGTTTCCTTCACTTCATTGTTGGTTCCCTATATTTTTCTTTATTTTACTTGCATAGCCTTTACTTTTTCCTTTATTTTGTGACCATACCCAACCGTTTCTGTGAGCATCCTGATTACTAGTGTTTTGAAGTCTGCATGTGAAGGTTGGCTATGTCATTGCTCAGTTCTATTTTTGGACCTTTTATCTGTTTTTTCATTTGGGCCATTTTTTTTTGTCTTGGCACCCCTGTTATGTTGTAAGGAGTAGAGCCTTAGGAATTTGTCAAGATAGGGCAACCACTTTGCTGCATTGTGGCACTGTATGTGTGAGAGGGGTCAGAGAGAGAGCAATACTGCTTGCCTCGGTTCTTGGCCAGCTTTCAGTCACTTTCTCCACTACCCACAAGCAAACTGGGCCCTTCTGGTGCTAATTCCCAGGTGAGGGGTTTTGTGTACATTCTAGGACCCTGTGGGTCTTTCCAATGAACTCTCTGGTGAGGCCAGAAGTTTCTCCTGCCACCACAACCCCCACAGGTTTTTCCAATCAGAGGTTTTGAGGCTTTATTTCTCCATGTTGGAGCCCTGGGTTCTGCAGTCTGTCTCACTCTCCAGTTGTTCCTCCTGGTTTATCCATGCACAAATGTGGGACTGCCTGCTCTGCCAGCCACTGCCTTACCCAGTCCACTATCTGCTGCCTCACTCACCCCAGTCCTCCAGCCACCATCTTGCTGTGAGTCCTCTCCACCCTAGCTGCCTGTCTCCACCCCTCCTACCAGTCTGAATGAATGTTTCTTCTTTAACTCCTTGGTTATTGGACTTCTATAATTTGATTTTTCTGGCAGTTCTGGTTATTTTTTGTTTAATTTGTTGCTATCTTTCTTTTGGTTGTGCTAGGAGGCAAAGTGTATCTACCTATGCCTCCATCTCAGCCAGAACTCTAACTTTACTTTTGTTGGTTTTAACTGAGCATTTTATGTGATTTTATTTTTTGTCTTTTCATGTCATCATGTATAGAGAGAGTGTGAAATTAATCCAAGTTTGCTTTCTTTTTTAAATATGTTTTTTTTGGGGGGGTGGTTTGGAGAGAGAAAAAGGAAGGAAGAGAGTCAGAGAAAGAAACATTGATGTCAGAGAGAAACATCCATTGTTTGCTTCCCATATAACCTACAACCTAGGCATGGGCCCTGATGGGGAATTGGGATGATGCTCCAACCACCTGAGCCACACTGTCCAGGGCCCAAGTTCACTTTCAAATACTATAATACTTCACAGTTGTGTGAGTATCTTATAATAACAAAATAATTCTAATTTCTCCCTTTTGTGGAATTACTGTTATTCATTTCACTTATAAATTAAAACGCAGAAGTATACTCATATGTGTCCATATATAATATATGCATGAGTTAATACATTCTTGGTATAATTATTTTGAACAAACTTACCTGTTAGATCAATTATGAATAAAAAAAATTTTAATTTTACCATCACTTATTTCTTCTTCAATGTTCTTTCTTTGTGTATATCTGAGTTTTTATCTATACTATTTTCTTTCTCTCTAAAAAATATCTTTTAACATTTCTTGGAAGGCAAGTCCACTGATGTCAAATCCTCTCAATTTTGGTTTGTTTAACAAAGTATTTATTTCTTCTTTACTTTTGAAAGAAAATTTTGCAGGATATAGAATTCTAGGCTGATTATTTTTCTTTCAACACTTTAAATTTTACTTTACTCTTTTCTTAATAGCTTGTTTCTGAGAAGTCAAATGTAATTTTTCTCTGTGTTTCTCTAAATGTAAGGTGTGTTTTTCCATATGGCTTCTTTCAGGACTTTTTCTTTATGTTTGATTTTCCAATAGTTTGAAGATAATATGCCTAGGTATAATTTTTTAAAGTATGTATCCTCTTTGTGTGCTCTTAACTTTCTGGATCTGTGGTTTGTCTTTAACATTAATTTGGGGAAAATTCTTTTTCATTGTTGTTTTAAATATTTCTCCTAGTTTTATTTTCTCTCTCTTTTCTCTAGTATTCCCATTATATGTATGTTACACTTTTAGTAGTTGTCCCATAGTCCTTTAATAGTCTGTTCTGGTTTCTTTTTTCTAGTCTTCATTCTCTTTGCTTTTCCATTTTGGAGGTTTCTTTTTCTATTTTTTTTTTGGAGCTTTTTTTTCAGATTTTCTTTATTTATCTTTAGAGGGGAAGGGAAGGAGAGAAGGAGAGAAATATCAATGTATGGTTGCTCCTCATGGGTCCCCAGCTGGAAACTGGCCTGCATCCCAGGTACATGCCCTGACTGGGAATCGAACTGCGATCCTTTGGTTCTCAGGGCTGCGCTCAATCCATTGAGCTACACCAGCCAGGGATCCATTTTGGAGGTTTCTATTGAGACAACCTTAAGCTCAAATATTCTTCCGCCAGCCATGTTCAGTTTACTAATAAGCTGTTCGTTTTTGTTATATTGCTTTGGATATATAGTTTTTGAGTGAGGGGTTTCTTATGACTTCTATCTCTATTTACATTGCCCATTTGTTCTGTTATGCTATCTATTTTATCCATTCACACATTTATAATGTTAATCATTGCTGTTTTAAATTCCTGGTCTGATCATTCTACCATCTTTGCTATATCTCTTTCTAATGCTTGCTCTTTCTTTCAAATTTTATGTTTTGCCTTTTAGTATGTCTTGTAATTTCTTTTTTTTAAAGCTGGACATTATATACTGGTAAAAGGAACTTCTCTAAATAGTTCTTTAGTGATACAGTGGAGAGCTGTTGGGGAAGAGTAAGCTATGTGTCATCCTATGATTAGGTCTCAATTTTTTAGTGAGCCTGTGCCTCTGGATGATATACTTCACAAATGTTTATCAGTTTTTTTCTTCCCTCTTAAATAGGAGAGTATGGCTAGAATGGGCATTTCCCTTCACCTAGGCTTTGAACAGTTAGGCTCTGAAAACCCCACTGGGTTAGGCTCTGTTTTAAAAGTTTCTCCTGAGGCCTTCAGAAGAACAGAGAGTGCTTGGGCCTATTTCAAAATGTTTGTTTTTTCCACCCCACTATGGAAGCACCAGGGGATTTTTCTCTGAAATTTACCATGGGAAACTAGTGGAGTTCCTGAAGGTAAAACTCATAAAAGTGTGGCAGCTCCAATCTCCAAGCCAGATATTTCTGGAGTTTTAACCTCTGACTTGTCTGCACTGAACCTCCAGCAATTCGTCAATTACAGTTGCGATTTTTTTTCCACCCTGGTGCTGCTCCTCCCTGGTAGCTTCTGCTTGACCCTCTGCTCCAGTAAGACATGACTCCCTGTATTTGCCTGTTTGTTCATTTTCC
The DNA here is from genome assembly GCF_014824575.4 of Sturnira hondurensis. NCBI lineage: Eukaryota > Metazoa > Chordata > Mammalia > Chiroptera > Phyllostomidae > Sturnira > Sturnira hondurensis. The sequence continues at coordinate 18,429,817 of NW_028093985.1, read as the reverse complement.
TTGTCTTCACTTTTCTTACACATTTTCAAGAAGAGCTGTTTTTTCATTTCTTCAGCTTTTTATTTGTTGTTAGGATACAATAGCGGCTTCCAGGCTTTTTGTATGCACAGTCAGAAATGAGAAGTTCCTGTCACTTACTCTCTTTTTTTTTATTCCCTCATCTCCAATTTCTCCTTTAAAAAAATCTGTATCTTATTTCTACCATTGGCATCTGTAGCTATTGCTTAATCCTCCCCACAGTATGTCGTGCTCAAGATGTATCAGACCCTGAATCAAGAGCATACTATGTAGCCCAATATTATAACATTTGAAGAAAACTCTTATCTTAGGCAATAATAGCAAATATATGCATAATGCCTACTATGTACCAGTTATTTTACACAAATTAATTTCTGTAAATTTTAAGTAATTACTTGAAATAGAGCCATTATTTTCTATTTTCAGTATCTTGATTTTATTTTAAAAGGAAAAAGCATACTCTTTTAACAATGAGAAGTAGAATTTCTGAATTTCTAGAATTTCTAGATACCAGAGATTATTTTAAATCCATGCATCCAAAGAGTTGAACCAAAATGAATATTAATTATTAGTACAGGAAGGAGGGTTCTTTATTTCTTTCAATGAATTAAAGTCTTGAAACATCATTAAAAAGACAGACAGCTTAACTAACTGATAATTGTGCCGTGTTAAAAAATTTAAAACTCTCGCTATTTGATATTACCATGATCCTCTTCACCATGGTCATTTTAACAATGGCTTGAGTAGCCTGAGAAATGTCAACCTTGAGATTTGAAGGAGAAAAAAAGCATATAGATACTATTGTACCCTGATTCAAGTGGTGGCCCCAGGACTTTGCATCTACTTATTAAAAAACTTGTATTGCATTTATCACATAATATCATAGTAAGTAATAGAAATAATCAGAAATATGGCAGACTGAGAGAAAGAAGGAAGGGGAAAAGGCAGGGCTAGAGGGAGAGAGGATGGAAAGGCTGGCGGAAAAATTAAAAGAAGAAGTAAAGGAAAAGCAAAATCATCATTAACATTGTAGAATATATCTTTTAATTTTTATATGTGCATGTAAAGATGTATTTTTTAATAAAATTGTATGTCATACTCTTTCAACCCAGTTTTATTTTTATACTAAACAACATATGGCTTTATTGTATAGATGAATGTACCTTGGTTAATTAAACAAATTACCAATTATTAGACATTTAGACTATTTCTAATTTTTGTATCTTTTATATAACCATAATTAACTTCTTAGGATAAAGTCTTAGGGAAGGTTAAGTAGATTAACAGGTAAGTAAAATGTTAGAGCTTTTGATATTACTGCCAAATTGTCATCTATGGAGGTCACATGATTTATATTTTTACCAGTAGAGTTCCAAACTACTAGCAAATACAGTATTTCAGTGTGAATTTCAATTCCCTTTGTTATCAAGAAGAATTTTTAAATGTTTATGAACTGTTTATCAGCAATACGATTTCCAGGGTAAAGCCGCTCTCCTTTCGTATAGTTTTACACTAGATCATTAAGAAACTGATTCCCAATTGAATCAGCACAAAATTTTGCCAGATTCTGCTAACTGTAATATGCTGTCTGATTTTGAAGTCTCAACATGCATGGAGTCCGAGCTAGAGATCATCCGATGCTTGAGATTGGCACTGACCGACGCTGTCAAGGACATTGTGGAGCAGATAATATCTGTGATGACCTCCGGGAGACACAGCGAGACAAGCCTAAACAAGCCTGGCATTCCTGAACGTTTGCGCGAGAGCATTCCAAAAGAATGGAATTATGTTCCCAAAGAGAACAAAAGGAAAGAATCAAGCAAAGGTATATCTGTTTTTCTGTAAGGAAGCATCCCTGAAGAAGCAATTTTCTAGGATATGAGATCAAGTAAAATGCTAAAAATAATAGGACTTGCAAACAATATTAGTCTTATTTTTACCATGTATACTTGGGACCAGTTATTTTGTTTACTATGAGTCCTATAATCAAGGAAACTAGAAATAAAAATGACTCCAGTGGTCATTTGCTTTATTTAACTGCTGATTCTGAATTCTCTGTAATGTATTGTGTTCATGTTCGTGTTCACAGATTATTCACATGATTTTGACTAATTTTCTTTGTCTATTGAGTAATCTAAAGTTCGCATTCTCAAGTACTGTTATATTCAGCTTAATTATTCTTTCCTTCAAGTTTTTCTCCTAAGTGACCAATTGTAACTTTGTTTTTTCTTGTTAACACACCCATATCTGTGGCTTTTAGGTCAAAAATAGCACCCAATTTAGTAAGCACATATTTTTCTGACAGGGTATTTTTCTTCTAACAGGTATGGTTCTGAATTTAGTGTGTTGTTCCTGCCCAAGGCAGTGCATCTGCCACGTGTATTTAAGAGCCATCGTTCACTTACATTATTCACTTACTTTATTAATCAAGTCTTCTCATTTGAATGCTTATTTCTACCTAGATATTCCTGCTTTCTGAGAAATTCACAAGGTTCCTTTGAATGTGTACTATGTACTCATAAATCTTCAGGATTTTTTAAGTCAAACCTTTGCTTTTCATAGTCATCCTTTTCTTGACAATTATTTAAAACATTTATTAACAGGTGCTTGCCATTTATTGACTTTTTTGAAAAAATCAAGTTGTAAACTTTTATTACAAATTAAAAATGAGCTTCTTAAAAATCTCAACTTGATTAGACAATACACAATTTAAAAACCTTTAAATATATATTGAGGAAAAAACCCAGGCTTTTAAAAACACATGTGTCATTTCCCAAGTGAGGCAGTTTTAGGTAAAAATGACACCCCCGTGCTACGCAGATAGTGCAGGTAGTTCAGTCATCTGGTCAGTGGGCAAACCGCAAGCACTTAAGGTTGTCAGCTCTGGTCTTCTGTTCATTTCTTGAACAACCAAACAGCAATGTATCCATCCATCAAAAGCAATGTATGTTTTTTACTAATTCTAAAGAAACTGTCAACAGTAAAATGTTCCCGCTCAACCCACTGAAGTCAATCGGAGGGACTAGCCTTTCTTTCATCCTTCTTCACGGAGATCCTAAATGATGTGGCTCTTATCCAGCAACCTGGTATTACAAACTCAAATCAATTACCTATCTGTGACCTTTCACAGTAATATTTTAATTCTGTCCAAGCCTTATTAAACTGCCTTTGAATCTAGTAAAGCCATTTAATTGAAATTGGAAAATGTCAGCTTTTCATTACTTAAGTTCTTCCTTGTCTGAGTTGTTGCCATTGCTGTTCATTCTAGCTTTTGGATATTTCATAGATTTTGAGCAATTCAGGAGGCAAAAATATTGCTTTATAAAAGCATTTTGGAATTCTTCCGTAACATTTCAAAGAGTCTCTGTTTCCAAAAAAAAAGTGCTTACTTTGTACATACCAGCACTATCAGACAAAAAACCTGAGGTTGGGCTGCCTGCCACCAACAAATGATACTCGGGAGGCAGGTGCTGGGGCAAAAGAAAAGGAGTTTATTCAAGTGCCGAACAACCTGGGAGAATAGTGAACTCCTGTCTCAAAGACCATCTCCATCCTCCTGCTCAAGCCAGAGGTTATAGGGATACGGAGGGGAGTGCTTTTTTCCCCCCATTCAATTATCTTTCCAGATTTTGGCATGCTTGGGGCCCTATACATTTTTCTAGCTCTTGGCATGCTTGGTTTAAGAACCTCCCCCAGCCACCATCTTGACAATGGGCGGACACTCCCCTGGCGCTCAGTTTTGTGGTGAGGCTAGTTCTTGTGGTTTTCCTTACTAATCTTTGTAAAATTATCGCTAAGAATTGAAGTACAACACTTCCACAATAGACAGCCATGAAGGGATGGCAACTCACATAATTATGCAAAAGTAAGTAGTGGAGGAAAGTGACTTTACAAAGCATTTTGTGCGTTTCTGGTGGATATGAGGATAGGAGAATACCATTGTTTTTCATTTCTGTCCTCTTTTAGACCAACAGGGCTCAACCTTTATTTTCACTGCAGTATAGAAAGAAAGGTAATTGCTCTGGCCAGGTAACTAAGTTGGTTAGAGCATTGTCCAGATAGGCCAAGGTTGCGGGTTTGATCCCTGGTCAGGGCACATACAAGAATCAACCAATGAGTGCCCAACTATGTGACCAACAAATCTTTCTCTCTTTAAACATGTTTTGAAAAATTTACATGCTAAAAATTGTCACTTTTTCTTTCAATAGATATTTACTAAGTGAATTACTACCACCTCCCAGGCACTGGGGTTGAGGCCAGAGATAAACTATAAATAAGATATCTCTTCTTGCTGCTTGAAGACTATTATAACTTTACAAATGTATACAAGCACCTCAGGGGATATATAAGACAATTATTTGATGTGTGAAGAAAGGAAGGAAGGAAGGAAGGAAGGAAGGAAGGAAGGAAGGGAGGAAGGAAGGGAGGAAAGGAAGGAAGGAAGGAAGGAAGAAAGGAAAGAAGGAAGGAAAAAAGGAAAGAAATTAAGAAGTTAAACCTCACTAAACTCTCATATGGAGGTTATCACTGGAATTCTCCATTGGTCTGTGTGTCAGCGAGCCCTATGTTGGGAACAGTGTTGTTGGGGAGGGGATAGATAGGGCACCTCGGTCTTTCATTAGCTTTTAGCATACAGTAATGAATCAAGGTTGTCATTTACATTTCAGAATCTAGATTTAACAAAATTAATCACAAACACACACAAGTGGCTTTAATGTATTCCTGTAAATCAACAAATCAACTGTAGTTGAAAACTAATACTGAACTTCTGGGAAGTCTCAGACTAGACATACTCCCATAACTCTTGGGATCAAGGAAGAGCTAATGATGACAAGGTGAAAAAGCTCACGTGTTTCTCATCCTAACACGAGCTTTTCTCAACCTATTATAAAGAAAAACAATAACCATCTCATCAGATTTGGCCAAAGGAAGAATAGAAAAAAGGAAATGTGTGGGAAAACTATTTGAAATATAGCTTCCCTTATGTTATTGTTAAACACCAGTCCTTCCTAAGTGAGTACTGTACCTTGAGCTATTTATTAGATAAAAATAGTTTCAAGTCACCTTGATTAGCAAAAGATTTCAAAACCAAGCATTTAAAACATGAAGGCAAACCTCTGTAATCATTTCCAGCAATGTTTTAAGTGTATTTAATCCAGTACTTTGCAAAATTCATTGAAATAATGATTAATATTTAGAGACCTTTTTGCAGATTATGACTTAAGAGACAAGTAGTCAGTAGCTTAAGGGAATATTTGCTCTTCCTGATACAGTGAAAATGACAGAACATGGAAAACGCTGTGGCGACAAACTGAAATGCATATCTTTATTTCAGCAAATACTGTTGTCAGCAAATTCTGTTACACAGAAAACACTGAAACTTTAAAGAAATAAATGTTACAATAAATTATACAAAGTAAGAGAGTTATGGAATCGAGTTCAATGAAAGTTCAGATTTTTCTTATATCAATCAACTTAGGTATTTGCTCCTTTATTTTAAAAAGCAAGTTCTTTTGTTTCTTTGACAACAATTAAATGAAAGCTATACTGGAAAATATATTTTATTAATAGTAAGTTACTTTTGAAAGAAAAAGAATGCTTTGTGGAAAACTGTTGGAGTGACCGCTGTCAGGAACGCTGGGTTCCGGACAGGACCCAGAGGTAGCCCCATAAGGAGAGCGTGTTCGTGACGATGTTCGCACGTGAATTGTTGAGGAAGAGACTGATGGCAAAAACACATCAAGTGCTATTGGGAGTTGTGCAGGCAGTTTCTTCTATAAAAACAAAAAATATCCATTTTATCAAAGCCACTATTACCCTTAAAAACATTACACTTGCACACCTAAAAGCTTAGAAATAGAATTTTCTAACACGATTAAATCATTCCAAATACAAGTTTAAGGGATTTTTGAACATTTGGCTTAAAAACACAAAAAATATTTTTCAGTTTGTGTGGAAGAACAACTAACTGACGTCCTGAGTGGTGAATAGTTATGTGTCAAATGTCAACAACAGCCTCTTCTTGTTTGGTGGCAGAGATTGGAAAGCAAGTGCCCTGACTTCACCAGCACGGTTCCTGGTCCATGTGCTCCACGTGGATCTGTGTGTGTTGGTGCAGTGGCTGTTCCCACTACCACACCTATTAAAACCAAGTCGGGAAACAAACCAAACTTAGAACCCGACCTTTGAATCACTGTTTCGTAGAGTGTTGCACACAGGTGTTAAAAATAATGAACCATATTAAATTATTGTGTTCTTACTCAATGTATTCCTGACATTTTATAACAGTAATAAACAAAAATTTTAATCAATATTAAGACATTCTTTTGTCTTTACCTCATCCATTGTTAACTTCCCTTTTGCTTATTTTATAATCTACAAAATATATTATAGTCAGGGCTACCTCGTAGGAAGGAAGAGATGATAAATACATAAACATACATATCACGTTGAAATTATTCTAAGTAATACAATATTTTTCACATCCATCAGCTCTGAACTTGAGATACCTCTTATGATATATTATATATATATGGCTCAGATAGGAATTAGGTTATTTAAATAAAGACAGAAAAATAAGTGTGTGGCATTCTTAAAAGATTCCTCCCTGGTGTGTTCTTAACATCATCATAGACTCAGAGCTTCTGAGATTGGTAGAATGTATTTATTAATTTGTCATCTGCCTAATGGTTCTGATTGGAATTTGCCCTAATTTTAATGGAGTTTTGGGGATTTGAGTACCTGGTATCCTCAAATTTCATAAAATATCACAAGTGCAGGTGTGAAGAGAATTGGTAATCTTTACCTGATACCTGCTTAGATTGTTGAATATTACTCAGTGTCTGCAGTTAAACCCTCTTTAGGATCAACAGAATATAAGAAATAATCTTTAACTCAAATATCTGACAGTGGAATGAAGAATATGAAATAGAGAAACATAAAGAAGCATAAAACATATAAAATACTTTAAGAACACAGAGAAGAGGGGTCACAAAGGAATCTCTTATTTGCTTTATTTGTATTTTAACCCTCATCTAAACATTTTTATCTGAATTAAAAGAAAATATTTATTGAGAAGCCATTTTTTACCAAGTACCCATTTAGGTGCTTTCACATTTATTGTTTTATTTAAGAGAGCAGTTTTATGTGATCATTCAAAGATATGTTGGACCCAGTTAACAAATGTAAAAAGACTACTTTAGTTAATTTTTAAAATGATTCTGAAGTTGTCATGAAATTCTGGGGAGTCACACACTAGACGTAGGTTTTCCAAGAGCTTTGTACTTTTTTAGAGCGGTTGACTTCTTTAAATGTTGCAAATAACTTGAAAAATCTTTCACATTGTTTTACTAGTTTTGTTCAGTAAAAAGAGTAAATGTGTTACTGTTAGAACTCAAAGCCATGTTCTATAGACTTCTCACTTAGTTCTAAGGTTTAAGTTAATTTATGCACATAGAGGATTAAAACACAGTACTTAGCTTTGTGGGATACTCAAGAAGCAACAAGATTTTTTCCCTGCCCTTGAGGAGCCTTTAGCCTAATGGTAAAGGCAACTCACGAGGATGTAGTAACAATACAACATAAACAATAATATATGATAAAACAAAATAGGGTACCACATGAGACATATAGACACCGTTACCAAAATAGTCATATAGACATGTTTAAATGAATTCATAGGAGGAGAAGACTTTGAAGCAAGAATTGAAGGATGTGGGTGACCCATGAAAAGAGAGCACATTCCATGTGAGAATGCTGAGATATTCAGAAGCCTGAAGTGGGCCAAGCCAGTTTGTGAGGGAAACAATGAGTTTGGTTTTAGTTATTCTGAGTCAGTGATGACCAGGGCAGAGAAAGGGAATACTCAACAGGGAGCTGAAGTTTTAGGACTGCTACCCCAGGGAAAAGGCCAAGACTGAAGATTCTGGAATCATCTGGACAATTTTTCTCAACCAGGAGTGATTTTGCCCTTGGCGACGTTGGGCAGTGCTTGGTTGTCACCACCGAGGAGGGTGCTGCTGGCATCTAGGGAGCAGAGGCCAGAGATCCTGCTAAAACATCCAGCAGTGCTCAGGGCAGCTCCTTGCAATGAAGGATTATCCAGCCCAAAATGCCAATAGTTCCAAAGTTGGGAAACCCTGATCTAGACAGGGAACATCAGTAGATCCTTCAGAGAAATAACAGCGAACAAAGAAGAGTGTGTATAATTGTGGGTCAGTGAGCCATGGATTTCTTAGCAAATACCCATCTTTAAGAGTTGTTAGTAGGAAGTGGAACTAGCATAAGACACAGAGAAGGAAAGAAGAGTAATAGAGGTAACCATGAAAGTTGGTTCACTCGCTTATTCAACGAGTGTTTATTGAATGACTATTATACATGAGGTACTAAGTGCTGAGGATAAAGCAATGGCTTCATGAAGCTCAAACTCTAGTAGAGGCTGACAGATAATGAACAAATGAGCTAATTATTAGTTGATACTAAGTGCTATAATAAAAACAACGGACTGGGGTCTAATGGAAGGAATTGGTCTGGGAAAGAAAGGGCATGAAAGGACTGCTTTAGCCGGGTGGTAATGGAGGGCTCTGTGAGGAGGTGGTGTTTGGGCTAAGACTAAAGGAAGAGGAGCCTGTCTTGGTCAGAGCTCAAATGATGCCCCCATGGGCTCCAAGGGAGCAAGAGAACGGCTTACGGAAGTAAGGACCACAAGGAGGTTGAACAGCATGTCCTTGCTTTTGTTAGCTGAGAACATCTGAGCCCTTTAAACCCGCCGTCTTAATACATAAAAATATATAAATAGTAATCCTGAATTTTCTAATCTTTATTTGTGGAAGAAAAAATAAGTTTGACATTTGGGAATTTTAGGCAGTACCACAGGGGTTCCCAGTCGAGTTCTGCCAGAATATGTCAAGCTCTTCTCCACAATTTTCTCCACAAAAGTTAGACATCCCCACAGAACACTCCAAACAACACAGTGATGCAACACAAATGCTAATATTAATCATACCTTTTCTTTCTTTTCTTCCCCAGGCGTCACAAGGCTTGCTGCTGAGGCAGTATCTATTGTAATCAGCAAGTTACCTACCGTGATTGCATGTTTGCCTCCCCCAATTAAATACTTCTTTTTTCTGTCTGAGAGAAAAATGTCAAAAAACTTTGTTGACTTGAAGAAAGCTAGCCTGCTCGTCTGGAACTTGATTGTAATTATATGTCGGATATTTGAGGATGGAAACACTGTGGAACTTTTAACAGGTGCCTCCCTTGACAGATGGAGGAAAGAGAAACTGGGTTTAATCTGTGCTTGTTTGGAGAGCATCATGGGAGAGCAGACAAGTAGCCTTAATCAGATGGCCCAAAAGGTCATTCAGAGTGTCGAGCAGCAGAAACCCAACTGGATTAAATGCCAATTGCTGAAAGCAAGGAAATTGAGCACTGAATGGTAAAGCAATGTTTTCCTTTTACTAAATTTCATCAAGTACGTTCACAATAACAAAATCCCAATAAACAACAACAACCAAATAGTCAGATAAGTGGGGATGGTCATTTTGGTACCTTGGTGGGAATTTTGATGAATATCAAAAAAGGTAAAAATTGCATTAAAAAGTGGATTGTTAGACGTTTCTTGCCTTATTAAAATTCGAAACCCATTGATACATGGAACGCTATACTTGCTTGGTCACCGCAGTAAGGTTTCTGATGAAAAGGGTGGTGGTTAAACCCAGGAGACTCGGGTTTCACTCCTTTTCAGTGTGCAAACAGGTATCTAGTGGATAGCCTGGAGCTTTTTGTAAATGGATTGGGCATGGAGATTAAATTAAGAAGGAATTAATGGATATAAAAGGCTTTTTATTGCTTTCTGTGTACCTGATTGTCAAAAAGGTACACATTTTTCATCTGGTAATGTAAGAATCCCAGAGGGCAACTGGGGCATATCACACTTGAGCTATAAACACGCCCAGCTGTTTCTGTATGAAAATGTCATCCTTCTCATAGGTTCATCACCAAGAGCTAAATGATTTGCGGTATTGCAGAGATTTTTAAGGGTCCCTGATGAGTTTAAATATGTACATAGAGTCCTCCTTTGTTAAAATTAGTCTTCGGTATAAAATTGCATGATGCAGATAAAGGAATTATGGTTCATACGGTCTGCAGATCACTAAGCCAGTGCCCCCTCCCTGTTTACATCACTCACACACAGTGTCCCCATTCTTTTAAAATATGCTCCTGTCACCAGCAGATCCTGTTATAACTTTCTTCCTCAAATGACTAGGAGTTGCTGATTGTCCTAGTACATGGTGGTGATAAAGAGTGCAGGCTTTGGTACCAGAGGGACAAATATAAATGGGCCATCCTATGCAAGTAATAGAGACTCTCAAAGCCTCATTTTCTGGGATGATTCCAACCTGGTAGAGTTATTTTGAGGAATTAAATAACATTCGTAAAGTTCTTGGCATTAAACTTAAAACTAGTAAGCATTTATTTATAAACTCTTAAAATACATTGAACTCACTGGTTAATATAATGAATACTCTAGTGGTTTGTATTAATCTGTAAAACATTATATTTATCCAAATGGGGAAATGTCAGCGATCATGATTTTCCTGGTCTTGTCATACTGATTTCTAGAAATTTATTCCTAGGATGTCCTGTGGGTAAAGATAACACTAGCAGTCAGGTAAAACCTTAGTAACATTGACAATGACCTTCTTAATCTTTACATTTGCATTTGATACCAATTTACAGTCTTTAATCCAGTGACTAAAGATTAAGGCCGGATGTCATTATCCATGGCCTTCACTGTGAAAGGGAGAGAATAAAGATGAGTAAAAACAGTGGATCTGATTATAGTTACAAAGTTAAGTTTCTGATCCTGCTGATTTAGGAGCCCTTCTAGCAATAATAAGATCAGTTTAAAGTATGTCTCAGTCAGACACCTGAGGCTACATATAGGAGTCCATAAGTGAAGTGGTTTCCTTAAAAGTTTAGTTCAAGTATTTTATAAACAGCACCAACACACGTGGTATCTCCTATGTAGGGAGTTTAGCTAACGTTGGGCTAATCAGCTATCTGCTGCAACAGGCATCCAAAATAGTGAATTGCTGACTTTAACAAATGTTTTATAGCCCTCAAAGATTCTCAATATGTATTATGTGATTATGTAATTAGCACAATGCTATGTCCTTCTCTAGTTCTCAAATGATATCAATATAAAAATGCAGATTTTAAAGTTATCACATTTATTTCAAAAAGAGTTCAATTTGACTTATTAATTTACTTTAGGTAATTTCTTACAGGATTTGGATGTTATAGAAATGTTTTTTCTTGACTTTGATTTCTCAGTTGTGTATCTGATATGCAAGTAAACTTCCACCTCTACATATTTCTCATAAATTGACAAGCATTTATATCATCTACACTATGAGGAAAATGTATTTTAAACAATGATACTGTATATAGGGGAAAGTTGCCTTAGCTTTACCATTTTTTTTTAAAGTATGGGAATTAAACTAAATAGTTCTTCTGTTAAGATAGATGAAATCTTAATTTTCCGTGAAGATTATCTTGGAACTACACAATATCATTATTAGCTCGATTTCTTTCATTTGCACCCAGATTTAACTTTGATTTTATGGAAATCGTGCAAATAACTGCAGTGGAAAGTGGCAGCCGTAAGCATTGCTCGTCTTGCATACTGCCTGAAAGCATTACTATTCATTAAAATAACCTTCACTTTGTAGTAACACTCAAGCTGTAAACAGTCAACTTAGATTCTGGAGAACACACAGCCCAAAAAGTAAAGAAATGTCTGTCTTTGCAAAGTAATTTGTCGAGTTGAAGATTATTGTTTTTCATCATGGTGACCCTGACTTGGCTGGCTGGGTGCATATACAGATTAAGATTAATGCAGTTATTCCTTGGCTAAGGTCTGCCTCTTTCAGGGCACATTCTCCCTAATGACATGATTGATATGCAGTCCCAAATCCAGAGAGGAACTCATTAATCATAGCATTGACTGAATCCAATCATTTGCTTCACCTGCACAGTGATGGACAGGAAAGGATACAATTCAGGGGCTGACACTGAGGCAGTTCTTTGTCAGAGGACCTCAACTTTTACAATATCAGCTTCTGCAAAACCTGATGAGAAATGTTGCTTGCAACCTGTATGCTGCTTCAAGATATTTACTCTAACTAATGAAAAATCTCAGAGTAGGATTTGCTTTATTTTTTAGCGAGACTTATATGATCATAAAGTTTTTTTTTTAAAGAAGGATGTTTTGAAGCTACATGTGGAAGCAATATAAAAGTTAATGTCCAGCAGCTGGGTATCATTTGGTTCAGTCTTCAGGTCAGCGGCACTGACTCTTAGCAAAACTAATTTTATAATCATGGCAAAATCTCAGTAATGAACTGCAGTATATAGCTGATTACACCACAGTAAATTTCATTTAGTATGGGAAACAGTGGAAAACCATGTGTTTTCTTAAGAATATTTAGATTGCAAAGCCTAACATGATCCAAATAGCATTTGCAATAAAAAAATTAGTATGGAATATATATGATTTAAGTTGAATATCATGATTTAATTTGCCCTTTTAGTTTGGGAACTTTTAAAAATATGCCATCCATTATTCCTATGTAAATAATGTTTAAAGTCAATAATAAGCATATGAGTACTTATGATAGAAGAAATATTTCCCAAACATAACTTGCACATTCCTGGGGTAGTGATAGTAGATCCTCTTCCTGGAAGAATAATCGGGGTAGTGACTTGTACTGTTACCGAGAAGACATGGGAGAGGGGGCATATACTTTTAAAAGGCAACAAGTGTCAAAAGGCCAATTTAAAATACCCAGTGGTAAGCACACTGCCAGGAAGCACCCAGCCTATATTTAGCATAATGGGCTCCCCCTTTTGACACTTTAATTAGTCCTTAATGTGTTCTAAGACAGGTGTAAAGAGGAATCTACAAAAGACAGAATACCAAAGCTATTTCTGGCATCAAAGATACTTTTTACCCTCAAAGAGAAAATACAAATTATTTCTTACATGTTCTTAAAAAGAAATGTTTTGTTTTCATTCCATGATTATGGCAATTTCAATAATTGCAGTAATGGGAAATGTTTTATAGATTGGAATATAAATGCAATAAAGAAATGTTTTAAAAGAAACAATTCCATTTTTTTGAAATGCTTTCAGGTGCTTCGTTCTAAGACACCGTATCAATGAGCAGCAGCAGTCTGGGAAGGCTTACCTATTCGAGGAAAGTCTCTGTGGGTGCTTTGAATACGAGACTTGCGTGGACTCTCCTTGCTCACTCTCTGAGTATTTTCCATCTTTACAATTCTTTATCACTGATATATCTATGCTTTCTTTGTATTTAGTGTGTTTATGACAATAGAGAAAAGCACAGCCTTAGAAGAAGGAGGTATTGCTCTTGAACTGACTGAGCAGAAAATAAACATGATGGTCCTGGATATCTGCCACAAACCAGGTGGCAGCAAGTACCTGAGGCAAATTTATCACATCATGCGGCTCAATGAGGTAGGGAAACGGCCTTTTTACCGAGCAATTAGGTGTGTACTGGCCTGAGGCAGCGTCTGCTGGCAGCTAAGGGTTAGTCAAGGAGGTGATAATACTTCTTAAAGTCAATAGCAAACTCAATATTGTATTATTAATAGAATCTATTTAGGCCCAGCTCTTCTGCATTTGTACAGCAGAAGCTTCACGGAAACAGTGTAGGTTTTATTTATATGGTTTAAACAATAACTCGGCTCATAAACTCAGTTCAGTTCTGAATCATATAAACTAGAGGTGGAGTTTGGGAATTGTCTGTTTGTGACTGTTAAGCTAATGTTAAAATTTGGTGTTTGCGAAATGAAGAATTTTCTGGACAGATGTAGCTCTTCTCCTGTGGACAGCATACTTGAGTCGGTGAGGTTGGAGACTTCTTACATAATGAGAAAACATCTAAAGAATATTGAGCCACACACACTCAGGAGCAATTAGCTTAACCCCAGACAATGCATTAATGTGCAGACACTGGCTGGGACCCATGTCATGCTTGTGCACCTCTCAGCTGGGTTAAGCCTCGGCCCTTAAATGATGCAGGCAGTTTTAGCAAAAATGCGAAGAGTGGTGTCACAGTTATTTACTTAAAACAATACAAGCTTGCTCACTTAACCAGGTTTTTAATTTGATCATATATATCTGAATTAGAATGCAACATCTCATGTGAATAGAATTATGTTTATTTTTGCAAGCACAGTGTAGTTTTTGGAATAGTAAAAATTGAATTATATGATGTGAAGATACAGTGTTTATCTCAATGAGGTAGGCCTTAATACATTTCTACAGAATGAATTAAATTGTCACAGCATTTTACAACGGAGTTACATAAATGTTCTTCCCACTGTTATCTATTGAAAGTTACTTCAAGTAAGTCTTATTTCCTGGCTTTCCAACAGTTAAACAACCAGTCAGTAACCAGGCGATATAATAGTGTATCCCATGATCACCGGGAAAGGAACTAAGGAATTTGTGGCTATGAAAATGGTCCTATCTCTAGGGGACTAGAGTATGGAATTCTTACAGAGTAAAACAGCATATCCACTCTTGCTAATGATCCCTCCCACCTTGTTTTGGATTTCTTTTTGAGGAACTTGGGAACTCCTGGCCTTGGCTAACCAAAAGACCTCCATTTCGAAGTCATGTTCTTTATTGGCACATCCACCTGACCACCCAGATTGGCCAAAATCACTGGTAATTACTGAGGAACAGATGTTGCAGTGGGATTCACTCAGATCCTTAGTAAAATGGCATTACAGTAGATCTGAGGTTAGCAATGGCTGGTATAGATTGCCAAACTGATAGGCTAGTCAGTCCTCTTTTTAAAAGGCCCACGTCACAAGAAAGATCAGTAATCAGCAGTAAGTGGAACTGACGAAAATTAAGTTGGATATTCAGGAAACTCAAAGGCTGTTTCCTCTTGAGCCCGTGGAACTCTCAGGCCGTCGTTCTGAACAGGTGTGCTTTGAGATCTCATGTATGTAAGATTCTTTACTGGGCCACAGCACATTTTGATCAACTAAGTTCAAAGTTACGATGTTTCTTTTGTTATGACCTCATATACCTACTGTTACTGCAATGCCTGTCAGATGGGATGTCGAGCTAAGCACTAGTGCTCAGTGAGACATGGTGCTGCAAGGTAAGATGTGTACTGTGAGGCTAGAACCAAAGAAAGTAATGAGGATGTTGACTTGCGATTACTAAAATAGTGCAAGCATGAAACCCAAATAGCAACACAAGGGTGACTACATGATTAGTGTAATACATATGGCAGCTTTTGTACTGTGAGGTAGCCTTATGTTGTAGGTGAATTTGCACTGAATGACCGTTCATTTGATGAGTATCACTATGAGTCTTCAGCACTTTCAGTAGTGCTGCTCATATTAAAAAACGTGAAACAAATAGAAAAGCATCTTCAGGTACAGGCCCAGGTGAGGAGAACAATGCGTGTGCCATTGAGAGACAGAGAAGTTATGGGAGAAAATGAGTTTTAAAATGTTTGTCTTTGAGATACAGGTCAGATGTAGGAGCATGGAAGTTCTGGCCCATCAGCACAGGAGAGGGAGGCCATTGGTATATGCATCGGGTGGCCTTCCGTGAGTGTGGTAGTTCCGGTGATGAGACTGGTGGAGCTTTTCAGTGAAGAGAAGTAGAGAAATGACAGGTAGATGAATAAGCTTTGATTTAACTTCACAGGGAAGGTGTTCAAGAATGAATATTCAAAGCGCATTTCTTCTAAAGGATAGTCCCAACTGGCAATAAATCTGGTTAAGGCAATGTCACAGAAAATCTGAGACTTTTAAGAAGTGGTAACGATAAGTGCCAACCTAGCAGAGAAGTCAGAGAAATTAACAAAGGAGAAAACACCATTGTATTTACAACTGGCAATAGAGCCCTTCTGCTTTTTGAATTGTGGAAACAAGCAAACAAAAAAACCCCAAAATATAGTCATGTAAGAAGAGGAAATCAGTGAGAAGGATTATTAGCCAAAACAAAGCAGTTTTTCTAATGGAAGGGGGCATTTTATTTCTTTTTAAAATTTTACTTTCAGAAATCATAATGGAGAAAAATTTGTTCCTTCTCAGAAATATACATCTAGGTATAAAATTATCTTCTGATGGCTTTATTGATATCTAATAATTTTAGTAAGAATCCTTGTGTCTATCATATAGCATAGAATTGATTTTTTAAAAGATGTGATCACAATGAACAGGGTTAAGGAATTACTATCATTGTTAAGTAGCATTTTTCTTTACTGTCAGGACTTTAGGATCTGAAATTTGCATTTCACAATGCAGTGGGTATTCTCTATTCATGGAGTTATACAGAAATAGGAAAAAAGCACATTGGACTGAGACCAGAGACGTGGCTTCTTGCCCCCAACTCTACAACTCACCCCTGAGTGACCCCAGGCTTGTCCCCTGACCTTTGGGAGCCAGCTATTGCACGTGGCCTGAGCTAGAGTTTCTCGGACTTTCGTGTGCCTCCCAGTCTCCTGGGAAGTGATGACACTCAGATTCTGATTTGGTGGGGCCTGAGATTCTCCTTTTCTAACAAGCTCCGAGGTAAGGCTGATGAGGCTGATCGGGCATCAGACTTAGAGTAATTAGAGTTTTCTAGAAAACTTCTACAGTCCTTCTCAGCTCTAAAATTCTGAACCTAGTCTCCTTCCTAATGTTGCAGAAAAAAAATTACATTACAACATACTAAAAATTAGGACATTTATTTATTGCATGATTTCCTTATTAATAGTAAACATTTGATAGTTTATCAGAAAATTTTAGTAATTTTTATTTGCTGCTTTGCAAAAAAGAGATCTGTAAAATAGATTAGGATTGTTTACCTTATTTATTTAGGGATGGAAAAATGAGAAGTAATGCAGTAGCTTGCCTTTTTCACTCAAGCTGGTACTGGCAGTTGGGGGACTAGAATTGTATACTCTGATCTTCTTTTGTACCTTGAGATTTTTCAGGCTACAGCATGGAAATAGAGTGTAGGCACTTGCATTGTAATTCATTCTTCATAGAGTGAGGCTGTTTGTAGTGAAATTTCAGAGTACTTAGCACTCTGCTAAGCATGGAATAGGTAACAACTACACTTAATAAATAAATGAACTGTCTTGTACTGTGAGTAATTATGCCCCTGAGTTAAGTTTTGGTAACCAGATATGTTAACACATAAACCAATGAATGACAAGGCAATGCCTATTAAGAAAGATTTCGATGTATCAATCATACATTCCTGGTGTAAAAAATTGTTAAATGTTTTCTAATCTATCCTATATACTAGGTGAACCTGTTTTTTGATGGGTTTATTGCAAAGCTGATTGGTACTCAGCTATGTTTTTCCTGAAATTGTATTCTATCCTGAGGCAAGTAAGTAATACAGTGTAATCTGGCAAATGTGCTCAAAGAGTAGATTTGGGTATTGATCAGTTTATTTTTAAAGAGAATATATGCTCTCCACCAAAATGACTTGTAATTTTTTCCCCTTCAAGGAGTATTTAAAAGAACAGCTGTTTTCTATGAATGGTTCAGAGGAAAAGCCATTACCCATCCGACCTTTAAAAACAACCTTGAGGAGTGCGGAAGATCAGCCTTCTGCTTTTAACCCTTTCCATGTGTACAAGGCATTTAGTAAAACCATGCTAGACCAGGTATGTAATGGCAAATTTAATTTAAATGTGTGGTTTCTTTACACTAGTAACAGAAAAAAATGGTCTGTGTTTGAATATTTGCTCACAAACCTTTTTAGTAGGAAGCAAAAGGCCTCATATTTACTTGCAGGGTCTGCACAAATTGACTTTGAAAAGTTATTTTACCTTCTTCCTATTTGTCAAACTGATTCATATGTTTGGTGTGTAAAATTTAGCTTTTGACTAGGTCAGTTCACCATGGGCAGAGGGAACATCTGTTTGGCCATGTCTACAGGAGGACCGAAAACCCAGGCATTTTCCAACAGTCTTTCCCTCCCTTGCTGCCCTCCACCCCCATCCCATAATACCCACTCCCACAAAGCACCCTGGAGTCTTTATCTAATTTATCAGGCAAATTATAAAATATTTTAAAATTAATTATAAACAGAGCATTGAGCTCCTATTTTAGGTTGCATAAAGTAAATTAGCTTTTTCAAAAATATATGTATGTATAACCCTAAACACATTCCTAAATTTAAAATGAATTTGCTAATGATCTTAAAGTCAGGATGTTTGAAATAAAGTCAATACGATAAACACCACACATTTTTAAATGTCAGATTATGCCATTGTTTAAGCTGAATGTTTCAGTAGTTATATTAAAAACATCACCTTTATGCCAAAGTATTTGAAATCTAAAGTTGCTTTTGCTTTAAAATTCATTTCTTTGGTGGCTTTTCTGAGAAGCTTTTTGACAGACTATTTGAACTAACAGGGCAGAGGAGAAGGATTGCCTAACCTAGAGCTCTGACGAAAATAACAATTAAAACAATGGCCTTATTCGGGATGCAGATAATATTTTTGCCATGCCTGTTGCAGCCGCGGTCCACACTCATCAATACAGTGTAGAATAAGACCTTCAAATGCTGACAACCCAGGGCAGAATTCTTCTGCTCTATGACAGGATTGCAGTGCTCCATTAATCAGCAGGTGACAGGGCATAGTTCTTGTTGGATTTTAAACATCGGCCTGTATTCTTATTATCAAAACTATTTAGTTTAAGGAGAATAAGCATCTATAATCCTTTGAAACCAAATATATTTTATAAGTTTGAGCTTATTGGCTGTTTTCCTGAGTTGTACGTTAGATTGCTCCAAACCATAAAAAATCATTGTAGCTGTTCAATTATCCTCACTTCATTTAAATAAATGGCATGTTTTATTCAGTTCTGAAATATGACATTATCTTTTACAGTAATTTTTCTCCTTACTCTGTTGTGAAATTATCTATCAAATTAAAAAAAAAGAATCATGTCATTTCCACTTAGAAGCCCTTATAATTTCCCCTTTAAAGCATTCGCAACCAAAAAGATAACATTAATATCACACTCTAATTAAGTGGTGTTCTAATTTGAGTAGTAACACTTCCAAGTTTGTTTTCTTAATTCAACTTCTGGGTTGGATTAAGAAAAGACTAAAAAAAACTATAAACCGATATTCGAAAAAGTTACCAATTATTTTGCTTCACTTTTCAAAGACTGCCCTCAGAGAAACTTGTTGGGCAATTGCCATTAGCACTTGGAAGAATAACGACTCGAGAAATTGATTTATATTTTTATAAATAATGACTACATCCCCAAATGGATTTATAAATTAATTGCTGTCTTATTGGAATAAAAACCTTCTTCTGTGGACATGATTGATGTTATCTGTCTAAGTCCTTGTTCTGGACCCCCCTCCTTCTTAGTTAGTCTATCACAGCTGGAGCTTTAATTTACTGATCATATTAACTCTGATTAATAACTAACAATAGCATCTTCTCATTTATCAACAGTCAGTCATCACAAAATGGAACTGGAATTGGTCAAACTTGCTGCCAAATTATCTGGGACTGGATAAGATGACCTTCAGTGTACTGCTCAAAAACAGGTAGGACTGAGAGTTTGCTGGATCTGGTTGGGGGGAAATATATATATATATAACACTTTATGTGTAGGGTATGTAGGTGTGTATATAGGTATAAAGATCTGAAATTATATAACATATACTTTCTAATTGCTGTTTTTAAATAAAGCATTTGCATAAGGCAGTATAATTTTTCTGAAATGAAATTAGTTGATTTTAGTTTGAATTTTAAATATTTTGACTGTGCATGTAATAGCTCAGTATTGTAAACAGCTAAAGTTATTGACTTGAGTGTCATTATAATACTATGCCCTTGTTTACAACAGTGGACAGTAATTTAATGAATGCATACAAAATGCCAAGCCAAATCAACTAGTCTAATCAGGGGAAACATATAAGTAAAACTGTCATGATCAAATATTTTGCTTTTCAGCCAGTTATTGTGGCTCTATCTTGCTATAGCCTCAGTTGCACATTACTTTACACACGGGCACACACACACTCCAGGGCAACTTGATGAAAAAATCAATTTTGGCCTAGGAATCTAACCATGTAATTTATTTTGCACAAAAGTATAAACATTTTCTTTGTATTGTGGATTAATTAATATGGTTTTAAAAATATGTTTGAAGTTTTCAGTGAAAAGTGTGCAAGGTATAAATTTTATAAATTGGATTTCTCTATTAAGTATCATATTTTCACATAAAATATATGTTGCATGAAACACCTTTTATTACTCAAGTATAATCTATTTGCTTATAGTTACACATTGTGATGTAGAATGTATTTCTATGTTTATTGAAGAATATATTAAGTATCATTTTTCCTGAAAGTCAGTAGTGACAATGATACAGTACAATTGTCAAGTTACCCTTGAAAAACCTGGGTGCCCATAAGAAAATATCTTAAGAGAGAAAGAGAGACTCCAGTATTTCCCAGAAGGATGCTTTTAGGAGGGGAAAAAAGGCAGCTTTATTGCCAATGACAACTGTGCAGCTTAAACATGCAGTTACAATGGTATTTCTAGTATTTTACCCCCAAATAAAGCTCATTCACTCATCATGGACAAAGATGAACAATCCAGAAGCTTTCTTATCAAGGCCAGAGCCTTCTCCTAACTTACCAGCTGGCAGGCAGTAGTCCAGAATGCACCCTATGCATGCATAGTGCCCCAGGGGTGCCCCGTCCTGTCCCAAAGTTGTGTAGAGAGGTGGGAGGTAGAACTGATGGAAGAGAGGCCAGGTCTGCTGTTGAACCTATGGTTACGTGATGTTTACACAGTGTTAAATGTCTATCTGGAACCAAACTAGGAAAGGTAGGTCATTTGTTTCCTGCTATTTGGAAAGTTTGGGGTTTATATATGTTAACTACATTAGGAGGTCTTTTACTAAGTTTTCTCCAGCTGTAAATTGCTGCTTCCAATCCACTAAATGGTACTCTAGGGGCAGCACGTCCTTCAAAACTTATTGCATCTGCTCTGAATAATATTATCTTTTGAGTGAGTTTGTGTTTTCACCAAAATTGCATACTGTTATTTTTGTTTAACAACTTTAGATACACTTCAATTAGGTTAATAGCTATTAAAGTCTATTTCCCTAAAATATGCAATGTTATGTGCAGGAGTGAGTGGAAGAAAAGAACTTGCACATATTTAGCCAGAAGTAACAGGTCAAAACAGTTCTCTTGGAAGAGGGTCATGAATTTTTAATAGAAACAGCTAGAATTTCATATTAATAAGAACCTTAGATTTTTGAAGAATGATATACAAAGCATTCTACTCCAAACTACTATACACCACAAGGTACAATGAACACAACTGATCTACTTTAAAAGGATGGAAGACACCAGAGAGTTTTTATCTCTTTTAGCTCATTCCCGTTATTTTCAGAACATTATTTATAAGACTTGATCAATACTGAACTGGTAAGGAAATTGTTTTTGGTGCTTCTTCTAAGAGACTCTCTTGTTTGGCCTTCTCTGAAAATGCTGATTTGAAAAAAATAGTGCATTGAATTTTTGAGGACATAGTTACTTGAAAATGAAACTGCAGAACCTTCAACTTTTAGAATGAGTGTTACCTGTGCCATCTCACATCCTTTGCTCACTATCAGGCCTCATCTGAAAACACTACCCTTCATTTCATGATGTTCTAAGTTCATTGCCTTCTTCCTGTTCTTTGGATTCTTTAAGCTCTGTCCCATCACAGGCTCTGTAATTGCAGGTCCCTCAGCTCTTCACATGGTTGGTGCCATCCTGTCAATCTGGGCCCTCCTCGGACAGGCCTTTCCTTTCCACCCATCTAAAGTTACCCTGCAAGTCACCCTAGCATTCTACTTTACTGCGTATTCTTTTTCTAACTTTATTTTTATTGTTGACATTATTACAAATGTCCCCATATTCCCCCTTTTACCCACCTCTACCCAGGGCCATCATCACACTGTTGTCTGTGTCTATGGGTTATGCATGTACACTCCTCGGTTAATCCCTTTGCCTACTTTCATCCAGTCTCCCCTCCCCTCTGACAGCTGTCAATCTGTTCCATGTATCCATGCCTCTATTTCTATTTTTGTTCATCAGTTTATTTTGTTCATTATATTCCACATATAGGTGATATCGGAGAAGTACAAATGCTCTGCTTTCTTAACTGAATTATCACTATTTGAGACCTTAGTTTCTGTGTTTTGTTGTCTCTTAATCCTAACTCTGAGGGTAGAATACAAACTCCACGAGAATAGCTCTGTGCCCACCTTATTCTATGTCTTCCGTACCTCTAACAACCCTTGGACATGTAACAGGTTCTGAGTGATATTTTTTGAATTAATTAACAAACAAATGAGGAATGCAGAGAAAAAGTCAGCTCCTGACAGATGAGCACAAAGTAGGCTTTCTCTAAATGTGATGTTTGATCATCAATAGTAATGTATGTACCATAGTATATATACTCTGGAAAAGTCTCAAGTAAAAAATTATCTGCATGCATATTCATTCTCTTCATTTTCCAAATTTGGATGAAAATCAGGTTAATTAAGCTCTAGATTTTAAAATGCCTGTTAGTATTATTATGTAAAGTTTGGCTCAGATTAAAAGCACAAAACACTGGTCTTTATTTTTAATTAATTGATCCATTTCAAGCCATAACCTCTTCAGCAACAAAGTCTGTTCTATGCTCCATGGTTCAGAAGTTCTTTGACATTTGGGTGATAGGCTAGTATTTGTTAAATGATACTAAAAACATAGACTGAGAATTTTAAGGTAGATTTAGCTGGCAAAAATATTCAGCCAAGACTTTGTAAATTTGTGATTTTATTCAAGGCGTTTGAGGAAATAATGTAGTTGCCAAGACCTCAGAAAAGAGAGCCTGAGTATGTATTAATTATATATGTTTTTCATCTTAGAAAGTTTGCCATTGTGGGAAAAAAAGACTTCTCAGTGGTTCAGAAAATCAACATATATATTAGTTCTACATCTTTACCTTTAACGCTATATACGATTGTGCATTTATCTTTTGAAATTATAAAGGTACTTTTCACAGTTTCTTACTATTAGTTTCTTACTTGCTTTCTCACCCACTTTAAAATAAATTCAAACTTGGCAAAAGAGATGGGGATTGCATTTGCCGGAGAGCAGACCAGAAAACACTGTATATTCCTTCATTCATGGCAAATCTCCAGATTGCCATTTTGATATTGTTTTCCTTGTCACTGGAACAAATTTACGTTGCTTCTTTTCTCTTTAACTTATTTATTCCAGACTAATTCCCAAGAACTATGGTGTTGAAAATAATATGTGAATACAGTGGAGTGCTATGCTTTTTTAACCACCTAAATATACTGCATATGAGTTTGGCTTCAGGTTGAGCAAACAATTAAATAGGATGGCAGCAACAGCGGAAGGGGTGGTGGTGGCAGATTTCTGGCTATCACTCTGGACCCTTTCCAGGTGGACAATAACCATACATCTGAGAGGAAACAGAGGTTAGAAAATGTGTTTTAAAAGAGTTGTTGATCTGCGGAGGTGATTGTTTGTTTTTAATAGTAATAATTGTTGAAGTACCTTTGCACTGTATTAGATCATAGTGTGTATGCCCTGTGGTGTGTGCAGGGAGTGAAAAAACAAGGTCTCTGGTCTGCAACTGCAGACACTGCGCTCTCCAATGCTGTTCTCAGGCAGCGCTGCCATTATGCAGTGTTTATAGTTGCTCACAGCAGTGAATTCCTGATGTAGCAGCAGGCTGCCTGGTTATGGAGAGGCAGGTTTAAGAGAAAGGGGAAGCTGATTGTATGAATACACACCTCTGTGCTGTTACATTTACCATGACATTCAAATACGGGTTTTTCATGCTCCACCTCCGTAGAAACTCTTCTCTTCCCTCCTCTACCGAAAGGCCTCAAACTCAGTGATTCACTACTCACCTCCACCTTCTCAGCAGGAGCAGGCTTCCCTCCCATCCTTAAATCCTAAAGTGGCACATTTTTTTTGCACAGAGATTGTCTAATGCTTATTTCAGATATATAAATTGAACACTCTGATCCTCAGGATTTCCACAGGTTAGGCTTTAGTACATGAACCAAACAAACCCATCCATGTGTATTGTTTTCTGACTGACAACTTGCGTATATTGTCCTTTGTGTGGTGTGTAAAGTACTTTCAAACAAATCTCCTTTGACCCTCATTTCAACAGTGTAGTAAGGGACAGGTACCACTGAGGTTGCAGAACATTACGTGGGATGCCAAGTCACAGATCTTAAATGACTTCTAGAACTCAAATTGAAGTCTTCTCACTATAGCTGGTGCTTTATCTACTATACCATATTTCTGGTCAAATTTTCTCCTGCTTTATTGAGATATAATTGACCTGTATCATTGTATAAGTTTAAGTTTTAAGTGTTGATTTGATACACTTAGATATTACAAAGTGATTACCATCATAGGGCTAACTAACACCTCCATCACATCACATAATTACCATTTGTTGTTTGAGAACATGTAAGATCTATTCTCTTAGCAACTTTCAAGTACAGATGATCCCCCACCTACAATGAGCTGACTTACAGTTTTCAACTTAATTACATTCCCAAGTGGTATGCATTCAGTAAAAATCATACTTCAAATTTTGAATTTTGATCTTTACTTGGGCTAGAGATATGTGGTATAATGCTCCCCTGTGATGCTGGACAGAGGCAGCGAGCCATAGCTTCTGTCAGCCATGTGATCACGAGGGTAAAAAACTGACACTCTACAGTGTACTCATTGTTTTAGATGATTTTGCCCAACTGCAGGCTGATATTAGTAACATCTGACCACATTTAAGGTAGGCTAGACAAAGCTGTGATGTTCAGTAAGTTAGGTGTATTAAAGGCGTTTTCAACTAAGAGTGGATTTATCAAAATGTAACCCCATCATAAGTGGAGGAATATCTGTATTTAGAACAGTATTATTAACTATAATCACCAAGTTATACATTAGATCTTCATTATGGAACTAATGTCCCCTTATTCACTTATTTTTATTGGCTGTACATTCACTGTAAGAATACTGATAAAAAAGATAGTGAATGGAGACAGCACTTGCCATAGCTGGCATCATTTAAGTGAATTTCATACACGTATTTACCTGTAAAGCATTACAATAACCTTATAAAGGACGTACCGTATCACCCTCGTTTTCCTGGTAAGGCACAGAGCTTCAAGATGGTGCTCAGAGTCAGGCTCGCGTCCAGGTTTTTAACCACTCGTCTCTGCCTCTTCTCTAGAGCTTTGCTCACTTTATTCACTAAACAAATATTTGGGAGTATTTACTGTATGAAATACACTTATTGGGAATAAACTAACAATTTACTAGAGAATGTCGTATAAGTGAAAGGAGCCTTGAGTGCTACGCCATAAAATTTTAATTCATTTTGAATTTTCACTTTGGTTGTCACAAGACTTATCTCCTCTTTTTAACTCCATGGATCTGTCTCAGCAACTGGCTTGCCACCACTTACTTCATCAGGAACATAAAGCCATCTAATACAGGGTGGGGCAAAAGTAGGTTTACAGTTGAGACTACATGAACGGGGTCTATTTATTATTATTATTTATTATATTGTTTTCCATATAAACAACAGTAAACCTATTTTTTCCCCACCCTGGGTAAATCTCCCAACTTTCCTTCCTAAACCTCAGCTTGGTTTCGGTCATCTCCAATCCTTTGCTGCTTTTCTCTGGCCTTGGAAAAAGAGAGTTTTCTTCTAGTTGAAACTTGAGAGGTAAGTTGACTTTTTAGGTTGTATAGGGCCTGAGGGCTAAGAAGTTTGGACTTTGACTACTAGATTTGGGAGAATCACCAAAGCCTTTAAGTGAAAGGAGTGACAAGAACGGAGTGCTACTCTAGAACATTAATAACAGCTAGAGTAGAGGGAGAGAGTAACTAAAAAGAGGGAAGACAAGGCTAGAGATTATGGCTAAAGTTTGAGAAAGAGAATCTACATCTGAGATATAAAAGATATTCCCCAGGAAGCGTGGCAGCTCAGCCAAACCTATTCCTAATTTGCATAAAAGTTAAGTATGATTCTTTCTCTGTGGAGACAGTGTGACCCAGGTTTTCTTTCAGGGATGTCTAACCCTTGGCCTGGGGCCCACATACGGCCCAGGATGGCTATGAATGTGGCCAATACAGAATTGTAAATTTACTTAAAACCTTTTTTTGCTCACTGGCTTTTGTTAGTGTTTGTGTATTTAACGTGTGGCCCAAGACAACTCTTCCAGTGTGGTCCAGAGATGCCGAAAGTTTGGACACCCTCCTAGAGAAGTGCTTTGCTCACCAATTCTTCAGAGTTCATGAGTTGGTTCACATCCTCCAAGCAGGTTCTATGATGGGATTAGAGTTACAAGAGGGTTTTTGGGGGCGGGGTGTGGACTACAGGGGAATGCACAAAAAGAATAAAGAGTAGGAAGGAGGAGTCAGCAGAAAAACTCTTCAGACCAAGTTACGGGTAGTTAGCTGTAAAAGGAGAGGGGGAAGGAGAATTGGTTAAAAAGTGTCTCAGAAGGCAGGAGAGTTCTCACAAAGCTTTGACAAGGCTGATGGGGGCTCCTTGAGCTACAGTCACTCCCTGGGGAGTCTCATGTCCTGCAGGACCCGGCTGGCACTAGCACCCCCACTGTGCTCAGACACTGGCTGTGATCAGCTTCACTGGGAGAAGCATGGGCTGAGCACTATCACAACGGTAAATGCAGGGGAAGGACAGCTAGGGCCATGCTAACTACCGCAGATGTGAGTGGTACAGTTCCATAGCTACCATAGTAGGAATGCAGGGTGATTCTCTTAGATATGGAGGGATTTTATGTGTATGTGTTATGCAAGTTAGAGCAGGGATGTTATTTAAATAAAGGTCTCTGTTACTTTAGTGAGGTAGAAATCAGACAACCTAAAAATATGTTAAATGCTATTGACAGAAATGCAGAATTGGCAACATCTTGATGAAAGGAAGGTATAATAATTTTCTCAAAGGCAGCCATGGGAGAATTTTTGCTTGTCAAGTTGAACCAAAATTCACTTTGTAATGAGTTTTCTTCTACATAATTATGCATTCACATACTGGCACTTTGGGATTCTTGCAGCGGATCAAAAGCTATTAAAAACTTGCTCCTATGGAGTCCATTCTTTTTTCGATAACTATTCTTTAAGTCTTTCCCCTGTCAAATTCTGTTCAGATCCCAAAGCATCTGTGATGTTTTTCTACAAAAAGTTTTAGCACAGGTTCCACCAGGAGTAGCTGTCATAGGCTCACAGATTCAGTTTGGCTGAAGATGAAAAGGCCATCGACTGCTCACAGGCTTATTGGTCATCACTGAGTATCCCAGTTTGTTTATGTTGCTATATTACTACAAACAGAGGAAATTATCTCTTTGAAGATATTTTTACTGTGAGAAAGTTATAAGTGAAATTAAAATGTCTATTAAACATAATTAAATATAATAGCAAATCTGAATAAATAATAATATTGTTCACTTTAAATAGTAACATTTATAACTTTTCTGTTATTTATTGTAGTACATTTCTGATGACTTGTATATGAAATTGTTTGGACACCTGTAGCACCTTCATATACTATAAATGTACCTTGAGGTAATGTGATAATATGAAAGATCGTGATAATAATATGAAACCTGGGGGAAATGTGTTCAATCAGATTTTTTATATTTAGAATATCTGTATTAATATAATTTTGAAATTTATTTTGTGATAAACTATAAGCAATGCATACACATGTATTATTTCAAGTGGTACAGGAAGATAAGGTATAAAATATAAGATTTCCCTTCTCCAGCCCCTGAGGCAGGCAAATCCCACTCCAGGTATAACCATGTAAACCATTTCTGTTTTTATTTATTTGGTTAAAAATATAAGGGATGTACTATACTACTAATTTTTAAAAAAATATTAACTTTATATTACTTATCTCTTGCAATAGAAGATAGAGAATTTAACTTATACTAACTTCTCCTTTCCCTTCTTCTGCTGATAACAAAATTTCAATTTCAGTTTTCCTATTGGTCACCTTTACATGACATAGTATAATCCCTATTTTTAAAAGAATTTTTGAAAATTTTTTATTTACTAACTTTACATAAAGTCAGATTTACTCTTCTTGATGAATTTGTTCTAAGTTTTAACAAATTTATAGTGTTGTTTAGTAATCATCATGACCAAAATCACTCCCAAAAGATTCCCTTCTGCTGACCCTTTGTACTCAGTTTAAATTTCTAAAGAAACTGTATTTTCCTGTGTTTTGTGCTGCATATAAGAAATCTGATGCCAGAGTGATTCTTCTTTCCCATTATTATCATCTCTCTGGATGTTTAAACTAACTTTCCCCTCCTGGTCATTCTGAAGTGAGATCACGTCTGTGTACGAGTCTTCGGTTCCTCTTGGTACTGAGTACGCCTCTGCAGTATTTTGATTTTCTTCAGATTGAGGAATTTTTTCCCTTCTAATATGGGTTATTTTCTCTGCCCCCAGCCCCAGTTGCACTTATATAGTTTCTGAAATTTCTACTAGAGACAGATGTTCTCATTCATTGTTTCCTCAGACGCTGCAAAGGCTTCCTTTGCCTCCGTCCTCTGTTCTCACATCCTGTATCCTTCCCGCCTCTTTTTCTGTAGTCAACTGCTTCGACAGCTTTAAGGAACTGCCCCAGGTATCCAAATCAAATGCCTTTAGGGCTGGACCAATAAAAATGTGAAGGCAAGGCATAATACGATAGGGGAAAGTGACTGTGTACTGAGATAAAAACATCAAATTCTGTTTTTAAAAATGCTATGTTAGCTAAATAATGCATGTCATCAGAATGGCTTAGGCTCGATGGTATGAATGTCTAAAACTATGCTTCTGAGTCATCTGAGGCTCCAGTTCTGATTGTTCAATGAGACTCCAGATCACATACACTTGGATTTTGCACTGTAATAATATTTTAATGTAGTAATTCTCAACTCACATAGAAGCTCTAACATCATAATTGTCTTCATCAAAAGGCTGCCTCCTCTTTACAGTTGTGAGCTTTCAGTTTATGACATTAACATTTTTCTAGCCTCAGCCTAGAAACCTGAATTACTTTGCAAAGTTTCCGTTTTGGTCATTTATATTCTGTTGGACACCAAACCCCCTCTCAACACTCCTCACAGCCATTACTCGTTATCCCCCACTGCCCCACTCCCAGTCCCTCATCCGCTGATGTCTAGACATCTTGTTTATCCTTACCTTTTAATCCATGTGTCTCTGTTGGGTTAATGTGTTTTCGTTTTTAAATGTCCTTTTATTATTAAAACCTGGAGAAAATAACACTAGCAGGTTAAAACACAGAAATAGCATGTTTATAAGTGAATCCCACGATCCTGTTCCAGCTCTTCATTTCTCTTCATCCTCTTTGAATGCACACAACACACACCTCCTCTGGCACAGTCACAGTGAGGGGGGCTCAACTCCTATGGTTGTGATCTCTACAGTTTTCACAAAACGTATGTTGTCATTCGTCCATGCAAAGGCATAATTTTTATTTTTAATGACAACATTATACCAAATCACTGAAGCACAATTTAGCTAGCCTTTCCTTTATTACTTCCAGATTTTTGCTTTGTTTTGTTTTTCCGTATCACACTCCACGAATGTGCAGATTACTTCCTGATGCTGACAGAATGAAGGTGGAACATAAAAGGGACAGAAGCAAACTGTTTTACAAATTGCCAGATAGTCAAAGGAATAAAAGCTAGAGTGAAATATAGAGATTGGTAAGTATCATTTTCCCCTGCCTCTCTTCTGCTTTAAAACTTCGATGCAGCTGCACATTGGCTGTTGTTGCACTAAACCCAACTCAACCCCAATTCCAAGGCCTTCCTCTTCTGGCCCTCCCATTCACCAAATGCCTCCTTTTTTAGGGGGCCCTTAGCCCACTCTGGAGTATTAGAACCTGTGGTTCAGAATCATCCTCCACCAGCTGATCTAAGCCTCCTTTTTTTCCTGCCTGTATAAGAGATCATAACAGCACCCTTCTTTTTAAGTGAGCTGATCAAACAGGGTGACGCCCAACCAATATTTAGCACAAGGTCTGGAACATAGAGAACGGTTTATAAATAAGAGGTATGTTTTTACCTATTTATTGGTCCTCCTTTTCAGAGTAGACCTTGGGCCAGAGACAAAATAGTAAGGCACAACCCGGGCATCCTGATAACCAAAAAAATGGGGAACAATGGACCAAGGAGAAAGAACAGATGTGACAAAGACACTCTAGAACACTCTTTATTAGGGGCTGGCTGTGTCTGTGATGCATGGGTTCAAGGCAGAAGATGAACTCAGGAAGCTGATGTCTGGCTATTCATGAGCCCCAGGCAGGGAAGGTGTGGCCAGAGGGACAATACTTGTCATTCAATCAATAAATATAAAAAAGAAGCTGCTGTGCACCAGCTCGTGTTCAAGCGTAGATTTTGAATTACTTGGAAATCAGAATCTAGACATGGGGTCTGAACAGATGGCATCAGCATCCATGATGAAACCTCACTGTCCCCCAGACTGTCGTCCCCCATGTCTGCCTTTTGAAGACCAGTTTCAGTTTCAGCATCAAGCCCCTCCCCAGTCCCAAAGCTCTCAAACATCTCCCATTTTTCAAATTCTCAGGGCACTCATAGACTGTTACACATGTTCTTGTTCAGCCTGTGAATTCTTGGGATGTTCACTCATGTTTTTTTGGTTAGCTGTCTCGCCAGACTCTCAGCACAAGGAGAGTGGGCGTCTCAGGCTCCTCTTGTTTGACACCTGCCCTGCAGACCCCAGTGATGAAAGTGGAGAGCTGCACAGGTCGTGCTTCTTGGCTCCCAGTCTAGATTAACCGTTTCATTTGTTTTTAGACTTTTCTGAGGTATAGAAATGATCACCAAGAGAAGGAGACTTTGTTCATTCATTTATTAAAAACTTTACTAAACTATTTTAAATTACACATACACTCAGTAGAACTTAAACAATATGTACATTGTGCAAAGTAAACTAATCTCTTGCTCTGCTACACCATTAACCTTATATTCCAGCCACCTGAGACAGCAAAACTGTCCTTTGCTTTCATTCTCATTTCAACCTTAAAATATCCTTTCAGCATTAAGTCATTATTCTGAATAGAATTGTAAAAGAAAAACTTATCAGGATAAATATTATGATTTTAAAAATAACAGATTAAAAAATAGAATATTCTACTTTCCTCTAAAATAAAATTTTTTATAAATTTTACAAAGAGATACAGGATTTAGCCTTGACCTGGAAAGTGGTGGATTTTATTGTCAAATAATTGATATTCCAGGTTAATCCCTTAGAACTTATTAATAGAGTCCTAGGTTACAAGAATTGATCTGTCTTTGGAAAGGAGTCAGTAACTTGTTTAAGATTTTGTTGTTTGCCTGTATCATTTGCCCACAAGGCTCCTTTCATCAGGATTATGTCCTGATGAAATTATGTCTTTGCTGTATTTGTTCATCTGACTCAGCCTAAAGCATGTCATAAACATCTGCTTATCCATTTTAGCCAATCAGGTCTGTAAAGGACTGCTTGGAAGTAGATAACACATGTAAAGGAAAATTCAGACCCTGCTTATTTTGTTATTCAGAGAACACATTTGCTAGCAGATGAAAGTAAAGTACTGCATAGCCCAGAAAACACAGTGCTGATTATAAGAATACTTCCACCCCATTGTTCAGTCCAGCAAAGCTTTGAATAAATAGGAGGATCTGTGACTGTTCGTTTCTCCACCCATCAAACATTCACCAGGCACAGCCGGTAAAGAAATGAGCCAGACATGGCCCCTGTTGTCGAGAATTCAGGATCTAGTAGAGAAGACAGACTAAAGAAATCAGGGGTTATAGCAATTCTAGAGGTGCATGCTAGTTACCATAGAAGTACAGTGGAAGGTCACAGAGGAGGGAGAGCTAACTCCTGATGCAGGGAGAGTCAGGAAACACCCACAAAGTGGGGATGCTTCCGCTGCATATTGACACTTGAACATGAATCAGCCAGGTAGCCAAGGTGAGAGGTGGTCTAGACAGAGAGGTGGTTTGACATATTTAGTGACACAACATGAGAGAGATAGTAGGTTGTATACAGGTTTTTTTGGCTAGAGTTACAGTCTCCTTACTGCATTTTCACTTTTAAATCAGTTCTATTTGCGGCATATAGGTCCAGTTGATGAATGTTAGGCTGCTTAGGACATAGTCAGATGTTGAATTGAGTGAGGGGTGGTGGTAGGGGAAGGGGACAACTGTCCTATGCCACAGGCCTGCAATTGGAGGATATTAAAAGAGTTACAGGTTTCTCCCTTTGAATCCTCGGCCTCATCTGACCCTGAAGGTCACCGGCAATTGTAAGCAATTGTAGGGCTGTGTAATCCATAGATCAAATAGCCGATTGTCTGTCACCAAAATTCTGTTTGCCTTATATGGCTCAGATGGGCTGTACCTTTGTGAGGGCTGTACTTTATATGGCTCAGATAGGCTGTACCTATGTCTTTCTACATGATTGATGGCACTTCAGACAAGATGTGCAGTTTGATACCAGCCTTGGTCAGGTATGAGAGGTGCGTCTGATTTGTCTTGCTCTTCATCTCTCAGTGCACTTGCACCTCGTTCTGGAGCTGCAGTCTGTTCTTCACTTTCTCTCTGGCTGTTGAGTTACCTGACAGTGTGGTGAGAATGCCCTAAGGTGGTAACAGTGCCTCCAAGCCAGCAAGTCCATGTCTGTTGCTCTGAACTGGCTGGTCTGAGATGGCCTCAAACTAAATTTATAGACCCTCAGGCTTTTCTGGAGAAGATGGGGTATAGGGTTGTATCCTAAAGCCTTGCTCATTTTCCCATTTCACAAATAATCTAACAGGAGTTTTAGTACTGAATTTTGATTTCAGCAAAAGTATATACATTTCAGCTATAGACGCTTGCTCCTAACAACTCTGAGAATGTGGATTATATGTGTGATTTTAATGCAGTCGTTGGAAATAATGTTGTTTTTCACAAAGTAAAAAGCATCCGTAATTTTGCTACAAGGAAGAATATTTGCGTCCTCTCACACATTTTATTTAATAATTTTACTTCTTTAAAAGCAAAACAGCACACAATTTGAAAATGAAATTTCCCCAAAGTGTTCAGCTTGCTAATATGTTTTTCCTTTTCTTCATTATGCTATAGTGGAATGTTGCCACACTCTGAAGTGTGCAACTTCTCTCCCTGGAGGCAGCAGATGGTGTGACTAGGCTGCCGTTTGGTACAGGATTTGTCCTGAGAGACAACACCTGTGGCTGGCTGAACCGGGGGCCCTGCCCTCAAGGAGTGCTGACTTTATTCCTGATTATACCACTATAACATTTATGTAAATTATTATTTTTAGATATTAAAAACCTGCAAAAATGGAAAGGTTTTGGCATTTTAAAGCTTCTATTTTCTTAGTTTATATAAGAAAATATTTTACGTAAAAACCAATTATATTTGCCAGTGTTTTCTTTACTGAACGCCTCACTGCTTAGAGGACCAGGCAGGACATGATTTTGTTGGTATGTCCACCATAGTCTCGGGCCTGGCCTTCAGCGTTGAAAGTCTGGCAATTTGGTTTCGCATAGGAGTATTGACTCACACTAACCAAACTCACAAGAGACATTTGCAAAACTAGAGTTTCATTTTACTAATTTACTGTGAAAAGTACAACTTCAAGCAGATTGGTTCTTCTCTCCCTTGAGGTGAATCGTAAGCTAGCCTATGGCAAAAAGTTTGTCTGGAGAGCAGAAGGCCCTCCCGCCACAGAACTGCACTGCCTTTAGGACCTGATCCACCTATTGTGAGTCATGGTGGCCTCGCTTCTGAACTATGCTAATATTTTATTCTTTCTGCACATATTTTGTCCTCTGCTGACTATCTTGTTACATCATCTCTTTAAATAGAACAATACGGGTGGGGGGGGAATCTTTCTCTCTACCCTTGACACAGATTAGAAACCTGGGTGTATGAAATATGGACAATAGGTAGCTTAACAGCATAAAAGGTGTACTAATGTAGTAATTCTAATATTACATGCACAAAGGCATTCCAGGAAAAAAATTCAGTACCTACCAACACAGTGAGATGTAAGAGCTTATAAGCCATCCTAATAAGGCAAAGGGAGAATGGACGCAAGCCTCAGAGGGGAGAGGAAATGATTTTTTTGAGAGGATGAATGGCCCTTAGAAGAGCAGATGGGAGGTATGATGGTTTGTGACAGAGTTTGTCTGGGTGCCATGTGGACACCTAGTCTCCTCTCCTGGAATGACTCCTTCTTCCTTAGCTGATGAGACTCCCAGAGAGGGGATTTATGTAGCAGCTGAGTTGCTGTTGGAGGACCTGTCTTCAGGCAGATAAAGGGAGTTCAGAGAAGCCTCTCTCTGCATTTACTGTGCTTCAGGTATCTTCAGCTCAAATTAATCAATATACCAATGTGGCATGTTTGGAGGTTGTGTGTCTTGAACTCCTTCCACAGCTAATAAGCACACTTAATTCCCAAACAGAAAGTAATTTTATCTTAGTGAAAATGGCAGGAGAGTAATGTTTTCCAGTAGTGCTATGCTCTCTTAATGATGTCTGCCACAAGCAGGAAAGAAAAATAATGCACAATCAAGTGATGCACATTTGCTCGCCCTAGTTTAAATCTTACCCTAGTGTATCGAATCAGTATGTGTTCTGATTAGCATTTGAGGACAGCATTCTGCAGTCTTGGAAATTATTTAAGAACATGCTTTTAAAGCTGAAAGAAATCCTAAATTTTTTACTCTATTGTTTAGAAAACATTTGTCTTGAGGGACTTACTGAAGTGATAGAGCTAATAAATAACTCAGCAATGACTCAAACCTAGGGTTTCTGACTTATAGTGGTCTAGCTTATTTTCTTATAAACCATAGTAAAGATCTAAGAACCCCAAAGACTGATAATTTTGTTTTCCATCTTCATTTGAGAAATCTCTTACCCCTGGTAGGATTAAGATTTTTATTCTTTTAGGCCAGCAAAATAAACATGAAGATTGAATGTATGTAGACCAATCATACTTGGTCTTGGGTGCACAGTAGAATTATCAGGGAAGAGTATAAAAAAAAAACTACGGATGCCCAAGCCTCCGATTGACCAATTAAAGAAGCACCTCTGGGATGGAGTACATATGGTACTTGGTACTTTTAAAAAGCTTTCCATGTTACTTCACTGTGCATCCATGGTTGAAACAATTGGTATAACAATTTGAAAATGTGCTGAAATGATCAAACACTTTGTGAGTGTTTAAAAAGGCATTGTTATACAGAAAACAGTCTGGCAATTGCCAGAGGGGAGGGGAGTTGGGGGACTGGATGAAAGAAGTGAAGGGATTAAGAAGTACAGGTTGGTAATTACAAAATAGTCACAGGAATGTAAGGTA
This sequence comes from Sturnira hondurensis, assembly GCF_014824575.4. Lineage (NCBI taxonomy): Eukaryota > Metazoa > Chordata > Mammalia > Chiroptera > Phyllostomidae > Sturnira > Sturnira hondurensis. Next base: position 18,394,255 of record NW_028093985.1, on the reverse strand, counting down.
CAGCGTAGGGAATATAGTCAGTAATATTTCAATAACTATGTGTGGTGCCAGTTGGGTGCCGGAAGTATTGGTGGAACGCTTTGTAAAATATGTGATTATCTAATCAATAGGACTGTACATCTGAAGTTAATACAAAATAATATTGAAGATAAACTATAAAATAAAAAGCCACTGCTGACATTGATAAGTTGTTGAAAGAATCAGTATTTTTGCCAGCCAAAAATCAATGCTTTCATATGAAAATCACAGAATTACACATTAAGAGTAGTAGACTATGAAATATTTTTATTCCCTAATATTTTTATTCTAAATACAGGTATCAAATGAGAAATTGGAAAAATAGCAATGATTGTAATGATATGCCCAATTATTTCAGATTATTCCATGGTAAAATGAAGAAAAATATTTCTTTGTACATCCTGGGTAGAAGGTTTGGGAGAGTCATTCACTTTTTATTTAGTCTATGTTAGGTTTAGGTGATTGCAAACCTGGGAGGAGAGATCTGAGTAACTGCACCAGACAATCACGCCAGTCTGCCCTTCCAGTTCAGAGGGCTGTTCACTGCTTGTGTGTGCAGTGAGGCAGAAGTTTTGTTAATATTGTGGATCAGAAAACGACAAGCAGAATGGAAACGTCTGGTTTTCACTGCTCATTTATTGATCATACTCGGAGTGTTGGGAATCTCTTTGCCCCTTGCACATAGCTAAACCTTGTGCTATAAATATATGTTTAGCTACTAGAGGGAATGCTGGCCCCAAAATCCAAAGTAAAGAATAGCAGGTATTTACCTCTGAAATGAATTTTAGCATTTAGTTAAGTATTGTTGGTGTTTGACAATTCATTGAGCTCCAGAAATGGAGCGACAGTGGGCAGCCCTGAAGGGGACATGCTTTCTATCTTTTACATTTCCTTAGCTGCCCATTACTTTGCCCTACACCAGACTTTTTGCTGTAGGCCTCCAGGATTTATTCTTTGAGTTTCTCCCTTTGTCCCTCTCACTTTCTTTCTTTGCCTCCCTCCCTTCTCTCCCCCCTTCTTCCCTAGTTCACACTTATTTTAAGAGGATGGGGAGGACATTTAAATGTTTTTGTTATAAAAGGCTTTTCAGCCTCCGGAGTGTAACTGGGGAAACAGCAGCTGCAGAGCTGCCTTGCACGTAGGGAGAGGTGGGAGTACAGCGGACACATTGCCAGGGGGCCGACCACAGGTGGGGACCTGCAAACAAGGCTTAGAATTTTCCTGATTGACTTCATCATTTATAGATAATTAAAGCTAAATGGATATCTTATCATGAACTGGAACCTTCCTAGTTTTGATGAAAATAGAACCTGGTGGTAGTAAAAGAGCTGGCATTGCAGAAGCCCTCGGATAGCACAGAGAGCTCTGAATCATCGCTCTGAGAGCTGACACTGAAATATGTCATTGAGGAAAGCTTTTTTTGTGTTGGTCTTGGAATTGGCAGGTTCTGACAAAACTACATTCATGTTACTTGAATACATCTTTTGTCTTAGCTTTACATGCTTTTTTGACTTGTGTGGAAAATGACATATTGAGGTTTTCATTAGCTTTAACCAGGTGTGATTTTCTTACGGAAGATACCTCAGCAGGACTGCAGTTTAAAGCGAATAAACCAGTGAAGCTCAGAAAGGCCATAGCCCTCCTTCAGATGGTAGCAATGAGCTGAAAGACTCATTAATCAACCACAGAGTCACAGGTGTGATGGCTTGCCCACAAACTGCCAACAGACTGTGAAAGTCACATCCGACAGGCTAAATTGTCAAACTAGACCCATCCATAAACATTTTAACACAGCAAAACCCCAATTCTTTTGTCTTTAAGACAAAAAAAATGTTAAATGTCCTTCAAACCTTCTATCAAATATTACTTACTTTATTTTATAAAATTCAAATTTCTTGAGAAAGAATTATTTTGGCATTCTTTCATAAAAGTTTATTACTGTCTTTATATCTTATTTTATTTTTCTTAATGCTTATCTACTCCTCTTGATTTTAAAAATTTATTTTCCTGTACTACATGAAAGGGTCAAGAATGAAATTTGCCTGTGTGAAAGGTTTATCAGTAGTGAAAATACACTCTGTTAGATGGAGAATTTTAGCAAGCTCTTACACTGGAATTTTATTTCCCTTTCCTTTTTTCTTTATTTTTTTAAGGTAACATTGGTTAGTAGCACTACAGAAGTTACAGGTGTGAAGCACCATAATTTGATATATATTTTAGCATGCTCACCACCAAAAGTCTAATTTCCATTGTCACTATGATTCCGGCCCCCTTTAACCATCTTGAGCTCCCACCACTCCCCTTCCCTGCTAACCCCCAGTCTGTTGTCTGTATCTATTGTTTGTTTTTTGTTTTATCGAGCATGTTCATTGTTTCTTTTTTGTTTTATATTCCACATATGACCAAAATCATATAGTTTTTGTCCTTTCTTTTTTAAATCATATTTTATTTATTGATTATGCTGTTACAGTTGTCTCAATTCTCCCCCCTGTGCCCCTCTCCACCAAACACCCCCCACGGCCTTAGGCAATCCTCACACCATTGTTCCTGTCCATGGTTTATTTCACTCGGCATAATACCTTCAAGGTCCATCTATGTTGTCAAAAATGGCAATATTTAATCCTTTTTAAATGTCTGAGTAGTATTATATTGCATGCATATACATATTTATATATTCCATGTATATATATATATATATATATATATATATATGTGTGTGTGTATGTATATAAAGGAGTATATAGGACACCTGTATCTATTCATCGATCGATGCACACTTAGGTTATTTCTGTANACGGCCTTAGGCAATCCTCACACCATTGTTCCTGTCCATGGTTTATTTCACTCGGCATAATATCTTCAAGGTCCATCTATGTTGTCCAAAATGGCAATATTTAATCCTTTTTAAATGTCTGAGTAGTATTATATTGCATGCATATACATATTTATATATTCCATGTATATATATATATATATATATATGTATGTATATAAAGGAGTATATAGGACACCTGTATCTATTCATCTATCGATGCACACTTAGGTTATTTCTGTACCTTGGCTATTGTAAATAATGCTGCAGTGAACATAGGGGTGCATGCATCTTTTTGAATTAGTGTTTTCATATTCTTCAGTTATGGTAAATGCCCAAAGTGGGATTACTGGATCATATGGCAGTCCTATTCTTCACTTTTTGAGGAAACTCCATCAACAGTATATGAGGGTTCCCTTTTCTCCACATTCTCTTTAAAATGTGTTAATTTCTAGGTTGTTTATATAATAACTATTTTGACAAGTGTGATATCTCATTGTAGTTTTGATTTGCATTTCCTTTTTAAAGAGACTTTATTTATTTATTTTTAGAGAGGGAGAAGGGAGAGAGAAAGGAGGAGAGAAACATCAATGTGTGGTTGCACCTTGAGCATCCCTTACTGGGGACCTGGCCTGCAACCCAGGCATGTGCTCTGACTGGGAATCAAACTGGCTACTCTTTGGTTTGCAGGCCAGTGATCAAGCCAGTGAGCCACACCAGCCAGGGCTGATCTGAACTTTCTTGATAATTGATGTTGAACATCTTTTTATGTGTCTGTAGGTCATCTGTATGTCTTCCTTGGAAAGATGTCTATTCAGATCTTCCCATTATTTATTTATTTATTTATTTATTTATTTATTTTAAATTCTCATTGAGGGTATCTTCACTGATTTGAGAGAGAGATGAAAGGAAAAGAGATAGAGAGACATCAATGTGAGAGGGAAACATCAAGCACTTCCCTTCCATCCACTCCCTGACCCAGGAATCATACCCAAAACCTAGGTACATGCCCTGACCAGAATCTAACACACACAAGGCCATCATTTTTTTTAAAGTTATTTTTTTTTAAGATTTTTAAAAATTTTACTTATCCTTAGAGGGGAAGGGAAGGAGAGAGGGAGAGAAATATCAATGTATGGTTGCCTCTCATTCATCCCCTGCTGGGAACTGGCCTGCAACCCAGGCATGTGCCCTGACTGGGAATCGAACCATGATCGTTTCATTCACAGGCCTGCGCTCAATCCACTGAGCTACACCAGCCAGGCACTTTTTTTTAAATGTATGAGATGATGCTTCAACCAACTGAACCACCTGGCCAGGGATTCCCATTTTTTAAATCAAGTCATTTGGTTTTTCTTGTTGTATGCATTCTTATATATTTTTTGATATTAACATTTTATTGGAAATATCATGTGCAAATATCTTCTGCCATGATATAAGAAGATCATGGTTGCTTTTTTGGTTGGTTGCCTTTTTGTTTTGTTGGTGTCTTCTTTGCTGTTCATAAACTTTTTGGTCTGATGTAGTCCCACTCATTTATTTTTGTTTCTCTTTCCCTTGCCATTGAAGTCAAATCCACAAAAACATTCATAAAATGAATGTATAGTAGCTTAGTGTCCGTGTTTCCTTCTATATATTTCATGGTTCCAGGTCTTATACTTGTCTTTAATCCATTTTGACTTATTTTGTGTGCGTGTGTGTGTGGTATAAGATAGTAGTTTAATTTTCTTCTTTCATGTGGCTGTCCAGTTTTCCCAATATCATTTATCAAAGAGACTTTTCTTTCCTTATTATATGTTCTTGTCTTCTTTGTTTTTAATTAGTTGTCTCTGTATGTGTAGATTTTTTTCTGGGCTCTTAATTCTATCCCATCAATCTGGGTATCTGTTCTTTTGCCATTATCATACTATATTGATTACTATAGCTTCACAGTATAGTTTGAAATCTGGGAATATGATGCCTTTGGCTTGCTTCTTTTTTCTCAGAATTGCTTTGGCTATTCATGGCCTTTTGTACTTCCAAACAAATTTGAGGATTTCTGTTCTATTTCTGTGAAAATGCCATTGGGATTTTTATAGGGATTGCACTGAATCGGTAAAGTCTTTTAGTTGATGTGGCCGTTTTAATCATGTTAATTCTTCTAGTCTATGAACACAGAATATCTTTCCATTTTTTTGTATCTTCTTCCATTTCTTTTAACAATGTCTTACGGTTTTCAGTATACAGATCTTTCGCCTCCTTTGTGAAGTTTATAACTAGGTATGTTATTATTTTGCTGTAAATGGTATTGTTTTCTTTATTTCTCTTTCTGATAGTATATAGAAACTCAACAGATTTTGAATACTGATGTTGTACTCTACAACTTTACCATATTTGTGTATTTTTGTACTAGTTTTTGGTGGAATCCTTAGGGTTTTCTGTATATAAAATCATGCCATCCACTCTGGCTGTTGTGGCTTAGTGGATTGAGTGCTGGCCTGTGAACCAAAGGGTAATGGGTTCAATTCCCAGTCAGGGCACATGCCTAGGTTGCAGTCCAGATTCCCAGTAGAGGGTGCTTGAGAGGCAACCAAACATTGATGTTTCTCTGTCTTTCTCCCTCTTTTCCCCTCTCTAAAAATAAGTAAATAAAATCTTCGAAAAAAATCATGTCATCCACAAAGAGTGACAGTTTTACATAAATGGATATTGAATCTTCTCAAATGCTACTTCTATATCTGTTGAAATGATCATATGCTTTTTATCCTTTATTTTGTTAATGTGATGTATTGTGTTGATTGATTTGTGGATGTTGAACCATCTTTGCATTCCTGGAACAAACCCCACTTAACCATGGTGAATAATCCTCTTAATGTGTTGTTTTATTTGGTTTGCTGATAATTTTGTTGAGGACTTTTGTATCTGTGTTCCTCATAGATAACAGCCTATAATTTTCTTTTTTGTGTGTTTTTGTTGTCTAGTTTTAGCATTAGGGTAATGTTATCTTTGTAAAATGAGTTAGGAAGTGCCTCCTCCCCTTGCATTGTTTGGAAGGGTTTGGAAAGGATAGGTATTATATCTTCTCTGAATGATTGGTAGAATTCACCACTGAAGCTATCTGGTTCTGGGCTTTGTTTCTTGGGAAGTTTTTGTTGCTGTTTCAATTTGCTTACCAGTGATTGGTCTACTCAGATTTTCTATTTCTTTATGATTCAGTATAGGAAGGTTGTATGATTCTAAGAATTTGTCCAATTCTTTTAAGTTTTCCAATTTGGTAGCATATAGCCTTCCATACTGTTTTCTTGCTGCCCTTTTACATAGAAAATTTAAACAAAACTCTACATTTGATATCAAGAAATATGGAGCCTCTTCACAAATTTCTAAACTATGGTTATGAACAGGAGCATTTTTCTAGATATTTGCTGTGAAGTTACTATTTTCTTTTAATGATAAAAGTGGTCCTTTCTATCTTGTTATAATCAGAGATGATAATTTTGTATTTTAAACTTAAACTTTTGCAAGCTGACTACCATTAACTCACTTCCCCTAAACTTTTGCAAGCTATCATTAACACACTTTCCTTTTCTTTCAGAGGAAAAAAACATCACACTAAAATTATCAGGAATCTATTACTATATTTATGCTTAGAATGAATGAAAAATAATATAAAGTAAATATATAGGCCTATACAGTCTATATTTTATTATCTGTACTTAATCAATAGACCTCAAGTCTTTCCCAAAATTAGGCTATACAGTGCATTGGTGAATAATCATACAATTTTTTTTCTGCAGAAAAAGCATTATTAATTTACATATTTTGTTCAAAGGTTTTTTCCTATTTCCATGTTGACATTATTACAAATGTCCCCATTTCCCTCTCCTATGCCCAGCTCGACCCAGCTCCTATCCCCTCTCCCCTCTGGCCATCACCACACTGTTGTCTGTGTCTATGGGTTGTATGTTAACATTCTTTGGCTAATCCTTTCACCTTGTTTCATCCAGTCCCCATGCTCCCTCCCCTCTGACAGCTGTCAGTCTACAAACTTTTGCTAAATTTTACTTTTTCCTACTACAACATGACTTCATTAAGGAGCTTAACTAATGTTTATATTTGATACAAATTAGGCCTGTATACTTCCATGTGCCATTTAGAGTAGCTAAAGGTCAATAACATGTATTCATCATGAACCTTTTCACATATCAGGGTAATTAACATATTTTATTTTATTGCAACAGTACTACATTAGTGTTAGTAACTTAATCATTCATACTTATTTTCTTCCACTGCATGAATTTAAATTGACATAAGAAAAGTATACTCAGGCCCTGGCTAGTGTAGCTCAGTGGATTGAGCACGGGCCTGTGAAGCACACAATCGCGGTTCGATTCCCAGTCAGGGCACATGCCTGGGTTGCAGGCCAGTTCCCAGCAGGGGACTCATGAGAGGCAACCATACATTTATATTTAACAGATAAATAAATAAAATATAAAAAAAATAAAAGTATATTCAGGAACCCTGTATTGTGAAAATATGAAATACATATGAATGCTCATAACAACTGATACTTTATATTTATATTAATTTTCATATTTGGACTAAATTTTTCTTTAATCATTTTGTATAAGTAACTCAGTTAAAATAACCATTGAAGTATAGGCTAAGAATGTATCATAAATTAATTCAACATTTTATTTATAATATCAGGAAAAACATGGGTAGTATTTCCCAGTGCCAGAGATTAAGCACATACACATATTCCAAGGTGAAAAAGAGAATAGAATATTTTAAGCATGAAATAAGATTTTTGTGTCCAAAACAAGCCTCAGCAGATTCAAGAAAATTGAAATTTTACCAAGCATTTTCTCCGACCACAAAGGACTGAAACTAGAAACCAACCCCAAGGGAAAAAAAAACAAACACTCAAAATCATGAAGATTGAATAGCATGCTATTAAACAATGAATGGGTGAAGAATGAAATTTGAGAAGAAATCAAAAAGTTCCTGGAAACAAATGAAAATCAACTAACAACAATGCAAAATTTATGGGACACAGCGAAGGCAGTCTTGAGAGGGAAGTTCAAAGCAATATAGGCCTACCTAAAAAAGATAGAAACATTTCAAATAAAAAACCTAACCCTACATCTACAAGAACTCAAGGAACAACAACAAAGACAGCTCAGAGCTAGTACAAGGAAAGAAATAACCAAGATCAGAGCAGAATTAAATGCATTACTCAACATAATAAAGGCCATATATGAAAGACCTACAGCCAACATCATATTCAATGGGCAAAAACCAAAAGCTTTTCCACTAAGATCAGGGACAAGACAAGGTTTTCCACTTTCACCACTTCTATTCAATATAGTATTGGAAGTCTTAGCCACAGCAATCAGACAAGAAAAGGAAATAAAAGGCATCCCAATCAGAAAGGAAGAAACAAAACTGTCATTGTTTACAGATGACATGGTAGTGTACATAGAAAATTCTATAGATTCCACCCAATAACTGCTCAATCTAATAAATAAATTTGGCTAAACAGTGGGATATAAAGTCAATATCCAAAAATCAAAGGCATTTTTGTGTACCAACAATGAAACAGCAAAAGCAGAAATCAAGAAAAAAATCCCATTCAGTATAGCAAAAAGAAAAATAAAATATCTAGGAATAAACCTAACCAAGGAGGTAAAAGACCTGTATGCAGAAAACTACACACTGAAGAAAGAAATCAAGGAAGACACAAACAAATGGAAACATTTACCTTGTTCATGATCTGAAAAATTAACATCATCAAAATGTTCATACTACCCAAAGCAATTTACATATTCAATCCAATACCTATTAAAGTACCAATGACATATTTCACAGACATACAACAAACACTTCAAAAATGTATATGGAACCATAAATAACCCCAAATAGCTGTTGCAATTTTGAGAAAGAAGAACAAAGTGGGAGGGATCACAATACCAGATACCAAACTGTATTACAAAGCCAGTGTGATCAAAACAATCTGGTACTGGCATAAAAACAGGCACATAGACCAATGGAACAGAACAGAGAGCCCAGAAATAAACCCAAGTCTCTATGGTCAATTAATATTTGACAAAGGGGGCAGCAACATAAAATGGAGTAAAAATTGCCTCTTCAACAAATGGTGTTGGGAGAACTGGACAGCTATGTGCAAAAAAAATGAAATTCGAGCACCAACTTACACCAAAATAAATTCAAGGTGGATAAAAGACTTAAATATAAGCCGTACACCATTAAAGTCTTAGAGGAGAATATAGGCAGGAAAATCTCAGATATTTCACACAGGAACATTTTTATTGATATGTCCCCTAGAGCAAGGGACATAAAGGAAAGAATAAACAAATGGAATCTCATCAAAACAAATAACTTCTGCATGGCTAAAGAAAATAGTATTAAAATAAAAAGAGAACCAACTGTTTGGGAAAACATATTTGCCAATGATACCTCAGACAAGTGTTTAATCTCCAAAATATATAAAGAACTTATACAACTCCACTCTAAGAAGACAAATAACCCAATTTAAAAAAATGATCAAAGGACTTGAACAGACACTTCTCCAAGGAGGACATACAGAGGATACAGAGACACATGAAAAGATGCTCAATATTGCTAGCTATCAAAGAGATGCAAATGAAAACCACAATGAGATACCACTTCACACCAGTCAGAATGGCCATCATAAACAAAGCAACAAACAACAAATGTTGGAGAGGTTGTGGAGAAAAGGGAACCCTAGTGCACTGTTGGTGGGATTGCAGACTGGTACAACCACCATGGAAAACAGTATGGAATTTTCTCAGAAAACTAAAAATGGGTCTGCCTTTTGACCCAGCAATTCCACTGTTAGGAGTATATCCTAAGAACCCTGAAACACCAATCTAAAAGAACCTATGTACCCCAATGTTCATAGCAGCACAATTTACAATAGCCAAGTGCTGGAAGAAACCTAAGTGCCCATCAGTAAATGAATGGATCAAAAAACTATGGTACATTTACCCAATGGAATTCTATGCAGCAGAAAGAAATAAGGAGCTCCTGCCCTTTGCAACAACATGGATGGAACTGGAAAGCATTGTGGTGAGTGAAATAAGCCAGGTGTTGAAAGACAAATACCATATGATCTCACCTTTAACAGGAACCTAAACAACAAAACAAACAAGCAAAATATAACCAAAGACACTGAAATAGAGAACAGACTGACAGTGTCCAGAGGGAAGAGGGGAAGGAATTTAAGGGGAAAAGGTGAAGGGTTTATAGGAACACATATAAAAGACACGTGGACAAAAACTAGGGGGGGGATGGAAATGGGAGGGAGTGGGGGAGGGCTGGGTGGGTGATCTGGAATCGGAGTAAAAGACAGAAAACTCTACTTGAACAACAATCAAAATAAAAAAATTAAAAAAAGATTTTTGTGTCCACACATAAACATTGTGAAATTATGGTATGTATTCATTATTCTTTAGGATGGTAGTCCAATTTCTTAGCAAAATAAGACTTGTCCTTTTCTAGAGTATTTTAATTCTTCAACTAAACTTTTAGTATTTTTTTAGTTTTCTTGTTGAGAACTTCTTCTTTAGTGGATGCTCTGGATATTAAAAATGCACCTATCTACAATTTACTTTAGATTGATACTAAATTCATGTTGGTAGAATATAAAAACTTTGCTTTCCTATATTATTCCATGCTCTTCTTCCTCTTTTGTGCTATTATTGCCGTACCTATGAAATCTATGTGTGTTCTCAACCTAACAATACAGCCTTAATTGTTGCTTTATGTAGTCTTATGTCTTTTAAAGAAGTTGACACAAGAGTAAAGAAAGATTAAGAATATTTATTTAATATTTTGTTAGTATTTTTTTCTACATGTATTGGCTCTTTTGGTGCTTTTTCCCCCTTCCTGTGAACTGTAGTTACTATCTCGTATCATTCCCTCTCAACCTCAAGGACTTCCTTTAGTGTTTCTTTTAAAGCAGTTGTGCTAGCAAAACTTTGTAGTCTGGAAATGGCTTCCTTTTGCATTTGTTTTTGAAGGGTAGTTTTGCTGTATGAAGAATTCTTGGTTGATAGTTCCCTTCTTTTAGCACTTTTAATTTGTCATTCCCTTTCTTTCTGGCCTCTGTTTTCTCTAATAAAGGATTTTGGAAAAAAGTTGATGATTATGACAAGAAACTGATAAAAAGAAAGTGTGAGTACTAAATCTGAGAAAACAAAGTGAATTAATACACAGGGGTGGGCAAAATTAGGTTTAAAGTTGGGAGTACACAAACTCAGAGTTTATTCTTATATTATTATTTTTTAATTATGGTATTATTTTTCATATGACCAACCTACTTTTGCCCACTTCTTTAAATAGTATGACAGCAGATGTGGAGATTTAAAAACTGGAAATTATATTTATTTTCTAATAAATGTGAATGTTTTATATATATCAGATACTTTTCTAAAAAATTCGAATCACCAATATTTATCAAAAGTATGTATGAACCTGCAAAGAACATCATCTAAGAAATTGAAACTATTAAATGTTATTTTTCTTCACACAACTGGTCTTAAACATTCAAGAAATAACAATTTTTATGCTATCTGACTGGTTTTTTAATAATAAGGAAATCTACCCAATTATTTGATCAAACCTAACTTTAAAGCTAATTCTAATGAAGGTAGGCCTCCAGAAAAATTGGCAACACTCTGTGATGACTACGGATAAAAAATGTGTACTACTACTATATGTATTTACTACTAAGTAAAATTTATGGTCATTCCCTGTCATGTGCTTACAGAGTAAGATTTTCAGTCTTAGGCTTTTCCTTGGGATCTGTATAATAAGAAGGCCTTTGCTGTGTTACTTTGGGTGTGTTCTCTGCATACATAGCTTGTCAGGGAGCCTGAGGCTTCTATTGATTTCTATACAAAATTAGGGATTCCCTATTTATGGTCTCTTTTCCCAGGGTTTTATCTCCATACTGTCTGGTTTTCAGGGGCCTCTTTTCCTGGTCCTCTGGCCAGAAAAGTTGAGATCTCTCAGGGTACTAAGCCTTTCTTACTGTCATACAACTCTTCATTCCTGGCACTGCCCATGTGGTGAAGTGGCAAGGAATAAAGGAGATAATAGAAATTCACTCAACACTATTGCACAAAGTTTTTCTTTTCCTGGTTCCTCTATCTGGAAGGACATATTTTCCTAAGTGCTGACCCTGCAGCTGCCATTGCAATGGGTAAAGTGGGCTGCAGAGCAGGACTGAGGGAAGNTTCCCTGTCATGTGCTTACAGAGTAAGATTTTCAGTCTTAGGCTTTTCCTTGGGGTCTGTATACTAAGAAGGCCTTTGCTGTGTTACTTTGGGTGTGTTCTCTGCATACATAGCTTATCAGGGAGCCTGAGGCTTCTATTGATTTCTATACAAAATTAGGGATTCCCTATTTATGGTCTCTTTTCCCAGAGTTTTATCTCCATACTGTCTGGTTTTCAGGGGCCTCTTTTCCTGGTCCTCTGGCCAGAAAAGTTGAGATCTCTCAGGGTACTAAGCCTTTCTTACTGTCATACAACTCTTCATTCCTGGCACTGCCCATGTGGTGAAGTGGCAAGGAATAAAGGAGATAATAGAAATTCACTCAACACTATTGCACAAAGTTTTTCTTTTCCTGGTTCCTCTATCTGGAAGGACATATTTTCCTAAGTGCTGACCCTGCAGCTGCCATTGCAATGGGTAAAGTGGGCTGCAGAGCAGGACTGAGGGAAGAAATGCAGAAAAAAGAGTTGAATATGAGGTCTGTCCAGAAGGTATCCAGCCATGTAATATGGGAAATAGAGAAATGTATTGAAGAAGATGCGTGATATAAGAAACACTTTATATAGGACAACAATGCCTCAGTCCCCTTCAAAGTAGGCACCTTGGGACCTCACACAGTTCTCATAATTGCCTTGAGCTGCCCCATCATATTTTATTGAATCTCATTGGCCCTCTGAAATGTCTTCCCTTTCAAAGGTGATTTCAGTTTGGGAAAAGCTAGAAGTCAGAAGGCACCAAATCTGGTCTGTAGGGGGGCTGAGTCACCTGGGTGATTTGTTGTTTTGCCAAAATCTTTGCATAAGACATGATACATGAGTGAGCACATTGTCCTGATAAAGCTGCCAATCACCAGTTGCCCACAACTGTGGCCTTTTGAATCATCTGAATAGTTTCTATGGAGTAATGTTCAAGCTTAATACAAACTTTGATGCAGATTCATTGCTCTACTTGTTCAGTCATTTTGAATGCAATGACTACACAGTACACATGCTCACTCAATGGCATCTACTGTCCCCACTGATGAGTACAGTGAAGTCATCATTGTTCTCACATGCTCATTCCAGTCCACTCTCTGCCAGGTTACATTGATGTCAAGCAATCCATTCTTGTTATATTAACAATGCTGGACCCTTTCCGGACAGACTTTGTGTATTCAATTCCCTGGCTCACAGGGACTATTTTCCTCTCACCCCTGGCCAGAAGGATGGCCTTTTCTGTTTTTGCTGATTACACCTGCCACTACATTGTTGATTCAACCTCAGTTTTATTATTCTGAGAGGTCAGCCACAGTGGACTTATTCCATTTTTCCCATACCCAGGACTTAACATTTTAATATGTATCACACTTTAAAATAATGTGGACAGTGTTCACAAAGCTAATATGTAGTTAGGATTGTCAGGGTTTCACTTGATTAATTCCAGCTTTTGAAATAATTTGATCACAGTGTGAGCATTTCTTCCATGCTATTTAAATTTTGTTAATTCAACAAATATTTATCATGTACTTAATGCACATCAGAAACTATTCCAAAGCCTGAAATGTATAATAGAACATTTTATGCTATGGGATTCATAGCACAGAAAATCATTATTTAACATTAGACTCAAAACCATTATTGTATTACCAGGATGAAACTCAACTTAGTTGTAAGGCAGGGGTGTCCAACCTGCACCCCGCAGGCTACATGCAGCTCAGGATGGCTGAGAATGAGGCCCGACACAAAAATGTAAATTTACTTAAAACATTATGAGATTTATTTGTGATTATGTGTCTCAAAGTGTTTAATCTGTGGCCCAAGACACCTCTTCTTCCAGTGTGGCACAAAAATCACACTCTTATAATGTAAGGCATTATCTGCCTAGTATTTTACTAAGTTTGACTCACATTTCACTCAATTCCTCAAAAGTCTTTGCTTTCTCTTATTTCCAGGCTTTCCCCCCTTATAATACCTCTTGACTGATATCCTCTTATTCTGCACGCACTTTCACTGGTTCCTTCTACTGACTGAATCCCATTCATTCTCATCCCAGTTTTAGTGTCACTTCCTATGGGAAGCATTAATTTGGTCTAGGTTATTTAGCCCCGAAATGCATCCCACATACCCACACCAAAGTGCAATTTGGAGCTTATTGGCCTATCTACCTAGCAGAGAGGGCTAAGCCCTGGTGGCAGAGGAAGCACAGAGCTTTTAAGGAAGGGGGAAGAGCCCAAAGTGAACAGAATAAAGCATGCATGGTGGAGAGCAGCCCTCTGTGAGTCACAGGAAGCAACTGCCCAGGTTTGGAAGCACTTTAATGTTTAGGACCGTAAATGAATGTTTTAGTGGGTGAGCATGGGCGGGGAGACCAACATGATCAGATTTTGATTTTGTTAAGTCACATTAAATATATGTTAGATACTTTCAACTTTTAAAAAGTATCTTTTTAAGTGACTATTAAGTGAAGCCATAGATATAGTGTAAAAATCTAGGTTTCAAATAGATGAATAGTAAAAGGGAAGGCAGCTTTCCCCTACATATTGTTGTTTGCTGCTGTTAATTCTTTTAATGATCACTCTGAGTAACTTCAACTTTGTATATTTTTAATCACATTTCTTAGTCTTATCTATTGACTCCTCACAATGAACAATGATAAAATTAATATCTACAACTTCCTCCCACCTTTCCCTTCTAACCTCCATATTCTTCATTGCCTGATTTTAATTAAATATGTTATTTGTCTTAGTTGTTTTGCTATAAATATCCTTATACCTAATTAAAGGTTATCTTTTGACCTACCATACTGAAGATAAAGAAATTAAGGTCAACCTTTTGTCTCAGTTGTTGTCAAGAAAGTTTTACTTACATTGTTTAAAAATTGTGATAGTTTTAACATGTACATTGTTTCTTAACCATAACTCTCATAGTTATTTTAATCTTAGTTTATGTTCAAGTGGATTCAGTTTTCATGGTCATCTTTTCACCATGGTTATTCCATTCATCTTTCATCTGAAATTCAGTCTTTTGTAGTTTATTTGAGGTGGGATCATGATAATTGTCATTCTTGAATATTGCATATTTAAATATTTTGTGTCTGTCACTTTTATTCTTGAATAACAGTTTGGATGGATATGTACAGATGGTGCAAAAATAGATTTTCCATTTTGAGTACATGAAACATGGTGGTTATTCTTGTATTATTATTGATTAATTATTGTATTATTTTCCACACATCAACTGTAAAACTACACTTGCCCCACCCTTTACCTATTGGATAATGCTTTATTTCTCAGAAGACTTTGTAGCTATAGCTCCACTGTTCCTGTACATAGCTGTGGAACTATTTTAATTCCTTCCACAACTTCATATTTTTACCAGAAAGGTGAAACAATTATTTCTTTGTCTTTGAAAATCAGTTCTCTCACCAGCATGTCTTGGTGTTTGTCACTCTGTGTCAGTTTTCCCAAGGAAATGTGTTCTTTCAGTTTGTGTATTCAAATCTTACTTTATTTCTCATAAGTTTTCTTAAATTATATCTTTGTATATTTTCCACATTGCATCAGTTTAATTATTTTCTTCAGGGATACCAATTATGCTTATGTTGGATCTCCTTCAATGCTTTCCACGAATGACATCTTTTATCTTCATTTCTTTGCTTATTTCTATTTCTTGCTTTTTAAAATACTTCTATGCCCTCCTTTTTGCTTTTCCAACATGGCCTCAAAAAAAAAAAAAAGAAAACCTTTAATGAATAATTAGATAATGTGACAAAATTTCCATCTCTTTATATTAAGAGTTGATGGCAGGATTTATTTTGATATTTTTCTTTTGGCCTTTGGAAGGTACATAGTAAAAGTTTTCCATAGCATCTTACAAATCTATTTCTAAAAGACAAACTCAGGAAAACAGTAAAATTTACTTTGGAATTATGACTTTGCTTCTTTATATCTATATGTATAGTCATATGGAAAATATATTTTGCCAGTTCAGTACATAATTATAATAGGTGAACTGTATAGTTGTTATTATCCTGATTAAAATGATTGCTTTAACATTTGAAAAGATTTAAGTCACCCTGGCTGGTGTACCTCATTGGATCGAGCATGGCCCTGTGAACCAAACAACCACAGTTCGATTCCCAGTTAGGGCACATGCCTGGGTTGCAGGCCATTTCCCAGCGGGGGATGCACAAGAGGCAACCATACATTGACATTTCTCTCCCTCTCCTTTTCCCTTTTCCTCTAAAAATAAATAAATAAAATCTTTAAGAGAAAAAAAGATTTAAGTTGTATTATTGTAAAGGTATGTCTGTAGTCACTTTTCATAGCTTACATCTTAATATTTATTTTATTATACAAAGTGCATTTTACTCAGCGTATCACATTATAGTATTTACTATTTATCAAAATATTTGTTGTAGTCTCAAATATTAGCAATAATATAGCACTAATGAGTTATTATACATTTTCCTCTTATTTTTTAAAATAATGCATAGTAAGTTTTATACACAGTATTTCCTCAATTAAACGAGATCCTTTTAAACAATATCAAGAAAATGCAATATTAATCTCTAAATATAGATTATTTATAGAATTTTATTGTTCTGTATGATTCTGTATTGTTAAAGTGGAGAACATAGAATAATTTTTAAAAATATCTTGGTTCATTTCAAATTTCAATCTGTAAACTCTATCAAAGGATCATATTTCCACTCTAAAAGCATATGAACCTAATGGAAAACACCTGAGAAATTTTTATGCACATAAAATATTTGACAATTGCATATAAATTCAAACTCATTTCTACAGGGATAGTTTTTATATGTTTTTATAAGTGAAAATAAATTGATTCAGTAATAAAACAAAAATATCTATGAATGAAATTCAGTAACGTATGTATAAATATCATCTGAGTACTGTGTCAGGAGACCTGTTCCCACCATCTCTATAGTTACAGATTCTACACTGTTAATCACTTGAAAAAATTAGAAATGAGATACATATTAAATATTGATTATAAAACAAAATCTGAAAAACCTGAGTTTTTATTCTAGGAAAATCTCTTGAATGTGTTAGTTTATAACCAGAATAATATAGATTTTTTATTTGAATTTGATCCTGTTGCTGTTGAGTGTGCTACTTCGCCAAAGACTCAGATTGACTAAAAACACGACTGCAAAGCACATGTGATTTTCTCCTACCAAGAGAATTAGCAAAGTCATGATTTCTCAGTATGCACAACAAATGTACCTGTAGAGACTGTGATGGAGAGATGGAAATGAGTTTTTACCCCTCTTTTCTCATACTAAAATGCCTGTAAAACAGTAACAAAAATCCAAAGCTAGCTTTTTTTCTGCATTAAGTAATGTTCAAGTTCCATGCTTTACTGGAAATATAAATAAAGGGAGAAACATGCAGAATGAGTTTTAGCATGGCTAGATTAATCATTTTAAAGGAACCAAAGATTGCATATAAATGTGCAACCTGTGACTTAGCCATTTAGTAATTAACATTTAGCCACCCTGCTTATTAACATTTGCTGAATATCAACATATAGAAACATCAACATCTTAGATCATTGAAAGCAGGCTTGCCAGAAATCTGTGGGTAGCATTTAAGTGTGAGAACTATAGGTACCCTCAAATGCAGCGTTTGGCTTCTGCATGGAGCACTTAGCATATTTCTCTTTTCTCTATAGTTTAAAATGTGTGGGAACATGTGATCAGGGTCCTTTTTATATTTAAAATGGGTCAGCTTCTGTCTAGAAAGCGTCTTATTGTCATGATGTCACCACATCTCAAGATTTGTGACCTTTTGCACCATATGGATTCATGGTAGTCCCCGTCCTAGCTTACAGGCCAGAGTGCTTTTGTGCCCCCGCTAGGGGGTATCAAAGGCTTTTGGTCTGGAATTTCAAGTACCAATAGATTTGGAAAAACAAAAAGTAATTTTTATATATCTTAAGAACCGCCAGATGTCGCAAAGGCATCATTGATGAAACGGTTTTTATCCAAAATGTGGCACTTATATAAGGAATAGTAGTATTGTGTTTGAGAGTCGTAGAGGCCATAACAGGTCAGTGAAATGTCCTTCAAACATCTGATTTTTACATCCAAGAATGGACCCAGATGAAAAGATAACCACCTATCTGACATTGACGTTACTACCATTTAGACAACCGATTCAATTGCCTTAGTCAGTGGGATCAATCAGGCCTTTATTACTTTGAAAAACCACAGAAAGATATAGTTTTTCTTTTTCTTTAAAGATCATGGTTTGGAACTACATACTACCACTATATTTTAACTATAAACATTACATGCTATGTAGAAGCACATATAAACTTTGGTAACTTTTCCTACCCCCTAAGTTTAAGACATTTTATGACATGTACAAAATTATGATAATGAAAGAAATGATGCTGAGTTAAATTCTGCTGAGCCAAACTGTACACATAAATTGGCAGTTTAACAAGCAAAACTTGGAAGCAAGCATTTGATGATTGATTTTCTTTAGACAGAACAAGCATGATAGTGGGTAAAGTGATTTTCCTTATTTTGAGAAAATACAGTGTTTTTCAACATGTTTCTAGTATGAATGGAAGCCTTGTCAAAAAAAACAGAGCAACACATAATATCTTTAAAAAGGTAAATTAACATAAGTGTATCACTTATTTTATATATCAAATTTTATACTTGTCAGTTTTATTCAGAATTTCATAAACTTTGTATCATAAAGATGTTATTATTACCTTTGTTATATCCTGAAAAAAGTCTGATATTAACTGCTTTGTAGGTCAATTATAAAATATATTCAGTTGAAGAAATGAAGTGATGAAAATTAAGGCCAAAATGTGTATTCATGGGAAGATCTTAGGCAACTCTCCAGTAATTTTAAGTACGTGAAATACATTATTCAATAGGTAACCTGCTATATATTTGTATATAGCAGGCTCTGCTTGAGAATACAAGAACTGTCAAGATAAAAATAAGAAACATGCATCATTCTAATTTAATCACAATTCATCAAAAAACTCTTCTGTTGTATATACTACAGGGAAATGTGTGAACTTTCTTATAAAAATAATCATTTACTAATGTTAATTGAGATTTGCTGTTAAATTTTTGTATATAGTTTTTTGTATATAGTTTTCTATTGCTTAAAAATATATTCATATGCACAGTAACAGGTATGCACACGTGCCGAATGTTTGGTTGACATGTACTCTTACTGAGTGTATTGTATAGTCACATCCGTGGGAAAATTTTAATGATGAATATAAATTTGTTTATAGAGGGTTCTTTCCAAGTTTGTAAATGTACATTTATTTCCGATTGTGTTTTGTAGCTAAATTTGTAATTCTACTTAGCTGTGGATATATTATTCCCTCTTGGAGTAAAATGTATAACAACATAAGGAGGCCATTCTCATGCTGTTTTTCTGGATTTAATTAGTAAGCAACCTGTGAATCCATGGCTCCTATTACATTTGTGTATGTATATCATGAGTCCATGTTCTATATGAAAGATTATCTCTATTTTATTCTAAGACTTTATGTATATTTAACCTTTAATTTGACTAGCAGGTTGTATGATTTACATAAAAAATAGATCAGCTTTGAATTCACTGAATGTTATTGGGATAGCATAATCAATCATCTCTAAATGTTAATGGTGTTAAAGAGCAATGAGAGCATATGTCTTATATTTGTGGTCCTGTGGATTTATGAAACTATTTGGGATGTCTAAGAGCATTAGATCATGGCATTGCTCTGTGGTTACAGACTGAATTTTTTAGAGTGGTGGGTTGCATTCTAATAAAGTTGACAAATTAACCAAATATAAGTACTTTTTTTTAAAACCGTGAATTACCTAGTGAGTGTCTTGATGACTGGAAGATTCTCATGAAGGAAGGTGTGGAGAGACTCCTATATAGTACTTAAAATGCTGTGACTTTGTCTCAATCTCTTTTCACTATCTTTTAATAAAACATGACTTTCATTGGCGTTATCCTAATTACATCATGCACACAATTCCTCAATGAAATAGTCGATATATGAATGACAGTAGTAAGGAGAAAAATAGGATTTCAAACGGTAAAAAGCCTGTCCTGGTAACAAAGACCAAATCAATCCCTGTGTTGCATAGCAGCTTGATCCTATCTTTAAAACTGATAGTCACAAAGAATATTTATTTGTTGCCATGCTATTGTAGGGCTTATTTTTAAACTCAAATCCCAATTATCAGGTAAATTGTGCCCCCTTTATCTCACAGAAGGGCATACTGCATCATAGCATATTTAGTTATTGGGACTATAACATTGTTACCTTGCTTGAAACACATGGTCTCTCTTGATATACAAGAAAAAACTGAATCTATTTCAATAAATTAATAGGGATGAGAATCCCAATCCATCCTTCTTTTCAGAGGTTCGCGTACATTGTAATGAAATGCATTAAGAGTTTTCTTCACTTGAAATCCAAATGAGACCCATTTGGGCTCACACCCTTGACAGTCTCCTTTATAAGCGCTGCTGTCTCCTGTTCTTGTGTGGGCCTAGTAAAATGCTTCCATTGTGAGATGCACAGAGACAATATAATGCCACGAAAGACGAAGGTGTCAAAACACAAAGTTAGAGGCAATCTAATCAATGCCTTCTGATTTAGCCTTTGAAGGCTTTCTTCATTAAAACTCTTTAATGGTGAGGCTTATCTTGAGGTAGAGCTGTTACTTAATATTTTTCAGTGTCGTTCTTTGGACAGTCATTTGTACCTTTTAAATGTATATTCAGTATTCATTGTTTGGTAAATTGGATGTCTTGTTAGCACGGCGGTGGTATGAATGACCCGCATCAAAATGATCCAAGGTAATAGTGTATGAATTCTTAGTACATTTTTTATCCCCTAATCCTCATATTTTCCTCTGATAAAAAATCTTAATTTATTTTTCTTTCAGAATCTCAGGTATAGGATGTCATTCAATGCTTTCTAAAAACAGACATTTAGATCTTTTTCCATATCCAAGAATCTGAAATCTAAGAATAACTCAAAGCAATTAAAACTTCTGCTTGAAAGGGGTTTATTACCATTGCCATCCTTTCACTAAATATACTTCTCAAAATGATTTTCTTACTACCTAGAGCTTTGTAATAAAGCATTGTGAAACTCACTAAAGTGATGAAAAAATCCTAAGATGTCCCGGGCTCTCTTGAGTCGTTGTTTCCCAGTAAGGATGTTAGAAATGCTGAGACAAGGAAGAGGAGATGTAACACCCACCCAACTCCAGATGAGGCTGTGAACTTAGGAATTATGCCTACATCAGACATTCTTTAAAATGTTTTATTTTTTTTTAGGCGTGAATGAAAGTATACAAAATATAAAATGTTTTGAATCTCCAATTCACTAGCCCTCTCCTCCAGTAACTTGTTCAAATCTAAAAAAAATGAAAAGCTTTAAATTTTCTTTCATACATGGACCATATGGCATTATGGGATTTGAAAAATACAGAGGAAACACATTGAAGAAAACCTTATTAATGACGTATGTGTGCATTTATATTTAAACCCATTTTATACACATACAATGTGTGTAGAAAGCCATACACATACAGCAATGGAAATACTTTATTTTTGTTTGTTTACTTACAGAATGTGTAGTCCTTCCGGTAGACAGATCTAACAAACATGTGTGGTTTTGGACCAGAAAATGACGTCAGTCATTTCAAGAACATGAGAAATCAATTTAATTCTCTTTAACATCCCCAACTTTAAAAAAAATCA
Source organism: Sturnira hondurensis (assembly GCF_014824575.4). Classification (NCBI taxonomy): domain Eukaryota; kingdom Metazoa; phylum Chordata; class Mammalia; order Chiroptera; family Phyllostomidae; genus Sturnira; species Sturnira hondurensis. The sequence continues at coordinate 18,372,372 of NW_028093985.1, read as the reverse complement.
TAAGATGCCTCTGCTCTCCCTTCCACCCCAAAGTACAATTATCAGTAAAAATTAATAATGGACAAAGAGCAGAAAATATAAAAAGATAAAACCACAAAATATATGCACACAGTATCTTGAAAATGGAAAAGAATTCAAGCAACTTTGACCTGATTTTTCAGTGACTGCCGCAGTGACTGCAGCTGCTCCAGCCCAGTAATTATTTGTGATAGGTGTTTTTGAGTCCCATATGGGTAGGAACTCTAGGCCCAGCCACCTCATTTGCTGGCACACAAACAGCTTCTTCCAGGTGCTGAAAATTAAATTTTAATGTATTATTTAAATATTAAGAGAATTACAGTTTCAGTAATTTTACTGCTACAGCTGGAGTGCAAAACATGCCTGTAGAATGTGGTGTTGGACAGTAGCATATAGGAAGTTTACAGGATTTTAAAGATCCATTGCTCATGTAGTTAATAGATGATAGCCCTTATAGATGGTTAACCTTGATTAGTTTTTGGTAGTTTTTGACACCCTTTAAATTATTGCAGACTATTATTTTTGGGTCTTTTTATGTGGTCTAGGTGCAAAGAAAAACATATCAATGGCACACAACAGCACAGAAATTCAAAAATTTAAAAGGTGGATGGTTAAGAAACCTATGCTTCTTATGCCTTCTTAAGAATATAGAGTTTCCTGTTCTGAAAAGTGTTTCAAAGCCTGAAGTAACTTATCTTCTATTTCTACTTTTCAATCTCAAAGTTGTTAAAAATCAGGGAAAAAGTCAACAGGGTCATAGTCTTTAAGACCCTAGAAGCAGGACTCATCATTAGCGTGCCTCTTAAAATTTTTTGTGTGGCCTTTGACCTGTTCAAATTATATAAAAACCAGTTTTAAATAATATATGTGTATTGGTAAGATGTCTATATTTGTTTGGAATTTAGAGTAAGAAATAAATTCAATAATAGATTTTTATAAGTTGCAATCCCCTGCAACTTAATTTATATGATAAAAATCTTACTTTTCTAATTATTATACTAATTCTACTTTTCATGTGAAAACATCTGTTTTGCTAACTAAAATATAGTTTGCTGGCAGAATCATAAAGCAAACAGCATGTAATGTAACTCCATGGCAGCTAACATTCCCTAGAGCCAAATTAGTTAGATTCAGTGCTCAGCTCTGCCACCTTCTAGTGTGTCTTTGAACAGCCAACTTTTCAGTGCCTCAGTGTTTTCATCTGTATTATGGAGCTACTTTGGAAAGTTGTTACCAGGAATAGATTAATTTATTAAATAAAAGACTTCAAATAGTACCTGGCTCAAAGTGAGTATCCTCTATCAGCTTTTTTATTAGTGTTCGTGTCACTGATTTTGAGTTCACGGTATAAACAAATAAAAATGCAACACTCATGTTTATAATTCTTAGAGGGTTTTAGCATTTATTCAGAGTATTTCTCCTAGGTAGCCAATAACTTGAAGTTACATAACCCATTAATATAAATAAACTCTTTACCCTTGGGATTTCCAATGCTTTACCCAACGCTTGGAATTTGTGCTTTAGATCATTATAGTAGGCCATTTATAATTTCATTCATAACTCTAGTATAGTGTGAAAAACTGTGATAAAAACTGTCAAATAGTAAATTATTTAACAAAATCTCTGTAGGAAGAGTTACATAATTACTTCTTAAATCTCAGAACACATTTTAAAAATGTAAGAGTAAAGAATTTGTCAGAGTTTTCTTTTTTCCTTCCTACAGTACATAATTCTAAAAAGTGCTTACTTTTAAAGGTCTTCACTGCTTTTGAAAATTCCAACTGGTTTTGGAAATGACTGTCAGAAAAATAATCATGCAAGGCATATTCCAAAGGATAGATTAAAAGCTATGTATCATTTTTCCTCTGTAAAACATGATTTTTTGTGTCGATATGCTTAACTACTATATTTTCATTGTAAAACACAAAAGACTTCTGTGTTTTACGATGAGCAATTTTAAAATGTGTCAAATGAGCAATTAACACACATGTACTAAGGACCTACTAAGTCAGGACTATTTTAGGCTCATATTTGGGGCAGGACAGAGCAAGCCAGGCACAGTCCCTACCTTCATAAGGATTACACTTGGATGATAGAGTGGACAATAAACTGATGACTATGTAAAATAATGTCAGGCAGTAATGAAGGCCATGAAATAAAGTAAAGCACATATGGATATACAGGATAGGTAACCCTTTAAGTAGACAGGTAGGGTAGCCAGAGAAGGAATTTATGAGAAAGTGTATTTGACGTAAGGGAGAAAGCTATGATTATTTCCGGGGAAGAGCACATCAGGCAGAAGGAACAGCACATGCCATTCTGTCTAGAAACACAAACAAGATCCAAATGGTGTAGGAAGAGCAAGAAAACCATTATGCCTGGAACTAAATGAATGAAGGGAGCGAGAACCGAGAGAAGGGTGAAGAGGCAACCAGAGGCCCGATCACATAGGAATGCTTGGATTTTGTGCAATAAGTCATTAGAGGGTATTTAGCTTGAAGGGATGTAATGTGACTTATAACTTTAAAACACTTGTGATTGCTATGAGAAGAACAGAATGTAAAGGTGAAAAGGATGTAAAAGAAAGAGTGCTACAACCGTAGACCCACGTGAAAGTAGATTGATGGTGGAGATAAGTGGTTGGACTTTGGCATCTATTTGAAGATACTGAGTTGAACCATTTAAAAAATAGAACTTGAAAGATTGCTGACGGATTGAGGGTGAGGTGTGAGAAGAACCATTCAAGGGATTTGGGAACTGGCTCCAAGCAGCTAGTGAATGTTGTGAATGCAGGTATCATTTATCGGGATGAGGAAACATGGGAGAGGATTGTGCTGGGAGGATTCAGAATTCTGTTTTGTACTAGTCCACCTTCGATGCCTTTAAGGGATCTAGGAGGAGAAGGAGATGGATGTAGTAACATGGAACGCAAAGGAGAGTTTGGGGTTGGAGTCATTGTGGCCAGCATCATGCTTCAGACTGTACTGATGAGCATCACCTGGATTGAGATCTGAGGCCCAGGGCACTCAGACACCCAGACGTTGGGAGGAGGAAGATCCAGTTGAGAAGAATGGTCAGTGGAGTAGGGGGGGAACTAGCAGAATGTGGTGTCCTGAGAGCTAAGGGAGGCTCTCATAGAGAGAAGGGGCGATCCAGTGCCACTGGCCAACTCCCTTGAGCCCTCATTTTTGTCACTTAGATCACAGATGTTCACAGACAGCCCGTGACTTTGGGTATCTCTCCTTCTCCTCTTTGGTCACTGCGTTTCACCTTGTTTCCTTTCCCTTTCTTCCTCAATACTGACTCAGATACTACCATCTATAGAAATGTATCTTCCTCCTACCCAGGTTCCTCATGATGCTTCCCATTTTGCTCTTGGGTCAATTGAGGACTAACAATTGAGGACTAACTCCAGACCATCTTCGGGGGGTCAAGAAAGGAGTTACTGTCAAAGAAGAAACATTCCTCTTAAGCCTCTCCTCTCATTCCACGTGCCGCTGCTGCCACAGCACCCGCGTCCTGGACTTGTCCTTACTCCTCCCCCTCCTCCGCCTCCCACAAAGCCCAGCCTGCTTAGTTCTTCCATTGAATGTTATCCTGGCTAGTATTTACTAACCCTTTATTATATGCCAGAAAATAGAATATCTGTCTTCATTCTTTATTCCTGATCCTGATCACCCGACTTGGGTGTTTCCTCTAAATTGGCATCTGCTCTTTGCACCCTCAGACGTCAATCCATTGCAGAACCCACTCTTTCCACCTCTGCAATTGTTGGTGGAAGAACCTAGGGTCACCAGTGAGAGCAAGTGTGTATTTTATACAGGAAATTCTCCACGTTTTGTTATTGATCTCTGGGGTCAATTATGAGTCACATGTATTTTTTACTGAGGTTTTCTGGACCCACCACATCACATTAATGTTCTTTCTATGGGAAAATATCTTCCAAGTTTTTAATAAGCAATTTACTTACTAATGAAGTTTCAGAAAAATTTATTTACATTTGAGGAATTGCTTTGTATGTTTATAGCCATCTGGCCATATTTTATATCTATTCTATGTACATAGATATACATGCTTAGATTTCTAAATTATGAATTCAAAAGCATATTCCATTGCAGAAAACTGGCATATAGGAATTAGACATTTTTAAGTTAAAAACATTCTAAAATAAATACTTTCTACAGTAAAATAATTTTAAAAATAATGTTTTGTATTTTAATGTTACATATTATAAAAGTAAATTAGGTATGATAAGTGTAAATTTGAAGATTTTAAGGGGAAACATAACTTCCATAGCAAAATCAATATGCTTGATTCTGATTTTTAAAATATGAGACTTTAGGGTTCAAGTACCATCTATCGATATACACACTTTAAAGCACATTCCTCCCTGTTATCTTATCTTCAGTGCCCAGTAACCCTAGGAGGAGGACTGATACTATGATCCCTACATTTTCGATGAAGGCATAATGGCTCAGGAAGGTCACTTAAGGGCTGGATGCTAGTGAGAAATGTCTGACCTCATCATTCTGACTCCAGATCTAGGTCTCTCTTCACTGTCTTGCACAGTCTTACGTTTTCTGAGGTAAATTGTCTTTAAGCTGTATCCCTGGAGTTACAGAATGTGGCATAGGTTTGAGTAATGTGTTTAGCTTTCATCTTGGCTTACCGGACACCCATGGAGCTGATTTAAGTCTTGAACGCCAAAATCAATGAGCCACGTGGTGTTTGGAGTAGATCCGTGCAGGGCTGAGCATGAGAAGAAACTGGCATCATTATGCTTTGTATTTTCAAAATATTTTAAACACTTAAAGGCAGGGCTTTCCTGATACAATCCAAAATGACAATATGGTGCCCCAGTGAGGAGTGTACACAATCACTTCGAGACCATTAATCACATCAAGTGAGTTTCTTGCACACCATGGAGACGGAAAGGACGTGGCAGATCGTGACTTCCAGGCCCTTAGAAGGTGGTATCAGTGTCGGGGGAGGAACCACCTGAATTACTTCCTCCCTGCTCCAGGGTTGCAGCTGTTGGTGATTATGAGGTGAAACAATTACTTCATATGTCTTATTATCTAATTTGGGTATAGGAAAAAATAGAAAAATTTGCTCTCTTTTCTTTTCTCATACAACTTTTTTATCATGGGCCAAAAGGCAGAAGATAAGTGAAATAGGATGCTTTCAAATGGTTTTATGTAAAGAGGTCTGAAAAGATAGATGTATAACCAATTATTGATAGCATCTTAAAAGAACTGGGTGTTTAGCTGGAGGGATGAAAGGAAGCTTTTGAAATAGTTTTTGGCTCTTGTGTGATAAGGCTTGATTACCCTGAATTTAGAAAAAAGTAAAAGAAACTTTTAAAAATTATTATTATTCATTCTGAAAGAATGCAAAGAAGATATACTTCCTGAACTTAGAAAAACAATAAAGCCTTATTGTAGAAGAACAGTGTAACCCCGTCCATCAGAGCAGACTGTTTTTGTGACCCTCAGGACAGTCAGGTGAGGTACAGTGCATGCCTGGACCTTGCAGGTATGTGCTCACCTTTCAGGAGAGCTGCAGGAGGCCGTGGCTATTCATGTAAACTCTGAAGTCGATTTACTTACTGTCTTCACTGTGAGTTCTTTGATGAAACTGAACAGAAGTATAGTGAAAGGGAGAAATATTCACTTCCCGATAGAGGCATAAATGTTTCTTCCTAATACCCTGAAGTTTTTCAGATAACTAGAAAGGATTTTTTTTTGGGGGGGGGGACAAGCATTTTAGAAAATATTGTACTTTAAATTTTTCAAGGAAAAGAGTAATATTTCAGGTGGTTTACTAACATAACCTAGAATAAAACTTATAATAGTTGTATCCTATTTTGACCATATTAATGTATTATTATACAGAAAGTAATAATAATTAAAAAGTAAAAATTAGTAACTGCTAATATATGTTTGGCTCTTTTCTATTTTTTGCGTTAAACGCAGACTTTTTTATATGTACAGGTGTAAAGCCACATTTACCATGGGAATACTTATGTATTATAGACACTCATTTCCATTTGGGATTAATTTAGCTTCTGTTGGTTATTTTGTTTGCTGACATTCTAAAGATGGATTTCCTCAAACCCAAAATGTACATGGATTTGCTTGATTTTATTATATTGACTGTTTTAAATCAAAATTAGAGAAAGTACTATCATTGCCAGTCAGTTAATATCAAAAAGCTGAATTCTTCATTTTTACCTATAATACAGCAACTAACAGATACCAAAGAACTAAAGAATGCTAAAAATAATGAGTATAAAGAATTGAAGTATTGGATTTGCTTTTAATAACCCTCATATAATGTGAATCCTCTTTAGGTCAGGACCTTGAAATTATCCAACTAGACCTTGACTTTCATTGTTCCCTGGGCCCCACATCAGGGGAAACAACAATTAATACAACTGGGATTGTAAAATCATGAACAAATTAAGTTTTAAAAATAATTATAATTTGTATCACATGTTGAAGTAGTTATTCCTATTTTTCCCTTGCATTTCAAATAAAATATTAAGAATTTGAAAACTCTGACATTATAAGGTGATAGTGATCTATGAAACTTATGTTCACCGTCCATCCCTTTTTTCCATGTTCAGTAATTAAAAATGGCTATGGGCATTTTTTATCCACTGAGATTTACCAACTGCTATAGCTTCCAACATTTATAGAAGGATTTCTACACCTGCTTTTTTTAATGAAATTACCAAATATCAGAGCAGCTTGAAATGTTTTCTTTAAAAAAAAACAATAAGTTTACCTCTAGGCCTCTGGTTTTCAGCAGACAGAAAGCGCTATCATTAGCCTACCATCCGTTTTAATTTGAAATCCTAAGAACAAAAGTCATTAATAAGTCCTTTGTCATGGATTTTAAAAAAGAAGACGCCTTTTTAGTATTTGTATGTCATCATGCCAGGCCTAGAAAATTAGACTAATTTATTATTTAAAACACTGGTGGGATTCCTAATTGCATTCATCATTAGATATGACATGTTTAGAACTGAGAACCATATCCAGTGAGAATTTTCCAGTTTGAATTTTGAAATAAAAATATTTTTCAAGAGATCCCTAGCTATTGCCTGTTACCATGGCAACAGTCCTATTTGTCTGAGAGCTCTGTCCGCTGCCAATGAGAGAGAGAGCAACGTCAACTAAACATACGAATACATCAAAGACAAATTCATATGCTCAATCTGATCAGCTCAATTAATGTAAGAACAGAAGCTGAAGGGGGTTAAAAGAGGGCACCCATTCAGGATAGATGAAGCCCCTTTTAGCAGAATATCCACGCCGGCCTTTTGGGGGAGGAATTTAGCACACTGTCAAAAACATTATCAGAAAAAGAAAGTACTAGGCCTCCTACACCTAACAGATATGAAGCTGTCAGACAAAGAATAGCACTATTCATTAAATGACACTTATTTTCTCCCACTTTACAAGAATACAGCGAACAAAACAAGCAGGGGAGCAGCTGAGAAAGACACTTTTTTCTTTAGCTAGTGATGACAGACATGCAGCAATTATGGTGATAACTAAGGAATACTAAACAAGAAGCCAGCCTCCATTCTGTTTATCACCTTAAATTTTATGTTACTAAATTTGCATGCAACTCCTGTTTTTGTTTTATTATTTATGTCTAGGATAAATTAAATGCCTTTGTTTTTAGCAGGGTGCCTTGAGTTTATTGTAGCATACCTCTAAACTCTGAATTCTCTCACTCTATTTTTGTTAAATGGCCATATCGAGTAGAGACGCTTTCAAAGTAAGACATTTCCACAGCACAACAAAATGGCTATTATCAATGAAAGGTGTATGAGAGGCTTGAGGGGCTGTGTTCATTTGCATTAAGGGAATTATTTGCACACATATTTTTAAAGAGATAAAGTTATGTTAATTGCCGTCTATGCTTTTACACTGCAGTATACATGGCGATAAGTGTTATGGTGTATGTATGTTTGCTACACTTTTTTTTCTTCCAAAGAAGTTGTAGTGGTAAGTGTAGAAACTGGTTTGTAGAATTTGTAACAGGTACAAGCAAGTAGGAGTTCCTACGAGATTGCTGCCTTTTAAGAATCTTATGCTTAAACCATGATGATCTGGTTTAAGGCCCATTATCAATAGTCTGCTACTTATATCTGCATGATCGTGGACTGATTGATACTGACTTTGTAGCCATGTGCTCCATAATGCGCTGTCAGGAAATGCTGACAGAAGCAATGAAAGAACAATAAATGTGGGGCAGCCGTAATGTAAAGGTCCAGCCAGGCTGTATGAAAACTGATAGCTGGGATATTGGCTCCTATGTTACCGTATACACCAGTCCCGTTGAGAATTTAGCTGGTGAGTGAATTAAAATGGTCTCCTGATACCCAGAAGGGAGAAAAAAAAAAAGATCTTCATTTAAGGAACTTGCCGACTTTGCCAAAACATTGCTTTATAAAAACAGAGCCAAGATTTTTTTTAAAAAATCTCTTACTCAAAAATCTAGGCATGTCTGACACATCTGAGAAACTATTTCTTAGAAATCAATATACACAAAAAAGCACTGTATCTACTTTTTATGATACTTAATCCATTTGTATATAATTATAAAAGAAGGCATTTTATTAGAATTCCTATTTTAAATGTAAGGCACTTTGTCCTATTTGTAAGAATTCTTGATCTTTAACTTCATGCATGAATATAGCTTGCATTTTGCCAGTGCGGGTTTTTAACAAATACTTAGGATAAGTCCATTTATTAAGCTATAAAATTTACTCTCATCTTCCTAGACTTAAAATGCAGCTTTGAATGAAGTTAGAGCCATGCTTTTTCCTGCTTACATATTATTTTATAGTTAAACTCTGCTTTCTTAAGCATCACTTAATAATTCTTATTATTTAAAGATATAGACAATATTTCAAGATTGATGTTTCAAATAAAGTAGAATCCTAATACATTATAACAAATCATTTTTTTCAAAAGGAAAATCATTATTTATTATTGTCTTTTAAAATAAACATAGACTCTGATATGTGACCTTAATTTTTCTTCCTTTGATTAGAGAATGTAATGAGTACTTACATATTTTCAATGCTGAGCCTTTTAGGATATGTGTATTGGGGTGAATTAAGGTCAAATCTGCATTAATAATTTTGGCTCATTTCCTTCAAGAAGAAAAGTAAAAGGTATTCTACTTTACAAAGTTATCTAAAATGTTTTGGAGAACCCTGGAGAATCTAATTTGACTTAAATGGGGGAGTGCAAATAATTTGCGTAAGTGAATTTAATTTTTGATTCAAACCTTTTTATGGTATTAACTTGCCACATTTAAAATGACATTTAAAAACAAATTTTTTGAATGACAAGAATTTATTCCAGCAAGATTTAAAAGATGCTATCTTCTGAGAGTACTCAAAGAATATTCTAAGCAGATCATTGACAAAACATGCCTACAACAGACTGTGACTGTATACATTTGAGAGAGTGACTCTGTTATACCATATTATTGACATAATAGATTGAGTCATCATTACTGTCTGATATGCAAAGGCCTGGTTTAGAACTCTTCTGTGGATCCTCTTTAGCACGCAAAATATTGACACAATAGACGATAATGGCTCCTTTGGAACCATTAGGGTCCATCATGTCAGGGCCTGCTCAGACATCTCTTAGCAGGTAGCACACAGGCTCTTGACATGCTAGATCATAACAAGTCCAAAGGAATAATTACCATTCCTTAGATTACACCATACTTGGAGATTTCATAGTGTATTAAAATTAGAGCATATTATCACCAGTGTGAATATTAAATAATTTATTAATTATATTCTATTAGTAATACACATTTGATACAGATAGGCACACACTATGCCCATTATAATTTACATGAGCAAATCAGATCGCATGCAGTCATGTACACTTTTCCTTGTCTGGAACTTAAGAAGTTCACACTGGTTGTTATGAATATTCATAAAAAGCAATTCATTCTCAGCCTTATACCTTTTATGCCAAGAGTCAGCCTCAAGCAAATTTTATCGTCCCCAGCCTAGACCTTTGAAAGCAGATAGGCCTAATGGAGAGAGTGACAGAGCCTGAGTGACGCTGCCTCTGACAGGCGGGCGCTCTGGTGGGCACCCATATAATTAGATCTTTTGTGTGGTCTACTTAGCTAAGGCAGAACTTGATGTTTTACTAACAAAATCCTTTAAAAAGAAACCACCTTCCCCCAAAGTTTAGGGTTTTGCCAAGTACAGAAGTGAAAATAAAAATATGCAAGGAAAAATTCCCTGGTAGTTTTGGATGCTTTGTATTGTCTGCAGTGTAAAAGATGGAGTGAGTCATGTTGGGCTGGCTCACAAGGAACGCGTCATGCTTTTTCTTCTCATGTGAATAGTTTTTATTGTGTTGAGATTAGAGACAAATAGAAATTATATTATACAATGTAGCAAGCCATTAGTTTTCATAAAAAGAAATTTTACCTCCAGTGAAAAGCTTTTGATCTTGTAGACGTTCTAAAAAGCTTTTTAAGTTTGATTTTTGGTGGTGGTAGTTTGTTATCTGGTGTTAAGTGCCGGCTTCAGTGTGTAGAAATTATATCAGGTAGTTTCAGTGTTTGCCTGGCAGTGTGTCGCATTTATAGAATGTTCTTTTGGTATTTTCATTAAAATGTAAATTCAGCTTATTCTCTAAAGTTTTAATGAATATAAGTCCTAATCAGATCATATATAAGAAAAATAGTTTTCTTATTTTTATTAGCTACTGAGTCTTTTCCCATGGTTTTTGCTTTTTTCAATTCCCAAGCAACATCATAAGCCTCAAAACAAACAAACAAAGCAATTGCTTTGAACTTACCAACTCATTTTGACACAGAAAATTTATTTTTCCCTTTTCTTTAGCACTCTTAAAGAAATGGAGTAGACCAACACACATGTTCTGTTCCTGAAAGAAATGCAACGGCATAAACCTATTGCACACTGGAGGTCACCCTTGCTATTTACAAATTTTCTACACTTTTACAAAACAAAAGTAGATACAGCATGATTTTACTATGCACCACAGTTTTCATGATATTTTGATATAAATACATGGATGTTATGTGTCTTCCATCTATAGTTAGTCATATTAAGTGCAATTAAGGAACCCATTATAAAAATCTTATGGTTGTCTGATTTTTCTGATGAAATAAGCAAATGACAAGAAGCTTTTCAAAACAAAACTAGAAGGCTTCATTGTATATAATATATAATGGATTTCGAAAATCTTTTCAAATCGTTATAACAGAATTCTAGAGTAGAGTTCATATGCATTTTTTATTCAATAGTTTGTGAGATTTTTTAACCACATCATTTCTGGAGATAACTTTACCCTAATTAATGCTTACTGCTTGTTGATAAGAAAAATTACTTCTGTAGTAATTTTATTCTTGCATAATTTATTGTGTATGCTAAACAGTCCACCACGTTCTACAGTTTTCCCACCATGTTACTTTTACATTTTTATGTCCATTCAAGATAAAAATAATAACATATATTATATGACTGTGAATAAAAATGTATTGCTTTAAAAATATACTTAGAAGCAAGAACATGTATAAAATATTTATTAAACTCAATAAGCTCTCTGGTTTTTGCAAATATCTCAGTAATAAAAGATGAGGAAAATAAACATTTTGTCTGCATCTTGGAACCATTCAGAATAGGAGCCTAAGGTAGATTGAGAAGTGTCTGATTCCATTTCAGTGAGAATTTTCTGAAAATGTAAGGGTTCATCATCTGGGAGCTGTAACAAGCAAGGTTTAACGTTTATGGAGGAAAAAGAAATACATTTTATCATTTTTTTTCTTAAGATGGAATAGGAATATCTTGAATTTTTCCTGATGAATATTACTTCAGCATACATAGCCAGTTCTCTTTCTCAGAGTTATTTTATAGCACTTTTTAATCTTTCATGAAAAGGATTCTTATATCCAGTTTCATAAATGTTTAACACAATATGTCAATTATCTGGCACAGGTGTCAGAGGTCAGAAGTAAGTTAAAATATGGGAAGATGTCTTTAACAGATTCATATGAGGAGGCAGGATCAAGGGAGCAGAGGGTGCAGCATCACGTTCCCTACTCAAAGCCTAAAGACATCCATGGATCTTTGTCCACTAACAGCAATTGGAGCCTCCTCTGCTGTTTATTTCACAGGAGGCCTCCTTGCTCTCCTTGCCTCTCTTTACTCAGGATTCATTGGGAGGAATTGATGAACCATACCTCACGCTCCGGATGGTTGATTTTTACAAAGAGAAATGACTGCATAGCATCTCCCTTTTTCAACTTCCTTTCTGAGACACTGCCAATGTGTATCCTATCTCTCAGATCCCCCTTTTTAATCTAGTCATCCTGTCTGTTGTTGAAGGTTCAAAGCTGAGTGTCTCCGTGAAGCCTTTCCCAGACACTCTTGCACTGTGACCCCCTCTCATGCAGACCCACTCATTTGGAGGTTGATACGTACATCTTTAGGTTTTTATTTAACTAGAAACTGTGTTTGTTTCATGCTACCGGTAGTTTGTATGCCCAGTTGCAGCAAGCACTATCTCTCTTGTCCTATAATCCTCACTGCCCTGAAACTATTCAGAATAGGAACCCTGAACAGAACACTGGACACTGAACAGCTGGAAGTAATCTCTTCTGCCTCTGACTCTCATAGCACTTCCTTTGCACCACTCCTGTGACCCTTATCACTTCATTCTTTGTGTTACAGTTATTTAAGAATGTGTTTTACCTCCTCAGTTAAAGTAGAAAGTCCTTGGGAGCACAACTGTGTTTTATGCATCCTTATATTCCACAATATCATCTCCAAAGGAAGCACATTTAGAACCATGTTTTCAATTAAAATTTTTAGCATCTTACCCAGAATTTATTGAATACCTTTGTGCAGAGCACTGTGTTAATTGCTGAGGATGATACAACATACAGTGTTATTGTTTACTCCCCAAAGGAGCCTAAGTATCGTGGTGAGAGATGACTTGAATGTGAAAAATACAAGAACATGACCAGAGCAGAGTGAATGGAAAGAGCACTGAGTGGGGGCTAAGAATGAAGTGACCAGTTTCAAGCTTTCTCTTGGATATTTGGTGACACGGTGTATGTTGCCTTTCAATCCAATTTCAGTGGCATTGTCTATGGCAAAGACTCCTCTCTGTGGGGAACAGACAGAAGCCTGAATGGAAAAGATTTTCATGCAACCCCATCCCACCCAAAACAAAAACAAAAACAAACAAACAAAAAAAGCAATGGCCAAAGGCCTCTTAAGCTTAAGTACCTGAATCTATCTCAGGCCAAACTGAAGGAAACATTTTGCACAAAGCCAGCTCTCACGTACTTGTCGAAAGAGTGAATGAAGACAGGCTCTCACTGTGATATTTACTTACTAAATAGATAAAATAATTAACCCCATCTTGAAACACAAGCAGTCTTTGTATTCATCAGGGAACTTTATGCTTCAAATATTATCTTAATACATTTTATTTCCTTCTGGAAATTTACTAGCATCCCTTTACTTCAGTCCAGTAAACTGAGTGGCTGTTTGATATTTTACACCAATACTAGACTCAAAGTGACTTAGCAGAAGAGGCTACAGCCAGTTGTTCTGTCTCACACAACTGCCTAACTTCTCATTTAAATTAGTTTTAAAACAGAAAAAATAATTCCAAGTGTGACATATGTAATGCATGGTGTTGGATACCAGGGGGTCATGGAGTGACTGCCCCTCCAATACCTGAGGTCAGAGTACCTTGCCCTTAGCAGAAACACTTGATAAATGTTTGTTCAATTCAATTTTATTTTACCACGAGTAGCGCCTGAATCTGCCTGTGTTGCAGTGAGGCTGAAAGATTTAATGTAGAAAATCGCTTTAAAATCTCCATTCACTCTCCCATGAAATGATTGAACTCCTGCTTATCCGCAGTGGAAAGACCCATGTTCTTTGATCCTGTAGCTGTTTCTCTCTACCACCAGTGATTTGGCTCTTAGTAGACTACTAAAGAAGTGACTCTGTAATACCAATCGATAAATATTTCCTGAAAGTGTGATTTCCAAAAAGTACTGAAAGAAATTAAAAAGATGGGAGTAGGGGGAGAGGAGCAGGAGATTCCGCAGAAAAAAAAACTTTAAAGTAACGAAAATATAATGTATTGTGTATGGAGTCCCCAATGACAGAAGATTCTGTGAGGATCCTGTAGAATGAAGTCTCTCATCTTGGCAGGAGAAAGAGTGTAATCCAGAAAGAAGCAGAACTTGAGTTGGAATTTGGAGGATGAGATCTGGTTTGGGGGGCAAAGATTTATAGAGATGGCTGTTAGCATAAAGCAAATGATGTGAGCAAAAACTCACAGGCTGAAAAGTTTGTTACGTTTGGAGAGACCAGAGGCAAACCTGGCGGAAGTACAAGGAAAGTAGGCTGGAAAGACAAGACCAGGTCACAGTGCAATTCCAGACCCGTTCCTTTGGTTCCTTGGGCTTTGGGGCACAGTCACTGGATGAACAACGTTTTTGAAATTTGAGTTTTAAAACCATGGCAGCTGGAGGAACACCACGTATCAGACTGACAAGGGCAGATCAGTAAAGGGACCAGAATGAGGAGCCAAGATGAAAGTGAGGAGAAGAGATACTGTCAAGGCGCAAGGAAGAGCTAAGCTAGTTAAAAATTCAATATGTTAGATTGAGTACTTCCCATACTTTTCTTCATTGTCTTAACCCATGGCCCCTTACACTTACCTCTTATTTCTGAAAAGAAAAGAGATTGCACTTAGGGGTTATTAGGGGGTAAATAAGAGAATGTAGACCAGAGGGTTTTTTTTTTTTAGAAAATTGACCTGAAAAGATGTGAGTCACAAATTGTCATATTAAATTCTTTACCAGTATCTAGAGGGAATGGATAGCAAGTGTTGGTATCAATCAGAATGACCTATAGAAATAGGTACAGGTCCACATACCAAAGCCCAGTCCCTGAGGTACCTAATCAGAATTCTCCAGGCATGAGGCCTGGGCATCTCCGTTGGTAATTATCTTGGTGGATGATTTGGATGATGCATACTGCTGTTTGAAAACTAGGGCTACATGTTTTTTCTATCATACTTTCTTCACTCATCATTCTTGAAGCAATTAACTTCCTGCACAAATTATAGAAAGGAGCGATGGCTACAATATTTATACTTAAAGATTAACATCACTATTGATACTGACATCTTGATAATTTCCACCTAATATCGCTATAGCTTCTCAAAATGATGCAGTAAAGATCACTGAGAAGGAAAGGGTTTCTAGGAGCTTTATTTTCCAGTTTAACTGCAGGCAGAGTGAGTACAATGAATTTAATATTAAACCTACCTGCCTGGTCAGAATTTTTAACATGCTGTGAAAGTAAAATATTTCACATTTATCAAAAGTTCTATGGGGACGTTTTCCTCATGTGAAATAAATGGATGTTACTTCCATAACGTTTTAATGTGGCTCTGGAATTTCCCAGACAGTCCATTGCACTAGAACATTTTGCTAATTCTTAAACGATGAGTGCATATAAAAATGAAACAAACTCTTTTCCAATGTATTTAGTATCTTCTGAGTTCAGGATTTTGTAGTTTTAATTGTATACCTGTTGGTCTGGATGACTCTGAAAGGCAATAAAATGTAAATATATCCTTGATTTTAGGAATAATGAGGTAGTCAATTTTCTGGGAAATAATCTCTCAATTGAATCTCATAATCCTCATTTATCTCTAAATAAAACCAATCATGTGGTCATATATGTACTATATACACTATTCAACTTGTCATCAGTATTTTGCTTCATTAACTATTTAAGCTTTCCAGGGTCATCAGAGAGGTAGGGCATTGTTCATAGGAAGTAGTAATGTGTATAGTCTTCTGATAGGAATGAGGTGTCTAAAACAGCTTTTTAAAAATTATTTTATTTATTTATAGAGGGGAAGGGAAGGAGAGGAGAGAAATATCTATGTATGGTTGCCTCTCATGAGTCCCCTGCTGGGAAATGGCCTGCAACCCAGGCATGTGCCCTGACTGGGAATCGAACCTCAATCGTGTGGTTCGCAGGCCCATGCTCAATCCACTGAGCTACACCAGTCAGGGCTAAAACAGCTTTTAAGTGTACTTAAATAATTTCCATTGTGACATGTTCTCTATCACTTATTTAAATTAAAAGTGATCACAGAGTAAGATGTCAGGTTTGCTTCTGGCACTGTCTGAATATCTTAATATCTTTGGATCCTTCTATTGGTACTTGCATAATCACCTTTTAGATTCACAAACAAGTTACTGAATCTCTCTGTTGATCGTCATGAAAACAAATTTTAATTGAGTTGGGCATGTCAAAACACTTTCTTGGGTTTTATGTTTGATGTAGCATGCCACGTTTTCAATGAATAAAAAACTGCCTCCTTGCATATTTATTACACACTCCCAGTTAGTGAGATTTTGTTACACAAGCAGTTGCCTTATTATTTTTTACACCTGTACTTTGATATTACAGTGGTTCATTGTCAATCGACGTAATGTATCAGAAGTAGCACAGCTAATGAGCACACAGCTTGCCTTTAGTTCATTTTACATTGTGAAACCCTGCTGGGGAATAGGCTGTAAAAGTTGGGGGAGGGGTGCTGACATTTTATAAATGTCATATGTCAATCCTGCATAGTGGTGGCTGGGAAACACTGTATTCAATGGTATCATAGTCATATGATGGGCACTTTTCACTAGCAGGCAATGAGATTTTTTTTTATTATTATTATAGCCCTAAAGAAAGATGGGGGGAATGGAGCAAGGGAGAAGGGATAGTAGGAGTTTTCTCTTTTACAAGTTAACTGTGAGCCTTTTGGCCTGTGTGTATGAATCAGGACGGATTGGTTATTTTATTAGTGTACATCAATAGAGACAAAATTTGGGTTATTTAAAGTAAAAAAGAGAGACATCAAAACTTAAATTTTACTTTTCTGTTGTTATACAACATTTTGATGTTAGAACAACAGAAATTGTGATATTTTCTAGTTCCATAAATTTAAACTGAAATTTGTATTGGAGGAATAAATAGTCAGAGAATGTTATTTAAACTTATCTTTTATTTTAATGTATGTTTTAAAAACTTGTTGATTATAGAGATGTTAACAGGTAATTTAGTCCATTATTCCTCAGTGCATAAGGATTTGGATTTTGTAAATAAAGGAAATTGCATTACTAATTGCAGGATAACACATGCATTTTTATTTTTATTGCTTTTAAGATTTTATTAACCCTCCTTGGTCTTGTGATATCTGTAGAATTATGAATACAGAATATGATAGCAAAGGATGAGCAGAATATTTTCAGTTCTCAAATGTCTTTCTTTTTAAGCTGGTTAATTTAATATTCAAATATGGGTATTTTAAAATTGGAAAATTTCTTTCTTTTGAAGCCAGTGGTGTGCATGTGTGTGTGTGTGGTGTAGTCAGAGAGGTTCTCGAATGGCCCATTTTGGTCATTATCTGACTGAACAGAAAGCAGAGAGCGTAAAGGAAAGTGTGGGGCTGTAGCCTGGGGAGCAAATAATGACAACACAGTTCAGTGAGATACAAGTCTTCCAATCAATGACCATTTTGATTAGAAACATTGTTGACCAGGTTAGCATCTTCCAGTGTTACCTCTTCTCTGGTTGATGTGGCTCTCCCCTCATATTATTTCCTCTCTTCCCAGACTAAAAGCAGGGAAATGGTACACTACCCTGCACTTATACTATGCCTTACCAGCACCAGGGACTAAGCCGTTCGTGGAAATGGGGGATCAGTATCATTTTTTCCCCTTTCGGAGCAATGACTGGTTCTGCTTTCATGTAACTCATGAATGGCAGAACCAGGAGTCTATTATGACTTTTGTAATTTCTATCCTAGTTCTCTTTCTGTCGCACCAAGTATTTGCCCCATTCATATACCCAGGTTTCTTCCCTCACAATAGATTATGTAAACTTAATAATTCATAACCCGAAGCAGAAGTGAGGTTCCTTAAATATCTCCTAGGCCAAACAGGTGCGCATCATGCGGCCCTGTTTTCTGTGTGTGATCTAATTTCGACTGCAGTATTTAGTGTCTGTCATTCAAAGAATATGGTGAGAAACCAGTTGCTTTCTAAAATCGTGATATTAGGATACAACCTTTCTAATGAAGCTCTTTGCAGCCAGTCTCAACCTGGTGACTAAAGTGCATGACACACCTTGGGAACTGCTGTCCTGTTTCATTTACCACGGATGCATTAGGTAGGGATGGAGGGCAGCCTGGCCAGGGACAAATCACCACAGCTTTTCCCCTTCCTTCTGTCATCCACTGGATGCTTCTAATAACCACATGACAGGGGTGAGACTAGTGGAAAGGACAATGGGAATGATTCGCTTTGGTTGTGCTAACTTGCCAAATTTGAACACTGTTACTTTGTAGGAGCCCAGTTCTCCTTTATACTGTAACAAATATATGTTTCCAATTTTTAAAATGTCCCACTTCAAAATTTAAACTTAACCTTTTGTGAAATTTTTACTTAAAAGACCATTTTGGCGAAAGTTGTAGAATCATATTTACTAATAAATGTTGGTATTATTGCTAGAAACATTTCAGTTAAATTTTTTAGGAGGAGGTGGTTTGTTTTTCACTGCAATTTAAAATTATTTTTAACATATGAACTGACTGTATTGACTAAATATAATACTATATTTCTAAATAAATATCTATTTTTAATTTTTGCTAAATTTTTGGTCTAGGATTCCTAATCTGATATTTTAAATTTAGGATTATATGATATTTTGGAGATACAGTTGGGAAAAGGCTTGAGATATGTTCTAATTTGAGAAGATTTAGAAAATTCTTAATCTTAAACCCAATAGGCTATTTCTGTTCAGACTAAATAGAAACTGCAAGGACCTAGAGTTTTTGTGTGGTGAAAGTTAGGCCTCCATGGTTACGTAGCTGTTGTTATCAAGTTGTCTGCTTAGTAAATGTTTATGCATGCACTTGTGTATTAGTTGGATGTAGTAGTTTTAACTTGTCTATCATTGAAATTCTTCATGTGAATGTCTTCTTTTCAGAAGTTAAATAATATTAGTTTTATTTTTAAATGTAGTTGTTACCTGACAAAGCTTATTGCTCTTCCATCATCTGAAAATAATTGTAAGTTTCATCTTCCTTAAATGAAGGAGGCAACAATTTGAAAATATCTTTTTCTCATAAATGCTGAAAATAAGAACTTTTTTGGCAGTATTGTTGTAACTAATCCGCCTAAATTACTAACTGTAAATATGTTGTTAGAGACTTGCCAAGAGTAGACAACCCATTAATTTTTTTTTGTTTAAAACTATCCAGTTCTGTTGTTGGGTAAGACAATTTATTCATACAATCATATAAAAATCATATTTAATAAAGAACAATCCAAGGCAAAGAGAAAAAATGTCTTTATCCATAAGCAATCAGATGAGAAATGGATTTTTATTCAGTCAGATCCTTTTAGTCAATGAAACAGCATTTTCATGCATATTGCACTCAAGTGATAATTAATATAGTCCAATCCAGGACACGATGCCGGAATTGATGGACTGTCATCAGGGCCCCGTGTTAAAATCAAACCTTGACAGAGGTTTAACACCCTGGAACAGGTCATCATACGATAATACTCTTTGCCTCTCAGTATTTGTCTTCAACCAAGCAAAGTATCACAAGATGGGGTAAGAAAAAAAAGGGAAATAATTACAAATGAAGAGTGACGCGGGCTGTGAATAGAACATATGTTAGGCTAGGCAGAGGCATCAGTGAATTATATCGCTTCATGATGAAGCGGCACTGGGGCTGAACGGGCCTATTTTAAACCTTGATGTATTTTATCTCTACTGTATTTGGACTGTCATCTTTAGAGAAAGACTTGGTGTAATTGAGAGTCAACTCCAATCTGCATGACTCGTGCATGAAGTGGGGGCCAGATGAGCACTGCTATGGAGGCCCAGGAAGCTACTAATAAGATAAAATGAACAACCACCTTTTATCCCTTACAGTTACAAAAGCATTCAGTGAAATACAGTGCTCAGAGTTATGGCGTACAAATGCCATTCATATTACAAAGTTTGGAAACTGTTCTAATAATTAAGATCTATAAGGAAACGAGCTCATTTTAGGAGAGATAGAATCAAAACCTGGTTTATATTAGTCTTTCCTTGTGAAAGGATATTAAATGTAATCAGTCCAATTTGGTTATAACATGTTTTCATTCTATTTGATTTTATTTGGCTATTTCCCTAAAATCTTTGCCATTTTTGCACATAGTAAGCTAAATTCTCTAACACCCTCTCACATGCCCCATCCTTTTCTGAAATTCATCTTGATGACTTCTGCCAGAAGAAATCACTCTATTCTCTGATTAGCTTACAATTGTGGTCCCCATTTTATTATGCTTTCTCTTTCACATGCATGTTCAAGTCTCGTCCCATCAGCTGTCCTGAGAGTTCCTCAAGAATGTACCATGGGTTCACACTGTGCATCTACCATGGTTCTAGGTATTCAGCAATGTTAGTTGAGTAAGTAGTTTGGGTCTGTGGGTATTCATATATTGTAAATATATTATATCTCTTAGATTTGGAAATAGGTAAGAATTCTCACATTCATCCCTTTCCAACTAATCAATCAAGATTGCATTGCTTAGTTTGGAAAAACTGTTAAATCTCTATCTGCTACTAAGTTGGAGGCTGTGAAGCTAGGGATGAAATTGAGTATGAACAGTTACCCCCTACTGTCTATATAGAATTTGCATTCTTTTTCTTTCTATCCATAGATTATCTTCCCTACTTATGGGAAATTCACAGGAAATAGTATTAACCCAATCTTAGATTCCAAATAGAGAGGTTCACAAGTGGAATAGGTTCTGCAAAATTGTTAGTGATAAAGAGGGTCAGAAAAACTCTGACTCAGTAGTAGGTGCAGACAAGCTATATTTCCTATGCATGTCCTATCAACCACCATTAATGCTTTAGGAAAAGTAAAAACTGACCCATACAGAAGACATGTAATTTCAGCTCTCTTCATGGAAGCTGAGTTCGTGGACCCAATCCATCAAAGTAGGGAGTATTGATGTCTCGCTCTCTCTGGACTCCCCTGCCTTCTCTATCCTCCTTCCTCCCTCCCCCTAAATTGGGCTACGGGCCAGTGTTTTCTTGCCAACCTATAAGAGAAAAGTACTGGGAGAGTATTGAGCAAGATCCATAAAACATAATCGGAATTCTGTTTAGCCATGGCCTTTGATTCTCATCTTTTATAAAGGCAAATGCAAACAGATCTTGCTGTTTTTTTTCAGATTTTGGAAATTTCCACATAAACTTTAATATGACTGATAAATTATTACTGTTTCCTACTATAGTGTAGTATATGTCTAGCAAGTTTACCCTTAAAAGGTAATTGAAATATATCATTACCATCTCATTTTAACAACACCACAAACCCCAAACATTAAATTTTCTTAAAACTCTGATATTCAGTAAATGAAATTGAAATAAATTAACGTATACAGTATCAGTAATGAGACAATTGACTCAGATCAAATGACGAATTAAAAATATGTACAACTTAGGAGCTATTTTAGGAAATGCCTTATATAAAAATGAATAAGTATATTTTATCATTTTAATATGATTTAAACTAATATTAGGTATATATACTTTATAAAAGTGTTAAATTTTAATCTTCAGGGAGAAAGATTATCTGTCATTAGTGTGTGGCATTTTTATCTTAGCACTTGAATTACTTTGATACATATATTAAATATTATTAGACCTTCTAATATATAACTGCTTAAAATATTTTATTTGGTAGTTATTGTATGTGATATAATATGGTACCAATCCTGTCACTTAAATTTTTTATAATTCTGTTATCATATGGAAAATATAACAAGAAGTCTCAGAGAAATTATATGTAAAAGAATTTGCCCCAAATGGTCTATTTTATAATAATTTTGTCTAGGTCAGTTGCCTATAAAAAATTAAAATTCATTTTGTTTTAGGTATGTGCCTTTGTTTTCCAAATGAGAATCAAGTACAAATATTTGTAGCAGCTGTAGTTAAGGAACTCATGAATGCTGACACCCTGTTCCTTATTCTAATATAATACATTTCAAAAATAAATCCTCTCATTTTACTTAAGCTCCCCAAAGCCATTTATACTTACATAATTATTATTAGCACCATATCTCTGCCTTTGGTGTTAAACTTTTAAGTGTGAAAATAAAATTCACATTACTAGAAATTATTATATAGAAATTTCGAATTGTGAAGAGAAGTAGAATTTCCCTTAACAATTTAATAGATGTGAGTTTGAGTAAGATTATATATAAACTTGAAACAAGAAGGATTTAGGTGTATACATGTTAAATATAAGAATGAGTCCATAGTTATCCAGCCTGTGCCCAGTCCTCAGGAAATTGTATAGTTTAACTTGTATGGAATTTGATGAATTAAGTAGGAAAGAAAGGGAACTGCTTTTAAAACTGAATGGAAACAAAAAATACAGTGTTTTGCTTTATAGGTCATTGTACAATACACTGAAGAGAAAGTATTGAGTGTATACTTAACTGCTTATTGCATACAGTTCAGTATGGGGGTTGGTTACCTAACACTGTAACATGCCCTCAAAAACAATAAAAAAGGAAAGGTTGGGTCATACGGAATGTTTCTCTGCGGTGACACATTTTTTCTCTCTTCACAACTAACTACCCTGCCAGCTGATTCTCCAGCTGCTCACATACAAGATGAACATATTCAAAGGAATCTCACTTTTGATAATTTCTGGAAGGAGGCATATCAGTTCAAAAATTAAAATACTCAAAAGAATCTGATTTTTGGCATCTCTGTAGATTCAGAACCCTCCTCACTTGCTTCTAATGTACAAGTGACAGAAATCTACATAAATAAGATCAGAAAAACAAAAGGGAAAGAAAAAGAAGAATAAAGTAATCCAACAAATAACCTGGAACCTCAAAAACAAAATACAAAAATCCCCTATGGTAGTTCAAACGAGTTCTTTCAGTTCCCAAATGAAGAGTGCTTAAATTCCACGCAAATAAGCATTGCCTTCAAAATTCTAGGCAGTCTTAATTGTGGCTTCCTCTGAGCTGACAGTAACTTGAAGAGATCAGCAATTTCCACCAGTCTTCTAAATTGTGCATTTTTATCATAACTGCACTATGGAAGAAAGAAGAAACTAATGACATCAGTAAATTGCATGAAGTTCCTATTTAAGTCAGTGGCATACTGAGCACATTTGACACCTGGAGGAGATCATTCTTAACACCCACTTTCTATACAACACAAATTATTTTCAGCCACAATCATAAAGTGAAATGAGTAATGACAGTGATGATGATGATGATGATGATGATGTCTGAGGGTAACATATATGGTGAACATTTTTTTCAAAATTTCAAATGATTAAACTTTGTGCATATAGTCATGGCAATAAAATTATAAATAATAAACATGTAGCACCATAAAAGGAAAAAGTCATCAATACTTTAAAATTAGACTAATGCACTTTTGGAAAAAATATTTACATTTAAACTTTTTCAACACAAATAAAAACTCCAATTTGTCATGTAGATGCAGAGATGAAAGTAGTAAAACAAGTTCTGTTTTTTTATCTTGTCTCT
This sequence comes from Sturnira hondurensis, assembly GCF_014824575.4. NCBI lineage: Eukaryota > Metazoa > Chordata > Mammalia > Chiroptera > Phyllostomidae > Sturnira > Sturnira hondurensis. The sequence goes on along the minus strand of NW_028093985.1, from coordinate 18,348,645 downwards.
CTGCGTTGTCACTGGTTAATTCAAATCTGCTGTTTAAACAAAGCAATGGGACAGCCCAGGAGCTGGAGACACCAACTGCGTGTGAAGCCAGATTGAATAATTTGGAGTGGTGATAAACTTACTCTTGAACTTGGTGCTGCAGTGACCACGTGCTGCTGAGCTTCCGTGTGTCTGAGCTGACTATAGAACATTAAGCTTTCTGAATTATTTCCATGTTGAGTAAAATGGCTTAAAAAGTAATGAAAATCTCATTTTTAGAGGTTTCCATTATTATTTTAAGTTTGGGGATAGTTTATTTATACTTTAAATTTTATTTTTTCAATTACAATTTACATTCAGTGTAATTTAGTTTTTGTTTCATGTGTACAACATAGTGGTTAGACAATCATATACTTTACACAACCTGTTTCCCCCCAGTATTTCCAGCACCCACTGGGCACCATGCCTAGTTATAGCGACGTTATTGACTGTCTTCCTGATGCTGTGCTCTCCATCCCTGTGTAACTTCCAATTTGCCCTTCATATCTTAGGGCCTGAACTAAATTTCAAATGGCTGTCACTCTTCTTTTGTTTGGTACCATGGTCATTTATCTTATTCTTTTCCAAAAACTGTGTTTACATGATTAGAGTTGTCTAAGAAATAATGCAAACTCTTCTGTCTTTTGTAGCATTGTTTCTGGAAAGCAAATGCAAGCATCTGAAGAAAAAGTTATAGAAAATAACTCTGCTTATGAGTACTCCTGTTCTCGGCCAATGACCTTTTCAAATGCCATTACTCCCAAAGGGTAAGATAAAAGATGGAGGGACAAGGACATAGCCTTAAGTTCCATCAGCAGCAGTAGCAGTTCCCTAGTATCAGTCAAGAAAGGAAGACTAATCAATGTTACGCCCATATATTGGGGACAGTCATAAGAAATGTGATTTGCTGCCAAATGTGGCTCATGTTTGGGGTCGGCCTTTAATTCAGAAGCCTTAACACAATTTTAAGAAGTGGGTGATAGAATTGTAATTATTCCTATGTTTAAATAAGTTCCACAACTCTTAACAAGCACAAAACCTGTAGCAGCTTTTGCAGAATTGGCACATTGTTTGACTTGGCAAACAGGGTGTTTAAAGCTGTTTTTACAAAAGTTTCCATTATTTTTACAAAAGCTGCTGCAGAATTTCAGCTTTTTTCACATTTCAAACATATGTGTATTTGTTTATGGACAGATAAAAACAAAGGGAAAATAGGAAAGCATCCCAGGTTTTGAGCTAAATTTCTACCCAAATAGGTTCACATTAAGAAGACTTGCAACTGGAGCTTTACAGATTAATAAATATCTATTCAGCTTGCTAAATACATGCTTGATTTCTCCAACAGTCTTCCATTGTCTATATTCTTTAGCCTTGATTCTTTTATTATAACCATCCTCTGAGTATACCTGAATCTCTATTTGAAATTGATGTTTTAATTTTTATTTTATAATTTTTCCTTAAGAATGGCCCCAATTCTATTTTAGATACTTTTTTTCCTATTATTAGGAAATTAGCATAAATCAGAGATGAGAAAAAGAAATCTAAGCTGACGTTTCATGTTCTTGAGATGGTCGACAGTAAAGGGCTTACAGAAATGATGTAAACTTACCCACGATGGGCCCACTGCTTCATTTCCTGCTTCCAGCTACAGGTCTCCCAGTTTTCATCATTTTGATGAAATGTTGGCTGAGGAATGTTGGGTGACAGCAGAGTTGGCCCAACTCAGTGGCGTTTAGCAATTTTTTTCCAAAAAGACAATCTTTACAAGAGAGCTGAATGAACAGCCATGGCCATGTCCCTTTAAACCTTCTTCTTTGTGATCTTGGTTAAAGCTGATGAAACTGAACTTGTGAGTCACTAGAATGGGTCTCAGGGGGCCCCATGTTGTCCACGTGCCCCCAGGAGTAAGAGCATAGACATGTGATGGATCCCTGGAGTAGTCACTCCAGAAGCACAGTGAAACACTTTCTGTCATTTAGCCTCATGACGCAGCCTGGCACAACCAGTAAGATAATTTTTTAAATTTACATTTAATTATTTAGTCATGACTACTAAATGTTTAAATTTAGCACACCTTTCTAGAAATTCAGTGAGTGGGAAAACTGATATTTCACAGTCTTTTATTAAGATGTTCAGAATGAAGCTGTCTTTAGTATAGTAATTTTCTTTGGCTTCTAAATATATTTGGAGAGAAAAAAAGCCTTATTTTAGTTCATTATTTCTCAGGCACTTGAAATGTTAAAGTGAGTAATATAGTCTTGGGTGAATATATAGTAAAATTCGTAAAATCCTGATTTGGCAAATAAGCTGTTGAGTGTATATCTTAGTGCCTCAGAATAATTATACTTGTTTTCCAAACAGAAGGAAGATACAGCAGCTGAATTAGTTGCCCATTTTTATTTATAAAATGATAATTAGTGAAGGTATACAATCTGGCATGTTACGATTCAGGAAAGATTTTTTCTTTTTTTCTTTTTAAGGACTTAGTGAAGTGCTAGTTGTCTTTTTTTTAAATTGTTGTTCAAGCACATTTGTCTCCATTTTTACCCCACCATGCCCCCTGCCTCATCTATCCCTGCCTCCCACCATCCAGCCCACCCCCTTTGGCTTTGTCCATGTGTCCTTTATGCATGTTCCTTGATGTCCCCCCACCACCATTATCCCCTATTTCCCCTATTATCTCTTTCCCCCCTTCTCTCTGGTTACCTCAGTTTGTTCTTTATTTCAATGTCTCTGGTTGTATTTTGCTTGCTTATTTGTTTTGTTGATTAGGTTCCACTTATAGGTGAGATCATATGGTATTTCTCTTTCACTGCCTGGCTTTTTTCACTTAGCATAATGTTCTCCAGTTCCATCCATGCTGTTGTGAAGGGCAGGAGCTCCTTTATTTCTGCTGCATAGTATTCCATTATGTAAATGTGCCATAGTTTTTGATCCACTCATTTACTGCTGGGCACCTAGGTTGCTCTTAGGACTTAGCTATTGGGAATTGTACTGCTATGAACATTTGTCTTTAATATTTCAAGATATATTGCAGACCTTTGTGTCTGTAAAAACTGTCACCTTTCTAGCTAAAAGTCATCTGAAGTCTGATCAATGTATTTGTAGCTAGAGGTGGTATTGGTAGAAGTGGTTTGATAAGTTTCCATTTATTCAGGGCCTGCTATATGCCAAAAGCTGGTGGCAGAGGGTTTATATACATTATCTCATTTCATCTTCATGATGAATGGCTATTCAAAGTATGGGCATTATTATACCCATTTAACATATGAGGAAATTGAGGCTCAGAAAAATAAGTCATTTTCTAGAGCATACAAAGCTAGTAAAATTGGGGCCTATGCAAATTTTTATTCTGGACACATGAACACCTGGAGCTCTGGGTGTGAGGTAAGCAGAGGGACATGTGGGACTGACCTACAGGCTGTAGGGGTCAGAGCTGTGGATGGCCTCAGATGAGAAGCAGGACAGAGAGTGGAAGTGCAATTTCCCTGAATATAGACCATAGCATCAGGCCACAGGCCTCCAGAAATGGAGCCAGGATTTCAACCAAGCACTGTCTAGGTAAAAAATCTTCTGTTATCTCTCTGATCTGTGAAGCATCTACTAGGTGGCTAGTGCAATAGGACACAGAGGTGAGTAGGACCTGTCCCTGACCTCAAAGGGCCTGCAGTCCAAAGGGGGGGACTGACACATAAGCAGACATTACTCATTCATGGTACCTGATCACTGTATGTATATATCAAGTATCAAGCAGCAAAGATGTATAGGATGTGGGGTGGCAATTAGTGAAGGCTTCTTGAAGAATTTATCTGAACTAAGCCCTGGCTGGTGTAGCTCAGTGGATTGAGCATGGGCCTGCGAACCAGAGGATCGCGGTTCAATTCCCAGTCAGGGCACATGCCTGGGTTGTAGTCCAGTTCCCTGCAGGCCAACTCCCAGCAGGGGACGCACAAAAGGCAACCATACATTGATGTTTCTCTCTCTCTCTCCTTCCCCTCTAAAGATAAATAAATAAATAAATAAAATAAAATCTTTAAAAAAGAAGAATTTATCTGAACTAAATTTTTAATAACAGATAGTAGTTAATACACAAATCTGCACACACACTTAGAGTCTTCATCAGTCTTGATAAGCCATTTTGACTAGGTCTGCTAATCAGAAAGAGAGATAAGAAGCAGATGAATGCTGTCAGCACTCAATATGTTGCTTGGTCTGACTTTGTAGCCATGTTGACACTACACTTGATCTACTGTTGTCCTGAACGACATGCTGGTTTCTTGATTAGGGGTTTCTGTTTTGTTATCAGTGCATTAGGCAATATGCCACTCAGGTAGCAGAATTTGATTATAGTTTTCATCTTTGCTTTCTGAATTGCTCTGGGTTTGCTCTAGTGTTGGCTGACATGTGACCTCTGCAGTTTTTGACTTGAAAAGTTTCCTTCAGAACTTGCAGGAGGATGGATTAGCCCCCACCTCAGCCCCAACTGCTGGTTTTCCTTACTCTTTCTGGTCGTGGCTGCCTGTGCTGTGTTTAGGAAGGCTAAGCCCATGATTACAGGGCTGTTTTATCTGAGAGCTGTGCGGAGTGGATCAAAGTGATACTGTCAGCCCTGGCAATGACTAGTCATCACCTAATGGACTCTCCAGTCTTCATAACTTTCTCAGCTCAGTTATAGTTGGGCAAAAGCTAGAAGTTAAACCTGCTGATGAACTTTACTTAAATCCTTTTGCAAGGTTAACATACAGACAATAGCTCTCTTCATCACTGACAATGTGAAACCACATTATCTCCTCAAGAAAGTTCACTGGCCTCTCTCTTTATAATAAGGTATTTCAGTATGCAAGGTGCATGCTCAATATATGAGTAGTTTTGTATTTTTCTTAATATCTCTGATAGAGACATTACTGGGTATATTTTTAAAAAATGAAATTGGACTAGATTTCTTTAACTGGAATTTTAGGGAATTGAGGGTGAGTAAAAATCTAAAGAACATATAAAAAGCTAGAACATGTTTTAAAATAACTGCTTTTTTGGTATTTATTTGTTCATTCAATTAATATTTGTTAAAAGACTACTGACATTGCATTAAGTACTTGGAATATATCAGTAAACCAAATAGGCACTATTCCTGTCTTAGATGTATTATATTTTTTAAAATATTTTCTCTTTGAGAAGTAACTATTTTTAGACCCAGACTGTGCTATAAGTTCACATAAATTGCATGTACAGCTTTTGATTTGATTCTTTACCAATTTGACTACCTTGTATAATTCCTCTAATTTCCTTCTTCTCCTGTGTCCATTCATTTAATGAATTTGTACTGGACCCCACTGAGTGTGGACCACCAGTGTACACCAGGGTAGAGCCTGCCACAGTACTCTGATGGTCCAATAAGAGAAACCGAAACTTGCACACAGATAGCCATACAGAAATTAATACATGATATGTTCAGTGAAAGGCATGCACTGTTTCTAGAGAATTAAGAAGGAAGCAGGGGCAGAAGAAATGGGAGAGATGGGGAAATGAAACTGTTAATCAAGGAGTACTGTACTGAGAAGGTAAAATTTAAGGTGGACTGTTTGAGGAGCCATTATTGGCAAACAGCTTTGCAAGCAAAGTTTTAAAAATAAGGCAAGTTCTATTTAAAGAATGACAAAAAATCACAAAATTAACTGGTGCATATTCGTACTGGAAAGTGGCATTGAATCCAGATTCTGGATAGAATTGAATGACAAGTTATAAGTTTGTACATATCTAATAAACATTCAGTAGAAATGAAGGGAGGGAGGGCACTGATGAATTTTGCTGTAGAAATGGCACTATGTCATGTCTAAAAGAGTTAAGCTGGTAGGTTGTCTGCAGGATGGTTGGTCCCGGCTAAGCACTCTGTGGTAGTTAGAATGGAAGGGATTCTGTTTGGTGGCAGTTTTCTTACAAGGTGCATTGAGGCATAATTAAGTATCATTTAGGCCAATTCAGAGTGGAATGACAGAGGCTTGGATGTTGGCGGACATTTCAATGCCAGCTTCTTCCTATAATTTCAGAACATAATTCTGTCAAGGTGACACCTTTACTGAAGACAAATCAGGTATAATTAGATATTGGGAAAATATTAGAAATTTGAGAACATAAAAGGTCTGATTAGAGAAACATATCAAATGGGAGTATGGCTGATGATTCATGTTTCCTTAATTGATCATAGGGAATTCATCCCACATACATAATTTCTATATAAATTTTATGATACAAGTTTACTTGGGAGGATAGTTTTAAATGTCACTATTTTCTGTTTATGTTAGATCCAGATGGATAACTATGCATCGGCAGACTGTTCAGTCAATAAAAGATCAATTATTTGTAGTCAGATGTAATTGCATAACTGGGTGAAATCTTTACTTAAAAATATATCAACACCAGATTCCATCAGTGTTTCCAACATGTAGGAAAGTGTTGGAAAGGAAGGTTGTCCCTGTGGTGCCGGTTTAGGCGTTCCATAATCCCGTTTGTGTTTAATTGGTCACCACTCTCTTCGTGTGACTGTTTAGAGCATCGAAAAGATGTGTTAAGCTTAAAAAGCCATAAGCTATACATGAGTTTATTTCTTAGTTAGGAAGTAATTGTTTCATAAAATACTAATTGGACTTGCTAGGAACTCATTAAGAAGACAGGTAAGTAAATTATTAAGGACTGACAAATGGATTTAAAATGTCAAAGTTAAAACATCTTCCAATTTTTTAATTGCTGCTGAAATTTTGCCATGTCTACAATTGGTCTTATTTAAATAACAAATTAAGTTTTTCTAAAAATATTTAAGTATTCGTGTATTTTTAATGGTTTTATTAGTTATAGAACATGAACATGAATCTTAACCACAGCATGACCTTCATAATTATTCTTTAAGAACCTACTTCGTTCCTACAGTAAGTTAATTATGGATCATTTAACATGAGACAGAAAACAGTCTCTATACTGGATAGCAGAGAACTTTAAGTTCCATTTTCGGCATTACCATTGATTAATTGTGACAATGAACAAGTCACTTAAGCTCTATATAACCTCAATTTCTCCATCTGTTAAAAGGAAATAATATCTGTCACAAGATATTTTCAGAGCACTTTGGAATCACTAGCATAAAGATATTCAATAAATCAAGAACAGTATTATTACTCATCCAAAATGTAATAAAAGATTTTTTAATGTAGTAACCATTCAGCTCAGATTCAAAGATGAAGATTCTGAATTTAGAATTTCTTCCCACTCCTGCCTTTTAGGCTTGAATGTTTACATTATTTCCTTGAAGCTGCAATCTTCTCAGGGTAATTATTGCATTCTTCTGCTTCTTTGAGAATCATTTTATTTTATGGTTTTCCTTAACTTCTACTTTAGCTAATTTCTTCTTCATTTTACATTTCTTCTCTCCACCCCCCAAATTTTCACACCTTGTGTCTCTTGTCCTTTATACTTTTTATATTTTCATTTAAAAATATTCTTTATAATCTTCTTTTCCTTTAAATAAACCAGTGTTTAGCTGGTATAGCTCAGTGGATTGAGTGCCGACCTGTGAACTGAAGGGTCACTGGTTTGATTCCCAGTCAGGGCACATGCCTGGGTTGTGGGCCAGGTCCCCAGTAGGAGGCATGTGAGAGGCAACCACACATTGATATTTCTCTCCTTCTCTTTCACTATCCCTTCCCCTCTATCTAAAACTAAATACATAAAATCTTTAAAAAGGAAAACTCAATTAAAAACAAATAATTGTTTAGCCTGAAATTGGCTTTTTACACATTTGAAAATTCCAGTCAAAGTATTTGCTTGTCATTGGTCATTCCTACAAACATTTTTTACATTAAAGTGGTCAGCTCCATTTTATTAAGCAACCAGGTGAAAAGCAACTTGGTTTTGAGGATGAAACTGACAAAACAGAAACTGAGTTGAAATTATTTGAGAAAATCAAACAGGAACTGTGAATTTTAACATTTCATATCAGAGGATTGACCATATAAGATTTCTTAGTTGATCATTCCCTTTGCTGTGCTAAAATTGATCTGTAATGCTACTTTACTCACTTACTAAATTTACATATATGCATGAGTCTGTCTCTAAGTTCTAAGTTCTGTTCCATTCATCAGTTGGTCTATTTTCGTGCCAATTCAGTACGATTTGTATTATTATGGCTTTATTGTGTGGCTTAATATCTGGCAGGTCAAGTCCTTCTTTTTTAAGATGTACTTATCTGTATGTGGCTATAGGCTTCCATGTAAATTTTAAAGTCAGTTTGAATTCCTCAGAAAAATCCAAGTGGAATTTTAATTGGGAGATCCAGTATCGTATTAAGTTGTGTATGACACTGCCTTATATATCGCGCAGTAAAGTCAAGAAGGGCAAGATGACAGATTAAAACCTTCTGTTTAAAAAAATTCTATGATTGTAAATTAAGCAAAAGACAGTTTCTTCATTCCTTCAGGGAAATTACAGTCTAACCGAGGACATCCTCCACCAGAAGAGACAAGAATATTTACGAAGCAGCTTGCTAACATTCTGAAGACCCACATGCTGAAATGACAGAAAGTAAAGGAAGACAGGATGGGCAGGGTCATTGGAGAAGACTTCTAGGCAGAATACTTATGTCCGATGTGGAAGGTAGGGAGAACATGGAACAAGGCGAGGACAGGCAGTATGAAGAGAGTGAAATAGCAACATAAGGAGACTACAGGGGAGTGTCCCTACAGCAGCTGCTGAGAGTCAGCCAGGAGAAGGGGTGTGAGGGTGCCCCCCTAAAACAGTCGTTCTCAGTCAGGGCTAATTTTGCCTCTTCCACCTCAGGGGACAATTGCCAATGTTTGCAGACATTTTTGATTGTCACAACTAAAGAAGAAAGGATTGCTACTGGAATGTAATTGATAGAGGCCAAGAATACTGCTAACCATCATACAGTGCACAGGGGAGCCCTCACTGCAAGTAATCAGCTGGCCCAAAATGTTGACAGTGCCAAGGCTGAGATTCTGACTTCATTGGTCCAGGATGGGGCCTTGACATTGGCTGTTTTATAAGCCTCCCAGGTTGATTCCAATGTGCAGCCTAAGTTGAGAACTATTATTCTGGATCCATGTAGTTGAGAAGGAGAGACAATTTGATTTAAGAAACTATTGAATGCATTTGTGTACTCTTTATTTATGCCACCTTTTAGAAGAGTCATATTTCTGTACTTTAAATAACATAATGTACAAGGACACACTTTTGGTTATGATGTATGTGCTTGCACACATGTTTGTGTAAAATTATTTGACTTTCTATTGGAATTTAGGAAGATTGTATATAGTTAAGGTTTCACATTCTCCCCTGCCTCTACCAAAAGACCTGCTTTATTAAAACTGCCACCTTGTAAATAAATCCCATAGATGCATACTCGAACTCTGTTTATTCATCTACTAAAGCAAACCAATATTTTTATCATTTATGGCTTTCTCTCTATCTTGAAATGTCAGAATGATAGCATGAGCACAAACTGAATTGTCAACACTTTTGTCAAATTATGCAACTATTTAGTATGATTGGGACAATATCTTCTTGCTTAAAACACTGATATAACTAGTTTTCTCATGTTCTGGAGTTATGTTATTGATTTTGAAATGGGCTCCCTTTTCCAAACTCCAAATCTATGGAGCAGCTGGTGGTGGTTAGTGACCGTCTGCACCAGCAGTCTCATCTTTTTAGCACTGAAAATTAATTTTTCGCATCTTGGCACATGAAGAACTCAAGTGTGCCCTTACCTCATTACCTGACATGTTGCAGTTGCACCAGCAGCGGGGGCGGAGGGTTGGTGGAGCAGCTATTTGGGCATGAGAAGTGGCCGCACTGAGATATCACATATAAAGAAATTGTACCAGGAGAAGACCCTCACCCTTTACTGTGAAAGTGAGAGGCTTCTATTCACACAGATTCCAAATATCTGATAACAATGAATATAACATTGAGGACTCTGCTTGGAATTTTCCTTCCCCCCTCAAATGGCTCATCTATATATGCAAAAGATGAGTGTGTCATGCCAAATACTCATGATAAATGAATATTGAATTGCTCCTTGGAAAAAATTTGCAGCTGAGCTCCCAGAGCTCAGTAATCTCATCATCCCCAAAATATTTATCCTTCACGGATGTACTACGTGTAGTTAACAGAGCCTACAACCAAAAATGTTTCAGTTTTACCACAGGGTAGGAAACTGTGTTTCTGGTACAATGGAGAGAGTTCTGGGCAGGGAGTGGAGAAACCTGGGGTTTGATTCTGAATCTACCAGGCGTGTTGTCTCTCATGTTCTCAATTTTAGGATCACTAGGCATTAATCATCCCTCACCTGGAATCCAGTAAAAAAAAAAAGCCCCAGCTGATCATCAGAACTCCAGTTTTATTCTTTTTGGAACCGTCTTCTGCTCTGGTGCCAGCATGACATTTTGTAATATAAGATCAATCCTGTCACTCCCCAGGCCACCAAATGTGGCTGTGCAGACTGTTTCTTATACAGATATTGTTTGATGCTCTCAGTTCCCTGGGTCTTCATTCATGTTTTCTTTTCTGCCTGATACGTATTTGTCCATTTTTCCTAGACAATCTTGCTCCTGTTTTACGGTACCTCTCAGGTTCCCCTCCTGCCACCCACAGAAGCCCAAGAGCCTGGGATGTGGGATGAGTCTCCAGGTTGTCCCTGAGCTTGCTTCTGCCACCAGTAGGCACTGTGTCCTTCCAGATGTTTCTGAGGGACTACCTTGTGGGTGCCTCCCCTTCTCTGCACTTTTCCTGTTTCCTAATGATGTGAAGAAGCAAAGTTGGTTGTTGATTCTTGCAAGGATGTTAACTTCTTATATTAATCCTGCAATTCTTTGTGATTTCTTCTTATCTAAATTGACACATAAATTAAGATGAACCTGAATTTCCTGAAAGATTGGACTTCTCCCCAAATTAACAAAGTGAGGAAACTATGCAACTTCCTTGTTCTTGAGCATTTATGATAGGATTTCAAGCTTTTTATTATGGTAGCAATGAAAGATGTGTGCTCATACTTATATTTAAAGATATATGTACTTACAGATTCTGTATCTAAAAAAGAGATAATCTACTTCCAGTAGGCTTTAAAATTTGTATAATATTGCAGTAAAAGTTCTCACTGGTTGTCTGTCACTGCACATACCATGTGAAATAGGTACACAGAGCATGTCACTTTAACCACCCTTGTAAATTGTGAGCACAAGTTTTGTATCTTAAAAAAAGTGTCTCGGGAATTATGGGGGCAATTTTGCCCGCCAGTCCCCCTGTCCACTACGGATGAAAATGAAACTACCAAGACATGATCTGCTTGGGGAGGAGAGGTGGCTAATCTCTCATTGGAGAAAGACCAAGAGCCGCTTCCTCAATGGCTTTTATTGGGTTGTAATATGCAGGAATACAGGAGGCCAGGATCATACAGTAGATAACATTTCAAAGAAATCTGAGGGCTTAGTCTGAGTCACTGTCTGTCAGGGAGTTGCAAAAACTTTGGGAGAAAAACTAAGGGTAAGAGGTAGGGAATCCGTAACTTATGTAGTGACTTTCCATTCACAGGCCCAAATGTGTGGCAACAAAACTGAAAATCAAGGAAATTATTCAGATAATTTAAGAATATATGGATTTGTCATTTAACTTTATATATATATGTGTGTGTGTGTGTGTGTGTGTGTATCTTTCACTATCTAAAAAGGTACATGTTAACTTCATTCACTATCAAAATCTGACTTAAAAAGTAGTGATAATTCAATATAATTTGACAGAAAAGTTATTTCCACCCACAACATACTGTCATAAATATGAGTTGCCTAAATCCCTGGACCTCAGTGCTATAAGAAACTTTGATAGAGCACTAAACTCAGGGTCCCTGACTCCAAGGAAAATCTCAACTAAATAATCTAAACAAGTGTCAATCATATATTAAGCCCTTAATAGAATTATATAATTTAATGATTAGATGTTAATTTTTCAGGCCCTTGAAAAATGTAGTCAACATTCAATAGTATAGGTTAGTGTTTCTAAATTTCAGTCTTTCATGCCCAATTTTTATATAAAATGCTTAGAAATCAATACAAGCAAATTGTGAAATATTGCAACCAGAAATGCTTTGATAAACTTATTCCCATTATACATTTAAGTAGATTGTTAAGATGTAATTTAACTCATTAACTCAAAAAAGATTTTTACAACTTCAATTTTTCACTTTTACATATTTGCATTATTATAATATCAGTATGTCTCATTGTCTTTCTGGCAGGAGTGAAGTCAACTTTAACCCTGATTGAATTAGTGGTACTTTTTTTATTTTTGTTTCAAATTCATTAATATACTAGGAACCACATATCAATTTAATGTCTCACTAATAATAGGATCATAGGATAGTTCAAAGCTAATTTTCAGTTTCTGTACATTTTTATTTGATTGTATTTCAGCACCTTATCTTTATGTACTGATTTCAAAATTCAGTATTTTGAAGCAGAACTAGAAAAATTTTCCTGATGAATTTGTCAGAATCACAATTTCTACTTCTGTTATCTGTAAGGTTTTTAAATAGTATATTGAAGTTAAAGTTTTATATAGGCATATGAAAAAGAGATAAAAGAATAAAGACAGATTTATGAGAAATATGAAAGAAAATCTGAGGGAAGTACAAAGTGTGGCAAAATACAAAGAGGCTTTATTCTCTCTCCCAAAATATTTGTGTATGGTGAAAAAAACTTCATAGATGATCAGTTTATATAGGATACCTCAGTCTTTAACTCTGAATGCTTTCAGTAAGAATGCTAGACTTCTTCTTCCCTCTTAGACTGAAATCTCTCTATTTCTGCTGATCGATGTCTTTATATCACCCTAGTGAGTCTTCAGTTTACAAATAAGTTATTCGAGAATATTTTTGCAAGTTGTTAGAAGTTCAGATGCCTTTTTTCAAAAAAAGGCAGCAAAATATTATTGTAATAATGTTACAATAAATTAGAGGTTTTCAAACCAACCCACAAAACCCTACTTGACCCATGTTTAGTAATATCTAAATATGGCATAGTAGGTAATACCTAGTATTCTAAGCCACATTATAAGAAATCAACATTTCTAATACTCTGAATGTCCAAATGAGCAGTCAGGCTTTCATTGCTGATTTCTCCTTGAATGAACAGGCCTTGGACTTTCTCTGGGTTCCGTCCCTCCTTTAGCCTAGTGTTTGCCTCCTTTGGTTACATGTCCTGGGATTTATGTGTCTTCTCTGTTGAGTGCTTTACATAATGCTGCAGGTGATCCTCAGCAGGACTCCTTTCAGGTATAGAATAGTCCCAAACACCAGAATAAAGGCCAAAAAATATACTCCCTTGCTGTTGGGATACCTAAGGGGTCCCAGTGAGCTATACTTCTCTCCCCCAGTTTGGTTGTGAATAATGAAATCTAAAATGGAGCATCTGAGGAAGCCAATAATCTCACCTTTGCTCTGAAAAGTGATGGAGATGTGGTTTCTGAACCCACAGTTAGACAACTGCCTAGTCAGGCAGATCCCAGAAAGGAGAAGGGTGGAGCTAGGCACAGTCTACTTACTTATTTACAACTTTACCAATAGGTTGAGCAGCATCACCATCAACTGAACAGAGTAAAGAGACAGAGAGAGGCCAAGAGTTTGCTTAGGAAAAGAATTCTCATTTACTGGAAAGTAGGAGTAGGGAAAAGGCTGTTTTTTCACATTTCTGAACAGAGAACAACCATGTCTGGTGTAAGGCCCTTTAACAGCAGTTTCCTTCAATTCTTCTCTCTTTCCATGTTTCATGACAGTAGCAAACCACCTAACTGTATGCTCTTAATCTAGAAGAACTTTTCTCAGTCTGTATGAATTATCACCAGTCTTCCTCCCATTCCATTTAGCCCTTTCCTGGGTGTGTAAATAGGAGCTAAGTTCCCCTGTCCTTCAGTGTATGAGCTTCCACAGGTGGGTAGATTTAGTGGAAGCCAGGGATCCCTTCTAGTGGTCTCCGTACTTCTAATAGCTCCCTCTCTGTGGGGCATTGGGGTGGGAGGGATACTTTCTATCTTCTTAGAGTCTCCATCTGGGCCTGAGAATCAAATTGACATAAAAATAGATTAACAGGAGAAAGGCACACAGATTTTTACATGCCCATGGGAGGCTCATCAGGAAAATGAAGACCCCCGAAGTGACTAGACCTAAGGGCTTAGGTACGGGGTTGAACAAAGAGTAGTAATTGTGGGGAAGTAACTAAAATATGTGGGAAGACAATAGGTAAGACTGAGTCTGTACAGGTTTCTCCTGGACTCTCTTCTCTGGTGATAAAAATGTTTCCTCCTGGTGAAAGGAGGACACCCTTCACCTTCGAGTTTTATCTCCTGCTTCCAAGAAGAAAAGGGGTAGTCAGAGTAACCTGGCGCCAGCTGCATTCGACTGTCTTCAGCTCACAATAATCCTTATGCCAAAGGCATATTTCTGGTGGTATATTCTGCCACCCTCCACCCTCTGCTCCATAACACTGCAGCTCCAAACACAGATGTGATCTCGTGTTCCCTTGTCCCGAGCCTTCAGGGCCTGCACACTTTCTATAGGATCGAATCCTGAAATCTGCACAGTACACGCACCATCAGCCAATCTCACCCCAGAGTACCTTTCTCTCTTCATCTCCAATCTTACTGTCCATGTAGACTTTCAATTCTTTTCCCAAACTAGAAAACAAACTACTTTCCCACGCATTTCTTTATACGTGCTTTTCCATCTATTTATTTTTCCTACTATTTATCTGCTCAAATGTCATTCATCCTTCAGGGCCATTTTGAAGGAGACAAGCACCCATCCCCCAGGCTTTCTGCATTCCCCAAGGGCTCCCCTAATTACCTGGGCTTTCCCTTTAATAGAAATTAGTCAGAGTTTATTTTAATTATTTTTACTTTTATCTCTCCCTTCTCCAGAGATGGGGCCACTTCTAATTCATCATCACATCTCCAGGTCTAGCCCAACAACCTGCCCATAATGCTAAACACATTGATTTTAATAAGATTTATCTATTTTTTATCATCTAAAATAATGTTCACACTGGTGTTTTCTAAAAATACTACACAGACATTTCACCAAACTAGTCCTTGTCAAGTTGAGAACAGCCTCACTAATTACTGATACCTGGAGTTTTCTTTAACCTTCTAATCTGATGTATAAGTGGCAGAACAAAAATGTTCATCTGGGCTTGTCAAACCCCACGCCCTTCCCGCGACACCTCTGGCTTCCCGTGACAAATGGCCTCGCATAGCAGATATGATCTTTCCCATATTCTATGTAGAAAAATCACCTTTACTCCATCAATCCCCTTTTCTCAGGAAAGAAATCTGTGTCCATTAAAAAAAAATACAACCTGGGCAGTTGGGAAGCCCACTAGGTAAATATTAAAGGAAATGGCTATGGAGCCCAATGTAACTTTAAAACAATAAATTACACAAGGCAGGATATTGAACAATACTTGCCATGCCCATAACCAGTCACATTCTCTGTCTAATTTTCTTCCCCAGTTTATGTTCTTTCATTAGACTCTGAGTTAGACTTCTATACATTGCTACACACTTAATAAAGATATTTCATTTTTCCTGGTGTGCTTCCAGAGACCTAGCACGCAGTGGAGGTTTTATAGTCCTGTGCGGTGCAGCAGATGTCATTCCATGTGCCTCAGTCCTGCTGACATTTGGAGATGTGGATTAATTGAGCTACAGAATGAAATTTAATTAAAATTAAATACAGACTTGGCCATTGTATCTATTCATTTCCTGCACTCCAGTGCGTGTATTTGCAGGCAGCACCATAGTTAATTTGTTTAATCAGGACGCTCTGTGGGGGAAGCTGCACTTTGTTTTATGCTGAAAGACCGAAGGTGTGGTGGATGCCAGATTGGAATTCATTACACACAATGTGAGCTGTGCAAAGGATGCTACTGACGAGCCCCGGAGGGCTACCTGAGGGAGCAAGGTGGCTCCACAGGAACCTGGAGAGAAACAACTTGTCGTAGACATGGTTTAGTGATGGCTTTTAAATTGACATTACATGACCACGGGAATCTCATCTATTACCCATTAACATGTTGCCAATAGTATTTGTTCATTCAGACGTTTATTTATCTATTCATTCAACTAAGATTTTTTGAGAGCCAGCAATGTGCTAGGCCCTGAGTTTAAGGTAGGCACCATTTCTCCATATATTTTTTAACACAAGATAATATTGCTATTTAAAGGGTATTCCAAAGCAAGGAAAAACTATATTACTTTAGGTTATGATGAGATTGTATTAGGGCACATAAGTCCAGCCCACCCTTCTCCTGAGGTCATTTCAAAGGCCACCTCCACTGGGGGGGCTTCCCTGAATGGTACAATAGGAAATGAACTCCACTCACACAACTCTCCAGGGGGCAGAGGAGCGCTCTGTGTTTTATCTATATATCTTCCTATCCCCCTTTGTAGATTAGCAGCTTCCTGTCAGCGTCTCTTAAATCTTGACAAATGCTTAGGCTAGTGTATCGTCCATCTCTACAAGGTGTTCAGAGACAGTTTCTTCAATATATTGTCAAGCATGTATATCCCTAGTTAGAGGACATTGCTGTTTTGGCAGCCCAGTGTCACCTTCTTTTTGAGGTGACAGTACTCTGGCTCAGCTTTGGGAAATCACTCCCCCCTCACCTGTGTGCCTCAGGTAAAGGAAAGTGTGCTGAAGGCTGAGCCAGTCAGTGCATTTGATCCCTCTAGCCTCTGAAATTGGTTCAGCATTGAGCACATGATCCACATCAGCCAGATCAAGGCTAATAATACTGCATTCTAAGGCTCTGATTCCTTTTCTGTTGAAAGGATGCAACCCATGAATGAGCTCCCTTTTTCTGCAAGGGAGGAATTGTCTGAAGATGAAGCTAACCCAAAGGAAACTAAACTGGAGTCAAGACAGTGGTTCCCTGTCATTCTTCAAAGTTCTATTGCTGCTTTGTTATCTTAGTTAATTAGTTTTTTTTTTTAGTTGGTGAGAGTTGGGCTTTCTGGCTCTAGCATATAAAAGAACCATTCCTGACCAGTCACATTGTAACTGTCATATAATGCTAACACTTCCTATTCTATGAGATCCTTAAGGGCAGGAAACTTGCCTCTTCATTCACATATTAACTATGTCAGTACCTAGAATAATGTGTACTCAATAATTATGTTGTTAAAATGAACGGATAAATGTAAATTCAGGTGATTATATGATGGTGTCAATAAATAATCTTTGACTTTGTAACAAAACTAATTAAATTGTCATATTGCTTGCAAATCCTGTTACTTTCTTTTCCACTGACATTCATATGACCAAAAGGGTCCTGAAGGGCCAGTCACCCAGCAGTTTCTAAGGATGAGGAAGATAGTTCATTCATGTCATATTAATAGTCGACCATGTACCGGTTGTGTATATGGCTGTGCGGGATCCAGTTCCTAACTACTTAGTGAGGACACGGAAGTGTGAATAGCAGCAAACAGGGGCCATCAAGAACTATCGTGCACGCTGCCCACCATGTAGGTCCAAATGAAGCACAGCATCTGATACTAAGTATTGCAGAAAACCACAAAAGGTTGTATGATATGGATGACAGCATCTAAATATTTCTTCATTTTAACCCCTTAAAAGTGAAGACCTGGTGGGTCTTCACTTTAAAGATGTGGCCCAGGTGGGTTGTGACTTTTTCAAAATTACATAACTGAAACCTGGACCTTTTTTTTTTTATTGTTCAGTTACAGTTGTTCCCATTTTCCCCCCATGACTCTCCCCTGCTCTGCTTACCTCTCACCTCCCACATTTGACCCTTGCCCTTCTTCCCCCGTTATCTTCCTCCTCTATTTCTGGTCACTGTCAGTTTGTTCTTTATTTCCATGTCTCTGGTTCTGTTTTGCTCCCTTGTTTGTTTTGTTGATTCCTTTTTTAAGTGGTATTCCATGCTCCATCCCATCCCTTCCTGTAATTCTGACATCTCTGAGTCTGCGTTGTCACATGACATCAACAGAGAAAAAAAACCCCAAAAACTGCAAAAGAGAACTTCACAAACCTTTTCTGTTATATATGTCAATATTAACTGATCTTGTTCTTTATAGTTCCTATATGAAACATGAAGCTTGTGAGCACTTGTGAATTCCAAAGTGAGCTCTTTCTCAGCTGAGCTGACGCTTCCAGCTGTGGCTCAATAAATGGGCAGACCGCATTCTTCTGGTGCATTTTTTTCTATTCTGCACCAGCTACCTTATTTTATAGACACAACAGGTTACTCATCCTTGGAGCCTTGGTAAACTAAGCCTAACACGTTCTTCTCCTTGTGTATATCTTTTGTGAAATTTGATCTGGTTTTTTTCCTAACTCTCTTTGTTCTCCATGTCTTTGTCACCTTAATATCATCGTCATATAGCACATTAACCTTGAATGTGGTCAGGGCTTGGTAAATATTTGTTGGATGAACCAACAGAAAAATAAGGATGCAGCAGCAGGTTTTTGAATATTTCACAATATTGATGAAGTATTACTATTGTACATATTAATATTATTCACCATGTTAGCCTTTTTGCTATTTTTAGATGGAATTTATTCAACAAGTATTTATTGAGCACCCACTGTGTAAGTGGCAGTGTGTTATGGGGTAAGTGGTCTTCAGTAAGTTTATACTTAATATGGAAGAAGCAAGTTCGTTCAAGTAAAACTAGAATGCCAGGCTGAGAGCAATTTATGGCATAAGAGGCATAAATACAGTGTGAAGGGAACTCTCAGGAAAGAAGGATGCCATTTATTCATCAGAGTGCTTCATTTTTCAAAATTGGGCTCCTGGTAGCTATCTGTGCAGGTGTGGCTGAATAGATAAGCGGAGCATGACCAACAATCCTTTTCTCGTCGAATGCATTATAAAGATTCTCCTTTGATATGGGGCTGCAGCTGCTATTTGCCTCTTAGTCTCTTTTGGCCCAATGCCTTCGCTCAGAGAGAGCCACCCTGTTTCTATTTGTGGCATAGCAGGCCAGTCTGTCGTTGCCGTGGGTTCTCGGCAGTCAATAACTTTGCCACATGTTTTTGACATTGTAATTCAGTGCTCCTTTGAAGTGTTGCTCTTGCCCCCTCCCCTTGTGGTTGCCCCACTTCACTTCACTGTGCAGCAGCTGCTTGAGTATTCCTCTGCCATCCGTTTCCCACACCACCCCGCCCAGAGGGGTGGTGTTGTGACAGCGCAGCACGATGCTAGTAGGACTGGCCGCATTCCAGCATTGTGCGCTGGAGACCCAGCCTCCCAGGAAGATACCCAGCCGTTGTATTCATAACGCGCGTTTTCTAAAGTAATGTAAGCGAAGTCCAAAAGTAGGTCTGAAAAATCTTGTCTGATATTTAGAACCAGTGCAATGTGAGGGAGGCATTTCTTTCATGAATTAGGAATTTTTATTTGGAATTTTTCAAGAGTAATTAGTCCTGCTTCCTTTTAAAGCAGGTTCATTTGGCTTGTCTATGATGGAACACCTCATTGCTTTCTGAAACCGAGTAGGATTTAATCCTCATTCGTACAGTAACAACCAAGTACTTCAGGCAGCCCACAAAAGTGAACCCCTGGTCATGTAACTAGGCTTATAGAATCACAACCTTCCTCGTTTCCTTTGTGTTCCTTCACTGTTCACTAGCTCACCAGACGTTTGTTATGCACCTACAGCAGTGGTTCTCAAATGTTTGATCTCTGGACACTTTTGTAGCTTAAACTTTACTGGAAACCCCAAAGAGCTTTTGTTTATGTGAATTTACTAATACTTACTATATTAGGAATTAAAACTGAGAAGTGTTTAAAATATTTGTTAGTTCTCTTGGAAGTAACAAACCAGTACATATTAACCTAACAGGTTTTATGAAACTGTATTTAAAAAAAAAAACAGTGGTGAAAGTGGCATTGTTTTATATTTTTGCAAATCTCTTTAGTGTCTGGTTTAAAACAGATGGATTCTTACACCTGCTCCTGCACTGAATTTGTTTCGATATATTGCTCTGCTTTGAAGTAAATGGGGGAAAAATCTCACTTCACACAGATACATATGAATATTTTTATTACCGCTTCAGATAATTGTGGATATTCTTTTTAATACTATACCAAAACTCACCAAGTGGTGGCTTCTTAAAGGTTAGCTGCATTGTGAAATCTGAAACTATATCTTGGACTTCAAGTGGATCTTTTATCATGTAACATTTAGCAACTTCATGTGTTGTTCATTTGGGAAAAATGGTTTGCTGAGTTATACAGATTTCAAATGTTAACACTTTTCTCTATACAATATCAAAAAATTATCATCGTTAATATCACCTCCGATCTCATCAGAAAATCATTAAATATTAAGAAGCTGTCAAGCTTATGGTGGCAGACACAATTTTCCAAAATTCTGATTTTGCTTGAATGTTTGAATTTTATCATTGGCAACAAATACTGTCAGTTGCTTTTCCTGAAATAGCTATCTCACTTTGTCCATTTTTGAGAAGATATCTGTCAGATATCTATCCATTGTTCTTTCAAGTAAAAATGGTGTTCTGTGACAAAGGTGGCTAGTTGAGCCTGCAACTCAACGCACAAGTGCTGCCCAGGGCAGCCGTTGCTCTCCCGTCCGTAGTGGGGGCACATTACATGCACCTCCCATTTCATCACACAGAATATTAAATAGATGTAAACTCGAGGGTCTTGATTTCATAAAATCGATTATTTTTACTGATTCATCAAGAACATCCCTAAGTTAGACTGGCTTTTTTTTTTGTAATACAAGTGCATAGCAATGGAGAATACAATGAGCACTAGTAAAGTTTTATGCTGTTACATTGGTTTGTGCAAAGACACCAGTCACTTTACTTACCATTGCTTTTGCACTATCAGTGCAAGTTTTGACACAGTGAAAAAGACAAATAATACTAATATTATTATGAAAAGTATTTTGATTTTTGGTGACTCAGAAAAGGATCTTTGGGGCCTATAGGGGTCCGCAGAGCTTGCTTTGAAAACTTCTGGCCTACTGTCTGCCTAGAATCATACCCATGAAAAACACAAAAACTTTTATAACATAGTAGCTTGCCCTCAAAAAGTTTATAATTGAGTTGAACCAAATGAAATTGCCACTTTTGTAGATGCAAAACTTTGACTATTGTCAATTTCATATGGTCAGACTTTAGAAAAAATATACGTGTGTGTGTGTGTGTGTGTGTGTGTAAGAGGCCATGTATGTGATGAATCACATCATAAATATGGTGTGGATCTAGGAGAATGCAAACCAGTACACAACCTGCATGAAATGCAGGGCATTTTGGAGTTCCTAAGTTGAAAGGGATGTACTCAGAAACTTTATATGATCAGGAGAGGTAGAACCCTTTCCAAGTAGGAGAAATAAAGAAGCAGAAGTTCAGAAGTACCTTATTTTTTGTTGTATAAGATGCACTCCCCCCGCAAAAGTTTGAGAGGAATAATGGTTGTTAATGCTGCTGTTGAGTTCTGTTTACATTTATATTGGAGAAATATTATGTTATTTATGTTATTAAATATTTTACCACACTTTTTGCTTCAAAAATTTTTTTTCTATT
This sequence comes from Sturnira hondurensis, assembly GCF_014824575.4. NCBI lineage: Eukaryota > Metazoa > Chordata > Mammalia > Chiroptera > Phyllostomidae > Sturnira > Sturnira hondurensis. The sequence continues at coordinate 18,327,002 of NW_028093985.1, read as the reverse complement.
TTCCTCTAAAACCTAGGTGCATCTTATGGTCTGAAAAATATGGTAGCTATAAAAGCAAGTAAAGGATATTTACAACCCACGTGAGGCACAGAGCACTATTTCTGAGTCATGAAAAATAAGTGATATTGAGGAAGGAGCAGACAATTTGAAAGAGTTCTTCAACTGCCATTCTGACAAAGTTCACTTTGATGGAGGAAAACAGAGCAATAATAGGAGGCATTGTTTATTCCACACACATTGATTGATTCATTCATTGCACACGCATGTATGAAGTGATTACCAGGTAGCAAAGACTGTGTGAGGCCCTGGAGGAGACAAAACTCATATTTTCACCATGGAACTCCTAGTTTAGCCAGTGAACCAGCTTTGTGCTTGATCATGTAGTACTGGTGGTCCTAATAGCAATAGCTGGTCACAGCACATTGCTATACATGTCCTGAACTGTGTTATCAGAATGCAGGGGAGCAATCAACTAATTCAACTTGGGGGCAAAGAGAAAAAACTGCATATGAGAGATGAGTTATGAGATGGAGTGAAAAGAGTTATAGGAGTTGGCCAGCTAGAAAAAGGGAAGGCATATGCTGGACTGAGGAAATCGTGCTAGCAAAGAGAGAGACAGATCTGTGGGAAAAAATGACACTGTTCTAAAATAGAGAATGTGGTTCATTATGATGGGAAAGGAAACATGGGAAATGTGATGGGCAGTAAGACTGGAATGTCGACTGGGTTCAGGGAGCATAATCCCTTAACCTACGCTCTGAAAAGGCTTTGGGGACTTACTGTGAGGCTGCCGTGGCAGATCAGTGGATTGCCCAGAGGGGGAGGTACTGCAGGCCTGGAAAACCGAAGACTAAAAGATTTCTGAGGGCTGGAATCCCTTCAGTGCAGCAGGCATGAAAAGGGAACAGTTTGGGAAAGCTTTGGAAGAAGAATTGGTAAAATACTTTAAGTAATTGTGGGAAAAGCAAAAAAAAAATATTTAATGCTTGTAGCTTCACCCCCTCAGATCAAGGTAGTGGTATTAAGAAGATGAGACATATGGAGAAAAAGCTCTTGGAGAAAGAGAACAAGTTTGTTTGGGGATATGCAGAGTTTCCTCTTGGAAACTCAGGAGCAAGGTCAGGTCTAAAACATAAGTGTGGGAGTCGATAGTGTACAGGTGATAGTTGAAGAAAGGAGAGCAGGTGATCACTGACAGGGAAAACATATGGACTAGGAATGAGTGTCAAGCACAGGAATATATTCTGGCAGACATGGAGGAGAATGGATCTTAAGTGGGAAAGAATGAAGTTAAAAGTCAAGAAGTTCTCCAGACAAGAAGTGGTGAGCACTTACATTCAAACGGCAACCGTGGAGATGGAATGAAAAGGACCAACATGACAGACCACTGAGAGAAAATATCTTTGAGGACTTGGGCACTGGAATGGAAGGGGAAAAAAGTAAACCAGAGGTTGTTGGTATCATGGCAGCTGGATGAGAAAGGCAAGCAAGTCTTCCTATGCTATTTTCTCTGATTGGATAGCTTGCTTTTCATATTTCTTTTAAGAGTTCTGAGGCACCTACTGGACTAGAACTTAATAATATTTTCCTGAAAGTTGGACATGTAAAACTCTGGCAATAATGTTTCTATCCCAAGGTGTTACACACAGGCCACTGAGAACCACCTCTAGTATGTTTCCCCGTGTCCATTTCTGGAGAGCATAGCTACTCTAGACCAGGTCGGAAACGGAGTCCTTACCAAGTCGTAGAGAGGAGAAGGTCGAGTCTCCCTGTGGGCAGAAACAAAGCACCTGTGTTGGGAACTGCATCCCCCGTCCCCTGATTCTCTTGTTTATATTCTTGCCCTCAACTTGGAAAGCCTTCACCCCTATTTCCCATTATTACCTCATTAAAGATTAAGTTAAAACCTCACCAAGAAATCTCCCCTTAATCTATCCCTTCCCATTCTGTTCATTCCCATATTCCATACTTTTTTTTAACCCCTTGATCAATATTTAGACATTTCTTGACTATTGTTATATGGTTGTAAGTATTCTGAGCAAGTGTGTGTTTTTACACTCCAAACTACCCACTTTCAGTTTATTATTCATTTTCTCTTTTATTTCGAAAATTGCTACTAAAGATCAGCCAAATTGTAGTTACTTAACAATTTTTTAATTAATATGTAAATATGTATATAATCTCTTTTAATTCCTTCTTGTCATACACAACCACTTATTCAAAGGCCAGGCATTGTATTAATCCCTGCGATTTTGTGAGCAAGAGGGGCATGGTGCCTGTCCTCATGGGGCTTGTGGTCTAGTGGCAAAAAAGATAAACAATTACATGTTAAGTTTGTTAAGTGCTAAAAATAGAGATAGACAGATCAGAGGAGCCTTCCTGGCCAAAGAGACTTTCAAGCTGCGTTCTGAAGCATGAAGGTGTAGTAGCTAGGAAAAGGTGAAGAAGGCAGAAGGAACTGTGTCCAGTGCCTTTGAGGAACTGAGATCTCCGTTGTGACCAGAGGCAGAGTTTGAGAGAAGAGGGTAATAAGAGAAGTGATCACTATGAGGCCGAGTCCCAGTTTTAAGTGTCCAAGCTTTGTCGAGGAACTTGAATGTTATCCTAATGGTGATTAGGAGACATTACATTTTTTTTAAGGTGAGAATGGCATGACAATGTTTGTCGTGTTTATACATAGCTGTTTTTAGTTATTGAAAAACTAGCACATGTACCGGCCTAAAAGTGCTCTCCGATGGCAACTGCTATGAACATCTCACATTGGGTTTTTCTGAGTTTCTATTTATGCGTACATACATATATACCATTTTTTACATAAATAAGAGCACACTATACAAACTGTTCTGCATCTTTTTCTACTTGCCAATATAACATGAAGAATTTTTCAAATGACCTGGTGAAAATCCATCTTAGTCTTTTTAACTCTAGCGTAATACTTCAGAATATGGATTTTATATATTACTTAGCCAAACACTACTAATGCTGTAATAAGCACCCTCATTTATTTATCTTCATGTAGATACATCAGTGCTTCTGAAGGACATGTTTCTAGGAGTAATAATGTCCAATTAAAGGAAACATTTAAAATTTTAAATGGATAAAAATGTTTAAATTTTAATAGATACTCCAAATTTCCCTCCAAAGAGGTTTTGCTATTTTATATAGGCATCAATAGTGTTATGGTAGGGCCTATTTTCCCCACATGTTCAAATTTTAATATTTTTCTCAATCTGATAAGTAAAAATAATATCTAATTTTAATTGGCATTCATTTACAGTGAGTGATATTAAGCATATTTTCAGATTCTTCAGACATGTTTTATTTTTATGCATATTTGCTGCTTACAGACTTTGCTCATATTTCTTTTAGATACACATTTATGGAAGGCTTTATTGACTAGCAACATTATTTGCTCTATATATTGCAACTATTTTTCCCAGTTAATGATTTATCTTTTTATTTTATTTGGTTATTTTACTCAGGAGATTTTTTTTAAATTTAGATACTCATATTTATCAATCTCCTCTTTTATCATTTAAAAACTTTTTTATTGTTCAGTAACAGTTGTCCCCATTTCCACCCCCCATTATTCTCCTCCACCCTACTCCACCATTGTCTTTGTCCAGGTTCCTTAATGGCCCTCCCCCTTCTTTCCCCCATTATCTCCTTCCCTCTGTCCTATGATTACTCTCAGTTTGTTCTTTATTTCCATGTCTCTGATTCTATTTTGCTTGCTTATTTGTTTTCTTGATTAGGTCCCACTTCTAAGTGAGATCACATGGTATTTGTCTTTCACTGCCTGGCTCATTTCACTTAGCATAATGCTCCCCAGTTTCATCCATGCTGGTGCAAAGGGTAGGGGTTCCTTCTTTCCTTCTGCATAGTATTCCATTGTGTAAATGTACCACAGTTTTTTGATCCACTCATTTACTAATGGGCACTTAGCCTGTCTCCAGCACTTGGCTATTGTAAATCGCACCACCGTGGGCACTGGGGTGCATATGTTCTTTTGAATTGGTGTTTCAGGATTCTTAGGGCATAATCACAGCAATGAAATTGCCGGGTCAAAAGGCAGTTATATTTTTTGTTTTTTGGGAAAACTCCATACTGTTTTCCAAAGTGGCTGCACCAGTCTGTATTCCCACCAATGGTGCACTAGGGTTCCCTTTTCTCCATAATCTTGCCAGAACTTGTTGTTTGTTGATTTCTTAAGGATGGCCATTCTGATGGGTGTGAAGTAGTATCTCATTGTGGTTTTAATTTGCATCTCTCTGATGGTTAGTGATGCTGAGCATCCTTTCATAGGTCTTTGGGCCCTCTGTATGTCCTCCTTGGAGAAGTGTCTGACTGCAATCAAAACAATCTGATACTGGTATAAGAACAGACACATAGACCAATGGAACATAATAGAGAGCTCAGAAATAAGCCCATGTCTCTATGGTAAATTAATATTCAACAAAAGGAGCAGGAGCATAAAATGGAATAAAAATAGCCTCTTCAACAAATGGTATTGGGAGACCTGGACAGCTACATGCAAAAAAAAAGTGAAATTCAACCACCAACTTATGCCATACACAAAAAAATAAACTCAAGATGAATAAAGGGCTTAAATACAAGTCATGACATCCTCAAAGTCCTAGAGAAGAACATAGGCAGGAAATTTTTAGATATTCCATGCAGCAATATTTTCACTGATATGTCCCCTAGAGCAAGGGACACAAAGGAAAGAATAAACAAATGAGACTTCATCAAATTAAAAAGCTTCTGCATGGCTATAGAAAACACCAGCAGAGTGAAAAGGGAACCTACTACATGGAAAATATATTTGTCAATGATACCTCGGACAAGGGTTTGATCTCCAACATATATAAAGAACTCATACAACTTCACACCAGGAAGACAAACAATCCAATTTAGAAATGAGCAAAGGATCTTTTACCAATTTCAAAAAATGGTTTGGAAGGATCTTCCTTCTGTAAAATGTAAAATGTATCAATCAGATCCATTTTCTATGTTAAACCAAATAGGTGAAACCAAATAGGATATTGTTAGGATCATTCTTTTTTTTAAAATATATTTTATTGATTATACCATTACAGTTGTTCTATTCCCCCCCTTCATTCCCCTCCACCCTCACCCTCCCTCCCCCACCATTCTCCCCCCCCCTTAGTTTATAACCACGTGTCTCAAGTTCTTTGGATTCTATATTTCCCCCACTATTCTCACCCTCCCCCTATCTATTTTCTGCCTACCATCTATGCTATTTTCTGTGCCTTCTCCCCTCTTCTCCCCCTCCCACCCCCCTGTTTCTAACCTTCCATGTGTTCTTCATTTCTATGGTTCCACTCCTGATCTAGCTGTCCTCTTGGTTTACTTTTGTTTTAAGTGTGGTTGTTAATAACTGTGTGTTTGCTGTCCTTTCACTGTTAATATTTTTCATCTTCTTTTTCTTATATAAGTCCCTTTAACATTTCATATAATAAGGGCTTGGTGATGATGAACTCCTTGAACTTGACATTATCTGAGAAGCACTTTATCTGTCCTTCCATTCTAAATGAAAGTTTTGCTGGATAAAACAATCTTGGCTGTAGGTCTTTGGATTTCATGACTTGGAATACTTCTTTCCAGGATCATTCTATAAAGAAATGATGGTGCCCTGAACTAGAAAAGTGGCAGTGGGAATAGGTGGAAATGAACACATTTATGAAATAGGAAGTAAAAATTTCTGAGCTTGGAAACTGGTTGGACATGGGAGAGGGAAGAAATATGCTCCAGGGATGAGACAAAGATTTCTAGCTTGGGCAACTGAGTAGATGCTTCACTAAGATGAACACCCAGGGAAGAAGATAGTATTTGGTTTCAGAGAGACTGTAGAAGCCAACTTCAGCTTGGTGCACATGGAGGTTGAGGTGCCTATGGAATGTCTGAGGTAGATACTCAGTATATGGGTCTGGAGTTCAGTATAATGACAGATTTGAGTCCTCAGCAGATAGATACTAACTGAAGCCATGAAAATGGATGAGACCACCCAGGATGCAGTGGGCGAAATATGGCATAGAGCTGAAGTATAACAGCATACCATAGACTGAGAAGTGGGAGAAGACCTGGAAGAGGGTGATGTTTTTGAAGTAAAGGAAAGAAAGAGTATATTTTACACATTAACTTGGTGTTGGCAGAGCTCGGCCTATGTATAAACTACTAACTGGATCCCAGCAGGATAAAAGCGTACTCAAATTATTAAACAAATGCAGCTAGAGGCAGCTATAAAAGCAAAACAGAATCACAGGAAAGCAATATTAAGTATGAATATGAGAAGTAAATATGGAAATTTATGAGAAAATCCTTTTTTAAAAATAATTCCCTTGGACTATTTTTTTTTACCTACCCTGTTTAGACTGCCTAGAACTTTATTTTACAGGTGACCACTGTTGGTCCTTGCTTTCTTATCCTATTAACCTACCAGTATTAATTTGTATGTATGAATAACCTATCCCAATTCCACTGAGTTATTCTACTCCTTTTCACAGATAAATACTTATGTTAATCATCTCAGATAAGGACTTTACTTAATAATTCTTAAGGATTACAACTGCATCCCCATATATTCAGCCAATAATATTATGAAAGTATTGTATGTTATTTTAAAACTTAATTGTGCTCTTATCAAATGTTCTCAGTATTATTTTAAGAAGAGAGGAAAAAAATGGGCCATAATTAAAACAAAAATATAACATTTTACTTAACTTGAAAATGGAAGCTTGGATTTTAATATTTTGATTTTAGAGTGAAAATGCCTTCCTAATTCTTGCTGTTGGTTTCCTTTGCAAAATTGCCCATTGAAACTCCTTTTACATGGACGAGTGACAAATCATACCAGCTTAATGCTGCGGAGTTCTCTTACTGTAATTGAAATCACATTAAAGTCAGGTACAGCACCAGGGTGAACTACAAACACCTCTTCATTCAAGGAGAGAGATTACAGTAAGTGGCAGAGACCAAATTAACTCTGTCTTTCTTGTACTGTAATGTATTTCTGTAAATAAGAAATATGCTTACGTTGAATATATTCTGACTTCAGAAACTTATAATTTGAAATTAGAGACCTCCAGAAGTATTTTGGAAAGACTTTTAAACCTGGACAACTCCCTGCTGTTATAAAGACTGACGGTGCTTCTGAACCGTAACAAGGAGATTTTATATAAGACTGTTCTTACTGGAACCTGTTTTATATAAGAACATACTTAAAAAGCTAATTTCTTTTCTCCTTTTCGCACAGCTATCCACAAAGTGTGACTAATAATAGATTTAAATTTGCTAAGTGCATTCACTCCTTTGTGCCATCATAAAGAGAATCTATTACTGTAAAATTGAGGCTTAGTTCCAAATTGCACCATTATGAAGTTTTCTTCCAGCAATGTTTTGTCTCTAATACACTTCCCTCATTGTAATTCTATTGCAAACCTGATGTCTAGCATCAAGTCTCACAATAATTATTTTAAATTGCTACTAGGAACAGTAGTCCTGGTGGGATATATTACTACCATTCTAACAAGATGAATTTCAATGCACTTGTAACCTTATTATAGTATATTATTAAAGAAAGAAAATCTTTGAGTTTTATATATATGGACATGCATGCAACAAAAATAATTTTTATAAACTTAAAAATACTTTACATTGAACTAATTATAAGTCACAAGAACAAATTAAGATATCTAACTACATGCCCCATTAATATCATGCTGGGTGACTTGAAATGAATAAATAATTATAAATATAAGATAATAGTAATGCTACTGCTTAGAAAAATTATGCATGGTAATCATATATTTACATGATATATGTTAATGATAATGTAAATTAGATTACCATAGAATAAAGGCACCAGAAAACTATTAAAAATGAAGCAGACACAAACTTTACTTTTAATTTAATCTTCCCCAAGGTTTTGGGCTCACTTAAATAAATGAACTACCCCCAAAATTGTGTCTAAGCATAATTTATGGTACAATAAAAACTTCAAAAACTTCAGACATATATGTTCAGCAGTCTAAAACATTGAGTCATTAGTTGCCTAATACATCATAGATGGGGATACCACTGGAGAACAATGTGGAAAGCTCCGGAAAACATCTGAAGTCACTCTGAAACTTTAGTGATTGTTTAATAGCAGTATTGCAAAATACACCGTGTGTTTCATGAATGAGTTCACATCCTGACTGAGGGCATTCTAAGCTTCACCTTACTGATGAGTTGCCTACAGGCTTACAAACAATTGAGAAGATGATCAATTTGGATTCACTAAAAGTATGAATCTTGAATTTGAGGCATACAAAATGATTGTGAAGAAATATTAGAGACATGCTTCTCTGTTATAGATAAAATAATGGTCTGAGGTCAAAAGTTAGTTCAATCTTAGTAATTTAAATAAATTGGCACATAAAATTAAGAAGAAAGTCCATGTGTCAAATCTGTATCTTCAGGAATTCTTTTTTAAAAATTGTTCATATACACTTAGCTACCTAACAAAATTTGAAGTCACTCCCCAGAGTAACCAAATGGGAAAAGTAAGTCTGCATACTTTACAAAAGGGGCAGTTGAATGACATTAACAATTTAGATTGTTAATGACATTCAATATGACATTAAAATTTAGATCTTTTTACCTTACATAATAATGGAATGAGCTGTGTTATACACGTCAGCCAGCATGGAGCTACCCTCTGAGTATGAGAGATTGCACCAAAATGCTGCATGGCCCTCTTTTTATCGTTCAGTGTCCACTGGTGTACAGTAATACAGCCATTCTGTAGTATTTCCAGCATAAAGAAAAATCTAGAAATATGTGAGTAGGTCTGGGCATTACCTTGTAGAAACCTAAGGAAGTTCTCTTCTCACTATTAGGTCACACCTCACACTATTGATACTGCCTTGAAACTTAGTTCAACCAATCACTTTTCAGTGCACTAAACCTGAGGTCACCTAGTGTTGATTAGGAAACATTGGTGTATGTCAGTACCTGTGTCATTCTCTCTGCTTTTCCTCCTTTATATGTGTGTGCACATTTTCTTAATTGTATTGTAATGTTATTAGAATAAAACAAAATCCAAGGCGAAATGCCCATTGTTAACGATGTTTTTGGTCATAGATCTGTTCTTTAAATGATCAAATGTAATGTATTATTATATGGATAAATGCCTCCATAGAACTAAGTATAAGATTTCACCCCACATTTTCACGTTGGGGGAAAAAATCCAAGTTAATAGAAACATGATTAGAAACAGAAGGTGTCTTGGCTCTCAGTTTTGTTAATCAAAAAAAACCCCCTCATAAACCTTTTACAATTTTCTACCAATAGCATGCCCTTCCTCCTTTTGAATTAAAAGCTTTTTTTTGGTAAGATCCAAACAGGACCAGTTGCTCAGAGGAGCATATTAAATGAATATTTCCTAAGAGCATGACTGAAAAAGTATGCTGACCCTGTGCTTATCAATGCCTTTTGAAATCAGTACCGATTTTTAAAGGCTGATATAGAAAGTTGTTATTTTTAATATCAAACATATGTTTCCTTCCATTCCTTTACATTTCTTAACAATGGAATTTTGGATTAACTCTTTGAATGCTGTGTTGAATGCTCACCAACAATTTCCATGATTGGAAATGTATTCTCCCAGCCTCCAAGTAAAATTGATTTTAGGCAATTGGAATCTTCAGAAGGAAGGAACTACGTGCAAACTAGCCCAAATCCAAAATCTTAAAGGACTAACAATATGCATTCTTTCAAATTTCCTTAACTTGTGTGGCCCTCAGTGGCACATGGGTCACTCCTTACACCATGAATTCCCAGGGCTCTTCCCGAGTCATTCTGTTTGCTTTGACCTGGGATAGGAATGAAGACTCTTCTTTTTTTTTTTCTTCAGTAAGCTTAGATGGTCTGAGAAACATTTAATTTATCTCAAATCCAACTTTTTGTATTTAAGGCAATTGGGAGAAAAGAAAAAAATAAAAGGTTTGGGCAAGATGAACTTCCTTTTCAAAACTTGGTGAGCTGATTGCACAAATCTAAACAGAACCCAGTTTTCTATCATTTCACCCTCTGTCTGTGTTTGTTTGTGTGTGTTTTGGTTCAAAATAGATTTCCTTTTTTTTAAAAAAAAAGGTTAGTTAAACATAGCATGTGTCTGATGTGATGTGTTTGATTGACAATGAATAAAAATAGTTAATTTACATCTCCCAGAAGCACATAGAAAAGGGATCACAGACCTGTAAATGACCCCAAGATCTCTAATCTAGCATATTCCTTCCTAGGAAGAACTACGCCTTCTATATCTTAGAAAGAGGATTTATTTTTATCTCAGATATCTCATGGGAAGAAGTTTCTCTAACTACCCCTGTTAATCTCTCCCAATGTTCAATATAGAAACACTGTAATTAGTGTAGATTTTTAGTTGTGATATGTGTCCCTTCCCTTTATTTTTCCTTGTTAGAAACAAGATATAACATTTTTCATTAATTTAAATATCCCACTAATTCATAAGGAAATTACACCCAACTAAATTTGTATAAACAGATCTTTAATTATTACAGAGATGAATATTAATTTCTTAGAAGCGAATACAAGCTACAGATCTAGAGTAGTGATTCATACCCCTTTTTTCTTTTGGAAACAGGGATTCCTTTGAAGTTCTAAGAAAAGCTTTCTGCTGGAAACATGCAACATATGCATATACCTCCCCAATTTGCATGTACTTTAAGGAAGTTCGTGGACCCAGCAAGCCCCATATGTCAATAGACACTAATCTGGGGGTAAGAGACCATCCCTGAAATACTGGTGCCCAGGACGTTTTCTCATGCATTAAAGAGGCAAATTGTCATCAAAGCTCAAGTGGTATAAAACACTAATTCACTAATATTCTAAAAATCAGAAGATGAAAATTTAACTGTATTGACCATACTGAAATTTGCACTGATACTTTCTAATGGCTTAGGCAGACTAGTCATATATAAGGAAAAATAGAATGATTATCCCTAAGCACTACAAAAGTTACTGATCAGGCCAGCTCATAAATATCAAAAGATTTTTCTTTTTTTGCGGTCCCCAAACCCGGAGGTTCAGTGGTGAGAGGTGAACAGGAAGGAAGGAGATAACTGTATAGAATGACTGACTCAGATTGGCCCGTGTCTGGGAAATGTGCACATCAGGCCCTGAGTTTGCTACTGAGTCTGCCGTTTCCTTCATGGATCCTATAGGTGTTAAAACATATTTCCAAAACAGCTCCTCATTTCTAAAACAATCCCAATAGTTCTTGACCTGATCCTTTACTAGGAGAATCAAATCCAAGTCAGTAACTCAGGGAGGAAAAAATCTATACAGGCATACTTTCACAAAATGGCGATATTTCTGAAACGTTCTAGGTAAACTGATTTTATCCCAAAGATTCAAGCATGAAAAAAGTACAACACAAAATCACCTTATGATAATAATTTAAAAAATAATATGTTTACTTCTCCTCCCCCACCCTGTCATCAGTTTTTTGCCTCTACAATAATGAGCAACGACTTTTCTCAGGGCACCTCTTCCCCACGGGCAGGGTGCCACTGGGTCACACGGTGTGGTCTCCACCTTCCCTAACTGCGTCAAGCTGCCTCTTCTACTCTGCTGTTCAAGCATTCTACTGTTTGGAAAAATTTTCCTTAAGTGTATTATCTCTGTAGATCCTCTTAATGCTTAGTATCCAGGATATGTGTTACGTTTTCTTATAAAGCTTCTGCATATAATATATCAAACTAGAATTGCTATAATTAGAGAGGCTCAATACAAAAAATCCATTTCTGCCCAACATCACAAAGCTTATCTCATCACCTATTTTGCCATTCCCATAGGGTATAAAGTCTTATATTCTCCTATTCCCCTTCAATCATATGTCATTGTAATGAATAAATATTTACTAATACCTATGAATATGAATTCAAAGAGATTTAAGACATGGTTTTGTCCCTGTGTGTACTGTCTACTTGGGAAGGTAGGGCATCAATAGCATAAACTGTATGAGACATGATACCCTCTAATTTATCTATTTACAAATCCAAATTTACACACATTTATGTTGCTTAAAGGGAGATACATCTGTACCCCGTGAGTCACCATGCCTTTTCACTAAGCTTGTGTCTTCTAGCATAATGAACAATAATGTGATAATATAGTGACATACAAGTGTGACTTCAGGCTAGAGCAGAGCAGTCTCATGGGTGCCGCGATGGAATGAGATACAGAAGACAGAGACTCTCACCTGAGAAATGCCCCTGACATTTAATGTGATCTCAGACAAGTGACTTAACCTCTCAGTTTTGAGCTTTATGATCTGTAAAGTAAGCTTAATTAAACTTGCCAACATCATAGAGAAGTTATGAAGTCTAGCTAATTAAAGCTCATTAAGTGTTTTGGAGATAAAAAGTGCTTGCTTTGCAGTCATAACCAAGAAAGGAAAAAAAGGTTTTATATGAAAATACTAATTCTTGTGAGATATTTGCAAAAAGATAGATAATATTGGTTCCCCCTGGAGTCCAGTTGGAGGAATGGATGTATACCGACCGATCAATAGTCTCTTATTTGGTTATTTTGGTGACTAATAGCACTTAAGACAAGCTGGATAAGATGAGGTATTCATTTGTAACCACAGAACAAAGTAAATCTAACTGGTCCCCCTGGAATTGAACCAATAACCTAGGTCTCATTAGCACTATCAGCTAACCTAGGTCTCATTAGCACTATCAGCTACCCAACTAAGCTAATTGGATAGCACATTGATAATAATATATTTGAACATGGTTTAGTCCATTTTTTCCCAAAGCTTTCCCTAGATTTAATTTCAATAACCATAAAAAATAGTTTGAGCAATTAGAGCCAGACAATAAGCTAGACATTATTAGATATCACTAACATCCAAGGGGCTAACTCTCTCTGTCCCCAACAGGCCTGGAGTCATTGGGAGGTTCTTGACCACTGTAAGAAACTGAAGTTTGAGACTGACAAGGCTAAGCCTCAGCTCCTCCTGATGTGATTAGAAAGGGCTCTTGTGCATCTCTTGCTCACTAAGACTCTTATTGATGAGAATTAGAAATTGTTCTGGTCTCCGTGTCCTTTGGCAGCTAATAAAGTAACAACGAAGATACATTGTGCTCCAGAAAACAGTCCTAAGTACTAAACAAAAAAGCCTCAACCCTGAGCTCATAACTTCTCCTCTCGGGATTGATTATATCTTTGGGCTGAGATCACAAAGCAAGACTTAATGAGGAACTGAGTTTAGGAGGGACCATTTCTGTAATTCTTAGTTCTTTGAACTTTCAGGCAAGGTTAATATATGTGCTATTTCATGGAATAAAACAAAAAATATATAATGTTGAAATATTCCCTTTCTAGATATACAAGAGTAATAGAATCTTGCAGTGCTAACAAAGTAGCATGTAAATCTTAGGGTGTACACTTCAGGTTCCAAGTGGAATAAATGGCCTATTTGGCCCAAACTAGGTAAACATGAATTCTGCAAAGCTAAACGCTAGAAATTAGCTCCATAATGTATTAACGCAAATAATAATGTTCCTGACGTAAAAGAAAAGATGAAAATTAAACATCTAGTTATAAATACTGTGTCTGCACAATGTGCTGCATGCACCGCATGTGTTAGAATTTCTTCTCAGTTCTTTTTTTAATCTTTTATTCATAGCATTGCAGGTGATGAAAAATTTATGCCTTGAGTCTGGCATTGAAATTAAATGCAAAATGAAAACAGAAGCAGTTTATACTGACAGCTTAAATATCTTTATCTAGCATACGGTTGCACTATAAAAATCACTGGGTGACTTTTTAAATTTCCCACATGTAAAAAAAACCCAAGAGTTGTACAATAATGAATAAAGTTATATATCTAAGATATCAACAAAAAGTTGTATTTTATTACCACTTTGTTAATTTCATTTTGCTCTGTGTTGCTGTTTTTGTTTAATGGCATAGGCAGATGAACATAAGCTTTTTAAAATACTGCACAACTTCACCGTTGATATTAATTCCTCAGAGTGGCAGGAAACAATTGATTTTTGTAGTATATTTAGTGACTGTGATTTCTCTGGTAGGTATATATCTTAAGCTGACTAGAAAACATTAATCTCTACTTAAAGTAATTATGCTGTAGTAAAGGTTAATTATTCAAGTGAATCAATTTGTTCATCACTGTATTTATGAGTGATGCTTTGGAAGAATGGCGATAATTACAATAGAATCCATAGTTAGTAGGTGTGTGAGTTGTCAAGTGTATTTCCTTCCTTAGGACAGTTGCAGGGAATTCTGGACACATTATTTTATTAGTCACAACTCTGTTCACAAAATGGGGACCCCTGTTAAGTGGTTTCTGTTTTTCTAGAGACACTAAGTCTTTTGTCCCAGGCGTATATGTATATGCTATGCTGCATTCAGATGCTCTCTGTGGCTTTTGTTGATTAACTAATGTTGAATCTCAAATAGTTAGCTCATAATGTCAATTAATTGAAGAAAGCAAATGCTTGTTAGTTTGTGAATAATGTATGCAGGTTTAAAATACATTGGCTAGATAATGTTATATATCTATATACTTACGAGAATTTAAGAAATAAGTATAGCATTTAAGTAAGTAAATCATGAAATTTAGAACTGTCTACAGTAACAGAAAGCACCAATACTAAAAAGCCACTTAGATTTCCAAATTTAGGAGACTTCAGCCCACAGCTTAAAATATTTTACACTCAGCCTCTGATCTGTAGCTTTTGCCTGGATGTTTTATGTAAACATACTGTGTATAATTAGGCAGATAATTTTATACAATATTAATTGTGCTAAGAGCAGAGTTGAAAGTTGTTTAAAGTGGCAATTCATTTACATTTTAATGATTTTAATAGCCTAAGATTACCAAATCAAATTAAAATATCTTGACCATTATATTACGTTGTGTAAAGAGTTCAAATAGTTGTACTGTTCTTATATTCTGAATAATACAACTGTTCTAGTTGTATTATTCAGAATATATTTATCACGGCCTGTTACTGACAACTGAAAGGAATCTTGAAATACCCATATCGAAAGAATTAAAAACCATTTTCAATGTGTTTTAATCTAACATTAAATATACTTAAAGAGTGGGGCCCAAAAGCCTCGACACAACAGATATCAGATTTTAAAGTATGCTTAATATCTGTTTTCAGCATGTAAATTGTCAAGCTGGCCTGCATCTTGAAATGAAGTTGATAAGATATATTACTTTTTTTGTCGGCATCCTATATAAAAGAAAACAGATGCATTTGATTTATTCCTCTTCAATGTAGGAAGAATAATTCAAGGTATTTATTCTGGGAAGCAAGTGGATGTACTAACTTTTACATGTAAAGATAGCATCTAAAGCCACTCACCAAATCAAGCAATTTCAGGTTAACATTTCTTTCTTTCTCATTTCTTTTATCATGTACAGATTTAATATCATCAGGAATAAATCTAAATTGTTTGCTCCTTTCCTCCTAATTCCTGAAGCAATGTAAAAGCCTGGAGAGGTTTGAAATGACAGGATTACAAGCAGTCTTTTGCATACATGGCCTTTAGGGATAAGCGGCTACCTTGCATCTAATAAACAAGAAAGTGAATTCGTTGAATAATGAATTAAGTGGCATAAGTTGTGATAACAAGGAGCAAATGTAACTTCAGACAAATGGTATTTGCTTTGTGTGGGGTTATCTGAGAGGGCTGATGCTCTGCCAAGGGAGACTGAAAAAGGCTCATTATATTAAGATGTTCTTTTACAGAACCCGGGCTACAATGATCTCACAGTCCCCCCCACCCCTCCACCCCCGTTTGCTGAGCTCCTTTGTGAGCTTCCATCCAATCACACCTCCACCAGGGGCATAACTAGGATTCTTTTAGACTGTTGAGTGCTGTTTAAAATGAAAATTCCTGGTGAGTTTTTAGATGGGTCACTCAACAATTAAATAAAGATGTCTAATTGGTTCATCCGTATTAGGGTCAGCAGCTGGCTACAGAATAAAAGGTTGTGGCACCCCCATTGCATAGTTCTAAACCAAATTAAATTATTAATCTACTCATTGCTTCAATGTAGCTTCACGGGGATTCCTAACCTGCCATGCTGAATAAAGTGGAACGACTGCTTTACATTTTCATTATGGAAAATTATATTTTAAATTGCAAATGCTCTCCTATTTAGCTTGCATTGCGTATCTCACTGGATATGTAGAAAGTCTTCGACAGTCATTGCTCATAAGTCATTTGGTTAATTTCTTGTCATAGCTAGAATCTATGAAACCACCAACAAAGGTGATCTGTACACAGTGCCCAGTCTCTGACTAGAACCAACTGAGCCATGAAAAACAAAGTCCAGAGACTTAGGGAGACATTATTTTTGACTCTTAAATTCAAAAGATATAATGAAATAAGTATGTTACAAAAGACTTTCGATAATACAACCAAAGTTATTTTAATGATAACAGTTGTTGTAATGGATCAGAGTCCTAGTTTTTGTGGTCTTTTATAATTATTTGGATTTTTGTTATATAACTACTCTAAAGTGATTATTAGCTTTGTGGGAGAAAATGATAGCTGCATTCAGTTTTCTAATAAATTGTTAATGTCTTAATAGTTATTGACATATTCTATTATAATTGTTAACCTAGTCTTTTCATTGGTAAATCAAAGCGTATTTGGTGGATATCATACCAAGCCTGTTTGAGGAGCCATGTGAACGAGTGGAAATGAATGAATTAAAGTTCACTTCTATTGTGGGATTTACAGTGGGAAGAAACAAAACAATAAATGACTAAATAAATAAATTAGCAAGAAAGTAGCTGAGCAAAGTATTGGAACAGGATGACACCCCAAAAGAGGCTTTTATAGACGGGATTGTCAAGGAAGGTCTCTCTAAGGAGGAAGCATCTTTGCTGAGACCTCAGATATGAGAAGAGCAGTCCAAGCAAGGAGAATAGCAAGTGCCAAAGCCCTGGTGTGGGGATGAGGCTGTCATACCCGAGAAACAGAAAGGAGCAAGGTTGGCTTCCTGGGCACACCCTGGGTGGCCAGGGTTCCATGCTTAAAAGGGCCCCAGTTTAAGGCTCTCCTGTTGCCATCTTGGAATTCTTATGTTCCTATAAATTATGCAGCCAGTCCTGGAAAGAAATCTAATATAGTTAGAGGGGTGTGTATTTGCAGGCACCTGCACGTGTGTGTTTCAGAACCGGGCAGGTGTGCACAAATAATGTAAGGTCAGTAAGCGATACTTCTGGGCATTAATAT
The DNA here is from genome assembly GCF_014824575.4 of Sturnira hondurensis. Classification (NCBI taxonomy): domain Eukaryota; kingdom Metazoa; phylum Chordata; class Mammalia; order Chiroptera; family Phyllostomidae; genus Sturnira; species Sturnira hondurensis. Next base: position 18,309,683 of record NW_028093985.1, on the reverse strand, counting down.
AGTTTATGAAGGATTAGTTGCACTTTACAATGCAGCCATTTTGGTCTGCTGTGTCGAAAATGGAAACACTGTTTTGTTCTATATTTAGCCAAGTCTTCACATACGGATGATAAACTCCTCAAGGGTAATCTTGGTCTCTTCTGTATATTGTGTACACTTCATAGCACTGTGTGATTAGCTATTCCACAAACACTAATTGCAGCTAAAAGGAATTTGCCTTCTCTTTTAACCCAATAGGGCTTTTCTGGAAAAAAATAAGGCATTTAGTGTTCATACTTGAATTCTTGCTTTCTTCCATAGTTAAATTGTAGTACCAAATCTGCACGACCATTCAACACTCAGGCTGAATCATATCAAATTGCCCATATTCAGCCATATTTTGGATGTAGGAAATGGCAATTTCAATAGTTCATAGCAGACTGAAATTGCAGGTTTATTTAAGGAAGTAACATAGAAATCTGACAAGCATCTTTGTAACCCCTGCAGGATTTGTTTAAAAGAGGGGGAAACAACTAGTGCAGAGCTCTTCGTTTGCGCAGCACACTGCGCAGGGCTGTCAGGTCTGCGCCCGTGGGCCTCCTCAGAGGTGAATCCACCGTGCAGCAAACCTCTCTTCCAGTCAGCAATCCCCCTTCCCCCAGTAGTGGAGTCTATGGCTCGACACCCACTTTCTCCTACACTCTGCATTATAGTGAATGGCGAGTAGTAAGTACATTCTAGGAATTACTGTGTGAGTAGCCTAAGTCCCTGCTGTAGTTCAGAGCTGCAACCACTCACAGGGCTTTTGGCCCACATGTTGTGATTTACCTATGACCTTTCCTCTGAGCAAACCTATTTGCATTTACTGATGGCTATGATGATTTACCCATTGAGTACTAAGTACAATGGCATTATGGGATCATGTGACAGAATCTGGCCAGCAGGGGTTTATGTCATATCAGGATGTCTCTGGTCAACACTAAGAGGTGATTTTATAATTCATGCCGATAAACTCTCAAAGTATCTTCTCTATGAGGTGCTTTTGTTGTTTGCTTCTTAACTTTTCTTTCACTAATTGGTTCTAAATAATCATTGTCCAGTTGCTTCTTACCTGGTATTCTTTTGCATTTTAGCAATACACTAAAATCCATTCGTTTATGATTCTTCCATTCACATGTTCCATTTCTGTATTTTGTTACTTTTTTGGATTCCCAAAATCTCTTATAGTTTGAACCACACTTTGAACATTTAGAACATAACAACACCTTTTTGGCTCAGTAATGAGATTATGAAGTACTTTCTTAGTAATCTAACAAAAATTTAAAACTCCTGAGAAGTTTTTGTCTTACCTAAAAAACATTTCTTAAATATATTTATTATTTCCTGTTTTGTATTCCCAGTAACTGTCCTCAGCCTTTTGCTGACAGGTGACTACATATTACTTACTCAATCCCAGGCCCTTGAGGTAGAAGTTGGCATTTAGTTATTTTCCTATGCTCAAGCTACACAGGACTTCCAAATTTCTAAAGGGAAAAAATCCAACCATTTGTGTAATGTAATCTATATAGTTTCCCTCCTTAACTTTACCTTGGCACTAGGAATATTCCTTGAATGAATGAATGAGTGAATGAATGAATGCTCTCGAAGAACTTCTGTCTAGTGACGGAATCAGACACTGATAGGGAAATAAGATGTGCTCTGACAAAGGGATGTACAGGGCTTTACAAATATTTAGACCAGGGACTTGCAATCTGGTTGTGGGGAGTCAGGGAAGGCTTCCTGACATGCAAGCTGAAGTTAAATCTATTCAGAAAGTCTGCCCGTCTCACTTTCCCCCAGGTTTATGCAGCCCCGAACCAGAGGCTGATGTACTCCAACATTGCTTTCCACATAGCACCATGCCCCTTTCTCTGTTCTACTCCTTTCAGTTTTCCACGCCAGAAGCACCGTCCTACTCTCTGGCTGCCAAAGGCTTGTTTAAACTTTTCATGCTGCTTTATTACCAACCAAAAGCTGTGTGTTCTGTGATTGATTACATTGGGCACATAAATTTTGAGAAAAATTGTAAATAATGTGGTAAACTGCTTTGTTTGAAGACACCTTTTAGAGACAAAGTACACTTAATCCAAAGGAGTGACTCTCTCGTGTTGGAATTTCAGCGGCTGGCTATGGCAGGTGATGGAAGGTATTTGTTCGAATCGGGTGCTGTTTGGGAACTTCCCCCGTATTCCACTAAGTAGCAGGCTGTACACATGTGCCACCATTTTGAACTTCTCATTTATTCAATGGGGAAAATAAAGATGAGAAAAATAAAGAAGTGAGGAAAATTAAAGAGGTTTAGGAGCAAAGTGGAAATATAAATAAGGACCAAATTCCTTCCACCTTCCTTTCCGATTACAGCCAGCCTTACCCAGGTGAGGCAGGCTGACATTGTGTGAGAGGGGCATGGACTCTCGTATCACGGAGTTTGGAGTTTGAACGTTGGTCTTGCTCCTGGCTAATTGTATGGCCTTGGGCAAGTCACTCAACCTGTCTGCACCTCAGTTTTGCTCATATATAAAAACATTAATACCTCACTCACAGAACAGGTATGGGGATTATATGAGATACCTAACATCTGCTATACATATGTGTTACAGCAGAGTGATCATTATAATGGTAAAGTTCTACTAGAATAGTTTATGAACAAAGGGGACAATTACTGTAAAAATAAACAAAGTAATAAGTTCAGAACAGTTTTCATCTTTAAGAGAATTCCTGCAGAGTTTTATGTGCTTATTTAATACATGCGTCCCACCTGCCCCAACCCTCCTGCGCAAACTCAGTGCAGGTGGATTGAATTAGGGAGCCAGGGCGAAGGCGTGGAGGAAGAAACTTGGTTTGCTAATAGTAAGCCTGTCAGTGTTAATACTCTGTGACCAAAGATATACTTTTAACCTCTCTCACAACATGTAGAAACCCTTGCTCCACTTTAAAGAACTAGACTCTTTCTACACAGGAAAGAAAGCTCTTGTCCACTTTGTCACTTAGGAAAAGATTTAGAGGTATGTCTTCCTGCCAGAAGGAGAAAAGGTAGCTCACTTTTACTGTGATTACTTCATGTTTTATTGTCCCGTCAAACAATAAAAAGCTCCTGAAAATTGTTCCCAGGATTTTTTTATACATAAGGCAGAAACTCTCATTGTTGAAATATCACTAATATGACATTATTCACTGAGTTTCTGTTAAGTTTAGCTTTCCAAGCAGAAGACATTATGAATCTGTGTCATGCAGAGTTGAGGCCACATTTAAACCTTTGTAAAGGACTAGTTAACTTGAGAAGTTGCTGAGTCAGAACTTTTCAACAGCCTTCTAATAAGAGTTTAAAGAGGAAAGAGTAAAATGTTCCCTGAGTCCATTTTCCAAAAATCAGCAGTAAGAATTACGTTTTTTTAAGGCATCTTTTATCCTCAAAGACGAATCCATGAGGGTAGATACTGTCTTCACAGCTGTACGCCATAGAGTCATCTCGGTCAGACACAGTTCTGAATTCCCCTGTGTCTGCTCCTGCCCACAGAGGTGGTATAACCCCGGTGCCCAACTCTGACTCAGAAGGTTAAATTGTTTCCTCTTCCTAGAAGGAGGAAAATATTTACAGCTAGAAACAGATTTGTCAATGGGCAGCCTAGCTTGACCAATTTAGACGGTCCTCAAAGAAGAAAGCAAAAAATAGGTTTAATTAGGCTTTCCTTTTCAACCGAAGAATTCTATATTTTTATTGTGACTCTTCTGTTCAAAAACTGCTTAAGGCAAGCTTCAGTTTTAGACCATTCATTTCTCAACCACAGTCTGAATACACCCAACCATAACAAGTGTTTGCCAAGGGACCTCTTTAAACTTTGAAGGTAATTCCAGTTGAGACTCATTTTGACATAATAACGGTGACTGCTCTAGAGGAAATTTTCATTAGATTTCTTGCAAAACACTGCCTCACTATCTTGGTATACATTTCTAGAATTCAAAAACTGGAAGGCAAGCCATGTGTATGGTAGTTCTACACCGCTGCATTTTATCCTTAACCAAGAGACTTTTTAGTCTTTGGCCTTCGATTTCTTTAAATATGAAGGGGAAAAAGAGACCAGTGTTTACTTTGAAAGATAACTTCCAATGTTATTCAGCTCTAAATGACTAGTATGCTTTGGCTTCTACAGGTTTCATGACAACTCACTTAGTTAAGTTCACAAACACTGAAATTAGTATGTATATTACTCTTAAAGAATTAATTATTTGATGAGGGATGTTAGGTGGGTGCATAGGTTCCCAGTGTAAAATAAATGTATAGAAAGAAGTACCATGATTGTGTCAGTGTATATATGAAGTAAGGATAGACTGTTGATATTATTAATATGGTTCCATGCAGTCAACGTTAAAAATAAAACAGCCAGTTATTTTACAGCAATAAGAGAAAAATGGTTTTATTGAGGAACAGCAGAGTTGCGATTTGGAGCAAGCAAGCTACAGCAGAACGGTAAGCAAATCCTAAGAGCAAGGGAGGGAGGCTTGCTTTTATTAGGTTTTAGGAGGACATTGGGAAGGGTTGTTGTGAACAAAACTTCACTGGAGAAGAACTCAATTCTCACTGGCTGCAGGCAGCTGTTGGTGCGTTGCGGCGGAGGCAGGGAGGGGTCTTCCTCCTCTTTAAAGAAGCAGGTGAACTTCCCACGTGATGAATTAATGCCCTTTCTTCTTCCTGCTGGTTATGCAGGCTGCAGTTCCACGTGAGACATTATGTGGGTGAGATATCATCTCTTCAGGACGTTGTGATTCTGCTTTAAATTAGGTTTCATTTTTTTAATTTACATTCACAATATTAACTGAAGGGTTGAAGTATCTAAGGTCTATTCCCTATTATTTGTCAGGCACTTTGTTATTTATCTCTTAGAGTCCTCATATCTGTTCTGGTAGCTGGGTATTATTACTTTTATATTGAACAAAACTGAGGATCAGAAAAGTGACTTGCCCAAGGTCATATAGTCAATATGTGACAAAACCAAAATTCAAACCCCAAACTCCTTCCATCCAACACAGTGTTTCTCAATCAAGAAACACTGCCTGTAGAATAAAGATGTCACTAATTCTAAGACACAGCAGAAACACAGTTAGAAGGGAGGAGTTCTTCCTGGTGCATAAACATGCCTGGGAAATAAACAGCAAGGACAGTTGGAGGGCGACCGGCTCCATCACCGAGACCGACCAGGAAGACGGTCCAGAGAACTCTGTGGCTTAGTCTGAAAGGAAAGAGCTAAGAAGCAGGAAAGATAGTAGAATATCTCTGGAGAGGCAAACACACATAGCAAATGCTGTAAGACAATTTGTAACTGATATTAAATTGTGCAGGAAAATCTCTAAATGCTTCAGATATGTAAATAGTAGACTGATCTTTGGAGGCTAGGTTACTCAGAAAGCCTGTGGAAGAGGCCAGTTTCTTAAATTTGGGAAAAAAACTCTTTGAGTTCTTTGAGTCTATGGACCCGAGATGACAGTAACTGAAGTGTTAGAGGACAAATGGTTCATTTTAGGGAAGAAATGAGGGAGATTCTTCAGGGTGGGCGGGGGGAGATGATTAGAAGCACTGGGAAAGCTGGGAAGAGGGTCTGACATCCCACTCAATGCGGAAGGTGGGCCACCCTCTCTCTCTGGGGAGTGAGAGGATGGAAGGCGTTGTTTGGCAGTTTTTAGCCGTGCTGGGAGATACATGGGGTTGTGTGCAGTGTCGTTCAGGAAGCCCTTCTAGAAAGATGTGAATTATGCATTCATTTTGATTGTCCTTTTTTCTATCACCCGGAATGAGATCAAGGAGCACTTTGGAATGCATCTCATGTGATGACAAGCTACATTTATAGAGGTCTTGCTGTGGGCCAGCCAATGTGCTAAGCACTTTACTTTCAGTTAGTCTTAACTGTCTATGGGGTATAGAAATTTTTACCTGCTTGACTTTCCATTATTAGTAAATAATCAATCAATCAATCAATCAATCCATAAATCAGCTGAGTTGGTACATGGCAATGGCCAGGATACAAAGACAGGCACTACGGCTCCAGACTGTTTAGCTCAGAATTTGATGCCTGGTCCACCACCTGGGATAGTGGGTAAACCTAGTTTAAAGCCCCTCAGAAATACCAAACAATTGTCATTTTTCAACTGTGAATGTTACAACATTTATAGGTTCCTGCCCCATACACTAATATAGCAAATAAAAATGTGAATATTCACAGGCACTGTTCTGCCTATTTTATGTGCATCATCTCATTTTAGGGAGAAACTGAGGCTTTCGTTGTTTATATAACCTGCCCGCATAGCTAGTAAGTGGCAGAGACAACGTTTCCTTCATGGTATGATGAGGTAAACAGAAAAATGTTATAGAGCCTTGAAGTAAGAATTCACATGTGAGTGAGGGAATAAGAAAAAATGTCCGAAGGGGTTGCATTTGAATTGCTATTTGACAGATGCTTAGGACGGCAGAGGACCAGAGTCAGGGGGTGTTGGGAAGACCAGAGGCAGAGAGACTGCTCATGTTAGGCACTCCCACCTTGCTGAATGAATGGATTGGCACATGCAAGAATGAATTGGCTGGGGCTGCAAAAGCATGGTGGTTGTTGTAAATGAAGGGAGAATAACAGAAGAGACACTGTGAGGCAGACTTACAGGAATTAGCAGTGGATTGGGATCTGGGTGAAAGGGAGCCAACGAGAGAATGTTTAGACTTGGACAAATTGGATGGAAAGTGACAGGCATATATTATGAAATGTTTCTCAAAGAATGGAAAGTGACATCTGGAATCCAGAAATAAGGTCATCATACACACCTGCCAATTAACTTAGTTGCTGGTATTGCAAAGAATTAATTTTAGAAAAAAACTTTAAAACTTAAAAAACACTTTTAGACCTTTCCTAATTTTGTACACTGCTACCGTTCCAGATAAATGAGTTATTTATGTTAAAAAGGAAGGTTGGGAGAGACAAAGTAAAACAAATTGAGTAGTGACAAAAATACCACTTCATTTCAAGAGAGGGTTGTGTTTGTACATTTTAAATAGGTGTCTTTCATATTCTTGGGATTATATACCAAGTGAATGAGATTTAGCGAAGAGGAGTTGTGACCAGGCCAATTAGAACATTTCCTTTTAATGCTGAAGTTCTGGGAAACTGATTTACATTGAGGAGAAATTTGAGATAATGTTCTGGGAATGGGAGACCAAAATTTCCTGTCTGTCAAAGTCTATAGGAGAATTGTGTAAGTTGTACCTGGAATTTAATTATTGATGTGACCTCTTTGGAACTCCCCAAATAGAGGAAGGTTTTTATTTTGCTTTTAAATGCTTAAAATTTTTCACATGAACTACTGGAAAAAGAAAAGATGATGATTGATTCAAAAGTAATCTGTTCATTCATCATCACGTGGACAGAGCCATGTCCTAGCAGGTAACACTGCTTAAATAACTCATCATCCAGTCTAAATGAGGACTGTGTCCACAGTAGTTAGGGCAAATGTCCAGGGAAATAAGCATAAGGGGGAACTTTTGGCAAAGGTAAGCTATCAGTAGATACAGATCGGGGGGCTTAGATCCTATCATGAGTGAGGCTTCAGATGTTAGCGAGGGCTGTGTAAAACAGTCCGGCATGGAAGCATCTTAGATAAAATTCTTGTAATTTTTTGGCCAGGAATCTAAAAATTGCTTCAGTCTGTGGCTGTAATTTCTGTGCCAAATAAGAAAGCACTTTGCTGGCTCTTTCTTTTATAGAAGGACCAAATGAGATAGATCGGAAATATGTACTTTGAACAGCTAGGCAGAGTCTCAGGAAGTTTGCCAAACAAGATTTCCAAATAAAATGTTTGGGACAGAAAACAGGGATGGACTTTGCAGATGTTGGATGGGTTCCACCAGCCATCTGTGCAAAGAGTTACTTGGTATCACATCAGCTGAGAGCTATGAAGTGGCACAAAACTGTCAGCGATAACTTCACTGTTAAATGGGTCCCTTTATTTACCAGGCAAATCTCTCTTTACCAAGATAAAGTATCTGAATGTATCTGCATTTCCTGTGAGAAACAATAACGATGACTGAAATTATTTAAACATGAAGGAGTTTCATCCATCGAACTGTTACCTCAGTGCTGATGCATTAGCAGTCAGTGAAGGCGGATTAATTTACTTACGGTGAGCTAAGTGCATTCTTGGCTCGCAAAGGGGAATCATTCGCTCACTTAAGCCAGAGATCCCATTTTTGACGGCAAATGTCACTGCCTGGATTTCCCTTTAACAGTCTGGCAACCCCACACCCCTGTTATAGTATCCATTTATTTGTCTTATTTTCAGCCAGATTAATCCATTCTGTTTTGACAAGAAGACTGATGGGTAATTGATAACTGTGATAGACACAAACAGAAGAGTTGGATGCTGAATAATTCAGCACTTTTCAGTATCAATAAGAGAACAGGTTGAAGAATTTGTGTCTCTATTTACACTTAAACTAAACTAAGTCAGCCCAGACATTTATGCTGCCAGTCTATCAGAAAACCAAACAGTGTACATTCAGTTTCCACCCGACAAAATGTTTTATAAGCTTGTAACAATATGTGTGGAGCTGCCAGAATAATAAATAGGTGCGGCAGTCCATGCATGCTAATGTTATGTTGTAAGCAGTTTTGTTGACAAGTGCTAATACTTCTTTCATACTATCATCAAAAGCAGCTAATACAACAGCCATTATTTGCTGGCTTTCCAAGCAAGACATGATGGATTGTGACCTTAATATGGGTTAGCCGAGTTTTGAAAGTTAAACAACTTGCAATAAATCATAGAATTATTACAATGCAGTTTAATTGGTTAAGGACTGTTTATTTCCTAAACAGGGTGAAAAATTTCTGTTTCGGCACTTTTAATTTGCAAAGTGCATTTTCATTATGAATGGCAGTTTAATATTCTGCTCTTTTGTCATGCAAAACATGCAACACACAGGCAATCTATTAATTGGACAAAAATGCATTGCAAGCGTAAATTATCCTTTATATCATCACTTGTGAGCTTTTACATCTATTAAATGTGTTAAATGGAACATAGTTAAAGACTATACAACTTGCAGGCTACTTCTGAAACTTAAGTCATGCTGCAAGATGATTTTAATGACCTTTATTTTTGGCAAAATAAAGTAATTAAGTAATTGTAAATATAAAGGGCAATTAAGAGTTATTGCTTCCTTAAGGCACAGGTGCAAATGTTGTATTGTCCCAGGAAACAAACAATAGCACTGGTTTGTATTGATATGTCTTGAGAAATGGAATCCACCTTAGTATTTACTTCTTTCTGTGCTACAGTATAATTTCTAGAGCAGAAATTTCCATTGGCAAATGTGCAGAAAAAGGTGAGTAAGACAGCAGCAAATTGATATTGCAGCATAGCTCAGCATAATGGAATAGTCGCCCCCATATGTTGTGATTCAATGATGTGCCTTTGCATGGGGCTAGTTAGAACACAGAAACAGTGATGAATTATTTTGTACCAGGAATGTTGCTATGACATATGCATGACTTTAAGAAGGGCACATATCTCAATGTATTCCTGCAAGACTGCCTTGAAATGTACCCAACCTCTTCATTCACATACAATTCTGAGAACATTTCTCATATTTATTGACACCTGGGAAGATCTTTTACAAACTTAAAGCTTCCCCTGGCTTCACACCTGTTCCACAGGTGGGCTCAGCTGAAGCAGGACTACTTTTGTGCTGCCGCTCCAAGTCTCCTTCCAAGGTATCGATGGTCAGCAATATGAACTGAAAGTTAAAAGTATACTGCAGATAGACATTCCATTCATTTTTCCTAGAAGAAAAATAATGTTAATGTGGTAATGTGCTTTCTGTTGTTATAAAGGACTAAAAAATATTTTTTCCGTTTAAAATAGTCACAAAGCAATACCTAAAAAAACTGTCTAGAACTTGTGATAAGAAAAGTAGAGACCAAAATGTGTACAAATTGAGACAAATTGTTTATTTATGGTATACAGAAGCACAATAATGCTTCGGGATCTTAGAGATTTCATACTAAAAAAAGAGAAATCTAGTTATAGAATTCTAATCTTGTACTAATGTTAATCATTTCCCTTCTCATTTAAATGCCATGCTTACCTAAACTTTGCAGTTTCTCTTTATCAGAAAAAAAGAGATGGGAGAGAGGAGAAGAGGAGA